>NC_052053.1:124929008-126361508 GCF_903992535.2 Arvicola amphibius
ATTAGCCCCAAACTCCTCAATTTAACCTCACATAAATTACAAAGACAAAAAACAGCCTCACTCTTTTTCAGAATATCTCAGGAATGATCTCTATCAAAGATGCTAATATTGTTCCTCTATAACATCTCCGTAGTTCACATTACTTTTATCACTACTGTCTTAAAAGTTCAAACTAGAGTAGCCCATTAAGCCCAATTTACACTGTTCAATTCAACTGCTGTACTCGTACAAAGTCGCACTGTCTTTCACTTTTCTCAAAGGAAGAAAGGAAGGAAGGAAGGAAGGAAGGAAGGAAGGAAGGAAGGAAGGAAGGAAGGAGGGAGGGAGGGAGGGAGGGAGGAAGGAAAGAAATTCGGTGTATTGAGTATCATTGATGTGTTAGAACCTTTAGGAAATCCTTTTACTAAGTCACTTTTGGTACAGAGACACAGTAGTTTCTAAATAAACTCAAACAGGTTTAATTTTGAGTACATTATAATTTGGTGATTATATATGAAAGACAAAGATGCAAACTTAGGAACTAAAAAGCCACTAGGTTTTCAGTCTCTTCAAAGTGCACCAGCTCATGTTGGGCTGTTTTGTACACAGCGTGTAAGGCAATCAGATTCAGTCTATTCCTCTATAGAGCCCAAACTAATGCACAATCTGTTAGGATTCAGGTATATGCTGGCCCGTCACTTTGCAGGATGCACTCAGGCAGTACCCTGACCAGCCCAGAGTCCTATGACCGCTCCATCACTACTACATGTAGCTACTAAGTATGTACACAGGTGCAAAAGGTCACGAGGTGCAAAAGGTCCCTTTAGGAGACAAGCTGGGCGGTGGTGGCGCATGCCTTTAATCCCAGCATTCGGGATGCAGAGACAGGCGGATCTTTGTGAGTGGAGGCCAGCCTGGTCTACAAGAGATAGTTCCAGGACAGGCACCAAAATGACAGAGAAACCCTGTCTTGTAAAACAAAACAAAAACCAAACAAACCACTCACTCCCACTCTCTTTTCTCCCTGCTCTTCGAAGAGGTTGGCTGCTCCTGTCTCTTCTTCATCTTCCTGTTTTTCTCTATATTTCTCTTTCTCTCTTTCTTCCTACACCCTTTATCTCAATGAAACTCCCACCTTAGCTCTACCTATGTGGCATGCCTGTCCCTCTCCCGCTGCGGGCTCCCGTGTGATCCCTTGGCAGGCCACAGTCTGCCACCTGATTTACAACACAACCTATTTAAAATTTAGAACAAAGTGGCATTTGAACTGTGAATATAAGGTCTAATCTTTGCCTTTAAAAATGCTAATTAACTCTTTAGGAAATAAAGACAAACATGGCCGGAAGTTATAAACAAATAAGACAGTGTTTGAGTAAGATGTAAATTAACTAAACCATTTAATATATGAACATTTAAGGAAGGGATATTCACTGAGAAATTTTAAAATACTTAGTTATATGAAAATTATGGAATAAATGTCTACTATGCTCATGACTTATTCTTGTAAATCAAGCTACACTATGTTTATTTGCCTTTGTATTATATAAATGAGGATTTTTTAAATTGCCTTTTCTATATGAGGAAATGTTAACAGAAATTATAAATGAGGAGCAATTAAATCTTAACTCTAAGCTCAAATATCTTAGGCTAATAAGTTTTGTTGTATATTAGTTATATCACTTTGAAAAATGAGTTTAGTTGTTTGGAGGGTAATTTCCTCATTTTTGTGAAAGAATCATAATCATGGCATTGATCTCATTCATTAGCAGGAAAGGAAATATCATCCTCTGCATGTCTTGGAATAGATGAATCATCAGTAAATGATTTTTTTGTTAGAAGATTATTATCAGCAGGTCTCATAGAACAAATGAGGCTTGGGTCTTGAATTGAAATCAATGTTTGAATCTACAAAGTTTCTTAGCCGAATATTACTATTTCTTGAATTGGATTAAACTCTGTAGTCACCAAACTGTCAGCTGAATGAATCATCCCACTGCAGCACCCTTTCATGTGGCATGACCATAATGGAGGACACTCTTCCCATTAGAGTGTCCTGCTCCGATGGGCAGTAACTCTTGTACTTGCATTGTCTGTCACGAAATGTATAACCTTGTGAATGAGGGGCAAGAGGGCAGAAAGGAGTGATGTCTGACTTGAAGCAAATCTATGGACCATTTTCTTCCATTATGAGCTCTATATCAATTTTTGTGAAGTGTGTTATGAAACTTAGTGTGACCCAGCAGTGCCTTCTGTGCAGCTTGCAAGCTTTTTCCTAAAGAAGATGGTAGCTTGACCTTGCTTGCATTTACTCTTGAATGTCCTGAATCTACTTGATAATCTCCACCTACTTGATTCTTCTTTAAATATCTTACTGTTTTGATGAAACCACAGAATTATATTTTTTAATTACTATTAATTACTTTGATTTTTCTACACTGATATCTAGTTACCTCATTTTTTTATCATTTCTCTTTATTTGTGACTCTGTTGAAACTTATATAACTTCATAAGCTCATTTAAAAACATATTTCTGGTCCCAAACAATCACAGTCTATAGCTAATAGTGATATTTATACTTTACTTTGTATCACAAATATCACACATGCAATTTTCTCAAAAAAGTATTTATTTATTTCAAGGTTTAAGGTGAGAAAGAAATGAAAGCATGTGATATTCTTGGCAATTGCCAAGAAGTAAGTATAAATAATATGCTGTCACAAAAATCAACACTGCAAATTCAAGTCAGTGCCAAGTTACAAAACACAATTTTAAGAAATTGCTATAGGGGATGGATCAAAGTTGTTTTGGAAAACTTAAGTAGAACAGAACTTGTTTCCTCTGAAATGCACAAAAAGCAAAATTTATAAATTCCTTAATGTGCTCCTGATTCCACAAACCTTGAGTGAAGATTTAGTAGGTAGTAGATATTTAATAGTTGCTTAAAAAGACTTGTTGAATAAACTTATTTATTCCTTTGTACATCTCTTGGCTAAATAAGCTAGAAGAAATAGCTTAGTATAAGACTGTGCAATTATTCAGGATATTTATTATCTAAATTCTATCTGAAAGAATTTGATATGTCACCTTTATGGGACTCTACTGTCATCATTAAAAAATGGTGAATCACGGAGCTGATGCCTTCTGTATTGCACAGCCATAGCAAAATATTACTCAACACACCAATGGTCTGTGCATTATTTGTTTACCCCAGTATTGCTTAGTCATAGGTGGTAAAACTTACCTTATGAAATATTAGCCCAGTTAGTTATTGCGTCATTAGAAATCAATAAACCAAACTTGCACTGTCGTATATGAAATTATTTGATATATATATACATATATATATATATATATATATATATATGTATATATATATATCCATGTGATAATTTACTTTCCTTAACCATATCAATGGGTTCCGGGCACAGTTCTTGGATTCAAAAACTTTCTCTGTTCTAAATCAATATGGAGTCCCTTGCTAGGATGGTAAAGGAATGATGGGCACTACTGACATTGCTAGGACAATAACTACTAAGGAAACTTGCCATCTACCATATGGAAAAGTATGTGCTTGTTTGTTTTAATGGAGCTTGGAGTATAGAATTGTTTTTGTTGGAAAACTTTAAAATTTTAAAAGAACATAATCAGCAATAACAAAAGCTAAAGAATGGTCATCTCCACATTGCAGAGCTTATCCTTCCATGTTCCTTTCTGCATATCAGACAGATAGACACGCTTCTACCTCCAGATACATACTAGAGTGACTAAGGCCACTGTGATGTCTGTGTTCTTGATTGAACACATTTTCTTGTTCATCATTCCTAGCACCTATTCCTCTGGTTTTCCCTTGATCATCAATAAAATTCCATCATGACCTTGCGTTCTTGTGAAGGACTCTCACTGAGCACAGACAAAACTGAGGACGGTTGGACATAAGAAATTAGGGTTTCAGGAAATTGCTATATCAGACTTGGAAAAAAAGATGGACAAGTCTGGGGGAAATGAACCTCCATTGAGCACTGCAGGTGTACTCTTCTCTGTACTTTGTGAGTGGTTTGACTTATGTCCTATATTTACTCCACTCCGTGCTGTTTGGCCAGTTAGCTGAAAGGAAGGCAATCAAATATAAAACAATAAAGTCATCATAGAAGCTGGAAGCAAATCTGAAGGTCATTTCCCAATTTTGCTTTACTTTTACAATATCACAGCTGCCATTTAAAAATAGTGTTCATTTAAAATCACTGCAAGTTTTGATATTTGACTAGAATTTACCAAGCAATTTTAAATCAATTGAATATGATGGCTTGACCAGGATTCCTCTTTGAAGCAACTGCTTTTGGTTCATTACCAAACAATTTCAATTGACACTGTTCAAAAATTCAGTTTTATATAGGAATATATATAATTCATGGAGATTTAATTTGGGAGCTGTTATTTTCTCTGCTCAAGTCTCAAGGTTAAAGCTGCCATCCCCAAGCATCTGATTCAATGAATGCTGCTGTGTGTAGTGTATGTTTCGCAGTAGACCAATAAAAACAATCTGATTGATCTGTCTCGTTATGGACTTGATGGCTTCCAGAGCACTAGCTATAAAATAAGCTAAGTGGAAAATCAAAGCTTTAGTGACCTCAGAGGACTCTTCATCTCACACTGCAGTTTAAATCATGTTACTTTAAATTTAGATATCACATGCACAACACATTTTATATAACAAACCAGCAAAATCTTGTAAACGGCATTTTATTTTCCACCCTTTAAGGCTGGTGCATTTGGATGAGTAAAGAACTTTCTGAGTACCCACCTTCTCTAAATGTGCAAAGTTATCTTTTGCCAGAATCTGAAGAGCCTTGAATCTCTTTTTGTAGCATTTAAACTTTTATTTAAATGCTTCATTACAAAGAGAACCACTATCCTTCTGCACAGTTCTCTTCCTCCCTGTCTCTTTTCCTCTCTCCCCCTTCTCTCCCTCTTCCCTTCTTTACATGTAAAGATTGCTAGTTTAACTCATTTAGCTCTAATATTTCAATTTGTAAAACATTGCATATGTTTCTCTAATTTTCATTAAATGTATACAGGTTAAGAGAACCCAAATAACTGGCTAGCTCAGGGACATCCCTCTGTCTCTTTTTCAAAGCCCTATATTATGATACATAATATTACTCATTTATTTCTTCCCTAACAGTTTCATACATGTATGCAGTATGGTTTAGTCAATTAAATATTATTAGGCTTTCTCATTTTCTCTTCCACTGAAGCTATTTTTTCTATAAATACTTCCCAAATTTTATCTTTTTATTTTAAGACAACTGTGTTTACAAGAAAGACATAGACTGCCTTGAAAGGGGATAGAAAATGACAGTGACTACATCATTTATTCATTTGTTTCATTAGACATCTATTAGTGTCCGAAGCAATCAGTTCCTTTCCTTATTATATCACTAAAATGCTCCACATTATCTCATGCTTTCTTGTTAACATTTTCTTGAATATAGTTTCTCAACCTTTCCATTATGAAGAGAGCTGTTGTTGGACTCTGCAGACTATACCATGTTAACCAAACAGAGCGTCTTTTAATATATATTTATTCTGTGGGTTCTATTCTCCTAGAACTCCTGACAAATAAATTTGCTCATAACTAGCTCCTTATACCTGAACCTCTCTTTAAGTCATAACAGGGATGTATCACATATTTCCACCATCTTGATCTCTGCTGCCCATCTTTGCATCCTTTACCACGATAGAGCATCTCTCATTGAACCTGTAGCTCATCAATATTTTTAAAATGTTGGGACTATGAGTTTTAGGGAATGTCCTGTTTTCACTGCACTGTCAGCTGTGAGATTACAAAAATATGCATCTATGCTTAATTCTTTTCCATTGATGCTAGGGATCTAAACTCAAGTGCTCAAGCTTGAAAAACAAATATTTAACTAACTGTGCCATCTCCAAAGTCCACTTAAATTATTATCACAGAAATCAGCTTCTCTCATTAGGAAGGGAATGAGTATTTTTTCCAAGTCCAATGTCAGAGTCTAAAAGAATGTTTCAAGTTTATATATTTCTACTCCACAATATATTGTAATCATATTCATTATTATTTAATTATGTGTGACTATTTTATACAAAGATAATATCTCTGTGGTGGCAACACAAAAATAATTATTTATGAAAAACACACACATGCAAATACACACACATATATACGCACATGAATGCCTTTACTTAAAATATTTCTTAATAGTTGGGAAATGTTAAAAAAATACTGGCAAACAGTAGGGATAAAAATGATTAATCTCATATAAAGGAAAATAATTAGCTGTAATAAATGCTGAAGAAAATTTAAACTCAGCATTCCAGAATATGAATAAAATTATGGATAGCCATAAAGAAAAATCAATGTTCATGCCCTTATATAAAATCTACATTACAGAAAGTAATGACACCCTTAAGTGGCAGGGACAAGTATACAAAACAAGTTTGAGGGTATCAAGGATACAGAGCTAAAGAAGGCTGTAGCTAAGAGGAATGTTGCCTGATTGGCCAAGGTATTACCAAAGCAACAGGTCAGCCTAAGTCTTACAGTAAGAAGTGACTTCAGTTGTGATTCTAATTAGAAACAATGTGTGATTTTTAAAAAGGAATAATCAGAGAAATAAGTTAGAAATGAGTAGACAATTGTCCAGATGTAGAAACCCTGGAATTTTGCCACAGTTATCAGTAAATTTCCCCATAAGTAGACAGTTCACACTTATTTTGAAGAAAGTGAAGCCTAGAATTATATAGAGTTAAATGCATTATAAACTCAATTGTTCTTTTCTTTGATTCAAATGCTGATGGCTTCCAATGGAAAGCCATGACCTTTAGTTCAAATGTGGGTATCAAAGTGTTGTTTGCAAAAGCATAAATGTAAGGTTCGAAATAATTACACCTTAAATAACCATGTTTGTCAGTGCTTAACATTGTCAGTCAGCTAATGGATTTACTGTCACCACCGAAGCTCCAATTTCAATGGCTAACTGCTACTCTGAATTCATAATATTAATGAAGACTCCAGAAGAAAATGAAATTCTCATATTTTGCTATATACAAAAATTCTAATATTTGGATACCTAACCCAATCTACCTTTGCATTTATGACTGCTGATTTAAGTTTGGGTTAAGCATATTATTAATATTCTCTGTGTTAGTTACCTTCCTTGTTTTTGCCAAATAACTGGCAAGATGATCATTCCATTGTGGCAGGGAAGACACGGGATCAGACAAGAAAAGTATGGTGCCATGAACAAGAATTAAGACCAATTAGAAACTCTCAATACCTGGTCCTGGTGATCATTACTTTTGGTGATGTGTTGGAGGAGGCTGCTTGTTGGTTCGTGACTCCTTAGCCTCCCCCCAAAAAAATCACACAGAAACTGTATTAATTAAATCACTGCTTGGCCCATTAGATCTAGCTTTTTATTGGCTAACTCTTACATATTAATTTAACCCATTTTTATTAATCTGTGTATGGCCACGTGACTGTGGTTTACTAGCCAAAATTTCAGCATGTCTGTCTCTGGCAGCAGCTCCATGGATTTTCTCTGACTTTGCCCTTCTTTCTCCCAGCATTCAGTTTAGTTTTCCCTGCCTAGCTCTGTTCCCCTATAGCTCTGCTATAGGTGCAAAGCAGTCCTTTTATTAACCAATGATATCCATAGCATAGCGTGGAATCCCACATCATTGTTGCTTCACCTCTTTTATTATATTTAATATATAACTTTGTTTGTCTGTGTATGTATGTGTGCTTAGTTGCAAGAATGTGCATCTACATAGGGTGGCTTTGGATCCTGACTAACAGATGAGAATGAGAAGCCATGGGTGTGCTGGGAACTGAACTCAGGTCCATTATAAAAGCAAAACACACTTTTAACTGCTGAATCATCTCTCCAGGCCAGAGAGTCCACCTTTTAAAGGTTCTGCAACCTTTACAAGTAGTGACACTAGCTGGATCCAAGTGTTCAAACACAGGAACTTATGAAGGATATTGTACAATGAAATTGAAAACTCTGAAATAAATTTCAGAACTATATGATAAATACCACTCTGTGTGGTTTTGCAAAATGGCAAATTATTTGTTAGAAGAAGAATTCAAAAAATGAATTATTCCTTTCTAATTATTGTTCATTTGACTAACTCATTATCCTCCCAATAAACACGTATCACCACTTCACAATAGCATTGCTTAGAAGCTAGTCAATGTGCACCACATGCTTTATTTACTTAATTATTAAGTGATTTCTTTAGATGGTTTTGAAAATACATATACAACTTAAATTTAATACTTATTAATGTAATTAAAACTATATATATTTTACAGTTTGGATAAATTTGTAATTTGGACACTGTTACAAAAAAAAAACAATTGGAAATGTCTTCAAATTATTTGTCTTGACCTGATATACTATAGGGTTTGGCCTGAAAACTATAGGTCAAAGCAGATTTTTATTAGCCAATGATTATAAAATATATTCATAGCATACAGGGAGAAATCCCACACCATCCATCCTTTTGCTGCATATCAGAAACACACTTCAATGTCAAGTATAGACATTACTTTAGTATAAAGGATATTCTGAACAATGTTCCTAAAAACCAATTGGTATAGCCAATTTAATATCTAATAAAATAAATTATATGACAAAATTAAAGAGCTAGAGAAGAACAATAAATACTTGCCAAATTCAAAATCCACAAAGATGACATTTCAATTGTTAACATGTATGCTCCAAACACAAGGGTACCTAAGTTTGTAAGTGAAACACTTGAATAACATTAAATCATACATTGACCTTCACTCTGATTCTGAGAGACTTCCATATTCCACCCTTACCAAGGGGCAGATCATCCAGACAAAAAATTAACAGATAAATGCTGGAGCTAACATATTTTATAAACCAAATGGACCTGACTATGTTTACAGACATTTCACTAATACACAAAAGAATAAACTTTGTGTATTATTATTTGCTCTTCATAGAACTTTTCCAAAACTGACCACATACTTGGACAAAAAGATAGTCACAAGTTGAAATGACTCCCTCCATTCTATCAAACCACTATTAATTAAAGCTGGATATCAACAACAACAGATAGGTTAGAAGCTCATAGAAACCAAACAACTCTCTACTGAATAAAAACTGGGTCACGACGGAAATAAGATATTAAAGAGTTTTTAGAATTCATTAAAATGAATGCACAGAAAACCCAAACTCATGGGACATAATGAAAGTGATACTAACAGGAACTTTCAAAGCACTAAAGCATTTACATAAAGAACTTGGAGAGATCACATACTAGCAACTTAACAACATATCTGAAAGCTCTAAAACAAGAAACAAACACAAGAGGAGTGGATGCAGAAAATTATAAAACTGGGCCTTACATCAACAAAATAGAAACATAGAAAACAATACCAAGAATCAATGAAACAAGAAGCTGGTTCTTTGAGAAAGTCGATAAGATAGATAAACCCTTATCCAAATTAACTAAGAAACACAGAGAAAAGATCCAAATGAACAAAATCAGAAATAAAAAGGGAGGCATAAAAACAGACACTGAAGAAATCCAGAGAATCAGATCATACTTCAAAACCTGTATTCTAACCAATCAAAAATATAAATAAATGGACAATTTTCTTAAAAGTTTCCATTTACTAAAATTGAATCAAGATAAGATAAAAGGCGCAAATGTATCTATAACCCCTGGTGAAATAAAAGCATTTATTAAACTCCCTCCCCAAAGCTCAGAGTTAGATGATTTAGCTCAGAATTTATGAGACTTTCAAAGAAGAGAGAACATCAAGGCTCCTGAAATTATTTCAGAAAAATAGAAGCAGAAGGAAATTTTCTGAATTCATTTTTCTGAGGCCATAGTTTCCCTGATATCCATATCATGTAAAGACTCAATAGAGAAAGAGTTAGACAATGGGCTAGAGGGTTATTGTTAGGTTTGGACAGGGTTAATGTTGGGGTTGGGGTTAAGGATCAAACAATTGTACAAAGGAATTAAAGAAAAGCTTAGATCAAGGTATGGCGGAGGCATGCGTTTAATCCCAGAACTTGGAAGGCAGAGGAGAGTGGATCTCTGAGTTTGAGGTCAGCCTGGCCTACAGAGCAAGTTCAAGGACAACCAAGCTTAGGCAGTAAAGGTAATGATCAAACCCAGAAACTTGGTAAAGATGTCACTGAATGATGGAGACCATGTTTTAACTCTGACAAGGAGCAGAACTTGGCAGCTTTGACCAGGTGGTTAAGCAAGGCTATAGAGTCAAGTACAGAAGAAACAGATTATGGAATTTGCCTATATGCCTAAGGAAAGCCACTGAGGCCATGTATGTATCAGAATGCCTCTGAATGGAGGCAAAGAGAAGCTGTGAAGTTGAAGCCTTGATTACCTTGGAGACCAGAAGATGTTAGAAATACTGGGACTGTGGGATACCTGCTGAGGAAAGGTGTTAGTAGGGAGTGGATCCAGCCTAAGAGAGAAAGTAGCTTCCAGTCAACAATGCTGAGCAATTGGACATCTGAAGAACTTTTGACATCAATCATGGAGATAAAGAGTTTGGAGATTGCCCTGCTGGTTTTCTGTCTTGCTTTGGTCCAGTATTTCTTTCTTCATTATACTCTCTCCCCTGTATTTGGAGTGGTAATGATTATTTTGTAGCATTAGTTGTTGAAAGTATATGATCTGCTTTATGATTTTGATTTCGTAGATGATTACAGTTAAGAGATTGCATGAATCTCAAAAGAGACTTCAAACTTTGGATTTAAAACATTGTTGAGACTGTGATACACTCTGTTTACTTTTAAAGCTGGGCTAAGTAGGTTTTACATTATGATATTGTTAGGAACTTATGAGGGCAAGGTGTGGAATGTGGTAGTTTGAATGTAATTGGCCCCAATAAGCTCATAGGAAATGACACTATTAGGAGGTGTGGCTTTGTAGGAATAGGTATGGCCTACTTAGAGAAAGTATGTTTCTGTCAGGGTATGCTTTGTGATTTCTTACGCTCAGGATACTGTCCGGTGTTTGATTCAACTTCCTGTTGCCTGCCAGGTGGAAGAATCTCAGCTTTTTCTTGATATCAATGTCTGCCTGCATACCAACATTCCTCCTATCATGATGATAATTGCCTGAACCTCTGAACTGTAAGTGAGCCATCTCAATTAAATATTTTCCTTATAAGAGCTGTTGTAGTCATCGGGGTCTCTTCACAGCAATAGAAACCATACCTAAGACAGTGAATATGCATGTAGTTCTATTGAGTAGGACTGACTACCAGGTGGCAGCCAGTCTAGCCTTTTATTCTTTGATACACATGGAGCCCAAATTTAATCTCAGCTCTGATGAGGCAAAGGCAGGCATATCTCTATGATTTCGAGGACAGTCTTTTCTACAGAGTGAGTTACAGAACAACTAGACCTGTTACACAGAGAAATTTTATCTCTGGTTGTTCAGTTATCTTCAACAAATATATATTATTTTAGAGTATTTCAAGTTGCATAATTCTTATAGCTAAAAATACAAAAGATTTTTGGAATTAAGAAATGTGTACTTAAATACTTATTTTATCATTTATTTATGTGTATATATTGGAAGAGTGTATTCACAGAGGCCAGAAGAGTATTTTCATTTCTTCAGAGTTGGAGACACAGATGATTTGAAGTGTTTGTTATGAGTACTAGGAACTGAACTATTTGTTTCTTTGAAAGAATAGCAAGTACCTTAAGTCAAGGAGCCATGTATACAGCCCCCCAAATATAGTTTTTAGTCTAGTACTCCATTAGAATTATAAAGAACAGTAGTAGAACATTTTTCTTTCTAAATTATTTATTCATATATAAATATTTGTTTTGAAGAAGTATCTGAAATGTCTTTCTCTTCTCTGAAAAAGGGTTTCTCTATAGCTTTAGAATGTGTCCTTGAACTCACTGTGTAGACCAGACTGGCCTCCAACTCACAGAGATCCGCTTTTCTCTGCCTCATGAGTGCTGGAGTAAAAGACATGCACAACCACTGCCTGGCACTGAAATGTCTTTTTTGTTACCCAATATTCCCCATTTTTCTCATCTTTCAGATGGTCTTCATGCCTATCTCTTCCTTCTTTGCTCTATAACCAAAATATCAACAGATAGGGAAGATTTCCACCTACTAACATGTTCTGATTTACAGTAAAGGCTCTTCCTCACAGAGCGCTTAGAGCAGAAGGTTCTTCAATTCAGGTCATCCTCACTAGAATTAATGGAAAGCATTGCTAGCATTAGCTCCCTTGCACAAATGCTGGATACAAGATATAGAATTTATCCAAGGTCACAGGGCATCAGTCATTTTACATTTTATTCTATCACTGGGTTAGAAAACAAAAGTTACCTGACATTGAAAACATGAGTCTGTGTTTTAATTCTACGATGCAAGGTATGTCCTTGATTTTTATTTACTGGCATTAAGTGATATATAATTCAGGCAAAACACTTTTAATTTGTGGTTAAATTATTAACAGATGCATAATACTCATAACCAATGCAAAGCATGCCAACTCGCCCAATGGCTCTCCCTCCCTCCACACCCTTTAATACAGCTATTACTACCACTGCACTTTTCATTCCAATTAGGACATGTGATAGTTGGTTTAAATTCAGCATATGGAGACTGAAGCCTTTATTGGGTATCTGTGATTGGTTTCCACAAAGAATAAAATGAACTAACCAGCTTCACGATGATAGAAGACTTTAGAATAAAAGAAGCAGCATGTACAGCTGGAGCTAATTACAAATTTGGGCTTCACTTTTGTTAACAGCAGACTAATGTTTGCATACCAAGCATTTGTTTTAAATAAATAGCTTTAATAAGTGGAGGAAAAAGACAGTAAGCAATACAATGCCAGGGGTAATTACAGCTATGTTTACCAAAGCCACAAATGCAGTATATAATTATCTTAATATGAAAAATGAAGATGATCTCATATTTGAAGCTCTTTATCAGAAATAATTCTAACATTTGAATAGTTTACTACTTGAAGAGTTGTCTGAGGCTGACTTAATTTTCCTGATATGCTGCTTTATGAAATGTATGAATACAAAGTGATGTAGCTTCAATGAATAGATCCTTATCTATTAAATAGGGTACTTGAAAGCACACTTGATCATGCATTTACACCTTGTTTCAGTAATGATTTACCAACAGAAAGAATGATGGTATTAAAGGGATCTGAAAGATGGTTCATTTCATATTAGTCTCTATGCAAAACATGTCATCACATTTCCCCCCCAAAAGTTCAGTTTTTATTCTGTTATGATAACATCTGGAGGGAGAAATAGAATTATATCATAAGACCTAAAATCACCAAAGTACTGGGATTTATGGACTTTTACTCCAGAGCTCTGTAGAATGTGGAACACAAAGAATACATCATAGTGCAACAGCTAAGAATTATAGAGATAAGACACTGATTGATATGGGTCCTTACCATGGCAAGCATAGTGCACTGATACAGGTTGTTAACAAAATGCTGTGTGGCCATGATAAAGGATATGGTTGTTTTTTAATCCTTTATAAATTAGCTTGCAAAAATTCTGTAAAATTAAAGTTTGTTGATTTAAAAATGCTAAGGATAACATTAAAGAAAAATGGATGTTGTTTTTCTATTTCCATCCATTTGTCTACAAATTTCATTATGTCATTTTCTTTAATGTCTGAGTAATATTCTGTTGTGTAAACTCCATTTCTCATATTTGTTTATCCAGTTTTCTGTTGAAGGACATCTAAGTTGTTTCCAAATTATGGTTATTAGGAAGAGAGCAGCAATGAGCATGGCTGAGCAAATGTCTTTGTGATTGGATAAAGTATAAATTATCCTTGGTGAGGCATTCTAAACCCAGAAAGACAAAAACGGGATGCATATGCTTATATGTGAATATTAGCTGATCAGTCAATGATAAGCAGGTCGCAGTCCATAGAATCATACAGGGTAGGAATTGATTAAAGGACTGGATGGAAGAGATAGATCTCATTAGGAAAGGGAAATAGAATAAATAATTATTGACGGACGGAGAGGGTCCGGAATGACAAGGCCCTGTGGGATGGGGAGAAGATGAGATTGTCAGGAAGAATATGGTGAGAGATAGCTAAAGTTAATGGGAATTTGAGGAGGAGTATGGAAACTTAAAATAGTAAAAATTTGTATGAACTTCTATTTGATTTCCATAGTGAATGTGCTGACTTACAGCCCTTACTTATTCATCCTATTATGAAATATAAAATTAGTTGGAAATAAATTTTGTGGAGCAGAGCTGAAAGTTCTCTCTTAAGCTCACTTTTAATTCTTATTTATTGAATTAGAGAAAATGTTAATGTTTAAAAAGCGAGTCCTGACAGTCCTCCTGTTGCTAAGATGGTTATTGCAAGACAAAAGCTCACTGGAACCAGGAGCAAATCCACATTTATATTCTATTGGTTAGATGTACAAAGCAACAGAGGTGGCACACACTAAAATGAGTTAAGTCTTATACACCACATCGGTGATGTGAAATATTATTTTCATATAGTGATAACCTACAAGCTGTAATTGAGAGAGAAAAATTTTGAGAGCCTTTCTAACAGGGACAGACTTGTGCTTTGACCACAAATACCAAACCAAATAATGACTTTAAAAAGCAGAGTAAACCCAGGGAAACAAATGACTATAATAATGGCTAAATATTGACTAAATTAATAGCAAATAATTTAGTAAGAAAGAATCCTAGTCGTTCACAAGAAACCTTTAAAACGTTTGTAGAATTAGGCTGCTACTGACTAGACAACTAGATTGATGCATTGTACCTGGCTTATGTAACAACATTATTAAAAGTTTTAAGGGTTGTGCTTAATGCCAATAATTTATTTAAACGGCAATATATACATCGGGTCATAGCAAACTGGTCTATACAACTGCCTCAGAAGACACAGAGGATTTTTTCATTTCAACCTTGGATCAACTTTATGATTTATCATAAATATGTCCTCCGGTCCCATCATTTTAAGTTTCACAATTTTGTTCTTATTTGTGACCAACTAATATTTCATTTTCATTCATGAGTTATTAGACATATATGCCAATTTTATATTTTATTTATAATTAAAAATCTTGCGTGTATCTCTTTGTGCACTTACATCATTTCTTTTGAGCGTATATCCAGAAAATGTACAAGGTAGATTATGTAGAAGTATATTTATGTTTTGTGTGAAGTTTGACTTGATTTCCATAGTGGATCTACTGACGTATAGCCTTACTTACAATGGGTATAGGTTCCTTTATTCTCTTTTTATTATATGAGTTCTAAGCAGAATAAGCTGGAATGTATTTGTAAACATGACTATATACTGTTAACACAACTTGATGTGCCATTTTAAATTTTTATGAACACATCTAAAATTCTTATATACCTACCATAATCCTCCACTATTCATTCTCCACCTCCTCTTCCACCTCTGTGTTTTATTAACGTTTTAATTAGCAGAAAATGTAATGAAAATTTCTGACACTTTATGCATGCATAACATTGTACTTTAATTACATTTGACCTGTACCATCACCCTGTTCCTCTTCCAACTTTCAATGTGTCTGAATAGCCCCTTATCCTTTCTTGTATTGACTATAAACAACACACAGGTATACACACATACATATATATGTGTATCCATATGCATATATATATACATGTGAACATAAACATTACAGATTCACACACATATATATACCTGCACACACTCATATATATTATATATAATATACATAAACATACACAAGCAGCTAATACTGTATTTTGCCTATGAGATAAAAGAAGCAAAATTTGTCTTTATTTTTATTCTCTTGTGCCCTCATTCTCTTTGTTTTTAGATCCCTTCCTCCCAACCCATTTTCGCATTTCTACTTTCTTGTCACAAATATATACAGGTATTTAAATATATTCTGCATGTGAAAGAAAAAATATGTAGACATTATTTTGAAATTGTACTGGTTTGCATAACGTGATCTGTTCCCCCAATGAGCTCCAGCCATTTTCTTGAGAACAACTTTGCTTTGTTCTTCATGTCTGAATGATTTTCCATTGTGTGTATATTCATCACTGCATTAACCACTATTTCATTGATGGAAATATAAGGTGATTGCTAACCTTCTTTTTGTGAACTCTTGTGTGGTAATAAATATTGATATTTAGAAATATGTGTTGTGTACTGACTTAGAATCTTCTGGGCCTATACAGGAATAGCATAATGCTATCACATAATACAGAGAATCGACAATTTACTGTACTAAACAGCACTCCAACAAGAGTAAATAGGGTCGCAGCCCTACCCACCATCATTCTTTTCCCACTATTTGTTACCTTTTTTTTCTGATGATAACCATTATGACTACAGTGAAAAAGAATCTCAGTCTATTTAAGTTTTCTTTTAGGCTTGAAACGTGTTCATGGATTGTCTGCCCATTTGTACTTACTTTTTGAGATGTGCCTGTTCAATTCAAATAAATGCTAGTTGAATTATTTGTGCATTTTCTACTAATTTATTAAGTTTGTATCTATTTGTCATATTTGTACTTTGACAGTCAAACATTTGGCAAATGTTTTCTGAAATATGAAGCCTATACATTCTATTTTTTTTTTTTTTTTTTTTTTTTTTTTGCTGTACTGAGTTCTTTAGTTTGCTGCAATCTAACTGGTCAGTTCCCATTTTATTTCCTGATACAGTGACATTTACAAGCTTTGAAGAAGGGTTCTTTTATCTTATTGCCACATACTTTATCATAGAATTGCTGGAAAAACAAATTATAAATTAACCTTAAATATAGTTTATTTTGTCAGTAGATTCTATATTAAGAATTATGGTAGATAGGAATTCTATCTTCCTGTAAGATACACAGATACTATCAGATAAGAATAGAAGACATAATGTCTTTTTTACTTAGATGAAAAAGTGGATGTAAATAAAAAGATGAATCAAGTGATTGACAGAGACTTTCAAGAAATCTTTGAAAGATTTCCACATTTCTGATTAATAAACAAATGTAGTTATTTAAATAAAGATAGCTGACAGAAGGAAGAACAGGACACTTTAGATAAAAATAAAAAATAGAGGAAATAAATAAGTATTTCTCTGGCAGCAATGACATCAATAGCAGCTGATGGATCAAGCCTTAAATCCAATCAGAAAGTGGCTGTTTACTATGATAATATCCCGGCCATTATTGCACATTGGGCATGCCTTTCCTGGTCAGTCTTTATTGTATCTGACAGCATATAACTTTCTTTTACATAGAAGAAAAACCTCTAGCAAGACGGAATTCTGAAAAACATAAATATCCTTATATAATTTATTTTCAAATATGTCATGTGTTTTGTGATTGTAATTCTTCAAATCAGGCAAAGAAAACTCTCTGACAAAATTATATATGCAAAATGCATCCCACAGCATTATGTTCTATTAGCAATGCAGGTGTTTGACACTATTTAATGGAGCACAGTGGTATCCCATAACGTCACTGACAACCTGAAGTGTGTCTCCTGGATAGACTTGTGAAAGTTTAATTGGATAGGAGACTACTCCACCAGGGACCACGAGCACTTTAATAGCTAGCTGCAGACCCCTAGTGAGGTTGAAAAATTACAATCAAGGAGCTATAGCCGTTTCCATGACTGCACTTATTATTTTTTTTTTGTAGAAAGAACCAGTTTCCCCTACATGACAGTCGCTTCATATTAATTATAGATTACATGCTTCAGTCCTCTATCATTATGTTAGCATATTCTCATAAAGGATGGTACATTAACTATAAAATTCTGCATTCACTGTATGTAGGATTGTTCAACTCCTGCAGTGGGTGTGTGTATGTGGAAGAAAGGAAAAGGAGGTCACTTCATAAATGTCAATGGCACCAGATGTGCAAATAACACAAATGTACAAATGAAGAGACAGCAATGAAGAGTTGGAGCTGATTCGAACGATAGCACAGCTGTGCACATGCTGCTCCCTCTTCCCCACCCTGCTTAAACATGCAGCAGGACTGAAACATGTTTAGCCTTAGATAAATACAACCTTCCTATTTAAAATTAAGCATCATCTCCAAAGCTACACCTCTCACCTTCAATGTTTTGTGAACAGTGATGACGGATCCTGAACCAGGTATCAGAATTCATGAATTGCCATTGACTGTGCATCCATCACCAAAGTAAAACACACACATATATGCTAAAATTAAGAACAATTCCCTAAGTACGAATTATTTTTCTCAGTTTGCCAAAATTTTGATTGTGTACTTTACCTTTTGTGTGGTAAGAACTGACACATAGAAAATACATTGTCATCATAATTATGAACTTTACTTCAAACATTTATTTAATTCTTTCTATAACCTTATGAAATAATACCATATACCCTGTTTTACAAAAGATCAACATCTCTCGGCTGATTCAGAGTTTGTGTTTTAGAACCTCATTATGCTGTCTCTTTATTTAATTTCCTATTCTGAAATCAGAGCAATCATGATTGATTCTCCAAATTTATGGTTCTGCTTGTTCAGACGTTGCTACAGCAACTGTGAGGTATGTGAGAGGAAAACCTCACGCAGCTGACAATCTTAATCTTTTTCTTATATTCATAGCACTAACATTAAAATAATTACATTTAGAAAATACATGTATTAGCAAGATAAAAAATTAGTACATGTGCTTTAGTTTCTTCATACAAATGGATTACAGAAAAAGAAAACATTGTGGCAGCCCTCCTCCTAATGCTGTTGAATTCTCCAACATAGTGTTGGAGCATAGCATCACTTCCCAATGTTAGCCTCATACCCAAGATGGCCAGGACCCAAAATTTGCTTTAAAATGTCTCCAGAACTTTTCAGCATATCTCCAGGATTCCCACCAAACACTTCCCAAAAGAACTCCGTATGAAATTTCTTCCACCAAAATCATTTTAAATACTGAAAACCAATTGTAGAAGTTAAAAAACCTTAGTTTTTAGAGGCATAACTGTCTCATGCATATTACATGACTATATGGAAAATACAAAGATGCAGAAAAATGTTGATATATAAAAATCCATGTATCTTCATGCAAACACATACATGTAATATATGTACACATTCATGCATGAATGTGTGCAAAGTTATATACATGTATATACATATATACATATATATATGCATATATATGAACACACACATGGACATGGACAGACACAAACACATCCCCCCAACACACACACGCATAGACTAGTAAGACAGATTCAGAATTCTGTTAGAATACTTCCCAGACAACTAAAACAAAGCCATTATAACTTCTTCTTTTGGCTAACAGAGAGGACCTGTCTCTTTCTACTCACAGCTGCATTGCTAATTAAATTGAATAGGATCAATTTTAGCTGAACATTAATGGTATAATTGCATTTCTGTAAGTAATTAAAACCTTATCCTACTTATCCTGACAGATGGTTTGGTTGAGCATTTCAACTGCAAAGGATAAAACTTATATAAGTAGATTATGGAGAATAGAATTAGTTGCTCATATTTTGATTGACTAAAAAAATCATTTCATAGCCTTTCATCCTATGGAAATTTGAGAAAGGAAGTAGTTAGTACATTAAAATTCCTCAAGAAGCAATACATCGTGGACACTTAATTATTTATAAGTGTTGATTTTGCCTATTATGAAGTATTCATTTATTTTAGTGGATCAAGGTATAACCTGTCATAACAGCAAATTTGAATCCTAGAACTTAGTCATGAAACAATGCTACCATTTAAAACAAAAAAACTCACTAGCATTTTACATAACCCTGTGAGTACTTGAGTAATTAATCTGACCTACAAAACTCATTTAATCCTTTTTAATTCTTTTTTAAAAGAGCACATGAAAAAAGGGTCTCATTATATAATTTTCATAAATTATTTCCTGTTTATCCTCTTTCTCTAATACTGTGCTTTCTCTTTTCTCTGCCCATGTTGCTCCATTCATCCCCTGAACCTCCCTTTCTGCTTTAACATCACATGTATTCTGTACTCTCTTTTCCTCTTCTTTTCTTAACATATTTTCTCCTCTTTATTGGCTTTGTTTCTTGTTTCTTCTCTCTCTCTCTCTCTCTCTCTCTCTCTCTCCCTCCCTCCCTCTCTCCCTTCCTTCCTCACTTATACACACACACACACACACACACACACACACACCACATGCCCCCCACAGCCACGTGGCCATACACAGATTAATAGAAATGTGTTAAATTAATATTTACGAGTTAGCCAATAAAAAGCTAGAGCTAATGGGCCAAACAGTGATATAATTAATAAATTAATACAGTTTTTGTCTGATTATTTCAGGTATAAGCAGTTAACTCTGCTGTGGCAGGGGTTTTACAAAAAAAAAAAATGCTTAGGTAAAAGCAAGCCAAGCAGATGGGGTTGGGTACAGACCTGTAAATGACCCAATTGTATTGACCAGATTTTAAGCAATGATACATCCATTAACTATCATACAGGTATAAATACCAACAGTGGAAGCAAAAGAGTACGCCATCAACAGTTTCTATACAGATCTACAGAACAAGGTCAGCAGGGCATTTTAAGAATGACATATTAAGCCGGGCGGTGGTGGCGCACACCTTTAATCCCAGCACTCGGGAGGCAGAGGCAGGCAGATCTCTGTGAGTTCGAGGCCAGCCTGGTCTACAAGAGCTAGTTCCAGGACAGGCTCTAAAGCTGCAGAGAAACCCTGTCTCAAAAAACAAAAAACAAAACAAAACAAAAAAACAAAAACAAAACAAAAAAAAAGAATGACATATTAATTATTATGGGTGACTTCGATGCAAGAATGGGATCCAAAAAAAGAATAAATTATAGTGTCATAGGCACTATAGAGGGGAATGACTGCTTGACCTCTGCTATGCAAATATGTAAATGATTTATACACATGCAGTGCAGAATTCAAGAAGGCCAAAGCATCACATTGCTGGATGTGGGAATGTAGTGTGGAGCTGTGGGCAGGCCTGCTTTTCATCCTGCCCAGCTCCCAGCTACCGGCTAGCTTATGCCCCAAAATAACAACACACAAACTGTATTCTTTTAAACACTGCCTGGCCCATTAGTTTCAGCCTCTTACTCACATCTTGACTAACCCATATCTAATAATCTGTGTAACACCACGAATGGTGTCTTACCTGGAAAGATTCAGCACATCTGACCTGGCGGCTGGCTTCATCACGTCTGTCTCCCTGAGGAGAGGCATGGTGGTCTGCCCCAGAGAGGCGAGGCATGGCGATTTATTAACTTCCCTTCCCAGCATTCTGTTCTGTCTACTCCGCCCACCTAAGGGCTGGCCAATAAAATGAGCCAGGCAGTTTCTGTATTAAACAATGAAATCAACTCAAACAGAAGACCCTCCCACATCATGGTAACCCTCTGACAAACATACATACAGCCAAATTGACTACATTCTGCTAGGCAGGAAACTCTTTTTTTTCCTTTTTAAATTGATTTTATTGAGCTCTACATGTTTCTGTGCTCCCCTCCCTGTCTCTTCCCTCCTCTTCAACCCTCTCCCAAGGTCCTCATGCTCCCAATTTACTCAGGAGATCTTGTCTTTTTCTACTCCCCATGTATGTCTCTCTTAGTGTCCTCATTGTTGTCTAAGTTCTCTGGGATTGTGATTTGTAGGCTGGTTTGCTTTATGTTTAAAAACTACTTATGAGTAAGTACATGTGATAACTGTCTTTCTGTGTCTGAGTTACCTCACTCAAAATGATGTTTTCTAGCTCTGTCCATTTGCCTGCAAAATTCAAGATGTCATTATTTTTTTTCTGCTGTGTAGTGCAGATATTCACTAACCCCATATCAGATATATGTCTGATCTCCAAAATATACAAAGATCTCAAGAAACTGGTCATTAAAAGACCAAATATCCAATAAAAATGGAGTACAGACCTAAACAGAGAACTGTCAACAGAGGAATCTAAAATGACTGAAAGACACTTAAGGAAATGTTCAACATCCTTAGTAATCAGAGAAATGCAAATCAAAACAACTCTGAGATTCTATATTACACCTGTAAGAATGGCCAAGATTAAAAACACTGATGACAACTTATGTTGGAGAGGTTGTGGGGGAAAAGGGAACACTTCTGTATTGCTGGTGGGAATGCAAGCTGGTACAGCCCTTTGGATGTCAGTGTGGTGATCTCTCAGAAAATTAGGCAGGAAACTCGTATCTAACATCCAAAACATCCAATCATTTCCAAGTGTTGATTTAGGGTCAGATCACCAACTTGTTATGGGCAACATTCAACTGAAACTTAGGATCATCATGCTAGGCAAGACAACTGGAATATCAAACTAGCTTCAATGGTCCTGGAAGAAGCAATACAAGTTCCCAAAAGAGAAAAGCAACTAATATTTCTACACAGTTTTGAATGAGTCATATGAACCACAACGAAAATAGAATGACATAGGAACCCTGAGGGTGCAATTGGAGTAAACATTCTTGGCAGTAATCAACAGCTCTCTAATTAGACATGAGATCCACTCAATAAGAGGGAAAACATGCCTGAATCTGGAAACCTGGCCATCTACTGATGGCTACTGAAGTTGTGGACCTTGAAGGAGATCCCACAACCACTATTTTACTGATTTAGCATAATCCCTAACTAGATTCTAAGTATTTGTTCTTAAACCCACAAATAGTGTAGTCCTCAGGCCTCATTAAGGAATATTCTATTTGCTACTGACAGAGACCAGTATAGAAAACCACAACCACTCAACATACAGTCTGAGGATTTTGTAGTATAGGGGCCAGAAAGATTGTACAAACCAGGGGATCAGGGAATTTGCTGTGTATCTTCTAGGATTGTCAGAAGCTATAAGCAAAAAGTTTTAACAACATAGCTGCCTAATCATGAAATGAACACAGACAACAATAAATGTGCTAATGAGGGCTGGGGAAAGCCCAGAAGCTCCCAAGCATATACAAAGAAACATGGAAAACTAAGGAATGCTTAGAGCTGGAGAAATAGACTCCCCCAGGGTAGGTCTCACCTATTAGTTCTCCAATACGTGAAAAGCCTATAAACATACATGCAGGTAACATTATACATATTGAGACAATTGTATTTATGTAGTTATATATTTATATACACACTCGCACACACGTGCACACACACATGCACATGTACACACAAAAGTGTATAATAGCAATAGCAATTAATGAAAAAGGGCATGGATTTTTTAAGCGAGTAAGGAGGACTATATAGGAGAGTTTGTCAGGAGGTAAGTAAAGTAAGAAATGAAAAATTATGCAATTACAATGCAAACTTTAAAAAGAAAGGGATAATTAAAGCAACAGCACAAAACAAACAAACAAATCTATTCCCTGCCCTGCCTCTGAAAAATGGGCTGTATCAAACACTAGCTTTCATCATAATAAAGTAATAGTCTATCTCTGAGTTATACCCTGAACCTCAGTCTCTATTTTTAAATAGTTATTATACCATCCTGAAAAAATCAACTTAAATATAATGCATTTATTTGGCTCTCAATTCCAAGTTGAATTCTATCCTAACGGTATCAAAACGGTATGAACATGAAGCAGCTAGTTACAACTTATCTTCAGTCAACAATAAAATGCAATGAACTAACACACGTATGCTGGTTCTCAGCCCAGATGTTCCACTTTTATTCAATGCAGGTTGCCCTACCCACAGAATCATGCCACCCTAAGTACTTGGGGTGGTGATTTGAATGAGAACGGACCACATAAGCTTATGTGTTTGGTCCTGATGGAGCTTATTGAAAGTTAGATGCTTCAAAAATCTCTGTCATTCAAAGTTAGCTCTTTGCCTCTTGCTTGGTTTTGAAGATCCAAAAGCCCATGCCATTCTCAGGTAACTCTCTGCTTTTTCTTTTTGGATTGGGATATAAGTTCTCAGCTACAGCTTCACACCTTTCCTACTTGCTATATGTCATGATCTCCACCATGATGGTCATGGATTTCCGCTCTGAAACTGTAAAGTACTGACAAACTATTACTCTGTTGTATTGGTCATAGTATGTCTCCATAGCAAGAGAAATATTTGATTATCCCACCTCAATTACTGGATTAAATTTGTTCTCACACACAAAGATACCATGCAGTCAAACTAATCTAGACACATTGAGACTCTTTCCCCAGGTGAGTCTAGACTGTTTCTAGTTTCAAATTAAACCAACTATCACTTGAGTTCTCTATATATTTTGGATATTAGCTCTCTTTTAATTTACCGAATGAATCAATTTGAAAAAGGAGTATAGGTCTAAACAGAAAATTATCAACAGAGGAACCTTAAATGACTAAGAAACACTTCAAGAAATGTTCAACATTTTTAGCCAACAGGGAAATGCAAATCAAAAATGACTCTGAAATTCCATATTACACCTGTCAAAATGACTAAAATCAAACATACTTTAATGGCTCATGCTGGAGATGATGTGGAGCAGGGGAACACTCCTTTATTGCTAGTAGGAGTGTAAACTTATATAGACACTTTGGAAAATAATGTGGTAGTATCTCAAAATACCCAGTCTTTGTAACCCAAAGTTCCAAACTCTTTCAATTTCTTGTCTCAAAACAGTTCAGGTGATATAATAATCATCGAAATAGCTATATGACAGCAATGAGGCTTGTATTGGTACAAATGTTTGTCTTGGATTCTGTTGTGTTGCTCTAATGAAACAACCCAATAAAAACAATTTAAGGGAGAAAGGCAATTGGCTCATAGTTCCAGGTCCAAATCCATCTTTTCCATGGAGGTTAAAGTTGGAGCTTAAAACCACTGAACACAACACATCATATCCAGTGTCAAGAGCATAGAATAAGAAATTAATTCTTGCATGCTAATATGCCACTTACTCCTGTGAAGTACTCCAGAATTTCCTTCCCATTGAATACAGCAAACTAAAGGAGATGTAACTGACAATAGCAATAATTCCACAAGCACATGCTCCCTTACCAAT
Organism: Arvicola amphibius; assembly: GCF_903992535.2. Classification (NCBI taxonomy): domain Eukaryota; kingdom Metazoa; phylum Chordata; class Mammalia; order Rodentia; family Cricetidae; genus Arvicola; species Arvicola amphibius. Next base: position 124,954,035 of record NC_052053.1, read on the forward strand.
CTAGATAAATTCTCATGGAAGCTTATCTAGCAGGTAGTTCTAGATTGTGTCAAGTTGACAATTAAATATATCACATCCAGTATATTTGTTTATTTATTTTTTTGGGGGGGTTAGAGACAAGGTTTCTCTGTAGCTTTGGTGACTGTCTTAGAACTAGCTCTTGTATCCAGTATATTTGAAAGCACATGCTTATTTGACCTATAAATACATTTATTTTTTTGAGAGAGAGCTTCTCATTCTGTAGTCCAGGTTGGCATGCAAGTCACTACGTAGTACAGAGCAACCTCAAATTCTTACTGATCCTCATGTCTCAGCATCCTGATGCTGAGATTACAGTTATGTACAATTATTAATTTTTAAGTTATTGTTATTTTGGTTAGGTCTGACATATATTATTTCCAACTTAAAACTGAATTTAAGATTTTTGTACTTACCTGAGCTCGATTGTCTTGAACATACCTAACATATTTTTCTATCTTACTTGCCGTTGCCAGATGAAATAGATCAGTAAACAGAAAGAGAAATTTCAGGTATATGATGAGTAAATTTCCAAAAAAAGTATATAAAATATATTACATTGCCTACCAAATTTTAAAATCTTAGAGACTTTCTGGTTTTTTTTATTACTCTTTCCTAAGGCAGGCAATTTAGTCACAGCCAAACAAAGTTAAGCACTGTGTTAAACTCTTGCTGTCAGAGCTTTCAAACAATAAGAGCATAGCATTTTATAATAAGTAGCTCATTCTTAATGAAAACTCATAATAACACCTCTTAAGACAAAATGTATGAAGGATTAATTACAGTATGCTACTTCAGCAGCCAGCCCAGACTACAGACTCACTCAGGAAATGTTATATTGGTATAGGTATTCACTGAAAGTAAGAGAACAAATTTGACATCAGATATTAAACAGATTTAACTATTAAAACACAGTCCAACTATCCATGAGAATAAAAGTCTAATAGATTTCTAGAGTAGAAACACTTGCTATATGAGCATATGGGGAAGGTACATTGTTTTGTAAAACAGCCAAAGTTGATATATTTCCTGACTGTACTACAGAAAACTTAATTTTTACTTTTATTTTTTTATTGTCTGTCATAAAGATCTTAGTTTTTTCATTAAAATATCTATTACTATTGAAGGCTGATATTACTTCAGTCTAGGATTGTGAGAGTCACTTTCATAGACAATATTTAATATAATTGTTCCACAGTTCTGTGAAGAAGTAGAGGAGTATTTTTATTGACATTCTGGGCTGAATAAATCAGAAACCCAGAGAATCTAAAGTTTGGACTTTTATTCATAACAAATAATAAGCCACAAAGCCTTTACTTTAGCTAAAATCTTATCACATCATTGAATTTGTGCTTTATGAAATTTCATAATACCACAATTCTCCTTCATTATCTCATCTCAGAGTCATACCAATATGAGTCACCTGAATTTTGGGATATTAGAGAATATGGGGAATATATCAATATTTCCTTTCTGGGTTTGACTCCAGACACCAAATACAGTATGCAGCACTCATCAAAATAATTGGACTTTTATTATTTTTAGCTGTCAATCTCAACACAGCTTATTTGGAACAATTTAAAAAGAATAGAAAGAAAGAGTATGCAATCTCACAAATTTAATTCTTTACTAGGCCAAGATTATTACATTTTACCACCTCCATTGCATTTTTATTTCCCTCCTGGATTTTTTTTCCTAATGCATTTTATGATTTCACTGTAGAATTGAGATCTAAAGACATTATCAGAGAACTACCTGTAAAAAGCAATTCAGAGTGGACTTTGAAACATCATTTTAATACTTCATTTTAATTGGAATGTGCTCTTGAATAAAATTAGATTCTGCAATTTACAGAGGTAAACTCAGAAATATTATCTAATATGTTTAATATTCAGAATGCATAACTGATTTAATCAGCATGACTGTTAGGCACTTACGTGAATGAACTGCAGATACATAATCAACAAATATTATTTCTAATTGACTTAAGTGCCAAAAACTAGTTTATTATGAACTGTTGAAGATATTTATACTACTTTGGAATGTACTCTTCTGTTCTATGCTCAGAATTATGGGAAATTATGTATGGGTCTGGATTATTGCAATTATGTTTCTGTCTTTCTCTCTTTGTCTCTATCTCTCTTTTCTAAATTATTTCATTATTTACAAAAGTCTTAAATTGTTTGGAATTCTGTATAGTTCAAACTTAAATGGATACCTCACTAATTTTGCATTTTAATTGAAGCCAGTCAACTTTCTTATGTGCATTTTGGCCTCATTGCCTTTCTCTATTCCTCTGTCTCACTTTGCTTCCAAAATCAATATTTTAACGAATGTAGTAAATGATCACATTGGGATCAAAATTATAAAGTATTTCAATTTATTGAAACTTTTTATCATAATTAGTATATTACTAAATTACATATGTAGAGGCTGAGAACAAGTTTCTATCTTGAGAAAATACAAATACAAGTTAGGCCTATGTTTTCTAATTTGTAGTCAATGTCCTCATAACACTAAATCAGGACAAATTTGTTTTGTGCTACTTGCATTATTATCTATTGGTATTGCTATCATGAAGGGATGATTTACTCATTTATAAAACGGTATGAAACCTTTGAGAATATTTTCAATACTGTTGTAAATAATAAAAAGTCAACAAAACAAGTAAGATATGTGGGAAACCTAGAAAACCTAAACTAGGAGGAGAGAGATCTGACTGTGTATTGTTGATATGAGCTCATGAAGGACAAATATCTCAGACCAATGGAAAATTGGCAAAACCTCCCCTTTATGGGTCAGGGTTGGAATGGACAAACCCTTCCTCTGATCTGAGTGTAAATGTTAACATGAAAAGACTTACAATTGCAGCTTTCTCCTCCAAGATGTCTATAGCCTAAGATTGCTGTCTATAAAGACCTCTTCCTGAGACTAGTTGACTCCTTCCCTCCATGTTGAGCATAACAAATATGTGGAGGTTTGGGGCTGTTTCCATAGTTGATGTGTCTCCAGCAGAGCGCACACTGAGACCACTGGACCCTGCTTCTTCTGTGTCAGTTTGATTCCCATTTCTCTAGTGTCTGTTCTTTCTCATTATTCCTTCACTGCCCCTAGTCAGGTCAAGGTCAAACCACATTGGATGCCGAAAGATATAGTCCTAAATTCATTAAACATATATTCAATGTTGCATGAAGGACCTCTGACATCTGATAAAGAAATGCAAACAAACAAATCAGAGATAAGTATTAAAATAATTATAAAATTGTACAAAGAGCTTAGTAGAATTGAGTGGATATATGATGTAATGTAGAGGAAAATGTGTGGCATTTTTTAAATTTTACTGAGAATATTTCATGAAATAGTGTTTATGTTAATAAAAACAAAAACTCCCAGATGTAGAAGGTATTACATTATAGTTGAGAAACACATTGAGATTTCTTTCCAATAATTTGATTTACAGGAAAAAAAAAACAGTTTTAAAAGCAGTTTTACATTTATAAGGAATTGAGCTGTGTCAGTGAAATCTCATATTACTTTAACCTTTCCTCTGCCATTTCGACCCAAATTCACCATTTTTATAGTTGGTTTACAAATATTTATAAGTTCTTACAATTTTTAATATTTCTGTTATTTCCTTTTCAGGTGTTTAGCAACAAGGTATTGTTAGGAATATTTCCACTCCACCGATGCAAAATAATAAATAATAATAATATATAAAAATAATCCCAATCAAGTGAAATCTAACCAAATTAAAAGATAATCAGGTTTATTTAGACACCTGCGCTCCAGGGTGGCCCCAAGGGGAAATGGGAAGCCACCAATGAGCCACTGGAGAGGAAGAAAGAAAACCATGTATTCATTTTGGGGGGAGCAGTTTAAATAGCCTGTGGTAGTGGTCTTGGCCTGTCTTAGGGAGGGGTCAAGGTTTGGCTGGCTACCTTGACCCTCCTTGGGGAGGGGTCAAGGTTTGAGGGGCAGAGGGTAGGGGCCTCCAAAGATGGGATTACATTCCAGACTGTATAAGGAGTGACAGGAAGCTAAGGTGTTATTTATGACCAAAATTTTAAGCTCTCTTTAAAGAAAGGGGCATTGACTCATGTCTGGCTACTTCCTGCGGTGATGGGGTGATGTTGAAGAGAAACTAGATGGGTGTTGGTGGATTTGTGCTCAGCGAAAAGTGTGCCTGGAGAGGCATCCTGTTTCCTGTCATTCCAGAGACTCCAGGCATCTGTTTCTTGAAGGAGGTAAGAAGGCAGGTGTCTAGGAGAAAAAAATATTACCCATCTTGTTTCTATCACCAAAGATGAGTGTGCCAGGATGAGAAGCAAGTAGGCCCTTCATTGTAGCATCTTGGAAAACCGGAGGGTAGAAGGTCCTAACTGCCGGACAGACCAAGTGCCCTTAATAGTTGCCCACTTTAGCCTGTAGAGATGGTACCAGTATGGGTATCCAAGAAGCTTGGCATCCAAAGGGGTGGTGAGGATTACTATGTGAGGTCCTGTCCATTGAGGTTCAAGAGATCTAAGACTTAACTGTTTGAGGAGCATTCTGTCCCCAAGGGAGAGCAGGGAATGTTTAGGGGCATTAGGGTCCACTGGTGTGGGGTCAGATAGACAACTGTCAGCATGTGAGCAGAGATGGAACAATAGAAGAAAGAGGTAGAGTAGATACCTCACCAGTGGAGGAATTTGGACTGGGCGGTGATGATTAAGGAGAAGGGCCTGCCATAAGGCAGCTCAAAAAAGCTCAGGCTGGGAGAAGAATGTGGGGAGGCCCTGAGGAATGTAAGGGCAAATGGGAGAAGGGAGTGCCACGATAACCTGAGTTCAATGGAGAGCTTGGTTAGCTGCTGTTTGATGAATCTATTTGTCCTCTCTACCCACCTTTCCCAAGGATTGTAGATGGTAGGGGATATGGAATTTCCAGGAGATATTGACAGCTTCTGACACAAGTTCCATGACTCTGGAAGTGAAGGCTGGCCTATTGTCCTTATGGATGGTTCGTGGGACACCAAACTGAGGAATGATGTGGTCCAGTAGTACCTGAGCCATCAATCTGCCATTTCCTTGGAGGTTGGAAACATGTCTATTCATCCTGTAAAAGTTTCCACAAGTATTAAGAGATAACGGATATTTTTATTAATAGGCACATGGGTGAAACCAACCTGCCAATTCTTGCCTGGTTGGTGTCCACAAAGCTGGTATAGAGACTGACATGCGGCAAGCCCCCTGTGGATTGGCACAGACATGCATCTGGCAGGAGAAGTGAACCTGTGAAATACAATCTTGGAGCTGGATGGGGTAAAAGAGGGGCTCTAAGAAGCAGAAGGAAGCTTTGGGGCCTATGTGTAAGATCTGGTGGACGTCAGAAATGATAGACTATGGCTGGTCTTGAGGAAGGATGAGATGACTATTTAAATAAAACCATCCATCCTTTGTTTTTGTGCTCCCCCTTTTAATGAGCTCATCCCTCTCTTTTGATTGATAACAGGGCTGATAGAAGGGACTTAAGAACAAAATATGTTCTGTGTTATCCGAGGAGATGGAGGTCAGCCTCTGGGCCATTGAATCAGCCTTGGCATTGCCTAAGGCCACTGGTCTTTGGCGTATTGGTATCCCTGACAGTGAATAATGGCCTCTTCTGTAGGGAGTTGCAGGGCCTCTAAAATTTGGCTATAAGGGGTGTGTTAACTATGGTAGTGCCCCTTGTAGTAAGTAAGCCCCTTTCCTTCCAGAGTTTAGAATGAGTATGGGCTATTAAGAAGGCATATTTAGAGCCAGTATAAATATTAGCCTGTTGGCCCTTACTTATTTAGAGTGCCCTTGTCAAGGCAATTAATTTGGTCTTTTGTGAGGAGGCTCTCGTTGGCATGCTGTGTTAGTGGAACTGAATATTTCATATGCTGCCTGCTATCAACAAACAGGGTGAGTTGGGACCTGTAAATGACTTGTCTAGAAGACCCGATTGGTGTGAGGTTAAAGCCTCTACAGCCTCTGAACAAGAGTGAGAGGAGTTACCCGAGGGGGACAGAACAGGAAAGAGAATTGTAGAATTTATGGCAGGACTGGAAGCCAAAGTAATTTGGGGGTTTTATAGAAACAGTAAGTGAAAAGCCTGGTCTCATAAAGGCTCAAGAAGAAAAAGAGAGAAATGTCTCAGAAGGTCTGAGAGCATTAGGTGGAATATACCATGATTGGCCTGAACTCACTTGGGAGGCTCTCAGGATCACCTTGTCCATTCACAGACAGTAAAGTCCAACTGTTTAGATAAAAAGGTGACAGCCCGATTTGAAGGCCCAGGTTGTTGGGTTAGAACTCCTGTAGCCACTCCTGACCTCTCATCTGTACAGAGATGGTAAGGTTTTGTGGGCTCTGGAAGAGTAAAAGCAGGGGCTGTTAGCAGGGCGTCCCTCAGCAGAGAGAAATGGCTGCGGATAATGGCCAGGTGGGTGAGAGGCCTTGTGGGTATCTCTCTGGCTGCCTGGTACAGAGGCTTGGCTGTAATGGCAAAGTTAGGAATCCAATCGTGAAAGAATCCCAGCAGGCCCCAAAATGAGAGGATATGAGCCCCTGTGGTTGGAGGCTGTAAATCCCACAGGGCCTGGATCCTGTCAGAGATGAGGGTATTAGACCCTGGGCTAAGTTGAGCACCCAGATATACCACTATAGGAGAGCACAGCTGAGCCTTAGTTCGTGAGACTTGATATCCCAGGGATCTGAGGAAGTTTATAGGAGCACAGAAGTGGCTTGTTGGGACAGAGACAATGTAGGACTGCAGAAAAGCAGATCGTCAACGTACTGGAGGAGCATGCTAGAACCTTCGTCAAAGTTTGAGAGATCTCGAGCCAGAGCTTGGCCAAAGAAATGAGGGCTGTCCTGAAAACCCTGAGGGAGAACAGTCCACGTAAGCTGTCTAGAGGACCAGGAGTCAGGGTCCACCCAGGTGAAGGCAAAGAGGACTTATGAGTCAAGGTGTAAAGGGACAGTAAAGAAGGCATCTTTTAGGCCCATAACAGTAAAGTAGGAGGTGGTAGGAGGGACGTTAGACCGGAGAGTGTATAGGTTGTTAACCACTAGGTGAACTGGAATGACTGCCTCATTTATGAGGCTGAGATCTTGAACCAAGTGGTAAGCACCAGAGGGCTTATAATAGGATAAGGGAGTTTCCAAGACGTGGCTGTGGGCCCGTAAGAAAAACAGCCTCTCGGTGGGACCTCCAAGATGTTAAATAATTGCAATCAAAACCAAACTAAAAGATATCCAGGTTTAATTAGATACCTGTGCTCCCCAGTGGCCACAAGGGGAAATGAGAAGCCACTAACATGACCACAAGAGAGGAATAAGGAAAAACACGTGTAAGGGAGCAGTTGAAATAACCTGTGGAAGTGGTCTTGACCTTTCCTGGGGAGGGGTCAAGGTTTGGTGGGCTACCTTAATCCTCCTCGGTGTCAAAGAGAACAGGGGAGGGGCCTCCAAAGATGGAGGCCAGAGGCAGGGATTACAGGTATCTGTGTTTATTGCACTGCTAGATAAAGATGGAATATAAAAAGAAATATTCTAGCATAAAAAGATATTAATGTCAATGCAATAATGAAGAAGCCTGCAAAGTTCCAATAATGATGGTCAAGAAAAACAGTGTCTTATAGTAAAGCCATTTGGGGGAAAATAGTATCATCCATCAACCATTCAAGTTCATAAAATGTTCTTGGTATTGGTGATAGGAATCATTTTAAAATTCACATATTTTCATATCATAAATGACAGGTTCAAAAGTATAAAAGTTTAAAATGGGTATTAAAACATAATAATCTACTCTTTTAATAAAATTTAAACATATAGAATTTCACAGAAAATATTATAGACAGAACTCAATAAATAATACTAATGTCATCTGATAAAGAATCACATTGTTAGTTATTTACCTAAATTATATATAAGATACTAATCTATGTGCATACATACTATATATATATATATATATCCAAGCATATATATATAAAATATATGTGTATACATAGTATGTATACATATATAGTACATGTACATAGTTTAAATACAGTTCTCCTACTCGAGCTGACAATACTGCTCCTGAAGCCATGGCATATATAATAAAAACCACAGTACCATACATGAGAAACCCTTTTTAGGTGCTTGATTAGGGTAGTTTAAGAGTTTCCCACACAAAGATGCTATTGGGGTTTTACCCGATATTGAAAGTAATCCCTATTGCTGAAGAGACATACCCTTCAGACACTTCAGACAAAAATCATGGAAGATCTGAGCTGGATCTAATCCAAAAACCTCCACCCTTAGATTTTATAGTGCGGAGGAAGAAGGTACTAGGAAAGCTCCCAATGGAAGGAAGTAACTTATCCTGCCCAGCTGTAAGAGCCACAGCAACAATTTTCATGAATGATAACTCTGAGGGTACACTATTGAAACAAATATTCCTTCCTTTCTTCCTTCCTTCCTTCCTTCCTTCCTTCCTTCCTTCCTTCCTTCCTTCCTTCCTTTCCTTCTTCTTTTTTATAGCTTTGGAGCCTGTCCTGGAACTAGTCCTTGTAGATCAGGCTGGTCTCAAACTCACAAAGGTCTGACTGCCTCTGCCTCTCAAGTGCTGGAATTAAAGGTGTCCCTACCTCCAGGTGAAACTAATACTTTCTAGTTAAGCAACAGCAGCTCTTCAATTGGATTTAAGACCCAGAAACAAAAGGCAAACCATGCCTGGTGCTGGAAAACTAGCTATCTACTGGAGGTTAGAGAGAGCATAATTAACTGTCTACTATTTACTTCACTAAACCAGCAGGAATTCTACCTGACCACATTCCAAATACGTATCCTTATACCCACAGTAACTGTATCCCTCGCCACTCATCAAAGAAACTTCTTTTGGCAACAGAAGGAGATATTTATAGAAAAACACAGCAAGTCATATGTAAAGAATAAGTGATGATGGAGAGCCCTGCTCCAGAAATATATCTATAACACAACTCCAGCACCTGAGTCTTAGGAAACTTTGTAGGAAAGGCAACAGAAAAAATATAAGATGCAGAGGAGCAGAAAAGCTGCTACGAGATTGTGTCTCCTAGAAAGGACACAGATACTTCACCCGTGATACTTTAACAGTACTGATTTTCTTAACGAGACCCAAAGAAATGGAGTCAGCCAGGTGTTGGTGGCATGATGTGGGATTCCCTCTGTATGCTGTGATTACCATTGATTAATAAAGAAACTGCTTTGGGTCTATAGCGGGGCAGAACAAAGTTAGGAAAAAACTAAACTGAATTCTGGGAGAATGAAGGCAGAGTCAGTGAGAAGCCATGTAGCCGCCAAAGGGGAAAGATGCAAGCTGCTAACTGGAACCTTGCCAGTAGGCCATGAGCCTCACGGTGAAATATAAAATAATAGAAATGGCCAACTGAAGATATAAGAGCTAGCTAACAATATGCTAAAGTGATTGGCCAAACAGTATAGAAATAATTGCAAATAATATAGTTTCTGAGTGATTATTTCAGGTCACAGAAGTCAGGAAATGAACTAGCCGCCTCCCCCTACAGTGGCACACCCCTTTAATCCCAGAACTCAAGGCCAGCCTGGCCTACAAGAGCTAGTTCTAGGACAGCTAAGGCTTTTACACAGAGAAACCCTGTATAGAAAAAAAAAGAATAAAGAGAGAGAGGGGGGGGGAGAGGAAGGAAAGAAAAAAAAAAAAAAAAAAAAAGAAAGAAAGAAAGAAAGAAAGAAAGAAAGAAAGAAAGAAAAAAAAGGAAGGAAGGAAGGAAGGAAGGAAGGAAGGAAGGAAGGAAGGAAGGAAGGAAGGAAGAAAAACACTGATACTAAACACACACAAAAGAAAGGAAGAAATAGAGTCATTAGTCTTGTTAATAAGGAAGGCATAAATCACACAGGGCTCAACTCATACACTAAGAACTCCAAGCAGCTAAGGAATGCTCAGTTTGGAAACAGTCTTTTCCAGGGATGAGATGCCTAATTGGTTTTGCGGTACCAAGTGGTTAGCTCTGAAATTATACACATATAAGTAACAGTAAAAGGACTGAACAGGTTGTACTAGTAAATTTACATATGTTTGTGTGTGTGTGTGTGTGTGTGTGTGTGTGTGTGTGTGTGTGTACCCATACACATGAAAACACACAGGAAGAAGAGGGCATGATCTTTAGAGGGAGCAAGGGAGTGGGTTATACATGAAGGATTAGAGAGTGGAAAGATGAGGAAGAAAATGACAATAATTATAACTTAGTCTATGAGAAAGTCTAAAAACTTTTAAATAGAACTACTACATAATGCAAAACAATTTTCCAAAAAATATAATTCTTATTGAATGAGATGTTCTAACTTCCTTGTCCACTGCACCCATACTTAAAAATAGCTAAGGGATGCAAAGAAACTGCATTCAAAATGCACTTAGTGACAGATGAGCTTTTCAAAGACTTTTTAAAAAGTTCCCTTTAAAAATAAACTTCAAGCCAAGCGGAGGTGGTACACACCTTTTATCCTAACACTTAGGAGGCAGAGGCAGGCGGACTTGATATGTAAGCCAGGATACAATGAATCTATAGCAGTCTTTCTGCTTCTGGTTCCTAGTGATGGAACCTGGTTCCATCCGCCGAGTTAAACAGTGGCATTATTTTAAAAGTATTATCTCCAAATTGAGCATGTCCAAGATACCCAAGCCAACTTTGTACACTGAAACTTTGAAGGTTCCTGAAATCCTTCTTCCTTTTGAGATAGCTTACTTCACTTTGAGACATTTTAGTTAGGTATATTGAGTATAATTGGTTTTTGTTTGTAATATCAGAATGCTATTACATCATTTTATTGAAACTCCTAAATGATTGTAATAAAATACAACTCAAAGTAAAGTGTATTATTGTGCTATATTGAATGTAAATTTCCTAAGTAGTGAAACTGACAAAATAAAGTGGTTTCTGATATAAAACTAGAAAACTGGTATAATAGAAACATATTACTGCAATCATGACTACACTGAGAGTGCAGCCTTCACTGTATTGTATCTCTCTTTCAGAACAATTACTTTAGGTTTCCACTTGAGGAAATTCTGAGTAGCACGTGATAAATTATGTGTCCATTTGAAAACTCAAATTACCACCAAATGTATCATGTTGTCATACGAAAATTCTTCAGCAAATAGATCTTGAGGAAAGTTTTATGCATCTTTATTCTTTTTGTTAAGAGAAGTTATCAAAATATACCGTACAGAAATATGTCTGTCATAAATGTATTATTTACTTTAAATTCTAAGAGAACTTATATTTTCTAACATACAAGTAGATTCTTGTTTATTAATGTAGGAGGATTATATTTAGTTCTTCAAAACTGACCATGTTAAGATAACTGTATCTTCAACTTGGGTTTTTCAAATGCTTTTAAAATGTTTTGAGATCATAATATAATTACAAGACTTCTTCCTCCTCTTTCCTCCCTTCAAACCCTCCCATATACCACTTCCTACTCTCTTACAAATTCATGACTTCTTTTTACTAATCATTATTGCATGTGTGTGTGTGTGTGTGTATGGGTATTTATGTACATATATGCTTGGTTATTTATGCACATATAAAGGCCAGAAGTAATATTGAATGTCTTCTCCTATTAAGCCCTACCTTACTTTTATGAGGAGGAGTCTCTCACTGAACCTGGGGCATGATGACTAGCTAGAGCAGTTGACTAGAGAGCTCCATGATCCTCTTGCTGCTACCTCACAGTAAGCACTGGCTAAAGATGTGTACCTCCATACCTATCTAATACTTGGATACTTGGGATTTGAACTTAGGCCCTCATGATGTACCATTGCCCCAGTACTAATTCTGTCTCTCACTATTCCATAGCTGAGTTTGTTTCTCAGAACTTAAGCCTTTTTCTATTTATTGTACTCTACCCAGTTTCTGAAGATGACTATATATGTTTACACACACATACACACACACTCAGGACTTCCCTAAACATTATTATAACTATGTCTTCATGAATGCATGAATGTCATCCTTCAAAACAGTGCCAACAAATTGTAATACATTTTAAAGATGCATCATAAGTATACTAATGTACCTAGAATGCACAAGCTAGTTTAAAGTGTGAATTCACACAGGTGTAAAAACTGATTCATTAAAGAGTGCAGTGGAAAGGACGAATTCACAGATACAGAATAACACTGAAGCTTCTCCTGATCCTGGACCACTTCTTCACTGCTCTGGCTCGATCATAATTTGGAGGGGAAAGGCGCTGGCGCTCTGGCTTCTCAGTCCTCACATAGCACACAAGGTCATACCGAAACCATACCCAAAGGCCGGTACCCAAAGCTATCGGCAGAATGCATTCTCACAACACTAGTTTATCAACATGATTATTCTTTCCATGCTTTTGCCATCATATATTCATCTGGCATAGGAGTGCTATGTATTGCTATCTGCAGGAAAACCTATGAAGTAGTGTGAAGCCATTTTACTCGTAATCCTTAGACACTTGCAAAAACTTGTAATCCTAATGATTAACTCAGGACATTATTAAAATAAACCAGAAGCATGCCCATTCTGCACCACAGTCTTTAAATACCAATACCTGGTCAGTTATCACCATGTATATACACTCATCTGCTTTTATCTGTAGTTTTGTGTTCTATGAATTTGGTTAGCATGATTAATTCTAGTCCACTTTGGGATAGAATTTTAAATGGAAAATTTAAGAGATAAACAATATTAAGTTTTACATTTTGCACAATTTTAATATCACAGTGAATTTTGGGATGCCCTCCTCTCCCCCACCCAGAACACAAGCCTTTCTCTGTTTGTTGTATCCCTGCTGTTTTTAATCACTGCCTATTAGCCACATAGTATAGTTTAAGGTTGCTGTATTCACCAGTGTGACACTGAAATGTTTGTATTTGCTAATGGCTGAAAGGTCTTAAAGGAGATTAACCCTGCTAGCAATTAGGCAAGAGAAAGATAAACTAAGAAGTTCTTTTAGGTGAGGGTGTGAAGTTTCATTATATAACATGGGAAGAAAAGGGCTGCATTGAATTTTCTGTGACCTGTAGGTAAAAACAGCTCTTCTAGGCAGGAGATCAGCAAGAAGAGGAAGAGAGTCTTGGGGGCATTAACAGCAGTGTGAATATAATCAGCATATATTAAGTACACATAGGCAAATGCCATACTGAAACCCATTACTTTGGACCACAATATATGTTCCTAATACATTTGCATGATGGATGCTTAATTTTCAAGAAAGTGTTATATTTCTGAGTAGAATATATAAGCAGAAGTGAATTGGGAAACAGACCTGTGCTCAAGCTGCACCATATTTTCAGCCCCTTCATCACCTCCTTAAAACAGAAAACTTTGCTTAATTGTCAATGCTAATTCTTGCCCAGCATGCAATGATATATACAGGTATGACAAATATTTCTCATAGTTAGGATCTTCATTATCATGATCAGCTCAATGTCTATGTACAAGAGACTTTGGGATTGTAACTACTACTTAAAACCATGTAATATGCAAAACCTTTCAGACATAGAATACCACACAGTGGTCATTACTTTCAGTTTGACTAAGCATTAATTTCCTCAAATTCCCTTTACTAAACACAAGAAGACAATGAGAGTCCAGAGAATCATTTGGCTGTTCCTGTGGTGCCTGTAAGCTGACGGTACTGAGCGTCCTGATTTCACTGCACACAACAATTGCGCATATCAAGAGAGTAATTTCTTTTCAGGAGACTCTAGAAGATAAATTTTTATTGGTGTAAATAATTCAGCAGCTTGTTATAATGAAACCACGTCACATTAAGCATTTCCTTGTTCTGTCTTAAATGCTCACAGTTGTATCCGCTGGATGCTACTAATATCTGATGCGAGCTCGAGCTTTCCCAGTTTATGATGAGTTGTAGCTCTTCCCGGAAACAAGCCTACAGCGAGGGGACTTGCTTCAACATTTGCCAGAAAGAGAAAAGCTAATCCCAGCCTAGGATATAGGAACAAAGAAAATAATGGCGGTTTTCTGGTCATTATGTTGATCTGAGAGGGTATTTCATTCACAGCACATCTGGAGGTTGGTTTTCAAGTTAGTCCCTTCGGGTCTATGAATGAGATTAGAATTTATATAGGACAAATATAATTTTGAATAAAGTTTAAAGGGAAGGGGCATGTTTCTATATTTGATATTTTTCTTCAATGTATCATCTACACAATGAGCAAGAAGATCATACAATGTCCAAACTCTTTTTCACTTGAAGATATGAAAATAGTTAATTTACAATACTAAAGAAAATTATGTTAAAGGGTCTTTCAAGCTCTTACTGATAAAGAAGCTTAATTTGGCACACAGGTATGTATTGAACAATTGCTTTTTTGTGGAAGAAGCTTATTCACTTAATGATTTTTGCCTTTGGTTTGATACATTCCAGATTGGCAGATGAGGCACTGGTCCTGGAGTATCAGACTCATTGTTGTATTCATCCCGGGTCTCTGTTAGTCTATCAGCACCATTTTGACTATAAACAGGCTTCCCACTAGCTATTAGTGTCCAATAATTTATGTGATCTTTAATAGTTTTTATATGTGTAATATCAAAGTAGCTCCAAGTATAAGTTATCAAGGCATATTGTTTTAGAAAATTCAGATACAGTTTGTAAATATTTTGTTTAACTCCTTTTCACTGTGCCATCTGCCTTGTCACGCCTGATGCAAGGTTCCTGAGCTTCCCATTGGGCAAGAAGAGAAATCCCTGTTCCCATCCCTGAGATCAACAGTTTACCTTAGATGCCTCTTCCTGGTTTGTGTCAAGGTGACAAAAACTAGCAAATACACAGGTTTAACAAATGGAATCTTATTCAAAAGGTCTTTTTTTACACTTACATTTTATAGGGCACTGCTCAATTTTTTTTCTAGTAATTTCAGGATGTCAGATTTAACATGACATTTGTTCATCTATTTGGAGTTGATCTTCAGACTAATAGTGCATGACTGATTTCAATATATATATCATTCACGGCACTACTTGTTGAAGAAGCTTTAATTTCTCTACTGTGTATTTTTGGAAACTTTTTCAACTATTAGGAGGCTGAAATTTTGTGCATTTATGTTTAGGTTTTCTATTTTGTTCCATTAGTATATGGTCCATTTTTTTATGTCAGTACTATGCTGTGCTGATTACTGTAGCTCAAAATAAAGCTTGAAATCTGGCTTGGTTATATTTTTCCATTATTTATTTATTTATTTGTAATTACGTTGGATATTGAGTCTTCTGTGTTTTCATGTAAAATTTAGGATTCTTTTGTTATCCTATACTTCTGAATATAATGTCATGAGAATCTTGATTTGTATGAATATGTAAACTGCTTTTTAAAGTATGGTTGTTTTCACATTAATCCCACCAACTTATAAGCATGAGAGATCTTTTCATCGTTTATTGTCGTCCTCAATCTCTTCAGAGATTTAAACTTTCATCATGCAGGTCTTTCACTTCATTTGTTAAGTTTATACCTATAGTTTTGAAACTATTGTGAATGAGATGTGTTTCCAAAATCTCTACCTCAGAATGTTTGTTATTGATATGTAAAAAGACTACTGGATTTGGATGTTGACTTTGAATTCTGTCACATTGCTAAAAGAACTGATCGTTTCTAGAAGTTTTTCATGAATGTTTCGACCCAGTTACACCTTATCTAGTTGGTTATCTCACTTAACTATGATGGAGCCACTGAGACCCAAAGGTTTTCCTGGCGTCGCTCCTCCTTAGGCTGCCACAGTGGTCACGCTTAGCTCCCTTCCTTACTCCACAATACTTGCTTTGTGCTGCCCATGACTGAGAACACATTGCTTGCATCTGAGAGCTCAGTCCTTGTATTCTGCAGCTCTCTGCCCTCAGCTGTTTCCAAAGATATTCATTGGGATGGGGCGCTCCTCAGATAACCCAGAACTTAGGACAGCTTTCTGCTCTGTTTTCTAAAGTTTCTGGTTTTATTTTCCTATTGAGCTAGATTTTTCTCCACTGATGAACCTTTACTCATTCCTATTACTGAATCATCCCTAAGTTTATTTCCTGGAGACCTCAGCAGATGGTGCCATATTGGATCTCTGTTTAAGTCACTTTCTGCATGAGAGAGTTCATTTTAAAAGGAAAGAAAATAAAATTATGTTTAATTGTGTGAATAATTATACAGATATTTTATTGAAATGTCATATTTCCTTAAGAAAAATACACTGAAATTTCATTTTAAAAGTTTTTATAAGGTCAGCACAAGTACATTCTATATTTTATATGGAATTTTTTTATAAAACATAAAGAATACAGGTTTTGAAAATTAATAATGAAATTAGCTTTTTAGTAAGAGAAAACTGTTATAAAAATAAAAATTTCCATAAAACAATTATATATCAAATCACAATACACTCGATAGCACCATGTTATAATCATAACAGCATTGTTATAGTCTATTTAAGAAAACAGATAGAGAAAGAAACTTGCCATTTTGCCAAAAAGTTAATTGCTTTAAGTCAAAGTCAATATTATTAGAAAAAAAGAGTAATTCTTTTAGTAAATTCAGTATAAGGATTTGATGTATAACAATGAATTCATTTGAAGTTTTTCTATAATTTTTCAAGAATAAAAAATTGCAAGAAGTAAATGAAGAAAAATCAAATAAAGAGAACTGCTATAGTTAGAAACAAATCAAACAAAATTGTAAACATGCTAAAAAAAACAAGAGCGGTTTCAATACTAAGATATGACAGATACAAGAAGCAGAAGGAATGAAAACTGAGCATGCACATCTGAAACTTGGATGTGTAGGTAGCACGGATGGTATTTAGAATCTTTGGGGAAATGTTCACATTTCTCAAGATGTGATTTATATACCAGCCAATGTAAAAAGACAAATTTATATGGTTGAGAAGAGAATATTTTAAGCTTTAAAAGCCATTTGTCACTTTTACCTATATATATAAGAAAATTACATAACAATTGCATTTCACCTACCCAACCAAAATCATGAACACTATAACATAAGCTTGCATTTTAGAAAAGGGGTAAGTGAAATCTTATTTAAATAAAATGTGCATGTGTAATTGGTATGTAGATTGCACATCCATGTGTTAAAATGATGAAGTTATGCACTGCTAAAGCTTTAGAATTAATGCAACATATCTGCATTTGATAAAATTTTTGGTGGAGCATATAATTCAGAACATGTACAGAAGAGTTAGGAAGCAATCTACCTCTAGTAGTAGTGCTTTTGTTGTTGCTATTGTTTGGGGTTTCTATCTCTCTTTTTTTTTTATCAGCTTGAAAAAAAGCTAGGGTCTTCTGGGAGGAAGGAACCTCATTTGTTAAAATGCCTCCTTCAGACTGGCCTGTAGGCAAATCTATATGGCATTTTCTAGGTTAATGATGACTGTTTCAGGGCCCAGATCATTGTGGGTAGTGCAAACCCTGGGTATGAGTTTCTGTTATGTAAAACAAAGCTTGAACAAGTAATGAAAAGCAAGTCAGTAATTGTTGCTCTTCCATGGTCTCTGCTTGAGTTCCTGCCCTAGAGACCCTTGCTGATGGACTGTCACATAGAAGTGTAAGCTAAGTGATCCATTTCCTCACTAATTTGGTTTTGGTTCGGCATCTTTTATCTGTGTGGGAGCCAGCATGCTTGAAGGCTAAGGTAAGCTAGATAACTGTACTAGAGGACCAGAGAGATGTTATTTTGATTGAGACAACTTGCTTCAAAAAATCAAGTGGAGAGGGACTCCTGATACAAGATTTCAGCCTTCATAGATACATATGCACCGGAACCCATACAAACCAGTAAAGAAAAACATGTGCATGCTTATATGCCACACTCACATAAACATAAAAGTTTTTTAATTAAATATGTAAACATAGATAATCAAAAGGACTTTTAAAAAGAGATTTAAAATTGGGCCAGTTGCTTAAAAACTAAGTAATAAAATCAAGGAAATTAAGCTAAGTCTTCCTAAAATCAATGCATTGAAATAGGTAAATATAACAACAAATACCAGTTCTTTAATGAACCATGGAAGGAATAATACTAGTTCTATAATCTGGTGATGTTATACTTTCTTATAATGCTAGATTGAAGTCATACTACTTATTAAAAAATGAATTAGTACATGGATAAAAATAAACTTTACTAGTTTATTTTTTATGTTACCAAGAAATAGGAATATTTATCAAATAATTTTATTATGTTTTAGGTTCTTCCCTTGGTTTATATTCAGAGTCAGAAACTTAACTGTACAATACAGTTCAGTTTGGGAAAGGATCAGGAAAACATGGTAGTCTAAAAACTAACTTTATTGAGAGCACACACAGGATCCTTTTAGCAGGTGAGTAGAACAACAGTCTTCTGTGATGGAAAAAGAAGGGTCTGCCAGTTCAGATGTACATAAGTTGAAGGTAGTAGAACTGTCCACAGTGTGCAGTGGTAAAATTCTTGCTATTCTTGCTGTTCCTGGACCTATGGTTTCTACAAGGCCCATGCCATTTTTTATCTTTCAAAGACCACGTTTACCCTCTAACCACTTAGTCTTGGTAGTCCAAATAAAAATTTGGGAGCCATATCTTTGATCCAGCATTTTCAATGGATATGAGCTCAGGCACTGCATACTTCCGGCTGGAGATCTCATGTTTCTGATGTCTACTATTGGATGGACTTGTCGACAATACTGTTATGGCATGTGAATCACCTTGTCACTTGGATTCTGAAATTATTCTGTGGAATGAGGAACCCTCATGACTAAATACTTTCTCTCCAGTACTCAGAACACAAATGCTTTCTGCTGCTTTTGGAACAGTGTCTACAAACAGCTCAAAGGAAATGTGGGCCAAGGGATCATTATCTACTAAAGAACACAGTGGGGAGTGAGATTGACGTGGCTGTCAGGAAGCAGCTCTAGGGGATCATGACAGCTGCAAAGCCTAATAATTACAAACCTTACAAAACATAAAGTTCATCAGTGAAACAGTTCATGCTGCAGTATATAAGCCAAATACCTAAAATGTTAATTAGAACATCACTACCCTATTATAGCTCATTTACACTAGCTCACAAATAAAATGCATGTCTTGTGTCAACCTATCCATTTTCCCTGCTCCCTATCCTGGTGGCCACTCTAAGAAATGGAAAGATATGATGTGGTATTTTAGCACATAACTTAAGGTTTTTCTTTGACATGGTATGTTTGAAATGCTAGTAACTTTCTGCGACTGAACAATTTTCTGATGCATAAATACAACGTGTTTGACTCATTGATCTTTCATTTAAGAGATATGTAGGTTATTTCCACTTTTAGGTTATTATAAATGGTAATTTGGCTGTTAATATTTCTGCATAAATTTCTATTTCACATATGTTTTAATCCTACTTGTTTACGTACTTAGGAGTCTACTTGCTAGATAGACTATTTGTCAACCATAATTTATAAGATCCTGGCTTATCAATGAAGGGCATTCCAAAATCTCCAGTGGGTGTTTGATACTATGGACAGAAATTAACATCAGAGACACATTTGTTTCCTCTATTTTTGCATAGACAAATGTGATGGATGATGGTTTTCCTACACTAATAAAGCATTGTCCTGCAATGTGGCTGTAACCTTTGTTTCTCCAAATCATAACCAGCACAGATTTTACTACACTAATAAAGCATTGTCCTGCAATGTGGCTGTAACCTTTGTTTCTCCAAATCATAACCAGCACAGATTTTACTTTCCTTGTTCACATTTTCAAATGTAGAAATGTATCTTTCTTGTGGTTAAGCAACATATATATATATATATATATGTATATATATGTGTGTGTGTATATATATACATATATATATATATATATAAAATTTTCAATGATTTGTTCACAGGGTGCATCTTGCAGGTTATCTTTGGCATACACAAATTGATTAGGTCACCATGGTTACATTTTGAGGTCATTATGAATTAAGTAAAACAAGAACTATTGAATACAGATTGCAATGCCCCAACAGTAAATGTGAAGGCCAAGATGACTATTATGTTACTCAAACCTGAGCAGTGTTCACACAGCAGATATTAATGAACAGAGTTGGTTCCTGGTATGGATAGCATGATTGAATGGAAGGAGATTTTAACCATGCTTTCAGAATGGCACATGTTTTGAAATTTATGAGTTGTTCACTTCTAAATGTTTTTCTTGGATCTTTGGATCAGAGTTGGCCATGGAAAACATTAAACAAAGTAAATTCCCATATGCTCTGGTCTGTGCATTAAACCAACTCAGATATTTTGAAAACTTCTTCTCTAAACAGAAGTGGAAGCGCTGTGATGAAAAAGTTTGGAATTTGTGATCTTTGTAGTCATGTAAAACTTAAGTGCTTTGTGCCTCTCCAAATGTGGATATTCTAATAAACAGAGCAATGAACCAAAAAAAAAAAAACAATGAGGAAGAATATTGGTGTTTAAGACAGTTTGTCAAACCACTTCCTCCAGATGCTTACACTGTTTTGCATTCCCACCAACACTAATGAGGGCTTGGATTGCTCCATACCGTTCAAAATATGCGCAGCAAAGAGACAATGGATATAGAGTAGTGCTTCACTCTCCTTCTGAATTGCAGGTCACTAATGAGTAATGAAATACAATATTTGTGCGCTAACTAGAAATTTGTTCTTCTCAAGAGAGAAATAGCTAACCATGGATTTTACCCATTTCAAAATTGAATTATCTTTTAATTGTTGAATTTAAAGATGTTTTATGTTTTCTGCACACTAGACCTTAATTATATATAAGCAACAAATGTTTTAATTAATTCCTGTTATATTTCCTTTCTTTAAATTTTTAAGTTTCTGGTACACTCTTCAAGGCTTTTGGACTATGCTCACTAGGGAAACAAGGGACCAAAGAAAGAATGGATACATGGATACATATAGAGAAAAATCTGAAGTCAGATGGTTATGAACACTCAAATGGAGACACACCAGCAGCAGCCTGGAACTCAGATGGTTAATTTTATACAAGGGTTTATATACAGTTGAAATAGAAAGTGGGGGTTACTATATGCAGTTAAATGAGACGGCCAATTGAGATAATCCCTGTACCTGCTGTCTGTGGGAGAACAGTAACAGCCTGTCACCAACTAGGAAGAAGTGGCAGGGACATTTTTGTTGACACTGTCAATACATGCACATCACGTAGGTGAAGACTTTGCCAAGCCAATGGGCCTGAGGCATGGAGGTCCTGAATGACCATGCACACGTCAACATCACTTGTTCACTCAAGACTCCACATTTTCTATGTATAGTCACCTACTTTTATAAACCTTTGTTTATTATTATCATTGCTTATTATTATTTGGGTGTGTGTTTATATGTGTGTGTATGTGAGTGAGCGAGAGAGAGAGAGAGAGAGAGAGAGAGAGAGAGGAGAAAGAACAAGAGGGAGTGTGAATGTGGGGAAATAGAGGCCAGAATATTTACCTTTCTAGATAAAAAATGTAGTGTCAAACATAAATACTGAGAAATGTAATGAATTGTTACTAAATATACAAGCTTGAAGTCAAAGTCTGTAGTTTTTTTTTTTATTTTCTAGAGGCTCAAGACGCAGTTCTCAAATGAATACACAGAACACACTTATTCTTACTTATGAATGCCTGATTTTAGCTTAGCTTGTTTCTTGCCATCTTTTCTAACTTAAATCATCCCATTTCTTTTTTTTTCTTTTCTTTTCTTTTCTTTTTTTTTTTTTTTTTTTTTTTTTTTGGTTTTTCGAGACAGGGTTTCTCTGCAGCTTTTTTTTTTAGAGCCTGTCCTGGAGCTAGCTCTTGTAGACCAGGCTGGCCTCGAACTCACAGAGATCCGCCTGCCTCTGCCTCCCGAGTGCTGGGATTAAAGGCATGTGCACCACCACCGCCCGGCCATCCCATTTCTCTTTAACTATGTTTTGCCTCTGGGTTTTTTTTTTAACCTGTCTTTACTCTATTATTTTTTTTTAATCTCTTTCTTACTCCGTGGCTGGGTGTCTGGTCCTTGGCGTCCTATTCTCTGTCTCCTTTTCTCACTCTTTGCTCCTCTGTCCTAGATTTCTCCTCCTATGTATTCTCTCTGCCTGTCAGCCCTGCTTATCTGCTCTTCGGCCCAGTTATTGGTTTATCAGGCAAAGTAACTTGCTTTACAGTGTTAAACGAATGCAGCACAAAATTCATCCCATCTTTGCATCATTAAACAAATATTCCAGAGCATAAACAAATGTAACACATCTTAAACTGACATTCCGCACTAAAGTCATTGGTAAGAATGCAAATTCTCTGAAACAAGCTAGGGAATTTTTCTTACCTGTTTCTCCTTGGGAATGACTTTCCAACCACTTTCAGAATTCCTTGTACATATTATAAATGTATAACTCGACTTTGTATTTTGCCATCAAAAGTTACTGCTCATGTCAATCTGGCTTTATGTCACCGCCTTCTTATGTTGCCCCTGGACACTGAATTAAAGACCTAAGCTGCTTCTTTGTTCCTCATCTTAATTCATTTTCTCTTAAATAATCCTACTTATTTTTCAATAAATTTATAGTTTGTATGAGCGAGCATTAAGATTTAGGCACAACTTTGTGAGGATGTTGTTATTATTTCCAATTGATGAAAATATCAAAGAAGAAATTATTAGAAAAAATTAGGAAAAACCTAGTACAAATGAATACACTTTACTCCTTTAAAATCAGAAATCAACAGTAGAACACAATGTTGAATCAAAATTGCAAAATACTTAAAGAATTAAACAATATGACATTTTGGAACACTATTTGTAAAATTAATTCATTTTGTGACCTCATTCAATATAATTTAACACTCTATTAAAGGCCTGTCCTACATCAGCATTAATTCATCTTAATAATTTTCTCTTAAACAATCATATCTATTTTCAATAAATTGGCTTCACTAGGAGAATAAAGGAAAAGACGTAAATACTTACTTACCCCACTTGGTGGTACTCGACAGCATTCCATCTCAAAGGCAGATCATTTCTGAAAAGCACACAATTTTCATTGTGTGTCCTATTGCCATGAATAAGACATGATGCCCATTCATGCTACTATTCTACATTATACTAGAAGTTCATCTAGACAATTAGGCACTAAAATAAAACATCATGTGAAACTGAGTTACTGTAAAAAAAAATCACATATATTATAGATTTATATTCATGTAGTACTTTTTTATTTTCTGTTTGCAGTTAATAAAACTCATTCAGAAACCATTCATGTTCAAATTACAAATGCATGTTTTGAATGTTCTAGTCAGCATTGACTGCATTGATAGTATGTATATTAAGATTTTCCTATAAAATAAATATCTTCTGGCATATAAAAGTAGATACAAGTGAGTAACATAATACAGAGAGCAAACATTTGGAAACAGAAAGGAAGCCAGGAGAAGTGAAGAAAATGACAGATGTTAAAAACAAATGTTCACATAAAAGCGGGCATGTTCTTCTCTTGACTAACGCCAAGGGGGCCCTTTGTAGACATCTTCAAAAGTAAAAATTTGGAATGTGGATGTATCTGCCACCTGCTCACAAACAATGAAAACTTACTGGCTATGGTAATCAATGAAGGGCATATGTGTTTTATAGTTGTAGTATATGATTATTAAGGTAAAACAAAATATGTCAGTTTCTGTATGATTTTTTCCAGTCTATATCCAGGACCTATATTCCTGAATATGACAGACAGATTTTAAGAAATGTGAGCAACCTTGTACTCTACTGGAGAGAATTGACTAAGATTTCCAGAATCTTCATGCAAATTATGATGATATGGTAGCGACGTTAGTCATTATCATAGCACACTTGAAGAAATATTTGAGTCTTATAATGCTACATGAAAGGTTATGATATTGTGCATAATCTCAAATCTAACATATGTACAGAGAGAGAAAAGAAAGGAAAGAATGAAGGTAGAAAGAAAGGAAGAAAGGGAGAGAGAGAGAGAGAGAGAGAGAGAGAGAGAGAGAGAGAATGTGTTCTGGAAAATCCATTTTTAAACAGATTAAACCCCCAAAGAAAACATGATTTGTATACTAATATATGAGAGAGAACTTATGAAACAATATACATGTAAAATATACCTATTCAAATTGCCATACAAAAAAAGATGTTGAAAATCAAAATATTCTTCACATTTGCAAACATTCAAGAATGTAAAATCACTGGGGGCAAGCAACATTTTTATCAACAAAACATTTCTAAAAGAGCTATATGGAAAATCCTTTAATATCATCAGTAAGATGATCAACGAATTGAACAAATAAAATATTACTTACTAAAAATAGTCAGAAATAGGAAAAATTCCTTTACTTCAAAGGGAGACAGGAAAAGTAGAAAGGAACAACAGCTCTTTAAAATAATCAGAAAACAAAATATAGTATCAGCAGGGTGTGCCTATAAAATATATCTTCAATATGGATGGATGAAAATCCTTATTAAAGTCACACAAAAACAGAATGAGAAACAACAGTTATATACCGTTGACAAGAAAATTATTTCCCTAGTTATAGACATATACTGATGGAAATTAAATGTCTAATAAAATATATTCTGTGCAAATGGAAACAAAAAGAGAGCAAGAGTAGTTGTACAACTAAAATATATTTCAAGTATAAAACTACGAAAGATATAAAGCCATTGTTAATGTTTAATGGATTGATTCAAGAAAATATAGACGTTGGGAATATATACATATCAACACCAGGGCACTGTTAAACATTAAGAGAACACTAATACATCAAGAACAGGGATAAAGGACACTGGGATAGTAGTAGGCAACACCATCAAAAGCAGAACAGAACACTCTCACATTTTAGATCTTCTCGTGTGAAACATAGACTTTTAAAACTGGTGTAATATGAGCTTTTGATGTTCTTTTAAGAAAGCGGAACTTGTTGCCAGGATTTAAGCAGAGAAAATGTACAGCCAGCAAATGGAAACAGCGTCAAAGCTATGTAAATTGCTAAGGGACTTTCAAAGTCTAGTAAATACATAGTTGTGCCTAATCAAATGCTTCTGTTTTTTTCTTAAATGCTCATTTGGATGATGGGGTTGATATTTTCCTGTCTTTGCTATGCCTGAAATATTTGTTAAGTTATTGCTTGTTCCAAACATCCCACCATAGCCATACTCAGACTGCTGCATGTTAACAAGGAAGAAGAGAAGCCATAGTTTTTGTTTTCTTGACATACAATGAGAGTGCACTACAGGGCTTTAGCAATGCACAGTGATCCATAATGTTGTGGTGCCTTGCTGCAGATGCACAGAAAACACCAGATGCCATGTGCAGCCATCATCCTGGCTGTGTTAACACAAAGCTGAATTTTAAAATGATTGTGAGTAGGAAATTTTGACTCAATGGGCCATCTCAAACGACTGTTACAAAGATCAAAACGCAGTGCTTTGACATGAGGTGTCTATCTCTCATTGTCTCTGTATCTCTCTCTCTTGCACAGACTCATGCACATGTAAGTGCATATACTCATACCTTTTCCCAAGAAAATTGAAGAAATGGTGGAATAACAAAAGCCTTTCAGGAAGCACACATTACTTTGGCATCAATGCTTCAGTGATTCCTGACGCTTCTCCTGACGATAACTCGGAATGTTGCAATAAAGGCTGTGTGTCTGATTATTTGGATACCTGTCATGCATAACTGGAGGGCGGCTGTAAAAAACAGGATTAATCAAAATAGGATTATAATTTCCTGCAACACCTGTCTCAACCAGCTGCCTCTGATTGTGATTCTATACCTCCTTTCCTCCCAAATTACATGATAAAGCAATTCAGAAATCAGTGGAGAGTCCAGTGTCACAGTGCCAGGATGGAAGTCAAACATTACAGCAGGAGGAGCTTTCAGATACCTGATTTAATTTGCTTAGATTATTTCAGAAACTGTAGAACAAGTAGATAATATAATACATTGGGAAATCCTCAAATGCATGGCTTAAAATTTTTGTATTGTTTGCTTTTATTTTATAATAAATCCATCCTAAGCATCTACTATTAAAAGAAAGAAACGGGTTAACTTTTCAAGCATTGTTCTATAGAATAATGATGCAGATGCAAAACTTATATTTTAGTATTATAATAATTACAATTTTTACTGATGTACATCAGTTGTTTTAATTTTCTATGCATTATAAACAGTTTACAATTACATTGTAAATGGATGGATGTAACAAACACATTAGAAGATGAATCAATACTATTTTATTAAAAATTAAACTTGGAAGGAAATTTAGAGTTTTTTGTCAAAGCTCTGAAGGACATTCTTACTGTGGTAACTCAGTAAACTGCATTCTGGGAGACTATTGGGACCGTGGACACGGCTGCATGATTATCAGGTGCCTGAAGTACAAAGCATTTCAGAGTATTGATGGATTCTTGGACAATTATGAAAATATACTGTTTATATATCTTTCATAAATCCGAATTAGAAAGAACAATGGAATAATTTTATTGCTTCCATGATGCAGTATGAATTCTGTTAGTTTTTTCCAAAGCTATTCTAGAAAAGAATGTCTTAATTACTTGTACATGAACAAGTTATGTTTTGTCTATATTAATCCCACACCAAATATATGTCAAATATGGAGGATAGTTAATAATACCCTGGAAATTAACTTCTTAATCATAAGATTGGTTAAATAATTGCTATTAATTTTGAGTCTATTCAGGACACAGTGATTAATTAAGACATAATTTCTTTATATCACTACAGTGTTTTTTTTTTTGTGAGGAACGTGTATATTCTGTTAGATGGAACACTAACTCACACACAGTTCACAGGAGCACCACTCCAGATAGTGGTATCTTTGGGGGTTTTTGTCCTCAGTTACAAAAAGCACATAAAAATAAACCATTTCTGAATTTTGGTCTATTTTAGAATTTTTTAAGAAATATAAATAAGTATGTAAAATGAGAGAGAAAGGTTCATCACTGTAAACAAATATTCATTTTAAAAATGTAACTATTTATTTGAAAAACTTACCTAAACCTAATTAAGGCAATCTTTACTGACAAGAAGTTTACAATGACAATCTTTAATTTATATTTTTACTGTTTCTGTAAGTTTTATTCTTTAATTTAATTTCAAAATAAGCAATATTCTCAGGTGTATAAACAAATTCTATTGTGAGATGAATGGCATCATATTCCTCTCCATACCTCAAAGTGTTCACCAATGCACTTCAATTGCTTTTAACGTGATAAAATGTTAGTTATCTAGTTAGCTAATCAGTGATAGAGAAAAAATACATTGAGTTCTGATATGAAGAACACTTACTTCACCTTTTTGATACTTATAAAACTATTTCTCTCTAATGCATGGTAAATTTAAAATATAAAATAGAAACCTGGTATATGCGATTCAGTCTGTTCTACCTAGCTGATGAAGGTGAGAAAACATAATCAGAAGTTGCTTGTGTGTGCGTGTGTGTGATATAGATTTATACTTATTTTAAGTATATTTAGGATTCTTATTTTCTTCTAGTAGCTATGATTTTTGAATGGGTTAAGTTAGAGCATATTAGAGAAATACAGTATTTGTTAAAATATTATTGGAAGTGATGTTAAGAAATTTCTGCTCTCCCAAACTTCTTAAGTAATGAAATAGTTTTAGATGGCAGTTGCAATATTTTTGAGGCATATATAAGATAAACAATTTAGATTTTATACATTTTTCATCAAGTGACATGAAGATAGCAGGTATGTTTGTGTGTGTGTGTGTGTGTGTGTGTGTGTGTGTGTGTGTGAAAAACCACATGTGTGCACATAAGATGAATAATAGACTGTAAATGAAATTCCTGTCTTCTACTGGAAAGCAGTACTTCTATGTTTGGATCTGCTTATCCAGTTTGTATTAGGTCTAGTATCTTGCTCAATGACTATGTTATAGCTGGAGGGTACTGGAAAGGAAAAAATTCTTTGATTTTTAAGACAGAGTCTGACTATGTAGCTCTGACTGTCCTAAGATTCACTACGTAGACCAGACTGGCTTCAAATTCAGAGAGTCCAACCTTCCTCAGCCTCTCGAGTGTTAAAATTAAAGACATGCATGAACCACCACATTTGGGTTGAATGAGTTTGTAAAATCATGAGTCCTGTATTGTCTTTGGATTGATAACTCATTCTTCATGCATATCACAAATATTTGCTCAAATTGCATACTCTGCATATTGGTGTAAACTTTTCTTAGTCATGTTATTTTGTGATTTTATTATTATTAATTTATTTTATTTTATTTTTTTGGTTTTTTTCTCATTTTTTTATTAAAAATTTCCATTTCCTCCCCTCCTCCTCCCCCTTCACTCCCCTTAAAGATGGATAGTGGGGCATTGGAGTAAAATCACTTTTATCCCTGAGTATTAATAGACTCAGAAAATTATAACCTTTTTAATTTAGTTTAGATAAATTGTGAGAAAGTCTTCTATTCTAGCTAGACAGTCAAAATACATAGGTTAATTGTGTTTCCAGAGAACTGGATATGAGGTGAAAAGGTGGAAGATAAAGTTGGGCAAACATGTGGAGAAGAGGTCACCAACACTTCTTTACTCTTTTTTGTTTTCTTTTGTTCATGTTTTCTTTTTGAGTGGTAGGTGAGTATCTGCACACATGAATCTTTTGGCAAAAAAAAAAAAATCAAAAGTGGCAAAGTATAGCAAATGACACCAATTCAGGGAGATCACCAGGATGAGAGATCCACAGCGACAAGCTGGACCATCTCCTGCTTTCTATAAACATTTAGAACTTGCATACTTCCAAGTTTCTTAATAAAATACATCATTATTTCATTGTACCATTTCCAGCAAATGATATGATTTTGACTTTCAGTAAAAAAGTACTACATTTTTGCTGAAATCCAATAAAATTATCTCAAATTCTAGATTAATATGCTATAACTATCAATATTTTTATAGTTTCAAGACTGATCCTTCAGACTTTTAACAGATGCATGTAACCCATCAAGGACATATTTAAAAGAAGAGAAAAGATGGTTTCAAAGATAGATGTGGATATCTAGATTCATAATAGCAGCAGATACTATGGCGAAATGGTAGATGTAACTAAACACACTATCACAAACACACACACACACACACACACAGGAGCGAGGCACTAGAAAGAATCAGTATGACCCCAAACAAAAAGTGAATGAGAT
Source organism: Arvicola amphibius (assembly GCF_903992535.2). NCBI lineage: Eukaryota > Metazoa > Chordata > Mammalia > Rodentia > Cricetidae > Arvicola > Arvicola amphibius. The sequence goes on from NC_052053.1 coordinate 124,983,273, forward strand.
ATATCAAGTTTTTTCCCTTTTCGGGGCACACTTACAAAACAATATTAGACAGATTCATCTGAATGAATTGACCAGTTTTCCACAGCTGTCAGTCTATTTTGCATCTCCACCAACAGTGACTAAGGAGTTCAAATGTAGTGAAAAGCCATCAACAGATGAAAAAGCACACTAAACTCAATGGAGGATAAGCATAAATATCCACCCAAAGATACATGGTGAGTAAGCACAGATATTCAACAGAAGACAGATGGGTGTGTGTGATGGGTGGAATGAAAATGGCCTCCCTAGGCTCCTGTGCCTATGTCCTTGATCCTCAGTTGGTAGGATTGTTGGGGATGGATTTGAAGGTGTGGTCTTGTTGACAGAGGAGTGTCATTGGTTTGGCTTGGAGCCTTCAGAAATATCTCACCACTCCTTTGAACTCTTTGTCTCCTACTTGTTTTGTTTGTATGTTTGATTTTGCTTACTAGATTGTAATTTAATTACAGGATTTCCCCCTTCCCTTTCTGACCTCTAAACCCTCACACACAATCCTCCTCATTCTCCTTTAAATTCGTAGCATCTTTTTCATCACTTGCTAATGTATGTGTGTGTGTGTGTATGCTATTGTATGTGTATATGTGTGCGTTGTATATATACATTAGCATATATAGCACATATATGTTATTACACATATATACATACACACACATATATACATTCTGAAATACAATCTGTTGAGTCCATATAATATTAACTGTATATACATTTTCAGGACTGTTGGGCACCAGACCAACAGCTTGGGGGACTAGGTCTACTGTTACAACTTTTCCTCAGTTTTCTGTAGATTTTTGTATAGAGCTGAAGCCTTGTCATCTTTCAGCCATCTACACTGGAATGTCTATGGACCCCATACTGTTCAGCTTCTGTTTGCATGATAATTTTGGTGAGACTTTACAGGTATAACTTCTGATATTACTAAGAGATACAATCTCACAGCAAGTTCCATGATCCTACATCTCTTACAATCTTTCCAACCCTCCCTCTACAGTGGTCCCTGAACCTTAGGTACAGAAGAGTTTTGCAGTTGTACCCTTTGGGACTGTTTTCCACACCTCTGAAAACTGCTGGGTTGTGGTTCTCTTTTATTGGTGTCCATCTGTTGCAAAGAGAAGTTTCCTTGATGAGAGGTAAAGCCTGCACATATCTGTGTGTTTAAGGACAAATATTTATAGATTACTGCTAGGAATTGTGTAAATTAATGATTGCCGAACATTCTCTAATAATCATTATATCATTAGCCCCAAGTAGTTACCTAGATTTCCATTGCTGTGTATGGTATTGCTACTGTTGAATGGGTCTCAAGCCCAATTAGAGAAAAGCTGGTTACCTCCAAGATATGAATGACACTATTGTGCCTATTGGCCATTGATGTGGTTCATAGGTGTCATAGCAAGGTAGAACAATTGGTTACCTCCCACTTTTGGAAACTTGAATAGTGTGTTGAAGCTAATCCTCAGGAAGAAGACATTTAGTTCCAGAGCAGGGGTGTCAAGGTCCTGTGTCTGAGGTACATGATGTCTTCTTTAGCAATAGGGACTTATCTTGCTCCAAGGGAAACAGCAACATACTCTATGTTTTTAGAGTGTCTTGGACAGTAATGTGCAATAAAGCAAGGTGTGCTTTTCTATCTGCTTGGCATTTTGAGATGTGAACTTCCAACTATTACTGTTGTTCTGCACTTGCTCTTTGCTCTTTGGTCATGGACTCTAAACCTCTTTAGCCATATGCCTAATTAAACACCTCTTTTTAAAATGTTGCCTTGGTTGTGATTTTTCAATAAAACAATGGAAAAGTAATTAATACAAAAGGTAAATGCAAAGATTCACCAAAATATGCATAGAGCCTTCAAAACTCTCATTTCCTGAAATCTGTTGAAGCCAACAGGTCTGAGAGTGAAATAATTCAGTACATTCAGAGAAACTTTCAGTTTAACAGCTAATTATTCTTTGTAAACTATTCATCTCAGATAAGAATTCTAGAGAAAGCAAAACTGTCAATTAAAAATTAAAGAAAACAAACATATTTTGATCGAACAAAGACTGAAAATTTTCTTATTTATGAACTCATTGGAAAAAGTAGTACATTTAGTCATACATGTAATGTTCTTATTTCACATGTATAACCAACTTCATTTTTCTAATACTGTTTTTTTCAATTGAAGTCATTTTTGGAAAGCCTATCAAATATTATAACCCCCTAACCTCTAATGTCCCCATCACCTTTTATAATTTTATTTATTTCCTGTCCCCTATCATTAGCTCTCAGAATGCATGCTCAGTGATGACTCAGCAAGAATGTCAGTGTTAAGAGCGAAGGTATTTTCACATTTCTTTATTTCTATGTACAAGGACAGCTTGTTAAATAAATTGCTTACTGGAATATTTTGGGTGTGTGCATGTATGAGTCATGTTCTTGAAACAGCACACCAAGAGAGCTGAAATTCAGGTATGTTAGTGATAAGAAAGTTTGTGGTGAGGGAAGCACACTGTGGGGCTTGAGATGACATTCAGACATGTAGCACTGGAAAGCAATTGCTAGTCACAGAAATGAAGGAATAAAGAGAATGGACAATGTCAATAACACAATAGAAAAGCAAATATATGAAGAAGAGTGTGCAAGCCAGAGGTTTGCTACATTGAAACACCGTAGATGAGTGGGGAAGTTCAAATAAATATGCCAACTTTGCCCTTCCTGATAAAAAGAAGGTAACTTTTTATCAGAGCCTTGGCTACAAGAAATAGATTCATGCTGTTGGAGAGAGCATAGACTGAAAATGAGTGAAGAGAAAACTATACAGTCATTCTTTCCAGTCGCTGTGGATGTGTATAGTGTTAGAAATGACAATTAAAATATACATTGTGAAACTTAATCTTCTGATTCACTATTTTGAAATTCACTCACTTTATTTTTATAATGTACCACAAATTATATATTAATATGAACATTAATTAGTTTTAAATGGTTACCTCTATCAAATTTGCCCTCAGTCTAAGCTGGTCTTAACATATGTTTTGTTTTGTTTTTGCAAGACAGGGTTTCTCAGTGTAACAATCTTGGATGTCCTGTTTGGGTTTTTTTGTTTGTTTGTTTGTTTTGTTTTTTTGTTTGTTTGTTTTGTAGACCAGGCTGGCCTTCAACTCAGTGAGATCCACCTGTGGCATACATTTTTAAAATTTTTTTGCATTAGAAATATTGCTTCCATTTGAATGTCTTAAATTCTTTTAGGCAAAATTATAGAATTTTAACTAATTAAGGGCATTCTAAACAAGGATAATGAAGTCAGTCATTCTTAGGGAAGTTTTGTTTTCTGTCAAAAGTCAGAGGAATTATGAGAGTGGGAATGATTTCCCAAGATCCATGTAAACCCTTCATACATAAAATACACAAATTAATAACAGAACGTGGGATGATGTAGTATTGCCCACATCACTGAATTCTTATTATATTGTGCATGATTGAAACATCATACGAACCCCCAAAGAATGTGTTCATACTAATGCAAACTTCTAGTTTACACAGCCATACACTTTCACTAATATTCTGATCTGAAGAGTCCTGTAGCAGTAATAACTAGGAGCACCTTCTAACCTTTCAGATTCATTAATGAAATAACATAATTAAGCTGTGTTTTGATAATTAATCAAATACGTGTTTTCCCTGAGGTTTTGCCATAAAGTTTTTACAAACTGAAATGAAAGATCTCTTTTTAAAAATGTACTATTTTCTTTGTGCAGGTCATTATGAGTTAATAATTTTGGTTTATGGCAGCTGTTTTTGAATAGGTAGCTTTATTGTGTGGCTCAATCATCTCTGAAATTCATCTACTTTTTGCACAAGGATATGATTAAAATATAATGTAGTATGATAAGAGAAACAGAATGCTCTGGAGTACTATCTAGTTTACATTTTGTCTTCTTTAGATGATAAAGATGAAGCACCAAGCACATCTAGAACTCCTATATCAGAGACTACCTAAAATAATTATGGGACTGAAGTTATTCAATTTAATCTTTTTCTCCATACTTTCAATTGAATTAGCTTGAAATGGTTGATATTTTCTTAATTATTAATAGCTTTAAATTACTTGACAAAATATGCACACACATACATTTAATTTGTGTATGACAAATGCTTTTGTTCTTTTTCGTGTTGAAGTGAAGCCAGATGTGTAGAGTTTGTTTGTTCCAGTACATCTCTGAACAATTTTCTCTGAAATTTAATTTTCTGTGTGATACTATCTTGATGATAAAATTGAGCTTTCAAAATAAATCATCAAATAAGCAATGCAGCATAATTAAAATATCCAGACTCCATGAAAGTGCTTGATATAGAATCTAATTTTAGCTCTTCTCTTACTCGTGTGACTTGAACAAGTTTGGAAATGTACTGGGATTTTGATTTCTCATCCGTAAAATACTGTCACACATTGCAAGACTAATGTCTTAGCTGTTGCATGCAGCCAAGAGGAACACAGTTTTTAGATCAAGAGAAGTTACTCTGAGAATGACATGCTACCTGCGGTGATATTTTGTTTGTGATCTAATGAATAAAGCTTCCTAAATATCAGAGTGTGCAGTGGGTCACTAGTTAGCCATAGAGGCCAGGCGGTGGTGGCACAGCACTCTGAAGGCAGAAGCAGACAGATCTTTGTGAGTTCAAGGACACCCTGGGTTACTTGAGATAGATCCACTCTAAAAGAGAAATAGTGCCAGGTGGTGGGAGCTCACACCTTTAATCTCAGTAATTGGAAATCACATGCCTTTAATCACAGCACTATGAAGGTGGATACAGGAAGGGATACGGCTGGGTAGAGAAAGGAGTATAAGGAGGGAGGAAACAGGAGCTCAGCACATTCAGTCTGAGGATTCCTAGAGACAGAATCACCCGTTAGGTCTGAAGATTCATTACAGGTAAAAACTAGTGGCTGTCTGCTTTGCTTCTCTGATCTTTCAGCATTTACTCCAATATTTAACTAAGGGATTTCATTATTAAGACCGATTAGAATTTGTGCTACATTACCATTCTAAATTATAATTTTTTAAATGTGAAAAATAATAATTGCCACTTCATATGCTTATGTTTGGCAATGAGCAGTGGCTTTTAAGATGGAAAATTACTTGAAAAATTTAAAATATCTATTTGACAATACAAATATATCAAATGTTACAGTGTAAACATTCTCTAAATTCTACCAACATCATATCATGACAAGCTAGAAAATACACATTATTCCTTCTGGAAAAATGGGAAATTCACATTAGATGTTCAAAATACTTGGTAGCTGGCATTTTGAAATTCTTAAAAAAACCAAAAAAGTCTTACTTTCATAAGTGATACAAACCAAAAAACAAGCCAGTCTATAATAATATTTCAGAAACATTAGAGTAATGGCCTTTACATTCCTATTTTCTCAGTTGTTTCAGTTTGGCAAGAACTATACCAGTAAATAGTTGACATTATAAAGTTTTTTTATCTGGTGACCACCATATTTTGGGAATTAATCTTTTCTTGAGCTGTAATTTTGTAAGAATACAAAGTAAACAGCTGCAGTAACAGCTATCCAGTGATGCCAGACATTGATGGGAAATACGTAAAACTTTTTCATACAGATACAAGAATTAGTCATAGGATAATTATGTGGAGTGTTTGCTAAATTGTTTCTATTTCTGTTTAGATTAGTAAGGAAAGTGGTCACAAATATCTTAGGAAGGCACTTATCTTCATGGAATATGTGGACATTTAACTCTAAATTCATTCAGAAATTTTACTTATCTTTCCATATGAACTATTTGACTATTATCGTTAAGTCTGTAGCTGCATGATGACCTTTGTATCATTAAAGATACATACATGTGGGCTGTGCTTAAACAGTACAGGTTGCTTTTCCAGAGGATCTTGGTTCCCTTCCCAACACCCACATGGCACCTGATAATCATCTGTAACTAGATCTCACATCTCTTTCTAGATTCCAAGTCCACTGTCCATACATGGTATAGTCTTACAGGCTGGCAAAAATACCCATGTACAATGAGACAAACATATTTTTAAAAGCACATATACCATATTATTCATACTTTTAAAAACCATGGAAAGATATTATAAGCTTTACATTGTTCACCAAACTTGTTTTATGACTACTGATATCTATTTCCATGTAAATGTGTACACATGCATTTGTATACACGTGTGTTTTGCTTTCCTCCCTTAATGTCTGTTGTCATCTCTACTGAATATAAGTAAATTCGACTTACCAACGAACACTTGTGAGAGCCACTACTCTCAAAGACAAATTAGACATACTGTAGACATTTGATTCAAAGGAACTGTAAAGTTTGCTTTGGTTATGAATCAAATGAGCTTCACCTTTATTGTGATTTTCTTTCATTTGATCATAGTTCAAAGAAACTGCTGGAAATCAAGTATTTTTTCTGTTCTCACTCTGCAAATTAATATAAGGTTAATAAAGATGTTCACCAAGTCCCAATTCTAATTATTTAGTTATCAGTATCATTGATTTCCTTTGGGGCAACCAAGCTAGCTATTTTCATGCCTTATTTTTTCATTAAATATCATTACACTTTTCTCAGACTCTAAATTGCATTTTCAACAACATTTTTTCTTAATTTATTTTTTGCAAAACATTTATAAGTTGTATTTAGAGCTTGTTTATTATATAATTTTAGATGATGTGAATATTTTCATTAGAGAAAAGTAATACTTGAAGTAAAAAAGAAGTCATAATCTGTGAAAATCCTTACTGTTTTAAGGAAAAGAAATAATTGATGCTTTGTCTGTTTGCTAGAAGACTCTACTGAGCACCAGTTTTCTTTCTGTTGTTTTGTTTTGTAAACTAGGAGCCCCTGGTCTTGGTTGTTCCAGCTCCAAAATACTTATTTGCTAGAATAAATTTGCCCACTACATGACTTGTGAGAATCACATTGATTAAGCTGGAGACTTTAAGTTACAACTTTCAGGGAAAACTAATTCTTGTAATATACAAAAATAATATTTATGAATGAATAGCTATTTATTCTTTATCTAAAGTAACGCAATTTATTATGACAAAAGAAAACTGTCTTATAATACATATGTTTTGATTTTTAGTAAGTTTCGATGTAACAGCCATTTTATTTCCTGTAGCGCTAATGAGCACAGAGTCAATTTCTGAAGTTTCTTAAAATTTTAGTGTAATTTTTATCACAATAATCAAGTTATTGTATTCAGCCCACAGCAATTTTGGCTTATCATTGGTGGTCATTGACCAGCTTCTCAAAGGGGTGACATCTTAGCTTCATCCAGATGAGACCAGGACTCTGTGATGATGACAGTGTGTTTAAACAACATTCTTACAAAAGCGATAGTGGGAGTCATTCGGGTGCATGGGCAGATGTAGGCTTTAGAGCAGTTGTCCAAGAGAATACTAGGTGGAGCACCATATTCATAAATAGAAGATCACGCCTTCATTCTTAAATTTTGATTCACCAGGCCAGTTATACTATTCTTGTTAAAGACAGCATTTAGTTATAAAGTTGCATTTACCTGAATTATTTTTTTCTCTAGAGTGCTCTGGCTTCTTAGGGCTATTTTCCATAAAGACCATGTCACCCCTGACTAAGTGGAAATTCCTAATTCATCTTGCATCATTTTCTAAGTAACATAGAGAAATTCTTGTGGAATGTCTGAGCAGCTCATGTGACTATTATTAACCTTAAATCCAGGATATATCCCTTATTTTGTATAAGCAATGATGTAACAGAGAAGATTTAAAATAGCTTTTTTATGTCAAATCACATCACATTTTTTGCCCAAATTGTAGAAAAAATATATAAGGAAATTTGACATTGTTATATAATATAATCATATCCTCATATAAATAATTATTTGTTAGACACTGAATATTTTCTATTTTTGGCTTCTGTTCCTATTGTTAAATTCTCAGAATAAATAGTAATTTTCAGTGTAAGGCAGTTATGTTTTAAGAAAAATAAGACAGTAAGCAAAATTTGTAAGTCAGCTATTATATAATTGCTTTTATCATAGACAGGCAAGCTTCATTATAATTTTCCCTAAAATATGTAATTTAAATTTTGATGAGATAATTTCAAAATTAAATTTAGGAGGAAAGTTCGTTATAATTCTGTAAAATGTTGGTGAACCATACTTATGTGTGACCTTCAATAATATGGTAATTTATTTAAATTTGGTTTACTAATTAAGAATATTTTAAATAGAAGTGTGCTTAAATTACACTTACCAATTATCTATATAGAAATTATTGAAATGATCAATTACCCTAATCAACAATCATTGCTTAAATAAGATAATAAGCATCTTCAAAATATCGACTGACAATTTTCAGAATACTGTCTTTAGGGACTTAAAATTATCCCTCAACTATATTATTTAAGAAGAATAATAGACAGTGTAATATTTCCTCCAGTATAATTGAAACCCGTTATCCAAATAATGTCAATTCTGATTTTCATGAAAAATTTATGATTGTATCAGAAAGAAATACAAGTTTAAGTCTTGTACTCCTTATCCCCAAATAACAGAAATGAAAGTACAATCAGGTACTGAGTCTTATAGTCTGCCTTTGAGCATTTCCGATAAATAATGAAACATACGTGGGATTACCTAAACTTTTAAGGATCTCTATTTTTAGATCCTGTATCATTCTTTGATCTGTTGATTGTTGCTTAGTGCCATCAGTTATATTTTTCACTTTTAAAATCTAATTTTCTTAGTATCTACAATTATTAGAATAGCAGCAAGAAATGTTTTATGTTTTACAAGGTAACCATTATATTGTCAGTTAAATTCCTCATTTCTGAGATATACCATGTGTTGATACTTTCCCTGTTTTATGGGCTCTACCTATATAAATGATTGATTTTATGTGTTGAAAAGACTAGATTAAGAGCCTCATTCTGGCTGAGAAAGTACTGTCTATGAGGGTGGATCCAGAGACAACTGACATGTGAGCCAGTGGTCTGGGCAGGGAGCATTGTACACACAGCTGAAACTTTTCAGATGAGAAACATAAAAATAAACAAACAAATGAATACCACCACCACCAACAAAAATATAGCACAATAACACAGGGAACTTTTTTGTTCTCTCTGACAGAAAGACCACATTTTCCCTCCTGCCCTTGATTATCAGAACTCCAGGCTTTCTGGCATTCTTATCCTGAAATTTTCATTTGCAGTAACTCCCCTGTTTATTATGCTTTCATACTTGGATCTACAGTTACATTATAAACTCTTTTTTTAGAAGTCTAAAGAGTTTAATTCATTTTCTATCTCCAGGTTGACATATTGTATGTTTTCCAGTCTTTATAATTCTGCTAACAAATACCTGGTCACATGTCTATCTATCTATCTATCTATCTATCTATCTATCTATCTATCTATCTATCTATCTATCATCTATCTATCTATCTATCTATCTATCTATCTATCTATCTATCTATCATATATCATATATCATCTATATATCATCCATTTTGTATCTATCATCTATATATGTAACTATCTATGTAGCTATTCTATGTACCAACCTACCTACCTACCTATCTACTTACCTATGGAATGACTGTTCAAACAAAATCAATAAATATGCTGACTTCTCATTGATTTTATATCTTTAGAAAAATTCTAATACATACACACATATACTTGTTTTAAATGGTATTGTTTTACTATCCGTATCCTATATGCTTTAACACATAAGACAGTACAAACTAAAAGCTAAATAAATCATGAACAGTTTATAGAAGCAAGGTTATAGGCTCATCCTTTTAAAACATTGATTCATTTTCTTTCAGGAGCATTTAATTGACATTTTGTGTCTGAAGATTTTTATCTAAGTATACAGTTTTAAAATTTCTCCCATCCATGTGGACATATCAACCTTTTTATTCTTCAGGTTTTGTGTAGGCCACCATGTTGTTGTAATTGCATTGCTACAGGATTCTGCATGTATAGAAGACAGTCTCTTGAAGTAGAGATCTTGGTCCCCCTTTTCTGTAATTTCATACACCTAAGGGTTGCATTGCAGATATTTCAAGCTTACTAATAGGTTTTTCAATCCCAAATGAATATCCCTAAGCCTGCAAGCACACATGTGTATGTGTGTATGTGTGTATGTGTGTATGTGTGTGTATGCGCGCACAACACTAAAGGGGAACAAAAATTTGTATTCGCAAATGTATATGCATACATTTACATATATGTTACAATAATTATTAATAAAAATTTGAGGTTATGAATTTGAAAGTGAGTGGACAAGATACAGAAGGAATTGGAGAGTGGAGGGGAGGGAAGAGGAAACTATGTTAATACAATGCTCAAATATAAATTCTCAAAAAATAGCTAAGTAAATATCTAATATAAATTAACCAGAAAGAAAATGATTACTCAGGATAATTATTTGTGCAGTAGCATAAATGACAGGTATTTATTTCTTCAAAAATACTGAAATGGTACAGAAGTCAATCTGGATTTATGACTAAAGAATGCCACTTAGAAACTGAAACAAAAAGCTCCGAGCTTCCTCAGTCCTCACACAATCTCTAACATCCACTGAACATCAGCCTTGGAGCAGTCAAAACAACCACCCCTAAAGTGACTGCTGTAATTGTTTCCATGTACAGCCTTGCTCTTTGCCGCAAGAGCAAGGGTAGACTTGTTCATTTGAATTCCTTCTCCTAAAGCTCTAATGGGGAAAGGATCATCTCTGCGTGAGAATTACACTTGATTATAAAGATAGAGAGAGAATATAGAATGATTGGAGTAAGTTTCACTGGCAAGGCAGATGGATGGCTGAATTGAAGCACAGTGAGGGATAGCACCCATATTCCTCACCCTAAGTCTATGTACTCTGAAGAGATATTGTGTCTGGCAGTATGCTGACTTCCACAGGCTTAATTTGTATCAGAAATTACTTATGGGCTAACAGTCAGTCTCCATAAGGCACTTATGTGAATTCCATTTGGTTGGCAGTCATGTATTGGCTAAATAAATATAACATATAATTATAACAGGAAAACCTATGGTATACCAGTAGCAAGACAATGACAGTTGTTGGAATGATAATGATTTTCTTTATTGATGTTTGAAAAAATAACATGTTTTAGGAAAAATTAAAAGTGATACATAAATTTCCTATACAATGAATTGCTAAAAGATTAAATGTAAACTGTAGTAGTCCAATATCAGCTTTGATGGTTGGTATTCAGTATCTAAATTACTGTAAGAGAAAAGCTTTCATATAAATCCTCAGCAGGACTTACATTTCCTCAGCTGAGTTAGGAAGACCTATAGCACCTGTTTTCTCCACCATTGGTGTTCTTGGCTGAATTAAAGAAGAAAGCAAGTGGAATGCTAACTTTTATCTCACTCTGCTTGCTGATTCTACAGTGTTAAAAGCTTCCCTAGGTTCTCGCCACCACAACTTCTGTGCTATGCTGGACAGAGAGTCCAAATAAACTTTTCATAATGAGGTTTTATTTTCAAGATGTTTGGTCAAAGAAATGAGGTACTTAAGTAATAACAGGTACTAAAATAATTATGGAAACAACACTTTTAAATTATTTTATTAAAACTACAAAATGCTTAAGAAATATTGAGTCTATTGCATTATGTGGATCACTTTCATATTGAAGATGAATAAAATTTTGATTATGTTGGAAAATAGTTGATAATCTGTATGTAAATATTATACATGGAGATGTTTATAGTATTATTGACTATACTTATGAAGATCACATTTTTATATAAATTGAAAATAACTTATTCTTTTGGGGGAAAGTTTTTCATCTTCTATCTTACTGTCTAGCAAGCCAAGGCAGAAACTCAAAGCAGGAACTTGGAGGCAGGAACTAAGACAGAGACTACAGAGGAACACTGCCTAATGGCCTCCTGACCCAGGCTGATACAGTTATCTTTCTCATACTGATCAGGCCCCACCTTGTCAGAGATGGTTCTACTCATCACAGAGTAGGCCCTCCCACAACAATCACTAATCAAGAAAATGTCCCATCGTCATGCCCACAGAGCAGGTTGGTGGAGGCAAGTCCTCAAGCCATGCTCCCTCTTTCTATGTGATTCCAATTAGCCAGCAGACTCTGATCTAGAACCAGTGTTCTGGAACTCACTGTAAAAACATAGGAACTCTTTCTTTTTTTTTTTTTTTTTTTTTTTGAGTGAGGTAACCCAGACCCAAAAAGATGAACATGGGATGTACTCACTCATAATCGGTTTCTAGCCATAACTAAAGGACATAGAGCCTATTATTTGGGATCCTTGAGAAGGTAATAAGAAGGTGAACCCAAAGAAAAACATATAGTAATCCTCCTGGATATTGGAAGTAGACACGATCGCTGGGCAAAAATTGGGAACTTGAGGGTGGGGCGAGACGGGGCCAAGGGAAGATGGGGAGAGATAAGCGTGAAGGGGAGAATGGGGGCAGCTGGGAGGAATGGGATGCTTGTGATACAGGAAGGGTGGATATGGGAGCAGGGAAGCATATATCTTAATTAAGGGAGCCATCTGAGGAACTGTTTCTTAAAGAGACAAAAAGTGAAGTTACAAAATGAGAAATCATGTAAGAGTATAAACCCCAGCCCCTGAGAAGTTAACCACAGTGCTGTAGAAGACCACACATCCAAGGAATGTCATTAAAGTGTTCTATGAAGAAAAAAAAAAGAACAAAACGTGCTGTGCTTAGGGAAGAGGGAGGAATTGCTGGACTAGGGCAGTGAACATGTTTAAACTTTGTGCATGAAACTCAAAACTCTCAAAGTACTCTTTCCTTTTTAAGTTTAAATGGTTGGATCTGAAAACATACATATGAATAATATTACACAGATCAAGTAGGCCTATTTATGTATTTAGGAATTTATATGTTTATATGGATATGTGTGTGTGTGTGTGTGTGTGTGTGTGTGTGTGTGTGTGTGTGTGTAACAAAAAATAATGAAAAACAGTGGTCATGAATTTTAAAGAATAAGGAGGGCAATATTGGAGCGTTTGGAGGGAAAAGGGGGAAAATAACGTCAAATAAATAAAATAAAGAAGTTTTCTTAAAGCAGGTCTGGTAGTATGCACAGATCTTAATTCAAGCACTGAGCTAGGTAAAGACAGAGGATTGCTGAAGTTTACTGTCTCCTAGCCTAGATATAAAAACCAAATAGAAACGTCCAGGTTCTAAAAAAGACTGTCTCAAAGAAACAAGGTAGAGACTAATAGAAGGGAAAGCACTTGATAACCGTTCTATTTTCCATGTGTACTCACAGGTACCCACACATACACATAAGTGAACACACACTTCACACATGAACAGTCCCACATATATTGAGAGCTACTTATTATTGCAATATACCAATGAACTGTGGCTTCCCTCATCACCTCTAAAGTTCATGAACAGCTTGTGTTTCTTAATTTTCTATGTGCCATTTTTTATTGAGCAATATCCTCACAAATACTGATTTATATATAAAGATGTTGGAAACTCTGCATGGTCTCTGCAAGGCTTTTTAAATTTGTATCAAATACCTTCTTGATCCCTTCTCAATACTCTTCTTAATACACTGATGTGGCTAAGTTGATACCTCTCTCTCTCTCTCTCTCTCTCTCTCTCTCTCTCTCTCTCTCTCTCTCTCTCTCTCTCTTCACTATCTTACTTTCTCTGACAATGCTTAGGAAGTAAAGAGGCAGTATTTCATACAATTTACTAGAAATTGTCTTTAGATTAACCTTGATTAATTGAATATTTTCAGGTTTCTAGGTTAAAATTTTTTATTTTTCTTAATGTTGGCAGGAATTATTGACTACCTTCAAGCTTTCTATACTATTGTTCTAATTTTATTACTAAGTTTTCATGGACTTTTGTGGCCTTTAGCACCCTGGAATGTCATAGAGTTATAGTGTGAACATAAAGGATACTGTCAAGTTTATTTAGTTTGAAAACCTTGTCCCTAAATTCCTAACAGATAAATGCTTAAAATAATAAATGCTTGAAATATCATTTTACATACATTTATCCCATAAAATTATACATATATATGTACATATATATTTAAATTCTAGTTCTTCAATTTCTGATGATCTTAGAGTGACAGTTTTATTCTTTTTTCTCAATATTTTTATTTTAATTAAAATATAATGACATCTTTCTCCCTTTCCCTTTCTACTCTCTAAGCATGCCCATGGCCCACTTTATTCCTTTTCAAATTAATGTGGTCATTTTCTCTGATTATTATTTCTACATACCTAAGTATAAACACTTGAATATACAAAGACAACACATTGAGATTATTTAATATTTCTTTATTTATGCATTACACTTGGAATTATGTAATAAATTTTAAGAATAAACTATTTTCTCTGTCATTTCTATTGTTTTCATTTTTATTCTGGTTTTAAGTTGCTCTCAATATATCTTCCCTTTTCCGAACACTACACGGGAATTGTCAGTGGGGATTTTTCTATAGAAAATAAGTGATGATCACTTTTATGTGAAATGTTTTAATCCTTCAATATTTCAAACATTTGTCTTGGACTGGTTTTCTTCTTTAGAAAACATTTTTTTTTCCAATTCACATTGTAGGTTTTAAACTTTGATGAGCAAATTATTGAAATCATGATAAGAGTATAGGTTTGTTTTTTGGAAAAAGACGGAAAACTATGTGGCCTTTAACTTTTAATAGTCTTTGTTTATTAATGCATATGATACCTTACTGCAAGAATTGTTGAATTATAATAGGAATACAGATATTCCTGATTAAAAAATTCTGAGAACACATGTAACTCCCATCATTTCTGGACTTAAAGTAGTTTGGTAAAGCCTTAACGGAACTATCAGGCAGCTGAAAATGCCATTAAGAAGCCTAAAGCAAACCTTAAATGTCACTGTGCTTAGCACTCAGTACTATCAAGCATCTTTAATTGTGACAATAGCAAACAATTTTCCAGTATGCAAGATTTCTTAACAAGAGAAAGACTAATGCATATAACATTCACAACTAAATTCTCTTAAATGCATTTATATTATTCCTTCTCAGTTTTAACGGATTTTTTTATCTTGGTGTTATTTTGGTATAATTATCTAAAACAGAATGAAAATACAAGACAATGTGATTTAGCACAGCACATTGAATCAGATCAATGCAAAGACCTATTTAATCAAGCTTTCAGTACAAAGAATGAAGCTTTATAGCCATATGCAGCATTCAGTGGTATCGGAACATCAGGATGGTGTGCACACGGGGCATTCTTTTTCAGCAAAGAGGCTCAGCCTCTGCACTTGGACACTGTTACAGTTTAGATGTTCTCTGCGATGCCATCTGCTGAGGTTGATTGTGTAGTGACCTTAGGCAGTCTGAAACCTATTCAGTGGAGCCATATACAGAGTTCTGGGTGGGAACCAGGAGGACAGATGGAAGGGTTAGAGATGAAGAACTTGTTTGTTACAGCTGATGAAAATCATTCCTCTTGCCAAAGCCATTAAATGCGGTATACTTGGCACAGCGTTTCTCAGCAAACAGGGCACCCCACTTGGTGGATTCGCTGCAGGTGAATTGAAGCACTCATCATTCCCAAGCTTTTCAGGCTTGGCTAGTTCTTTCCTTCCCTTCTCTAGTGTCTTAAGATTAAAGCCAGGTTCAGCAACAGTGCACGTTATGCTAGACCGAGTACAGCATTCTATATCTGGAGCTCTTAAAACATTCATGTGCAATGGAAAGCCCACTATCATACAGTTCTGCTAATTTAAGGTCATGTATCATTAACTCAATGGAAATAGACAGGGGAGAAGGGTGTGTGGAAATTCATGTACACAGTCATTACCTTCAAGTATTTCCCAATAAGGATGCATATGTCACTCTCCGCTTCTAACTCTCAAACTTGGGCAATTTTTTCCCACTTATTTGTTGATGTATCTGTATGGGCAAAGAACAGATTTAAAAGATAGTTGTGTGTTAAATTCAGGGATGTGTTAGTTCGGTGTTCATACCTGTAATCGATGACATAGGATCACTCATTCCCTACTGACTTGGACCACATAGCAAGACTCAATATCAAAAAGGGAAATGAGAAAACAACATACAATTCGAGGAAGGTAATCAATATTAATTATGGTAATTATCTGCTTGTTATTTCCAGTGTTTGATTCCTCATGCCTATGGTTATGTCAAAATTACATTGTGACGTCTGTGGACTTGCTCTGTGTTTCTCTCATGAGTATATTTAAGATATTTTTTAACTTTGAAATGCAAAGTAGAAAATTAATTTTACCTTACTTATTATTGCTATTTTGTTATTTATATACTGTGCTTTCTACTTGAAAATATTCTTTAATTTTATAAACACTTTAAATATATTATACTGTTCTTCCCAATATTTCCCAAATATATATTTAATTAACTTTCTTCTGATTTCTTTTTATAATTCTAAAGTAAAATTTGGTTTTATGGCTATAAAATTTTGCCTATAGTATCTTAGCCCACTATATTAAGTTCAAGTTATATTTTAAATAAAGTTTAATTGTAAGAAATATTTTATTAATAAATTTATATTTTGTGTCACATTGGTCAGACAATAAAAACTGAACAATATTTCCTGTTTCAGCCAGTAATACTATTTTAGGATAAATTATATACATAAAAATAATAAAATCATTCTAATTTCTATAATGTTTTGAATGAAGATTATAAACACCATTTCAAAGCTAGTGAGCTATGGAATATATATATATATATAATATGAACCTAGGTATCCATTATCAGAGAAATGTATTAAAAATGTATTTTGTATGTAGGGTGGAGTTTTTCTTTTCATCCATAAAGAATAAGGAATAAATGTCATTTACAGAAAAATGTATACAATTGAGCATAATATTATTAAGTTATTGAAGCCGGTCTCGGAAATTATATATTATACTTTTTCACATCTATGATTCCAAGAATTTAAATGGATACAGAAATCTATTCATGTATATGTACCTTGAGAGCCAAATCCAAACTGTTTAGATTGACAAGGTACTTAGTGGCATCAAGGGATGGATGAGAAAGAAGTGGTGGAAGTTTGGGAGGTAGGCTCAAACTACATACCATACTGGCTTGAAATTGGCCTTATGTTAATCAGCATAATAAAATAAACAAGCAGTGAAAGCAGAAATTTTAAATGGGTTATGAGTGTGCAAATGAGTTCCATAAAACTTTATATAAATCTGACGAGGTCTTAAAGTAAAATAGAAATAAAAGTACTTGCTGTAGCATATGATACAGATACTCTTGGAAAGAGCAGAGTCTGCTTCTGTTATGTTGTCTGGCAATCTGCATATACTTTCCTCCTGGCATGTAAAGGGAAAGTAGTGAAACTTTTGTACTTACTACGTTAGCTTAGAATGCCTTCTCTTCATTTGAGTTAGCCACTTTTCATATTAAACTAGATTAAAGTTTTAATAACTATGATTTCAATGAGAGTCAACAGTGTGACTTTGCTGTCAAAAGAGAGCTAATGCATTATTGTGTTTTATTAAAAAGCAATATATTGCTCAGAATGAAAAAGGAAGCACTTCCATTGTGCATTAATCATGCATTGTCTGAAGTATCATTTTTCAGTTATGGGCATCACACTTTAAAGGAACATTGACAAGTGTATGGAAATGTTTACAGATGGATGACCAAGGTGTTGAGGGTCTTCAAGTCACTAAAAAATGACATTGTGAAGAATTTAAAATTCAACAGCTGTTAGGAAATGGTATTAATTATAGTAAAATTGTATGATGCCTGGAAAAGTCATTTAGTCTGGTGATTGTATCTCAGAGTAACCAATAACTTTTCCATATTACATAATTCTTAAACAGCAATGACTGTGCTGTGGGGTAGCTATGAGCCACTTCTTTGAGAAAGCCATCTGATGGGGAATTTCACAACATGGTCAAACTGATTCTTCCTAGAGTCTATGGCGTAGTGAAAATTTATCACAGAAACTTACAAACGTTTGGTAGCACATTTATCTTGGAAATATTTACTATGTGGGAACCTTTAAAATAAGTAATATATTTTCTGTTTTTATGTTAATAAAAACAATTTTATTTATCAAATACAGAGGAATATATAATTTTAAGAATAATTATTATTCTACCCAATGTTAAGTATTATTCATAATTTTCATTTTGAATGTCCTCTAGGGAAAGGAAAGATATTTAAAGCAGTAATAAATGTGATTTTACTCCAGGATGCTGTTCCTTCTAGCAACAAAAATCAAGCAAATGTAGTAATTATGTTAGTCATATTAGCTTTTTAAAAAAAGAGCTTATTTCAGATACCTTACCTGTCTTTGCTCTGTGTTCAAATAAGGAAAGTAAAATTTAAATAATAGAAATGCTAATAGGATCACTGATTGTAATGTATGTGCAAATTCTACCGAGTTTTTCAGTGTAAAATAATAGGTTGAGACTAAACATAATTAAGTCAAATTAAAATGTAGCTACTCCCATTATCATTTTAAGTATAATTTTAATGACTGCGTGCAATACAATTATGAAGTAGGATGATCTATTCTGATTTATTTCTATCCTTTTAAACTTTCTATAAACCAAATTATTAAATTTTGGAAACCAACTCATAATAAAAAAGAACTTCTCAGGGCTGAATATATAGTACAGCATCAGTTAAATTGCTAGCTTAACATTCCTGAGGTCCTAATTTTGATTGAAGAATATTAAAACACGAAACATAAAATATCATGCTGTCTATCATTTTATCTCATTAATATTTTTGTTATGAAAGGAAATCTAATCCCCCACATATACATGCAATTTTTAAAAAATCTTTTAAAATGTTGAATGAACTTTTAATTATAACAATATTAAGATAAGCATATTCAAATCTTGAGAAAGTCCAAGGAGAGCAATAGTTCCCCATGATCTGAAGTTAGTCATGTTGTGAGCAGAATGACGTGGATGCTGGAAATACAATCCCACTCCTTAGCAAGGACATCGGGCTCTCATCCCGTGTCAATACTCCGTCCAAACTCTCCATCATTATCTTACATAAAACTAACCTTAAAAGAATGACATCTATGGCGTTCTTCACTAGACTCATTATTTCCTGCTGTATGGAAGACATTTTTCTTTTTCTTTTCTTTTTTTTTTTGTTGTTTTGTTTTGTTTTATAAAGGCCCCAGGTGTCAGTTGTTGGATTTAATGGAGTCCTATTCAGAAAGTTCATTCCTACACCTATACCATGTCAAACAAGTGCCTACCTTGTCCTCTAAAACTTTCACCATTTTCTGCTTCCCTTTGAGGCCTTTTGTCCATTTGATGTTGATTTTGTACAGGGTGTCGATACACATGTTAACTTCATTCTCTGACGTGGACATCCAGTTTTCCCAGCACCGTTGATTAAAAAGACCGCCTTTTCTTTAATGTGTATTTGACCTCTTTGTCATATATGAGACAGCTGTAATCACGTATACTCCATAAAGTCTTCTGGCATTTTTCATTAAATTACATGTCTGTTTTGTGTCAATACCATTCTATTTTAATTACTAAAGATCTGTGATATACTTTGAAATTTGGTATAAGTCTCTAGCAGTGTTGTTTTTGCTCAGTATTGCTTTGGCTATCCAGGGTCTTTTGCAATTTCATATGAATTCTAGGCTTTTTTTATTTCTTTAAAAAGGACTTCCTTTCCTTAAATCATGTTACATGATTCTTAATAATCTTATTTAGTAATTTGAGACATGTGAATTTACTTTCTTCAACGGCAACTGCTTAATTAAGGTATTTCTTCAAATCGTACAGT
The DNA here is from genome assembly GCF_903992535.2 of Arvicola amphibius. NCBI lineage: Eukaryota > Metazoa > Chordata > Mammalia > Rodentia > Cricetidae > Arvicola > Arvicola amphibius. The sequence goes on from NC_052053.1 coordinate 125,003,131, forward strand.
GATATATCTTCTCTACCCTGCAAAGAATATTAGTGGTTGTAATATTAACTACTTTTATTATCAAATAAGATAGTTACTTATAATTTTGTTTTGAATGAGTTATATGCATTTACAAGTACATGTTCATAAAAATTCATGTCATTGTCTAAATCTGTCTTATCATAAGGCACTTTTGTTTGCGATTCTTCTGGATTGCATGTGTAACTGAACAAATTAGAATGCTTGCTTTGCTAAGTACAACTCATGTTTTCGGCTGGTCTCTTTTGCCTCTGGTGATTCTTACCAAGTAAAATAGAGTGCAAACCAAGTGTGTACTCACACATGTTTATATGTGCCAGTGTGATGAGTGAGGGATCGCTTCGGATATGAAAGAATACACATTTTTAAAAATTTTTGCATTCTAGTATATTGGCAGAGAATTATTAAATGCATACTTCTTTCTATCCACAGTTACTGGTGCTTTTCAAGTTTATTACTTCTTGATTATTGGGTCAAAACTACATATAATAAAAGCAACTGAAATTCTTAATATGAATATTGACAGCATTATTTTATATGTTTGAGTGTTTTACTGATTTAGTTGCATCCTTATAGTAAATAGAACTAATTTGAACTTAATAATTTATAATTTTGTATTCTATTACTCTTTATTTTAGTAATCTTCAAGTGGGATTTTCCTGTTTGTTGTCAATCCACTAAGTAATATTTCGAACACATATTTCCCCATGAGCTATACCTTGTAAAGATTTTCTCTTACTTTCTTTCCTCCTCTCCATTCACCATTCAAGGTTTTTGACTAAAGGTCTCTCGATTTGTCATGTGGAGCTGAGTCCCTTTTTTTTTTTTTTTTTTTTTTTTTTTAACTGCCTTTTCCTCCTGAGTATGTGGGTTTACAGACATATGCTACCACACTCGATGCAAGCCTCTATACTTATGTGTAGGAATGGCTTTCCTGAAAAATATTAAAGATCATCTTTACAAATCACATTTCTACCAAACTTGTACCCAATTTTACAATGTGCCTTGAGACCACTTATAATTCCACTCATTCAGTCTACATACTGTGAACCCAACCTATTCACAGTCACCAGACTCCTACGGAAAACGCTCTAATCAGTCTTACTAGTTCAGACTTGCAGTACATTTCACTGCTACAAGAAGCTGAATGCACAACTTTGGTTTTTCTGTCTTCCTTATTTTTTTCTTTCTGACTCTTTCCTGTTGCTGACACAGAGAATGTATGAGAGATGTACTGACCAAGTCTAAGAGCATTAGCTGAAAGTATCAGGGTCTTGAAAGCAAGCCCTCTTCCACACACCAGAAAATATGCTGGGAAAAAAAAACATGTGAGTATAAATTGATAATATCTGATTGCATCGTGTGTGCTGCTCTGAGTTAGTATGGCCAGAAAAATAACTTTCTCCCTTATGAGATACCTGTAAAAGGTTGACTAAGACAACAGATCCTCATTCTTTTCTGTTGAGTAGTTGCTGTCTTATTCATTATACAAAGAGAATGGCCTTTGTTCTGATCTGCTTCTTGGATATGAATTCTCAGGATAGCCTCCTCTTTTTAGAACTGACTTCTTTCTGTTCAGGTGAGAATAGCAAAGACAACACCACTTCTGAGTAAATCAGTCCCACTCTTGTTATACACCACCAGAGTTCATCGATGCTCTTTTGTGCACCAGCATCACACTGTTATATTTTTAGTTAACAAAAAAAAAATATTAGAACTTTCTTACTAATATATTACATCCATTTTTGCGACTATGTTTTATCAAATTTTTAAATGCAATAGGTAAGTCAAATTGAAGTTTCTCATGTTGTATTTGTTTGTTACTATTTTTGTTTCGCTTTGCTGAGATGGGATCTGATGGAGCCCCAGCTGACCTCCAATTTCAAATTATTTTGCCTCCAAAATCTGTATAGGTTGTCTCAGATGAGACACTAGTACTGGCTTGGTATTATTACTTATATCTGTCAGGGCACTCACTGAGTCTTCATTACCTTAAGTTCAACATGATCCTATAAATAAACACTATTTACATAGCAGCACTAAAGACGCATTGCTTTCTCATAATTTCTCCTGTCTTCTATTGTTCTGATCAGTTCATGCTAAGTCTTTGATTTTTATAAAATATAGTATGAGTGTACATATTTATCTATACCACAGTCTATTTGCATGCATGCTATATGTGTTAATAACAAAACTAACAACATTTTATACATCTTCTTTCTGTAATATCAACATCAAAAGAAACCCTGTAGAGTTAATTTGGATATTTTTAAATCCCTTTGTATAAACTGTACTTAAAACACTGGTTATAGGAAAATAAATGTGAACAGAGAAAAAGGAAACCGCCCAATTCAGTGAACCCACTTCCCCTCAAACAAATACAGAATCATTTGATTTCATATTTTAAGCAAGAAAGGGGTTAAAGAAAGCATCTATTTCTTAGATCACACAGTAACACTTCTTTAGATCCATTTTTGAGGAGAATACAGACCCCTCTACTAAAATTATGCCCTCCATTTATTTTATACTAATAGCTCTTTATTTTTTCTAAAGTGTTTACTTGGCTCTATTTGAACAATAGTTGGTGGGGAAACAAAAGAGGGAGATGGTGCAAAGTCAAATGAGTTTAAACATTTGTGAAGTATTTTGATACAACTGTAGTCAGTATTCTTGGGAAAAGAACAAAGACTGCATTTAATTTTTATTCAGTTTAAGTGATACACCTTGTATGAGCTAAAAGGAATAAAACAAGTCACATTCCTAAAACAAAACAGAAATACCAGCATCTCATAACTTGGGAAGAGTATTTAAATTGTTGGTCCCTCTTAATCTAAATGGTGCCTCATAAGACAGAGGATTTTCAACTAAGAAGCTGCTGAGTTTCTGCCTATGTAACACAAGAAACCTCCCTGAAAGTCGTGATTATTATTAGGTTCTGAGTCTTCCAACATTGTCTCTCAATAAAATAATAGCATTAAAGGGCTGCATATTTAAACCTTTAAATTCAACCATACGTGGATTAACTGGCAATGGCTATAATTTCTCAATTATTTATTAATGTATGTCATTAATGTGGGATTTCAATATTAATACATGGACAAATATCTAAAAATTTTGCTAAAAACAAAGAAAATCAAAATGTAATTAATGAGTCTGATCAGAAGAAATTCTTACAAATTACACAACTGTAAAAGTTGCATATATGTATATATATATATATATATATATATATATATATATATATGCCCCTAAAGAGGGACACCAGCCGTGTATGCAATAATAAAAGCGCTTTACTAATTCCAACATTGAAGTGGCACTTGGTGACCCACAAAGAAGGTCACAAACTCCTTTTAAGTGGAGTTAGAAGAATTCCAGAGAGGAGGGATTAATCTGTGGCTGATTGATGAAGGAAAGATTAGTCGCGGGCTGACTGGTGAGAACTAACTGGAGGGAGGCCAGGTGGTTAGGTACTTTCTAGTGGTAGGTAGAGGAAGCTGCTTTTCACTTCAGAAGTCTGGGGTTATCTGCTGAGGTAACAGAGGGGCTTTGGGAGCCTGTTAAGGCAGAAGGGCTTGTGGGGGTGATTGCTGATGGTCACCCATAAGTTGTGGATTTCCTGAGACCTGCTTGTTCTGTCCCATTTTGGTGAACTGAAACTAAGGCCTAGATTTCTGTCAGTGGGCTAGGAAATCCTTATCTGGCCCTCCCCTGTTCTAGCATTTCCCCCTTGAGTAGTCGGTCATCTCAAATGCTGGAGATGCATTTTCTAGACCTACAGGCTTGTAATGCGTGCCGTCTCAGAACGATCAGCTGGATTGCAGAGATCCGTGTTGATCATCAGGTCTCCCAACCCAGAACCCATGGGGCACAGGAGGCGGTGCCTTCTCATAGATAGAAAGCAGCTGAGGCCAGAGCTGTTTCTGTTCCTGAGACAGAAGTTGGAGGGAGGAAAGAAATCCTTGGTCATCAAATTCAGCCAGTAATTTTGCCCTAAGATAAGGAAGAATGGGCGTTGGCCTGACATACATGATCTAAGTAGGTTCAGGCCTAGGGTATAAGGAGAATTGCAAATCCTGTAGAGAGCAAAGAGGAGGAGAGACACCCAGGTACCGCCAGTGTCTAGGGTTAGTTTGTAAAGGTCTCTTTAAGTTTCCAGTTCATCATTTCTACCTGGCCTGAATTTTGGGGTTAATTAGCACAATGGAGTTTCCAGTTGATCCCCATAGCCTTAACTAGCTTTTATGTTACTTGAGAGATGAATGTTGGTCCATTATCTGAGCCCAAGTGCACAGGGAGGCCATACCTTGGGATAATTTCTTCCAGGAGCTTCTTTACCATCATGAGAGCTATCTCGTGCTTAGCTGGTAAAACCTCAGTCCATCCTGAAAATGTATCTATAAAAACTAGCAAATACTTATAGCCATACAGGCCTGGTTTTTACCTCTGTGAAGTCAATCTCCACAACATACAGTTTAGAGACAGACCAGTAACTATGGGCCACAGAAAGACAGAAGATGCAGAAAAAGTAGAGAATTGGAACATATGCTCACTCTTGGTCAAACTGTAAGAAACATTGAATAATAGTCTTTATGTGTGAAACACTGTAAATCTTGGGTTTAGGACAAGGAACACAAATCCATTTATTTCCCCCAGCTTGTAAGACTTGTAAACAGATGTTTTAATCACTTGGAAATATTTGACCTCCCTCCCCAAACCCAGTAAAGCTTTGGTAACACAAAGGCCCTGCTGTATTCTAAGTGGATTTCTGCTGGAACCTAAGTGAATTAAGTGTCAGATCTACTGGTTTCATTCTTTTCTTTTGATGTCATTTAAAACTAGCCAATCAGAAAAGACAGTGAAGTCAAACCTTAGTCAATAGGGAGTGGATTTAGCCAACACTATGCATGACTATAGCTTACTAGTTTATGTTACCCAATGATATTTTATTGTTTATAATACAATTTATTCTTCTTCTTTATACTCAATAGAAATGTGGGTTGTCTTCAATCCATTGCAGGCCTTCAGAACATTTATTTTTTCTTATAAATACATATTATACTATTGGATACATAATCCAGAAAATATGTTCAGAATTGTAGGTCTATAAGCTCATATTTAGCAGATAATTCAAAAAAAAGCTCTAAATGTATTTGAACTGACTGGCCTTTTATCAGCTGTAGAAATTAAGTTGATCTGTACATTTGCAAATCATTGATATCACTCATTTAAAATGTAGACATATTGATGAGCCTTTTCACACTAAAATAATGGCTTGCATTTAAAATTGATCACTTTTTCATATATTAATTAATGACTTAGCTATCTTTCCTCTTTTAATGAAATTCTCTTCCAAACTTTGCATTTTTTCTAAAAAGGTATCTTTATTACTGAGCTGTAGGAAACATTTATGTTTGCCAGCACTATTCTTTTCTTTGTTATGCTGCAATTAACTTTTCCCATTTTGTGATTACTTTCTTGATCTGTTGGTATCTTTAAGAGGGTAAATGTTTTATGTTTTATTTATGAAACTAACCCTGCACAATTAACAGGAAAAAAGTCTATCCTATCACCTATGATAAAAATAATACCATCGTAAAGCTGCATACAAGTATTACCATAGTGTGCATGTGGTTTCTCTGTTGTAATTTTGGTTTTGTTAGCTAGTTATGCTTCTTTTGCAAGTGATTTCTTTTTCATGCAGAATGTATAGCGTTCATAATGATTCCTTAGCTAGTGACAAAAAGTTTCTCAATTTTGAAAAATAATCTTTAGTCTCTTCAAATATTGTCTATATTCCATAAATTCTGTTCACCCACTGTCATCATTTCTTATAGTGGCTGTGTTTTATTCATGTTGATAACCTTACTTGTTAAAATTTGAAGCATTTTATGCATAGTGATTTAAAGTCAATTTGCAGCAAGTATCCCACTTATGTAATGTGATATCCCATTCTGCTATCTGCGGGCACTAAGCATAAAAAGAGAGCACATACATACATGCACACAAACACTCATACACATAATATATAAGTAAATATGTTTTAAAAATTGGTGAAATTTAGTGTTGATCCATACTAGTGTTACCCTAAAAATACTCAAGACTATGTTTTACTTGATTACTTGATTTCTCCAAAAGTAATCAAGAAACTTATAGGATACAACATTACATAAGCAGTTAAATATTTGGAGGTATATTTATTAACTCTAGGTAGGATTGATCTGTTCCCCTTTTCAATAGAAGGGCTTGTGTGTTTTCTCCTAAGCTATGCGATTTTTAAGATTTTATAGAAAACAGATTGTGTTTGAGATCTTTTCCTTTATATTAACTCCTACTATGAATCCCTTTCCCTTAAATCTTGTAATTTTATTTCCCCTACCGGAGAATTTAGTCCTCAGTTGCTTCTCTGTCACCATACATTAAATGAAATTTCTACTTAGTATTTTAATTAGTAAGCAGTACCTTCAAATTCAGCAGTGAGGAAGCATGAAGTCAGAATCTGATCCGCAGTTTCTAGATGTTTAGTCTCCTATATAATTGCAGAACTGCTGGCTGAGTTGACAGCTCTCTTTGAAAATGTTAAAATTTATTTTCTTATTTGTATATTTTGTATCCAACTTGATCCTTTGACCACAATCATGGTGAAAAAGTAAGTTTGAGAGAAAACTTGTAAAGAAAGTTATTATTTTAACACAAACTTGCTTGAAATGTAATGTCATAGAAATCGCAGTGTGTATGCTCATGGGTTTTTTTTTCCATCTGAGTTCTACCTGTAGACAACTTCAAGATGAGCACAAGGCTCTAGGCAGATTTACAGAAACAAAAGTCAACTGACAGAGAACCCCAAACTAAATAAACAATTTTAGATTTGTATTGATCTTTCCCATAAATAGATTTAGAGATCCCTGCTGCCCAGATTTTGCCATTCTAATAAAGGACACCCAAATCCTAGTAGTGTATTGATAAAATAGCTGTGATTTATAATTGTGTTTACACCCTGCTTGTGTCAGCGACAAACCTTTCTATTATTCCCTTTGAAATTGCTCCTTTTTGAGGTTGCTTTTGAAGCAAGGGTAAGAGAACAAGGCATTTGATACTTACTAAGAAAAAATGCATACATTTTATCTTTTTAAACTGCCTTGCTTAACAGAATCACAGCATGCATGTTAAAAGGTAAGCCAAGGTAGTATTTGTCTGTTTTGTAGCATGTTGCATATTTAATGACCAATTTGTGTACTATGAAAATCATGAATTCTCTCTTCCAAATATTGTGATCATTGCTTGTCAGGCACTGCCTGAGAACCCCATTTATGTAGTTAGAAAATTGACAGTGGCTTATTTCAATGAAACATGAATGGAATTTGATTCAGAAGATTCTTAAAGATCCAATAAAAATGGTATATTGGTTCTTGTGTGCTATACTCTTTGTCTTTGGAGAGGGGTGGAATGGGGGTATGGGTGGAAGGGAGGGGAGGGAAGGGGGAGGAGGAGGGGAGGAGATGGAAATCTTTAATAAAAAATGAGGAAAAAATAAAAAAAAAAATTAAGAGTATTCAGGGATTATTGTTACAAGGATTAGGGCTTTGGCCAGTACTTAATAGACACATAATGTTAATAAATTCCTCTTAAATGCCCCCTTTCTCAGTGGTAAAGAACAAGCCCAATGCTTCATACATATTGGGCAAATACTTTTTCACTGAGTTGCACTTTGAGCAGATTCTATTTTTCTTTTCTCTTTATTTTTGAGATGATAAATTTGATCAGGAAATTTCTGCCTTCCGTTTTCTCCCCCCAAACCTTCTCATATAGACCCCTCACCAATCTCCTTCAAATTCATGGTCTCTCTTTTTTTAAAAAAACTAATTGTTATTATATACATACACGCATTTGGATATACATTTATATTACTAATTATAACCTGTTATGTTTGTATGTTACTTGTTTGTGTGTTTTAGAGCTCACCATTTGCCAGTGAACAAACAATAGGTGCGCTCTTCCTTGAAGAGCACTCTCTCCCTCCTAGCTTTCTTCTGTTGCCTATAGTTCTGTGTGTAGGGTTAAGGCCTCATGGACTTTTATCTGAGTAATATAGGTAGCGTTTTCTATTCCACAGCCACTCTCAAATCAACACACTGGGGCTTATGTTAATTACAAATGCTTGGCCAGTAGCTGAGGCTTATTACTAACTAATTCTTACATTTAAATGAACCCATATTCCTAATTTATTCTCTGCCACATTGTGGTACATTTATTAACATGGCACGTTCATCTCCTGCTCCCTCCCTCTGCATCTACCTGGTAACTCCTCTGACTCATTCCTTCTTCATGCCATCATTTTCTGTTTTTCCCATTTAACTATCTTGTTCAGTTATTGGTCAGTCAGCTTGTTTATTTAACTAATCATAGTGACATGTATTCACACAGTCAATAGAAGAATTATTCCCCAGCAGTTCAGTTTGTCATGTATATTGATGTCATTTTTGCTGAGCTCATATTTTTTTTTTGTTACATTTTGTTTTGGTTTGCTTGTTTGTTTGTCTGGTTGATTTTTTAACTGCAAAATCGTTTGGATTAACTCTCACTGAAGAATAATTTGTCTGTCCTGACTGACAAAGCATATAATACAACGTACCATTATATGATATTGAAGTTTTATATCAATTTGATATATATCCTTGATTATAATAAGGCATCTCTTAGCCCAGATGGGTTTAACACTATGGTCTACAGTGTTGGGCAATCACTGTGATGAGGGCCTCTTTCCTTCCTGTATTCTTCCACCACTTCCATTCCTCTATCTAGTAGGCCCCATCCAACTTCATGCCACGGCTATTCTGTTGCACTCCCCCCTCCCCATTCAACTCATTCCTCTGCACCTCCACTTTTCTTCTCACATTTCTCCTTCAAATAATCCCAGTTGACTCATTGGGTCATAAAGTTGGACTTTTGTGAAATCGTTGACTTTTGTCTCTAAATAGTACCCTAAATGGCATGAATAGATGTTTGCTCTTGTCTCTTGATTAAAAAAAATAGCACAATAGCAGTTAACATTACTTTTTCAAACTTATCTCTAAAATCCTCAAAACTCTCCAACCAGCTTATTTCACCTTAAAAACAAAACAAAACAAAAAAAACTTTGTTTTCATTTTGACAACATGTATTATTTATGAACACTTCATACAATAAGAATATACCTTTTTGCAATGTTAGAAAATTCTGAACTGCCAGGTAACCAAGGTTACCTGGCCCTGAGTAGATAGAGTTGCTGTTTTTGTGGGGACACAACTACCTCTACTCTTGCCTAGAGTCCATGGCAGCTTGACAGCAGGCACATATCAGCCAAGTCCTATCCCCTGTCCAGCATTTCTGTCATTCCTATCATGTAGAGGGGTTCAATAAGCTTTCCTCCACAGCGAAGGACCTTCCCTTCCATCCGAATGTTTCAGAATAGACACTCGCTTCTTCTGGTATGACGGAGAATTAGTCTCCACACTGTATGGTCAGTTTTTTTAAGACGTTTTGGCTGGAAAGGATGACTGTGCTTATAGCTCTCTTGAATCTCCTTTCTGTCCTTGCCCCAAATCTCACAATCATCATCTTCCCGTTATTGCACTAGAAACATATCTCTTTTAAGTAGTAGAGTCCTGTCCTCATATTCGAGCATGCAAAAATGACAAAAATGAAAAAACAGAAGGTCCGTTTATGAGATTGAGAATTATCTATAACCATTATTACCAGATATATCAAAAATTTCAAATAACTAGGTGGGGTACTAGATAGGTTGCCAAATGATAGAGATAGCAGATCCATATACATTTTGGAGAACAAAACTAAAGTATTGCTGACTGAAATAACAACATTTCCATAGGATTTTACTTGCTTTCTGTCTTTCTCTAGCTCTGACTCTCTGTATGGGTGTAGATTCACACTACCTATATGTGCATGTTTATATGTACATGTATACTCTGGCCAACTTAATCTGTATTTTACATCAATGACATTTATCTTATTTGGCTTTTATTTTCTCAGAACATCTCTTATGATGTAAATTGTAAGTGAGAATCTCAAAGCAATAACTAGATTTTTTGGTATATTATTTGCAATAATAAGATGTGAAATGCTATATACTTAGATATTTTTTAATAAATTATCTTTAAGTTTGTGTTTAGAAAACAACTCAACTTCAGAACATTAATTTTGCATTTTATAACATCATTATCAATTTGATGATAATTTCAATACTGAAAAATGGGCCCTCTATTATTTTTCCTGAGAATTTCAAAGCTCTGTTATATTGTTAACGAAAACTTCACTGTGTAAATTATAAAGATTTTGTTCAAAATAATTAAGTTTTTATATTGTATATGATAATAGCTACAGGAACTTTTATTCTATTATTTCAACTGCTTCATATTCATCACAAATTAAAATATTTTTATTCATATAGAATATATAGCACTGCTGTGTGTAAATCAAATTTAAGCACATCTGGACTGTCTATGAGCAAAGATGCAGTCACAGCACTAAAACATTTTCCTAAGAACAAGCATGTAGTCATTTTACTACAATAGTTTCTAATGAATGAAGCACACAATGACATTAAGTTCAAGGACTGTGCAAATATCACCACTTCAGAATGAAGTAAATGACAAGGTCTACAGTATAAGAATTCATTTGTCTGTAAGCTCACTAATTTTAAGTAGACTTCATGCAGAGTTTAAAGTGTATCCTAACACACAAAATAAACTTAATATTACTGAGCCCAGCATGATCTGATCCTGGAAACCTGGCTGTAAGGGTGAGGTAATGAAGAAAGGACAAACACATAGATACACTCACACAGAAGAGCTAGGACCACGTGTGTGCCAGGTACTCTAATGGAGCTGGACTGACTCCACTGCAACCTGGAGCCTTGGCATGTTATAGTGAAACTGCAATTGCTAGTTTTTGCACACACTAGTAAATCATTCTTTAGCCTTCATAGTACCTGAGGAAAGGTTAGCTGTTTTGATTCTGACCTGTATGGGGAAAGTGTTGCTATTTTCCCATCGGTCTGAATCATTGGTCCTTGATATGACTGTGCTCATCACAACAATACACATTAACTCTGAACTTCATCAACTCTTTATATATTCACTCAAGGCTTTCCCTGCTCCAGACTCAGCATTTTCATCATTGTAACAATAGTGAGGGAACAGTATTTGTATCTGGATTGTTTTTGGTAGTAAGCAGCCTGCATGTCAACATTTTTTTGATTCTACAATTTTTATTCCTTTTATATTGTATTGTATTGGGGTAAAATTTTGTCTACATAACTGAACAAGGGTCCTCTGCAAGAGGAACAATTGCTTTTGTCCACTGAGTCATCTCTCCAGTCCGCACAAACTGAGTTTGGAGGAAAAATGTCTTCATTCTCTTCCCCTTCTCTTGTAAGAAAACATTCATGTTTGTTTTCTCCTTTGCTCTGAGCCCTTGATAATATGTTATGCAAAGTCCTATCCAGACAGGTTTTTCCATAGAAACCCTGTTGGGATGTGCTGGGGGCATTAGCTAAACTTAATCCAAGCTTCTGAATCACTGGACAAAAATCAAACCAGTACAGCAACAGAGGAGAGGTTGCATAGAGTCCATCAGAGTTCATTCCTGTTCCTCCCCCACCCTGCCATTCTGTAGCACCAAAAATAAAAAGCTAGAGATGGATATTGGGGTTCACACTGACAACCAGAAAAGGAAAGCAGCCAAGGCACTAGAGACGTCTTTCCTCTGTTAAGGCTCATCCAGCCTCAAAATGTTGATGGCTAAATACTGTTTGGTGTTAGTAATGGAGTGATGAACCCAAATGCTGTTAGTTGTCTTTAGTTTTCTTTTAATTTTGTTTTGTTTTTATCATGTATTTTCATTTTATTTTTTTGTTGTTTTGAGCTAAGCTTTCTTTGCATAGTCTTGTATTTGTATTTCCAAAATTACCTTTGGTCCTCACGGAGGGGTTATTTCTAGTTGACATGATCTGAGAACAAATTGTTTAATTCTAAAAAACAAGCCAAATCAGATTTTCTGTAACAGTATAGAATCATTGTTTTCTTTACAGGAAAATTGTATCTTTAGTTTGTGATTAGTGTTTCAGGCTTTCATATATTCAGTTTCTTTTCCCTAAGATGCTTAAGGATCTGACACATTTAGTTTTCAAGTATTAGGCAAGAAGCTGAGCAAGTGAATAAAGCAATGGTAAGCCCCTGTCTCTGCTTTATTCCTTCCTTCCTTCCTTCCTTCCTTCCTTCCTCCCTTCCTTCCGGGCTTCAGGCTTCAGGCTGCAGTTTTCTGTTTGTTTGGCTTTCCCACTACATGTGACCTTAGAGACACATTTCCAACTACATAGAATGCTGTCCCCCTAAAAGATAGAATGTTGGCTTCTTCTCTGACATCGAATCTCTTCCAATTTCTGACAGTGTTCAGACTTACTACTACCTTCAAGAAGCAGTGCTTTAAGATTTGCTTGTTTGTTTTTTTCAGAATTTGTAATTACTATTCAAGGAGAATTTAGTCTGGTATTGTCTTATAAGACTCAAGAAGGATCTTTTAATTTTTAAGATGTTATATAATTGCTTTCTGAATTCTATTTTGCGAATCAGCAAATATGTCAATCCAATTATCATTTTTATAATCTTATAGGTATCTTTTGATTGCTTTTAATTGTTCTCATTTTCACAGGCTTTCTTCTATTCCTCTGTCATAAACCTAGCACAGAGAGATGTATTCATGTGTGGAAATGCAATGCTTCAATTTCAGATTTCATTGTTTTTCTTAGTTCTACACATTTGCAGTTATTCTTTGAAGATAATGACTCAGGGTGGTTCCTGTTACCGTTTCTATGTTGGACTGAATACAGTAAGCTACTATTCTGTCTACAGGCTTTGGATAGGCCTCACTCAAAGTTATATTCCCAAAGCGCTGGCTAGAAGCACCCTTTACCATAAACCATGAACTTGTCCTCATTTCTTTGTCCTTCTAGTCCCATAAATGCATCCATAAATCATTGAGTTTTGTAGTAATCTGTTCCTCACAGCAAGTGATATCTGATGTCATCTGTTTTGTATGTGTTTCTGTATCTTCTCTTTATACCATACTGCTCTTTGTCAGAGGTATGGGCAGACTTGTACTGTGAGACATTTTATTTATTAGCTATTTATTTTCCTATTTCCCTTAATGAAAACAGCCTTTTATCTCTAGATCTCCTCTTCTCAATGTGGCCTGTACTAACCATACTTTTTAATGTTGTTCAAACTAAGTACAGATTTCTTAAGGACATAGCATTTTCTTTAAAGAGATATCCCAGTTTCTCTGAAGAATGAATGGAATGAGGTCGATTATAAACAGTTTTCAAATTAGCATTTACTGAATCTCATAAAAATTACCTATCATGTCTCTTTGTTATACTTTTAGGTTTTTTTAGCTACATTATTCAGGGAAATTATCTCCTCTCTTGGAAAGGACATGTTGATTAGAGTATTATCAAAAGTAAACTAATTACTTTAACTTTATTCTGTTCTTTATGTTTCCAGTGTCTTCACCTTTCTGGTTCATTCAACTCTAGTTATTTCAGTCTTCCAAATTGTTGTATGGTATGTTCTTGGTAATAGTATTCCCTTCTTTTCCTATAGTGTTTCTTCATCATATCTAGTATACTTCCTTCTGTGGATTTTTTTTTTTTTTTTTTTTTTTTTTTTTTTTTTACTGTGAGCTCACCTTTAGAAAGAAAGTGTTTTATGGATGTTTGCGACAGCTAATCTCAGGTGCCAAATTGACTACAACTGGAAACAACTAAATAGTGAAGGTACCAGGCACTAGGTGTATCTGTGAGGGGTTTGAATCTCAGTCTAGAAGTATCCTTTATCTTTTGAGGTAGGAAGACACACTCTGAATCTGAGCCTTAACCTCTAGTGGCAGTCCAAATAAAAAGAAAGCAGAAGATAAAATATTTTGTTTGTGCTATAACATATAAAGCTTGCCTAAGGATCAGGGTGTGGACCTAGCCACTAGTTAGCCATAAAGGCCAGGCAGTGGTGGCACACACCTTTGACCCCAGCCCTCAGGAGGCAGAGGCAACAGATATCTGTGGGTTCAAGGTCAACCTGGACTAGAGTAGATTGACCCCTGTGCAGCTTCCAAGAGAAACAAGGCAGGGCAATGGTTCACACCTTAAATTCCAGGACTTGGGAGACACACACCTTTAATCCCAGCACTAGGGAGTTGGAGACAGGAAGGTTTGTGGCTGTGGGGAGAGGACTATAGGGAGGGAGGAGACAGGAGACCAGCACATTCAATCTAAGGATTCCTAGAGACAGGATACCCATTTGGTCTGAGAATTTGGTAGAGGTAAGAGTTAGTGGCTGGCTTCTCTGTTTCTATAATCTTTCAGCTTTCACCCCTAATGTCTGACTCTGAGTTTTTATTATTAATACCTGTAACACCCGATTCTGTGTTACCCCCTCGGTACAGTTCACGTGCCACTGTACCTTACGCGAGTCGGACAAGGGCCTGGAGATTGAAAGAACACACAAAGAGACCTGGGTCATTCGAAAGGCGATCAGCCGAATGCCGTTTATTTAGCCTTGGGGAAAATCTTATATATCTCACTCCTGCCCAAGGAATTCCACCCAGGCAGGTGGGAAATTACCATATCTAACTGCTGCACAAGGACTTCCACCTAGGCAGGTGGGAAATTACCATACCAACATTAGAGTCAACAATGCCCTACAGCTAATCACCAGGCAGGGCAGAGGGAGCACAGGAACAAACAGGATGCTTAGTCATCTGACCAGAAACCGTCCTCAAGATGAGCCCCAGGAACAAGGGCAGACCGGGCCCTACAAATACCAATGAGAATTCACAATACAGAAGGAGGTTTTTGCTTTTTGCCGGCCTCCCATCACTCTTCCTGGCATGTTCATCTACTCCGTTGTTGAATCTTTCCTCTTTGGTATTAAAATCTACTTTTTCAGAATCCGAGAGAAAATGGAAGACCAGCAGAACTCTAGAATCCTCTGTGACTCTAACATCAGATTGGGACTGCTGAGACATCCAGTTCTTGTTGGGATCCTAGACCTTTCTATTAGGAAACATCTGTTATTGGACTACTCAAACCACAGCCAGTAAGACACTTTAATAAATCCCATTTATATATTTAATTGCTTATTTACATATCTGGATTTGAAAATGTGTCTGTGTGAGCACTTCTCTTGCTGCTGAACTTAAGTTAATATTTCTGGCTGAAGACCTGCAACACAATTTTGATTTGCAAGCAAACGCCAGCTGAATTGTGCTTTACATGGGTCTCCATCTTCTCTTGCCCTTAAGATCTAAGCTAGAGCTCTGAGTTTCCACAGAGGTAAATTGTTGTCATTACCCGGAAGCTTCAGTTTCTCCAATTCGCTCCCTTTCCGTTTTTTCATGTCGATTGCTTCCCTGTATTTGGCCATTCCTGATTCTTAGTTTCATAGTTAATGAGGCATCTTTTAAAACATATGCTATTTCAGCACATATTTACATAAACTAAAAACATGAGGAATTTTGCCAAACAATAATATGTGATTTTTTTTTCTTCAAGAACACTCTGTCCCAGACTACAATATGCTGAGATCACACCAAATGTCTGTTTCCTAAAAATACATGAACATCCTTGCCTCTAAAACTTCATATATGCACTTTACCTGCTTCTTATATAATTCTGTATTAACTTTCCCATGTTTTTTCTGGGAACGTTCATACACATGCTGAATGCTGGAATCTAAGGACTTCTCTGTGGAGCTGCAGCTGGATTTTCAAACTGACTTCTTAGGCCTCTGGCAGATATGTGTCTGCCATGGAAACTAGAATGTCCAATCCTTCTGAGACTGGCAAAGTGAGTTTTTGCCCTATAATTTCTCGCTAAAGTTTAGAGGAAAGCAAGAACAGAATTATATGATTAGAATGTGATTTTAAACATGTAGCTCAATTTAAAAGCAATTTTGTAACATCTATTCTTTTCGATTTTAACGACTCTTGGATGTAATGTGCTTTCAAGCAAAAAATGGTCTTTCCTACTCTGTAACCATTACCAAGTTGGGTTTGTTCATAAAAATGCTAAGCATTCATTTTTAAACATTAACTCCAAAGCAATACATGAAAAGAGATACTGAAGATTTGGTGGTGTCTGTACTTCCATTTTTATGCAAATGGAAGCAAACAACCATAATTATAAATTACAGCTTGCCTTTCATAGTCCTACACTGAAAAAATTATATGTGTTAAAACAATGACATTGTGTACCCACGAACAGGTTTATCATTCACATTCGGTGATATTGTTTTCACTCCCTAATCTATACAACAATGTGGGATAACTGGTTTCTGAAACTGTCACTCACAGGTGACATGTAGATACACACACATATAGACACAATGAACAAATAAATATACATTGAAAAACAAATACCTTAAAATAGATGCCATTTTAATTTATGTTATTAAAACAAGTCACTACCAAGCATAGGCACATAAGGAGTACCAATTTCAAATGTTTATGACATGAAAATCAAATCTTATATTTTGAATATAACCATATACACTACATTCATGAATGAAAATTTCAATTAAAAATTCAGCCATTTCTTGATTCACATGTAAGATTAAATATTGTGCCATATACTAAAATTCTAGCTTTAAGTGTTTTAGACTAGCCATGCAAGTCATGCACCTTCTATATTGTATAGCTAATCCAGAGTGAATTTAAAAAGAAAACTTTTTATTTATTTAGTCATAACTCAATGCATAATGTCACTCACCTAATGAAGATTGACATGTAGATTAATGATGATGAAATAGGTTTACAGGGATTGTGCAGCCAAGCATTTCTGTAGAGCAACAGCAACGTAAACATCAATAACATAGACATTTTCATATGCCAGTTTGTGCAAAATAAGTAATTTTAACTTTCTTAACAATTTAAAGCCATCTTAGTGAAAATTCTGTCTATGGGCTTACCATACTATTTAAATGATTAATTTATGCATTACATCAGTACATAGTCAAATAACTTAGTAAATGTATGTATAAGAGAAACATACAAGCCCAATATATATAACACAAATATTTACACATGATGTATTTGTACTTTTATGCGTATACATGTACATTATATTTATATATGTACAAACATATGTAACAAAGAAAGCTGAATTTACAGCATTTATGACCTCCTCCTACTGAACCCAAAGCACTTGCTTTTCTTATATCCACTATCACAGTGGGAAGGTCCGGCTGTGATTGCGGCCATCTGGGACAGTGGCATGATGCTTTCTTTTGTTACCAGGCATAGTAGTGTATCAGAACAGGCCTAAAATGACAGGAGCAAGACTACAGAGCCAACATCCTGAGACAACACTTCTCAGAGGAGTGGAGATGAGAATGAGCAAATCGATCCGACTGTAAACAACTGAAGGTAACTGTTGTCCTTGCTATCCATTAGACCTACAAATAATTAAATCAATATATTAAATATCCTGTGAGTTATGAATAAATAATATATGTTACTCATATAGTGATGAAAATGTGTACCTCAGCTATAAATGCAATAAAAGCAAGTTACATAAAGGTAGGTTAAATGACTTTAAAATATTAAATAGAATAAAATAATTAGAACTTTACTAAACCATGAACAAACTAAAAATACCGATAAAATATAAACATATGGTAGATAATAGTAATAGCTATAACTTTATGCCATTGAAGTTCATGTTAGTGGTTCGGATCATCTTATTCAAAGATACTAGGCATTAGACAAGAATAAAAACCTAAAGAGAGGACTTTACACAAAAATCTAAAACAAGGAAGTAAAAAAAGTATTTAAAATGATGTACAAGACCCAAAACCTAAGTTCACATAAAACTATGCTTTATAATACACTTTGTAAATAATAGCAGAGGAAGAAAATTTTGAGAAAGCTATGGCATACTAACATCATAGACTCTTGATGTTCAGGCAAAGAAAAACTGAGTGATATTGACAGAGGTAAGATAACTCTTGGAAAACCATTCAGGTATAAAACTAATGAACGTGAGACCAAGAAATGGCTTAGTGAACAAATCACTCACCATGCACACATCAGGTCCCCTAGAACATACCTAAAGCCAGACCTGGTAGCTAACTTCTGTAATTATACTACACTCCTACCCAAAACAGAAGAATCCTTAGAAGTCTTGGGCCGTTTAGCCTAGCATAGGTAGGGACAAACAAAACAGGTCCTGCCACAAACAAGGAAGAAAGTGATGACAGATATTTGAGGTTTTCTTTTTACCTCCAGCTAAGCATCATGGCATGTGTTTACACTCAGACACACTGATACATGCACACACACACACACACATGCTATTAAAAGGTGTTGGAGAAAATCCTGTTTATATCCACTTATTATTACAGAAAATATTTGAATTTGGAAACCTTTTGTCAAATATAGATATTTTAAAGATGAAGGTAGGAAATTACTAAATTAAAAAATTCTGCCCTAAAATGGTAAATGACTAGCTGAATTATTTGATGGAAAAATAAAAATATTTAAATACTAAATTTTATTTAAAAATACAATAAGAATTAATTCTGTTTTACAATGAAAAATATACCAAATAATTAACCTAAGAACAAATATTGTAAAAACATTCGCTTAAAGGTAAATATGCTTAATTCATTAAATTTAGTATAATTCTTGTTCTGTACATATTTAAACTAAATTCTTTTATTAAGTATTTTCTACTTGTTTTCTTAATTTTCTTCATGTTTTCTAATTATTAACTTTTTCTGCTAATTTTCTGAATTGTTATTTTTGCACTTCTGCTCTTCGGGTTAGTATTTATGTCTTCACAAAACATTTAGGTTTCCTTTTTCCTTCTTAAGATTGAGTTTGGGGTCATTTGTAAAACCCTTCAGTCTGTTCCAGTACAACCAGTTACATGAACGGTCACTCAGTGCAGTTTTGGCCCTTGTTCCAAAGTCTTTTTTTTTTTTTTTTTTTTGGTTTTTCGAGACAGGGTTTCTCTGCAGCTTTTTTAGAACCTGTCCTGGAGCTAGCTCTTGTAGACCAGGCTGGCCTCGAACTCACAGAGATCCGCCTGCCTCTGCCTCCCGAGTGCTGGGATTAAAGGCGTGCGCCACCACCGCCCGGCTTGTTCCAAAGTCTTAATGGTCATCGCTGTCCTCTCCTTCTGCCCCTTTTCCTAGGAAATTTGCTTTCCTACCATTAGTGATTTGCACAGCTGTCACACTATTGGTATTTTGAATGTTTATTTGTAGAATGTTGACTTCTTATCCCTTCAGTGAGGTGGGTATTTTACGTTCAGTGGACAATTAACTCACCTGGTTCACTTTACAACCTTCACCTTTCCTGGCTGCAGATCAGTTCAATCCTCAGCCTTGTCGCCTTTTCTTAGATGAAGCTAGCTCGAGTTGGCTTCATTGCATACTCATAACCCATACTGGATCGTTTCAAAAGGTCTTTTAGACAGCAGTGCTCTACTAGAGTCTCAACTTTCAGACATTTTTAAGACCATATTTTCTAAGAACATGTTTTCATTCCACATGCATTTGCTAAAATATAACAATCCTAATGATATCATATAAATTGTAAATTTATTGACTATTAATAGCTATAGGGTAATATGATTATTTTTTTTCAAATGGCAATAAAGAAACTTATAGCAATCTAATCTGGAAAGATGATGGGTGTGCTCATTCATTTGCCTTTGAAAAATACCCAATTCTGAACTTTGAAGTAGAGGACTAACTAATTTCTTTATAATAAAGTTAGAATCCTCATGTCCACCACAATAGCTCAAGTTAAGCTCAAAGATTAAGCAGCATGAAGATATTGAAAATTAGATATCCTATTAACCTTTATTTATACAAAAGCAGAAAGAACCTGGATTATGTCTAGGTACTAAAACTTGTAAGTGAGCAATGAAGTGATACAAGAAAACGAACTTAATTTGTTACTGTAACTTTCTCTCCTCTCTAAATTTTTGTAAGACTCTGCTAATTTATTATTTCACATCCACAAAAAAGAAATAAAAATAAATTCATTTAGTATACTCAAATACACTTGTCAAGAAAATATTAAATGGAGATGGTTTTATATTTAGTGAGTAACTCCAATAAATTGTTTTGATTATATAGCAGCAACATATTTTCAACCTCACTTGTGTAAACAATTTCAGTCTGGCAAATTATTCTTCATTTTACAAAAATAATAATCTTTTCAATATTTAGGAAAATGAACTGAGATTAAAAACAAATAAGCTATGAACTGTGATAAGTAAAATGTGTTTTTGTAGTAAGCTATTTTATTGCAAATTCCAATGGGGATTATATATATTTTTCTCAGTTTTTAGTAAAGTAGTAAATGATATCCAAACAGTATCCTATGATCAAAGCCTATAAATTATAATCCATATGTGAATTTTCATTTAATATTTGAATCCTTTCTATATATTTCCTTTTAACAAATTGATGGTTATCCATTCTATGTGCATGGAAATGATTTATCTTTCGGTAGGAAAATTAACAAGGACCATGGTAGAGATGGGCAGAGTGCACCAACGACAGTGTTCCAAACGATGGGCAGGTGCATGGGCAGAGGGATGAACTCACTGAACAGAGCCTTTCCTTAACTGGACACTGCCCAGACGTCAGTCTAGAATCCCAAACTGCAAATACAGACTACTAAACCAACTTCCTTAAGAGCCGGGCAGTTCGTATGTCAGCTCTGATGTTACTTCAGGCAGGATAGGAATGAAGTATACGGTCTAGAGCATCTTCTTTCTAAGTGTGTTAGTTAATCGCCATGGGTCTAAGGTATACAGTATTCTTTTAATTGAATAAGCTAAACTAGCTCAACTTGCTGTTTTTCTCCCTATTATTTGAGATATTTTCCCACTTGCCAAAAATACATTTTTTTCTTAAATTCTCAAAATTTTCTTCTTCGATATTCAGTTTTTGACAGATTGGTCTACAAAACTAGTAAGATGACAGATTAGACATTCAAAAGAAGCACTGGGGCTGATTATCTTTGGGGTAAGAAAATTAATGGGAAAGTTAAAAGCCACAGAAAGAGGGTTTGGTGGGGTGAGGGGCCTGGGGAGACTCCATTCCTGCTAAACAGAGGCCAAAATCTCTCTTACAGGCTTTAGAGAAAGGGGGAAGTTTCCACACCACATATGTGATTAGTAGTTCATGGTATGTCTTTAAGTCAGACAGTTTCTGATGCTCAGTGGGAAAGAAAAGGGTTAGCCCTTCACGCATTAAAGCCTATGGGGCTTGGAAAACTTTCTTTATGGAAATGGCAATCACAGAGAAAAGGGAGAGGTAGGGAGGGAGGGAGGGAGGGAGGGAGGGAGGGAGGGAGGGAGGGAGGGAGGGAGGGAGGGAGGGAGGGAGGGAGGGAAGGAGGGAGGGAGGGAGGGAAGGAGGGGAGAGGGAGGGAGGGAAGGAGGGGAGAGGGAGGGAGGGAGGGAAGGAGGGGAGGGGGAGGGAGGGAAGGAGGGGAAAGGGAAGGAGGGGAGAGGGAGGGAGGGAAGGAGGGAGGGAGGGAGAGAGAGAGAGAGAGAGAGAGAGAGAGAGAGAGAGAAGCTGATTCCAGTGAGCTTAATCTGAGCAACCCATAGCCAAAACCAAGCACAAAACAGAAATGATAATCACAGAGATGGCTAAACAGGCAAGGTCTTGTGCTATCCCAGCTACCAACTTTACTTAGATCCATTCCCCAAACCTACAATGTCCTGCAACCTGTCCTCTGGCTTCTATACATTAAGGCACCTACACAAATAAATTCCTAAATGTAAAAAATGTTTTCAGAAGCAATGAAATAAAATGATCACAAAGGAACATCAGCACAGGGTACAAAAGAAAATATAGTTTTGGTCCAAGTGATGCTTTAAAGAAGACTTAGCCAGCAGGCAAGCCTCATCTCTATGGCAGCAGCCTTGCTAATTGGAAATGGAATTTACATTGCCTAGGATGGGGTCAGGATATGTGATCCAAACATAATGGCAGTTAACACTTGAAAAAAAAAAACAAGCTGCTTTCTAACATGACAAGAGTGATTTGCTACTAATAATGGAGGGGAAAGGCCAGTCCTCTCAGTTACCCTTGACTTCACCTAGGACAAAAAAGAATGCACTCTGATGCTCAGAGCTCCTTTCATTCTTCCTGGTCATTACTGCTCAGTTATATCTTAGTGATGGAATCTATCATTGCTGACGTTATTGACACTAAAGGGGAACTGTTTGTGTGCCTACTGAATAAGACAGTGCTTCTGCCGCACTCATACTGCTAAGGAGCTGAGAAAGCAAGCGTGGTACCGACTTCATTGCCTTTCTCTGGTTCACTTAGCCTCAAATCTCAGCGCGAAGAAAAAGCTATTAGTCCTTCATCAAGTTAGAGCAACGTGGAAGGCTGTCAGTCCTGAAATATTTGACTACTTATTAGTGCTGATGTGTTGGTCTGTTTTGTAAGATGAGTAATTTAATAAATTCTCTAGAAGTTTGTATGCTTGCCATCAGAAAGGCACACTTATTTTAAACACAGTTCTGTTTTTTAGCTCCCTACCCTCTGACCCTTCAGAGTTATAATTTGGTTGAAGGTGAATCTACTAAACTATGTTGTCTTAACAATGAATTACTAAGACTTTGCTTGTTCTGAGTAGTATTGTTCATATGTTAGCATTGGGTTGGGAGGATTGCTTCATGTTTCCCTGTTTTGGTGTCTGAAGAAAGAAGCATTTCTAAGACTAAACTTAAAGAAAATTGTCCCTCCACTGTTCATTTTTT
Organism: Arvicola amphibius; assembly: GCF_903992535.2. Classification (NCBI taxonomy): domain Eukaryota; kingdom Metazoa; phylum Chordata; class Mammalia; order Rodentia; family Cricetidae; genus Arvicola; species Arvicola amphibius. Next base: position 125,025,995 of record NC_052053.1, read on the forward strand.
TAAATGTTGGTAAAAATTTAAAGACATTTTATAATGGAGTCTGACTTTATTTAGGAATGACATTTTTGAGCTCAAAGGAGCAGAGAAGGTATGGTAGGTAGGCTGTCCCTGGTATTTTGTCTCTCCCAGAGTTTACTTCATAGGTAATGTGCTCTGTGCACTAATGGAAATTGAATTCTCTGTTCATCATGTGTTTGATTGGTGGACTAAGACCATGTAGTATAATAGTTCCCAATTTTAGAGTATCCCATGATTACTAGGAATTTTATGGTCCAATTTGTTAGCACTAAAGCCCGTACAAGCTGGGCTCCAAGAAAGTCCCTTGTCCTCCATGGACCTGTTCAAAGGATAAGTAATTTAATTCTGCTAACAGGGATGAATATACTCTGAAGAGGCACTGTGCCTCTCCATTTGACTATAATACTGTTAAAACAGTGGAGTTCAACACATTGGAATTTCCTCCAGAGCACTCATATTTGCAAAATGAAAGAGGAAAGACTCATAGGCCCTTTGGCCAGCCACCTGGAAACCTTGTTGCTGGGAAAGAGGTGCAGAACTTGTCAGATTACCCAGCAAGAGAAGCTGGAGCCAATAAAGTGTTGATGAGCAGTGCTTCACCTGCCTGGGGATGCTTAGTTATGCATACTCTTATCTTTCTACTGAAAACTGAACCTCAGAGTCAGAAGTAAGATAGACTTGGGAAAACACTGGACCTCTTTGTGAATCATCCCAACTTGACAACATTTAATAAATCTCCCTTTACTGATTTATCATATATATATATAATATATATATATGTGTGTGTGTGTGTGTATACATATATATATTAAATAAAGTATATACATATGTATTATATTTTTCTGTTTTGGATAGATAGATGGATGGATGATAGAATGATATATAAGATGATAAATAGATATATAGATAAAAAGTTAGATAGACAGGGAAGGACACACACACACACACACCACATGCACAGCTTATTTAGACTAAATATTTCCAAATGGTTAAGTCTGAGTAACCATAGTGGATGTTGTATTATTATGATGAAGTTTCTTCAAAGTAATTTTTAAAAGCCTGTCAGGCATATTATTTTATGACAGACCAAACACTGAAAAAATAAAGTTTTCAGAAGAACACAGTGAAAAGAAAATGACTTTTGTTTATAATGTAAGTAGTGGGGACTAGCATGGCAGCATCTGTAAGTAGGAAAAATGTTATTTGTTATCTAGGGTGCATTAAAGAACTCTAAATGTTGTAAGAAACCTTAAATACATACAAAATGTTATTTTCTTTATGATTAGTGCAGTTGAACTTTTCTAAGTTTTCTTTTGTCTCTGTGTTTAAAAAACAAAAAACTATTTTTAACTAATTGACATTCCTTACTCTTCTGTCAAAGTCTTGTTTAAAACTGAGATGTGTTCAGAAAATATGTGCTGTAAATTTTTCCTTCAGTTATAATTTTTAGTTCTATGGTGGTTTATAAACTGTAAACTCCATGAATTCTGCATTAGTTCATGAGATTGAAAGCCTGAGGGGGACTTTTAATTTGGTGATGTAAGGAGTTGTGTTTTCTGGTAACCGGATCCCACCATATTAAATCATGTTACACTTCAATGAGAGGCAAGATTAAACTAACGGAAGTTAGCTTGTTACAACCGTCATCTGCGAGAAAACCATTGCTATGCTACCCAGCACGTTTATCACTTAGGGAAATGAAGTGCCTGACATGTCAGGAAGTCAGTGGCCTGAAAGAAAACAACACAGCAAGAAGTTATATATTTTCATTCATTTATTCATTGATTCTTTTTGCCTTACAAATGAAAGGCAGTGTGGTGGGCAATGAGGATATTTGTTTTAGAATTTGACCTAGTTGTTGTCAAATGAACACCTACAGCATGATAAATAGGAACTAAACAGTAGTACCTGTCCATCAACTGTCTCCCAAATACCCTAACTATATATATGTACGTTAGGTGGGAAATTTGAGTGAAGGATAAATCTTGCCCTCACGTCACCAAAGGATTCTGGGAAATAAGCTTATAATACTGCAGTGCTCAGCATGGCAGGCACTACTGAGAACTGAAGTGAAGTCCTTACTACTGTAAAGAGACAGAATATATCTCAGGATGATGCTGCAGCAAACATAACAAAGATTCAAAAGAAGAAAATGAAAGGGTCTTTCTTAGCAATTAATGATATGGATACCTTTCACGTATATGCATGGCTATTCATAGCTGATCTTCAATGTTTTTATCTAAACTGTACTATGTTTAATAATCCATGCTATCATCATAAATTATTCCAAAACTGTAGAGAAAGACATGTTGTATGTCACTAACAGGTACCTAGAGAAGTGATGAGCAGCCAAGAGCTCCTTCGGAGCACCAGAGCTCTGTTCCCAGCTCTTATGTTGGGGTCTCACAAATATCTGTGATTATGTGATTCTATCTCTAGGAGATCCAACCCAACACTCTGTTTTGGCCTCTGACAATACAAAGGGAAGGGGGAGGAGGGAGGGAGGAAGGAAGAAAAGAAGGAAAGGAAGGAGGGAGGGACGGAGGGATGAAGGGACGGAGGGAGGGAGGAAGGAGGTACAAAGGAAGAGAAGAAAAAAGAAAAAGAAAAAAAAGAAAGACAGAAGAAGGAAGGAAGGAAGGAAGGAAGGAAGGAAGGAAGGAAGGAAGGAAGGGAAAAAAGAAAGACAGAAGGAAAGAGAGAAGGAAAGAAAGACAGAAGGAAAGAGAGAAGGAAAGAAGGAAGGAAGACTTCAAATGTAACAGGGTCTAAAAGCATATCAATTAAAGCATGTGTTTAAGGAAGATTAATCTGCTCAGAGAATGTAAATGCAATTATAAAGGGCAGACAATAATTGATTGAAAACCAGAAGGTAACTTTTAAAAAGCCAGACTTAAAAATTGCATAATGATGGTTCCATGATTCATGAAGTCACATTTTAAGATCTCTACAGCAATACAATTTTCTTTTCTGAGAAGCATAAAATTAATGATCCTCCTGTAAGTACTGGCATCTAGATGGATAGTTTACATGTCTCTAGCTCCTTGAAATTTGACTTTGAGAGAGAAATCATGTCTTACCACTTTTATTTCCTTAGGAGCTCTCTGTGAGGCTTTGTCCACAGAAATCCTCATGAAATGGTACACTTAATAATTGTTAGTCACAGTGTTTGACTCCAGCTTGGATGAGCAATACCAAGTGACAAGTACAGAGAACTCGGTCTACAGACGCCGGTGCTATCTGTAGTCTCATTTCTCCCCAGTCTGCACTGGAAGAAAAGCCTTTCAAGTATTTAAGAATTCCACCAGGCAATGAGGCTGATGTGAAAAACTGGATGCTCAATATTGACCTGCACCTCACTACAAGAATCAGATTAAAAGAAGTTGCAGAACCCACAGAGAATGTTCTTGCTGAGAGGTCATGAGTAGAGACATGTTTCAATTGCTTCTACGCAATTTAAGCTAACATCTTCTTCCTGAAACCCAGAACTCTCTGCCCCCAAGAATGCCCCTTCATTATCATTCTTTTTGTCATGTCCCTAGGGTATCTCTAAAAATATCACCATTCCATGCATTTTTATGGTTTTGTGGCTATTATGGATGAGATTATACAGGGAACAAGCTCTTTCTAACATAAGCAGTATTGGTTTAATTTTGCTTACTTGTATCAACATCGAATGTTTCCTGTGATGTCCATGTGCAGAAGTGAAAATAGTTTTTAAAATGTAGATTTGCTTTCTTATATTCTCTCTATACACAGTTCTGGTGATGTTTTTAACTAAACCAGAGTTCAAATATGAAAAACAAAACAAACAAAGGAAGGGGAGCAAAACAAAAACAACAAATTTGTTCAAACATCCCCCTGCTCTGATATCAGAAACTCAATTTATAAATCCTGTTCTTCAGTCTGACCCTATTTTTCATAGTTGCTTATTTCGCTAGTTTCATTTTTCTTTCATTTTATTTCACTGTCATGTCTGATTCATAACAGGAGAGTGATCTTTCCACTTCATTTTAGAATTCTTCAAAAGACGTTGAAGAAAATGAGTTTTAAAGAAGTCTTTGCACCTGTGGAAATAACTAATTCTGATTACCATAAATTAGTTTATTCTCTTTCTTCTCTCCGTGTACTGTGAGTGCCTGTCATACTTCATTGTAATTTCCCACTGTGTCCACTTTCTTGTGGTAAATTCTTGATGAGAAATTCTAATCAACTTATACATGAATTAGAGCAGAGATATTGAGGTGTGAAGCATTCAGTGAGAACTTACCTGCCTCCAAATCTTTAAGACTACACTACTGAATACTTAAATAAATATATATCAAAACAAATTACAATGCCAATAAGTAATTGATTGTGTTGAACTCAAAACTTCTAGGTAGCAGCAACATACTTTAAATGTTATAAATACAACCTCTAAGAAGGAAACTGAAATGAGAACATATAAATACATATTTATACATATAAATACATATTTCGGAAAAACAGAAAGGAACAAACATTTCAGTGGACAGACAGATTGATCTTTTATTTCAAAGTAATGAAAAATATGTATGTACACACATATATTGAATATAAAAAAGAGAAGGTAACCTTTTAAAGAAAAGTAACATCAATAGTTCTCTTGATTAAGAAGAATCCTCTTCATCAAAGTGGTAAAATATTGGATTAATGAAACCCAAACAAAAATAAAAGAAAAATTTGAAGAAGAAATAATTTTCTTTTTTTTTTTTTTTTTGGTTTTTTGAGACAGGGTTTCTCTGTGGCTTTGGAGCCTGTCCTGGAACTAGCTCTTGTAGACCAGGCTGGTCTCGAACTCACAGAGATCCGCCTGCCTCTGCCTCCCGAGTGCTGGGATTAAAGGCGTGCGCCACCACTGCCCAGCTAATAATTTTCTTAAAAGAAGTGACAACTGTTTGAAATATCCAATTATAATATAAAACTTACTAGATTGGATTAAAAATAATAAATCAAGTTTAATAACAGGCTTAACGTGATAAAGGTCGATAGTAAACTTGACAAATAATTTATTATGCATTTCTTTGACAATGTAAATAGGTAAAATATGTAGTCATTACGTAACATTAATAACAGAGGAGATTAAATCAAAAGTTAAATGTATAAGAGCATAAAAACTTTAATTTGTCAAGAAACAATATTTATTCAACTGTTTAAAGGATGTTTTTTGAACACCTACTTCATGTGTCCAGTCTATGTTCTTGGCACTCATAGTTTATCAATGAAAAATTTCAAACAATCTGAATACCAACAGAGTTTTCATCATCATGGGCATTATCTGAAAGACAATCAATGGTTAAATAAGGACTTTTTTTTTTAGGCTAGGCCTGTTTCAGTACTACAGAGAAGGCAGAATTTTGCAAGTGGTTCCTGACATTCTCAGATCTTGCTCAGAGAGGAAGCAACGATGGTCACCACTGCCTTTAATGGCAGCAACATTGGGTTGTGACAATGTGGATGTTTGTCCTTTCACACATTTATTTCAAGCATCTATAAGAACTGGATCAAAATTTGAGAGTGTTCATAACCTAACTGATTTGAAAGGATATTTTGCAGATATCGCAGAGAACTGGGAGATCTCTCAGAAACAAACAATAGTCAGGAAATATTCAATTCTATGGAGGCAACAGTTTCTCACCTCTTATAGAGAGTCAAATTGCAAAAAAAAAAATGGCAGTCCGAATAAACATTTGCTCCCCAAATAACACTGGTGGAAAGTACAATAATGAGGAAAGAACATCGGATTTAGTTGTTAATTAAATAATGCAATTGACAGGCAGCTTACATTAATTTTTAGTCTAAAATAACATTTTGGGTACATTTCCATACAATCATTTACAGACATGACAATAAAGAAAATTTCTATCATTTGAAGTGGAGATTTTATAGCTCCAAATGCAATTAACAGTGCAGAATGAAAATAATTAAGACCATTACTGATTGAAAATGCAGAGAACCTCCTACATAGCAAAAATCAAGTTAGAAATCACCTCTTCAGAAAGCAATGGAACAGTGGAGAGTTTCTTGTCAAAATTCAGAACAAAGAAAATCTTCCTCTGAGAAGCACAGTTTTAAGCCTCTTTTTCAAGACATTTCTCTGGAAAGGAAATTGTATGTTAAGTTCGAGAGCGATAGTGAATAAGCGATGACTGAAATTTGACGAAACACAAGGGAGCCAATGACGTGAGAAAGAGAACTGAAGTGTGCATAAAGATTTCCTGGAGAGGGAAAAGGGACGAAACCAAAACGTCCAGAAACCAAAGAAAAAACAAGAGAGCTTTTTTGATGGTTAGTATCCATCATCAACTTGACTGAATCTAGAATCACTTGAGAGACCACCTCTGCGCATGTCGGCGGAGAACTGTTCCGAAGACATAAATTGGTGTGGGAAGACCCACCTTAACTGTGGGTGTGTCCTCGGCAGGGACAGAGGATTTTGAATAGAGAGAGGAAGCTCAGCACACATTTGCCCCGTCTTCTGAGGACATACATAATGCGAACAGGTGCTTCAAACTCGACTGCCCGCACTTCCTCTCCACGAATGGACCCAGAGCCAGAATAAACCAACCCTTCCTTAAGCTGCATTTATCAGGGTCTATTATCACAGTCACAGAAAGAAGCAAAGACATCCATTCCTAGAAACAGGGAAATGCAGAAGAAACAGTGAGCGAGTGTGAGGCCAGGCAAAAACCTGGTCAGTAGTAGAAGAGAGTCTCGGGGGGAGGAGAAACTGAGAAAGTTCAGGTGTATTTTCCAGAGCAAAACAGTAAGCTATAGTATAAAACTATAATTTGCAGCAATTTTTCAAGTATATTAGTTGTTTCTTATGAATAATGACAAATATATTTTAACTAAAATTAGCAATACTTTTGAAAATTTTTGAATTTACAGTTAGTGTGAAATCTGCATCTTTCCTCCCGACTCAGTTTATATGTGGCTACATACTCTAATAAATAACAATGATAATATAGTGTCTTTAGTTTGAAGCAGATAATGTACTATTAATGTTGAGTTGCAATTGCCCTGATGAAGTAGTTATATAATCTGTGCGTACATCATAGAAATAATACCCCTTGTCAATGCACTGATTATCAGTATTCCTTAATGTTTCCGTATAGTCAGCATATTCCTGATATGCTTGCTAAAACTGGAGTCTTCACCGATAAAGAGAAATTATCATTAAACATCCATTGACAAAAGCCAATTAGTCCACCTACAATGTTAGTGAATTAATTGTCCTGTTCAGTCAGCAGTCTTTGCTACCCACGATGTCACACAAGATACAGTTTACAGGTGTGGGCTTTGCTCTTACAATGTATTTTTTAATCAAATGTTGGTTACCTTTACTAACTCAACATTTAAAACCGCCTTTTATAAAACATTTATCTTAAAGCAAAAAGGAAATGCGAATTCTTTTGTTCAAGAAAAATAAAATAAAATCCTTTCTGAAAGTGATGATAGTGTCAAGTATATACTGAACTAATTCTGCGCCACTGTTAGATATGCCCTTAAAAACAAGTCTCAAGATAAAATGAAGTGTGTGTGTGTGTGTATGTGTGTGTGTGTGTGTGTGTGTACAGGGTATATATAATTCATACGTCATTTTTAATTGGTAAGTAGAAAAAAATAACCACAATGTAAATCATTGCAAAGGCATAAATATCTTTCCTGTGAATTCTGTGCACGTACGTAGTGGATGCCTGATGAGTAGCAATGTCTTTTTCCATCTGATAGAAACTATTAGGTAGCTTAAGGTTTTGCCATTGATGGAGATTTTTGTTTTTACATGTACATTACTGTTTTGGTTAAAAAAAAAAAAAGATATTGCCACTTCAGATAGTGAATTTTAAAGCATTATAATTTGCCTTAATCTCATCTTTATTTGTCAAAGTAGGAGCCAACAATGAACATACTCTTGCCAAAAAGAAAGAAGTCTGTTCACTCCTGTAATGGTAAAAACCTATTTTGGGGGAGTCAACAAACTGACAGAAGTGTTTTCTGTGCTCTGCTGGTTATGGAAGCATTTTCTATGCCTCCCCCATAAAAACAAACAAATAAACAATTTTGGAGGTGTTTTTAAAAGTGACAATAATTTGATGAGATATCAGACGATGTAGTGTTTGCGAGAAAGCATGGTAGCTCCATTCACTCAACTTTAGAATTTCTTTTTGGTTCAGATACTGAGGTGGTCACAGCCACTTGTCATAGAAAATCCCATTTTCAACTCATGCCATCATCTAGTCATTGTCACTGCATAGAATAAGAGAGGGTAGTTCATCAAAATGATAATTTTTAAAATATTCATCCAGTTCATTAGGTGCCTACATCCTGAACATCTTATGCTTACCAATTTGCTTCAAATGCTCAATGACCACCGAATGGTCCACGAGGAGATATTTGATAACTTACTGTGTAGATGCGCAGCTTCCGTGAATGCTCTCACAGGATCATTGTCAACCTCCAATTGCTGCCCACTATGCTCGACTCTTTGAATTGTCTCTGGTGTTTTTAGGTCTACTTTGAATTCAATAATACAATTCTGTGAGTTTTTAATTTTTCTCATTGGCCTATATCTTTCCCTTAGTAAAGTAAGCAGCAAGTGATATGTCACTCACAATGAATTGAACATTGATGTGATGCATAGCATAATCACATTCACTTGAGAACATACCAAACTACAAACATCAATGATGAAAAAACCCATTACTTTGCACAATCTGAAATTTACTTGTCACCCCAACTAAACACATTAGCAAAAAAAAAAAAAAAAAAAAAAAAAAAAAAAAAAAAAAAAAAAAAAAAAAAAAAAACTGAACAAAATAGGAATGTTTTTGGCTTCTAGTTATGCTACGGTTAATTATGGTAGTGACATTATGTAATCAGCAGCTTGCAGCAGCTGGTTCCCTTGCATCCACAATCAGGAAGCAGAGAGAGACGAATCTGAAGTTCAGGGTCTTCTTTACATGCAGTCTGAAGCCCCAGCCTCTGAAATGGTGCTGACCACAGCAAATGGACTTTGAACCTCAGTCTAACTGGTATAAACTATTAATCCCTCTCAGCATGCCAGTGGCTTCTCTCGGTGATGAGGTTGTTTGTTTTGTTTTGTTTTTGTTTGTTTGGTTGGTTTTTTTTTTCGATCTCTTAAAGTTGACAGTCAAGATTAAGCATCAGGATGAGAAAGTGTGCTAGTTAAGAGAAATAACAATATTTACATTTCTACACACAGACCTCAAAACATTTTTTAAAAGATAACTTATTTGAATTATAGTAAGGTTGTAAAGCAAAAATCTGAAGATGTCTGTCGGTTTGTTTGTTTTATGCTATTCTGAATCAGAGAGTTTTTGTGTTGTCTATTGATTTGGCTTTTTGTTTGTTAGTTTGTTTTCCCCTTGTGATAGCTAGTTTTTATGTCAAGTTGATGTAACCTTCCCTTTTCTGCGAAGAAAAAAAATCCTAATTGAGAAATCGCCTCCTCCATAATATTGACACTTAGCAAGCCTGTAGGAAGTTTACTTAATTGCTGACTGTTTAGGGAAGGCTCAGAATCCCATGGGTGCTAACAGCCCTGAGTTAATGGTCCTGGGCACTGAATAAACTACGGTGGCAAAGTCAGTAAGCAACACTGCGCCATTAGAGCTGTCTCAGTTCCTGTTTTCTAGTTCCTACCATGAATTCTTTTTCTGAGTTCCTTCAGTTATGGACTGTTACTTGAACTGTAAGAAAATAAATGCTTTTCTCTGCAAGGAACTTTTGGTCATAGTATTTTATCACAGTATTAGAAACATAACTAAGAAATCCGTGTTGGCTTATTTTAATATCAAATTGCTAAATGAAACCAGCCTTTAGCTGTGTTATTTTCAAAAGTCTCAGTGCAGTCTTAAAAGGCTTAAAAGACTGCACTTGTCCATCTGAACCTGGTTTGTTGTCACAACTGCCTAAGCACCACTTGTACAGAAAATTTAGTACCTACTGTCTAATAACTAATCTATGGGAATGGTCCTTGATTGACATTTTGCTTCATGGCCTGATTCACTTTTCTGGAACTTTCCTTAAACACTATTGCCTTCCCCTAAGTCATGTGAAGCATCTAGCTAAGAGAAACTCCATATGAAGGAAAGCTTGAGAGTATATGTAAGTCCATAGACACTCTTTGACTTTCTGATCTTATTTGAAAGAGAGTGTGTTAGTTAATCAGAATCCTACCAACAATGCTGCATAGAGATTTGACATAAATGGTTTAAATTAGACACAGAGAGCAAGCTTTGAGGAAGAATTTTGCAGAAAGTTGAACTACTTGTGCTGTTTGAGTTTATAAGCCCTTATAAAGATGCCTGTGAGGGAAAAATAATTCTTGACAGTTACACCGTCACATTACTAGATAAGTATTGCAAGGGTCAGATATCAGCATTCTTGGAGGGTTTTTCATCGTGTATAGAAATTGGCAATGGTTCTATAAAAGCAGCTGCCGGCCACAGAGCCCCCTTCGTTATCTCAGGTTCTTTGATTCTCACCAGACATGGTTCAGTGGCAATGTAGGATGTGGGGTGAAGTGCTGATGAGAACACAGTCATGAGGACCTAAAGCACGGGAAGTCAATTACTGCTCCAAGTGGTTTCTTATGAAGAGACACTTGTTATTAAGTATCCACTCCTCAACAAAACTGACCTTCCCAGATGCTACTGTAACACCAGATATGAGTTTTGTTTTTTGTTTTCTTTTCTTTTCTGTTTAAATCCAATAACAAGTCTCCCACTGTGGTTTCAATTGCCTTTTCAGATCCCCCACAGGGTCTGGCTCCAGACGGAGATAACACAGAAAACTCTGGTCCTCAGTGGGTCAAAGCATCACATACTTGAAGCAAAGAATTGGATGCCATCTTGATCAAATTATCCAGATATGTATTTTAACTTATTTCTTTACTTGAGCTGTTCAGAGTACATTTTGAAGTACAGAATGTCTTACATTCTGTATTTTTTTTTTTAAATAAAATGCTTTGTAAATTTTAGAGGATTTGAAATAATCATGTTCTACTAAGTGATTTCACATAAAGACCCAGTCATTTGATACTCCAGAGAATTGCATAAAATAAACACATTATCAAGAAAATTTGCATGTCTTGATGCTTTTGTTTGATTTTAATTTTAGGAGACGGATTTCTGGCCAAATCTGTTTCAAACAAAGCCTGTTGAAGGTGTTCTTTAAAAACAGATGTGAGCACCATGTTACTTCATTTCAGTCGGAGTACTCTTGCCTGTGCTACTGACTCCAATGTGCACCCCCCGTGGAGTCGCTCTCACTTTCCCTGTCACCTGGTCATTCCCTAACCCGAAATTCCAGCCGCACTCAGGTGCTTTGGAACACGAAAAAAGTTTGGTTGTCGTTCTTTTGTTTCGTTCTTTGTATTCATACAACTTTCAAACTCGACCGCTTTGTCAGAAAATTCACTTCTTAGATTTTGATCATAAAAAAGCAAACAATAAAATAATAATCGAGCAGATGATTTTGAAGAGCACAGGGTTGGGAAAATAAAAAAGGCACAAATCCTGTGTTAATTTCAATTATTTTCTGAATATAGTTATTCTACTATAGAAAGGGGTGAAAAGTAAAGGGTTCACATATAATTAAAATATGTTTAGGAGAAATTAAAGAAACCAAGACTATGACACATTTGATTGTTTATACGGTATTCGAGTTCAAAAGACAGGAATATCATTATATTTGGCTGTCTCTCTAGCTGTCTCTCTGTCTCTGTTTCTTCTCTCCCTGACTCTCTCTTTCTCTGTGTGTGTGCACATGTGTGCAACTCTGTGTTGCTCTTTTGTAAAACTAAGTGACAGCCTAATAACGCTGAATAAATGTGTCAAATTTCATGTTGCAGCTTCAGGAGCTTCTTGCTCCTGGCTGTAGGAACAGCTCTGAGTCTAGCTCCACATGCCTCAGTGTTCAGTCTCTAGGGGCCTGTAGAAAGGAATGAACCAAGGACTCATCGCTACAAGCAAATAAACATGCTTTGTTAAAGGGAGAGAGCACACCCAAGAACGGCAGAGGGTTCGTGAGCTGAAGGAAAGTCTAAACATCTACTGGGCTACTAAGACATTTGTCTCTTAGAGGACAGTACGCAGCACTGGCTCCTCTTACATCTGTATGCTGCTAGCATTTCTCACTTATGTTCTGCCGGATCCAAGGAGCCCAAGTAAAGAAGGGCTTTCCATTCCTTCCCAAACAACTGGCATCTGCTGTTTTGTAATCTTCATGAAGCTTCCCCCAGTCTCTTTCCTTCTCAACCTTAAATAATTCATCTCAGTCTTAAAGAATTCAAACGTTGACAGTCAGTTCTTTCAAGACAGGCAATTGCAGACAAACATGAAGTCTAATAACTCTGGCTAAAGATTGCTTAACCTCACATATTTTCAAATTATTGCAAAGTTTTTTCTCAGATTGCTTCAGTCTGTAAAATTCTCCCTAGAATACATGAAATTCATATAAGAAAACAAAAATAAGGTATTTGATACACAAGTTCTGAAGACAATAATATGCAGGAAAATATTTAAAATATTCTCATAATAAAGAAACGACGGATGTTCAAGGAGATAGATATGTTTAAGAAGATGAAGACATTACATAATATATGTTGGTACATTATAGCTATACTATCTCCATCGAGGCATTCGTTTCTCAGCTCAAATAAATTTAATTTTACTGAGAAAACTTGTAAAGTTCCCTAGAGAAAGAAAAACAAAGGTAATAGAACTTTTTAAAGCAGTAAGGCGTCTGAGCTTTTGTAGTGGTAGCCCTTTGCTCGAACTGATTTACTAACTGACATCCTGAAGTCAGCACAACAATCATCAGATGCTGAAGCTCAGACGGAAGGTGACTTTTCTAAAGTGCCATTTGTGCCTCTCCTTGTGGCTGTCATACTAGTACTTTTATATCATTCAGTCGTATACAGTGTAGTTGACTGACATGTGGGGACAGAACGTGTGACCGATCTCTGAAGAAGAGCTGAAAAATGCTTCCACCCTGTACACCATAGCACATGGCAACCTAGCACTCTGCAGGAGCAGCTCGGTTTCCCTGCTTTTGCTAAGAGAGCAGCAGTGCACCTGGACTTGGTGTTATGACTTGGAATATCTCAGGATACGTCCATATGTGTGGCACTTTTGTTCTTTTTTAATGATCTCCATACTGATGCTCATAGTGACAGTACCAGTTTATAGTCCCACCAGGAGTGTGTATGTCCCTTTTCTCACATCATTGCCAGTATTTGTCGTGAATTGATTTCTTGGTGATAGCACTTCTGACTGGAATAAGATGTGATCTCAGAACAGTTTTAACTTGTATTCCCTGGAGGCTTCTGTTCCCAAAAAGTGAATCATTTTTTCAAATATTAGTGGTGACATGTATTTCTTTCTTTGAGCACTATCTATTCAGTTTATTAGCCTATTTATTGTTTGGATGATAGCCATCAATGGCTGACTAGATAAAGAAAATTGGTACATAGCCACAATAAAATTCTCTTCAGCTATAAACATGAATGACATTTGCAGGAAAATGGATAACATTCAAAACTGTTTAGCAAATAAGACTCAAAAAGATAAATGTTACTTGCTTCCTGTAACGTAGATTCTAGATTATTGTGCGTGTTTGTGAAACATCTAACGAGAAAGGAGACAATGACATGTGAAGAACATTTCTAAGAAGAAGGGGTGAGGCTAGGGCTAGAAATGGTAGTGGTCTGTGTCACGAAGACATAAGGAAAACTATTTGTGAGGATAAAGTGAATCAAAGAGAGGGAAGGGGTTTGAGGAAATAAAATGTGAACTGCAATAACTTATTTATGAAAATGTCATAAAATGTTATTTTATAAGTTAACCAAAAATCAATAAAGAAAAAAAGAAAAGAACAGAAAGGAAATAAATGAAAAGAGAAATAAGAAAGAAATCTCTTCCAGGCCCAGAGTGATGGAGATCTTAGTGAGCAATCCATAAAGCCCCAGAGACTGCACTTTCGAAAGTTTAATTCTTTTTGTGTGTGTGTTTGCGTGTGTGTGTGTGTGTGTGTGGTGTGTGTGTGCTTGTGTGTGTTGTGAAGTGTTAAAGTCAGAGTGTCTATCTATCTCATTTTCTTTGCTCGTCATGGATAAAAAGTTGTCTTTTCTGTGTATAAAAGAATGGAAACTAGAAGATACCTGGGATCAAGGTGGCCTACTCCAGAGAAGAATCTGTGATCCTGTTGGAGTGTGTATGTATGTGTGTGTATGTATGCATATATACATATATTTGTTTGAATATATATATGTATATATATACGTATACATATATATATATTCATGCTGAAGAGTTCCCCTAATATTTAGAGCCTCAGCTCAGATTCAGCCAAAACCTTGGTCATGCCATATAAATATATGTCTTGTGACTTTCTCTAAATTGTAAGATAGGGAGTAGAATTAAGAGATACAGGTATTTTTTTTCTCCCTCTCCTTTCACTATTTTAGCCAAATTGTAAACAAATCTACTTTGGCTTTGCTTTACTATGTTCTGATTCTTATTCCTTTGGAAAAACAAGGAAATTGATGTCCTGAAATACCAGGCCATGCTTGGTCTTGTAATAGAGGCGTTAATGTCCCGGTGCACCATTGTAGGGAACCACATACCACAAACACTAAACCAAAAATATTCTTCCTTTGTCGATGCTGCTTATTTTAAATAGGGGTGGGGCAATAGCAGATGAAGAGGGACTGAAGCAAGACTAAGTTGAGTTTGTCCATAGCTGCAGAAGGGGTGACACAATGTCTTGTTGCTTGCAACATGCTGAAGAGTTCCCTTAGTCTTTAGGGTCTCAGCTCAGGCTCAACCAAATGCTGGCTTATGCCTTATGAAACAATTCCAGGACAGACCAGTATAGAGTAGAATTGTAATTAATTAAACAACATTTTAAACATAGATTTTAAACAAAGTTATGTGAAGTAGAAATGCTTGCAAGGAAAGCAAGGTGCACTTAAAAACTTGTGTTTCGGCTTCTGAAAACAGAGCCAAAATTGTCATTAGTCATATATATCATTTAGTGACTCTCAGGTTATAACTCAAAGAGTTATCTTAATTTTCCTGTCAAAAAATTCTTTGAAGAAAATATTAAGATAATCATACTGGTGAAAATGTACTTTATAAAAATCAAATTAAATAAATCAGATAGTGAACGTAATTGTCAAGTGCTGGTAAACTCATCTTCATTTATTTTGTAGGATTGAAAAGGTAGATATCTGAATGGAAGACGAAGATTTTGAGATTGGGCTCTTTGAGAGCTGAAGTGCACTTAAAACACAGCCCCTTCAGGGATCCACACTAGCTGTAAGGCATCGAAAAATTTGTATAAATGTATGTAAGGATGGTGAAGAAGCATTTTCTAAACAACTTTTTTTTCTTTAGGGATATTTTTGAGTTAAAATCAACTAGACATTTCTTTTCATAAATTAGGCCTTTCCTTATGCTTCGGCACAGCAAGGGAAAACAGAGGATATCTGACCACATGCTCCTAAGCTCCACGTGATGTTTACTTGTAAGAGCAACTGAGTCCCTATGTTGATTTTACTAATCCCAGGTTAATCTGAGACTGAACCACATCAGCTTTGGAGAACTTTGGGAAAGTGTCTCCAACATTGCCTAGCAGTGATGATGCACAAAGAACCAGGCATCTGTGACTTTGAATAAGATGTCATGCGAGGGAAGGGCTCTGGGTTCCAAATTCTCTTTATCGGAAAATGAAGATGCTCTTATATCCTAGCTGAGCGCTTCCTCTCAAACAAAAAATGGATGTTAAACTCTGTTAGGAGAAAGCAAAAGTCCGTGTATGAAGAGAATCCAACACAGAAATTCTGTTTGACACCTTGGGGTGATAATTAACAACAACAATATTTTTAAGAGATCAAATGAAAGCCTTTTTGTCATAATGAGAGATCTCCATTCTGTCAACTCCTTAGCTGTCTAAGGAGTTCCCTTTTAGTTTCAGGGACATTAGTTTAAGCCAACTTGTGATTTGTAGTTTGAACACGGAAAAGAATTTCAGACCAGCCAGTAAGAGGCAGAATTGGGAAATATGACAAATAGAACAAAAAGAAGAAGAAATAAAAGCACACATAAGGGTGAGGGCATAAGATTCTTAGATTCACAGATGGTAAGACATAAGCAAGGTGGGTTCCCATCACTGGAGGGTGAACTGCAGTTAAATTTCTTAGCATTGGCCATGCATGCCAAAAAGTTGCTATGACGGCTTTCTTCCTTCTCTTTCTCTTTTAATAGTGGGATTGTATGGTGGATCTGCCTCACCACAGATGGCATTATAACTTGATAACAACAACCAGATGACTTGCATTGCAAAGGTCTTTAGTAATTTCTCTAGCGTTCTGAGTGTATGTCCCTTTTCTACATTTCTCTATGCACCAAAAGGAAAAGGAGAGCCTAAAGAGTAGTCAAGTTCGACTTTCCTGACACTTCTGCAGAGAGTTTTGCCTGGCGGCATCTCTCGAGTCATGGCTTTCTCTCTGCGCTTAACTTTAAATCAAGACCCGTAAGAAGATATGCTGTATCCATAAACAGGAGTTGCTAAATAATTTTTAAGACGGTTATTTTTCTTTGTGTGTATCTGTGTCTATGTGTGGCTTGTACACTTGAGTGCATGTTCCTAGAGATAACACAAGAGGGCATTAGATATATAGAAGCTGGCAGAACATTTTATGTATGCTGAAAACCAAATTCAGGTCTTCAGAATGAGCAGTGTGGGCTCTGACCCCTGAACCATCTCTCCAGCCTTGGGGGAAGAGTTTAATATTTATTTTTTTTTCTCTTGATTTTGTTATGAATGCATGTTGTTGTGTAGATGCTTATAAATTTTTCTTTACTTCTATGTCTAAGCTCAAAGAAACAAAGGAACCCTATTTGTTCTGTAGTAGCATTCATGTTAGTCTTGGCTGCTTTGCTTGTTGAAGTGGTGGCACACACCTTTAATCCCAGCACTCGGATGGCAGAGACAGGCAGATCTCTGTGAGTTTGAGGCCAGCCTGGTCTACAAAGTCAGTTCCAGGACAGACTCCAAAGCTATAGAGATACCCAGCCTCAAAGAGAAGGGAGAGAGAGAGAGAGAGAGAGAGAGAGAGAGAGAGAGAGAGAGAGAGACCAGCCTATAGGCCTCCATATTTAATAGATTGTGAAATTCAGACTTAAACCATCCCATTTTCATCAGTGGTTAAGAGAAAAATAATTTTGCACCAAAATTCTGATGGCTTATATTTGAGAAACTGGCCATACATTCTCACCGCCACAAGGTGGGAGTAAAACGTTTGGCTGGCTTAAGAGCTAGCCTTTGCTTTCCTTCAAACCTGTTTCATGAACAAAGACATAAAACGGGAGAACTTTAAATTTGAATGAAATAATTATTATTTATCCTCTTTGTTAATGTGTATTTCTTGAGAGCTGCCTGAATTTTTACCAAAACGTCAGGATCAAATACAATAAATACAAATGAAGAAAATGGTTGTGTAGCAATTTCTGTTTTCCTTTTCCTTTATTCCTTGCCAATGTCAGTGTTCCTTTCAAACTACATTTTAAGATTTCGAGCAACAATTTAAAATAAATTCTACTAAAATCTCCCTAATTTTTATGGTGGTTATGCATCTTACTGAGGCTTTGCAAGGACTGCTCTTTTGAAGGGTGCCTACGTCCACGAATTTTTCTATCATTTTATTTCTGAATGTTAATGAAGGCAGCCCTGTAAATTGGAACAAAGAATTAAACAGTCCAAGAAAAACATATAATGATTATGACCTTTCTAAAGAGTTGGACGATTAAAATGAGTTCTAAATGTTGCCTATTCAAACTAAGCATAAAGCAGAATCACACTGTACGTAATTCAATTTTCCTTGCTTTGTGTATGAAAAGATGATTCAGCTTTGCTTTGTTTAGGATGTGCTTATTGCATTCAAACTTGGCAACATTATGTGTTGATGTCGAGGTTGTGAACATATGCAACCATGTACATGTCCTCTGAGATAGAGTACCTGACACTAAAGCTAGCAAGACTAGACACTGCAAGGCATTGAGACTCAGCAGCGTGACAGCGGTATACCCCAGGGACTCTGAGAGGTGCTAAATGGAGAGGGCTGCCATCTCCCTCAAATACAAAGATGTAAATGTTGAAAAAGGCATAAATTGGCTTGCCAATTCCAATTCCTGGCTTTCTCCTACAAATGAATAAAAGTAGGCTAATGGATGGCATTCTTGTCATTGCTACTGATGTTAAGTTTCTAGAAAGATTTCCCCAAACACATCTTTTACGCCACTGAGTTCGGAACATAAAGCAGACCCAGGGCCACTTCGTGTATATAATGTTTTTCATTTCCCCCACTGACAGCAATGGGAAGAAAGACAAGCTAGTGCCCGAGGCTGCAGAACTGATGCTTTGCCAGACAAATGTGCAGATGCCCAGACGAAACTCACAAAAGTCTCCATTATAAACTTTGCTGTCTAAAGCTCCACCAAATGTCATATTGATACATATGAAAAGTTTTTTCTGAATGGGTTAGGACTTCTAAAGTTTTAAAATATGTGGAGAAATTATGTTCACCCAGTTAGGTGTTGTCTAAGCATATGGTAGATGGTTTCAGATGGTGCACTATGAAAACAGATTTGAATGTATCTGACTAAGTGAGTATAATGATATAGTGATCTAGCAATACTGCCGTATGATTTTCTTCCCTCTGGGTACAGTACTATTGATCATCCCCTCATCATTTGGACCAGCTTAGCTTAGTAGCCATGACAATTAAATGATATGAGCAATGCAAAATACACAAAAGGTCTATGATAACCATGGTGACACTATTGAGAATCCATAGGAGGAGGATTAAGGGAAGGTACCAGAACCTTCGCAGGGGATTTCAGACATTATCCCCTCATGTTTTATCCCAGCTTCAAGTGACCCTAACTGATACTAAAATATATCAGATAAAGAAGAATGGTTACAGAAAGGGGGCTCCAGTCTGCAGTTTGCACGATGCTGTCATCCACAATGGGGTATAATTGTAAAGTGATGCAGCACTTGGGGTCACCCATGCCCCTGTAACCCTTCACCCGTCCTGTGTAAGTAAACTCAACAATTTCAGTGGTTCAGCCAGTTAGATATTATTGCAATCATTGTTTTGCTATTGGTGCCCTAAGTAAAGTAAGGTAAATGAATGATAACATCTTTATAAGAATAATGAACACAAGTAGGTGTCACCTTTCCCATCAGGTGTTATCCTTCAGGATAATTTTGTTTTATTTTCTCTTAAATAAGTAACCTGAAAAATTGACTGAAAGGAAACTAAAAGGGGAAAAGAAGGATCATTAAATATTTGAGTGAATGGATTGCAGTATTGTAACTTAAAAAAATAGCATCAAGTATCAGCTGTTTCTTAAAAGGAAAAATTAGGAACAATACAACCAATTTCAATGTATTTTGGTACCAACTTACCATGTTTATTAATCCTAAGATGCAGTAAAATACACTGTCATTTTTGCTCACTGATTGTTATCTATAATATCATGATGGAGTCTGTCAACTGCAAGATGTATGTTCATTTCATAAATGGTAAAGAGAAAAAATGAGGAATGAAGAAAGCCAAACAGAGGTCTAGAGAGATAACTTGAACCAAAGTCTGACCTGGAAGATCTCTTGACTGGTAGAGCCTAAAATAGTATTAGACTCCTTTAGATTGTTTAAAGTCCCTTATACTTAATCTAAAACATATCATTGTATATGAGTCAAAATTACTGGACCTAATCCTAACTATGAGTAACTTTATGGGGAGAGATGGTTCAGTAATCAGTGCATTCATTTGAGACAAATATATATATGAGTATAAATCTATATGAAGAAATTATATATATATATATATATACAATTGCATTCATATAAATATTTATATTCATTACATTTGTTCACACACATAAATATGTACTCCTGAAAACTTGATTTCATATAAATGTATATACTTTGAATTCATAAATACACACACACATATGTGAATGCAAGATTTAAGGAGAACATATTGCTACATAGAACAAGATAACCTTTATTCTTTGTCCTCTGCTTTAGTTTATAGACTACTTGGCTTATAAGTATATGATATACGGCTTGCTATTATTACATCTCTAAATTTTGACTCAGCATATATTTAACATATCTGTGTTTACGTTTTAAAAATAGAAATATTTCATATAATTAAATGATAACTTAATTATGAAAGGAAATTTAATGTAACTGAAAAATATAATATTCTAAGTGTTTGTTATACACTCTTGGAATCAGAAGACTTTCAATAACAGATATTAGATGCCATATTTTCATTTGTGTTCTCTTAATGCCTTCTATGTGAGCATAGGAACTATTGAAGAAGTAGCATTTAGGGCTGGAAATACGACTGCTCTTCAGAAGGACTGGGGTTCAATTCCCAGTATCCACATGTCAGTTCACAACTGTCTGTAGCTACAGGTCCAAGCAATATGACACCTCTTCACAGACATGCATGCTGACAAATTACCAAAATACATAGAAAGTTTAAAAAATTGAAATTTATGCCCTGGCAATGCTGAAGCATGTCATACATGGAGGATCTTTTGAAATTGTCCGTCTTGGGTTTTCATAGTCTAAGTTGATGAGGACGACTGACTTGACGCTTCCTGAACAAATATACACAGAATAAAAATTAAATAAACTCTTTTAAAAAAGAAATAGCCATTACTTCTTTTATGCCAATGGATATCCACTAACTACAAATGCTTAAATCCAGTGCTTATTAAAGTAGCAATATGATATTACTCACAAAATAAGTAGTAAGGAAAAAGGAGAAAATACTATTCGGTTCTTAAGTTCTGTGCCTTGACATGAAATCACTTGCCTCGTCCTAGAGGAAACATGTAGTCAGAGCAGCTGTCACTTTGTTAGTTTCATAGACAATGAGTGATTGAAGTTTTTGACAAAAACTCTTTAGCAGAACATCTAAAATGTTAAAAAAAAAACTTATGCCCAACCTATGCTTATCTATATAAAACATGAAACGTGAGGAACTCAGGTCCTTAATTTTTTTAATGTTGTTATTATTGAATTTAACTTGAAGTTTTATGGGGGGATTTATTTAAAAACTACAATTTATGAATTAAAGTATTAGAAGAATATTTTTCAAATTTTAGTATTGATCTTAGAGTGCTCACTTATCATGCAAAGTCAAAGATATTTATAAATATAGTTATTCCTGTAAAGACACTGGCTGATCTTTTTTAAAACTGCTACCAGCATCATAATTGATTCAGCCACCAGAGGTTGCAATATGGCTTTTTACAGATTAAAGACAATGGGAATAGAAAAACTCTGTGTAATAGGAGAGAAGTCACCACCTGCTATATATCTATAACATATGTGTATACAAAAGCACAACTGAGAAATAAAACTCAAATGAGTAAAGTCTTGAAGATATTATATTTTGCTAAAAACCTAAAACTGAATGGAAAATAAACCTGAGCAGCACTGCTATCTCCACCTTGTATTTGGGTGTGTTTCTGATGTTATTATTACTCACAGCTTTCTAAAAATTCTTCCAGGTATATCACCACTACCTCCAATTAAGAGGGTGTTATTTTTATTAATATGTGAAAACATTTCATCTCACCAGTAAATTCTTGTTCCTGTAGCCCAAATGTTGGGCAAACATTTTTGTATTTGCAGTATGGGAATAGGACCAGATTTTCAGGATCATTTGGATAGACATATTGAAAGGTAAATAATTTTTACTCTTTCTCATGCAAAGTATTTATGAATAAGTAGAATATATTCACTGAAAATGAAATAGAAATATGACTCTAGTCAATATTCTATTCAATTTTTTGTGAATTATCAAAAAGATTGAATTATTGGTATAGAAAATCTACTTGACTTTTTTATAAAAGGTTCACAGACAATACAATGGGCGATATGAGATTTATTTTGTATTTAGTATCTTTGCTTTTAAAGGTAAAATTATATTGAGTAACAGGGGTGAAAAGACAAGTGAAAGCAAATATTATAACAACCAGACACAAAGTACTCGACTAACCCCCTCCCCCCCTACAATAGACAAAGAAAAACTGCAGAACTTGAAGCATTAAGTTTATGTACGTACACAGTGGCACTTCTGGATGGCTCCCAGAGGTACAGGGCTTACAACTTTCAAAAAATACCCACTATTAAGGTGACACAGGTCTTGTCCCTTGAGTCTCCTTAAAGAAACAACAACTGCTCAGTGGCAGTACAACAGATGTTAAAAGGAATCATTAGCAATCTAAATGTTTTTGTGAGCAGATGTCCCACTTCTGTTGTGGTTAACGCTGAGAAGGAAAGAAGAGGGAAGCATCAAGAATGGGGGAGAAAGATGGAAAGTTGAAGGGAATTAATAAGAGACAGGTCATCCTAAGAATTACTCCTCCAGTTATTTGAAAACTGTATCAAAGCAAGGTGCATTCAGAGAGCAAGCTTCTGTTTGGAGAAAAAGGTGGCTAATTTGGGGAGCATATTTTGATTCCTTTGTACTGCTGAATTCGATACTGAGTTGAATCAATGAGAAGAATAATAGAGAAATATTTGATGCTAAAATTACAATTGTGTACCTTTTAACAAACAACAATAAGACACACATTTTAAAGGAATTGGTGAAAAGATTGGAAAAAGAGGATATGCAGTATCTTCACAAGCTATCCCCAACAGGCATGTGAGAGGTATACATTGGGTGACTGACCCTGCAATTTTATACACTCAGGTACAAGGACAAAAGCAACATTTTTCTCAAGCACTTCTCTGAAACACCACAGTTGGAGAGAAATTTCTTTATAGAGAATTTGAAGCTCAATGTTCTCAGCCAAGCACTTCCATTTTGAAATTCACATTATTCCCAAGGACATCATGTAGAACTGCATGCTCATATCTGTCTCTGATAAAGCATACTTAGAATCTTTAGCGAAATGGGAAAGATGCATTCAAAGAGTGCAAGGAATCTGTAATAATCTTAGCCTTTAAATGAGTAAGCAATGTATCTCTGGTAAAACTCTTCGTTGTTAATAGTACAGGTTATATAACATGATATTATATGACACTGTTGTACACACTGAAATGTGGTTTCATACTGAATCTCTCAAGGTTGGGAAACTTCAAAGGCAAACTACAATTTGCTTAAAAAATATTTTTAGTAAGTCATATGCTACCAGTTTAACCTGGCTTCAATGCTAACAGAAATTAGGATAAAGTACTTTGTCATTGGGGACTTGGGATAAAGCAGTTTTGAAAATCAATTTTAAAGTACAAGCATTTATTAAAAACCTGTTCCATATCAAGCATCTTGATATATGGAGAGAAAATCCAAGACTAAGAAATTGCTGTTACTACTCATAAGCAATTCATAGTCTACATCATGAGCTGTTCAGTTTCTAAGAAAAGATAAAACAATTTGTTTCCTGGGGATGTGTGAGCTCTGAGCAATAGAAGCCACACTCTTGTTAGAGCCAGTGAAGGGACGGCATGAAGGAGCAAGTGTTCAGTGCTGGTGGTCAACTTAAAGAAAGTCACTTGAAGTATAATAGGGGTTGTAATTCATTGCAGGTAATTTATCAATAGAACAAAACAAAATTCCAGAAACCCCTGCAATTATGACTTTAAGAAATCACTGTAAACACTTCCTTCATACACTCAAGATAACTTCACTGTTTTAAGTCCCCAAATTTTCCGTGACTTGGTAACTTTCCTATTTCAATCAACACTATTTTAACTTTTCAAGGATAACAGCAAAATACAAAATTTGGGAACCTGTAGCTTCTTAAAGTGTTTTCTTTTTCCCTTTTCCTTTTTTTTCTTTTTAATGTGATTTTAATTGAAATAGAAACAACATTTTCCTCCTTTACTTTCTGTCCTTGTAACCCCTCCCAGCTACCATCCCTGAAACACCTCCCATAGTCTCCACTCTCTTTAATAGCACCATTTCTTTTAGCCTTATTGTCACACACACACACACACACACACACACACACACACACACAAACTGCTGAGTCTATCACTGGTGTTTGTTTGTTTACATGATTTCAAGGCTGCCCACTCTTTAGGACATCCAATAAGGGGACTTATTCCTAGGAGAAAATAATCTTCCTTGGGGGCTGGAGAGATGGCTCAGAGGTTAAGAGCATTGCCTGCTCTTCCAAAGGTCCTGAGTTCAATTCCCAGCAACCACAGGGTGGCTCACAATCATCTGTAATGGGGTCTGGTGCCCTCTTCTGGCCTTCAGGCATACACACAGACAGAATATTGTATACATAATAAATAAATAAAATCTAAAAAAATCTTCCTTCTCCCGGTAGTCATTGATTGGCTGTAATTTGTAGTGTGGAATCTTGCCAAACCCTCCTGCCTTCAATGTTAGTATATTTATTGATATTGTAATTGTTCTGGTCCTGTTATTGCAGCAATTTCTAGACAGACTGTTGTTTCACATCAGAATTTCTGGTGTTCTGGCTCTTAGAAGATTTCCTTCTTCCAGAGTGTTCCCTGAGCCATAGATGTAGAAGCTCTGATGTAGATATAAACACTGGCGATGGGCTCTCTACGTTTTCTTCATTGCTTCATTCAGTCCAGTTGTTTTTTTCTTGTGTGTGTGTGTGTGTGTGTGTGTGTGTGTGTGTGTTTAATGGTTTCCACTAGTGATATAGAAAGGCTTTTTTGATGAGGATTAATTAGAAGCACTATTTATCTGTGGGCATAAGGGTTCTCTTTCAATGTCTATTGTAAGAGAATTTGGTATTTTTAAGAGTAAAACATTATAAAAGCTCTACTACAGAAGCTACTTGCATTATTGCAGTAACAGTAGCTGACAGAATTCTTGGCATCGGTTGGCATCTTCTAAATATAAATGAATTCACTTATCCTCATTATAACCCCAGGATGTATGTACCATTAGTATCCCCAATACTAAGATAACTATAGTGACACAGAAAGTGGACAGTGTTATGTCTCTAAGATAACACAAATATTGAGTAGGAGGGGATACACAAAATCCAATTTGATTGCAACTTTTTTGCCTTTAACTCTTCTGCCATAACTATCCGATGACTGATACATGTAGACAGGGAAGGTTGGAAAGCTTCGGTCTGAAATAACACCAATAATAAGAGGCAAAAAAATCTACAGAGTAAGTTTCCACCTTTTATTATTAAGTCCAGAACTACATTATTATCACTGTCATTATTTTAAACATTATCAGTATACGAGAAAGCAGAAAAAAATATTTTTTATTTTGAATAGACTAAATTATAAAATAAGATGCAAACACAGAAAAAGCTTAAACTTTATAACAAGCCTGAGACACCGTTTCTGTGCTCCAGCTCACTTCTTCGCCAGCAACTTTGGATCTTGAGATTAGAAAAGATCTATTAGGTCATCTTGTCCATCTTCCCGGCAGGAGAGAATTGCTCCCGACAGTAAGGAAGTTAACTTATTGACAGGAGTCTTTAAGCAGTAATTTTCCCGGTGAATCCCTAAAGGCAAGAATGACTTCTCTGGTTTATCTTCTCCTTCTTATCACCAGTAGTGAGGAGACCCATTCGATCTCCTTTTCAGGAGAAGATAGACAGCAGCATCCAGACACAAGTTCTTAAAGGCAGAATATTCAAAAGTATAGCAAATGGTACAGGGAATCTTTAATTGGGGATCATAGTTCTCTTATGGTTAAATATTTGCTGTATGTTTTTTGGTGTATATGAGAGTGTGCAATCTGCAGGAGTAAATGTCATTTTATTGGTAAAAAGGTGACCATATTTGAATTTAGCTCATAGAAATAGTTTAAGACAAAATTGAAATATCTAAATAAGAAAGTCCTGTTACATCGTTGTTTTGAAACATTTTTAAAATCATTTAAAATAAGTAGCCTCTTTAGTGCCCCTGTCTTTACCCTGGATGCATATTTCAAGAAGGGTAAATATATATTTAAAAATTTAAAAACAATTCACTTTGCTATGATTCCTTCAACTGACATTACTTTAAATGCCCATAGCCTTACTTAAAAATAGATGGAATTAGTGCCTCTGCCCTGAGATAGACAGATTACTCTTATTCTCAGATATGTCTGAACTTAACTCCAGAACACTGCTGTTTGACAGTGTTTCAATACAGTAGCAAATAGCCTGTGTAGCAGAAAAAGTAATTTCCATATATGACATAAGCTCCTAAAAACAATCTTTGTTTTAAAAATTCTACTTCCTGCTTACTTTCTAACTACTGCACTTTCTCCAGCAATATGAAATACTGTTTCTTTTATGGGCACAGATGATCGCTGGTTTTCTTCTAAAGCAGATGACATTTTGCCATTTTGTAGTGACAAATTGCCCCCGAAGTCACATAGGAAGTTGGGACAGGAGAACAGTAAAGGACATAGAGTCTTTGGAAAAAACATACTCCAGACAAGTTTAAGATACATGAACAGTGAGAAGAAAGGCAGGCCGGTGGGAGGAAGGCAAGGCCAGAAAGAAGGGAGGCAGGAAGGGGAAGGCATGGGGGAAAAAGAAGGCAGTAGGTGACAGAAAAACAAATTGAAAGCTGTGATTTTAATTTGGAGAGTATAAATTTACTGAATATAATTGTGGCCCTAAAATTTATATACAGCACAAACCAAGGCAGGAAAAGACAAAAAATAAAATATACATAAATTGTCTTGGATTTTCTGAACACTTGTCTTGACAGTCAGGAATATAATGGGGTCATGAATGTCAGTGAACTAATCAAGGTTAGCATGTGTCTTTGGTATTGTTTCTATTTTATTAATTTCTTAGATTGGCTCACATAGTGATAGGTTTCTTTTTTTAATATAATCGTATAAATTGTTATGCATTGTTCATATTCAGTCCTCTGCTCTTGGTCCTTTGTCCTCAATGAGTCATATTTTCTGTGTTTCTATTCCATTTTCTTCTTTGTGTCTTCTACAAAATCTTTCCTGCCCCTCATGCTATCCTCTCCATCCTCTCTAGATTTGTATCATCTAACCACACACATATGAATGCAAACACCTAGTTTTCTATATGTAGATACATAATTTTGCAATTTTTTGTTTTGTTTTTTGAGACAGGTTTTCTCCATAACTTTGCAGCCTGTCCTGGAACTCACTCTGTAGATCAGGCTGGCCTTGAACTCACAGAGATCTGCCTGTCTCTGCCTTCCTAGTGCTGGGAATAAAGGCGTGTGCCACCACCGTCTGGCATAATTTTACAATTTACATATAAGGAATTTGACTGGAAATTTGCTAAATTTGACTTATTGGGCATAATATAATCATTTCTACTTCCCAGTGGATGCCATGAGTTCATTTTTCTTTTCAGCAGCACATAATTCCACTATATATATATATATATATATATATATATATATATATATATACACATAGATATATAGAGAGAGATACATAGAGATAGAGAAATATATATATCATTCTTAAACACACACACACACACACACACACTTTTCTCTATCGGCTCCTTTGTTGCTAGGCATCTCGTCTGGTTCCAGCTCCTGTAAGCAGTGTGGCTATAAAGAGCAATGAGGAAGAAGCTCTGTAGTATGTTGACTAGAACCCTTTGCAGAGAGGTATAGAAAATGGAAGAAAAGACAATTTCAGCTTCTAGCTTAGGAGAAATCAGTAAGTGACTAAAAAAAAATACAAAAGAGAAAGCAAAACAGAATTTATTTGTTCCTGCACATCGTGAGAGTGAGGTCCTGGGAAGAATCTTAGATACAGATTCCTTAGGGAAGCTGTCGTGTGGTGTGAAAAACTCTTGTTGCTGCTCTCTATATTTGGGGATTTCATCATGAAAGATGACACAGGAAAGATCATCTATAAAGATGTCTGTAGCAAAGACCACACTGAAAATATTCCAGATGGAGCTTCACAGTGTCAATATAATGGGGAGTAAACACAGAAACAATTACATATAGAAGCTGTACTTGACAATCTCAATGATTGGCAGAGTTCCCTATTTTTTTTTTTTTTTTTTTTTTGCTTTTTCGAGACAGGGTTTCCCTGTAGTTTCTAGAGCCTGTCCTGGAACTAGCTCTTGTAGACCAGGCTGGCCTCGAACTCAGAGATCCGCCTGCCTCTGCCTCCCGAGTGCTGGGATTAAAGGCGTGCGCCACCACCGCCCGGCAGAGTTCCCTATTTTTAATACTACTACTTTAAGCCTTTAGAAAGTTGAGTGATATGTCAGATATTTTAAAAGGAAACATTAGTAGATTTCTTCTTTCATATTCTTAAAGTAGAATTGCTGGAATGTGTTGCGAGAGCTCTGGGAAACACTATACCTGGGCACTTGCCTTCATTGGTAGACTGGTCATCCTCACCATTGGCTTTGATTGGGTTCATTTGAAACTCATGTGGTTTTATGGTTTAGATGTAAAGAATTTGTGCGACAGCTGATGGTGAAGGGGAGGTGAAGCCATGCTTGTTTTGAATTAAATGTAAAGTGGTAGCAATCTGTGGGACCCACTTGCATATGGGGCAACAGGACACGTGAGGCACATGGAATATTTACCTTGAAATTTTTGGGAATTACCTAGCTAGTTTATGACAGAGAGAGAAAAGATGTACCCAATACTCCTGGTACTTAGAAAACATTTAAGTACAATGAAAGTTGGAAATTTTAATCGTCACTTCACCTTTAATAGAATATTATCACTAGGAAGGAAGAAATAATTTAAATGCTGAGTTTATACTTTGTAATCAGAGTTATTGTTTAAAATTGATCTTACTTATTTTGTGTATCTTGAATTGCTTAAATTTCCTAATGTTTTTCAGGCATTTTCTGACTCAAGGCTTTGAAATCTCCTACAGAGACACACCCAACCTTGTCTTTTCTTTTCATATTAAGGTTGTGTGTGTTCTAAATACAAAGTTTTGAAAACAGGTGTATTTAACAAATTAAGTGTGAGCATGTTGGTGTTCTTATGCACAGCATTGATTTGAAGTAGAAACTAAACAGGTTTTCCTGCACCTCTTCCTTTCTAGTGGAAGGGAAAGACTCCGCTGTTTGTGTTTATGCATTTACTGTCATTTGTGTTATGAAAATGCCACTCAAAAGTCGAGTAGTAGAATGAATAGGTAAGAAAGGGTAAAATAAGCTGGACTCCAGCCAGGCTCCTTGTCCAGCTGTGTGACTCAGGAAAAGCCCCTTAATGACTACATACATCCATTTAAAGATTTATTTCGGAAATTTTTCAGTAGCAAATTCTTTAGACCTGGGTTCCAAAAACTTTCTTTCTCCAAATGTAAATAATCCGGATGGGAATACCCATATAATGTAAAGATAACTATGAGTCTGGCTAAAAACAAATGACCAAAGGTGATTGTTGCTGCTAAAATTCAATTTTTGATCAATTTAGGCAGAGTATCAAAATAAGAGTTATTTATATTAAATTGTTTGGGAATTTTTATTTTATAATTTTAATTACATGTTTGTGTGTCTGTGTACCCATGAGTACAGGTACCCCCACTGATCTGGAATCCCCCTATAGCTATAGTTACAAATTGACCCAGGTATTGGGAGCCTTAATTTGCAAGAATAGTTTCACTGTTAACTATTGAACCATTCTTCAACTTAAACTGAGTGGTTGAAGCTACCACTGTCTTTCAGTTGGCAACAGCGTGTCAATAATAATTAACAATGATGTTGGTCCCAGTTATTTATGAAATATGGTGCTCATAAATGGGATGCAAATATTTGTGAATATCTGAGATTCACTAATTTAAATGACAGTTAATGAAATAATATCTGGCATTCCCTAGGATGCTATGACTCTATAGACTGCTCTCTATTTTAGGAATAACCTACTGTTTCCCCCCTCGTTTGTACATCTGACAGTCTGTGAAGTGAATGTGATTTTCCCCCTCTGATCTTCATGCATGTCCTTTTGGTTACAGACATTTTTCAAAGCATATAATTTTATACATATTCATTTTTATAAGGTGGATCTTGTTCTGTATGACAGTCATTCCTGTCACTGTACTGATATATACCTTTGAATTCAATCTGGCTAGAAAATAGGAGGGAAACAAAGGGAAAAAATAAAGAATATCTATGTGGTGCAGAGGACAATCAATTAGATTCATTATCTGCTCTGCATTCTAGTCACTGTGTAAAAGAACAGAACATAATACCATGGCAACAGTTCGACCTGCAGTATGGTATATAATCATTAAGAGGTCTTCAGCCTCCCTTGAAAATAGATACGAAAAAAAAATTCACAGTGGCTGCACAAACTCCCTACATTTATGCTGATTAAATGACACGTTTGTAATTTACAGGTGTCTTATTGCCATGGGAATGCAATCATACAATTCCATTTTAGAATTCAAGGGCTTTTGAAACATGCTGCATGATTGTTAGCTGGGCTGCAAGCTAAGATTAAATTGAAAGGGTGGCATGTAGATTTTAGAACATGGTGTTGACATTTACTGGCCAATCACATTTTGCGACACTCGTGCATGACAGCAGATGTTGACCTTTCAAGCATTCCCTATCTGCTTTCACGCATTACCTGCAGAAATTAACATAACTCCGCTTCCTGCTCTATGCTGCTATTAATGTCATCTGGGAATTGAGATTCATGAATTCAGTTATTACCCAGGCTTGAGACCTGTTTTATACTCTGAGCACAGAACCAGCAGCTCCTGGGAGCTGGTATTTTTGGATGTTGCTTCAACTATCTTTGTGGTTGAGGGATAGCTAGGAGCTATGGAGTAAAAAATGTCAATGGGAACAAGAGGAGAAATAGGAAGAGGAGGACAGTTTCAAGGAGAATGCTAAGGGCCAAATAATTGCAAATACGTGGGACAGGAGAGTTTAAAACATGAAAAGGTACTTTTTAAGCAAGTCAAATAATAGTGTGGGTTTTACTTCTCTTGTTAACAGAACCATAGAAATGATACCCCTTAGAGTCTATCGGCAGTGAGCTTCAGGGTTTACTCCGCAATGCCTGCGGCCTCCATTACCGATGATTTAGGAGAGAAAGGCTCAGAAGTAAAGACGATATCAGTAGCCCTTAGGAGTTCTGTGTGTAATTGTTATCCACATTCCACAGTGCCTCCTTCTAAATAAAAAATACATTCTCCTTTGTTTGCCAGACAGTTTCTGTTCAGCTTTTTCCTTAGCACAGAATCTCTGCTTCTAAAATATTTAGAAGGAACTGTTCAGCGGGGGAGGCAATTCTGAGATACATTACTTTATGAAGACTGAAATCGTCACTACTTACTGTTCTAATGCAGACATCACAGCCGTGAGTCATATCTTCAGAAATTAGCGTACAAATTTGGAACATTGTTAAAATTTGCAGACTATGCAGGAAAATCAAGAAGCCTCTGAATTTTGCTTAACCTTTCTTCAGGTTAGCAGTATAGATTTGGTAGATTTTCTATCATTTTGTCTTTTAAAGTCCTTGGGGAGCATCTATGAAATATCTTAGTCACGGCTCTGTGAATCCAGCTCTTTGAGATACAAGCAGACGCATTTATCTCAAATAGGAATTGATTAACAGAGCTCAAGATGTCATCGATGAGATATGCATACCCAGGCTATTTCAACGGCATTGCTATGACTTACCCTGCAGCAAACATTCTGTGCTGATTTGCATGTTTCAGACACGGTGAATTTTACAGCAGTCTCTGAAACCGGTGCCTCTCACAGCATGTACAAAATACAAAAGCAGCGTTCTCTGAAGGTCCAAGACTCAACCTTTAAAATATCTATCCAACTCCAGTCCATAATGCTTGAGGGTCTATGTTTTGAACTGGATTTTTGTGTATGAATTAATGCTTTCTAAAAGTTGTTTTTTTTAATGTGCTCCAGAAATGGCTAAGAACAGTGTTACTAGTATTTCACTATAAATAAATCTGTTTGGTGTCCTTCCTGTTTGAGAAGACAGAGAAAATGCTTGTGTACACTAGTGTGTGTGTGTGTGTGTGTGTGTGTGTGTGTGTACGCGCGCGCATGCCCGCCTGCATGTGCTTGTCCATGAAGACACACACGAAAACAAGATCGAGATCTTTAAACCTGATGTTAAGACCTGTTCATTTCCTTTCTACATTTCATAGTCACTTTCTACTAGATTTCCATTTCTTTCTGCAGCTAAGAAAGGGAGAAAGATATGTGACCATTTTCCCAGTCTAAACATTTGGATTTCATACGTGAAACTAGGATGGGGCACGATAAGTTTAGCAGTCTGGAAACATTTCAGACAGTGAATAGGCTGAGTTAAGCACAAGACACAGGCAAAACA
The DNA here is from genome assembly GCF_903992535.2 of Arvicola amphibius. Taxonomy (NCBI): domain Eukaryota; kingdom Metazoa; phylum Chordata; class Mammalia; order Rodentia; family Cricetidae; genus Arvicola; species Arvicola amphibius. The sequence goes on from NC_052053.1 coordinate 125,058,386, forward strand.
GAGACATCTGAGTTGTTGCTGTACTAAGCAAGTGGTGGCACTCTAAAATAATGCTTCAAAGAGTGATCAAGAGCGATGACAGAATTGGTTACCTATAAAAGAAGTCAAAATAGAGTTACAGGTGAGGAATACATGAGAAATAGCATCCTGCTTTCCATTTTGAAAGCTGATTGCGTGAAATGGTCCTTATAGAGCAAGGATCTAAATGGCGAAAGCATACTGACTTCAGTTTTGGCCTATGATTCTGCAGTCTTTTAACTATCCAACTGGATTTGTCTATTTAACTTCTTTGAATTATGCATGTTCTTCCACATAAAATAGAACTTCTGTTTCTTATTGGTTCAAAACTTGTTTATTCTAGAATAGTGATTCTCAAATCTGTGGGTTGAAACTCCTCTGTGGGTCAAATGACCCTTTTGGAAGGGTGGCCAAAGACCATTGGAAAACATATATATTCACATTACAACTCATAATAGTAGCAAAATTACAGTTATGAAGTAGCAACAAAAATAATATGGCACTGTATTAAAGGGTCACAGCACTAGAAAAGTTGACCACTGTTCTAGATCCTTCTAGAAAACTCATGTTACAAAGAAAGCTTGAATTTTAAAATTTAGAGTTCCTTGCACAGTTTGTGTTCACAGATCCTGAAAAATATTTGAATTATTTACATTCATGTAAAGAAGAGGATCTCCCTTTAATATGTGTTGAACCTGTTACTTAGGATGAGGCTACAAGATGGCTGACTTTATAGAACAAACACCAAACATGTCTGGGGGGCACAGGTTTGAGGAACCTCACAGTTTCTTAAATCAAACAACTTTAAGTGATCTAGGCCCACAATATAACTCATTAAACAAATAAGTATAAGCCATTTACAAGCCAAGTAGAATGGAAAATTATATTAAAACAAATGTCTAGCATTAAGCTTTGAAAGATTATTAAATTAATTTTTCAGAAGTAATTTTCCAAAGTATTCTCTAAATATTTGGTAAAAAATATGCCAAATAAATTTTATGAAACACACCTTTTTACATATCTTGTGAGAAACAATAGTAGAGAAAGTAGTAGAGAAAGGAAAATTCCTTCCTTTCTTTCACTTATATCTCCTTTTGTAGCAGAAGACACATATTTCCCATCCTGTCTCTTTCTCAAGCTTCCTTCACACTCTCAAAACTTTGGTTACTTCACATGAAAGGTCATCTCGAAGGCTTGCCATGACTTACTAGATGACATAGCAATTTTTCCTTAGCTATCAACCCAGTTATAGACCATTTGTACTGCTTTGAAGCAATTCAAACTTCTGAGGAACCAGAATGAAAGACAAATGAGGCACCCAAAATTTAGGGCCTCAGGCCTGACCCACAGAAGAAAGGAATTCCTGTAAAATGAGAACTTGGTGAAGAGAAGATGTTTTCCATGCTATCCTGAAAGTTGACCTAAGTTATGATTTATAATGAAACGGTTTCTGATGCACAGATTGTCATAAACGGTAAGTAAAATGATGTGGTCTCCATGTAACAACTGTTAGAACAAAGGACATGTGATTGTAACAAAGAATAGAGAGGTCTGAATGTAAGCTGAGGAATCTGTAGCCCTTCCATCCTTTCAGTGGAAGCTTGAATTAATATATAGTACCAGATGAAAACATGATATACAATACAACAAAAACAGAATAATCGAGTATCTATGAAATATCATAGTAAGAAAAATATGGCATATGTTACTTAAAATAGTATTGAGTAAAAGCAAAACTCAGTTGAAGGTTATTCAATTTGAAAATATTTTACATGAGAATGTCCAATATTATAAAATGAACTAAAAATAAAACTACCACCACAACAACAAAACAGTGATGAATTGTCATAAAAATGTCAGTTATCAAATGAATTATAACTATTCAGGAAAGGTGTGGTTAGTTAGCAAAGAAGGAAACAAAAATTTGCAAAATTTTTGAAAATAGAAGGGCAAAACAAATTCATGAACTTTCTCTACATTAAAAGTTATGTAAAGGAAGATAGAATCTAAAAGTCCAAGAAAGGATTTATCTAACAAATAACAAGTTGGGGTTGAAAATCTCATCTGTAACATTATTCATTGCTAAAATTTGTATGATAACAAGAAATTAGTAATAACTCTTCTGTCTGCACATGCATCCATCCATCTGTAAGTGGTGAAAGAAGTTAGAAAGCAGAAGAACTTGCATATGCAGGGTATAAGATGCTATCTAACATGTATGGTGAAGCAAAAAGACAGTTTGGGGATTCTGTGTGTCTATTCATGAGAAACACATGTTACTTTTCTACAAGGAAAACAACTGGAGCTATTTTGGGAGGACCTGCTGGTCCGAGGATGCATTCTGCCACAGCTTGGCACCTTTCCCTAAGCTTGGCAACATGTAGGACTCCCTCACACTCAGCGAGGACTTCCTGCTCTCTACCTGCCCTTATCTGGAGAATATTCTAGGCCCAGAGGACTGGCCTTATCTGAAAGCTGTCTCTAAGGCTGAGTGCCTGATTTATCTCTAGTGTGACAGTTGGCATAGTTTCCTTCTGGAATCCTTCCCCTTGCTGCATGTATGGTAAATAGGATTTGTACTGGGAGCTTTACAATAGGACCCTGCTGCCACATACAAAGCTTTATAATAGGAGTATGCCACCTAGTACAAATTAGGATTTGTCCAAACCATTCCTTGTCCTATATATTCTCTACACTCTGGAATAAAGCTGAGCTGATTCACTGAAGTCATCTCAGGGAGGGTCCTCTCTGTTGTATCCCCTGCCTGCAGGAATCTCAGAATGAGACTGTGTCTGAGAGCTGTCTCCTCCAATCTTAATATCCTCTTTAAGGCTGGAATTAAAGGTGTGTACCACCGCTGCCCCATTTCTATGGCAAACTAGTGTGGCAACTAGGATTGAAGGTGTGTGTCACCACTGCCTGGTCTGGAAGGCTGATTAATGTAGCTGTTTTAGTCTCTGAACTTCAGGCAAGCTTTATTTATTAAAATACAAATGAAATATCACTACACTATATTCTGCCATGCTGTAGGCCAAAGGAGCTTTATTCAACAACCAATAAAAGCAACATATATTTGCAACATATAGGAGGACATCCCAAATCAGTTATTGATGAAGGAAGAGAATATTTAGAAGCAAGAGAGATGAAGACTTTGCAGTGTCCCCTTCCTAAATATGTGTGTGCTTTGTACTATACAATTTATTATTTATTTAAAGGGTATCTAATTTTGCTATTAAAGCAAATCAAAATACAAAATTTTGCATAAGTAACAGAAATAATAAAGCATCACATGTCATATAATAACATCACCCAATTACATATATATATACATATATATATATGCACAAGTATGACTACAAATTATTTTTTCTACAAAAGGACACCCTAAGATATCCATCTAATGATCAAATTATCTGATGATGCACTTCTCAAAATTTATTTCACATGTAAGCAGTTTCTGACTGTAGGATTTATACTCTGATCTCAAATGTTACCTAACAAAGAAGAGGGGAAGCCATTACAATTATAATACACTGTAAGAAAAAAAACAAAGAAATCCTTGCCATGAGATGCACTTGGATAATATCAGTCTGCAAAAAAACTCATAAAAATATTCCAGATTGAAAATTAGCATTTGAAAAACCTCCCTACAGTGTTCAAATCCTGCAATGGTGTTTATAGCTGGCCCGCCGGCAAAGGCATCTCCACTTGATTTAAAGAACCATTGCTGCTCCCGTGGAATCATAAATAAATAATTGTATTTTCACTTGGTCTCCCACATTGGGTACTCAGTCCTTCATAGGAGTTAGAATTAGATTTTACCTCCTCTCACTGTAATCTTCTGGGAGCTAGGCTTCTTAAAATCTTTGGACTAATATATAGGTGTGATTTGGAGGAAAGCAAATGTCATAAGACTGTAAACTATGTAGTTTATAATTCTGATCTTTATGCCAATCACTTTAATAACAGATTAAATTGACATCTGCCTCACCTTGTACCATATTTACACAATGTTACCTTAGCCGACATTACTAGTTAAACAATGAGTATTAAAGGGAAGAAGAAGAGAATCCTAGGGAGCTTGGGAACCTTAAGTTCAATGTACAATAGTACAAAACAGTAGTATGTACAATGAATACAATCAAAATTAAAACTTTTAAAAAGAGGAGGCACCAAAACCTTAAAAATAATTGCTTAAGCCGGGCGGTGGTGGCGCACGCCTTTAATCCCAGCACTCGGGAAGCAGAGGCAGGTGGATCTCTGTGAGTTCGAGACCAGCCTGGTCTACAAGAGCTAGTTCCAGGACAGGCTCCAAAGCCACAGAGAAACCCTGTCTCGAAAAAAACAAAAAACAAAAAACAAAAAAAAAAAACAAAAAAAAAACAAAAAAAAATAATTGCTTAAGAGTAATTTGTTTGTAGATAATGTGTGGAGGCCGAAAGATTGTTAAGGAGCACCTGTTGAATTTCTTCCCAATTGTGTTTGTCTAGTAACCAAAAAAACGTGAAAGTCTCCTTCACCTTAATGAACCTTTCAACAATCATCTCATCCTTCTAGGCCTTGACTTGACTTTCCCCTGGCACTTACAAGGGAAAACTCTTCACTGTAAGTTTTCTCTTTGTTTCTTTGAAATGCAAGACTTTGAAAAGCCTGTTGAAAACTTTATAGACATGGAAAGTGCTTCTCTGGAGCCATGAGTTGCAGAGTTGATCATCCCAGAAGAAGCAGAGTCTGTATTCGTTGGCATCTGGAGGAAAGGAAGAACATAACTTGACTGTTTACCTGGCTTCAAATCCTAAACTACTTATTCAATGAATGGAAGGACATTTGCTTAACTTTCTGTGGAGGGATGCTGATTAGCAAACATAGATGGCTTCAAGTCCTGAAGCTCTCTCTGCTCTTTGAGAGCAGTTGAACCTCTGCCTTTTTGAGACAGTTTTAACCTTTGTTGTCTAGCCCAGTATATTTTAATAAGGTCTTTTTGTCACTTTATTTTGACCAGAACATTCTATTTTAATTCCATTCCAGCATTTTACAATTGCTGAGAAAGAAACACCCATGTCAAAAGACTGATAATGATTGTGCTTAAATAGACTAGGGGAGATGGCTCTAAAATGTCTTTGGTTTTCACTATGGCTTGAAGAAATTCTGATTTAAAGATCTGATATCTGAGTAGTAAGCCCAGCATTTTACTAGGAATATTAACACATCTACATTAGGGTCTCACAGTAGATTAGATTTGACATAAAGCATGACTGAGAAACTTGTCTTACAAGATCCCCTATCCATTCCATGTAAGGTTAACACAGAGCAATGAATTGTGTTCTCTGGCCAGCATTCAGCAAGCTTTCACCTACTGGTTTCCTTTTGATGCTTCATGTGAGGCCATACTTTTCTTAAGATCCTCCATATAAATCTCAGATGTGATTTATTATTATTTTTTGCAGTGCTTTTTCAGGCTCCCCTGTCTTCATTTTTTTTTTCAGACACTTAGTATTATTCTCATTGTTTCAAAGACATATTTCACTTCATCTGATAGGAGTTGTTGTTTCTGTTCCAATAGAATATGGCTCAGATACATTTATTTTCAGTTTTCTTCTGCTTGCTAACAAACCGCATACCAACTAATGTGCATATGCTCTTTGTTCCTGCATTGGAGTGTTTACAGAGAACAAAGGGGGCTTTGTATGCAAATGGAATCCTCAGCACAGAGTTCCACCTAGTTAAACACCTAAATAAGCCCCCTGCAGAAAATTAGGTGTGAATTGTGCACCAATGTCCTTAAAGGCATTAATTAGACCTGTAATTTTATCATGTGGGAAATGTGCTCCAGTCAGGAAACACCTGGTGAAGACAAATTTGAAAGGAAACAATCAAATTAAGGTGTCTTGATAAACAGCCCTGAAATATTAAACAAAGCACATTGTGGTTAAACAAATGGGGGAAGCTACAGATACAAAAGAAAGCTGTAGCTAAGGCTCCGATCACGAAGAGGGAAAATTAAACATGCGATTCTATTAATGAAATAAATATTACTAAGAAAGAAAAGAGGTGTTTCTTTTTTCGCTGGGGAAAAGATTGTGGAGTCATATGAATCTTATGTTTTACCCAGTTTAGATGATCTCGTTTTCTTGTTCATATTTCCCAAGTGACTGATTGTTCCAACTAAAGTGTTCTAGCAGGCTCAGGCATGGAAAACATTGTCCCTTTACCCCTTTACTTCTTCCTTGATAAAAAAAAATCCGTAAGAATATAAACCTAAAGCAAGCCACGGGGGTCTGTTCCCTTATTTGGCCACTTCCAACTCCGGAGGCTATCAAGGCCCAGCTATAAAAGTATTGAAGTCTAGCAATCAAAAGCCTCCTTTTGGTTTCCCCAATTAACATGCCCAATTAAGAGAAGCCAAGAGAGGGTTTCCCTTTTTCTCTGTATAAATTGCCATTTACCTATGGATCATAGCTGTTTCTTCCTTATCTAGAGGCATTCCTTGGTCATACCTTTGACAAATATTCTTTTCCTATATCTGTTGTTTGTTTCTCTGTTCTCCCTAGCTTTCTATCTCCTGTCTTCTCACTTAGTCCCTGCACAATGTTTCTCTGGGGCAAATAAAACTCCTTTGTTCTGAGCACTTATCTTGGTGTGTTCTGGGCCATCCTTCTGTTCACCAACTATTGCTGCTATAGAGATAATTGAAGACAAAAAAATCACTATTATATTTTAATATTTCTAAGTATTGTAACTGTTCAAGAGAGTAATAGAAAATATTGTGTTGTCTGATGGTGAGACCATCTCAATATAGAGACATATTAAGTATATGGGTTATAAACACTGTGAAAAATATGCATAATAATTGTTGCATATTTTGTTAATATATTATACTATTAATATTATAATAACATATTATATTATAGTATATAAAATATATAAATATATTAAATATTGGACAGTTTTGTCTTATTACAATGACATTTAATTATATTATTCATATAAAAATATATATAAAATTATTGCTAGTATCTTCAGAGAGAGAAAAGCTGCATTCTATCATATTATTTGGGGTAAAGTTAGTCCTACCCATTCATTCTGGCTTCCCCATTGAAAAACAGAAGCAGTTCCAATTTGAGGTTTTGTTGAATAACTTAGGACATGCTTTAAAACATAACAACATATATCGGCATCTTACATACTAGGAACTACTTTTAAATATTATAAATGTAGCTTTGTCATTATTTCAGGTCTAAACAATTTTCTTTTGTTAACATTCTTAAAATAGTGATTTTGGAGACCTCTTTGCATTCAATTGATTGTTATAAAAGCATTATGGAAAAAATAATAATGAGGATAGAAAACCTATTTACCTCATTTCAGCAAATCAAAGTTATAAATGAAGTGTGCTAGGTAATCATGAATTGACGGATGGACTAATATTTTAATATTTATGCTTGGGTTGTATCTTTCTACTCATTATTTTATTATGTGCTTTTTGAATCAAGATTTCACATACTCTTGCTTCCTGAAGGCTGGATTTTTGGTTGATAGCCATGACCCACAGGCTCTGTTTCTTGTTTTGCTGAAGAAAAACAATAATCCAGAGCCAGGATCAACATGCTGATTCTTACATGTCCCTGGAGCAATGCCTTTGCAGCCTGTGGCCCTTTCTACAGTTGTTTGCCAAAACTTCTTCTTCTGGGCTAGTGTCATGTGACCAACACTGAGGAAAATATGCTTATAGAAACATTGCATTTCTTAAATGACTTATTCCTTTGATAAAGTGTATTCGAAAGAAAAACCAAGCAAGGATCATTGAAATTTCAATGAGTTAGTTATTAAATACACTATTGTTTGTTTTGATGATGGAGAAAAGAGACAGGCAGAGACATGAAAATGCACCCCTCCCACCGCAAAGAACATCCCATCCGTACCTAGATTTTGCCTAGTAAATGAAACTTGGAGCAGTTAAGAACTTCCACATTCCTAAATTACTTAGGGTCTTGATACTTGAGCATTGTTTTTTTTGTTCCATTTATCTGTTTATTTGGTCATATTATAAGCATGGACTTACCGATATTTATTATGCAGTTTGAATTTTAACCCAAACTAAATTTACTTTTTTGAAATACTGCTGTGGTTTTGATTATCAGGAACTCTTTAGAGATGTGTGTGTGTGTGTGTGTGTGTGTGTGATATAGCTACTAGGAAACTGTGTACATATTTCTAATCATCCCATATAGGGAATCAATGACAGACCAAACGTAGAATGCTGCCAATTTCTAAATTAGTGAGCTAATGAGTTTTATTGGGAGTAGTTATAAGTAAGGAGTTACTAAGAGGATGACAAATGACTCAAAAAACAACTCTAAGATCAAAACACAACCAGAAACCTGCAGGGTGCCCAACAGGTTAGAGGGTGCTGATTCTACAGGGCTCAGGTGATTTGAACTTGCTCTACTCAGATCAGCCTAGTCTCTGCTCCTCACAGGCAGCTTGACTGATATGCCACTTCTAGCTAGTTTAGTTTTTCTGAGAATGTCGTACTGTATTCCTTACTACTTCTACATAGAGAGGGAAAGGGAGGCCTTGTCCTTTTGTATATAGTCATTCTCAGGAACTTCCTGAGTTCTTTCAGTTGTTTCTTTCCTGAGCCTAAGGCACTTTCCTGCAGGACATCATACTCACCTTCCATAAGAGCATCCTGTTACTTTATCTGCCTTTAAAGCATCACCTATCTCAATACATTCCCTCCAAATGGAAGATTTTAATCTTAGTGGAGTTTATTTCACTTTTGGTCATTTAGTTGTTTTCTGCTTTCTTTTGCCATAATTTTGTGCATGTGAGTGTGTGTGTGTGCGTGTGTGTGTGTGTGTGTGTGTGTGTGTGCATGCATGCATAGGTTTGTGTGTGTGTGTGTGTGTGTGTGCATGTAGGTGTTTGTGTGTGTGTGTGTGTGTGTGTGTATGTGTGTCCAGACAGTGACTAAGGTTGTTGGAGAGCTAACGGGTGTAAGTGGCTAGACTGTAAGAAAACAGGAAACTTCTTGCTCAAATCCACAGATGCATGTAAGCATCTGTGACCAAGAGTCTTATTTAGGAGTCATAGAGTTGAGTAGACCTGTAGTGGATCTCACGGGCAGCTGATAGCGACTTTCAGATCTTCAAAGTAATCCTTTCGTGAAGACTCTAACACTTTCCTACTTTCCTGTTTGCTCTTTAAAACACAGGAGGAAAACACAAAATCCTCGGCTATTTTGTTGAGATGAAAAGACACACATAATCACAACTTTTCACTTTCTGACTGCCTAAAGTTGATCATTTTCTATGAGGAATAAAACTCAATATGAAAAATTAACATTTCTCAATTTAAGTTTCTGACCACTAAACACAATGGCCTTCAGAGCCTTAATTTGAATATAAAAACCTTTGAGAAAAAGTTTTCATAAAGCATGCGCTAGGCATATTTTGTCTTTGGAACATAGTGTTTGTCTATTTTTCTGCTTTTTGGCTATTATTGCTTTTTTTCTTTACATCTATATAAATGCTAGAAAAAAAAATCTGTCAATATACAAAACACAATGTTTTTCTTTTGTCTCTGCGCTGGACTGGCCTTGATAAAAGGAAGACTAAGCCAGCCTATGATCTCCTTTCAGGTCAGTGCCAGGGAGCTGCAGCCAGACAGGTCCTTTGAATTCCAGCAGTCATGTTGGCCTCCAGCCAACTCCACGCCTATGGAGTGCTAACATTAGGGACTGACCAGCTGCAGTATCTTAGGGACTGTTTACAGAAGTTGTCAACAGTCCTGAATCCCAGGACCATTTCTCATCCTCGCTTTCATTACAAAAACATAAAATAAAAACCAACTAAACTATGAAAACCCAGTTCTGCTTGTCTGATTATTGTATGCATAATTCACCTAATTGCTATATGTAGAAATGGTTGCCTTGAAGATGAAATTATTCATGGAGAATATTAGCAAAACAAAATATAATAAACAAAATAAAACAAAAATATAATAAAAACTCAAAAAATTTCTGTGTTAGAATAATTTTTTGTATACTGTGAAGATGTATCTTTGCCAAGCACCTTCTAATTGGTTTAATAAGGAGCTAACTGTTCAATAGCTAGGCATGGAGAGGATAAGCAGGACTTCTGGCCAGAGAGAGGGAAAGAGGAGATGAATTGAGTCACCATTCAGACACAGAGGAAGCAGGACATGCAGGTGAAAGATAAAAACCACATAGATTAATAGATATGGGCTATAATAATTAGTTACAAACAAGCCCAAATAAGGCCAAACTTTCACAATTAATAAGTTTCAGTATCATTTTTTGGGAGCTGGCTAGAGGGATAAAGACTCATTATACATGGTGCCCAAATGTGGGCTCTAATATCAAAATATAGGATCTGAGAAAGCTAAGAAATGTTCTGGACAAGGAACCAGATATGGCTTTCTAGTCCTGTAGTCTCTCAGACTGGTCAGTGCTCGGTGCTTGGCATATAGAGGTGCAGCTATTGACTGTTACCTGTGGGCTGGAAACAGCACCATTTGAGAGGCTGAGCTGCAGGGTTGGCAGTTTAAGATTTGTCCCATGTGGTCTCAGAATGTAGCAAGAGCTCAGTATAGACAGAAAAAAAAAAAAAACAGACTCTAAATAGGTTACAGGGTGTTTAAAAAATGTGCATGGGCTTAAAAAAGAAAAGAAAATGGATATAGACAGTTACAGGAAAAAGTAAATAGTTTAAAAATAATAAAATAAAGTCTTTAAAAAGAAATAAAGTATTATAAAAAGAATAAGCCATGTAAAGACGGTAGATACACAGAATCTGAATCCTGTAAGATGTCATGTTGACTTTAGCTTTTTTAAATGCTAATGGACAAAAACAATAGCTGATAAGGGACATTGGATTGTGCAAACTATTAAATGAGATCAACTTACATATTTTAAAAATGTCTTAACTTCAAAATGGACATCAAAGATATGTTTGAGGAAACAAAATTTACAGTTCTCCTCAAAATTACAGATTTTACTGGGGGAGATCTGAAAATGTAGAGTACAGACATGAAAAAAGAAATCAGGAAGGACAACAGTACAGGTAACACACACGCTGATTCATATACTGTAGAAACAGCTCTGAGAAGGGATGAAATGTGATAAATCTTTCTGGCTACAGAATCCTCATGACTTATTATTACATGTCATCCTTTCCTATGGCACAGATAGAAGTTTGGTTATACAGTCCAAACAGACTCATAAAGTTGACAGATACCTTTTACCTGCTCAAGCATAAAGCAAAAAAAAATCATCTTTAGCTGACTTGTACACACTGTACATTCCATACTTGTGTTAATAAAGATATATATGTTACCTTTAAAAGTTTATATTTTTTTTCAGGAATAAAAAGGACCAGACACAGTAAAGACTCGGAATGCCTCTTTTGCATTGCCTCAGAATTCTGCCTCCAGAACAAAGCTGCTAGCTGAGATGGTCTAGCCTCACAAACTATACAACCAAGGCTTCATATAAACTCTACACTTTTCTATCCCACAGAGACTAAACAAAAATAACACAGCTAGATCTCCAAAGACTTGATCATTAGTCCAATTTTCTCAGGGTCCCCTAAAGATGCACAGAGAGCACAAAGAAGTCTAGAGAACACAATGACCATATTCCCAAGGGTGGATGGGCTTTAGTCATTCGTTGGGTTATGGGTGTTTGTCATCAATTGTGGGGGTGGGGATAGGTTCCAAGTCATTACTGGTAACTGTTAGAGAAAGACTGAACATAGAAGAGTAGATTCAGGGGTCTCTTTCTGAAAGGAAAAACGGGTATATACTAAACAAATGATGCGATAAAAGGGTTGACACTAGAGTCTACTCTTTAACCACTACTCTCGAATATTTTACATTGGTATAGATTTTTGCATATTGATACACATTTAAGGTTATTTTTGTTATACAGAATATGTGTTTCTACTCTTGTTTAAAGGTATTATACCTATGAAGCTCATGTAAAGTTTTAGTCTTTGAAATTTATTTAGACTAATAAAGAAAAACAGGTTAATAGTTAGTCATCTCTAGCAATCAAACTTATTGTCATGTCAGGTATGTTTTCAAGATCAAACAGAGATATATTTTAAATGTATGGTCCTCAAGAACTACTGAATATGGCATTTAAAATGTTTTAGTAACTTAAGGCTTTCCATGACAAAGAGACATGTCTGCTACTGGAAGCACCAATCTACTTCATAAAAGGATTATGGGTACTGAAGAACCTCCATATGGTGTTTGTTTTTACTGTGGTGAAGATAGCTACTGAACAAAGAAACTGCCCTTTCTTCAAATGCTGACACTGTGCTGTCTAAAGTGGACAAGCAGGACAAAAGAGAAGGCAACTGCTAATTTGCCAAGATAAGGTAGAACAGTCCTTCAAATTCTTGTTCCACAAAAGAGTCTGTCAGTTACTTTAGGCCCATAGGCTAAAGATGGATGCCCCAATGTTGCAAGGAACCTTGGGGTGACAACTGATGTCTCTGTCCTTTCTTAATTTTTGGAAATTGTTTGCTCTGCACTTCCTGTTTACTCATGTAATATTTCATCCTCTGATGGAGTGAAGATGAGATAGTTATAGTTACCAATTTCTTTGTTGCAAAATTCAGAAAAGAAAATTACATAAGAGATGTCAAAAATAGAAGGTTGAGGGACATAAAAGCTTATGTTATTATCTAAACCATGTTTTAGTCTGTAAAATGATACTTTAGGTTGGTAATAACTGCTATGATGAAAAAATTGTTTAGGTATAAAACTTTGGGCTCACTAAGAGAGGATAGATAATACAGTACTTTCTCCAAATTTGTCAAAACCATATGGAGTGGACATTGTGAATGTTATTCTTATTGGAAAACTGTTTTTACTGTATATAGTTCTACTTTGTTAAAATTAAGACCTTCCCCTTTTATTTGGACAATATATCTAATAACTGGTGTTATTGTACATAGTTTACAATATTAGAGTTAAATCCTTTCTTTTTTATTTAGACAAAAAGGGAGAAAGTTGTGAATAATCTTTTTGTACACCATGAAGATTTGTCTTTGCCAAGGCACCTTCTTGCTGGTTTAATAAAGAACTGAGTGGTCAATAGCTAGACAGGAAGAGGTTAGGTAGAACTTCTAGACAGAGAGAGAAAATGTGTCATTATTTGAGAGTTGATTGGCGGGACAGAGAAAGTATCATTACACAAAACAGAAAACAAAAAAACAAAAACACATTAACATTTAACCCATTTTTGTTTGTTTGCTTTGTTTCTCTGTGTGTGTGTGTTTGTGTGTGTGTGAGTGTGAAATAAACACAAAAAACACATACTAGAGTAATTTGAGAGGAAATCTTTATTGAGAAAATTTTCCTATCAGAATCAGCCAAGCATTAGGGGGCACACTTTCTTACAGAGGCTTTATCTCACTGTGAGTAGTGTTACCACTGAGTAGAGGTTCCTAAGTTGTATAAAAAAGCACACTGAGCAAGTAATGAGAAGCAAACAAGTAAACTGAAATCCTCCATGACTCCTGCTTCAGTTCCTGCTTCCAGGTTTTTTGCCCTGAGTTCCTTCCTTCAAATCCTTTGATGATAGATTGTGATATAGAAAAATAAACTGAAATGAACCAATCGCTAAGGATCTTGCTTTTTGTTGTGGTGTTTTATCACAACAATAGAACCTTATTCAAGACAACTTTATAAGTGAGTGTTTCAATCCCAAAGTATTTTGATCTCTAAAATTCAATTTATACTGTTGGAGTTATTAAACCAAAACAATAAACTTTAAGAAACAAATGCCTGGAAAAATGGCATAATATAAGCAGTTAAATAGATTTATAATAATACATATAAAATATGCCTTTTGTTATTTACATATCTAAAAACACTACAAATAAAAGAGGAATATAATGTAAATATTAATAAATTGAATATCTGTGCCTAAAGATGAAAATACAGTTTCTTAATTGCTTGCTTAAAGATATGTATTTCCTAGTTCTTTATTGCCATAAATAGGAAAGTAATCATTCATACTCAAATGTTCTTCTCATTCATTTAGTATCAAACATTTTAAGAGATTTTCTTAAATTCTCCTGATGTAGATTATATTTTCTGGACACAAGTCTCGCCTAATGTAATCATCTTTTACCATGGAGAAACAACATCGATACATATTATGAAGAGCTATGGAAATTAGAGTTATAAACGGAAAGAGAAAAGGCAGAAGATATGCTATATTTGTTATTATAAAATCTGTTTCTACACAGCTATTTTACTTTTGGTGTTTATCCTTAAAAATACTTTTAAAAAGTTCTTATAATGTTGACAAGATTTATAAAAAAGAAACCTTCTCATACCTAATGCTGACTCTGCAAGATCAGGAGCTGACTTCTTATGCATTTACATGATAATAAAATATGCAGCTTCAAGGATGAAGGAGTGTAAGTCAAAGAGTTAATTACGTTTATCTCATAATAATATGCTAATATAAACATTTCTACACATCTATGTAAGATGATATAGTCTTAAGTTGTTTGGAGCTAATTAAGCCACGGAAGGATTGTTATTAAAGATCACAGATTTCAAATCATATCATTGAATTTATTATGTACAAACAAAACTATTTCAAAATGATGTTGGATCAAATATGCATGCAAAACTGACAAGCACTTACTGTTGAGCAACTATAATGGGACAAGAGGAGAGGATAGGTTTGTTTTGTTTTGAGTTTGTTTATGTGTTTGTGTGTTTGTGTGTGTACATGTGTGAGGTTGCTGTTGCTTTCTTATTAGTTTTAACCTCAGTTAATCCTTCTTTGATGGTAGCTGGTAAATTTGCCACACCTGCTTTTGTATTAATAACAGGATCTGTTTAACTATCAAATTGGCAGCTAACGTTCCTTTGCATATTATCATTAACTTTCCCAAATGTGATCTTTCCTCTCCAGAGATTGCTACAGCATTGATGAAGCATTAACCCTTCTTTACCCTGCTCAGTAGCTGGAGCATGATTGCTGGAAAGGTCAATGATTGCACGTCAAGGATCTGTCTAGAAAAGTACAGCATTGATGTCAACACAATCCAGGATTTTAAAGCTAGTATTCAGATTCCCTTTGCCAGAGTTCTTAACATTTGATTTGGGGATCAAATGTTATTATTATCCAAACTACCTGCACCAAGTGAAAGAGGGCAATGAGAAACCATATTTTCTTCAGTGTTAAGATTAAATAGTAATCTGTACATTTAGGGGCTTGACACATAATGAGCCCTCACCAGGAGCCATGGTCCTAAGTCGTTACTGTGTTTCACTGGAACAATATCAAACTATGTACACAACTTCTAGCACACATCTTATGCTACATACATAGTAAGTTAACAATATAGAATAAAGTTTTTATTTTTTGTTTCTTTCTGAGAAGGAAAAAATGATAGTACAATAAAAGAAAAATCTTAAAACTTGCAGAAAACGGAGCCCAGATTGAAAATACATGTCAAAAATATTAATTTTGAAAACAATTGCAAAATATCTGTGTTTGAGTTATTTTTATGTTATATTATAAATGATACCATTCAATAAATTTCAATAACTATTTTATTATTTTTAATGTTCTAAAGAATCATTTATAGTTATATTATGTTTTGAAACAATTTAGTCTCCCCATCCTTTCTCTCCTCCTTTTGCCTCCTCTGTCTCTCTGCCACTTTTTGCTCCTAACTTAATGTGCTTTGCTTGTTTAAACCCAATGAAGTCAGTAAGTGTTGTCTATATGTGCATATATTTTTGTCTTTCCATGGGTGGTTGAATAGCCTTGCCTCTCATATCCTTAAATCACAGAACATGAAAAAAGCAAGGTATTACTGTCTTAGAACTCCTTCCCAAATGACTAGATGTCAGAGTACTGAGTGCTGTGCATTCTACGAGAGGAGAATAGTTACTATCACTCAAATCAAGTTGTGAACCCTGCAAGTTACAACCATGACTAGTCTGGCAAGTTATGTCTCCTTACATATTAGTTATCTGAATGCTATGAAAGTAACTAATCTCTTCTAATTGGGTGTAAGACATGCTGTACGACACCAAACCAATTTTCATAAGCATTATTTGTGCGAAACATTTGTTGTTAGAGAAGTCAGAGGGCCTCGAGAAGACTGTTGATATTCTGACCTGAAATAGACATAGTAATAAACCATAGTATTAAAACCTCATGACCTAGTATACCCACAAATTTGTGTCTATCTCAGCCATCATCAAATAAGTTATTTTTTATCATCAGTTGGCCATTGACTAAGAGGTCAAAATTATTTTAGCATGTAGAATATAATATGCTTTTGGGTGACCAGGTCTGAGAAGACAGCATGGAACAGAAGTGGAAAGACTATGAGATGAAAAGTTGGTGGAGGACAAAAACTATTCATAAATATTTCTACTAATATATTCTAACGTGTGTGTGTGTGTGTGTGTGTGTGTGTGTGTGTGTGTGTGCAGAGAAAAAGAAAAGCACTGCACTCCACAAAAGGGAATAGTAACAACATGTGTAGAGAAACAAAATATTCCTAAACTGAGTCCATTTAAGAGATAAAAGAACTTGGGATTAGAAAATAGTATGAAGATTAAATTCCAGAATTATGGATCAATTTCTAGATATTCATGAAGTGTCAGTAATAGATTTAAATGACTTTACTTGATGTTAGAATTATAACAGCTATCCTGAAATTAGGAAATTCCAAATAAACACAACAGAAGTCATGTTATGCATTTTTGGAAAGATATCTCAGTAGATAAGAGCACTTGTTTCTCTTGCAGAGTGCCAGCTTTGGTTCCCAGAGCCTGCACTTTGAAGGGGAAGATTTCTCTGATGCAAGTATTACGACTCTGAAAAGAAAAATATTGGGACATTCGGGAGCTAAGGATCACAACAAAGCCGTATCACACAACAAACCTTCCACAACGGGAGAGACACAAGGTGGCTGCCTCAGCAGGGATGAGAAGCAGTTGAGAACTGGGCAGGAGACAGGCTTATGTAGGGTTTGGCGGGGAGGAGTTTTCCAGTACAGAGATTTCTACAGTGGGAATTGGTAAATCACGAACTAGGAGCAAGCCCAGTGATTGGTGAGTTTTTGTGGTAAATTTCTGTCATGATTTTCACCTGGAAGTAGGCTCAGCTCGTTTACCCTACACTATCCGAGGTGAGAAGACACGTGTTGCATCTCTTTCCCCCCCCAGGAAAAGTTTTGTCACACAACATAGTTCAACATGAAAATATGATAACTCTATATTTATTTGAAATGATATGCATATAGCAAGACTGGACAGAATATTAAATGGAAGACTGCTGTAATATGAATCTTAAATACCCGCTTAAGTCTTACGCTTAACAGGGTTATTTTTTAGGATGGAACTTTGGAAAGAAGTGAAATATGTCTGGAGAACAGGGCCTTAGGAGAAGCGCGTGGGTAACTGACCTTAAGGGAATCTTCTCTCTCCCTCCCGTCTGGCTTCCTAGGGATGAAGTCAGTGCTTGTGTTTCCTTCATGTTTACAAAGTGCTGTTTTCCGGAGATTTTATGATTCTTGCACACACAAATGTACAGTGGTTGTGGTTGCTGTATGAGAACATGCCTATCAATACTCCAGGATGGGCAAGGGAGAGGAGAGCTCATCTTACTCTCTATTTGAGAATTATTGGCACTTGACGGCTGTTGTCAGACAGAGAGTTATTTTTCTTCATAGGTGTGGCCTTACATAGGTTGCCCAAGTTCCAGCAGACGGCCCCATACCAGGACGTGTATGGGTCTGTGATATGTTACTGTATTAATTAGCTTATACTTTTAAAAGAGAGAAAGAACATAGAAAAGGAGGAGGATGCACTAAGAGAAGGTTGTAGAGGGCAGATGTCATGGGTATGACTAAAATACATTGCACATATGACCTCCTCAGAGTTAAATAAAGCGAATTTTTGAAAATTAAAAATAATCTTCCATAAAAGTAATAATGAAATTTATAAACGAGTTAGGTACTTTAGTCCAAGTACATAAATAAATATTTAAAATAAAAAGAAAAACTAAATATGCTGTGGAAAACTTTATGCTTGATTTGGTAAGTTACATAAAAAACTACATATTGGGAAGAAATTGCTACTTATAGGCCACTAACACAAGAGAAAAGATGCACATACAATTTTTTATTTTTTTATTTTCTTTATTAAAAATTTCTGCCTCCTTCCTGCCTCCCATTTACCCCCCCCCCCCTTACACTCCCCCACCCGCTCCTGTCCGAGGAGCAATAAGGGTTCCCTGCCCTATGGGAAGTCCAAGTTCCTCCCCACTCCATCCAGGTCTAGGAAGGTGAGCATCCAATCAGGCTAGCCCACCCCCCCCCCCCCCAAAGCCTATTATATGTAGTACAGAAGGAGGGAGAACATGAGCAAGGAAGTCAGGACCGCGAGGGGTGCTCCCACCCACCGAGTTGGTGGGGCTGAACTAATTGGAGCTCACCAAGGCCAGCTGGACTGGGACTGAAAAAGCACAGGATAAAACCGGACTCCCTGAACATGGCAGACAATGAGGGCTGCTGAGAAACCAAGGACAATGGCACATGCAATTTAAAAAGTAAAATCACCCCTAAAAAGCAAATAATGGGCCTACTTATTTTATAATTGGATTTAAATAAATACAGGTAATTTCTGTTTTAAATGAAAGCTTATAGATAATAGGCTTCAATATAAACATATTGCCCACTGTGTGTCTAGTGCCATAGATAGTGACACTAAAATTATGGGTCATTTGATGAGAAAGTATGTATGAATGTGACAGTATAACCTCAAATGATGAAATGGAGCAGTGTGTATGAGATAATACATTTTGATTTTTAAATTTTATTTTTGTAATGTATGTGCAACGATTATAAACGATAACAAACTTTCTTTAACAACTGACTTTAAGAATGTTTGCATTTAAAAACTGTTACAAACCCTACATAAAAATAAAATAAAGTATGATTATATAAATTTAATGTCAATATTTTTATGACATAATGAAATTCCTTTTGAAAAACTAAGTAAAATTCACCTAAGAAAAATGAAACCATTTCAAGTGCCCTGACACTGCAGTATTAATTTAATTTTCTCTTTAAATTAAGCATTACTGGACAAAATTTCATTATTATTTTGGAGTTTTCAAAGTAATGAAGAGAGTGTAATTTCAATGTAATTTTGACATTTTTATTTTTGAATGTAATTTTATTTTTATGAGTGTGGGAACGTTGTCCTCATGAATGTTTGTGCACCATATGCATGTCTGGTGCTGAGGCATGCTCGAAGAGGGCATTTGATCCCCTTGCATGTGTGTGCGCTGGATCCTGTATTTCCTTGAAGAATGGACGATGCTCTGCACTTACAATTCGGGTTTCAAGCCTCTGTACTGAAGTCTGAGAAAATTAAAAGTAAGTTAGATTTTTCTAACTTGTGTTTTGGGGTCATTCTCATCACCTTTTACCTAAGTTGATAGATGCCTCTGCTTAGAAGGAAATTTAAAGTCAGTATCATTATAAACAATGTGCAACATCCTACAGAAAATATTATAAAATAAATTCCGATGATATATGAGAACAATAAGCCATGAGAAGCTCATATTTATTTTAGAAAAAAAGATTAATAATATTTTAAATGTCATTGAACTTCAACACATTAATAGAAAAATGGAAAAATATCTAAGGAAAATGAAGAATTTGAGATAATTAATATATTCATCGTGTTAGAAATTATGCCAACAAAATTTTCTTAGAAGAAAGAGAAAACTTATTACTTTGACAAGATTATAATAAAGCAAAAATTTAACAAGAAACTAATAGTGCTGTGTTTTGTTTTGATATATTAAAAGCATTTATCACTGGTGTCAGAAGGCACCAAAGATTGTTTGCCATTTTTATACTTTTAAATATTTTAGTGGAAATAAAGAGAAAGCACAAAAATGTAAAAAGATATTCATTGTATAGGTATATAAATTTATTGTATTTCATATTTTTACATTATTTATAAAAGTACTTGGACATAGATAAAAACATCATACACACAAATTAATCAGACCCAAATTCTATACAACTTCATGAACTTATATACTGTTGGAATGCACATTCTGAACAGAAGCTGTGAAGTTTCACATTAAACAGGTTTTTATTTTCAGGTTTAAATGTGTTTTATTTCAAAATTCCTAAAAAAAAATTACATTAAAAGAAAAATAAATCAAATTTAAATTGTTTGAACAATGAGGAAAAGAAATTGCAGTCAAGGATGTTTCAATTGCCTTATACAGAATAATATAAAGATGAGAAAAATGTTATGAGGATAGTAACTATTAATAAGCATACAAACACATGTTTTTGATTAGAAAATGAAATACACATATTATTTTGCATGCCTGCAATAAGAAATTAGAAGTAGTAAATAACCATTTCGTGTAGCACAAATCTCTAAAACCTCATGGCTACACTTGGGTCTTGAATACCAAATTTTAGTTCCAAGCAGCTGCAATGAAGAATTTCAATTGGCTATAAACTGTCTCTAGAAATCTCTGACAGGCTCCCTGTAACACTGTGATACATTTTCCATGGCCCTTCAATTTTCTTTAGTATTTTTCTTCCTGCTTTGCACCTGTTAGTTATTAAAACTACATCAAACCACTCAGTCCCACAAAACCTGTAATTCATTTATTACAAAGAAATTCTGAAAAGAGGAAATGAAATAATCGAGAAGACTCAACAGAAAACCCTTGTTCTGTCTTCTCTTTTTGCCTTCTCTGGCTCATCCTCCTTTGCTGTCTTTTATGGAGAATATTACTCCTCTCTAATTTTCACAGTATTTGGCATTCTTGGAGAACTAGATTACTTGAACACCTTGATTATTAAATCAGTTTGAATATTTCTCAAATGTATACCACTAGTATTGACATGTAAACATAGAAATTGTTTCTTATTGTCTACAACATGTTCATTATCATATGTCTTCCACCTTCCTGTCCATTAATAGTCCAACTATTTTTTCTCATTTTATCTTGTTGATCATTTCTCCCTGAAAACAGTCTCTTCTCGTGTAATGTGTTCAGATGCTTCATCCAAAGGACCTAGGTAATGTTCAGTTTTTACAATGATTATTTTAATGTTAAGACCAGAGAGTTGTTAGGATAATTAACTTTCTCATAAAAACTTAAACTTTCTAATGAACATGGAATGTTCCTAGATAACTATTGACTTAAAACTCAAATGCACAAGTGATCTCTTTGAAGCCCCAAATATCTGTTTATTTCATTGTAGTTAGAAAAAAAATACTATCCTAAAGGGTAGGAAAAAATGGTGTCAGAGAACTAGCTATCCTACTGAAAAGAATATCCAAATTCAAAGACACAAAGCGACTGAGCCCTGAATATCTTAAAAAGACAATTACACATGCTTTAGAGGTATTTTCTGGTTTGCGGTGCAGATCACACAATCACCTGAGTCTTTGTGCATTTATAACTGCCTGGAGAATAGACTACCGTGGAATGATAATGTGTGTATATTTTAGCTAGCAATTCTTTTGATAAACCTGGGGAAGAAGATGCGGAATTAGAGAGTCGAATGAGAGATCTTCTGTGTGCTGGGAATAGCAAATGAGCCCACTGCTATAGCTTCCATTTGGATAATGGGGCTATCTGTGGCCACTGTTATCTACTCTCCAGGCAGCTGGCTGGCAGCACAAAGGCAAAGCTGCTCTATTCCTCCCGATAAAGGAAAGTCTTCCTAAGCTCTGCCCCTAACATCCACGGGCTATTTCCAAATTGCAGTGAGAAACACCACTCATCTGGTATAAGCCTACTTGCCATACACAGTAGCTTTCAACAGTTGCAATATATTCTCCTGAAACATTCAGGCATGCGCTCACTGCCTCACAATGCTGTCATTAAAGGAAAATCATGCAAGATAAAATGCAGAATAGGTGGACCTGTAATAGCCAGCATCTTCACAATAGCCAAAGTGCTGCATGGATTAGCAGTCATTTTCTGTAAAAGCTCACAATGAAAAGGAAGGGAATTTAGGGCAAGAAAATGAGGGTGCAGTGTGCTATGGAGTTGTTCTAAAGCAGTCATGTCTGTCACGTGCATCAGGTGACTTCACCTGTTTCTTCTTCACTGTGGAAGGAAGACGTAAAACTTCAAAATTTAGAAACTTAAAAAACAAAGTGACAGGAATAGTTAAACTTTCTCTTCTTGTCATTTAGTTTTCTGCAACCATTATCATTCTAACTCTGCGATTGTTAAAACACCACATATGGGAACAACTATTAAAGCTTATCATAGCATTAATAAAACATGAATCCTTATTTTGGCATGTATTTATGTGCATGAATTGCAATTTTTCATATAAATATACTCTCCTTTAAAATTACTGAAAATTTATCTATATAAATGGGAACTAGCACAAAGCAGGGGTGTGGGAGTCAAAGAAAGGTAAATCCTTGGGCTCACTGGTCAGCAAGTATAATCAATCAGCTTGGCAAGTTATAATCCAGTATGCTACCAAATCTTTAAAAAATGGATCTAGTACCCAAGATACAACACCCAGGTGTACACACACACACACACACACACACACACACACACACACCAGTTTCCTATTTACTGATAACCAATTCTGGGTGTGGTTCAAGAGTCAAAAGAAGAGTTGCTTAGTAAAGGAAAGCTTGCACTTCTTTTTTTGTATTTTTGTTTTTCATTTTTAAAAAAGAAAACAAACTATCATTTTTATTATGCATACCAATTCCAGTTCCCACCCCTCCCATCCTCCCATTCCCTCCACTTAGTCCCCCACTCTACCTCTCTCCCACTCCAAGGGGATAAAACACATTGCTTTGTGGAAAGCTCAAGGCCCTCTCTATTATATCTAGGCTGAGATAGGTATCCATCCAAAGAGAATAGGTTCCAAAAAAGCCAGTACAAGCAGTAGGGATAAACCCTGGTGCCTCTGCTGCTGACCCTTCAGGCTGCCCCAGCCATGCAACTGTAAACCACATTCAGAGATGCTGATTTGGTCCTATGATTGTTCCTTCCCAGTTTTGCTGGTGTTGGTGAGCTCCCATTAGCCCAGGTAGACTGTTTCAATGTGTATACCCATCATGGTCTTGACCTCTTTTCTTATATTCTCATTCCTCCCACCCTTCTGCTGGACTTTGGGAGCTCAGTCCAGTGCTCCAGTGTGCATCTCTGCCTTGGTTTCCATAAGTTGCTGGATGAAGGTTCTATGAAGACATTTGAGATAGTCATCAGTCTGACTACAGGGCAAGACCAGTTCGGGCCCTCTCTCCTCTATTGCTTAGGGTCTTAGCTGTGGTCATCCTTATGGATTCCTGGGAATTTCTCTAGAACCAGGATTTTGTTAACCCCATAATGGCTCCCTCAGTCAAAATGTCTCTTTTCTTGTTCTCATCTCTGTCCTTCCTCCATCACAATTATCCTGTTCCCTCAAGTTTTCCTTGCCCCTCCCCTTCTTCCCTCCTTTTCCATTTTCCTTTCTCCCCCACCCCTATGTTTTCAATTTTGTCATGTGATCTTGTCTATTTTGTTTTTTTTTTCTTCCTCATTTTTTATTAAAGATTTCCATCTTCTTCCCTCCTCCTCTCCCTTCCCTCCCCTCCCTTCCACCCATACCCCCTCTCCAAGTCCAGCTGGAATGGGACTGATGGAACAGGGGACCAAACCGGACTCTCTGAATGTGGCTGACGGTGGAGGAGGACTGAGAAACCAAGGACAACTGCAATGAACATAAACTCTACAGCATGGACGGGCATACTGTGACCCTGTCAGTTTGGTTGATCTTGTCTATTTTGACAGGTGGATCTATATATGTTACTTAGCTTCTCTAATATCATGAATTTTAGGTTCGGTAACCTTTGTTTATAGCTAGTATCCACTTATTAGTGAGTAAATACCATATTCATCTATTTGAGTCTGGGTTACCTCACTCAGGATGGTGTTTTCTAGTATCATCTATTTGCATGCCAAATTCAAGATGTCATTGTTTTTCTTTTTAATAATGCTGCTAGGAACATAGTTGAACAAATGTCTTTGTAGTATGATTGAGCATCTTATATCTACATATCTCTTATTCTAATGTGGAAAAAAATGAAGTTATAGGAGTTAAGTTAAAGGATATGTGCAATAATGGCACATATTGTTACAGTTCTTTTCTCTGGGGAGATCTATCATCTGTCTCTCTTTCTAAGTTTTCAGCAACAAGTTGAGATATGATTCTTCCAGTATTCATGCTAGGGAAACAAGGAGTTTGTTGAGCTTTCCTGCAGAACATGTAGGAGAGAGTTTGCTTATCAGAGTGTAACCTTTTTGTTGTCCCACAAAAAAGGCTCCACTGGGTGTTTACCCATCAGGGATGAAGGCTTGCTTACAGCCACCTAGATGAATGCCCTACCCCTGAATCTTTCATGATATATACCTTCTTTCCCATGCCCTAGGCCATGCATGCAAGCTGTTAGAGCAATGTTGTGTACCTCAGCTGAAGCAGGTGGATATTGAAAAAGGCAGGGTGAACAGTCATCAAACCCAACTGGAATTGTAGTATGGAGACCCCATGTTTGTTTCCCAACCACACAGACTCTCAAAATAATCATGCAGTACCTATATTATTTAAATCACTCCTTGGCCCATTAGCTCTAGCTTCTTATTTTCTATCTCTTACATCTTCATTCAATCCATATCCATTAATCTGTGCATAAGCACAATGTTGTGGCCTAGCAGCAAAGAGTCAGCATGGCAGTCTCCAGTGGTGGCTCCATGGCTTCTCCCTGACTCTGTCTTCTTCCTCTCAGTACTCCATTTAATTTTCCTGCCTAGATAAGTTCTACCCTGCTATAGGTCCCACTCAGTTTCTTTATTCATTAATGGTAATCACACCATACAGAGGGCAATCTCACATCATAGAATGATCTTGTCTAACTAGTGGGCATGAATGAAATCCCCAAGATAATGTTGTGTGGCTCAGAGGATAGCCCTGAACAATAGCATACTGTTCTGTTATCATTAAAAAGCAGTGTTTCTCTCAATTATATACAGTGGTAATCCAGATAGCACCTTCACTTTTCGTTATCTAGTAAGCTAATTTAACTCCACTTCTTATTTAATTAAAACATTTTATACAGCTTAAATAGATGGTGATGTCATGTGAATAAATTAAAATTGAGAGAAAAAAGTCTGTGAATGCTACCCATTATCCACAGGATTTTTTTTTTTGCGAATTTAGACTGAAAGAAGTTTTATTCATATTTATGTTGTATCCATATCTTTCATGATAAAGCCTGGCAGGTTGCTGGCCTGCATCACTACATATTCTATATTTGGGTTAAAGAAATACTTCTAAGGTGATCCTAATATGTACCTAAAGTAGAGAGAGATCAGAGACTTGACAGAATAGGTCATTTAAACATGCCTTTTATTAGACATTTGCTTCAAAAGAATGTTTAGTTTCAAGCATTACCAAATATTTTTTAATTCAAATCTTCTTAAAGACAGACTTTTCTCTTCAGGTTGATTTAGCCTTGAGGATGATCTGAGTACAGAAAATGTCAAGAGCTTGGCTCTTGTCTGTTTTCCACCTTTCTCCTCGCCAAAACCTAAGGTGTTATCTAGTCCCAAATTTCTGAAAACTAAAGGGCAACTACTTTGAGTTCATCTATAAACCTAATATACAGCAAATCTACACAGACTTCTGGCAACTAATTTACTGTTCTCATAAACATCCCCTGAAAGACGCAAGCTGTCTGTACACAGTCCAGCAGGAATATTAGCCTATTTCTCAGTTGAACTCTCTGTGTTTAACCCAATCGCCAAGCCAGTGTGTGTATTGGCTTTAAATTTCCAGATAGAAGTCAAGTAGTAAGCTACCCTGTGCCCTGGCAACAAGGAATACCATGTGACTGATGCTTGAATGGTGATTTGGGTAACTACCAACCTTTCCAGTTTGGAGTTATAGACTGCTAGGAACTGCGCTGCATTAATTCCATGTTATCCTCACGATGGTCACTTCTCTGAACATACTGCAGGTGTGGAACTAGCAGTCATCAAGGTTTGAAAAGAAATAATTTTCCTTTTTTACCTTCGTATATTAGTTGCACACTCTGCAACTAATAGACAGATTTCTAAAGTTACCACAGAAAAAAACTATTAGAATGCATTTACATATACCAAGTCATAATCACATTATAATTAGTGTAGCATTATTTAAAATAACACTTAAACAGTTGATATTAACATATATTTTCATAAAAGTTGCTGAAATTCTTTATAAAATACTTATGAAAATGAAAATAGCATTGGTTACAAAACCAGTGTTAGTGCAAGCAGAGAGATGATAGGGAAGCAAACATGACGGCTTGGGCTTCACCGTCTTATAATACTCAGCACAAATATCAAAGGGCTAATATTCTTACACAGATGGCACCGTTGCTTGGAGGTCTCTGCCTTCTGAATGTTTCCCCCTGAGTTCAGCAGCAAAGGGATTTGTTCAAAAAGGCTCCAATATCATGCTAAGCATGGCATCCCTACCTTGCTAAAATAGCAGTAAAGCATGATTTTATAATAATCTTAATTCTTTAAAGCATTTAACATCTGTTCCTGGGTGCGAAGGTAAATGAAGAGGAAATATCCACATCAGATTTTGAAGTGAAAGGGGAAATTAGCAGATGTGCATGTATTCCTCTGAAGGATGAATGGAGAAGACTTTCCAGATTTACATAAATTAGCCTAAACAGCTGCCTCCTGTTCCACTAGTTGATCCAATCTGAAACTGAGGAATTGGGAAGGGAGAGTAAACAAAATAAAAATCCATTATTCTTCACAACTGATATTAAAAGAAACATTCTGAGTTAATCATTTATGGAAATGTATCAGGAGGAATGACTTTGATCATTTCCTTTTGTCTCTTCATAGACTTTTTCTTTCAAAGAAAATCATTTTTTCTTTGAACTGTTTTCAAATTTATAATTGAAGATGCTAGGAGAATGTTATTGGACAAAGGAGCTGTGAAAAGTTTGATATTGATGTTCTTTTAATATTCATGAAGGGTGTTTGCAGGTTGATGGCAAATACTAACAGCAAAATAGGACAGATGACGGAAAGGAGAGCAAAATCACAGGTTAACTGAAGCATTAAAGACTCAATATTGGTCTTCATAGAATTATTTTTCCCCATGTTTAGGCATTTGGTTTGTTACATTAGATTTTAGTTGTTAAGCTTAATGAAAAAAATAAAAATGCAGTAATAATGTCCATGAATTGGCTATAGAAAATGTACATCTCAGAATATTTATGTGCTTTTGTCACTATTTGTGCACCTATGAGAGTCCCCTCATTACAAAGCCAAACTGAATTATGATGTATACAGATAGGTCCCGTCTTCTTAGAGATTTAAACCGTTTTGGTTTGAGAGGGAGTGTCTGTTATTTTTGTGGACAACTCTGAACAGATTTCCACGTTCACTGCTCTTGAAAATAATGGACATCATGAATGTGTTACTATGTGTACTATGTGCACAACACCCTAATCAGCATTTTCATCCTTTCCCATTAACTGTTGATATTGTCAATTTAGAATTTCATGTTGACAATATTGTGAGAGTTTCCCAATTAGTTGTCTGTGTTTTGTGTTGGTGGAGCTTTTGCTATCCAAAGCCTTATGTGACAGGGTGAATAGGCAGGTTGTTAATTCTTTGGAAATGTAATTGGCTCTGAGGATTAGCAATTCCAAATGCATTTACTTTACTTAATTTTCAAGGAACAAAAGTCAAAATGTGAAGCAAAGCATACGGTCAAGCCATCAGAAGATTACTTTTTCTTGTTCTTAGAATTGTCTTCCTGTTACTCTTCAATTCTAGAATCTTTAGAATAATAGGAATGTGCACCCCTGCAAGGATCTTTATCTGTGAATCTCAGTCATTGTGAAGATGAGCTTACATTCTCACAATGTTTGATAGGTAGGTGCCACACTATTTAAGCAGAAAGTTGGCACGGTAGTTCAGAACTTTCAGCCTTGGAACCAAGCACCATTGTGCTCTCTTTTCCCTGATTAAGAGTATTTCCCAACTCAGGGTAGATTGTTTCTCTCTGAGAAAAGTTTCGACATTAAGAAATGGAATGATACATGACTCCTGCAACACTCTTCAAATAACAGGAACAGGTCCTCTGTTTTTATTCTATTGCCATCTTAATGGGTGTAAATTCACAACATCCATTTACTCCAGTGTCTGTGGAAGATTGATTGTTTGTAAAATTAATTGACATAATTATGGCTTGTTTTAATCTTTCATCTTTAATCTTTCCTCCATTAAATTGGTTGCCTCTTTATTCACATCAGGTCTTGCTAAGGCTATTTGCCTCATGACTAGAAGTGAATTCCAGCATGTAGAAGGGGAGCCTGGGGGATGCCTTTGACATCTAAAGTTGTATCCCCAGAATATACATATTCTTACTTGACACCTTTCTTCTTCCTTTGACATCTTATTTAATGTATCTTGTAGCTTCCATTTCTAATTGAATTATCCTCTCCATGGTTTTTAATAAAAGCTACAGATAATATTTGATTAAAAATTTTATTTTTAAAATTCTGGTAAACGAAGTACTAACATATAGCAAACTGTGCTCTCAGAAGACAAGGCATCTAAGGTTATAGGCCCCACCCTGTGTGGGAGAGATAGGTGGGAAATTTCTCCTATGAATCACTAGTCTATTCATACCATAAAGGGAATTCTAATTTTGTCCCTGAAAGTATATATAATATGTTATACATTTTATTTATTATTTCCCATCAAGATCCTTCTCAATGTCACAGTCTAACAAAGGAAACTATTCTCTACTAGATCCAAGCAAAATGACAAATCTCATGAGTAACTAGAAAGTTGTGGAGCTGCTTTATAAACTAAGGATCTCAAAGTAAATAAACTACTGGGAATGAATCTGCAACCAAATAACCTAACCAGGGGGGAAAATGTGGCTTTGTATTGTGCACTCGCCAGGTGTCCTTCCTTGACATAAGCTTTCTTATTCATTAGATGAGAGGGCCAGCTGGGGTTATAGATGGATATTAAGGAAGACATGTCTAATTTTTCCACTCGAGGAAAGCAGGTGTAATCTTACTAACATAATAACTTACAAAAAGAAGTGGAAAGAAATCGTGTTTTGTAATAACATTTTTCATGTAGGACTAATGTAAAATATTCTCTCATGCTGCTCTGCTAGAATATAAAGCTACGTTTGAAACAATTTATAACAAACTTTACAGTGAGACTTTCATTTACCATGTTAAGAAATGCCAAACATTTATGATTAAATTCTGTTTTAGAAGTTTATGCACATTACATTTTGTGAGATTAAATATGAAAACATGAAAGTTTCAATGCTATCTCAGACACTGCCCCACAAAGGAAGAAGTTGTCATTTAAATTTCATGGGCATACCTGTTGGTTAAATTCTTAGATCATGTGAAAAATAATTAATTAGCTTGACAAGTTATTTTTCATTGATAAAGGACACTCAGGAAAACGATTCAAAGTAAAGTTAGAATACAGAAAGTCTCTAGAGAGGACACATTTTTATCTGCAGATTAGATTATGATGTTGATCTAGCAAGCTTTACAACATGGGTTTGGCTGATGGACTCAGGAAATATTTGAGTCTGGAGCCTTTGGGAATGAAACTCAAGAAAATGTCTGGGGCAATTATCTTTGGCTTTTGTAACCTGCTCTTTGTTATTGTGTTTGGATTGATGGCGTGCTTTCTGCTGGAACAGTGGCCCATGACAACAGGCACGGGAGATAACACTGACGCAAGACCCCGAAGACGGCAGAGCAAATGTGTAACTGACGACAATGACAAGTCTGCGCTGATAACGGGAATCATAAAGTGGAATCCATTCTCTGTGTCCCTTAGCAATAAACGTAGAATCAGAACGTATAATTCTACGAGCTTGTTGGACAAAACTGATGAAAAACCCCAAGTTCTGACATTCTTTTTCAACACTAAGGATTCCATAAGTGATCTCATGGCTACAGGAATAACTCACTTTTCCAGGAATCACATCTTTTTTTTTTTTTCCATCTTCACTTACACGGTTTGATAATTCAATGAAAAATTTTGATTCTATTGCTTACATAACATTACATCATGGTCAATAATGTTGCAAATGATTTTGGAACAAAGGTGTTAGCATCTCAAAGCATGAAATTAATTTAGGACGTTATGGAAAGCCATTGCTTAGTTCACTGAGATTTTATTTCATGTACAATACTACATTTTATATTGTGAAATTAATCCCTTTTGTTCCCATCAGAATGCTCATTAAAAAGTAAAAAGTTATGTAAAAGCTCTTCAGTGTCCTTCAACAATCTTCAGTACACTTGTATTTGAGACAGATGTCTGCTATGTGATAAGTCATAGACTATCAGTTTCACAGATGTATTAGGTAAAATAATTACATTTTGGAGAATAAAGGGAGAAAAACATGGTGTATTTCTTGGTAAGAAAATTTGTATTGGTTTTTTTTTCTTTTTTTGATATTTTTTTATTAAAGATTTCCATCTCCTCCCCTTCTCCTCCCCCTTCCCTCCCCTCCCTTCCACCCATAGCCCCACTCCATCCCTCTCCAAGACAAAGAGCCATCAGGGTTCCCTTCACTATGTTAAGTCCAAGGTCCTCCTAGCTCCCCCTAAGTCCAGGAAGGTGAGCAACCAAACTGACAAGGCTCACAGTGTTGTACTGGTTTTTAACTCACACTTTGTGGATAAATGGGAATTCAAGGCATCTGGGAACGTAGGGACCATGCTTACTGTAGGAGAAACAGGTGGGAAAATTCACTTAGAAATCACTAGTCCATTAATTCCTGGAGTGGAAGATTACATTGTCAAATTGTAGAATGCTGAAAGACAAAACCTTAGCTCTATTTCAGAGAGAAAATATTTTGCATTTTGAACTCAACCTTGAGGCTAAAGAAATGTCACTTCTCAATTTGTCTCACACATTTAATGACTGTGATAGTCTGGCTGTGAAATATATGTGTTGAAGGTATGGTGTGTAGCTCCTGGTGTATTTTGAAAGGTTTTAGAAATATTTCAAGTGGAGCCAAGCTAAATAAAGTTAAATCACAGAAGATTTCACTTGGAAGAATGGCATCTTTCATCCTTTGCCGCTGTGTATTCTGGTTCTTGTATGGTCACAAAGTAAACGACTCTCCTTTCTATAGACCCCTGCCACCAACATATCCTGCCCAAGCACATGGGGTCAGGCAACCACGGAGTGGACCCTCTGAAGCTGTGAGGCAAAAAAAAAAAAAAAAAAAAAAAAAAAAAAAAAAAAAAAAAAAAAAAAAAATCTTTCTTTTCCAGTAAGGTATTTATTTCGTCACAATAATGAAAAATTAACAGTAACAGTTTTCAGATGTTTGATTAAAAACCTAACCATAAATAGTAACCCAGAGGATTTGGGTTCAATTGCCAGCATCCACATGATTGCTCAAAACCATCTGTAACTCGAGGTCCTTAAGATAAAATGCCTTTCCCTGACCTTCACAGGTCCTTTAATGTAGTAGCTTATTTTATTGATTTATGTAAGTTGAACTAACCCTACCTGCATCAATGGGATGAGTCCTACTTGATCATCAAGATCTTTTTGATGCTTTCTTTAATTCAGTTTGCAAGTACTTTATTGAGAAATTGTGGATGCATGCTCATGAGTGAAAGTTGTCTGTGATTCTCTTTACTTGTCGGATTTTTATGTGGTTTATGTAATAGCATAATGGTGTCTTCATGAAATAAATTGGGCACTGTACCTGGTTTTGAATGTATGGAATATTTTGAGAAGCACTGACTTTCAAAAATCTAGTAGGAAGTCTAGTAGAAAATCTAGCAGAATTTCTTTTTTAAAATCGTCTGACCCTGGGGTTTAATTTTGGTTAATAGACTTTTAATTACTATTTTTTGTCTCACAAAGGTTATAAGTCTGTTCAAATTGCTTATCTAATCTTGATTTAACTTTAGTAGGTGGGAAGAATTAGTTATCCATCAC
Organism: Arvicola amphibius; assembly: GCF_903992535.2. Lineage (NCBI taxonomy): Eukaryota > Metazoa > Chordata > Mammalia > Rodentia > Cricetidae > Arvicola > Arvicola amphibius. The sequence continues at coordinate 125,090,511 of NC_052053.1, forward strand.
GTTTTGACTTTCTATTTTTTGGAGTACAGGTTATGTTTTTAATGTGTGTCCTTAAGATTTTGTGGATTTTCTATGTATGTGTTGTTATGTCTCCATTTTCATGTCTAAGTTTGTTAATTTGGATCTTCTGTGTCCAACTTTGAGTTAATTTTAGTTAATTTGGTTAAGTGTTTCTCAATGTTAATGATTTTCTTACTTCTATGACTTCTTGTTGATTTCCAGCTTTAATCTGTGATGGGTGGATGAAATATAGGGTGTAAGTTTAGTTACATTATATCTGTTGAGACTTCTTTTTAGTACAAGTATGTGATCAATTTGTAAAAGTTCCATGAGGCACTGAAAAGAAGGTATATATTCATTTCTGTTTGGGTTAAATATTCTGTAATTTTCTTTTAGGTTCATTTGGTTTATATCCTTAGTTACTTTGAACATTTCTCTAGTATGTTTTTCCCTTTATGACCTATCTATTGGTGAGGATGGTGTATGGAAGTCTTGCATTGTAAGTCTGTGATGGTCAATATGTAATTTAAACTATACTAGTATTTCTTTTATGAGCTGGTTACCCTTTTGGGTACATAGTTGTTAAAGATTGCAGTGTTCTCTGGGTGTTTCTTTCTTTGATAAAGATGTAGTAACCACCCCTACCTCTTCTGATTAGTTTTGGTTTGAAGTATATTTTTTCAGATGTTAAAATGTTTATACGAACTTGTTTCTAAGGCCAGTTTTCTTGGATTATCTATTTTTTTTTTTTACTATTTTACCTTAAGTTAATATCTATCCTTGATGTTGAGGTATATTTCTTGGTTGCAGAAGAAAAATAGAACATGTTTTCACATCTGTAGCTTGTTTGTTACTCAGAAAATATATCATTTGCAATGTTGTTTGGCCAATAGCTTAAGAGTATTGCTAGCTAGGTCTTATATTGTAACTTAACTCATTCCCATTATTTTGTATTCACCATGAGGCTCATGGCCTATGGGCAAGGTTTTAGTAACTCTGTATCCGGTGGCAGCTAAAAGTCTTCTTCTCTTTGACTCTTCCTTCTACTCTTCCTTCTTTCTCCCAGCATTAGGTTTAGTTTTCCCACCTAATTCTATTCTGCTAAGCCACTGGCCACAGCATTATTAATTAACTAATAAAAGCAACACACAAACTGCAGAACTTCCAACACCACACATCCATTCTGTTAGGTTATGTCTTTTTTATTGGGTAATTGAGAACATTGATAAGGAGAGATATCAAAGACCAGTGATTGCTGATTCCTGTTATATTTTTTCCTTCTTGATTTTTTTCATCTAGAATTGTCTATTTCTTTTCTTTACTTCTTGCATGAAATGAACATCCTCAGGTTGAACTTTTTTTTTCTAGTAACTTTTCTGGGGTAAATTTGCAGATAGACATTGCCTTAACTTATCTTTTTTTTCCTCTCTCAGAAAATGTCTTATCATCTCCAAGTATTGCAATTGAAAGTTGGTGAAGTACAGTAGTCTGGAATGGCATTTGTTGTCCTTTATAGTTTGTAGAACACCTGTACAGGCCCTTATGGCTTTTAGGGTCTCCATCGAAAAGTCAGGTATTATTTTAATAGGTCTGTTTTTATTATATGTTTTTGGTGCTTTTTCTTGCAGATCTTAATATTCTATCTTTTTTCTGTATGTTTATTGTTTTGTTTATGTTGTGCTAATGGTAGTTTTTTCTGGCCCATCCTGCTTTGTGTTTATTATTCTTCTTGCACCTTTACAGATATCTTCTTTAGATTAGGAAAATTCTTTTCTTACTATGTTAGAAATACTTTGTCTTCTTCCTTTATTCTTATTACTCTTAAATTTGATCTTATTATTTTTATGTTTTATAGGGTTGCAAATTTCCTAGATGTTTTGTGCCTGGAATGTCTTGGATTTACCATTTTCTTTACCTAAGGTATCCAGTTTTTCTACCGTGTGTTTAAAGTTTTCCTTCCTGTCTTTTATCTCCTGAATTCTGTTAGTAAGCCTGCGTTTGAGGTTCCTGTCTGAAATCCTAAATTTTTCATGTCCAGCTATCACTCATTTTTATTGATTCTCTTTCTACTTTACATTCTTGAACTGTTTTATTTATTGTTTTTCTACCCTTGTTTTTCTTTTCATAGATTTCTTTAGTGATTTATTCAGTTCCTCTTCAAGGACCTCTATCATATTAAGAAAGGCTAGCTTAAGGTCTTCCTTAACTTTAGCTATGTTATATTTCTCAGAACTTACTTGACTAGAGCTGCTTTACTAGTCCTCTGGTGGAGGACATGCCCTAATTGTGTTTTATACGGGAATCTGGACATCTGGCTTTGGGGTGGTTGTAATACTAGGTTCTGATAATTGGTTTTAACATTGTTGGGTTGGTGTTTTGTTCCATGGATTCTGTTGCCCTCGCTGATTCTTAGAAAGCTGTGGTATTTGAGTATTGCATGGTAGGGGATTTTTTTGGAATCTTACCAGAAATGGCCACTCAGAGATTAAGGTAGAATGTGTTTTTAGATATTGGAAGCTGAGTCTTAAGAAGGAGAATGGACTTGGATAGGGCTGATGTGAGGGAGGAAAGCAAAGTATTTCACCAAGATCTGCTTACTCCCTAGAATGTGGACAGAGAATGAGAAGAGGATTTGCCATGTAATCTGTTCTACTTGGTTTTCTGGAAGGCTTGGCTGGAATGTTCCCAGGGAATGCCTGTAGTTCGATACCAAGACAAGATGTACCAGGAAGAAGATTGAAAGAGAAGATATGGATAGAGGAGGTATGTATATGGGGGTGTTACAGCATATGGTCTGTTATAGAGTTGTGGGCCATACTTGGAAAATGAATTTGTAGGAGAAAAGGGAAATGTGAAGATCTTCACTTAGTCTATCTCCTTCCCCAGGGGCATAGCAGCTAAGTTCACAGGGAATGCCTGCTGGGGTTGGGGTTTGCTACTGAACTTCTAATGGTATTTTTTCTTTCATACAACTGAGAGCTAGTTCCATTTCTCATGCAATATCATGAACTTTCAGATACATGAATTCTGGCTCCTAGCTTTCCCAGGTGTCTGTGCTATAACAGATGCTGTGTGTTCTTTACACCCAGTCCCTGTTTTTTGTAGGACAACTGATTTAATTCTAGTGTTATAATCGAAATGAGAATAGTATCAACACAATTGTAGAGAAGACTGCCACAGGAAACACCTCAATATTAGTTAGTGTAAGACAGTTAAAAATAGATAACAAAAGAGTTAAATTATGAAAGGGAGATCGTACCAAATAGTTAAAAAATGGGATAAAAAAATGAAAAAACTAAAGGTATATTGAGGTTAACGGACAAGTTTGTTGGCACTCTATGTGAGTTTGCAGTTGAATTTTGTAGGTAAATTTTTAATTATGAAGAAATATTTTCACATTTTAGCATGCTTTTGTCTTAGTATTTATTTTCTGTGTTCTATTCTCCTCCTCTATACCTATTAAAAAGTGAAGTAAATCTATGGTAGTTTGTAGAACTGAGTTGAAATACTTAGCTAATGCCATGACCCTAAAGTACCAAGGTTTAAATGTTTTAAATAATAGAAGTTCATTTTCTTCCTGTGGAGTCTGAACACCTGATATTGAGATGTTTTCAAGAGTTCTTCAGTGGCTGATCTTGGCTTGTAGGTGGCTGATTTCTTCCTTTGTCTCTTATTGCCTTCCTTTAAGTGGATGTCTGAAATCCTCTTCTTATGGTAATAGCAATCATATCAAAACAGAGTCCATCAACCATACCTTAGTTTCTATTTAAAAAACTGCTTTGAAGATGTATTCTCCTAATTCACATTCAGAGATATGGATTATTGATGACTTTGTGTGCAGATGAGGAAGACAGTCTACAGTTTACATGAGGTTTCCCTCCTGCATCAGGCATGTATCTAGTATGTATATATAGCACATATATGTATGTATAAATGCAAACACATACGCAAGCACATAAAACAGTCTTGAGAAAAATTTAAAGGAACTAAAAATTTGTTGAAATGCACAGTAAAATTGCGTCTCCTTATCCTGTGCTCAGACATGCAGTTCTAAAAATCATGCAAAAACTGTCCACTCAAGAAAAAAGATCATTTGCCCACTGACTCTCAGGGGTCTTGCAGCTAATGTTTTAGATTTTATTAAAAATATTTTCTCTTCCCTTTGCATGAAATAGTTTTTTCCTGTATGTCATTTAATGGAGTGTCCAAACTCTTGTATTTTCTATTCATGCATTTAGATTATAATTGATATTTACCAAATTATCTAGTTCTTCTATTTTCTCTTGCTATTCTGCTTTCCACACGATCCATTCACCAGCGAGACTTTCCACTGATCTTTCAGTTTGACCTATTTTAATTCTCATTGTTTTCATTACTTCACTTTGGTGTTTTGAAGTATTTCTATCTATTTTTTAGATTTTATTTTGATATAGTAAGTTAACCTTCTGATTCTAACAGCTGTAATTCCCACAGGAAACTCTTGAGCCTTCTTTGTGTTGTTTTGCCATATGTATTCTTTTGTCTTTTACATCTGAAAAGTCATCTAAATTATTTTGATACAGGATAATTGCTATGATACTCATAATTTTTGAGAGAACAAGATTTTCTGCTTTTTTGTTTATCTTTCTTGGTTTTAGATCTAGAATCTGCCTATCTGTGGTTATATTGTTGCTCACGATTTTTGTTTTTACTTCTGCTTTTTAAACTCATGGTGCTTGTCTTTATTCAGAAGATGTGTTTACAATGTCCAGGAGAAACTGAATTATTATATAGCCATGCTACTATACCTGTCTGTTCAAATTGTATTCTACTCCAACTCTATGAGTTGAGTACTATTTACAATAGTCATTGTCCAACAATTAATTCATTCTAATAGAATGGCAAGTTACCACAAAACAGAAACTTTTAATTACTTATTTGTTTGAGGGCAAATGGACACCAATGGTACTGGGTATAATAGTATGACTGTGTGGAAAGGAAAAGTACTAAGTAATGATTGTGTTATTAGTGATGACTACTAGACGGTAAAATGGGAAGCAGAGAAGAGGAAATTCATAGGAGCAAGACTAATCGAGGCAATGGAAAAATGGTGATGGGAATATGTAGGTCTTGGTTAAAGATTGTAGTGATGAGCTGTGGGCTGCTTCCCACTGCCCTGCTCTCGGCCGCCGGCTAGCTTATGCCCCAAAATAACAACACAAAAACTGTATTCTTTTAAATACTGCCTGGCCCATTATTTTCAGCCTCTTACTCACATCTTGACTAACCCATATCGAATAATCTGTGTAACACCATGAATGGTGTCTTACCCGGAAAGATGCAGCACATCTGACCTGGTGGCTGGCTTCATCGCATCTCTCTCTCTCAGGAGAGGCATGGCAGTCTGCCCCAGAGAGGAGAGGCAGGGCAACTGTCTGAGCCATCTACCTCACTTCCTTTTTCTTGTTCTGTCTATTCCACCTATCTAAATCTTGCCCTATCAAAAAGCCAAGGCAGTTTGTTTATTAGCCAATGGGAATCCTCCATCAAAAGATAGAGTAAAAAGGGGAGGTAAGGATATGTACTCAGTTACTGTAAACTAGGGCAGCTTTGTGAGTTGGAAGATATGGAAAAACAATAATGAATATGAGAAAGAAAGGAAGAAAAAGGGAGATAAAGAAAGGATAAGAGAGTAGGAACTATAGGGGACAGTGTTGGCTTGCTTTGATGACCTATCTTACTCTAGAAATAAAAATATATAGCTGGGTGAAAATCTAGAATAACAAAATATTTTGGAATCTTTGGCAGCTAAGCAATAGCTGTTTGGGGAAAAAAGATCTGGGTGCAGAGATAAAAATGAGATTGCAAGCTTGAAAACTGTTTTTGTATCCTTGGTTGATCTGGTTTTTTTTTTTTTTTTTTTTTTTTTTTTTTTTTTTTTTTTTTTCTACATGGTGTTGTTCAACGTTTTATGTTGTGTTAATGTTTACAGGTTTGGTTCTTCTCTCATGGGCCCCCTGCTCCTTTGGACTTAATTCTGTTGGGTGTGGAGAGCTGAAGCAAACACTTCTGATGCTTTTCACTGTTTTTTGCACAGAATTTGGAGCTGTTTGTGGCTCTGCAATGACCAGAAACAACTGTTTGGAGCTGTATTTAAATCAACAGTTTTGCCTTTCTCCGTTGAAGAGCAAATGATGGCCCTAGCAGCAGTAACTGGAAGCCATCTACCACATCCCTAGCAGAGCAGATTCTGTTGAATTTATGGTAGTTGTTCAATTCAGTATGTATGGAATAAAATGTAACTATGAGAGCACTGGGCAGAGCACAAATCCAGTTTTATACAAAAGACAGGTCATGTGTCCCATGGTAGAAGAGATTTCAGGGGCTGTAGAAGTAGATGGTGGAGTGAAAAAAAAAATCATGTTCCTTTTTAAAAATTTTTTTATTATTATTATTAAAAATTTCTGCCTCTTCCCACCTCCAATTTCCCTCCCCTTCCCTTAACTCCCCATCCCCCTCACTTTCCAGTCCAAGGAGCAGTCAGGGTTCCCTGCCCTGCGGGAAGTCCAAGGTCCAACCCACTCCATCTAGGTCCAGGAAGATGCGCATTTAAACATACTAGGCTCCTCAAAAGCCAGTACATGCAGTAGGATCAAAAACCCAGTGCCACTGTTCTTGGCTTCTCAGTCAGCCCTCACTGTCAGCCACGTTCAGAGAGTCCGGTTTGATCCCATGCTTTTTCAGTCCTGGTCCAGCTGGCCTTGGTGAACTCCCATTAGACCAGCCCCACCGTCTCAGTGGGTGGGCGCACTCCTCACGGTCCTGACTTCCTTGCTCATGTTTTCCCTCCTTCAGCTCCTCATTTGGGCCTTGGGAGCCTAGTCCCATAGGACACGCAGCTCCCGTCAGGCATAATGACATATGTCATGTCACACAGACGACACTGGAGTTGGTGTGGCACTAAGTTTAGAGCACTTTTACTTAGATAAAAGGGAGAATATGGGAAGAGTCTCGTATTATCACAATTGATCTTGAAGTCAGTGTTTGAAAGTTAATATCCTCATTTTATAAACATGAAAACCGGAGTTATGCAGGTAATTGTCTTGCCTGCAATCTTTTAAGCTAGGTAAGGAGCCAGAACTTTGTACCTAGTCCAAAACATTTGTGTGTACTATTTCAAATTCTCCATGATTATGACAAAGTCATGTTTTTGAAGTAACACAGTTCTACTGTATGATTTTAGATATCCGTATGATCATCACAGGATATAACAGAGGCAGTAAAATGAATCTTAAGATCAAGAAATGTAAGGTAAGCTTGAATGTGTTCCTCTGCAAGTTCATACAAACTAGCTATAAGAAGGGTACCTGTAAAATCTCATATGAAATGCTTTATTTCTCTTCAGCTTAAAAGAGAATAAAACTATGATAAGACAGACATTGTCATTTCCATCTCTACGGTAAGTGTTACCCAAAAGGAACATCCTCATTTCAGTGCCCTGATAGATTTTTGAGACATTGTGATGTATTTGGGCAGTCATAGTTTAAGAATTGAAAAGCTGCATCAGAAATAGCTAATCAGGAGTGAACATTGTCTGTGTTCTTGATTTGTTAAAGAAGAGTTAAGGAACTAAGAATATGCATCATGAATTTCATGAAAAATAATTTTGATTACAAAAGCACTGTGTTAGTATAAAAATCATGAAATTTGAAGTTCTAGCATATCGAAGAGTGAAACAGATGGATTTTCTTACAAATTAAGGGGGCAGAAGTAGTGTTATAGGAAATGGTTCTATGGTTAACATAAAATAAGTCTACAATCTATCAAAAATACAAGGAATAGTTTTCTTGATTTCAAACAAAAATGTAACCAGAATACTGCATTAAGCAGTCCTGCAATGGATAGCAGGCAGGAATATGTAATATTCATGGTCATCCCAGCAATTAGTAGAACTGGCATATTTTGAATGGGTTATTAGTAAATGTATAAATGACTCTGAAATGCATAAGTAAGATGGCTGTATACTTAATGAACCAAGAAAAATATGACCATCCATGTTTAGAAGGTCATATGTGACTATTCAGGCAGAAATTGGTGGCATCTGTTGCTAGTTCAGAATCTCACAAGGGTTGAATATCGCCATTTGTGTGGGGCATTAAATGAATGTGCAGTGCTCACTGATTAAAGCAATGAGATATGTGTTATATAAAATTTCTTCCTCTGTTAGGCCATAAGATATAGTTGATGTTCTTAATGGAACACTGAACATTTATTTTCAGCGTCTAAGTAAAAGGCCAACACTGCATGCTGGATGCTTGATTCCTCTGTGTGTGTGTGTGTGTGTGGTGTGATTTTTCTCTCTAAGTGTGTATGCATGTATATGAATGATAGACAAAACAAAACAATAATTTACATAATTATAAATTATTCTGTATACCTATGTGATTTAATATGTTTAAATGGATAACTCTTAAGTTTTAGCATTAAAATTTAGAAATTATTAGTTATATAGGTTTGGTTCCAGCATTTCAGAAGCTGGAGAAGGAGGGTTGTCACAATTTTGAGGCCAGTCCTAGTTATATAGTGTGTTTTAGGACAACCTTGAAAACAGAGTGAAAGAATTCTGTAAAAAAAAAAAATGTGACTTTCCAAGCTACGACTTAAATAATAACCTTAGTTGAGCTGCTCTGTTATGTATATTGGACACAAGGTAGCTATAAAAGTTTCACCCAGGACCACAAAGAAACCATTAGAAACAAATGCAATTTAAACAGAATATAAAACAAAACACACCTGTGGAGAGTGAGTATGTATACTCTAGAAATGTAAAGGTTTACTTTGTAAAACGTTTTGGTAAACAATAAATGCATTGTAAATAGATAAGCAAAGATAGCATTTAAGAAAGAGAAACCAAAGATCCTCCACTTCTTCAACAGCTGAATCAGTGTTTGTTGGCACATTCCCTCTCAGAAATAATCCTCAAAGCAAGAAACATGAGACAGAAATAAACACTCATCTTTGAAAAAATTGCATCTGTACTCCCAAACCAAAATATTTATAGGCTGCCAACTACAGGGGAAATCAAATGAATGTGGGGGGAAGCCAAGCCAGTGTGATTGCTGCTGATTTCAGCCACAGATGGCGGAGTGTAATTTCCCAGATAAGTGGTATATCCTGAGGGTCAGTACAGGAATGGGGTGCACAGTCTTGGGGTGGAGACATCGCTGCACTCTGTAGGGTACACTCACTAATAAGAAAGGTGGAGCTTAATGAGTAAACAGGAGCCAAATCTGTTTAAAATATAGTACAATATTTTAGTTGGTTGATGAAGCAGCAACCATCTCTGCATATGCTCAACAACGAAGTAGGAGAGAGAGGAATATAGTAATTCCTATACACATGCAAACACAAGAAAGAGAGAGGGTGGATTTCTGTATCGTATGAACAGATTGAATACTGAAAGGTTATATAGCCAAATTTGTGTAGTGAAAGGTCATAGATTTTTTAAATTATAAAATAATCACATAATCTCTATCTCTTTCTTTTACTATTCCTAAGCCCTCCCTATATCCCACCTTTCTTCTTTTTCATATTGATACCCTCATACATTGTTGTTACATTGTTGTACCTGAACACATAAATATAATCTGCTCTGTCTGTATGATGTTATCTGTTACATCGCAGGACTGATCACTTGGCATTGGATAAACATTTGGGAGCTCATCCCTTGGCAAGAGCATTTCTCCTGACCTCAGTATTCCCACTTGCCTGTAGTTATTGTTCATGACTAAGAAAACAAATAAATCCATTGACAAGATGGATTCCAATCAGAGAATTTTAAACAGATCTAAACAGAACTCTTGATAGAGTAAACACAAATGGGTGAGAAACAGTTAAAGAAATATTCAATATCCTTACCCATAATGAATGCAAATCAGAACCTTTGAGATTTCATCTTCTACGAGTCAAAACAGTCCAAGTCAATAAAAAGATGACATCTTATGCTGGTGAGGATGTGAGTTAGAGAGGACACTCATTCATTGCTAGCTGGACTGAAAACTTGTATAGCCACTATGAAAATTAGTGTGGCAGTTCCTCAGGAAACTGTGATTATCTACCCCAAGTTTCAGCTATACTACTCAAGCATATACTCAAAGGACACCATGTCCAACAGTGTAGATGCTTGTTAACCTGTATACATTTCTGTTCCATTCATAATAGCTGGAACTAGATGGAAACAACCTCAAGTCATATTTAAACACATGGTTCAAAACATCATTTGCATGGCTCCCTGAGGTGACAAGGGCAATGGACATCAACAGTCAAAGGACTATGGACTCAGACATGGTCATCTGCTGCAGCTTGAGCACAACATGGTCCTGTGGAGACAGCTCAGGATTTTCAGAGCACCATGGGCCCAGCAGCAGTGTGGTGCCCCAGTTCCCAGACTCTAAAAGAGCCCCAGGATGTGGTTCAGAAAATGAGACATTAAGATATTAAGACACTCAAACATTATCCAACAAACGTTTACTCACACTTCTAGCAAGTTAACAGACTAAAGCAATTCTGAAATAAAGCCTGGTAAAACCACTTCTTTTATTTTTTTTTTTTTGACTTTAAAGGTTGACTCAATTTACTTTAGCTTAGAAGATACAGAAATCATTGCTGTATGTAGTTTAAAAATAGCCCAATCTCATTTATATTCACAAACTTTTAGGGTACACATTAAAAATACAGTAAACGTATGCCTATCATGACTTTCTGTGAATCACGAACTAAACCAAACCAAAACATAAAATAATAAATCCCAAACTGCAGTAACTGAGGGTTCATTTCAGGACTGTTAAATACTAATTAGCTTCATTCACCTCCAGGGGTACCAAGGAAGTAAATGCGATGTTTCCATGGTTACGTAAATCACAGGAGAGAGATCCTCAACACTCTTATCTCTAAATTTTGTACAATTTAACAGAATCCCAAGGACTCAATACAGCCCTCAAATATTTCCTGTCACATAAAGAATACTTCAAATAGTTTGTCAGAAATTCGCTCAAAAGAACTTCCACAGTGACAAGTCTCTTCTGGAAAATGGCGTTATTATTATACAATGACCTGTCCCTTTAACAATAACTGCCTTAATTGTTCAGCAAAAGAACCCCAAAAGACAAAGGCAGTCATCAAATTTCAGCTGCCCAAAATGTCTCAACAGGATCCCAAATTGCTCAAAAGTCTAAAGACAATTTACAAGGCAACACACAGAATGCAACTCTTAGAGAGCGACTTGCCAAGTGTCAGATTCTCTCAACAACCCAGACAAGTCCAAACTCCCTTTTGTGTTTTAACAAGGAGAGGTAAATAACAGCTGATGTTGGTTGTACTGCAAAGATAGGAAAATCACTGGAGAAAAATGATACCAGCATTTCCTGAGAACTTTCGTCCTTCTCCTGTCCGTGACCAGTTCATTGCATTGACAGATACCCTCAAATATTCCTTTTGTCCCTCTGCAGTTAAAATTTTAGCAAACATTTTAACTATTTTCTGTTAATATCCTAAAAAGGTGTTGATTCCTAATACCTGTGTTCTTGCAAAGCCTTATAATTAAACATTGTCTGTTGACATTCTACAGACAGAGAACATCTGACCAGGGAATCTGAACAATATTTTGGATATATTAGAACATTTCTCACAGGACAAGTACCTTGTGCTTAAAGGTATGTTTCGTTTTTATTATTTTTTAAAGATTAGTTTTTTGGATTTTTTTTTGAGACAGGGTTTCTCTGTAGCTTTGGAGCCTTATTTTTGTAACCAGTTCTTGTAGACCAGGCTGGTCTCAAACTCAAAGAGAACCACCTGCCTCTGTCTCTGCCTTGTAAGTGCTGGGATTAAAAGCGTGCGCCACCACCACCTGTTAAAGGTATGCTTTAATAAGAGCAATTCCTTCTATACCTTTTAGTTACTCAGTTATCTGTAAACAGTCTGTGGGTACTAACTCCTCAAGATCTGTCTCTTATCACTTCCTTATATGGGAAAAAAATCAAAGCAACGGAGAAATTTTTGATTTCAGTGGAATAAACATAGTAGAATACAGATTATCAGATGGTTGAAGAGAAATGTGTTCAGACAATATTGTTTAAGGACAGGCATTATTATTTGGCATTAACTAAATGGGATTCAACCTCAGTTCTTATTTGCATTCTGTTTGGTATGCATGTTTTATACATAGGCACACTCTTTTTTTCTTTATAGTGTACTAAATATTTTTGTATGGCTTTTTTATTACTTTATAAATGATACCAATCAAAATTTTTACTTCCTTCCCTCCTCCCACTTCCCCCTGCTCCCCTACTCACCCTTCCCCCTTCCCCTGCAGTCCTAAGAGAGGGCAGGGTACCCTGCCCTGTGGAAAGACCAAGAACCTCCCCGCTCCATCCAGGCTTAGGTAGGTGTGCATCCAAAGAGACTAGGATCCCCCACCAAAAAAAAAAATAAATAAATAACAGTACATGCAGTAGAGACAAATCCCAGTGCCATTATCACTGACTTCTCAGTCTGCCCCAATTGTCGGCCACATTCAGAGGGTCCAGTTTGATCCCATGCTCGTTCAGTCCCAGTCCAGCTGGAGTTGGTGAGCTCCCATTAGCTCAAGCACAGTGTCTCAGCTGGTGGACCAACCACTCACGGTCCTGACTTCCTTGCTCATGTTCTCCCTCCTTCTGTTCAACTGGACCTTGGGAGCTCAGTTCAGTGCTCCAATGTGGATCTCTGTCTCTATCTCCATCCATCGCTGGATGAAGGTTCTATGGTGATATTCAAGATATTCATCAGTGTGACTATGGGACAAAGCCAGTTCAGGCCCCCTCTCCTCTACTGCCCAGGGTCCTAGCTGGGGTCATCCTCGTGGACTCCTGGGAACACCTCTAGAGCCAAGCTTCTTGCCAACCCCAAAATGGCTCCCTCAATTAAGATATCTCCTTCCCTGCTCCCATATCAGTCCTTCTTCCATCTCAACCATCCCACTCTCTCAAGCTCCACCCAACCCTCCCCTTCTCTCTTCTCTCTCCCCGTCCCCCTTCCCCCTATCCCATCCCCACCCCCACACTCCCAGCTTTTGCCTGGTGATCTTTTCTGCTTCCAAATTCCAGGAGGATCTATATATGTTTTTCTTTGGGTTCACCTTATTACTTAGCTTCTCTAAGATCACAAACTATAGGTTCAATGTCCTTTGTTTATGGCTAGAATTCACTAATGAGTAAGTACATACCATATTCATCTTTTTGGGTCTTGGTTATCTCACTCAGGACAGTATTTTCTAGTTCTATCCATTTGCATGCAGAATTCAAGATGTCACTGTTTTTTACCACTAAGTAGTACTCTAATGTGTACATGTGCCACCCTTTCTTCATCCATTCTTCCATTGAAGGGAATCTAGGTAGTTTTCATGTTCTGGCTATTACTAATAATGCTGCTACGAACATAGTTGAACAAATGCTTTTGTAGTATGATAGGGCATCTCTTGGGTATATTCGTAAGAGTGGTATTGCTGGATCCTGAGGTAGGTTGACTCCCAATTTTCTGAGAAACCGCCACACTGATTTCCAAAGTGGTTGCACAAGTTTGCATTCCCACCAGCAATGGATGAGTGTTCCCTTTACTCCACATCCTCTCCAGCAAAGGCTATCATTGGTGTTTTTGATTTTATCCATTCTGACAAGTGTAAGATGGTATCTCAAACTTGTTCTGATTTGTATTTCCTTGATAGCTAAAGAAGTTGAACATGTCCTTAAGTATCTTTTGACCATTTGAAATTCTTCTGAATTATTTTTTGATGCATACCTTTCTAAGCCTGGATGTAGTGGGGAGGGCCTTGGACTTCCCACAGGGCAGGGTAACTTGCCCTCTCTTAGGACTGGAGCGGGTGGGGGAAGGGTGTGGGGGAGAGTGGGTGGGAAGTGGGAGGAGGGGAGGAAGTGGAAATTTTGATTGATATTACTATAAAGTAATAAACAATTTATGTTAAAAAAAGGAAAAATAAAGACTAATATGTGAATTCCTGTCAATCTATATTAGAGGGAAATTTGTTAAAACAGTTTCAAAGAAGAGAATTCCTATTAAACAAAAAGTAAATGAAAATGGATTTTGTTTTTTATTTTTGAATTTACTTTTTATATGTGTGGGTGTTTTTCATATATATGTATATATGTCTTGCTTTCTTGGTGCCTACAGAGACCAGAAAAGCACCTTGAATCACCTGGAACTAATGTAACAAGCAGTTTTGAAATGTCATGTGGGTACGAGGAATTGAACCTGGGTCTTTGTGAGGAGCAGCCAGTTCTTGTAACTGCTGGGCCATCTCTCCAGCTCAGAAAGTGACTATTAAACAATCTTTACATTGTTCGTGGTTAGAAAATGCTTGTTAAAATCTAGTGAGAATCCTTTTTTTTTTTTTTTTTTTTTTTTGCATGATAGGTTGACAGGGACATACTTCAATGTATTCTTCTGGTCTGTGTTACATTGGCACCACCTAAAGTAGAATAACACTGGAATTCATCAAAAATTACATTGTAAATGTCTTCTTAATAAAAAAAAACTTCCTTTTGGATAAATTGAAATTAGTCATATATAAATTGTTCTGGTTTAATTTCTGTTGCTATGATAAAGAGCATGACCAAAAGCACCTGAGGAAGCTTATATGTTAGAGTCCATCATGAAGGGATATCAGGATAGAAACTAAGGCAGAAACCTGAAGGAAGGACCTAAACAGAAGCCATGGAGGATCACTGAGCAGTTTTTTCTTTAGCTTGATAAGCTTACTTTCTTATACTACCCTGGACTGCCTGGCCAGGTATGTATGGCACCGCCCATAGGAGCTGGACTCGTCCACAATCAATCATAATCAAAAACAGTTCCACATGCTTGACTCGAGGCCATTGCATGGAGGTATTTTTTTCAGCTGAGGTTTCTTCTTCTCAGATTGCCCAAGCTCATGATAAGTTGCCAAAAATATAAGCAAGGGACGGATGCCCAAAAGTGGGTTTATGGAATCATTTGTCAATTCATTTTTGTTTTGTTGTGTTTGGAGGAGTTGTATTATCCTGACAGGTATTACCATAATCAACACATTCTTTTATGTTCCCACTAAACAATGTGCAAATGTCTCCTTTACCTTAATCCTCACATATCTCTGTTACTATAAAAAGGTATTTACTTCAACTTATTTTACTATTGTGTGTGAGAGAGTATACAGAGCACAGAGTCATAGATAGACAGACATGGATGTGGATTTCATGTGCTATGGCTCACATATGGATGTCAGAAGACAACTTGCAGAAACTGGTTCTCTCCTTCCACCCTGTTCATTTTATAGGATTTTTCGATAATTTTATACTACATTTATAGGTGTTTTCCCTGTGTCTGTGAGTCATAATTGTGCCTGGTACCAATCACTTGTATGTCATTCTGTAATTATATTTATGTACAGAAAACTCAGCAGTACATTTAACTCAGTTTAGTGACGAGTTCTTTGGCCTTTGCCTTTTCCAGCTTGGCAATCCGAGCCACAGATTTAGGACCTAGGCAGGACCTTGCCTCCCCAGTGGCGGCGGCGGATCTCATTATATCTGTTGTTGTAGTTGGTCCTACTAGCTTCCACCAGCTTGGCCAGAACACCCTTGTCTTCCGAGTTAACCTGTGTGAAGGCAACAGTGGTGCATGTCTTCCTATGGACCAGCCACCCCAGCCTGGCCTTTCCCTTGATGATGCAGTAGGGGACCCCCATCTTCTGACACAGGGCAGGTAGGAAGACTACCAGCTCAATGGGGTCTACGTTGTGAGCAATCACCACCAGCTGAGCCTTCTTGTTCTCTACCAAAGTGGTGACTGTATTGACGCCTGCTCGAAGGACAGGTGGTCTCTTAGTTGGGACATCCCCTTTGCCGGCAGCTTTCTTCTCAGCACGGGCCAGTAGCCTTTGCTTCTTCTCCTGCTTTGTCTCTGGCCTGTACTTGTTGGCAAGTTTAAGCAACTGGATAGCTGTTTGCCGGTCCAGGGCCGGGGTGAAGTGCTTAATGGCAGGAGCAACTTTGAGCGGCTTATAGAGGATGGCCCTCTGCTGCTGCAGCCTAATGTAGCGGGGCCATTTGACAAAGCATGTAGGATCTCTCTTGGGCTAGATGTCCTGACCAATGCCAAAATTCTTAGGCATCTTCTCAAACAAAGGATTCACCACCTTCTTTGCCTCCTGCTTCTTCACGAAGGCGGGGGCCGGGGCCACCCCCTTGTCCTTCTTTCCCTTGGGCATCTTGCCGGGCTGGAGGAGAGAGAAAGAAAAAGGGTATTGTCATTTGTATGTCTTTTTTAAGTGCTGATGAACAATATTTTCAACACAGGAGCAAGAGACAAGGAAATTATCACACAAATTAGATAAATTGCTATACACATAATATTACAAAGCATTAAAATTAAATAAGACACACACATAAAATAAAATATTGGACAGATAAATGCTATGACAGAAACACAGTGGCCTTTCACCCATACATGAGATGAAGATAAAAATATTTTGAAATGTTTCACTAAGGTAAGCTCCTAGGAAGATCTTGATCTTTGTGGTCAATACTGTATCTCTTGCAAGACCTGCTGAAGTTTTCAGATAATATCTTAGTCAATAGTAAACTATTTTAGAAAGATGGACATTTACAGTTGTGATTATAACTCTTCATAATGTTTCCTTGGTGAATGAATTATGTACTTTTGTTAAGCCCCGTAGAAAGCAAATCCATCATTGTTCTACCCCTTGAGAGTTCACTCAATATGTGTTTTAAATAAAATCCAGTATTACTAAGGGACTTCTTTATCAGGGACATTAATGCTGATGGTTTTGTCCAATCAAAAAGAAAGAAGTACTGTTTGGGAGACACGATGTAAGCCCCTCTACCAGCACTAAAAAGTTCTAAATTAACTTTTAAAATTCCTTTTATTCCATCTTAATGTTTTAATTAGAGTACCACAGTTGTGAGGAGTGTGAGATGAGGCATAATAGAAAGCCTTGATGGAAAATTATGAGTAGAATAAACTTATTCAAAGCATTTGATAGGTAAAGCCCAGCAAATTCAAAACTGTACTTCTCAAGGACTAATTTTCCTTAAGAGTCAGAACAGGTCCAGATTGGCAGTCTTGAGGAGTCGGGATATGCCAACATGTCAGCACATCTCATAGTAGGAAATTGGTCTAGCACATGACTGAAATATATGCATGGTCTTTATAGGTTCAGGGTAAAATATTGCAAACGTCAAGCTCTCTTCTCTACACTGACTATATGATTGCTCAGAAAGATGCATTTTCCCAAGCCCATGTTTTCACATATGTATAATCCTATATCTGGAATTTTTTGTTATAATTCTGCTATTTTTAGAGTTGTCAAACATATATACACATAGACACACACATTTATTTATTTGATGTTTGTTTAATCCTTTCCCACCTCATAGATTATGGTAAAAACTATACTCTATACCATTTAATTAAACTAATCTTTGCAAGTATTAAAAACAGAAAAAAAAGAATTAATAAATGAATTACGAGTTGCTCTTATTTCCTGAAAAAGTGTGCTATATATGTTGATTTACTTGTTTTTGGCAACAAGCAAAATAGAAACAAATTAAGAAACCAGTGAACTTGATTTTTCTTTTGTTTTGTTTTTGATCCTCATACATACCAAAGGAAGACTGTAACATCAGTGGCTTAGTTTTTCCAAAATGAACTGAAGATAATTTATAAATCATCACAATAATCCAGGTGATAACAATCCTAAAATGGTAAGTGCCTACTTATCTTATGCAGGTTTTATTTGATTTTAATCACAAGAATTAGCCTTTAAGCTGCATATACTACCCTGGCATTCCAGTTTCTTAGAAACAAAATCTCCATGCCACATTTCATAGCACAAACTACCATTTACAAAGGAGAGGCACAAGTCAAACAGGCTGCTCCAGTAGACCAGTGTTAGCAGGAGAGCAATGTTAAGGAAACTAATTTTTATCACCTGTTTGCCTTTGAGAGTTGGTGCAAAAGTTTAGGAAGCATGCTTTCAAAACATACAAAACAACCACAAACTTATAAAAACACAAAATTTTAACAGTTTGTTCTCTACCAAGAATAGTATCACATTTGGATTTTTGATCAAAAATCCTGACAGTTTCAACAGCTACATTGGTTGGGATCTGTACTAGATGGTATTAGCAGACCTTCGTAGACAGGATTCTTTTGTTTGTTTGTTTGTTGTTTTGTTTTTGTTTTTTAAGACATGTCTGAATGTCTGGATCTTACTCTGTGTAGACTGTAAACCAGGCTGACCTTGAGTTCATGAACATTCACTTTCTGCTATTCCTCATGTGCTGGAATTAAATGCCTGAACCAGACAACAGGCTTGAGTTAGGCCTTTTAAAACACTGATTACAAAAATCTCAAAAGTCTGCTTTGAAGAAATTTGTAAATTCCTGTGATACCTCTAACATCTGATTTTTATTATGCTAGAGTATTCAATTAAACAAATGATTACATAAAATGGATAGTTTCTCTTTATCATCTACTTTTCATCTGTTTTCTCAACAGTAATGAGCTCTTGTTAGTCACTTGCATCTAGTTTGAGTTGGGCAACGGCAAACTGTCTAATCTTGGTAGAATAAGAACATCTTCCATTTTTAATGTGGTGGATGTTGGTCAGTGGAAGCTTTTAGAACTATCCAAACATCCTGGACTACCAGGCATTCATGATAAGCTGTATAGCATATAATTATTGAACCATATGCTTATAGGCAGGGGACAACTTAAAGGTTAGTAATAAAAATCATGACAAAATGATAGGAATTTATGAGTTAGATTAGGAGGCATCAAAGCTTGGTTGATGAATGAAAGATAGCTAAGAAATGATATAATTGCTTATCTGGAGTTTTAGAGAAACATCACCCAAAACCTAAAAAACAGAAGCATATGTGTATTGAAATAACTCAAAAGTAGATCTGACTAATATTCATACGGCAGTAAGACAGGGTTGAGTGGTAGCTTTGCTTACACAAGTGTTTGCACATGGAACAGCATCAATGTGTCACTGTCCCAACTTCATGGTTTTTTTTTTTTTTTTTTTTTTTTTTTTTTTTTTTTTTTTGCCCTGCCACTGAGTCACATGGGTACAGGGCCATCCCCAGAAAGCATCCCTCTGAAGAAATCAGTTTCCCTCATGAGTCCTCATAGGTTTGTATTTCCGGAGTATCATTCTGACTTTCACGCCATTGGACCTTCTGGTATCATAAAAGCTAGCCAACAGGGAAGAAGAGTCTTCCAGGTCAGGATCACACGGATTTGTCCATTTTCTGTGTCTAGTGCATGGTGTCTTTAATAACTGGGTCTTCCTGTCTGTTGGATTTCTGAGACAACATAAAGAGACAGGAGGCAGAAAGAGATCAGCGTCTGAACCTCAGCAGACAGGACGGTGTTTATTAGCACATAGAGCAAGGGGCAGCCTCTCTCCCATTGGAAATGGAGGACTTTTCCAGGGAAAATGTTGCTATAACCCTTTATAGAGATGGGACGAGGGCCTTGGGAATTAGGAATTTGTTGTGGGCACAGGGGGCTATGAGTATATAAAGCCTGTTCCTAATAAGTCTTATAAATAAAATCCAGGGGTCAGATATTGGGGTAAATGCCTGAAATATCAAAGAATAGGAGCAGCCGCCGGTTACTTCCTTACTCTTTTGTTCCACAGTCGGAAAAGCTTGAGATCTGGTCTCAACTCCACCATATCACTTCCTGTCTCCACCTCCCCTCTGGAGTGCTGGGATTAAAGACATTTGCCGCCACTTCCCAGCTTCCATGGTTAACTAGTGGCTAACCCTACCCTCTGATCTTCAGCCAAGCTTCATTTGTTAGAACACAAACAAAATATCACACAGTAACGAGTATTTCCTCCTGAAATTGCTTGCCCAAGGCAAGACAGTAGACAAGGGCTGTTCCAATAGGTATTCCTTTCTAGATTGATTGATAAATGCTGAGCAAGGTCATCTGTGACCTCACGAAAATCCTGTTTTACAGCTACTGCCTATTGTTTACCATCAAGTTCCAGGAGGAAATCCTAGCAGAGCAATGGCAAAACCTGTACTCTTTGGAGGGTCTCTGGTACCCACATAACCAACAACAGGAAGGAAGTATATCTCACCCAGAAATAGGTTTTTGTTTGACAGCCTATGGCTTCTGAGAGGGGCATTATCCCTCCATGTAGGATATCAATCTCCATTCAAGGTTTTAGTTTCTTCTTTTTAAAATCTGTTTTTGGGTGAGTTTATAAAACAGTAGACTCCATGGGCTCTTTCCCTATAGACCCTGCAGTGTTACTTGTTTTTCCATCTGCACACTTCTATGCTCCATGCTTTTATCCCCTTTCAACCTTAAAACTTACCCTTTTCCTCATCCAGTTCTAAGACAAGCAACAACATAGAAGCCATAATTTTAAAAATCTCCCATCAAATAAAATCTAGCATCAGGTGGACCCAGTATGGTTTTCTATCAGACAGTCAAAGAACAAATCCAAAACTACTCAATTTATTCCGTAAAATAGAAAAGAAGGAACATTTTCAAACTTTTTTATCGGCCTAGTGTTATTTTGACATCAAAAATCCCAGGAAGCGAGAGAAAGAGAAAGAGAGAGAGGGAAACTGAGCAAATTTCACTACAAACATAGATACAAAATTTCTCAATAAATTTGTTGCTATAGAATTCAAGGTCACATCCAAGAGAATATTCACTGTGAGCAAGTTATCTTTATTCTATGGGTTCAGAAATGATTCAAAGTACATGAATCTATATGTGTTGTTTATCACATATATAGATCCCAGGGCATAAACCATGTTTTCAATCTCAGTGTGTATAGAAAACTCCTTTAAAATATAACACTAATGTAAAACACTGTAATATGCTATCAGGATTTATTAATATCTTACTAATACCAAGAATCCTATTTTATGTAATACTTTATGTCATAAAAAAGGTAACACAAAATGAGGAAATGGAAAGGAAACAAGTAGGAAAGGAAGATTTCATGATTACACATGGGAGACTACAAAGATTCTACCAGGAAATGTCTAGATGCAAAAAACACTTTCATCAAGGTGGAAGAAAGCAAAATTAAAATTAAAAATCATCATTCTACAGATATAAAGCAAGCAAACTGATAAGGAAATCAAAGAAATTAGCCAGGTGGTGGTGGTACATGCCTTTATTCTCAGCACTCGGGAGGCAGAGGCAGGCAGATCTCTGTGAATTCGAGGCCAGCCTGGTCTATTAGAGCTAGTTCCAGGACAGGCTCCAAAACTACAGAGAAACCCTGTCTCAAAAAAAAAAAAAAAAAAAAAAAAAAGCAAACAAACAAAAAAGAAATCAAGGAAGTAATTCCACTCAAGATAACTTTTAAAAAATCAAACCAGCCAGCCAAACAACTCTTGAAATAAATCTACCAAAAGAAGAAGGACCTATAAAATTAAGAGTTTCACATACTGAAGAAAGTAATTGAATAAGAAGACAAAATCTCCTATTTTTTAAATTAGAAATTAGCAATTTCTTACACAGATATAGCAAGACTTATCTATCTATTATCTTGATAAAGAAAATCTGGGCTTCTTCTACTTATTGATAATGGCGGATAGTGCATTTACACAAGTTTTTATTTGAAAAAAGCATGTTTGACTTTGTGCATTTAATGATTACTAGTACTGTATCTCTTCAGAGATATATCCATAATTTTTACAATTTCCTTGGTGATGAGAATTTGATAAAGATAACCATCTAGTAATTTCCTTTTTCTTTAATGTAATGTGTCTTTTTCTGATTATATTCAAGAGAATTTTGTCTTCTTTGTTGTTCTCCTATCTATAGAGAGAAGTTTAAATAATTTAAATCTTTCTGTGAGCTCTTTGATCTGCATTTAAAATCCATTCTTCCAGAATCATAAGGTCATCAGAGGAAGTTTGCATTTCTAGGACACTAGAAAGGGAAATAAACTTCTTTGCATTTAAACTTTTTCATCAATAAAATGGAGACCATTACAAATCCCATGACACAAGTTTGAAGGTCAGATGAGTTAATACCATGTAAGACATGTAGCTTTGGTGCTGGCAAATTTAAGAGTCTCATTAACATTAACTATAATGGATACTATTATAGCTATATTAGCAATAATTTCGAATATATTGCTTTATTATATGAGTATATTAGTTATTATTAGCATAATGATTATATCTTATCCATTGTTTGGCTTTGTTGATCTCACCCATCCAAGTTCCACATCTGAATTAACTGAACCACATCTGTCCCTTAAAATCATAATTTCTCTTCTTCTCTTTTTCCTTTCAAGGACAAAAAAATAAGCACTTGGGGCTTCTAAACATTCTGAATTCGATTTCAACTCTGCATTTAATCAAGCTCATCAACTGCATATTTTGTCTTCTTCCCTTTATGCAGGTTAGCTCCTGGGGGATAAATTCTTTTTAAATCCTGCCTTGTCTGGAATGCCAAATGCTCAGTTCATAGCTATAACTAGCTAATAAAGTTCTTTATGTTGATGACTTTCAACTGTGGTTAAGTACAGTACAATACAGTAGATGTGGACAAAGTCTTTTGAGTTTCAGTGAAGCAGATAGGTCAGAACCACACCTCAGCTTTGGACTCCATAGCATCCGTAGGTCTCTGCTGTCTCAAAAGGGGAAATAACCTTCAGGTAGAGATACAGAATAACATTAATGGATTTAAGTGACCCTAATAATTGATTATGTGAACACACACATAAAGTTTTATTTGCTTTTTCACATTTTCTGACAAAACAAGCAGAACCAAAAATCATAGAAAGCTAAATGTCTAAACTAATTTCTCACTGATTACATCATCCAAAATTTTAATCAGAACCATTCACTTCTTGTAAATCTTTGTAAACGATATCATAAAAGACATAGAAATAGGTTAAACATTCTCTTGTTACAATTGTAGAGTAATTTATGTTCCTTCACTTTTAAGATGACATATGAATACTTTATTTCCTTCCTTCAATCTCTTCCAGGTATGCACATTCATTTTGATATTCTAACATGTCGCCTTGGTTTCTGAACATTAATCCTACTTTTGTGCATTAGTCTTAGTCTCTGCATAAAATAACACTGGAATGATAATATCATAAAAACCACAAATCAGTTGCACAGGCCTGAATCTATCAGTATTCTATCAGGGCAATTCTCTCCCCTGATGAAAAGGGAGGAGCACAGGATGAGGAAGTATCATGGCATGTGATCCTATTGGAACTTGTTCTTATGTGACAATAGAAGAGACGCATAACTTCAGGTTGTGTGTCGGATCACACTCATGACCTGCTGTGTGAAAGTAAAATGTTAGTGCATGTACATGAGGATATAAAATAGAAATGAAGAATTTCTACAAAAGGAATAATGAAAAATTTCCATGCGTAATATTAACAATTGTTCTACACTATCAAGTGTTAACATTTGACCATGTGGAAGAAATATTGCACGTTTTCTACCACATCAAAATTCTGACGTTTTTTAAAGACATTCTAGTATAACTTAAAATCTGTGCTCAGTAATTTCACCTTTGAAGAGGTACACTAAACACTATTTACAGCAGGAGATTTTTGTTCAGAAAGAACAACAGAATTACATAAAGCCTTACATACAATAGTATATCACATATGTCAAGTTGAAGATTACATGACAATTTTATGTTGAAATTTTATGGGTGAGACACCAAAGGGATACTTCCGATTAGCTCCTAGTTAAAAAAAAAAAAATAGCCACATGATTAGAAATTACTTTATTCCTTTTCTACAGTTTTGTTTAATTATTATATCTCTAAAAAATCAAATATTAATCATTAACATTAATTTATGTTTTACATGTTTGTAACTACAAAAGAACAAAATAAGAGTATAAGCAAATTAACAGGGACCATCTGCTTATCAATAACCAGTCTTTGAATGTCAAACATCCTTCTTCCCTACGTCCCTCCCTTTTTTCTTATGGTCTTCTCTTTCCTCCTCTCTCCTCCCATAGTTTTTACCTTCTTAACTCCCTCCCTTCTTCCCATCCTCCCTTTTTTCTTCTCTTCTTTCTTTCTTTCTCCCCTCTACCTTTTCCCCTCACCCTCCCTCTAACTCTGACCTCCTTATTTCTCTTCCATTGTTTTCCATTTTAACACAATGATCTCTATGACATCAAAACTCTTATTTTTATTTTGTGACAAGGACTCACTATGTGGCACTGACTGGCCTGTAATTTCCTGATGCATCAGGCTGACTGCAAACTCAAAAAGATCCACCTGCCTCTTGGGTGGATAATAAAGCCAAGCATCACTAGATCTGGGTATGAAAATATTTTTAAGCAATGGTGATACCCCAAGTTTTTCTTAATATGCCTTAGCCTGCTGGGGAAATAATGCTAAAAATATTCTAACTAAAATTTTCCAGTTTTTTCTTACTCTCAGATTCATAAGACAGTCTACAGTGTCCTAAACAGAGGTAGTAAGAGTATCTGAAATTATGTTTACATTTCTATAAAGGTGAGTTGGAGAGAGGAAGGAGAAGTTGTTGACATTCTCTAAAGTCATTTTATTCATGTATGCAATGACAAAAGAATAAATTTTAAAACTTAAGAAATAATTATTAAGCACGCCTACTATAAAAATAGTTTTACTCAGTGTTTTCTTTGTAGCAAATAGTGTTCATCATATTTATGGTTTGAAAACAAATTTTGCAAACAGAATAATTTCAGTGAATGACAGTAATAAGTGTAAAGAGTTACTCACTTTGAAGCAGGAAAAAGAAATGTCAAGGATTGACAAAATTAGATTAGTTACACAAGATTTTCTAATACACTCCAAAGAACAACTATTAAATATCACCTATAAAAGTTATCACAAGAAGACATTTTTAGCTGTTGAGTTCAAGGTGTCTGTGGTGAGGCAACTGGTTAAATAATACCAGCAGCATCTGAAACTAGGTGTCTGTTCCGAATTTCTCCACTTTAGTATATGCTCTATGAAACACTTCCTGGAAGCTATGTGTATTTTACCTTGATTGATCTCATCATCCAAATGGTGATGTGTGACAGGCACCTTCTAAAATGATGGTCTTTGTTTTACATTCTCCTGCACAGGTAAGCTAGCAATATGAAGCTCTAAGTGGATAGAAAGTTGGACTGTTAAAAACAAGACATGAAACCAATTAGGACATTTTCACTGGTTCAAAAATAGAAACATTCCCTAATGATATAAATGACATCACAAACTATATTATTACTAAAAGGTTCCTTGTGACCATCCTGATTATTCAAGAAAAAGATTTTGAGGGAGATTATCAAATTAGAACTTAGCTTCAACATCCATTGCTCATATACTCCTTTAGTTTTATCAAACCATTATTTTCACCATACTTAGGCAAATAAATATATTATTCCCTAATATTCGGTAAATTCATGTAAAGTCTATGGCAATGAAACTCAGAAAATGCATTTGTAGTTTATTGTAGAAGCCTGTTTTTTTTGTTCCCGGCTGCCCAGACTCCCAAAATAACCACACAGAAACTGTATTAATTAAATCACTGCTTGGCCCATTAGCTCTAGCTTCTTATTGGCTAACTCTTACATCTTAATTTACACATTTATATTAATGTGTGTATCGTCACATGGCTGTGACTTGCTGACTAAAGTTTCGGCATCTGTCTTAAGCAGGGCTACCTGACTTCTCTCTACTCTGCCTTCTTTCTCCCAGAATTCAGTTTAGTTTTCCCCACCTAGCTAAGTTCTGCCCTCTCAATAGGCCAACACAGTTTCTTTATTCACCAATGGTATTCACAGCATACAGAGGGGAATCACACATCAAGAGTTTAAATGGAAAGTCTGGCCAGAATGTTAATGATGTATATGCCCTTTGAACTTGGGTCTATTTTTATGAATTCAGTCCATGAGAAATATCTTTCTATGTAAATTAAAATATTTGAGGTATATGCAAATATCCTCTAATTACACTACTTACTGAAACAAGATTAACCAGGGAAAGCTGGTTGATATATAGATAGATATAGATATAGATATGTGATAAACATATATATATATATATTTGACAATACATGTCTATACATGTTATTTGTAGAGAGTATAATACTATTTGACTTTGAAAATTAGGTAACAATTTATTCTTTACAAATTGAAACAAAATTACTTTCGTTACCGTTATGAACTATTCCATTGTCAAAAATATGTTTACATAATCCTTTTGATTTATTTTATTATAACCCCTTCCACTTCCATGACAAAATAAATTTCAATTTTAAGTTTTCCCACTATAGTTTCTAATCTTAGAAATGTTGAGAATCAACTCACAATCTTTTGGTGTGTGAAAGAATTTCTCCTTTTAAACTGTTATTTTTGAGATTATAATATGTTTCTCCCTTCCCTGTCTTCCTTCCAAACACTCCCATAAAGGGCTTCTTTCTCTCTTTCAAATTCATGGCCTCTTTTCCACAAATCATTATTACATTTTACATATATATGAATATATATATATATATATATATATATATATATATATATATATATAATACAAACTGCTCAGTCTCTATAATGTTACTTGAATGTATCTTTTAAGGACTGATAATTTATCATTGGAAAACAAGTTGGTGAACTCTCCCCTGAAGAAGACTATTTCTCCATAACTAACAACAATCTAAATATTTGCCCTTATATCTCCCTCTTCAAAGAAACTTCTCTTTGTAGCAGGTATAGTCCACTAAAGAAACCCATAGCCATTCAAAACACAGAATTGTGAAGCCTAATTATAGTGGCTACATTTACAAAACACTCTTGCACCTAAGGCTCGGGGAACATTGTGGAAAAAAGGACAGAAAGATTGTTAGATTCACAAGACCAGGAATTTGCTGTGAGACTTTGTCTCCTGGTCATGTCAGAAGCTACACTCATAAAGTCTCACCAACATGACTGCCTATACATTAGCTGAACAAGGATGACATGCCAAATAGACATGCCAATGTGTAAAAGGAAAGCCCATGGGGCCTCAACTGATAATCTTACAAGGGATTTATGCTGGGAAGGTTACTGTATGTTCTCTTTATAACTTTTCTTTTCCTGGTTTCATTGAAAGCAGGAAGATAAAGTCCTGAGAGAATATTGATTAAAAGACTAATAATAACTCTCTGCTGTTATAGATCATTGCTGTTTACTTAAAACATAAATACATGTTAACTAAATATACAAGTCAAAACCTTATTCAACCATGAGTTTGGGGAAAAGTCTCAATTTTCACAGGATTAATGGTATAAACTATCATTACTGAAATAGTTTCTTTCAAATATTACTCATTATAAAGGAATTAACATAGAAAATCATATATTTATTGAAGTAATGGAACTAATAAAGTCAGTTTATTCCATAAGAATTGATGTGGAGAAAATTAGAAATGTGGGAATTGTTGGAGCAGTCTCAGAGTTCTATTCTAATCAGAAAAGTAAAATATATTTCCTAAGTGACAAGGAGAAACACAAGCAATTAGACTGTTATTGAGTGAATTGGATTGCTGATGCCTTTGGGGAAAACCAGTTCTTGAACTTCAGGGTAATAACCATTAAGTGATATTTTCTACCCAGCAAGGTGGAAATAAAAGTTCTCAAAAAACTTCATACACGGTAGCTGGTCCTTAAGAGACTTAGATTATGACCCAGTGAGAAAAAGCTTTAGTGGCTTGCAAGATGAGAAATATTTGCTTGCTTGGGATAGAGGGCAAGCTGCATAAGAACCTACTCAGGAGAAACTGAAAATGGTTGATAAGTTATATATAAAGACAATGGCCAAGACAAGATGCAGGTATATATCCCAGACAGGAAAGTCATTGGGGTTAAGCTCCACATGCGCCCCCAAGAAACTGATCAATTCTCCTCTGAGGGTGAGTGAGTGAAATCATGCAGAAATCAACATTATCAATTATATCAACATAATTGATGAAATTTCAATTTAAAATCCTTAAAATCCCCAAAGTACTCAAAGATGGTTCCCTGACTTGCTTCTCTTACAAATCAAACAAATCAAGCATACAAACTTAGCAAATTAAAAAGCATATAATGTTATCCTGACTTCAGTCCTTCCAGAAAGATAGTGAGGACTTTATCATTTTAACCAGGATTTGCAAAATTTGAACAGTCTTTTTGTCCCCCTGTCCTTTCAGCACACATGTCTGGCAAAATCACAGAGTTGAGGGAATCTAATCATGTGTTTTCCTTTGCACCTGTACAGGTTAAACCAGATGCCACTATGAATTTGTGCTCAAACATCAACCGGGTTTCCAAAGCATTTTGGCAACTCTTCTAACTCACACAGTCAGTTGTTTCTCCATTCTTGAAAATAATACTTTCAAATACTTAATTCTTCAATTATCAACTCCCCCTACTATTTAGAGGATGGCATTGGCCCATTCATAAGGGGAGAAGCGAATGCAGCGTGGGCACGGAAAGCTCTCAGCCTTCTGTAGGAGCCAAGGCCACCACTTCCGCTCCCATTCACTTCTGGTTTTGAGAGCAGACCTGAGCTACACTTCACTTGTAACTACTTCTCATCAACACATAGTTAATTCGACCAATTCAAGAGCGATCGAAAACTCTTTTTGATCAAGCCATCATGTTTTATCTTCCAGAGTTTTCTCAATTAATAGAAGAATGTATTTAAAAGATGCCTTTACCACAAATTTCCATTTGGTTACTCACATGACAGTCCTACAAAACTGCAGTATTGGATACAATACTATACAATGTAAAACTTCTTTGCCATCCCCTCACTAATTCCCAGGCATACTTTGTATGTGTGAACTTTCACTGCTGAAAAGCAGCCACTCTTTCCTAGGTTCTTGTTTCGCACATGGTGACTGCTTAAAGTACACAATTCCTATACCTATAGATATATGTATATTTCTAAGGCAATTGAAATTATCCCTGTGACTAAGTTGTTTTTTTCCTTTTCTGACTCAAGAGACGTGTGAATTTCTTCTCCCATTTAGTGTCTAAATAAAAATGCATACTGCCATTTTGTGACTATGCAATAATGTGAAAGTGTAATTTAAGACATCATAATTCAGCTGAACAATAAGCAGAGACACTTTCTACAAGGGATCCAGATTAGCCACACCATCTTGGAATTCAGGTAGATGATTTTCACTATCTGTACTGTTTCTTCATTATATCCAGTCAAGATTTAATCTTAGTCTGGTAGCCACCAGTTTACAGGAGCCCCTGCTCCAAACAGAGCCTGGTCCCTGGGCTGTTCCTATCAAAGCAAAGTGATCTCTCCAACTCTTTACCACATCTCTCATCTTTCAAACTACACCATCTCCATCCCTTCCTACCAGTCAAGTACATGAAGATGTATGCTTTACTGAGGAAAACACAGTCATAAGATTTGCCTAGGATTAAGACAGAGAAACAGTAAGTAAAGAATGAAAAATCCATCCAACAAAAACAAGACCCATATCAACATGAATAAACAGTCAACAATTATTACTCCAGGTGCCCAGACTGCAGTGCAAATATACAGAGAGACATAACAGTCAAAATAATATACCTCTATCAGAACTTAGTAATCATATCACAGCAAATACCAAGAGAAGAGATACAGCTGAAGCACAAGAAGGAACTTCAAAATAAGATCTACAGATATGCTGTAGGACTTTAAAGAGGAAATAAAAAAAACCCTATTACACAATTGTTAACACACATAGAAAATGTTTACTGAAATAATGAGAATAGTTCAAGATATGAAGATAGAAATGGGACAACAACAGCAAAAAAAGCACAAACAGAAAAAATTCTAGAAGTGAAACTTTTAGGAAGTCAAACAAAAACTTCAGAGGTTAAGTCTCACCAACAAATTATATGGAAAGGAAGTAAGTGGAACTCAGGAGTGGATGACAAGATAGAAAACATGGGTACCTCATCAAAGACAATGTAAAATCTAAGAAAACTCATGCACAAAGTATCTTAAAAATCTCTAGAAATAGAGAAAGGAAGAGAGACTCAGGTAAAAGACACATAAAAGACACATAAGGGAAGATTTCAATCTAGCAGAGTTAACCATAACCAAGTTAAGAACAAAACTATAAGAACAAAAGAACAGGAATCAATAAGCACTGTTCATCGATAACTCTCTATATTAATGGTCTCAATTTCTCAATAAAAACACAAAAGCTAAGAGAAATGGACAGGAAAGCAGGATGTATCCTACTGTGAAACACAAGAAATAAAGTTTTTCATGAGGGTAGAAATCACCACTGGGCAAAAGGATGGAAAAGGTTATTTCAAGTAAATGTACCAGGAATCAAGCAAGTATAACCATTTTTATATCAGAAAACAAAACAATAGATTTCAAACCAAAACTAATCAGAAGAGATAGGGTAGGGCATTGCATAATCATCAAAGGAAAAAAATCTACTAAGATATTATTGCAATTCTTTGCAAAATTCAGTGTATATGCACTGATGATCCAAACACAAGGACACTCAAGTTCATCAAAGAAACAATACTTACATTAAATTCACATATTGACCTTCACCCAGTTAGTAAATGTCTTCAGTACACAACCTCCTCCAACAGACAGGCCATCCAGACAAACAACTAAAGGGAGAAATGCAGGAGGTAAATAACATTTTACTCAAACACAAAAGGATGTATTTTCTTCTCATCAGCTCAGAAAACTTTCTTCCACATTGCCCACGTATAGGACTGCCATTAACACTGATGGAAACTGAAGAACTTACTGTGGAATGAAATCAAGACAGGAACCAAGAAGGAATTTAAATATTTTAGACATGAATGAATATGAAAACATAACATATTCAGACCACTAGGACACCATGAAGGAAGTTTTAAAAGTTAATGTCTCAACATTAAGTGCCTATGTCAAGAAACTAGATACATTCATCCCTGAAAAAAAAGAAATAAAAATCAGAAATTTAGACACCAATAAATAATCAAACTCAAAACTGAAATTAATGAAATACAATAACAACAGTAACAACAACAATCGAATCACAAATCAATGAAATGAAGATTAGATTGACAAACTCATAATCAAAGTAACTAAAGGAAAAGAAACAAAGTAACTAAAAGCAAAGAGAAATCCTTCAAATTAATAAAAATGATGACCAAAGGGGGACTTACAAAAAACAGAGGAAATTTGGAGAATCATAAGAACATGCTTTAAAAATCTATATTCTGTCAAACTGAAAAACTAAGTAAATAGATGAATTGCTTAATATTGAAAACATGGTAAAGTTAAATCAATATCAAAATCAAATGCCAAATAAAACAGACCCAAGACCTCCAGTGAAATAGAAGAACCAATAAATCTCCCAACAAACAAACACATAAAACCATAAAACAGAAGAAACAAAAAGTAAAAACAGAAAAACAAACAAACAAGCAAACAAACAAAAAAGCAAAATAAAAAACCCACAGAGCCAGACAAATTCTACCCAGAGATATACAAGGCTTAAGTTCCATTGATCATCAAATTAAAATTAAAACCGAAGGAAATTCCCTAATTCTTTTTATGAGAATACTGTTATCCTCTGTTACCTGATACCTAAATTACACAAAGACCCAGCCAAAAGAAAAGAAAATTATTGATCACTATCACCATGAATATAGAATCAAAAATTCTTTTTTATTTTTTATTATTAAAAATTTCTGCCTCCTCCCCACCTTCCATTTCTCTCCCCCTCTCCCTACTCCACTCTCCCTCCCTCTCCAGTCCAAAGAGCAGTCAGGGTTCCCTGCCCTGTGGGAACCAGGTCCTCCCCCTTCCATCCAGGTCCAGGAAGGTGCGTATCTAAACAGACTAGGCTCCTCAAAGCCAGTACATGCAGTAGGATCAAAACCCAGTGCCATTGTCCTTGGCTTCTCAGTCAGCCCTCATTGTCCAACACGTTCAGAGAGTCCGGTTTGATCCCATGCTTTTTCAGTCCCATTCGAGCTGGCCTTGGTGCGCTCCCATTAGATCAGCCCCACCATCTCAGTGGGTGGGCGCATACCTTGCTGAAATATTTATACACTGATTCCTAGAACACATCAAAATGATAACCTAGCATGGTTAATTTGTCTTCATCCCAAAGATTTAGGCAGGTTTCAACATACATAAATCAATAATAATAATAATAATAATAATGATGATGATGGCAATGTACCACATAAATAAATTGAATGACAAAAACACATGATCATCCAATAGATGCCTAAAATGCTTGACATAATTCAATATATCTTTTTGATAAATTTTCTGTCAAAATGAGATATTCAAGGAACATAACGTAACATAATAAAGGCAATTAACAGCAAGCCAATAGCTGACATTAAACAGAAAATTTCAAAGTATTTCCACTAAAATGAGGAAAAATACAATGTTTTCCATTTTTTCCATACCTATTCACCATGGAGCTTGAATTCTTAGCTAAAGCATTAAGAAAACTCAAGGAGATCAAGGGATCACAAGAAGTCGAAGGGAAGGAAAAAATCAAAGTTTCTTAATTTGCAGAAAATGTAACTTTATATATAAAACACCCAAAGAACTCGACATTCTACTACAAAGACACTGGTTCATCCATGTTCATCGCTTATCTATTTGCAATTGCCCCAACTGGGAAAGTGCCTAGATGTCTTTAGACTGGTTAACAGATAATGAAAATGTTGTACATTTACACAATGAGATACTCTTAATCTGTTGCAAAATGCAAAAGTATGCAATTTACAGGTAAATGATGACCTAGGGCAAAAATCATCCTGTTTGAGTTAAGCCATACCCATACAATTAAATATTGTATGTTTTCTCTTAAATGTTTTCAATCTTTTAATGTTTACATTGTAATTAATAAAACCAAGAAGGTAGGTACCTAGTAAGGGTTAAAGGAGACTCAGAGGATTGCCCAAGTTAAGAATAGAATGTACTGGGGAGAGAGAGACTGGAGTGGGAGGATTAAACAGAAACATAATGGAAAAGAAGAGGTAAAGGAGAGAACATGTGGAGTGATAACTAACATCAAGGGCCACTTTGGATGCTATGTGGAAATCTGCTACTATAGAAACTTTCTCATGTATATATGAAAGAAACCTAAATGGAGTAAGCAAACAATGGGGGAGAGCATACCACTTAGGTAAACCTCCAATGCTAGAAATGGAATCTATCTAATTGGGTCATTGGCCAAAGGGGTCCAGTGGAGGATTCCCCTCTGTATGTTGTGAATATGTTTTATTACCATTTGTTATTAAGGAAGCTGTTTCAGCCATTGGCTTAGTAGAGTAAAGCCAGGCAGGAAATCCTAACAGAGATGTATAGAGAAAGTAGGCAAAGTCAGGGATTTGCCATATAGCTGCTGAAGGAAAAAACAGTAGCAGGATTATTAGCAGTAGGCCACAACCTTATGCTGATACTCAGAATAATAGAAATGGGTTAATTTAAGATGTAAGGGTTTTTTAATAAGAAGCCTGAGCTAATAGGCCAAGCAGTGTTGTAATTAATATATTTTCTGTGTGATTATTTGGGTCTGGTAAGAAAGTATATGAACAAGCAGTCTCTGCCTACATCAGGCTATTGCCAAAGATATTGGTACCACTCTACAATCTGATGATAAGGTCCTGTTCTAAAAGACAACACCTACTTATCTCCTCAAATCTGGTGAAGAAGCCAAGCTGGTGACTAATAAAGGCTTCACTCTACTGATAAGTGTTCATGTTACTGGAAGAGACTGCAGAAGATTAAAGGGAAAGGGAAACATCAACCCAGCTATAAATTCTACAGCTTACAGTAGTGATCTGCCTGCCAGATATATTGGTACAATAGCAGAATAAACTCTGTGTGCAACCCATCACTCTAGGATTGGACTTAAAACCCACTCTACGAGATGGAACACTGCCCGGCTGTCTAAGAACCTGAGACTATATATAGACTAGAGAAAGGGGAAGTCCAAATACTATTATTCTACTAAGGAAATGTAGCAATAAAATTACTCCTAACAGCATTCTAGACACCCAAAGATCAGCGTGTCATTCAGCTATCATCAGAGAAGCTAGATGAGAACAAACAAAAGACCCAAAATATGGACAATATGCAGAGAGTTAGGGATTTAGAGTATTTTATTCTAAATGGGATCTCTTTATTAAAACTTCTCCCCTCAGAACTTGGGGATCTATGCAGATGAATGGCAGAAAGATGTTAAGAGCCAGAGGCTTTGGATTACTTACAAACATCTGTTTTCTATGCACAATAAGACATATTAACATATGAACTCACTATGGCATCCTGTATTTTTTGTCTCATGTTACTTTGTTTTGGCATTTGTGAGTGTGTGTGTCTGTGTGTGTGTGTGTGTGTATTATCATAGGTCATTCTACAACAATTTCCTTTTACATTTTGGTTTCAGACATAGACTATTTTATTAAAAATGCTAAAGATATAGCTTTGTATTATTCCATTTAACTTTAAACCACTGCTAGAGCATGGTTCTGCCTCTTCTGGAGGGTCTGCTGCTTGAAGCATTCCTGATGCAGACTCTCAACACCACACTCACTCTTTTGTCTACTCCTTTAAGTATTAAATGTTTTGCTACCAATTGCCTCCCTAAACTCAAAGCTACCTTAGGCTCACCCAGAAGCATCATCAGTGGACTTTACTCTTTCACTCTCTACACGGCTGTCACACTTACAGCTCTCCCTATCAGGCGGTGGGCATTCTGATGACAGTAACCAGATTTCTTGTTCCTTGTTTCCTAATCTTTCACTCCCTCTGCTTTATCTCTGGCACCCTCTATATGGAGCTTTTCTCATTACTGTTTTCTCACTCAGAGTCCCATCCCTTCAACTCTTCCCAGGAGGCACAGTGCTATCAGAGGATCCACAATCACAAGTGATCTGCTGTTTATTGACAGTTGTAGGTTTGGATTTTATGGTCCCTGTAAATCAGACAGTTCTAGGAGTCATCTTCATAAAAATATCGTAAAATTTAAATACAGGATTAGTTACAAATTACTATATACTGACTGTATTGAGAATAAAAAAAAACAAATGATTAACAACTTGGAAATCTGTCTTTCCCTTTACATACTTTGTTAATTTTTAAAATTAATTTTATTTATTTATGCTTTATGTGTTTGTATGTTTTGATGTGTGTGCACCATGTGTATATATGATGCCTATGGACATCAGAAAAGCATGTAAGTTCTGTTGGAACAGCAGGCTGTTTAGTTATGATCCAACATGTGGATGTTGGGAATTGAATCTAGGTCCTCTACAAAAGCAACAAGTGTTCTAATTGGTAAAACATACCTCTGGCCTGTCTCTCTCTCTCTTGTTAAAATTATCACTGGACCTCAACTGATCATGTCATCATATCAAATACTTTCTCCAAACTCAAAATGTAGTTCATGGGTTGATTAAATAAAGAACCATCGTCCCCAGCTCAGAACGACCAGAACAGCCTGCAGATGTTGACGGGATAATCAGGTGACACATGTATATTTTAATAACTGAGAAATACTGCACAGATCAGTGGTGCCTAGCTACAGCCACGGGGTTTATACTTTCTCTTAGGGAGGAACCTGGGAGAGCTTGAATGCACCTGAAACTCAGTAGAAAGTTACTTGACTCACGATGCTCAAGAAACATAAGACACATGAAGTTTCTGATGAGGTTATAAAAGTAGTAAAAGTAGCTGGAGGAAAAGGAGATTCTTCTGTGGAATTCTCTACAAACCTCACAAGCAGCCCCTTTGGGTTGGGGATGCTTCTATTTATTTCTGCTTTATTTTCTTACTTTCTATCTCTCTTTTTTTTTTTTTTTGGAGTTGTAATTTATTTACCACATTTCTTCTTTACCTTTCTTTACAGGATGCAGTAAACTTCCTTGAGTCAGCCAATCTCCTATAAGTAACTTCAGCAAACGCATTAGTTCACCAAGCCACACTTGGGTGGATTTTTTCTTTGTTCTGTTGTCGTTCTCTTGAACAAGGATTTGAATGTCTTGAGCAGGCATTTCTGTACATCTCATAGAAAAAAAATAATTCAACTCTTCTAATTTAAAACATGAAAACAGTCATTGCCAAAGAAGTGTCTGCTCTCTGATGAGAAAAACAGTCTATCGAAATCAGCTTTCAAATAAAGTGAACTCATTCAATAATACAGAATATTCTCTCCTTGTACATTAGCTGATGCTGTGCAAGGAAGCAAACCACACTGATATATTTTCTTCTCTCTTCTTTCCTAACAACTGGTTATTTCTCATTCCAGGATGCAAAAGTAACAGCACACAAAACTAAGTTTCTTAGCAGCAGAATCCTTCTAGGCAGTAAGAGCAGTTCATTAAATGAATGATTTGCTAAGCCTGTTCTCAATTGGACCTGCAGGGCCTGGGAGTCCTCTAATCACTCCAGTTAGGAGGAAGAAAGCTAAGGTTAGTTTCTTGTGGGGAACACTCTGGAAAGAGACATTGTAGCTTCTGAATTCCAAGAGAATTCAGAGGGAAACTATTAATCCTGAATGTGATTTTGTGTGAGGTAGTTTGCTTTCCAGTATGAGACATAAATCCTCTTTTCTGTATCCTCACAGAATATTCTGTAAAATCTGCTTTGCTCCCCAGTGCGTTTTTGGAGTGGATTTTCTTTTTCAAGGGAAGTGCCAGGCCCTGCTGTGAAGTTAGCACAAAGCAAAGCCACAGGCTGCCCACCTGAGGGCAGCTTCCTGTGGTTACTCATGCACTGTGGCCTCTCTTACCACTCTGCTTTTGTTGAAGTTTCTAGTCACCCACTGCAGGCTGCCATGCACAGAAGCCTGGGGTGAGTGGAGGCCTCACTAGGTCAGAAGGTGCTCTCCACTGGTAGTAGGAGGTACAGGCTAGGCACTGAGATTTAATAGAGGGTTTCTGTGATGGAAGGCTCCTTTCTGTCTCATTTGTCCTTGCTTTAGAGTTTCAGTGATTAAAGCAATACCCTGTTCTAGTAGGCTGAGAGCAGCTGGGGTGAGCACCACTTGGCATTTCTCGAATTTGTTTCCATGAAGCCTTCACGGGTATATCAATAAATAATTAGGAAGTATAATCAATCAGACATTGCCAGCTAGAGTATCCCATTACACTTTTCAAACGGTAGGCAAGACACCTGCTGTTATTCATAGTTTCTCTAATTTTTCATATAGAGAGCTAAGTTAATTCATAATATTTTCAAAGGTGAAAACATCCATATAAAAATTTGCCTCTGATAAGCATGCTAAACACTGAGAACAGATTATCTTTCTCGGTCATAAACTCCCTGGTGCACTATAGATTATCCAGCTGCAGAACCTGCACAGTGTGCCTCTCCTCTGACAAGTTAGGCTGGGTTCCCCTCCCTCCACTCCTCCTGTAATGCCAACCTCCCAGTAAAAAATGGATAGAAAGTAAAATAGATGGCTATTCTCTTGCTTTCTACCACTATCCAATTTTCCCCTCCAGAACAGAGAGAAGAGTCATGAGCCTTAAAATCTTTTCTGCTCTGTATCGGGAGAAGGTTCAGAATCATCCTTTCAATAGCCAGTAGCAGAAGTTAGACTGACTCACTGATTAGACAGGAAAAAACAAATCATGGATATACCTATGTTAGAAGCTGTTTCTTATGAGATGATTTATTTTGGTACTGTTTCTGTATGTGATTTTTCTTCTAGGCATGGTAATATAAACTGTTTTCTTAAGATAAGAGAACATCCATTTTTAATATGGAATATATTTCTATAAACGTGAAATGAAGCCCTTTCCTTTCCTACAGTTTTCTCACAGAAGGTTCAAGCCCTACAAAAGCATTGTATTTAAAAGCAACTTTGTTGAAAGTAAAACAAACTGTTTATGGGTTTTATCACTAATGACTAGGAAATCACTTCCTAATTTTTATGTTCTTTATTTTCCTACAGTCCACATCAAAGGAAGGATATTTCATTTTATGACACAAACAGGATTTCCTCATTCACTCATTTTATTTGTATCATATTTGTGTACAGTTTTCACGCTGATTATTTTTAGGTGACCCTATAAGTGATTTTGCATATTTTAGCACAGTACTTTTTCTAGCTTGTTGCGAATGAATGCCCACACATCCACTCTTCCTCCACCTCAACCATCCCATTCCCCCAGGCTCTCCCCAATCCTCCCCTTCTTCCTTCTCTCTCCCCCTCTCCCCTTCCTCCCACCCCCTGTTCCCCACTTTTGTCTGGCGATCTTGTCTACTTCTAATATCCAGGAGAATAAATATATATTTTTCTTTGGGTTCACCTTCTTATTTAGCTTCTCTAGGATCACGAACTATAGGCTCAATGTCCTTTGTTTATGGCTAGAATCCACTTATGAGTGAGTACATACCATATTCATCTTTTTGGGTCTGGGTTATCTCACTCAGTAAAGTGTTTTCTATTTCCATCCATTTGCATGCAAAATTCAAGATGTCTTTTTTTTTCTTTATCCATTCTTCTATTGAGGGGCACCTAGGATGTTTCCAGGTTCTGGCTATTACAAATAGTGCTGCTATGAACATAGTTGACATTTTTTTTCTTCTCTTGAGAACTCTATGTTAAGATCACAAGCCCAATTTTTGGATGGGTCTGCTTATTTTCTCTGCTCTTTGAGTTATTTATATATTCTGGATATTAATTTTCTACTCAATGCAATTGATTCTCTCCCACTCTGTGGGATTCCTCTTCACTCAATTGTTTTTTTTATCTGTGCAAAGGTTTTTTAATTTTCTGAGGCACCGCCTGTCAATGATTGGCCTCGATTTCTGGGGAAATGAAGTCTGATACAGAAAGTCCTTTTGCACAGCCATGTAGGACACTGTCAACGTTTTCTTCTAATAGTGACAATGATTCAGCTTTCAAATTCAGATACTTTATCTGAAGTCCATTTTGTGGCACCAGACCTGTACAAACAGACTTTAAGACAAGTTCAACTGAATGTCCCTCATGCTGCGTTTAGTTGATTATTTGTTTTATGTGTTGCTCTAATTGTTGGGTTATAATTCATTTTTGTTGCTAACTATTTTTGTTGTTTGTTTTATTTGTTTGGTGTGTTCTGTGATAGGGTTTCCATAGCTCAGGCTACCTTTGAATTTCCTAGGTAGTCAAAAGTGATCTTGAACTTCTGATATCCTGTCTTTGCCTATTCAGTGGTAGAATTACAGAAGTATTTCACCACAGCCAGTTCCATTCAGTAGTGGACTTTGAACCTGTGCTTTCAGCATATTATACAAGTACCCTACCAACTTAACTATATACCTAACTAGGTCAGCTTCTTATTTAAAGACATTAGCACACAAGTTGCCAGGTGCTTTTTATGCCACAATGCAGGGAACAGACATATAGTTTGAAGTTATAGTTATATAAAGAGTTACACACACACACACACACACACACACACACACACACACAGATATATATAATCTGGCACTCAGTTTTACCTCCTAGGTTACTATCACAAGGGCCTTTCTAAAACACTGTCATAGTGAACAGACATTACATCGCATTAGTACATAGTGAGTTTTTTCATTAAATAATCATAAAATGATATATTAAAGTCAACAATAGCAGCAATTTCAAAGAATAAGAAACTATTCTTAAATATACTATCTTATACAAGAATCATGGACCTTAAAAATGTTGATAAAGACAGCAAATAAATATTATGGGAAAATAACTATTAAATAACCTTTCAATAGACACAGAAAACTGGATTAAGAAACAGTATTCAAAGTAAGGTCCACACAAGTCACTGTTTTGAGTCCTATCTTGTTTAAGTCATAGTCTGTTTTGGCCACCCACAAAAGCATTTTATCTTGATATAGAACATAATATATCAGTAGTGTTTATTAATTTCTCATGAAATTGCATTTTAATTACAATGTTTATTGATTTCAAAAAATGTAATTACTTATATCTCATTTTTATCACTTACAAAATAAATTCAGGTAGGGATTACTATTTTGAAATAACCTCTGTAAAATAAACAGTGAGATTTATACACTCCAAAACAGTGCATAGTATATAGTACCTTGACTACCAGAAGGAAGGCAATCATTCTTTGTAGAAGTACTTCCAACTTTTCTATTTATATCAGAGAATATATATCTTAAATAATTATTGCAATATGTTATTGTAAAACTCTCTTGAACAAATTATTTAGATTTCACTGAAAGGGGATATGACTTATAAGATGCAATATATAATATTCACTTTTAGCACAACACACATTTGTTGCTGATCTACATTTTCTCATGGTTCTACTGAAATATGAATTTCACTATGAGAGTTACAAAGCTCATCCTTATCTTCTGACTATTGTGTAACACTTTTATGCTCTTCTTCTGAGCATGCAAGCCAATGTTCTACACATTTCTTTTGGCACAGGAATCTATTTTTGAACCTAAGAAAATTGGTTAGGATGCCTGATGAGGAACAATGGCCAATTTATACTTTACTCTGCACAGCATTCCTGTGCTCTGAGGAGGAGCTGGTGAGTCAAATCGCTTTTCTCCT
Organism: Arvicola amphibius; assembly: GCF_903992535.2. NCBI lineage: Eukaryota > Metazoa > Chordata > Mammalia > Rodentia > Cricetidae > Arvicola > Arvicola amphibius. The sequence goes on from NC_052053.1 coordinate 125,131,125, forward strand.
TTCTGTAACCTGGAAGAGACTTCTTTAATGTGGTAAAGCCCTATAAATCAGAGCATATAACCATGAACTAAGGAAAAATGGTTATTTATTAATTGTGAGGTAATTAATATAATTTATTCATTTAATTCTAATGTTTAAAAATATATTTCTAGATCTACTAAAAAATGTTCATATAATTTTATTTCTGAGATGCATGCTAATTAGTAAGTCTATCTTAAATTAGAAAGAATTTCTTCCTATGAAATTTAGGACACAATTTGTCAAGCCTCTTTAAATCAGTTTGAATGGCCCAATTATCCAAATTTTGTTTTGAATGTAATCATGCAAAATTCATGAGATTTTTATCCTGATTCTGATGAGACTCATCATTAAGATTATAGAATTATATTTTAAAATGGACAGTTGTCTACCAGTTATCCAAATAAATTTAGTTTATAGCTGTAACAAAGAGCATAGTTTTTGTTGCCATTTTAAATTAAGGCTTTCAATTCCTTCCACTTTTTTCCTTGTGACTCTTCATTTTTTCCTTCATTATTCTTTTTTAAATATTTTACTTATTTATTATGTATACAATATTCTGTCTGTGTGTATGCCTGCAAGCCAGAAGAGGGCAACAGACCCCACTACAGATGGTTGTGAGCCACCATGTGGTAGCTGGGATTTGAACTCAGGACCTTTGGAAGAGCAGGCAATGCTCTTAACCTCTGAGGTATCTCTCCAGCCCCTTCCTTCATTATTCTTTACCCACTCTATGGTGAGAAGGAGAGGCCTGGACCATTGTACAGGAGAGCAGACTTGTGTGACTTCTCTGGGAAGGATAGATGGCCTCCTCTCTTGGGTGTTGTAAACTGACTTTCCCATTTCCCATGCCTCACAGTAATAGTTCAACCAGTCATCTCTGTGTATCAATATAGCACTGGAAAACAGACATGGAAAAGCCACTGTTTGCAGCTGTTAACAGGACCCAAATGAGTTCAGGGCTCATTGCTTCTTAGGGTTTAGTCTCTTGCATCCTTCAGCTTGGTGATGAGCAGTGTGACAGCAAACCGTTTCGCTTCATCCTTTGCATGGTCACACACTGTTTAATCGAAGTGTTGTTTCTTTTATTTAATTGTCTGAAATTTCATTATAATAATGTGTGTTGGGAGTCTTCTGTTAATTAATTAATTAACTAATTAATATATTTGTGGGTAAAATTTGCATGTATGTATACACTTGCATACAGGCTCCTGTGAAAGTCTTAAGAAGATATCAGTATCCCGGGTACTGGAACTTTAGTGAGGGTGATCAAACCAAACTCGAGTGTTTTGATAGAGAAGGGAGCACTCAATTTCTGAGTTATCTAATGCTCCAGACCAATGATTCTCAATCTGTGGGGCTCAACTCCTTTTGGGTCAAATGACCCTTTCATGGGGTATATGAAAACCATCAGAAAACACAGATATTTGCATTATATTTCATAGCAGAAACAGAACTATAGTTATGAAGTAGCAATGAAAATAATTTTATGGTTGGAGGTCGCAACATGAGAAGCCTTAGGAAGTTTAAGAATCACCGCTATAGGCCAGGCGGTGGTGGCGCACGCCTTTAATCCCAGCACTCGGGAGGCAGAGGCAGGCGGATCTCTGAATTCGAGACCAGCCTGGTCTACAAGAGCTAGTTCCAGGACAGGCTCCAAAGCTACAGAGAAACCCTGTCTCGAAAAAAACCAAAAAAAAAAAAAAAAAAAAAAAAAGAATCACTGCTATAGACTCATCTGCTAATTTCTGAAATTTTTACTATGTATTAATTGAGCCCATTTATTCTAAATATTCATATATTACTTCTCTCAATGAGTTTATGCCTATTAGAGAAATATATTTACTTTTCATGTATTGAGTTTTCACTTCTGGAATGTCCGTTTGCCATAGAGAATAATAAACAACTCCACCTTAGACTTTCTACACTTTGATTTCTTCCTCCGTGTCTATGCTTTAAAGATTTGTGGTCCATTTAGTTCTTTCTTCAGGAACATGTATGGATTCTTCAACTGTTCCCACTATGAACTGTATAGAGGTTTCCCTACTGTTTTATTTATAAATTCTTATATGTGTGTGTCCCTAACTGCTTTCTCATAGAGCTCCTAGAATTCCCTCTTGATAATTTTCAAGCACCTTTAGATTTTCATATCTGACTGCTTTTGTTGGGTGCTTTCTTTGTCCTAACATATCTCACTCATGAACATCGATGCAAAAATTCTCAATAAAATACTGGCAAACGAAATCCAAGAACACATCCAAAAAATTATACATTATGATCAAGTGGGCTTCATCCCAGAAATGCAGGGCTGGTTCAACATACAAAAATCTATCAATGTAATCCATCATATAAATAAAATGAAGGAAAAAACCATATGATCATTTCATTAGATGCTTAAAAAGCATTTGACAAAAATCAACACCCCTTTATGATAAAGGTCTTGGAAAGATTAGGGATACAAGCTTCATTCCTACATATAATAAAAGCAATATACAGCAAATCGACAGCTAACATTAAATTAAATGGAGAGAAACTCAAAGCCATTCCACTAAAATAAGGAACAAGACAAGGCTGTCCACTCTCTCCATATCTTTTCAATATAGTGCTTGGTTCTAGCAATAGCAATAAGACAGCATAAGGAGATCAGGGGATTCCAATTGGAAAGGAAGAAGTTAAACTTTCGTTATTTGCAGATGATATGATAGTGTACATAAGCGACCACAAAAACTCTACCAGAGAACTACTGCAGCTGATAAACACCTTTAGTAACATGGCAGGATACAAGATCAACTCCAAAACATCAGTTGCCCTCCTATACACAAAGAATAAAGAAGCAGAGACGGAAATCAGAGAAGCATCACTTTTCACGATAGCCACAAATAGCATAAAATATCTTGGGGTAACTCTAACCAAAGAAGTGAAAGATCTATTTTACAATAACTTTAAGTCTTTGAAGAAAGAAATTGAAGAGGATACCAGAAAATGGAAGGTTCTACCTTGCTCTTGGATTGGGAGGATCAATATAGTAAAAATGGCAATTCTACCAAAAGCAATCTATAGATTCAATGCAATCCCCATCAAAATTCCAACAAAATTCTTTACAGACCTTGAGAGAACAGTAATCAACTTTATATGGAAAAACAAAAAAACCCAGAATAGCCAAAACAATCTTATACAATAAAGATATTTCCGGAGGCATTACCATCCCTGACTTCAAACTCTATTACAGAGCTACAGTAATGAAAACATCTTGGTATTGGCACAAAAACAGAGATGTTGACCTTTGGAATCAGATAGAAGACCCAGATTTTAACCCTCAAACCCATGAACACCTCATTTTCAACATAGGGGCTAAAAGTATACAATGGAAGAAAGAAAACATCTTCAACAAATGGTGCTGGCATAACTGGATGTCAACCTGTAGAAGAATGAAAATAGATCCATATCTATCACCATGCACAAAACTCAAGTCCAAATGGATTAAAGACTTCAATATCAATCTGAACACACTGAACCTGATAGAAGAGAAAGTGGGAAGTACTCTACAACACATGGGCACTTCCTACGTATAACCCCAGTAGCACAGACAATAAGGGCAACATTGAATAAATGGGACCTCCTAAAACTGAGAAGCTTTTGTAAAACAAAGAACATTGTCATTAAGACAAAAAGGCAACCTACTGACTGGGAGAAGATCTTCACCAACTCTGCAATAGTTAGTTACTGGAATCAAGACGGTTTGTTATAAATGCATTAACTCTTCTGGTGGACGTTATTTCAAATTAAGCTTCATTTTATCTCTGTGTAAACTCACAAACTAAATGCCTAAAACCAAGTAATCCTGCCGCGGACCGACTCTCTTGGAGATAGAAGACCAAGGGAAAACAGGGGTGAAGGCTAGGAGAACCCGGGATTCGGTGAATGACAGACAGACACAATTCTAATGAGTTTTGAATCTGCTGCAAATTTACTAAAATTCAAGCATCACTTTCATGAGATTACAGAAAGAAGTTGGCAAACACAAAAGCTTTACATGAAAAAAAAATGATTACAGGCAATTGATTGTTTTCAGTATGTCTTGTGGTTAGGGCCAGGTGGGCAGAGCTTTTCTTTGAAATTCGTCTCACACCATTAACCAACTACTAACTTTCTCATGGCCCTAAATCATAACTGTTCTCATGGTAACTCAAACACCATTCTTCCGGATTCCACTCCCAGGGCTTGCTCCAATATTGAATGTCTGGTTTCATATTGTCAAGAATAGCCTGCCTTTCTTTCCTATCTAAAATGCACCAGGGGTTTCTCATTCTGGCTAGCCTCTCCACAGATGGTAACTCACGTCACTCCACACGTTTTCCTTCATAATTTACTCTCATCTCCTATCATGAGCTCTTTCTGTTCTAGGGTATCCATAAGTTCCCCCAGAGAGCGAGCCGGAGTCTAAATCATAACATTAATCGCTTGAATCAAGGGAGGGGATTGACGCATCAGTTCCTCCATATTCAAGGAGCCGTTGGGAACGTTTCCTGGTTCGATGAACAGATTTTTTTTTTTTTTGTAAGAGAAAAATAGGACAGAGAAAGAAAATAGCAGAGCCAACGCAAAGAACCATCACCAGGAACAAAGTGAACGGAGTCGTTGAGGCCGATCAGGCACCACAACTCAAGCAGACTGCCAGGGAGCCGCCGGGGGCCAAGCTCCAGGAAGCAAGAGCCCTTCATTTTGAAAGGGCCACCTCCTGAGAGGCATTTTGCCACACAGGCGAGGCAGCCGTGGATGTGGCATAATCCAATCAGCAAATAGGCAAATGAAATGAATATGCAGTTCTCAAAACATGAAACACAACGGCAAAAAAATGAAAGCGTGTCCAAATCATTAGACAAAGGAAATGAAATCAAAACTATTTTGATAATTCCTATCACACAAATGCATTGACATCCTCAAAGAAAAAAATAACAACAAACTTTGGTAAAGGTAGAAGAGGTAAGAAGACTTTTTCAATTGCTGGTGGAAATGTAAACTTGTCTATTACCTATAGAAACCTCTATGAAGATTCCTCACAATAACAAAAAATAGAATCATCAAATGACTCGGCTAACCACTCCTTGGCGTACACACAAATGACTCAGCACGCTACATCCATGAGGAATGTCAACAATGTACAGAGGCACCTATCAAAGATCTACAGGTCCATTATGTTCAATTATGTGATCAGCCTTGGTGGCCCTTAGTAAATGAATGAATAACAAAAATATGACACACATACACATGGAGTTGTATTCAGCCACAAAGAAAAATGAAAGAGTATCCTTTACTGTTAGCACATTAAATTTAGACTGATAAACAGTCATGTTTTCTCTGATTTGTGGATTCTAGATTTTGCATTTCTGTCAGCAATAATTTATATGTATGGTACGGATGTAGGAAGAAGACTTCGGTGGGATGGGAGTACGCTGGTAGAGCAGAGAAGAATGAGGAAAGGAATGGAAGGGAAAGTGAAGGTGGTCAAAATCATGATGTATTGGTTTGCAAATATCTTTATTCCTCATTCAGCACAACTAATACCCATTAATATAAAATATAAAAAATTAGATATTTTTGTTGCTTCAGAATAATCACATGACATGGAATTTCATGTGAGGCAAATATTCTGTTTTATTTTTTCAAAACAATTTCTATACATTCTATAGCGATATGTGGTGTATGAACATTATAAATACATAGTGTATATGTATGTGTAGTATTGAATAACTGAAAATGTAATTTCATAGCTTTAAAATCAATATATTAACTTTATATAGTTTTCAAATTGCATTTAAAAATAGCATTACATGGTGAATTCTTTGTAATGTGACCTCTAGTTTTTCTCTTTTTATGTATGCGTACAAAATTCTTGCCTAAACGTTTGGTGAGAATTACTACTTTTTCCTATTTTAGTTTTATTTTTTTTTTTTAAAAAAAAAAGTAAGGCAGAATAATTTGGCCTATATTATAGACCTAACTGATTGTTTTTGGTAAATCGTTAGTTTTCTTTATTTGTGGGTCCCTTTCCTCTACTAGTATGCCTTAAGATATTTTGGATATCAGTTCCATAAAATTGTAAGAATTTATTTTTATTCTCGCAACTCTAAGGTTTTGCTCTTGATACCTTCCAACTTCAAAATGTGTGTTCAATGTAATAAAATTTGTCACTTTTCAATTGTTTACTTGTTACACATTTACTTGCTTTGGTCACAGATTCATCTCTAAATTTTATTCTATAGTTTTACAAGTTTTTCTTATCAAATGCATCTATCTGGAAAATACATTTTATCTGCAGTGTGATATACTGGTTTCCATTTCCATAAACACAGCTGATTCAGCATTATTTATTAAAGTCTATCATTGCCCTATAGAAGAAAACGGTGTTTCCTCTGATTTTTGCCTGTGTGGGAGGGACTCCTTTGGAGGTTAGAAGGGAAACTGAATTTCTAAAGAAAATAGTGTCTAATTTCTATCTTTTTGATAGTGGGTTTTAACAACGAGTGTTTTCTATATAGTATTCTTTTTGTTTTAATGTCTAGGCTAAATACTACTTTTTCCATCATTGCCAACTGTTTTAACGTGTATTACTTCTGGTTAAGTTTTTCTAAATTAAAATTTATGAGTTGTATTCAGCTTTCATTATTATTCTTTTAGTATTGATTTTGGAAACAATAAGCTGCTAAAACAGCAGTTCTCAACCCGTGGGTCGTGACCATTTTCACAAACCTCTATCTCCAAGAATATTTAAATTATGATTCATGACTAACTAAATTACAAAATGAGGTAGCAGCCAAAATAATGTATGCTTGTAGGTCACAACACATTAAGGGCATGAAGCATTAGGAAGGTTGATTACCAATGCTCTAAAATTCCCTGCTGATTTTTCTAGATGATGTGCATTTGTTTTATATTTTCACCTAGCACTGGGTTTTGATTTTTATTTATGCTTTTTATGCCAGCTTTAATATTTAATTTCAGTGGCAGGGGTAACAATAACTTGATAAATAAAAACAACAATGGTATGGTTCTTTTATCTATACTTTTGCCTTTTAAAATAGGTTGTTTATTATTAAGATAGTATAGTCTTGTAGCATCTCACAGTCAGATATCCTGCCTGGCTTGGCTGGATAATTTCCAGAGGCATTAGCTTACTTGATTATGGTGGATTAATTAAAATATTATTAGTGAAAATATTTGGCAGATTGAAGCATAATAAAAAAGGAGCACTTTAAAGTTTATTTTTTGAGAAAAAAATTATCAATTTTATTAAAAATATAGATATATTTGCTAATGTGGGTCATTTTTATAATGAGCAGTTACCAAAAGAACTGTTATCAAAGAATGTCACATTCTCCAAATTCTTTTATCCCTGTCACTCTCTTCTCCTAATTCCCTTTACCTGTACCTCAGGATACACTTTGCAGGTATATAGTTATATTGCCACTTCCTATACTCTTCTCTAGCAAAGTTCTTCTGTTTTTATTTTTTTATATAAAGCCATCATTATGATATGCCAATTACAAACACAGTAAATCGGGATTCTTTTCATAATAGTTTGTCACTAAGTTGGCTGTCAATGACTCTCAATGTATTAAATGATGTCAATCAATTTACAATTGGTAGAATTATGAAACTAATTGAACTTATGTCCACTATGCTTTTTCTGTTTTCTCTGTATGATTTAACTTTTGTGTGTGTGCTTCTTTCTCTGGTTCTCCTGAAATTATCTCATTTCCTTAACCCACCCTCTTTTTCCCAACTACTGATCAGAAATTTGTTCATGACTCAATTGTTTGCTCCCAGTACACAAATCAGCACAGTTTTTTGAGTCTTGCTCTTTGTGTGTATGTATTGGTATAGGTATGATTGTGGACATGTGCATGCTTTAGATACGTGGGGAGGCTAAAAGTTTGCTTTTGCGCCAGTTGTCTTCCTCCGTTGCTCTCTACCTTGTTTTTTTTTTTTAATATGTTAAAGGTTGCTGTAAGAATCGATCATTGTTTCCCTAATTGATGATTTCTGTGCTATTCTATACAGTGCAAAAATATTTATTACAGACACACGGAGAGATGGGAATGAACAAATTCAGAAGACAACATTCAGACAGGCAAAGACGCAGACTCACACAGCAGACAGGCAAGGACAACAGAAGATACATAGAGAGAATAGAGCATTCAAGTGTGGCCACTCTCCTTTAAATTATTCCAAAGGGAGTGACTTTTAATTTCTTTCCCATAATGCAAGATTGATACATTGTTGGTGACTGTGAGTTTAGCATTAATGTGTTCAAACTGCCACACCCATGGCATACTGGTTTCAATTGTTTGTATCTCATCTCTTGTTCTATTTCTAGGTCTGACACTGACACATTCTGTATAACTTTGTTTTTCTAATTAGAGAAATGAGCCTCTCTGACTCCTTTATTTCTCTCATGTGAAACAAGGTGTTAAGCTGTAAATAAAGCCACAGCAGAGATAACACTTTACTCCACCTTATGCAGATCAGATGATATATCCACTCATATTTGCTACAATAATATTTCAGGTAACTTGCATTCTCTGTAATTAAATTCTTGTTCATCAAATCTGTATTTCACATTAACATGATTTTGCATGTAGGTTTCAGTTTTTGGTTTTTTTTAAAACAGAATTTTTAATAATAGAAAATAAGCTTTTAATGTCTTTTTCTGTTATTTTCATTTTCTTGAAAAAAATCAAATGACTTTAAACTACAAAAAGTCGGGGTGAGAGACAGAATCCTGATAATGCCACAGTAGGCAATCTTTGTCTAGGGTTCTTACTACTCAAATGGTGTGGTATTACTGACTTTAATCCAGTCATTTTTCTCACTAGATGGAATTATCATGTAACAATTTCTGGTTCTTGACAGGCCTCATAGGTAATCATAAATGTCCCTGCTTGCCTCTGCCCTGGAATGTTAGCCAAGCCGCTGAGCATGTGGATTGTGAAAAAATTTTCTCATTATTCCAGGTGGTATTTTTAAACAATGGAAGCATGGGGAAACTGACTTTAGGTCTGTTATAATCTTCATTTCTGACAGTAGTTTATTCTATTGTGAGAAGTAAGAGTGCAATTATGTTTTGTATAAAGTCTTATTTTACAGGTTCCCTGTGACTTCATATTTAGAATTTTCATTGCTTTGGGATGAGTGGCTATGCTTTAAAGTTTTGTTCCTTCTGCTATTTCCCCCGTGTAGCAGAATGATAAGCAGTCTGTGTTAAGTGACAACTTTGGTGACTTGTGAAAAGGAGGGCTGGCTGTCTTAAGACAAAAATGCTTGTGGCAAAAGGGATGATGTAAGTTTGTAGAGCTGTAATAGCATCAGAGGTGGAGGTTTCTAAACAAGACATGTTGTCTGATTTATCAGATCATCCACGTATTTCACTAATACATATTTAAACCAGGAGAATCTTTGCATATCTTAAAAGTTCACTGAATTCTTCCTTTGAATCTTTTACTTACAACTCTTTGCATCTTGGGGTTTGCATGGCTTTCATCATCTTGATAGTAGATACAAGGAGACAACATTATTTATTATCACCACATAAGCCCTAAATTTTATCATCTATATATTTACAAAACATACATTCAATCAAATAATTTACTATGGCAGAAGGATAGTTTATCTGAAAATGTTACACACCTGGAATTGTGTTTGGCCTAATACCGATCTTTATTAAACACAAACAAAAATCAGGAAAACATACACTGTGTTTTCAGAAGATATGATTGAAAACTATGATGTATTGCAGCACATGTTCAGTAATAGGATGAAGATTTAATAGGCACCCTATTCCACTTTCATTTCTGCATTCATTACTCTACAAATTCTGAGCAGTTGATTGGCCAAGAATGTACGCCGTTCAATGATTCTTCACTAACAACAAACTCATCATCAACTTTGTAAGAGTGGCAGTTTGTTACAAAGGAAGCATGGCACTGAAATGCATGGATGTGGGATTCCCCTCATTAAGCTGTGAATAGGTTTTATTTCCAATGATTGAAAGAAGCTGCTTTGGTCTACGGCAGGGCAGATTATGGCAAGGCGGATATAATCCAAGCAGACATAGAGGAGGAAAGAAGGAAGAGTCAGAAAGACACCATGTATCTGCCCAAGAATAGGTAACAAACCGCAAGCCTCATGGTAAAATATAAAATAATAAAAATGGGTTAATTTAAGAGTTAGTTAATAAGAAGCCTGAGGTAATAGGCCAAAAACTATGTAATTAATATTAAGTCTCTGAGCAGTTATTTTATAAGCAGCTTCAGAAACATGTAGGTGGAGAAAACCCAGACCAAGAGGGACCAGCAGGATGGAGAACATTTGTATCAAGAGTGTAAGCAAACCAAATTATTTACTTTTCATCTATCGCCAGGTGGAGGTTCTATGGTGATATGCAAGAAATTCATCAGTATGCCTATAGGAACTGGCCTTTTCGGGCTCCCTCTCCTCAGCTGCCAAAGGAACTAGCTGGGGGCGTCTCCCTGGAAGCCCGGGAACCCCTCTAGAGTCAAGTCTCTTGACAACCCTCAGATGGATCCCTTAATTAAGATATATGCTACCCTGCTCCCATATCCACCCTTCCTGTATCCCAAGCATCCCATTCCTCCGAGCTCCCCCCATTCTCCCCTTCACGCTTTTCTCTCCCCATCTTCCCTTGGCCCCGTCTCACCCCACCCTCAAGTTCCCAATTTTTGCCCAGCGATCGTGTCTACTTCCAATATCCAGGAGGATTACTATATGTTTTTCTTTGGGTTCACCTTCTTATTATCTTCTCAAGGATCCCGAATTATAGGCTCTATTTCCTTTAATTATGGCTAGAAACCGATTATGAGTGAGTACATCCCATGTTCATCTTTTTGGGTCTGAGTTACCTCACTCAGAATAGTGTTTTCTATTTCCATCCATTTGCATGCAAAATTCAAGATGTCATTGTTTTTTACCGCTGAGTAGTATTCTAACATGTATATATTCCACAGTTTCTTCATCCATTCTTCCACTGAAGGGCATCCGATTTCCCAATAAACAAACAATCCAGAATTAACAAACTGGTATCCATTTAATACATCGATCTTATTTTGCCACTTTATAATAATGTAACTTTGAATATTTTATGTGTATGTAGGAAATTCCTCTTTTTGTAATTTGCCTACACTAATTTTCCTTGTATCAAGAATGCAAGTATGAGGGGAAAGTTATTTTAAAATGACACAATGCTTTTAATAAACTAAAATCATCATTACTTGAGTGAGATAAACACTTATACACAAAAATGGCATGATAAGATTTATATTTTATGTGAAAAATTTAGAAATAAAGTTCTGCCTCATAGTTATTTTTTTAAAATCTTTACCCATTCTCAAATGCCAGTAAAGTGACCACAAAAGACATGGATGATTTTAGACTAAAATTCTGTTTCTGAGAACTCTTCCCTGGTTCATAACCAAAAATAAATATATAAATAAACAATAAATAAATAAATAATAAAAATAGTAGCAAAAAGTGAATAAAACAGCATTGGTTTAGATTGCTTGGAAATCATCTCCTCTGCCGCAATTACTGGATGAAATAGACTTTAAGCTCAGAGGAGTTCTTCACTGAGTCTCTTTTGCTTCCTGCCTCTGTGAGGGGCTGTTTTTCTGATGCCATTATTGGCAGATGGCCACATTGCACCTGCTGATCCACCTGCCTCTCACTGGCATGCAGTATTTAAAACGTTACGCAATTAGAGTAAATGAGTTTAAAGGGCTGGATTTGCTCTGCACCTCCTAGAGAGCTGTTGTTCATCCTCCAAAGTGCCTGCTGATGGTTAGGGAAGCTTTGCTGCCCGATTGGCCCTGGGGTGCTGAATCGCTCCCCTTTGAAGAACTCTGTGGTGAATCTCTTCATAAGGATACTAAATGGGGAGGAAGCATAAAAGAGAGACATTTTCTACCCCAGGTTGCCAGTCTTTATAGATTGAGACTAGGCAGCACAAGAAAGATTATGAAGTAACTAGACCATCTAAATGTGTCTTGAAGAAAAGCAAACAAATAAAAGAAAAACTCTATCTCCACCAAGTATAAATTGTTTTTATGAGTTTAGTTTTAATTAGTTCCTGAAAACATGTTAAAAATAAAAAAAAGATATTTCAAAGTGAAAAACTTACATGCCTACTGCAGAACATGCCTTAATGTCATAATGTCTTACCTGTGGTTTTTAGGTATTCTGCAGTGATTGTCTTACTGCCAAACATCATGTGAGGTAAATTAAATTAGGCAGTTTATTTTAGAACATTCTGTTCTTTTGCATAGGAAATTTAAGCTCACCAAGGAATATTGATTGAGGTCAAAAGGACATTTTTGTTCACTGAAAATAATATTTCAGGGTAGGGCATCATCATAATGTAAATGCAAATTCCATCACCTAGTATTCAACATGTTTATCTTCCATTAGAAATCAATAGACACACAAAACTTTTATTGCATACTGTATGATTCTTCAAAGGTAACATAGCTACAGATTATAAAGACAAATATATGAAAATCACAGAAATTTCGGGATACAATTATTCAGGTGCCTGACAGGATAGGTAAAGCATCTCAGAAATATCATTCTCCATTCCTAAGAGAAAATATATATTGGCCTGACAATCAACTAATTTTTTTTTTTTTGAGAATACTAGATTTGCTGGGTTATGGTTGCCTCTCAAATGAAGAAAAAAGGTTGGCGTGCTGAAGGAATGAAAGCAGTACAAGCCCATCCAAAAACTATAACAAGGAAAGAAGCATTCAAATTGTATGTGAAAGAAGAATGGAAGCTTTGTGCATGTGAGTTTGACATTTTAAAATCTAGAGCAGGGTGCACATACTGGGAAGATTCAAGGACATAAGTGAAAAACAGTTTATAGAAAGTGCTAGATTTAAAATGCAACATCAATCTGGATGAAAAGACACAGAAACTAATATTCAATAACTGAGAACATAAAGATAACATGTTTACAATGGAAATAGAAGAAGAAAATTTAAAAAATAAAAGAAGATAAAAGGTAACAATGCCTAAGAATTTTCCTAACTCTAAGTCACAGACTTAGAAATCTCAGACAATACCAATTATAGCAAACACAGAACAGGTGTGCTCCTAGGCATATTCTACTAGGCATATTAAATTATACAGCACCAGACAAGAAAATTTTTGAAGAAAGTGAGTATGATGAGGGATCCTTGCCTCTAAGATCGAAAGTAAGCATTAGGGTTATCTTTATTAACAACACAAGCAGGGATGACTCAGCAGAATATTTAAAGTTCAGATTGAAAAAGCTAATGTATAATTCCACTTCTCCAATAATTTCTTAAAGAATAAAGACATGGGCCATATAAGCAAAAATGAAAGAAATTTGTCACCAGTGTATTTGACTTATTCTTGTATTAGCTATTGTGGGTGTGTGTGGGGAGGCATTGTGACATGTGTGAGCATACACATAGGAGAGGGCATACTCATGGAGGAGGCTAGATGTCAAATTGAGGCATGATTCTTTGTTTTGATCCTGGATACTGTCAAGTAGGCTATGTAGAATGGTCAGTGAGTCCCAGAATTTCATCTGTCTTTGTGTCTCCCCAGAGATAAGTTGACAAATTTTTGCCACCACAAATTGTTTATTTATTTATATTTTGGAGTAAGTTCTAGGTATCAAATCCAGGCCCTCATATTTGCAAGGCAATTGCTTTTCTCATGAAAAGATCTCCCTATCTCTTATCAGGATATTTGTGAGGCCAGCAATGATGAAGAAATTATTTACAAAGGAAGAAATAGATGTAGATCTGAAACTCAGATCTGCTTAAGAAAGAAAGAGAGTTTGGGAGGGAAGGACACTATTGTGGTTTTCTAGTCTTCATGAAGTAAATATCATCAGAAAGACAATGTCCCAATCTGCGATCACATGTGCCTTTTTCACCAGATACTGCATGCTTACCCAATATTCAACTTGGAATATTTCCATATTGCATAGTAATCAGCAGCAATAAAAAATGGAAATGTACATAGAAAGAGAAAAAACAATGCAGTCACTTAATTTGTTCACTCAAAATCAGAAAAAGCAAAAAAGACTAGAAAATTTAAAATAGCAAACAAGGTCATTAAGAACGAAAACTATATATGAAATATTAATATGACTATGTTAATAACCACTTTGATTAGCAATATTCTCAATATAATTACAGAAAAACTGTATTGTATTTTCTTTGAAATATAAAAACACAAATAGATTAAATCTAGTGACATACAGAAATATATGTCATGATATGTCTAATCAAAATAAAAATTGGATAGCTATATTAACTTTAAAAAATTCAGGGACATGGAAGTCATCATGGACAGGGAGTAGTTACTTGGTGAAGTGGTCAATTCTATCATCAAACTAAATAATGCTAGAACTTAACAATAATAACAAAATGCATAATTAAAGTTTCATAATTGCAAAGAGAAAATGGATATTCTACTAATATAATTAGAAACGTCCTTATCCCTTATCACTAAGAGATCTCTTATCAGAAAATGACTAAGGACACAGTGTAACTGTACTGTGCTTCAACTGACTGGATCTGCCTGTTTAGGGTTATTCCTTGAATACCTGGAGAATGCATATTCCTTTCATGTTCATGTTGAGTATCAAGGAAAAACATCTGAGTCAGAAGATATACTTTGAAAAATTCTAAAGTATCAGTCATATAAAATGTGCTTACAAGCCACAATCAAATTAAAATAGATGTCTATTACAAAAAAGACTGGTGGAAATCTCCAAGCACACATGACAAACAACAGATCTGTACATACCACAAATGAATGAAAGAGGAACTAACATATCAAAATCTGTGGAAAGTAGAAACATTAATATTTAAAGGAGAGTTAAAATACCTAAATTTAATCAATTAAGCTTCCACTTTATAAAAAAGTGAAAATGAATCCACATTTAAGCAAAGCAATAGACACTAGAACAGATAAATCTGAAGAAGGCAAGATAAGACAGATGATAATGAAATCAGTCTCAGGAAAAGTCACCAACAGTAGGAAACCAGCTTCTTGTGTTAAATAAGAAAGAGAGGAGATGTGAATAACTAACACCCGAATGGAAGAGAGCGTTGCTTCTCATACTGTTGCCATTGAAGTGATAGCAAACAAACAAAAACAACACTGCTGGAAAATATTTCCTAATTGAAAGAAAAGGATTCACTGGAAAGTAGTAAGAGTTCAGAACTTATGCAGAAATTAAAGGGGGAGTACTTAACGTGGAGGAATGTCGAGATGAAAGCATTAGGAAACCTCTGAGGAGAAAATACCAGTTTTCCATGAAGACAACTCTTTTGATGGAGGAAACGCCATTTGCAAGGGACTATTTCCAAATCTAGTCTTCCTATGAGATACTTAGAGAAAGAAGAGTGTCCAAATGTCATCAGAGACATTTCTCTGGCAGCTGATGGGAGCAGATGCAGAGACCCACATCCAGACATTGGGCAAAGCTGAGAAAACTGCAGAAAGTGGAGCCGAAAGACTATGGAAGCCAGAGGGGCCAAAGACACCAGGAGAACATGGTTTACAGAACCAGCTAAGCAGGGCTGATACGGTATCACAGAGACTGAACTGACAATCACCAAACTTGACTGGGGCTGTGCTAGGTCCTCTGCATATATGTTATGGCTGTTTAGCTTCTTCATTCCGTGGGTACTCCTAACAATGGGAATCGGGGTAGCTCTGTGTCTTTTGCTTGCTTTGGGGACCCTTTTCCTCCTACTGGGTTGCCTTGTCCAACCTTGATATGAGGGTTTGTGCCTAGTATTACGGCATCTTGTTATGCCGTGTTTGGTTGATATTCTTGGGAAACCTTCTCTTTCCTAATGGGAACCCGAGGAGCTGTGGTTCTGGAGAATAGGGAAAGTGGTGGTGGTTTCGTGGGAGAGTGGAGGGAGGGGAGATGTGGTTGAATTTTGTTGTATGAGAGAGAGAAGAATAAATAAAAAGAATTAAAAAAATAAAAAGGAATGTAGTTAGGATGTCGGTAGAGAGCATTTTCTGGTGTCTCAACTTCCTTGCCAAGAAGCTTGGAAAGTCTTTTAATAAGAGTTCAACAGCTGAGTTTTTTTTCTGGAGGAGGCATGATATATTGAAGGCATTCAACTATTTTTTGATATTTTTCAGATGAAAGCATATGTAATAGTTTAAGATTGATGAGTTAAAAAATTTCCAGAGATTGGCACTATCACATAAAAAAGAATTGAATCTTTTAAGGCCATCACACTACCTCTGCTTAATGTAGTTCAACATTGATTTTGCTTTTTAGCACTGCAAAATAATGAACATGATTTCCTGAGTGGGTCTGAGTTTTCACAACTAAAAGTTTCTATTAGAAACAGTAGAAAATATTAAAGACAGACACTTCACAGACCTATAAATCATAACATCAATATGAATGTACATTTGCAAATGACTACTAATATTAAATTTACACGATTATAGAAAAATGATGATGTCTCCATATTTTAATAGCTATTAGATTTTAACCTTCTAGATTTTAGTACTGTAATGTAGATGTAAAGCACATAATAGAAATTTTTTTCACAGTCTTTAGAAAAACAGAAGAAAATCAATTCATTTTTTAATCTTTACAATTTGCTTTCTCCTCTTCTGGGAAAAACAATGCACCCTTTACTAATTCCTTCTGTGCTTGTCTGCAAGCATTCAGATAAACAGACAAACCTAAACTGTGGAACTTATATTAGAATAATCTACATTTATATACTATCATATTTAAATGTAAAAATAGGTAATTCTAGCTAATTTTTTCATAGTTTCAAGTTATAGTAATTTGTTATTTTATGTCAGTTTTAAACTTGATTTATATCTTAAGTCTTAATATATTTCAATACAAAAATTTCCCTTTCAACACTCTGTTGAGTTCTAAATTATGTCCATGAAGCGAAAGTTTGAGACATTTTTTCTTTCAAAAGTTTTATGAATGTTTATATTGCATGGCTAGAAAGTGGGTTTAAGTAAGAGGAAGATGGGAAAGTATTGTATAGTATTCATGATACATAAGGAAAATTATTGCTGACCATTATAGTTATTTGCATGTATAAGTTTTTATATATGCGATATGTTATTAATAATGATAAAATTACTTTCATGATTATTCGAACACTAAGGTACTCTAAGATATCAAAAAGATTGTATTACCGGCCCTTACTAGCTGGTGTCAGTTTTCCACCAGTTCAGTAAAATAGATGTCATTTATGATGATTAGAAATTTAACTATTCCCACAAATATTTTCCCAAAAGTATAGGTTTATCTTCCTAGCAAAGATCTCATTATCTTGGGAAAAAAATCTCTTGAAGCTCATTGAAGTGTAGTTTGCCCAGTTTTAATTGCTTTGGAAAATGGTCTCACAAATCTTCAGCCTGCTATCAGAGAGAAAATCTCAGCTGTTAATCCTGAGAGTTTCACAGGCTTGGGCAAGTTCTATGATTTCTTTCCACTAACCCAACAACAAAAAAGCTAAATTTATCGTTTTGTCCAGAAACTAAATCTGTCTGGTGGTTGATGAGGTGTGAATCCTTATTTATTCTCTTTTAAGATTAAGAAAACAGACAGTTGACGGGAAATGACTTTCCAAAGGTTAAATTTGCTGGAGAATTGGGGGTAAATCAGGGATGCTCAGGGTAAATGACAGGGAAGAAAGTCTTGGCAATCGACACTGCAAATTCTGACTGAGCTAGACCACTTTATAGTGTGTTACCCTTGACCTTGAATCCGGCTGGTGTTTTCAGGATGTTTTAGTTTGAACAGTTTTCAAGCAGGTGCTTCTAGTTTGCTACTCATACTACCGGTGCCCAGAATACCACCTTCAGTAGCCCCTGCATTCCTTTCTGCTCAATTTTGATTTCTTTTCAATGATTTAACATTGTTCAAAATTACTCATATTATATCTACCCTTTTCTGGAATAGTAACAGTGCTCTGAAACTGTGCAAATTATCCTTATGCCTTCATTGACCTTTCTCTTGACAGCATTGCCGTGGTATTCTTTTGCTCAGTTCTTCACTGAGTATTTGGAGTAACTGTCCTAGAGTGTCAAGTGCATCAGCTTCTTTGATGACCCCAAAGCCTTTTTATTAAAATTAAAACAGGCCCACAGACCTAATTTTATTCACAATTCTTGTGGACTTCAACCTTGATTTCCTTTCCAGCTCTGTCTTGCTCTCCGCAACTCATTTTCTCCATCCTTCTGTAATAACGAGCCCTCTCTGGCCCTTTCTCTTTGTTGAATGTTCAGCTTTGATTCATTCTTCAATGCCAACAATGACTCCGGTTTAAAAACACTTATGGATGTGATATCTTCTTAATTCCTTGGACAGTCATAATTTTTACTGGACTGAGATGTTTTATTCCACATAAATGCAAAATTAGTGAGAAGTCTGTGTCCTGAGCCTTGCACCAGCTTCTTAAGCTGCAAACACATAAGCTCTGTGTTCTCATTCTTTGTTTACATGCGGTGCATAAAAAAAAAAACTCCATACTCCTGCCTCAGTTCATGGATTCTGTTGTTTGTGACGCATCTTTGTATAATAATTCTTTTTTTTTTTTAAGCCTGGTAATTTCCTACTTACTTCTTCTCAGACTTTTATGTATAACATGAATGCCCCCTTCTGTAAATTTCATTTCTTCTTCTAGTCAGTTCTATATGATACAACATTTAATTATATTAAATGGATTCAGTCACATTAATTTTCTTTCTCCAAATATATGCTTTGATGACAGTGATTTATTTCTGTTTCCACACAATTCAAGGAACCTACTCACCCCATCATTTCTGAGATCTAAATATTTATCATGTCCTAATGTAAATATGAATTTCAAAAATGCTTAACAAGCATTTCATCTTGTTCCAATTCTTTAATAATATCAATCAAATAGTTTAAATTATTTTCCTGATTTGAGGCATCAATTTTTATATCTTTTTCAGTATTACATACACTGTTTTGAAAACAAAGATTTGATCTTATTTGAAGAGCTCCTATTTCTCAATATTAGAGCAGTATGTTTGATTATTATATAATCTGAGGAAAATGGAAAAATAAAAAACAAAATTATAATGTGAATTTTCACTAAACAAAAGAGCAATCGTAGCTTGATGGATCAGTCAGTACTATTTTATATATATATATATATATATATATATATATATATATATATATATATAATATTTATTTACGGCTTTTGAGAATAATATATTTTGGTATAAATCTGTAAATATCACTTCTGTTTTTACCAGCTTTATTAAATTTGTATTGTTCATAAAGAAATGAAATATAAATACCTATGATTTAAATTACTAACTGCTTATGATATTTGTTTTATTATGTGATACACAATTTATGTAGCCTTGGCTGCCTCCAAAATACTAATCTTGCTACCTCTAGGCTACATGTTCTGGGTTTACAGGTGTGACTACATCTCCAAGAAACTTAGTATTTTGTGGGAAGTTCCTTTCATATTCTGAACTCCACATAAATATCTCATGTTTCTGAGCATGCAAACTTTTTAAAACCTCAATAAGAAACCATTTCTTTGACAAAATAAGTCTCTGAGTACTCCCAAAGCTTCAATTGTTTTGTTACATAAAGTATAAATGAAACCTGTTTAGTGCAGTAGAACTTTGCAAAGCTTAAATTATTTTTATTGCATCCCTTTACGTGTGTTGTAAAGCCACATAACTTTCCTTTAAGTTTGTAGAAGCAAATATCCTTTCTCTTGGTGCCCATCATGATATTTTGTGTAAATTAATGTTTGAGAGATAATATCCAAATAGCCAGGAACAGTTAAGATTCACAGCCACGAAGAAAGCAAAAGAGGTGACAATTATGTAATAGTGAATAATACTATTTTGCAAGATTAGTCCTTAAAGACTAGAAACGAGTAATTGTCAGCACTTTAATAGGAAAGCATTTCCTGATGGCAAGTACTTTCACATCCTGTTGGTAAGGATAATTTTTGAAGTAGTTTATGAATGTAGTAGTTATTAATATCCCCTGACATCTGTCTTACGTTACAGATATCTGTGTGTAGGAGGATGATACCATAATTAGTATAGACTGCTCTTTTCAAAGGTTTACATAAAATGCCAGCACCTATACAACATGCTACCTTAATAATTTATGAAGCTAATACATCAATTAAAGCATTTTCTAAGTATGAATTTACAATCCGAACATATATCTTTAAGGATTTCCCACTAACACTAGAAAGAAAGGACAGATTAGTACCAAGAACCAGATGACTTGAAATGATTAACCTGCATTAGGTTGTTGAACCCATCCTTACATGGAAACAGAGATTATTCAAGGTCTTCTAGTCCTAAGTTAAACTGGTTTCAAACTACATTAAATTGTGTTTTGTTGTTGTAGTAGTTTTCAAAGGATGTATTGGCTCATGCAAATTACAAGGCTAAGGGATGGAACAAGCTTCACAAAAAGCTTGATCTGGAAATTCAAACAATTTCATCCTGCTGAGAGCGATCACACAGCCCAGTCAAGTGAACACAGTCCGCCAGCAGGAAGGATGATGTTGCTCCTGCTTAGAGCTGTCTTGCCTTCTCGTCTTCTCAGCGTTTCCCTTTTGAAAGACATCGCCATAATGAAAGCACATTTCCACACAAGAATTTATGGTAACAAGATAATATGCAGAACACTGCAGTGCTGATGAATGTTCTTCTTAACAGCCTGATCTTTTTATTCTTGGAGAGCCTGGATGTTGTAGCCCAGCTTCCTTTTCCATTCTCCCTATGACAGGAATACTGTTACATTTTCAGAGACAGTATTTCAAGTGTATAAAGTTGATATTTATGACATCATGAAAATGTAAACATTATGCTTCTTTAATGGACAAAACAAAATTTTGTCTCCAATCTTATTTCACAGGGTCATCAATTATCAAACAAAGAGTACAGATTAATGTACAAGTGAAGGTGTGAGGATCTAATAACGAAGGCAATTACTACGTGCAAATTAAGTGTGTATATTTTCTTTTGCCCACATTAACATATACTAAATATAGAATATTATGGTTGTCTATATGGCAAGTCTTTTCTGAGCATTGTCTTTTCTTTCAGAGGCTAAATACATAATGATTTGGGGGGAGATCAGTCAGTAGTCTTAAAACTGAGTTTAAGCTGTCAAATCTATTCACTCTCCATGGCTTTTTCCTTTTAAACCAGGGGGATAAAACAAAATGTAGCGAGATCAGCATGTGCTCAAAGAATCTGACCTCCACATTTGAAATCCTCTTTAGAGAAGGTAATTGCCTTCTCTCATCTGTTCTATTTTTTGAGTAAATAATACATAAATTACAATCTGAGATTCGAAGAGAACAATCTTCGTGCTGATTTGAAATTCAGTGAACACACTGGATTATGCTTTCAGGTGGCAGAAGCCCCAGGGTTCCCCGGCTCCTTTTGTGTTCCCCTGCTTGTAGAGTCCTTGGTGCTGACAGATGCTTATCAAACATTCATGTAAACACTGCTGTCAAAGCTGTGCTTCTCCAGCTCTGAGGGTCAGCATGGAACATCATTAACGCTTGGCCAAAGATAGAAATGGCATGCCGTGAGCTTTGTGATGCAAGAGAGCGCCCCCCTGCTGTTGGAAGTTGCAGCATCCAAACTGTTAACTTTGTTGACATGATAGATGAATTCAGATGCAATGTTTGAAATATTGCTGACAATTTGGTTAAGCATGAATTCTGACATGATTTTGGTTTTTGCTTCCTTAAGTTAAAATAGAAATTGGGCTTTTGGGCTTTCGTTGATTGTTTATTATTGAGAGCACATGAAAATGAAGTTCAAATCTGTTAACTAGAAACTTATGTTTGGATGACCATATGAAGAATCACAATTTACTTTGGTGGCAATAATACAGGAAACCTAAAGCTGAATTGTCTAGCTCTAGGGTTACTTTCTTCATATTAACCAACTTGTTAGATAATTCACTTTGTCGTGGGATCTGTTGTTCGCGGCATGCATCGTGTAGGATGGTGACTTCAGTTTTTAGGATGATTCTTTACCTTGTAATAAGAAAGTTCCTAAACTCATAGTCTGTGAAGAGGTCTCACCTTTTCCACAAAACCAGAAGATATTTCCCTTCTGCCCAATTCCTAACTTTTTTCTTGGTTACTCACCACTGGCCACATGTGTAGCAACCTTTAGCCTGTTGGCTTGGATCAGATAGCCAACTATTTGCTGTTATTAGCAGTGGCTAGTCAGTTCTCAATGAGCGCTTTCAGAAGCCCTGAGGTACTTGTTAGAGAAGGAAGTAATAACAGTCTGGGTGGGGGGTTGTAGAGGATGATTGGTGATTAAATGAGGTGGGTGGGGAAGTGGGGAGGATCTGGAAAGAGTTGCAGGGTATGGGTGGTGGGGACCAATATTCAGAATATATTGTACTCAAACGTTCTAACTCATTAAAAAACAAAAATATAAATGTAAGAATAAAAATCCTGTAGACAATTTTGAAGGTTACCAAACCCCAAACCTGGAGCTTTTGAAAACTATTTGAAAATTGGACTAGGCTATGTATAGTACTGAACAGAAATATTTCATACAAATAATAAAAGTAATTAACTTAAAAGTTTTAATGTATTTCTTCATCATTACTGTTTCTGGGAAACTAAGAACTCACCTGTGGTTCTATGCTAAATCAACAGAAGCAGAACTTTCAGGAGTTTGATAAAGCATCTATGCTTCAACAAGACAGGTCTATTTTCAGACACACAAAGATGGAGAATCGCGGTGGCAGGCTGGAAGTGTTCATCAATGGTAGACACCTTTCTTAAAATATTTTTAGACATTCTCTATTTCCTGTGCCCCCTGCAACAAACAAACAGACAAAAGGAAAACAATGCCATTCTTCCAAACTCACCCATCCACTTAATTGTCTGGTCAATACTATGTAAACATATCCTCTCCCACTTTGATTGTTTACAGCCTGACTTTAAACACCAAGTCGTTCTTTTCCCTCCTCTTTTCTTCTTCCTTTATCTGCAGTGTCTACTAGACTTTAACTTGTAGTATTAATGATCAGTAACTACCATTTTCCCAAAATCGAGAATTGAAATGCTGATTTTCTTTCGGATAAATGGCTTTTCTTCGTAAGCACTCTATATAGACTCTAATACTATATTGCAATTGATTTCAGGATATTTTTCTGAGTTCTAATATTTTGCATTTAATTTGTCCTCCTCTGTTATGGTTCTTATGAAACCATACTTAACTGTTTGTATTTTTCAGTTTCTCTATGTCTGAGTCAGTCTTATAAAAAGGATTTGCTTTAAAATATATGAAAATCAGTCTATGACTTCTAATTCTCCTATTTAAAACTTTTGCAGCCAGACTGTTTAAATGTGTCCTATGAAAAAGAATACTTATCTTTTATATGGTTTCAGCTTACTAAATATATTAATCTAAATATTATATGTAATATGTAGTTTGGACTCTAAGTATTTGATTTCATTAATGTACTGTGTAATAAGCATTCCAGTCATAATCACTTAATTTGGGTTGCTGAGTGAAAAGCAAAATGTACATGTACCAGAATGAATTTTGTTCATGTTTAGCACCCGGATTCTCTTTCCTGTTTCCTTGCTTAGCATTTCTTTGCAAAGGGCAGTGTGCTTTTATAAATGAAATAAGAAGTATTTCACATTATACAATTATGAAATAAGAAGTACTTCTATTTATTTGATTTGATTTTCTTATAATGTGCTCCTTGCCTTTGGGTCTCTGAGTCAATGAACAAAATATGAATCCAATATTTGAAGCACAAACATACTGTTTGTTTGTTTGTAATGGGAAACACTTGCCTTTGGCTGGGCTCTAGTAGTGCTGTACCCTGAAGGTGTGCATTCTAAAGTTCTCTATTCATGTTGAATTCTAAAGTTTATGTTAATTTTTAAACCTAAGTAAAGATAACTGTGCTTATCCATCAACTCCACTTCTAAATCTCATGGATAAAAGTATTTATTGTTTATATGATTATATAAAGAAGCATGCAGGAGTTAAGGAACCCACACACAATCACACACATACACAGTTCTATTTAAAACAAAAGTATAAAACACCAATTATCCTGAAAAATAGAATTTTCTTTAGTTACTTAATTTACAGTCCATTATTTGGGCACATTTCAAGACATTTGTGTAAGTATACTTAGTTCTAAACCAGAAAAGATAAGTACAATGACATATACAAGCATAAATGATAAATGTAAGCCAATTATTGCATATGAAGGTCAGGTTTGAATACCAGGAGAGTGTACTTCTTCAGTAGACTAAAGCTAATGCTTCCTAGGAATATTTCTCTAATGAAAGAAGAAATCTCTAGATGTTTTCATTTTTAATCCCCATGATTTATGTCAAACACAGTATTTTCAGTGCCTCTCCTGAGAATTGCCCTTCTCCTTTTCCACATGCAGTGTAGAATGCTATTTCTTTTTACTTAATTGATTTAGCGTTTTTGCAGGGTCTATTCTTTCTTCTCTTTCCCTTTTCCTTCTTCCACAGTGTCTGTTTTATGTTATTTCTGATGTGTAAAGACAATTTCTTAATAATCAAGAATTATGGTTGGATTTTCTTTATTATAGATTACTTTTCCCAATAGTTAGCAATTGTTTAATTTCTTTCACTGGATTCAAGACTTCATATCTTTCATATTCTAGTTCCAGTATACCTATGTATGTGGTTCCCAAATTATTTAGTGAGTAATTATTCCTGGAGCCAGAGACTATTCTGCAATGCTTAAATCTCCCATTTTTCAAATTTGCTCAGTAATCTTATTTCACAAATGTCATCTAATTTTCCTTTTTATCAGAAGATTAGTCATCATTCTTCTAGGAATCTCTGTTTCCTATCTTTATCTTTGTGATTTTAGGAAGTATGCACTCCAGTTGCTTAATAAAGAACTATTTAAATGACACAGTTGGTAAGTTTACAAATAACATAAAGAAGATATAAAGATTTTATTTTAATGGAAGGAAACACCATAGTGTCACAAGAGTAAAGGAAAAACAAAGATCTTTCATACTTTCAGATTTATACATGTCATTTAACTGTTTCCTCCATGACTGAAAGACTTCCTTTTGTAGGCAAGGGTAGACAGAGTCTGCTTGTTCGTTTCCTGGTCACCCAGAATGGAAATAATCACACAGAAACTATATTTATTAAAACACTGCTTGGTCTATTAGCTTAGGATTCTTATTAACTAACTCATATCTTAACCCATTTCTCTTATTCCGTCTATTGCTACAAGACTGTGGCTTACCGGGTAATGTTCTGGCATCTGTCTCATTTGGCAGCTACATGGCATCTCTTTTACCCCACCTATTTTCTCCCTATATCTCTGTTTGAATTATCTGTTTGGCTTTATTCTGCCCTGTCATAGGTTCAAATAGTTTCTTTATTAAATAGTGGTAATAAAACATATTTACAGAAGGGAATCCCACATAAGGGAAGCCCTCTACACAGGAGGTTAAACAACTCAGAAGAGCTTTAGGATGTCCCTGAGACTAACCAGAGTCACCACCACCTCTGTTTTCACCCCATGACAGAGAAAACTGTAAAAGCTTCAAAGAAGACTCAGACAAGCAAAATTTCAAGGAAGAATCTGAGACCAGACCAACTGCCTAAAGAAGCAAAGCCTGGCTGAACGACCTGATAAAGATTTAAACAAGCTGAGCCTCCTATCAAGGACACTCTCAAACCTGTTGGGCTGCTTGCATGATGTACAGTGGACGTCAGGTTCCCAACAGTGCAGTAAAACAGGTAACACACAGTTACCATACTCTGAAAATCCAAAGAGACAATAGAAAACCAAGCAACAAAACACTCACCCAACAATGACAAACCCAGAAACCAGAACCTAGACCTATAAGCACCTGAAACCCCATGCTGGTGTTATGTTGCTGAACAATCTTTTTGCACATTGTGAAGATGTATTGTTTTCATTGGTTTAATAAAGAGCCACATTGCCACTAGCTAAGCAGGAAGTGGTTAGGCGGGACTTGCTCTCTGGGATGAAGAAGGGCAGAGCTGTCCAGGAGATGACGGGAGAAGCAAGATGAAAATGCCATGTGGAAAAACGGTGCTGTCACATAGTAGAATTTAGTTAAGAAATATGGGTTGATTTAAGTTGTAAGAACTAATTAGTAATAAGCTTAAACAATAAGCTGAGTATTTATAATTAATAATAAGATTCTGTGTGTTTACTTGGGAGCTGGCTAGCAGACAGAAAATCACACCTACAGGTTAGGGCTTTGGTGATGCCCCTATCTTCAGCCAATTCTGCTCCTGTAAGAAATCACTAACCTACACTGCTGTATGTAACTCCAATAAAACTCAAGTTGGACATTGGTGGTAGTCTTACTTTGGTTTGTCATGGGCTCCTAGCTAAGGTGAATAGACAACTGTGTTAGGTCTCCACAGAAAAAGTTTTGTTACACAACAATAAGGCAGAAGACTGTGACACTGGAACACACATATGGGAATACATTTACTGACAGTTGCTTAGCAGTTATCTGGAGCTTCAAGGGATTTTCATACAAAGCAAGCAGTGGAGAATATTCATTTCAATTGTAAAATTCTTGTGTGCTCTTCCCATGTGTTGTATCTCAGTCTTCTCGATGTTTACTTTTATACCAAGGTTTTCACTTACTTCCACCGTTTTATTTACTATGGCCTGTAGCTCATTTGAACTTTCAGCATGTAGTGCTGTACCATCAGTGAAACGCAGGTTATTGATTCTCATACCACCTATCTTCATGCCTATCTCCTCATCCTCCAAGGCTGTTGCTATGCTCAATTCCAGGAATGTATTAAAGAGTAGTGGTGGGAGGACACACTCCTGCCAAAATCCTATGATTGTCTTAAACTGATCACTTAGTTCTCCAAAGACTTTTATATTTTACATTGTAGCAAAGAATCAGAGCCTCAAGAAGTTAATTTTGCCTATTTAGGAGGAACCCTCAGTTCAAAGGAGGGATCTGTTTCAGGCATGAAGAGGCAGATAATGATAGCAAGGGCTGCATTCCAGGCCCTAGGAAAGGTTTGGTCAGCAGGAGACATAACGACAGCAACAAAATTACAAGTATATGAAACACTTGTCTTGAGCTGCCTTCTTTACAACTCTGAAACCTGGAAAGTGAAGCACTCCTCAGAACAGCAGACGAATGTGCTTGAGATGGCATGTCTCAGGAGGATTCTAGGCATCACACAAAGAGACAGGTTGTATAATAATGACATTAAGAAACATCTCCATCTACAGAAGGAAGTGAATTATAGGACACGGCCATGTGATAAGAATGAATGACAGCAGATACCCTATGGTAGCAGTGCTCTGAAATTAAGGCGAAGAGAAATCCGAGAATGCTGGATCGGCAGCATGAAGGGAGACTATGGAACTTTGGGATAGACAACAACACAGGCATCTAAGACTCCCCAGAATCAGAACAACTGGACAACTACCATAAATGGGTTACCCAGGCATATTTAAGTATTGCTGGGACATAAATTATCATCATAAATCATCAAGCAGTGGAGAGAGGTGTTAAATAGATTTTATGGGCAACTAGTGAATTGACCAATTTCACTGGTTCTGGGGACTAAGACTTCTTCATGGCTATCTGGTACCTGGATCCTGAGTGATGGGTGTATAACAGATTTGGGGTGTGGGAGACCCAGAAAAGAAAGTGGTTTAGGGATGTCAAATCATTAACTTGTTCTAAAAGAGGTCATCCTCCTCCTCTAGCCAAAAAAAAAAAAAAAAAAAAAAAAAAAGATTTTGAATTATTAAAATCAGGTAAAGCTCTTTCACATGGCTACTCTTTTCTCTGAGAGAGAATGAATGTGTCTATACTGTTTTAGTACTTGGTAAATTATTTGGCGTTTGAATTTAGTATACGGTTGATCATTTTCCAACACAATAGTTTCATCTGATAGAAACTGAATGCTCGTTTATAACACCAATGGAATTTCCCAGTTTGCTTTCACTGATGTCAGCTCTTGGCGCAGCTGACCTCTTTCTCCGTTCTCTTATCACCTGTAAGCAATCAGCACTTTGCAGAGTTTTGATCCTAGTCTCTTTTAATTGCTTTGGCAAGACTATAGATTGCTTTGCATGTTATTTCCAGGACATGCTTGGCTGCTAATGTTTCTGGATTGCACCATCATTTCTTCTTGGATGTAATTGCTTTCCTACCATTAACCCCCACTTTTCCCTCCCCACTACCCTTTCATCTTTATTATGATTCTTCCAATTGCTGGATTGCTTTCAATGTTTGTGTTTTTTTTTTAAAATATTAACCTGAAATACGTATTTGTTGGCTTTGCTATATCCTGGGTGCCGTATGTATCCTCAGGCTTCAACTCTTTCCTCTCTGAACTAAAAGAGTCATAGCACAAGGTCTAGTGATGGAGAATAGAAACAGGAGATCTTTAAGGCAGACAATTGATGGGGCCAAGCTCAGCCAAAGCCCCTCTCTGTGTGTAATACATGCTAGGGTATAGACACAAACATTGCTAGAAAACTGAACAGGTTTCAACTTTATTTTCTTCAAAGATTATTTACAGGGTGATCTCAGGAAGAAGACAGTCATTTCTTCAATATTAACTGAGAACATATTTGCACTAATGCTGGCAAGGAAAGCTTTGTTATTAAACAAGCATCAAACTTATATTAACTACCAATTAAATTTGCACATTTCCAGAATGAAGTTTTTGTGGCAGTTTCTTCCTGATGAAGCTATCGCCAGAGTGGCATTGAAAACTTCCTTCAGATAAAATCAATTGCAAATACCCGCGTTATTGGTTTTCAAGTATGGAACACAATGTAAACAGACAGCTTAATAATATAGTAAAAAAAAATATGAATATGGACTGGAAGATGTCTCAACAAGTTTATAATGCGCTGCTCCTTAAGAAGACCAGAGTTCAGTTTCTAGGACCCAAGTCAGGTGACTCACACTGCCTGCAACTCCAACTACAGGTCACATGTCACCATCTTCTGGTTTCTTTTGGTAGCACCACCCATGGTATGCCTTCCCAGAGAGACACAAGCACACATATACACACGACAATAGAAATAATATGAATTTGAAATAATTGAAATAAATATTTTTTCCAAAAATGGACACAAAATAAGCATATGTGATAACTTGATAAACTGAAAATATTTTGAGTTTCTTACAGCTCAGTATAACTGCTAAAATATTCACAAGAATGAAATATATATATGTAAATTGATGTATCTGAAATCTGTTCTTAGCACCACCACAGATGGTATGTGTGAGACAGATAACTAGAAGAGCTGGCATTTCTAGGAACCACCTCATTCTCCTCCCCATGGTATAAAAGAGTGGACTGCTCCCGTTTGCTACACAGCACTCACAGGTTTGCAAGGTGTGACAAATGTATTAGTGGCAAAATATGAAAGTCATAAAGCATGAAATGCCAAAACTGCAAAAGAAGGCATTTTCTTTTTTTTCAGGTACCAGCGCATCACGAACTAATAAAACAAAAGCATGCGATCAATAAAATGGGAGGGCACAGTCTTTCAGTGCGAAACTGTCCTGTTCACTCAAAGATATCAGACATTGTACTTTTAATAAGAAAGAGAATAGCGGCTACTTTTCTTCATGAAAATGACAATTACTGTAATTTAGAAAAAATCACTGGCTTGTCATTAAGGACCTCTAGCATGTTTGGTGTGTCAAGCCTTGTTCCATGTTCAATGTGTTTGATCTTAAAAGGATTCGGACTTTGACTAGACCCTCACAAGAGTAATGTATTACAGTGTTTGCTTTTTGTGAACAGACAAATCTGTAAACTTGAGTTGTGACTTATAACCCATGACATTTTATATCATTGATATTTTTATAATTAGTACTCGTGTATTGTTTTTCTAAAAATTCCTGCTGCACAGAAATCATGAGTACATTTTTTATCACAATATAAGATAGCGTAAGCACCGTTTAAAACCATAGATCCTATATTTAGGAGACGAGACTGTCCAGAAAGACAAATCAAAGGATCCTTTCTTCAGGTAGATATTCAAAAGTTCAAATTCACCCTTCACTGTTTCTCCTAACTCTTCCCAGATTAAGTCCCCACATTTTCTACCCTCCTCCCAACTCTGCGTACTCTCTTGTTTTGCTATTTTTTTAACCACTAAACCCAATTTCTGATTTCCATATATAAATCAGTTGTCTCCAGCTAAGGGCAGGGGATCATGAGCCCTTCCCTGTCCATGCTGGAATGTTGACTCACTTGATCAATATATGCAAGAATGAAATTATCAAATAATTAATAAAATATTTCATTGAAATAATAATTTATGATTGTAATAATCAAATGACTAAAGTAAACATTTTCCTGTGAAGATATATAATTTTTGAATAAGTACGAGAAAATATTTTATGAATCACAAATCAGTGAGTGACTATAAATCAAAACCAGAGTGACCTGCCATTTATACACTGCGGAGGTTAGAATGAGGATTGCCCCTACATGGCTATCTATGAATGCTTGGTTCTGAGTTAGTGGTACTGCTTCAGAAGGATTATTAGGTCAGCCTTGCTTGAGTAGATGTGACCCTATTGGAGGATGTGCACCATGGAAGTGGGCTTTGAGGTTAAGGAAGCTTATCCCAGGCCCAGGCTGGCTCCCTCTTTCTGCCTGCAAACTTCAGACCAGAAGTAAACTTTAAGGTACTACTGCTCAAGCACCATGCTGGCTTAGATATTTGCTGCCATGCTGCCTACCATGAAGGCCATGAATCAACCTTTCGAAACTGTGAGAAAACTCCAAAATAAATGCTTTCTTCTCTAAGTTACCTTGGTCATTGTGTTTCATCATAGAATTTGTAATCCTAAAACAAACATGCTTTGGAATATTAATTTAAGATGTGTTATATTCATTTATGCTTTGGGATGTTATGCAAAGACGTGTTACATTTGTTTAGTAAATAAAATTAACCTGGAGTAGGAGGCAGAGTCAGCAGTCGGCTGAGAGGAAGAAATACTGGTAGAGTGAAATCATGTGTAGCTTAGGTTCTTAAGTGGGGGTTGAGCAGAAGGGCGTATTTTGGGGGCAGACACAAGCCAGGGGAGAAGTTTAGGTACTTACTATTCAGCCTCTCTGAAGAAACACATATCATCTCAATCTGTGTATCCTGCATTCTATAGAGAAATAGAGATCTAGATAAAGTTCCCTTTAGCTGTTGTGATAGAGCTACTTCCTGAGGGAACAGAATTCCTGCCTGGCTATTGCCAGTGCGGTTGAACCACTCACTTCTGGTAGCTGCAGAGAACCAATCATTAATTACAATGACAGCTGCAAAAAAAATGTAGTTACTGAATTTAATGAAAAAGAACACAAACATGGATTAGGGAATTATTACAAGGCTTCATCCCTAGAAGAACTATGTAAAATTCAAGGTTACCAAGAGAAGGATAATTCATATTTTCACAAGCTCCCTAAAAGGTTACCCAATAACAATAATTCATCTCTAAAGATATATGAACAAAAGTAAATGATCCCAGCAGGGTATACATGGAAACATTTCATTTTGAGGCTCATGTTTCTAAATCATTAGAGTTCATGACCATCATTGTGGGGAGCATGGCAACAGGCTGGCAGGCATAATACTGGTATGGTATCTGAGAGCTTACCTTTGATCTATGGGTAGGGGACAGAGAGAAAGGAGAGAGAGAGAGAGAGAAAGAGAGAGAGAAAGAGAGAGAGAGAGAGAGAGAGAGAGAGAGAGAGAGAGAGAGAGAGAGAGAGAGAGAGAGAGAGAGAGAGGAGAGAAGCTAACTTGGAATTGCAAAAGCCCACCTGCAGTGACACACCTTCCCTGAAAAAAGTCACACCTCACAGTCCTATTCAAACAGTTCCACCAACTGGGGACCAAGCTTTCAAACAATGTGCTTTAGGAGACCATTCTTTTCAAACCATTATATTCTATGCCTAGGCCCCATATGATAGGCTTATACCCACATCATAATGGAAAATGCACTGAGTCCTATTTCAAAGTCTCCCATAGCACTTCGCAATCTAAACACAATTTAAAAGTCCAAAATCTTTTTTTCTTTTTTAAATTGATTTTATTGAGCTATACATTTTTCTCTGCTCCCCTTCCTTCCTCTCCCTTCCCCTTCAACCCTCTCCCATTGTCCCTTGCTCCCAATTTATTCAGATCTTGTCTTTTTCTACTTCCCACGTAGATTAGAAAATCATGCTACAGTTAAAAATAATATGTGTATTCCCCATTTGTTTCCCCTAAAGGACACACTGGTTGGTAAAATTGCTTTCACCACCCCCTTTTTTTTAATTAAAAATTTCCACCTCCTCCCATTTCCCCCCTCCCCCTCCCTCTCTCTCTACAGTCCAAAGAGCAGACAGGGTTCCCTGCCCTGTGGGAAGTGCAAGGTCCTCCTCGCTCCATCTCTCCATTCAGGTCTACCAAGGTGAGCATCCAAACAGACTAGGCTCCCACAAAGCCAGTACATGCAGTAGAATCAAAACCCAGTGCCATTGTCCTTGGCTTCTCAGTCAGCCCTTCTTGTCAGCCACGTTCAGAGAGTCCAGTTTGATCACATGCTATATCAGTCCCAGTCCAGCTGGCCTTGGTGAGCTACCATTTTATCAGCCCCACCGTCACAGTGGGTGGGCGCACCCCTGCAGCCCTGACTTCCTTGCTCATGTTCAGTCTCCTTCTGCTCCTCATTTGGACCTTGGGAGCTCAGTCAGTCTGAACACACTGAACCTAATAGAAGAGAAAGTGGGAAATAGTCTACAACATATGGGCACAGGAGACCACTTCCTACATATAACCCCAGTAGCACAGACAATAAGGGAAGCATATAATAAATGGGACCTCCTAAAACTGAGAAGCTTCTGTAAAGCAAAGGACACTGTCAATAAGCGTCTCAGTGGGTGGGCGCACCGCTCGCACTCCAAAATCTTTTCTGAGACTCAAAACAATCTAATTACAACACCTTTTAAAATTTCAAAACAAATTACATACATCCAATAAACAATGGCATAGAATATATATTATATTCTGAAAGCAAGGAATCAGAGCATTATGAGGAATTACTGGAACAAGCTCACTTGTTCTATTCTGTATGTGT
The DNA here is from genome assembly GCF_903992535.2 of Arvicola amphibius. Lineage (NCBI taxonomy): Eukaryota > Metazoa > Chordata > Mammalia > Rodentia > Cricetidae > Arvicola > Arvicola amphibius. Next base: position 125,164,384 of record NC_052053.1, read on the forward strand.
AGCTCTACGTTACATGTATTCCAATGCTTTGGCTTCTCCAACATTTTTGGTGGTCCAATGTATTCCAGACTTCATTTTCACAGCAAATGGTCTTCCTGGGTCTCCATACAGGCTTATCCCTGCCACATGTCTGGCTTTGTTGGCTCTTCTTAACCTCTGGGGAAGACTCTGCAACCCCTTCACTCCTATATCCATGACTCTAAAGTCAGAAGTATATGGCCAATGCTGCCAAGTTTACTTATTTGGCCCGTAACCTGGCACCCTTCTTGAATTACATTTGCATAAGCACACATTTATCGTAGCTTTTTATGAACAGATAATTCCTTAGGCCTCTACTTTTAACAAATTGTATGGTTATCTGGGTGGATTCTCATTCTGATAGTACCAGTCCCTTTATGGTATTTCTCCTAATTTACTGCAGGACAAAAAAATGCTTCAATATTACATTTTCCAATTGTCTCTTTCTCCTCAGATTGAACATTTTTTATTTCTTTTCTACTTTATCTTTTCCATTGCAAATTTGTATAAAACTGATCACTGATAACCAGACAAGAGAGCCAATACTCTAATGTCTTCACATCTTCTCTAACAATGAAAGCAGTTTGAATTTAGACACAGGAAGATTCTTAAAATGAAGCCAAAAGGAAACCACATCATTCACCAAAATATCAAAATGATTATCTTTAGCATAGTTGCCCATGTGTGTGTGCCACTGAAGCCATTAGATCTGTGTGTCCATAGCTCATATTGCTGTCAGCACTATTCTCTTCCAAACTTCTACTAATACTACCCAATAAGCTCCACTTATAGCCTACAATTGTTTTCCTCATACACAATGTCAAATCTACATTTCCCTAAAAAAGCTGCATGCTCAGGCCCATCACAGGAATATCACAGACCCTAACACCAATTTCTGTATTAATTATGTCTAATGATGTAAAGAGACACCATAGGCAATCAAAAAGGAAATCATTTAATTTGGGAGTATACTGTTCCAGACCCTTAGAGTCTGTGATAATCATGGTGTAGAGAATGTTAACAGGCAGGTAAGCATGTCATTGGAGCAGTATCTGAGCAGCAACATCTGTTCCACATACAGGTAGCAGAGACAGAGAGAGCTAGTTAGATAGCTGGACGTGACATGGGCATTTGAAATCTCAAAGACCATCCCTAGTGATATAACTCCTTCAACAATGCCATAATGCATAATCCTTTCTAAATAATTCTACCATCTGGGAACCAAGATTTCATATGGATGTTATATCTGGATAACACAACCAATCCAAATGCAGTTATATAGCTGAGTCCCAAAGAATACATGTATGTACATAATCACCCCTTATACTCAAGGAATATTAGAAAAAAATAAAGGAGGCAGAAAGATCATAAGAGTCAGAGGATCTAATCATTTCCTGGGAGGTTGTATTACCTAGTAATATTGGTGCGATGATTAACATAATGTTTAAATTTTAAACTTATTTTGCTTCAAAGGCTAAAAAGCAAAAATGCCTCTAACATGTAACACCTAGCATGCGCAAGCTGTACCCTCGTAGCCCATTTATCCTACTCCCCCAGATATTGAAGACTGTTCTTAAAATTGACTGATCTTGTAAAATTTGCTGTTCTTGAAGGATCATAAGGTTAACTGTTATTTCTGCTTCCACAATCAAGCTTGTTTACTCTGCTCAAAAAGATGACCATGAAAACTGCAAGACATATATGTCTAAGCTCCTGCCTACTCATAGACAGAATACATATAGTCTTCTGGATTTTGCTTTTAAAATCCCCGAGCTGATATGATTAAATGCTGCCACTTAAAAACCCTCTCATGTGCAGTCCTGGTGCTTATTAGTCCAGATGCCAGAATGTAAATTAAAAGTCCAATGTTTAAAAAAATAAATTATTCTTTGTGGACGTAGCTAGAAAACATCATTTTGAATGAGGTAACCCAGACCCAAAAAGTTATTGGAAGGCTTTACAGAGCCCTTTGACTCAGGATACAACTCAAGGGGAAAGTGATTGTTACCATCAAGTTTAAATTTTAAATTCACTGTGATTGAGAGGCCAAAAAGAAAAAAAAAATGCCACTAACATATAAACTCCAACTTGTGCAAGCTATATCCTAGCAGCTAACTTCCATTTTTTATCATATGTTGAACATAATTCTTTTTTTTCTCATTTTTTTATTCAAGATTTCCATCTCCTCCCCTTCTCCTCCCCCTTCCCTCCCCTCCCTTCCACCCTTACCCCCACTCAACCCCTTTCCAAAGACAAAGAGCCATCAGGGTTCCCTTCACTATGTTTAGTCCAAGGTCCTCCCATCTCCCCCTAAGTCCAGGAAGGTGAGCAACCAAACTGACAAGGCTCACAGTGAGCCCGTCCATGCTGTAGAGATTCTTAAAGTTGACTGATCTTGTAAATTTTGTTGTTCTTGTAAGTATTAAGGTGCCACACACCTCGCCCCCGTGTCTGCACTCTGTGTGCTTTTACCCAGTTACCGAGCTTCGGGCAAGAGGCTGGAGGTTAAAATACACAAACACACACAGACAGAGAGACAGTGACACGGGTCATCCTTGAATTCCTCAAGAGTGCCCTCTTTATTGTGTTCAGGGGCAGATTATATAGAGATAGCCACGCCCCAGCCAAACCCACCAGAAACCACTCTCCTGCCATCAGGACCTTCTGAAGGTCTCCTTCTCAGAGCAGCTGTAGGCACTCAGATCAGGGGATTACAAGAAATTCAGGATCTGGGGTCTCACTGCTCCCAACTCTAAGTCATAAGATTAACCACAAGCTTTTGTAATCAAGCTTGCTTACTCTACTAAGTTTGAATACCCTTATTAACTCTATAGAACAACTGAAAGACATATATGTTAAAATAATAATCCGCCTAAGCATAGGCAGAATGCATGTAATTGTTTGGTGTTTGTTTTTATAAGACCTGCTTTGATATGAGAGTGCTCTCAGTTACAGTCTTCATATCAATCAGGCCAGGTGTCAGTATCTGAATAAAAACCTGTTCTTAATGAAATCTTATTTATTGTTGGATTGGTGAACCTCTGAATGACTCCAGAACCATAATATCAGAAGTTGCTCCCTTAAAGACTTACCAACATGAATACCTACACATAAGCTGAACAAGAATGACCTCAACAGGCATGACACCAATAGACATGCCAAAGTAGATAGGGGAAAGACTATGACTCTCCTATACAAAGAACAATATTTTTTTTTAAAAAAAAGAAATTCTAACAGTTTGAGAAATAGTCTTTTCCACAAAAGAACATGACACTTTGCAACCCAATATCAAATAGTCAGCCCTGAAAAGATGTATCCAAGTGACATTACGGGTACTGAGAAGGCTGTATTCAGGAATACATATGGAAATAATACAGACGTATGTGTGTAGTAACAATTAATATAAAAACAGACCATGAATTTGAAATAAATTAGGGTTGAGTGATGTGGGATGGTTTGGAGGGAGAGAAGGGAAAGAAATGAGGTAAATGTGTTATATATAAAAAGTAAAATTTTAAAAAGGCATGAAAGTGGTATAAGCCATCAGCCTTATTTTTGCATACTAAGATGATCCATAAAATTTCATTCCATAGCTGTCAGGGTGAAACAAATATATGTTTGATAAATTTGTATTTTGAGGAGAGAGAAAATGGGATGTACTGTAGGTTACTAATGAAAGTGAAAAATAATACATTTGCCATACAGAATAACTCATAAAACAAATAATTATGAAGAATCACATCATCCAAAATTTTATCTAAAAACATTTATCTTTTATCTAGTGCCATTCTTTAATGTGTATAGAAATAATTATCTCCAAGGACATTCACTTTGTCTGTGAGCTTCATCATTCATTTGATTTTGAAACAAAGCATTTGTCCCTGTGTTTTCAGAAGGCTTTTACTGTTGTTAGTATTGCAGTCTCAGCAGGAGATGATATTAAGGAATACCGATCTTTCCCACAAAGAAATTAATCTGCATACAATTGTTGCTGCAAAAGTTTTGGATTTAAACCAGTGAAGAAGATACTACTGGGATTAATCAAGCAAATCAAAATTGTTTCATACAGGTCCTTCCCCAGGTGAACAACGACACAGGTCCTAGAATAACCTGTTTCTTCCATGATCTGAAAAGCTACACAGGTTAGATAGAATTTTGTCTGCAAATTTTCTATGTTGAACCAGAGCTGAATAACATATAAACCCTGAACATCTGTGTCATGGATGAACTAAGATTTCGGAGTGCAAGTCTCTAGGACACTCTGTTTAGGAGAAACAAGGACACAGCCTGGGAGACTTAGAGCTAGACAGGTGGCTTATGTTCACAAATGTTTATCTAATGTTTAAAATATTATTTATCCAAATTGTTGAAATAAATAAACAACAATAGTTCCAATGACAACTGTTCTAAAATATTTTGAGTGGTAGTATGCAGTGATATTTTACTTGTATTTTAATAATAGAGCTTGCCTGAAGATCAAAGAGTAAAACAGCCAGCCACATCAATCAGCCTTATAGACCAGGCAGTTGTTACAAACACCTTTAATTCCAGTAGCCATTCCAGTTCGCCATAGAAACCAGGAAGTAGTGGTGCATGCCTTTAATCCCAGCACTAGAGAGGAATAGAAGAGGGGACCAGACAGCTGTCAGAGACAGTCTCATTCTGAAGATTCATGGAAGCAAAATCGCCATTTGGACTGAGGTGAAGGTAAGAGCCAGTGGCTGGTCGTTTTGTTTTTCTGACCTTCAGGTTGAAGCCCATTATCTGTCTCTGGTAGTAATCACGCTATAGCAGTATCCTGGATAGTTTTATTTTAATTTGACACAAGTGAAGGTTATCTGAACGGACAGAGCGTCCACTGAGAAAATGCCTCCATGGGATCCGGCTGTAAGGCATTTTCTTAATTACTGATGCAGGGCGGTGCAGCACATTGTGGGTGGTGCTACCCCTGAGTCCTGAGTACTACAGGAAAGCTGACTGAGCAAGGCCATGGGTAAGAAGCCAAAAGCAGCATCCCTCCATGAGTTCTGCATCAGCTTCTGCCTCCAGGTTCCTGCTATGTTTGAGTTCATGTCCTCACTTGTTTTGATGATGAACAGTGATATGGAAGTATAAGCCAAATAAATTCTTTCCTTACCACCTGGCTTTTTGGTCATGATGTTTTATCACATCAATAGAAATCCTAACTAAGACCTTATATGAAATTACATATGTTGATAATTATTTGTTTTGAAGTCAATTAATTGAATTGACTGTGGCTCTTTTGGTGACAATGTTTCCCCCAAAGAGCCATACATTATATAATGTATTAATGATGAGAAATTACCTTTTATTTTGATAATCAGGAAAGTACAAAGGACTCACTAAACTATAGGACCTATTGCTGATACTACTCATTTCCCCAAATTTGAAGTTACGTCCCTATTGCTGAAGATACCATGTATTTTATACAAATACTAAGCAGTCAGGAATCACGGTGGATTTGAACTGAAAGTCTTCTCTCTCAGGACTAGTACTTGACAGTGCTATTCAAACTACGAAAAGAGGAAAGCTCTTGATAGCTCTGCTCTGCTATAATGCCTATGAACCACAAAAATGATCAACAAGGTATTACTAAAGGTGCAAGAGTAACACTTATACTTTGGCAGAAAAAAATCAACAAATTGGACTTAAGGCCTGAGCAAGAGAAATTTTTCCTGGTTCTATAATGTTTTGAGGTCTACATTTTCCAAAGAACAGCATAATTTAGATCATTCACAGCAATAATCCTACACTTGTACCAACATCTGCCTTAACAACTTTTTGTTGCTTTGATAAAATTCCATGACCAAATATGACATGTGGAAGAAAGAACTTGTCTTCTAGCTTCAGAAGAAGACTTAGTAATGTTGGGGTTCTACAGTACAGCGGACAGCTTGATCATGAAGCTGAGATATCACCTTCTCAATAATGAGAAGAAACAGAGAATTAAATGGAATTGGACTAAGAATATAGATTCTCAACGTCCAGCCTGAGGGAAAACATTCTTTCAGCATGTCTGTACTTCCTAAAGAGTCCATAACTTCTACCAGCAGTAGCCCCTACTGAGAACTGAATTTTTAAACCACCACACTGTACCCACTGCATCCATTTGCCCATTTTATCCTTTCTCATCTGTATTATTATTCTCGCTTTGTCCTCTTTATAGGTCCTCTAGGTTATATCCACATTTAAACACACACGCAAGCACATGCACACAGACACATGCATATGAGAGAGAGAGAAAAAGAGAGAGAAAGACAGAGGGGAGAGAGAGAGAGAGAGAGAGAGAGAGAGAGAGAGAGAGAGAGAGAGAGAGAGAGAGAGAGAGAATAGAGGAGAAATAGAGAGACACAGAGAGAAAGAGACAGGGAACAGTCTGCTTATAGAGTGAACATGGGGTTTTTGGTTTTCTTAGTTTAGGTCTTTCGATTTCTTTGTATATTCTAGATATTAGTGCTTTCTGGTATTTACAGCTGGGAATTACTTCCCTCTGGAGGATTCCATTTCAGTCAGCTAACATTTGTTTGGGCTTTGCTGATTCTTTTTGATTTTGAGGTCCTATTTGAGGATAGGTGAGTTCCTTCCTGAAATTTTGGAGCCATATGCTGAAGTCTTCATTTATAACTGTATCCTGAAGTGGTTTTCTTAGTGTTTTTCCTAGCAGTTTCAACTCTTGAGGTTTGTGGGCCAATTAGGTTTGGATTTTTGTGCATGGTGAGAAATGTGGTTCTATTTTCATTCTTCTATGTCCAGATACACAGTTTTCCCAACACTGTTTGTACTATAATTCTGTCTTTATTCCAGAGACATTTTTGTTCTTACATTTTTGACAAAAAATTAGATTTCTACAGCTGTGTAGGCTTCTCTCTGGGTCCTCTATTCCACTCCCCTGGTCTGTATGTGCAGTTGTGTGCTATCCCATGCTGTAATTTTATTATGATTGGGCGGTGTTACTTGAAATAGGTGAAGTCATACTTCTGCCATTACTCAGGCTTGTTAGAGCAATTCCAAGTCTAATGTGCTTCCAAATGAATTCTAAGACGATTTTCTTGATATTTTTGTGCAGAAAACTTGATAATTTTATGGGAATTTGAATTGTATATGCAGATTGCTTTTGGGAAAATAGCCATTTTAACAATATTAATTCGGGCTGGAGAAATGGCTCAGAGGTTAAGAGCATTGCCTGCTCTTCCAAAGGTCCTGAGTTCAATTCCCAGCAACCACATGGTGGCTCACAACCATCTGTACTGAGGTCTGGTGCCCTCTTCTGGCCATCAGGCATATATACAGACAGAATACTGTATCCATAATAAATAAATAAATATTTAAAAAAAACAATATTAACTCTTTCAATCTGAGAGTATGGGGTATTTTTTGCATTTATTACTGTCTTTCTCTGTTTTTCACTTGAGTGCTTAAAATTTTCATTATAGGGCTTTCTGACTTTCTGATCATGTCGTCATTTTCTCAGTAGTTAATATAATATTTTGCTGCATTTCTTAGTAAGAACAAAAGACACAGAGCTCCACATTTGTTTGAATCTTACTTAGAGTAATTCATATTTACTCTGATTACAAGAAGGTCACCAACAGCCAGAGGTGTGAGATTTCCCATGCCATGTTATCATACTGGATTTGTGTTGTTCCCTGAATAATTTGATATTTAATTTCTACTGTCTGTGATTGAAATGAACCATTCAATATGGTACTTCGCATGATTACATATATTTGTACATGATTACAAATCTGAGTTCTTGAAATAAAATGGGAATACTTTTAGGTATTTCTCATACCTTAAACAACAGAAAGGAAAACACAAAAACTTTGAAATGAAAAGGAAAGCTATATTTGATAAAATTATTTTATGTATTTTATATGTAAGGAAAATATAATCTAGTCAGAACAAAATGAAAAAGCCCAGATGACCACCAGCTTGAATAAAATAAAAACTTTTATGTGGTATGTTCACATAAACTTTGTTCTTCAAGTTTCCATGATTATGAAGACACACCTAGTTCAAGTCACTTATTATAAACATTTCATGTTTTGTAAACAGCTCGTCACATTTGTGAAAGTGGGCATGATGCATGTAATAGCATCTAAGCACTCTTATTAGCAGATAATTAAAAACTATACTAAATAAATATATAAGGTAAAAGTTGGAACACTCTCCCATTTATTTCTCATTAATTGAAAATGTTACGCTGGCATATTTTTCAACATGGGTTAACATTTTCAGCAATATGTAAGATTTTACTGTTATGTTAAAATAATAGATTGGCTCATTTTTGTCTTAAATTAACAAAATCATTTTACTTTCTGTCATGTGACTTGTCATAAGTTGAGCTAGGAAACATACATTTATGCATCCTAGGAAAAAATAACATTTTTATTTATTATATTACAATTTTATTTTAATTAGCAGAAATGTATTTTTCAGTCTTCACAAAATCATAGTTGCAGAGTGTTGTATATGACATTCACATGAAAAAAGCTTAAGTTTCCCATAGTGTGTAATTCTTTTTATAACATATCATTCTTTTATATTAAATAGTATATGACAACCTCTGCATTTTGTCATATACACCTATACTTTGCAAAAGTCAATCCATTGTGTCATATAATATCAAACACTAAAAGCTAGACACTGAACACAACAGAAGAGCTATTACCCTAGCATTATAGCTAAGTTAACTATTTTATGTCTAACACTGTATTTCTGATACAATATTGAATATTTTATCCATATCTTAAAATAACAAGATGGAAATGTTAAGGATTGCATAAAGAACTGACAGAACCAGAGTTCAAACCTTTCAATTTACATCCAATTTTATTCTTCACTGCAGTGCTAGCTTGAATATACCTTATCAAGGACATGGAATTTCTCCCATTTCTCTTGTGATTGGTATCACAATAGCCCATTTCATAGCTCAAGTTCCTGAGAGGAAAAAGAGAATGAAAATGAAAAGATATTAATTAATTTTCATTGTGTGCAATCAAATTACAATTACGTGTAGCAAATTATCTACTCTCTGAAGAGGAAGGCCAACACAAAGAGATAAATATAGTTTTTACTGGCATGTAAATTACTCCCCAACCTATATTAATATTATATCAAATGCTTGCCTTTTATATATAAAAATGTAGGACAAAAGTCCACGTAGAGAAACCAGGAGAGAGGGGGAAATATTGTTTAAAAGGTTTTTAAATGTCATCTGTGATCTTGTATTTAAATACACCTTGGGTAATTCCATTTCAGTGATGAAATTTGCCACGATGTTTGTCACACAAGACAATGCCCTGGTTCAAAATCAATCACCTTTTAAAAAACTCACACAAAAAAGTATTTAATTATAATTGCAAGAAATCCTCAGTGGATCTCTGTAATAAATTACTCACGATCTGCTTTGAAGCAGAATATAGGAGTAAATGAACATTGTTACAAATGACAAGAAACACCCAGTATTATACTTTTTATTATTTAAAAAAAACCATTAAGTCTCTGGTTTTAATGCATACATCAGAATGTCAATACTTAATTATACACTCCCCTCTGGAAAGCAGTAAAATTGATGTGTATAAACATCTTTCAAGAAAAGTCAATAGATCTAATGTCAAAGGCAATGAAATTTCAATGCATGATCTCTTTCATCTTTCCAATAGAATTGGCCCTGAAGATGTCTCCTTAAAGAGAAAGCACCCTTTGATAGTATAACTTTTCAATGCCGTGCCATATAGTCATTCAGTAAATAAAAGATACTAAAATCTATGAAAATTTGATTCAGTCCTACAAGTGGAACAAAACCATAGGTATTATTTACTTTTTGGATCTCTGTGCCTTAAACTTTTGATAAGGTTTCTGAAGAAAAAACTCCTCTTTATCCATCGCATTTCTCTTGCCTCTATTTGTTTTTGCTAACTTGTGACTTGTATGTTTTTCCCTTTCATGTTTTCCTTTCTATTATTTATTTTCATTTTCATAAGATTTTTATTTTTAAATAAAATATGATCAGATAATTTCTCTCTCCTTTCTTTCCTCTCTTTGACTTCTTGTATGTATTCCATCTCACTCAACACATGACAATTTTTCATTTGTATTGCATATATAAATGCATAAGTATGTAACTACAAACCACAGAGTCTTTTTATTGCTGCTTGTATGGGTGGTTTGAGACTCACCACTTAGAATTGTATAACCAATTAAGGGCCCATTCCTAGTGATGACTAATCCTTCCTCTCTAGTCAGCTCTTAACTCTCTGTAGTTTTTTTTTTTTTTTTTTTTTTTTTCCCTAGGAGTGGGCTGCAATTAGGTTTCCTCTCCCATTTATGAGAGCATGTCTTTTGGTGTGGTCATTCTTCCACCTTATTTTTCCAGCAATGTTGCTGAGTTATTATAGGTGCTACCCTGACATTTATGGGAGACACAGGGTCACTTGAGGATTTCTGAGCCCTTGTGCCTCATAAGCTTTCTGTTTCCTCTTCTATGTTCCTGCAGATTTGGTGCAGGCCGTGTGTTGTAAATGTTATCTGTATTTAGACCAATTATGGTTTTCTGTAAAGGTTTCTGTCTGGTTTAAAGAGAAGTTTCTTTGATGAGAGGTAAGAGATATAGTTATCTATGGATATAATTATGAGAATTTAAAATACAGTCAGGAATTATAGTTGCTTAGTAAAGAGGAAGTAGAAGATTCTCCTTTCAGATCTATGAATTCATTAGACTTCAAAAGTTAGGTATGGGGCTGGAGAGTTGGCTCAGAGGTTAAGAACATTGCCTGCTTTTCCAAAGGTCCTGAGTTCAATTCCCAGCAACCACATGGTGGCTCACAACCATCTATAATGGGGTCTGGTGCCCTCTTCTGGCGGGCAGTCATACACACAGACAGAATGTTGTATACATAATAAATAAATAAATAAATAAATAAATAAATAAATAAATAAATAATTTTTTAAAAAAGTTAGGTATGTTTCTGGTAGCAGACATGATTTCCCTCTCATTGAAAGGACCGTTTGTCTAAATAGACTATTGTTGTTTATTGCCAAGTTCTAAATGCCATTTTCTACAACTTTTATAGATACCTTTTCATGCTGATCATTGTTGTGATTCATAGGCATCAGAGATTGGTAAAATTGTTGGTTGCTTCCTCTCTTTGCTTCTTGCCCAGCATCATCTGGTACTGATGGGTAGTGCTCAGGGTTATTTCAGGTTACATACTCTATGCAGCCCTGTTATTGAGGCAAGGAAGCTACATGTTCCCTTTCTTTTTAAAGAAAGGAATGTTTGGGTATCTAGATGTAAATATGAATGTGCAAGAAAATCAAGGAGCCCCTTGAGGACAGAGCAGCAGGTCTTCCCGGGACGTGGATCTATTGACAGTTTTAGATGTGGATGATGTGGAGCTGGGAACTGATCTTGAGTCTTCTGGAGGAATATGTCACTAATTTACTGGTGAGTGCAGTGCTCTCCAGCCTCTACCCTCCTTCCCCTTTATATCTACAACCTACTTATTTATCTACCTACATAGATATACATCTATGATAATTTTGTGTATATGTCCATTCATCTGCCTACTTACCAACCTATAATATATCCATCGATGACAACATCTGAGTGCATTGACTTGAATGGTACAACGAGAGAATTTCTTGAGTATTGGATAAATGATTCTTTATTGTGGGTGCATCTGTGAGTTGCTGAGAAAGTCTAACTTTTAAGTCTGTAGACTATATAGAGCACTTCCTTCAGTTTAGTCCTTCCTTAATACAAAACATAATGAACTAGACAAAAAGGTAGGTTCTCTAATTAGTATTGAGAATTCTTTCTCCTGGACTATCTTCAGAGTAGTCTAAGGTCTAGTTTTCTTTTCTTATATTTGGACTCACTCTGGAATATCAGTTCTTCTTGACTCTTGCAACTATGTGCTTTTAGGTAGCTATACTGTGGTATCCTAGACGCAGGCCCTTCTGATTCATACTAGCACTGTTACAAGATTTTAGACTTCAGTATTTAATTTCTGCCTAAGAAATTAACAAAACTATGCAAAGTAGGTGACCATTTATCACAGATCTGAGAGCTATGCAAGTCGATATCAGTGTTCCTGCATAGCCAGTGTTAGAGTAGAGGCAGTTTTTAAACGATGACTTCATAATATTTCCTCATGTACATCTTTATGATTTTTATTCAGCCTATTTTATAAGAACATTTGCATCTATCACGAGGGCTCCTGCATAGTGAACTAATCAACACCCCAGTATTATGACATTAGAGACTAAAGTTGTTAGAGATAACCACCATTCAGACCATAGAAGTTTTCATAATCATGTAAGCCAGATGTTATATTTTTCTGTGCATACAAACATCCTAATCATTTTCTTGTTTCTTGGGAGAGTATTTTAAAAACAGATTTTTTTGTTTAGAAAATGGTTTAAAGGAATAGTGTCTTAAGGATGAGCTTTTAGCATAGTTCCTGTGGGTATGGGGACTTATTTTTAGATTCCATTTGATTTTAAGACCATGCTTCAGGTACCAAAGAGAGTGCTGATAGCCCACAACATGATTTACATAATACGCTTTAATATTTTTTAAACTAATGAATATGATGAAGCTTACTGTAACTTTTCACATGGTAAAAATGTGTGGATAGAGTAAGGAACTGAGTGATAAATATATTCAGCTCAAATGCTACTTGAAGGGTCTGAAATCTTCCATGTTTGCTCTAGGAGCACTTATCTCTAATATTGTCAGAAATGAGGGCTCTTAAAATATCACCTAGAAGTGAGTACATAAATGCTTGAATCACAATGCAAGTGAAATTTGTAACTTTATAGCATATCTACAATTTAAAGAGGGTATCTTAAAAAGGAGGACCCTAGAAGTGGGTGAGTTTATTTAGAGAGACAACAATGGAATTGGTGACATTGAATTTCTCAGTTATGAACACATTTCCTTGAGGCAATGTGCCACCATCTGAAGAGGTACCATCTGAAGAGGTTAAACCTGCATCTTCTACATGAATTCTAATATTCTCCTCTGAGTCATTGGCAATGTAAGGAAATGCTGAACCTTTTTTTTTTTGGTTTTTCGAGACAGGGTTTTTCAGCAGCTTTAGAGCCTGTCCTGGAACTAGCTCTTGTAGACCAGGCTGGTCTCGAACTCACAGAGATCCGTCTGCCTCTGCCTCCCGAGTGCTGGGATTAAAGGCGTGCGCTACCACCGCCCGGCAATGCTGAACCTTTTTGAACACAAGCTCCATATTCTTCTTTGTCTGCAAAGATAGAAAAAATACAAGTACTATCATCTGCTTAGGGAAAATGTATGCTACTAGTAGGTACATGGACAGGAACCAAAGAAATATGTTTCTCAGAGGTAAATGACGAGGGATAACAGATAAGGAAACATAAAGTGTAATTAGTCTGAAATTATTAATATGAGTTCATCACACACCTTTGTAGGATTCCCCTTTGTATATTGTGAATATGTTTATTACAATTGGTTAATAAAAAAATCTGCTTTGGGCCTATAGCAGGACAGAATATAACAAAGTAGAAATTTTCAGCAGAGATAGAGAATGAAAAAGAAGGCGAGGTCAGGGAGATGCCATGTAGCAGCTGAAGGAGACAGATGCCCAGGAATGTTTCCAGTAAACCGTGATCTTCTTGGTAAAATACAAAATAAAGGAAATGGGTTAATTTAAAATATAAGAGCTAGGTAGTAATACACGTAAGTGATTGACCAAACAGTGTTGTAATTAATCTAGTTTCTGTGTGATTATTTAGGGTCTGGGCATCCGGGCACAAACAAGCATTCTCCACCTACACACCTTGAATTAAAACTTCTTACAATTCAAATGGTAAGTAAGCACCCATCCAGTGCACCTGATTAGTTGGCTAAAACATAGGTCTGAAGGTAGCCTATAGTTGATGACCTGAGTAACTGACATTTTTAGAAAAACTTGAATGTTAGTGTAGATGTATTTAAGATCCTTTATGGTAACAAATGGAGGCCTAAAAGATGTATCTTTCTTTGTAGCAGTGAGGAATCACTGTGCTTGAAATGCTAACATTTGTAAAGATTTTCTGAGGGCTCTTTCAAGTAGCTCAGACCTTCCAGCAAGTTCAGCGAGAGTACTTGAACTGTGCTGAGACGGATGCTCATTAGCAATCCTTAATATCCAGAGACAAGATAGGCACTGTTTTCTCATGGACAAGAGTACTATCAAATGTGACTAGTCTTATTCCTATATGCAGATGACACTGCCTGTCTGCTTGTGGCTGTAATACATTGCTAGTAGATTTTTTCATGCTGCTGAATGTTTCTAGGTAAAATGATATTTTCGACCAGAATCATAAAAACAAATAATTTCAGCTTCTCAATGAGTTTCCAAAAGTGAGTCTGTTTATAGACTCAGAAACCCTGAATGAGAAACAATGACTATTGAATCTCTTTGGATTTTGGAAGCAGCATACTCAGATGAATGTTGTTTCTTTGAACCACTAAGCAGAAAGGCTGCAAGCTTTGCCTGGATCCTAGACCAACCAATAATTACAAAGTATTAGGGTGACTGTGTAAGGGTTTTTTTGTTTGTTTGTTTTGCCCCTAGAATCAAATGGATCAAATGAGACTAATTTCCTGTTTTTATGTCATGTTGGCTCTTCTAGTCTAGATGAGTCTTCAATGCAGTAGTCTTTGGACTATACAGAGCCAAATAATTGACGTCCCTGCTTCCAGCTTACTGAGTGTATATATTGAAATATGTATATAGAATCAGAGAAGATTGTGGAAGAGGGTTAGAAATATACCAAGAGCCAGAGGACAAGGAAGCCTGCTGCAAGACTGTTTCTAGATATGTCTAGGAATCTATGGCCATAATTCTCAACAGTATGGCTGCTTGAGCAAGACCTCAACAATAACACCATCTGAAATGCCAGGATGGACTGGAGAAATCCCACAATGCCCTACACCTAGATAAATAATTACAGGCAATAACTAGTGCTAAAAGAATTAGTCTTCCCTAGTGATGAGGCCCTTAATTGCCTATCCAATAGCAGTTGTTCAACTTTATAAACATAAAATAAAAACAACACTAAATGGACTCATAAGGTTGCATTTAATTATTTGCTCAAATAGAAACATCTATCTATCTATCTACAAATATGTGTGATAAATTTGAAAAGCAGGAGTGAGGGACACAATAAATACTGGAAGAAGGGGGCAGAAATAATATGTAAAACATTATTTTTAATTCTTTGAAAAATTTATATATTTGATCATATTTATCCCCATCTCCTGATTCCTCTCAGATTCTGTCCACCCTCATCTTCTGGATTTTTATTAGAATTTTTTTTATACCTTCTTTTCTGGATATATTCTAAGTTCATATAATTTGTTCTATGGAATAGCAAACCGGTTTTCATATTTAGGTCCCAAAATTCAGCACCTCAGACTTATTGTTCAAATACCTTTAGATAGCCTTTACCCACATGGATTCAATTTATTATACATGAAATAAGGACAAAATGTCACCCACATTTAAGTTGTTGGATATGACACATTGAACATAAGAAGAGCTTTGTAGTTCCCATTTTTTGTCCAGCAATCTTGTCTACTTCCAGTATCCAGGAGGATAACTATATGTTTTTCTTTGGGTTCACCTTCTTATATAGCTTCTCTAGGATATTTTTACGAATTATAGGCTCGATGTCTTTTATTTATGGCTAGAACCCAATTATGAGTGAGTACATCCCATGTTCATCTTTTTGGGCCTGCGGGTGGGGTGGGATGGGGGGTGGGGGGATGGGGAGAGAAAAGTGTGAAGTGGAGGATGGGAAGAGCTTGGGGGAATAGGATGGTTGGGATATAGGAAGGGTGGATATGGGAACAAGGAATTATATATCTTACTTAAGGGAGCCATTCTAGGGTTGGCAGAGGCTTGACTCTAGAGGGGTTCCCAGGTGTCCAGGAAGACGCCCCCAGCTAGGTCCTTGGGCAGCTGAGGAGAGGGTGCCAGAAATGTCCAGATCCTATTGCCATACTCATGAATATCTTGCATATCACCATAGAACCTTCACCTGGCATTGGATGGAGAAAATGACAGAGCCCCACATAGGAGCACCGGACTGAGCTCCCAAGGTCCAGATGAGGAGCAAAAGGGGGGAGATCATGAGCAAGGAAGTCAGGACCGTGAGGAGTGCGTTTACCCATTGAGACGGTGGGACAGATCTAACTGGAGACCACCAAGTCCAGTTGGAATGGGACTGATGGAACAGGGGACCAAACCGGACTCTCTGAATGTGGCTGACAGTGGAGGAGGACTGAGAAACCAAGGACAACGGCAATGAGCATGAACTCTACAGCATGGACGGGCTCACTGTGAGCCTTGTCAGTTTGGTTGCTCACCTTCCTGGACTTAGGGGGAGCTGGGAGGACCTTGGACTTAACATAGTGAAGGGAACCCTGATGGCTCTTTGTCTTGGAGAGGGGTGGAGAGGGGGTATGGGTGGAAGGGAGGGGAGGGAAGGGGGAGTAAAAAGAAATAAAAAAGGAAAAAAAGGAAAAAAGAAAAAAAAAGAAGAGCTTTGTAGGATTATTTTCACTTGTCAATCACTGATACCTAATTTTGCATACAATACTCTTTACCTCCTTTTTCAGGTTTTACTGAAAATAGATTATTTTCACACACAATATATCTGATTACAGTTTCCTTTCCTCTGCTCCTCTCACTTCTTGAAGACCTTTCCTCCATCCAAACTCACCCTCTTTTTGTCTCACATTAGAAAAGAATAGACTTCTAAGAGATAACAACAAAACATGACAAAATGAAATATAGTATGATAAAACAAAATCCATCATATCAAAGATAGAGAAGGTAAATCAACAAAAGCAAAAGATCCGAAGAGAAGGCACAAAAATCAGAGACCCACTAGATACACACTCTGGAATCTTATGAAAATACTAAACTGAAAGTTATAATATATATGTGGAGCACTAGTGAAGACCCATGGATTCTCTGTGCTTGCTTCTTCTGTCTTTGTGAAATCATTTGCGCCTTGCTCATTTGATTCTACTAGGTTCTCTGAGCTCTGAGGCAAGGGAATTGATAGAGACTTTCCATTTAGAACTGTGTGTTTCTCTCTCTGTCTCTGTCTCTCTCTCTCTCTGTCTCTCTCTCTGTCTCTCTCTCTCTCTCTCTCCCTCTCCCCGTGTGTGTGTGTGTGTGTGTGTGTGAGAGAGAGAGAGAGAGAGAGAGTGTGTGTGTGTGTGTGTGTGTGAGAGAGAGAGAGAGAGAGAGAGAGAGAGAGAGAGAGAGAGAGAGAGAGAGAGTGTAATGTCTAGCTAGGAATCTCTGTGTTTTTTACCATCTGCTACAGCAGGAAGTTTCTTTGATGATGGCTGAATAAGGCACTGATCTGAGTATAGAAGAATATCCTTAGGAGTCATTTTATTACTACTAATATATTAAAGACCAATAGTATTTATTTTTACACTACATCTCTGGATTATCTAGTTTCTGGATTTTGTTCACCAAAGCAGCGTCAGCTATTAGTTTCATCTCATTGGGTGGATCTTAAGTCAAATCAGACATTGGTTGGTTACTTCCACAAACTTTGGGCCACCACTGCCCTAGCAAATCTTGCAGACAGAACACCATTTTAGAAACAGAGTTAGTGGCCAGCTTGCTATTTATATTTCTCTTTTTGTTGCCTACAGATTTCTTTCCCTTACCAAATACACTAGATTGTAGGTGAGAGATGGCTCAGCAGTTAAGAACACCGGATGCTCTTCCAGATGACTCAGGTTCAATGCTCAGTAACCACATGGCAGGTCATGAATGTCTGCAACTCCAATTGCAGAGGATCTGGCACCCTAACACAGACATGCATACAGGACTATTTCTAACTTCAGAAAATGATAACAAGTTATTCTATTTAACCCTTCACATATTACATTGTTAACTAATGTAGCTTATTAATATTTTGACCCCAATTACCTTTCAAAAGTTTGTATTTCAGAATATTTCTTTTGAAACCTAATTTTTGGCAACCATACTCTTATATACACATACATATCAATATACATATATATGTGTGTGTTTTATATATTATATGTATATATATTTTGTATATATATATGTATGTGTGTGTGTGTGTGTATGTTCCCACACATCATGATATACAACATAATACTCCATGTTGGAAAATAATGTTGTATTATTGCTTTGTGCTTAAAATTCACATCAACTCTTATGAATAGGTTTGACTTTTACCTTAGTAACATGGTAAATAGAACCTTAAAATGCCCCCTTTGTAAAAGCAATTATAAGTTATTTTCTACAGACTGCTGTAACCAAGGAGTTAAAACTGTATTGTCTGAATTTACACTATGTAATTGTTTTTGGAGTTAGTCCTGGAGACCTAGAACACTAAGAAAGACAAGTGGACCAAAGACGTTGTTCCAGAAACAAGGCTCTCACAGGCTCTTTCCTTCTCAAATGTCCCTTCTGATATTGCAGTAATCCATGAAGAGAGCCTGGTCTAATTGTTTATTAATGTTATGTGTTTGAGTCTCTTCACCTCGGGCCATCTAGACATTTGCTTTCAAATGCAGAGAAGAGCCAAACAACCTTAGTGAACTTTGCAAAATATTCTTAGGAATTGTTCTTTATATTGAAAAGCAAGATGAGTATGTTAAAGGTGTCATTGTTCACTGTTTTCTTTGTCTTTCCTTAAGAGAAAAATAACGTGATAAGTGAATGGCACCAGTCTGGTTCTAGTGTATGTCTAGTCCCTCAGGCATAGCGCTTGATGAAGGTGCAGATAAGCAATAAGGGCAAAGAATTCCATAGATTAACTTTTCCTTCTCATCTCCTGTAGGCATGAGGAATGTACTTTACTAAACTCAAATGTCAGAGCTGTGCTCTACATCCCAGCATGACAGCTCAGCAGTGTGCACTAGCACACTTAAGCAAAATTGCCTGCCTAGCCAAGTGTCTCGAAGAGATTAATGGTATCCGTTTATTCTAAATAAATCTATCTTGAGGCCACGTCTTGAATTGTTTGCCTAGTTATACATAAAACTCCTTGAAAGGTCCTGGGATAAGCATAAAAAAGATAAAGGATTCTTTAAAGGTAATTATCTTCAGTCAATAATAATTACTCAATGAGTAGATTGATTGGACACATGCCTTAACTCATCCTGAAGCACAAAAATGTTAACATTAAATTAGTTTTCTGTTTTTCCTAGTTCATAAGCCTTAGGGGTGTTCTATCAGGAAAAGAAATAGTTTGATAAAAATTGAAATATTTAAATATTAAGTCATAATTAAAGACAACAATAAGGATCTCTGTGAATATTGAGTTAACTATATCAGGTATCTCTGTCATTTAAGAATACAAAACTAAATTCACATAAAATTTCTTAATCCACTCATAAACACAATGTAGCTCCTCATGAAAAGGATATAGTTTTCTTTATAATAAATATATAATTATCTTTTTATATTTTTGTTCATTTCCCTGTGACAAATTCAATAACCTTTATTATTATACTTTTTTAAATTTTTTCATGTTCCATCAGTCCCATTCCAAGTGGACTTGGTGGTCTCCCATTAGTTCTCGGACTCTCTGAGGGTGGCTGATGGTGGAGGCTGACCGAGGAGCCAAGGACAATGGCGATGGGCTTGGTCTCTACGACATGGACGGGCTCTGTGTGAGCCTTGTCAGTTTGGTTGCTCACCTTCCTGGACCTGGGGGGAGTTGGGAGGACCTTGGACTCAACATAGTGTAGAGAACCCTGATGGCTGTTTGGCCTCAAGAGGGAGGGAGTGGGGGTGTGGGTGGAGGGAGGGGGAGGGAAGGGGGAGGAGGAGGGGAGGAGATGGCAATTTTTAATAAAAAATAAATAAACTGGAAAAAAATGCTTTAAAAAAAATTTTTTTCAGTTTCAACTTCAATATTTTCCCATTTATGTTCCTTTCTTCAAACTTTATACCCCTCCCAGCTCTCCTTCAAATTCATGACCTCTCTTTCTCAACAACTCTTATTGATTCAATTTTGATAATATTGCTTTGTATTGTGCATGTTTATGTGTGTGTTTGTATATTCCTGAATACAACCACACAGCTTTGTGAGACCATATATTGTTACTTGTACTTCTGCTTTCAGGGATAACTGTTTGACAGTAGACAAAGTTAGAATACACCTGCTCCCATCTGTATTTATTTGTCTATTGTCATTTGTATAAGGTTTTGGTCTCAAGGTCTTTTCTCCCATGCAGTCTTTCTGTTGATGTCCTCCTTGTTCAGCTCACTTTTGGCCAGTCATGTTGGTGAGCCTTTACTAACAGTTTCCAATCTTACTAGGACCCTCAACTTTGCTGAATAATTCAGATAAGCTATTTCTGTTCACTTAGGAATATTACTGATATTTTGCAGTGCTAAAACTCTTTGGAAACAGATATGGTTGACTTTGACATGTGTTTCTTTTTTCTAATTATACTGAAGAGTTACATTGAGTTGGCTCCAAATCTCACTTCATTATTTTACAGACGCTTGTACAATATGGTTTCTGATTAACCAATTTAAAGATAACTTTCCAGTTTTCCAATACAATCAAGAAATGAGAGATTTTTTATTTTAAAGCATATATTATTTATGAATTTTTTTCTAACAAAGTGATGACTTAAGTTTAAATTTACAATGAAACCTATGTTGTATGGGTAGAAAATTGTGGAAATTATTATATACTGATGAACTGTCACCATTGGATCATCATCATTAAAATGAGTGTAACATATAACCCCACCTTCCTGGTTTTATTTCACTAAGTAGTAAGTGAATGGCACATGACAAGCATGAGATAGGGTTTACTACCTAACCAAAATGTAGCCTATATAATGCTATTTGTATTTACATTTTCAGGACTGACTGACAATGGGCAGCTAGTCGTTGTGTGCTTCCCTGGGTAGAATCACTCTACCCTCTCTCAGCTATACTCAGTTGCCTGTACCAATATCTAATAACATCAGGTGGCTTCATGTAACTGAATGTAGCACCAGAGCCAGTTTGGTAACTGTAAATGATTCTGATCTGGCAGAAACAAAAACTCAACTGATATAAAATGTTTACAGAGTCTAGGTGTTTCTCACGGGCTCATCTCTGTCATATCATATCACACACCCACTGCAGTCTTGTTCTGTCCATGGAAACATCAACCACTGACCCCTAAAACACATCATAACAGATCAAAAAATATCCTGTTTTAATTTTCAGTGTTTTTGTGGCACTAAAGGTTCTTTCTTTACTTTTTCTTTTCCTCTTTTTTTTTGTTATTTCTTTATAGAGCTCTATATTTTTGTCTGCTGCCCTCTGTTCTCCTCCCCTCCCCTTCCACCCTCTCCCATGGTGCCTGCACATATGGATGCCCACATTTGAAATCAGTAGTCTTTTAAGATTTCGCTCCACCTTATTACATAGGACAAGTCTTTTTTCTTTTCTTTTTAATTAAGAATTTTTTTAAAAAAAAAAAAAACAACCAGCCTTTTCTCATTTTGTACAACTATCATCATTCCAACTCCCTCCCCTCCTCCAGCTTCCTCTGCCTTCCTCCCAAGCCCATGTCCCTATCCACTCTTCAGAATGGATAAGGCATTGAACGCGAATCTTACTGATATGAACTGACCTAGTAGACAGCCTTCTTCAGGGATTCCCTGATTGTATCTGCTGAATTCGGAATTATAATGGTACATCACCTTCTCTTCTGCTAGGTCGGTGTGAAGATCTGAACTCCAGTGTCTACACTTGTATGATATGCACTCTATCCAAGGAACTATCTCTCCAGAGGTATTAGGGTCCAGAATAAATAATCTTGTATTTTCTGCCCTTTTGATTGCTGATTTACTAGAATATATGCACATCATTCTAAAACCTGAAGAAAATCAATAAAGCAAGTCCTAGATGTAGACATGTGTCTTATTATTGTGAGTTATTAAGGTATGGTAGGTGAAAATCGTATTTTTTTTCTATAGCAAAACAGTGAGTATCTTGGCTTTAATGCCTTTGGGAAATGTAATATTTTTTTAAAAAAACATATCATGGACAGGCTCTGTGTGAGCCTTGTCAGTTTGGTTGCTCAGCTTCCTGGACCTGGGGGGAGTTGGGAGGACCTTGGACTTAACATAGTGAAGGGAACCCTGATGGCTCTTTGGCCTGGAGAGGGAGGGAGTGGGGGTATGGGTGGAGGGGAGGGGAGGGAAGGGGGAAGAGGAGTGGAGAAGATGGAAATTTTTAATAAAAAATGAGAAAAAACATATCTCTTCCAGATTTACTGAAATAGATACCAAAGATATTGACAGACATTAAATTCAAGTGCTTTATAGTACCTAGTTTTTTTTAAGTATATAGCCCAATCAAGACACTACATCCTATTGCTTAAACCTGAAATGTCTCCACAATCTCATGCTATGAATGCCAGGTCCCAAGATTGTGGTGCAAATTCGAAAGCTTCTGGAGCCCTAGAATGCAGGGTCTGTTAATAAGAAGTAGGTTATTTGCATCTGCCGTTTGGGTTATACCCACCTCTGACTTCAACCTGGTCTGACTGCTTCCTAGTTTAAAGTGAGTGAGGAACGCCCCACATCTCTGCAGCTGTGAATGCCATCAAGCCCCACCACTGATGCAAATAAAGGGTAGCACTTTCTCCCAGAAATCTTTCCTGTCAAGTATTTTTGTAAACATAAATTAATATTACACTTGCTCCTTCTTTAAAAATTAAATGACTTTCACTTACTGCATTTAATAAATATTGCTTTCAACTGGATTCCTTTGCATGTATAACAGGGGACGTTTGCTTTGTATGGATTTTCTATATAACTTGACTGGAAAAACGTTCTAGAAGTTAGCCTTGGTTAATCAGGATGTTGAAAGTCAATAGCCTCTGGGCATAATTTCCCTGACATTTGGAAGGAAATTTGGTATTTCTTTCCATCTAGTTCAATTCGTGTTTTCTCCTTCGTTGTGCTCTGCCTTCCATTTGTCTGTCAGTCATGTTACTGAGAGTGTGGACTAGGCCTGACACTAAGAGCTCAATAAAGGTTATTGTATATAATTTGATGATACTATTTCCTTTATTTCTAATTTGTGCACTAGAGTATTTTATACAATATTAATATCAAAAGGAAGAATGAAGGAATATTATTAAGCAGTAGTTAGGTTTTTGTAGTCTGTGGAATTCCAAATAGTTATAATCTAACTAAGAACTTCAAGAATAAAAATTCAAATGACACATTGAAGAGCAATCATTAAGATAATTTGATTAGATTATGAAATACACAAATCCATTTGGAAAGATACTTCATTAATTAGAAACCTGAATATTAAGATGAGATTGACCCATACGTGTAAGAGTTTTGGTAGAATATGATAAGTTGTAAAAATTATGTGGCAGCGGATAAATAAATCAGATGTGATATTTAATGCATTTATTTGTGAACCTCAAATTTCTTTGAAGAACACCAGTGTTGAAAGATACATGGCACAGCATCTGTGGACTTACTATAACTTTAACAAATAGCAGGAAATGGCTGTAAGCAATGACAAACCAACTAAAGCAGTGGAATGGTAGATCAGAAGCCCACCTGTGCACTTGTGGCAGTCAAGTAATGATGAAGAAGACATTTCAACATGGTTGTGGGAAAGACGGCCTTACAGGAAGGACATGGATCAACTGGATATTTACAGAGAAATTAATGTTTCACATTAAATTCCAAAATTAATGCATTAAAAACTGAACTGAATAGCAAAATAATTAAGCTTCCGGACTGGAGCTTAAATAATTTCTGATCTTGAATAGGTAATTAGTTTGAAGTAGATAAAAATTACTAAAATATTAATGATAAAGAATTTAAATTTAAATGCAATTTAAATA
Source organism: Arvicola amphibius (assembly GCF_903992535.2). Taxonomy (NCBI): domain Eukaryota; kingdom Metazoa; phylum Chordata; class Mammalia; order Rodentia; family Cricetidae; genus Arvicola; species Arvicola amphibius. The sequence goes on from NC_052053.1 coordinate 125,188,342, forward strand.
GTAAATTGCATTTTATTAAATTTTCTGTTTATCAAAACTAAAAAGTAAGTAAAAATAGAATGTAGCCAGTGGAAGAATGTATTTTCAATATATTTGTGAAAGAAGTGATTCATTAAGAGTGTGTGCAAATAACTCAGAAGCATGAGTAAAATTAGTAACGTGTATTTTAAGATTGTCATAGTATAGACTTTGAATTGTCAACTTGAAACAGACTGGAGTCATCTGAGAGTAAGGTCTCAGTTGAGGAACTTCCTATATATTGTCTTCTGAGTGTGATACAGAATCTTATTTTGATTGTCAGTTGGTGTAGAAGAGCCCAGATTACTGGGGGGGGGGCACTGTTCTCTGCGCCAGTGGTACTGGACTGGACTAGAAGGCTCACTAAGAGTGAGATCAAAATGAAGTGCTTTTCCCTGATGTCTGCTTCCAGTTCCTGCCCTGACTTTCCCACATGGAGGAGAGTCATCTAAAAGCTAAAATGAATCCCTTCCTTTACTAAGTTATTTTGGACACAGTATTTTCAAAAGAAACAGAATGAAAGTATAAAAATACATTTACTTACTTCATTAGCATCAACATCATTATTATTTGTGTATGCACACATACACACACTGGAAGAATACATTCTACACTATATATGTTAGAGTCAGGGGCCTACTCTGTGAATTCTATTCAGCCATTTCATTTCTAATGGGTTCTGAGGATAAAGTTTAGGTTGTAAGGCTTGCTGGGCAAGTGGTTTTCTCTGCTGAATCATTTTACTAGCCCTTCATGTTGAAATAAAAAGAAGCTTTAAGTAATCCCTTCAGGGAACAATACTGGAATTTCCCATCGGCCTTTGCAATGGGGTTCAATATGTCAATCAGCATCAGACATAGATGCGTTTTAAAAGTCATGAAATAGAATTTTACCTACCTGTTACATAATTAATGAATACATATGTCTACATAGTTTGCTAGTTGTGCTCCACATTTTTTTTTTTTTTTTTTTTTTTGGTTTTTCGAGACAGGGTTTCTCTGTGGCTTTGGAGCCTGTCCTGGAACTAGCTCTTGTAGACCAGGCTGGTCTCGAACTCACAGAGATCCGCCTGCCTCTGCCTCCCGAGTGCTGGGATTAAAGGCGTGCGCCACCACCGCCCGGCTGTGCTCCACATTTTGACCTTGTGGGACAATGATGTTTTCTACAAAGCTTGCATTTGACTGTAACACAGTAGAGACTAAAGTAAAATGAATTTTAAAAACATATAACAGCAATTTTATAGCTTTATTTTCATTAATTATATTTGTTCTTGACAATTTCATGTATATGTATAATCCATACTGATTACTCTCGTTTCCCATCATCTTTAATCTTAATTCCCTTCCTTTTATGCTTCCCGTCTTCCATACAATTCTTTCTCATACATTTCTTTCTTCGTTTCAGGACCTAATGAGTTTGACCTGGGCCCATTGTTCACAAAGGATGTGGAGCTAGTCACTACATCCTGTTGATCTCTGTAGTAAGGGTACAGGTAAAGATAATGGCTCTTCCTCTCTCATTAGCCAACAGTTCAGAATCAAAGGTACAAATGCATGAGCCCCTTCTCCATACATGAATGATTGTTAATAGAGCCAGTCTCCTGAAAGTCCAGACCCTGTAACCCTAGCTGGGGCAGCCAGAAGTTTCTTCACTAACCACTGTTGTCTTCAAAAGAAGCTTGTCTGACTAAGGCAGGGAGGAGTTGTTTCTATGAGTATAAACAGATATTTTGAAGGTAGTTTGATGCTAAATGGATTTAGCTGAACAACAGTAGCAAGCCACCTCTTTGGGCCTATGACCTACCCAGGCATGTATTGTTAACAGGGTTACAGACCAGGCATGGCATACCTTCTGTGGAGGGGGCCTCATATCCAATCACATGCAGTGGGTTGTCCCTATAACAATCATAATATTTTAAATAAATTTCGGATTTTATGTGATGGTAAATTCATAGTGATCCTCAGAAACATATGAGTCACGGGTTTGTGGACTGAATAAACCATTTCAAAACACTGGAGAATTCATTGGAATTAGCAGTATCCAGAATAAATTAGCACATTTCATTTACATTAATATTTTCATATATATATATGTATATTGCTTGTTACAAACTTTACCTAGTTCAGATAATTAAAATCAAGTGGAATGTTTCTGTAAAGTTATTTCCCATATGTTAAAGTTAATTAGCATGCAGACAATTCTGTCTGGAATTTTAGGACTTTTTTTCTTTGGGGAGAACATAGCATATAATAATTATTTCTTTTCATGGATGTTCCTGAAGTATTTTGAACAACAATATCCACTTTTAAAGTTAAAATTGGGAGAAGACCATTTTGAATTTTTGTCATTTAAATACACATATATTAATCTCAAGGAGCACTATTAATCCAACTGTCCTTGCCTCTGGATGATTGCTTGTTTAAAGACAAAGAACATGACTCTAGCTCTGTCAAAACTGTCAGGTCCATGACTGTTTGATCTGGTTTTGACAATGAGGTGGGCGGGAAGTTGAAATTCATAGAACAGATATGTTTTAGATGTGTTTTGGGTTAAAATCTTTAAAATGATAACTAAATAGCTGCATAGCATCAGGCATGTCAGCTCTAACCCCAACAGCTGAAATACTGTCCCTTTTTGTTGAGACAGACTACTTCTACTGTCCCTCCCTATGAAGCTACTGATGAATACAATCCATTATTGAGGAAATTGGGATGAATACACGTTATGCCACATCAATTGGATACGAGATCTAAAACAAATTATTCATCTTCTTTATATAAGACAACAAAACTGATTACTTTGGAAAAACCTACTCTAATTTGATTTACTTTTTCTTGCTTAAAATCCCATGCCTGGAAATTCAAACTGTTAAAGTGAAATCATCAAAAGCCATGAGTGTAACAGCCGAATAACTAAAAACTCAATTTAAAATTATTTCATGGTGGTGTGTTACGCTGCCTGCTACTCTTCACTGAGAGAGGAGACATCAAGAGAATGACTGTGCTGAATGCATGGTGGTTTAAAATAGATCCATATTTATTTATGTTAAAGATGTTGTTGAGCTAGAAGTCCACAAAAATCTATTAGATAAAAAAGTTCCCTTGAAGAGCTTGTTATAAACATATGAGCCATCAATCACACATGCACATGCATTAATGTGACAAATTCATAATGTAACTCAGCCTTCTGAAACTTCAGTAATGAATGATTCTAAAACATTGAAAGTTTAAATTACAAATGTGATTTTTTTTCCCTTTGCTCAGACAATTTGAAAGCTTGATATTGATAGGAATTTTGGCAATATATCAGGAATTTCTTTACTGTTATGGCTCTGTTGTCAAATTGTACTAAAACGTTAGATTCTATTGATATAGTCTTAACAACCAGTGTAAGAATATTGTCTCTAAATTCATATATGAGGCACAGAACCTATGCACAGAGGTGTTACCTTTTAGAAACAATTTTGCTGTTAAGAAATCTAAATATTAATATGCTATTGAAATCAATTCATTAAGCACTTTGATGGGAAGTCATTTTTCTTTTTCAGCTGTTTTGTTGGTTAATAAGAATGCTAGGTTTTAATTTAATTGTGGCAACATTATGCTTCTTTTATGGGGACAATTATAAGGTAAATGCATGGTTTATTTGTAAATATTGTGATACGACATGTTCAAAGTATTTTAAACAGGCTAACAGCATATTTAATGTGGCCCTTCTATTGTTTATTTTGCTCACCGAAGTAAATGTCAACAATGCATTACTAAACTAATTAGCATTGAAAGAACTGCATTTTCTACCCTGGAAATGTCAAGACTATCATATCCTATAATTCATTTTTACATGTTGAAAGACACAACTGTACTGAAGTTAATCCAAATACCTTCTTCAGTTGAAGTAGCAGAATTTTAACACGAGGTTTTAACCCTTGCACAGATCTGGAAATATAAAGAAAAAATGCCTGTATAAACTCTTAAATGAAATCAGAAAGTATTTACATACTCAGAAAAACAAAAAGAACCAGTTATAGGAATTCCATTTCATTATTCCTGACTGAAGATATACAGTGCATTTCAATGTACAACCATAAAGCAAAGGTAAATCATGACTAGTAAGTATGAAGAATTAGATTTATATAATCTTGTATTGGTTTGGCATTACTGAAGGAGAGTGAAACTAATCATTATTGTGAGCAAGATTGGATCTGTGTATGGAAAACTGGAGTACACTGCAAGGAATCATGTCCAGATGACAATTCAGGGTCCGAAGGCAGATGTAAATCCTGTCAGGAACAAGGAGCATGTGAAGAACCCAGGAACAACTGTGACCGTCAGTTCTCTCATTAGGTCTTGCAGGTCTTCACGTCATTAGACTTCTTGTAAGGGCCTTTTCCCACTGAGCCATCTTGATGACTGTTTAGTAGTCTTAGCTCTGCAAAGTTACCGAATATTAAGAAAATATGAAGTGCATTGGTGTCAGAATTTCCCTCTGTCACGTCTGTTCTTGGTTGTGCAGAAGTGCTTTAGTATGATGCAATCCCATTGTATGCTGTGACTTTTCTTTCTGGTCTTCTGGGGGATCAGGTCTTCCCCAAATCACTTAGCTGATTATTGAAATGTTTCTCTATCTCAGTCATTTACAAATGCCCCTTCTATATTTTGTTTTGTAGTTTCTTGTCTTTTTCCTTTTATGTCTTCATTTCTGATTCAGTTTGAGGTGATTTTTGTACCAACTGAGAGATGAAGGTCAAGTTTCAACATTCTGCAAACTTTTTCCATCACGGTTTGCTCACAACTTGTTCTTCCTTAGTGAGTATGTTTGATAACTTTGTTATGAATATGCTAGTTATTGAAGCATCGGGTGTGTATGCAGGATTTCCTTCTTTTTACTGACACATGGGTTTAAGTCCACAGCATGTTACTTTTGGTACCATGGCTCCCTAGCATTGTCTTAATTCAGACTTTGTCTGTTTTGTTCAGCATTTCTCTGAATGATCACAACTGCTTGCCCTTCCATATGAATTTATTTATTTGTCATCAGATTAAGCACAAATATAGCAGGTTTCATAATTGATACTTTGGGGCAATTTATACTGTTTAAATTTTCACATATGCATGAAATTTCTTAATTTTCTAACTTGATACTTTTCTTATCTAAAAGAAAGTATTAGAAAAATAATTAAGGGATATTACTAATTAGGGAAAAAGTTGGCTTGTCATTTGTAAAACTCAGTTATTCTATAAAGCACATTTTCTATAAAACACAATTATTCTATGAAACACACTATCTATGGTTTCTGGAGCAATGATATGTTCTTATTTGCTAATTTATGTAACTGAAAATAGGAACTAACCAACCCAACAAAGTTTATAGGCTAGACAGTCACATTTGGGGCTGGAGAAATGCCTCAGCAAGTAGGAACACTGGCTGCTCTTTCAGAAACCCTGAATTCAAGTCTCTGCACTTAGGTGCCTAATCAAGTCTGACTGAGGATCCATGGATATAACACCTTCTCTGTTCTATGCAGGCAACTCCATACACATAATTAATTTTGAGTCATACTTTATTTTTTATTTATTCTGCTCTCATATATTACATCCCTGTGGTACTTATCCCTCCCTCTACTGCTCTAAGTACCTCCCCTGCCCCTCCCCTCTCTCACACATCCACTCCCTCTCCTTTCCTTACAGAAAAGGGAAACCCTCCCAGGGATATCAACCAAACATGGCATATCAAGTTATAATAAGACTAAGCACATCCCCTCATATTAAAGCTTGACCCTTTTGTTTGCTGTGGGTCTCTTGATTTGCTTCCATCAGTTGCTGGATGAAGCTTCTGTGATGATAGTTATGCTAGACTCTTGTATATCAATATTATTAGGACTATTATTAGGAATCATTTCACAAGCTTTATTCTTTCTATATTTTTTCTTTCTTTTTAAATTTTTAGGGGGGCAAGTTTTGTTTGTTTTGTTTCTAACCTAGGTCTCTGGGTTTTCCAGACTCTGGTTCCAGAACCTCCAGTCAGTGTCAGGCAAGGGCTCCCTCTCCTGGTGTTTCCTGCTGGACCAGTCATTGGTTGGCTACTTTCACAAGGTCTGGCAAGGGCTCCCTCTCCTGGTGTTTCCTGCTGGACCAGTCATTGGTTGGCTACTTTCACAAGGTCTGGCAAGGGCTCCCTCTCCTGGTGTTTCCTGCTGGACCAGTCATTGGTTGGCTACTTTCACAAGGTCTGTGCCACCACTTTTCGCCAACACATCCTGTAAGCAGGACAGATTGTAGGTCGAACATTATGTGGCTATGCTGGTACCCCAATCCCACGACAGAAGCCTTGCGAGGTTACAGAACATGACAGGTTCAGGTTTGATACCCTGCATTACTAGAAGACTTCTATAGGGTCATCTGCATGGATTCCTTAGAGATTCCATTGCACTAGCTTTCTGTCTTTTTTGTTTGCTTGTTTGTTTGTTTTTTGGTTTTTCGAGACAGGGTTTCTCTGCAGCTTTAGAGCCTGTCCTGGAACTAGCTCTTGTAGACCAGGCTGGCCTCGAACTCACAGAGATCCGCCTGCCTCTGCCTCCCAAGTGCTGGGATTAAAGGCATGCGCCACCACCGCCCGGCTAGCTTTCTGTCTTGACTCTAAAAGCCCCTCCCTCTAATTCTAACCAAGTACTCCACACCACCTCTTTCCCTTCTGTACTTATCTCCACCTGTCCCCAGTCCACCCATGAAATCTATTCTATTTCCTTTCTCAAAGAGGTCTATGGATTACCCCTTGAGACCTTCTTGTTACCCAGCCTTTCTGGGTCTGTAAATAATTATTCTTTACTTTACGGCTAATTTCCAATGATAAGTGAGTACATACCATGTTTGTCTTTCTGAGCCTGGGTTATCTCACTCAGATTTTTTTTTCTAGTTCCATTTACCTGCAAATCTCACGATGTTATTTTTTTAACAGCTGAGTAATACTTCTTTGTATAAATGTACCACATTTTTAAAAAACTGCTATGAGCATAGATGAACAAACATCTTTGTAGTAAGATGGAGTGTCCTTTGGGTATGGGCCCAGGCATATCTGGGTATTGCAATTCTATCTTAGGCATGTTAGAATGGTTAAGAACAAAACCACAAATGACAGCATATTATGGTGAGGATATTGAGAAAGGGAAATACTACTCCACTTCTGATGGGGTTGTAAATTTATACAGTCACTTTGGAAATCAATATAGAGGCTTCTCAGAAAACTGGAAATTGATCTACCATATATTTTTATCATTTTTTATTTTGGATTAGGTGTAGATGTAGCAGGTCTGTGTGTGTTGTATACTGCATGTGAGTGTATTGCTCACAGAGGTCAGTAGAGGGCATCAAATCCTCTTGAGAGGGAAACTCAAGTGAAAATGCTTAGTCATCAAACCACCACCTCTCCAACCCAGACAGTCATAATCTATTCCAGAACCTAAAAATAAATATGTTTATGTTTTAAACTTTAGCAAAATAAAAAGAAGTCTTTATTCACTTTCCCTTATGACTTCCTGAGCAATAACAGATATATAATAATTCACCACATAAAATGACTGCTGCTTTACTGTGGAGGATCAACAGCCACAACCCAGTTAAAAATCACTATGAGGAAATGGAGTGACTTTTTTCACGACAGATAACAAAATCACAGACTAGAAGAAACAAAATGATGTCATTCGGGATTGAGTCAAGCCAAGCCCGTCAGGGTAAGTATGATAGAACATTTTGCTTGAGGATGTGGGTTCATTCAAGGATCAGTTAAGGAGGATGGTTTACTCCTTTGAAATGTGAAAAATGCTTTTTATAAGGCATAGTCACAACACTTTCAAAGCTATTGTGTTAATCTACAAATCATCGTTATTTTGACAATAATGGGGGAGCAACAAATGCATAACTAAAACTGGCCTTGATGACAATGTTTGTAACATAGTGCAGTGTAACAAAAGCGACACAAGAAAGCCAACTAAATAGGGCTTACAGTAACTGATCAAATAGAAAATAGTGAAACAAAAGTTGTTTGGGAAGTGAAAAAATTACTTCTGAGAAATGAGAAAGGTGAGGCTAAAGAAAAGGTAAAGATAAATGAAAAAAATCAAAACAAAATAAAATACAAACTCAGAACTGGAGCTACAGCGATAACATTAAAATAATATTTCTCTCATATGCAGAGTCTTCAAAAGACAGTGAGAAACTCTAAGTGCTAGAGGGAATCAGTGAGTCTGTAAGGAAGCAGCAGGAAGCGGCGGCAGGGCTGAGTGGCAGGAGGGGTATAAAACCCAAATATTTCCTTATAGATATGTTAATGAAAGTGTCACAACACAACCACCATTTTGTCATTAATATATAGTAATAAAAAGTATGGTAAATATCCTCTAAAAGTGTGCTCTTATAAACTTGAAGGGAACCACATGACAAGCAACAGTAAGGAAACAAGGGAATTGCCCCAGCCAAATTTCTGTTCTATGGAATGCAGGAACAGATGCAGCTTACTAGAACCCTCCCTTGATCCTTGTGTACAGCAAATGGAGGGGCAGATTCTTAGTATTCCAGACAGAAAGATTTAATGCACTCTCAAGATTTTCATTCAGTGCTTTACTGCTGAGTCAGCTCCCAGCATTCCCATGTAGCTCTCTGGCTTCAGCTGAATTGCCTTCATCTAGAGCTCAGAAGACCGCACAGGGTGCAATTCTAGCTGGTGTATCTAGTATTTGTGTTTCTATGAGACTTCAGGACAGTCGTGCGAACCCACATTCTACCGCTGTAAACAGAGGGGCTTGTGTTCGGGAAAATAATTCTGGCCGTCATCAACCTCATGCATCTTGTAGCCTATGTACTTTGACCTTTTCTTCTTGGGATGTGAGATGCTGGAAGCAAAGAGACCTACTTGGTACTTCAGAAGACAGTTAACCATCACTTAGTTGAAAGTTCTGGGTGATTCTTTGTAGGCAAAGCAGGGAAATTAGCATTTAACTAATTCAATGATCTAAACCATTTTCCTAGAAATAACAATGACTCATTCTCACAGGCTGTGTTTTAATCAAAGAGGTGAAGGGAACAGAGCACAGGATAGGAGCCAAAATGTCTAGTTACCAAGTCACTCTTGTTTGGTGGCAAAGGGTGTGCCTGCAGGTTTAAAAGCTACAGAGAGATACATAGTATGAAGTTTATTTGGTCCTTAATGAGATTGCAAGTGAAGAATTATTAGTATTACCAGAAGATGATATTTCTTTAGAAATATTGCTTGCCCTCATTCTATTATTTTCCAACTTCCAAAATATCAGAACAGTAATGCACCCCATTAATGATGCTGCTGCTGAAATCTGCAAACTATTATTAATGACAGTAGCATGCACCATGCAGAAATACTCAAATTCATCACCACATATATTAATTAACTGCCAAATCAGTCCCCTATTGTTAAGATCTCCTTGATGATAACCTGTATTTTATTCTGGATAAACTATTTTTAATGGACAATAGACAGAAGAATTATAATACAGTTTGCAACAGAAACTAGTCAATTTATCTTGTCCCAAATTGCTTCACCCAGAATATAGTAAATATGACAATAGCATGAAGTCTTTATTTTTTTCCACTCAGCCTCTATTAAAATGGTCTGATTGCCCTGTGTTCATTTCTACATGAAAGATAATATCCTCCTCTCTTTGCTTTTTCCATCTATTATGTTCTGTATAGAAAATCTAAAATGAGGCATTTACTGCAAGCCTGCAGAGAGAGAAGACTGAATAGGAGGCTGAAAGGGAGTATAGAGACCAGGATAAAAGGCAGTTATTAAATTTGTGAACTCCATCAGAAGACAAGAAAATAAACTGTACCGCTGGCTGGAAGGGTAGTGGAGTATGACATTTCATTTTTATGCAGGTCTCAGCATGATCGAAGGAACACATTGAAGAACACCGTAGAAAAGCAGTTAGTGTATTCATTCAGTGCCAGCATGGCTCCTCTGCTGCTCTTTGGTTGATTCCTTTCTGTGTCTTTGTGAAACAGTAGTTCAGAGTTTCATATAAATGAGATCAGACCCACCATCAGCCCTTTGTGAATTCTCATGACAACTCTGAAAACCCATTCTGTGAAACTCCATAAGATGCAGGTCCAGGTGTGCCTGATATTCTTCCCACTTCCATCTCCTTCAAATATGAACTCCCCACCACTGCTTTCTCCCCTTCATACGACAAAACACACAGCTTTATCGTATGCATATATATATATATATATATATATATATATATATATATATATATATATATAGTTTGGATAGGAGACATTTAAGTGCATACTGCTACCGTTTGGTGCATGAAAGTAGGTTTAGAACAATTTTGTATTCTCTTCACATTTTAATATACCAGCCAAATAGGTATAAGATAAGCATATTATTGACTTACCTATTTCCAATATGCAAGTTAATTCTAGAAGGTAAATGGTAGAATTGTATCTCTAGCTGTAGGGAATGGAAGAATCCCTGAATGAGGGAAGACCTATGCAAATGAGTGTTACCTGGTCACAGCAAAACCAAGAACCCCAGAGTCTCAGGCCCATGGAGAAATGGCAAATCTCCCCTCCCAGCTCTGGTGAGGCTCAGAGAATGAAATGGAAAAGGCTTCCTCTGGAGTTCATGTGTGAATGTTGACAGTGTATGTGTGGAAAAATGTTAGCTATAGCTTTCTATACTGGGTTGTTTATGACCTGAAGCCTGCTCTCCAGCAGAGACTGCTTCTACTTAGATCAGCTGAACTTGTCTCCTTGATCCAGCTGTATATCATGAACTCTGCCTCCTTGATTATGTTTTTGTAACAACCCTGCTTCCTTGTCATTTGTACATAATAATCCCATCTCTCTGTTCAACTCTATATGGTGAACATGATGAGTGTCCAGAGTGATGAGATTTCCCCAGATGAAAGCCTTGACCACTTAATCCCAGATTTCTGTCTCAGTGTCTGTCTGTCTCTTCTTGATTTCCTCATTGCTCCAGTCAAGCCAAGTCTCCCTGGAGACTGTGTCTGGACCCAACATCTAGGCAAACCTATGTCTGATTTCTTGCCGAATGGTAAGTCTTTGGAATACTGGAAAGTCCTGGCATTGGGAAATACCTGCTTTTCTCCCCATCTCCCATGTATTTTCTTCTCCCCATTTACTTACTCCAGTTTTTACTCCAACTCCCTTCAGTTCTCCTGCAGCGGGCTCCCTCTCCCACACCTTCCTTCACACTCATTTTTCCAAGTGCAACCCATCATAAACATGATTATTTGTACTTAGCCTTATGCATGGAGTGTGAAATTATTCTGTATGTCCCCAAAAGTTTAAAAACAGCACCTCTTATTACTTCCAAATTTACTGTCCAATTTGTAAAACTTAGTCACAAGATACCTTTTCTTTATTTCTAAGGAAAATCATCCATATATAAAAACCATTACTTTAAGTCCATGTCTCTGTATTCCCTTGCTACACAGAATTTAAATTTTTTTTTTAAATCCCAAATAAAATGATGTTAAGGCTCATACAAATTATACTGATTCAAATAACTTATTGTTGAAAAGGAACATCACTTGGAAATTATTGGTTCACTATGGGTTTCAGATGCCTTTTTCAGAAATGTTCTTTATAAGGTAGTCTGATTTTTTATTAATTATTAATTTTTCCAAGTCTGATTGCAGTTTACCTCCCTCCTTCCCTCCATCCCAACCTCTCCGCCCCTCCTCCAGACCACTGAGAAAACATAGACCATGCAACTCATAGAAACACTTCAAAATTCCTCTTCCAAAAGATAATATGCTATAAATTTTTGCAAAAAAAGGTATATACCATATCATTTTAGTACCTCTTCATTTAACATACTTTGGGTACTTCAAAACACCTATATAGTGGCTACTAGGTACATGATAGAATGAAAAACCTTCAATTCTCTACAAACCAGATGACTAAGATGTTCTATTTCAATTTTTTGAAACATCTGTAAAGATTTACTTTGTGTTCAAGGATGTGGTGAATTTTGCAGAAAGCTTCAAGAGCCCTACATAAAAGTATGATTTTATATGTTTGGGTGAAATGCTGTGTAGATACCTGTAGGATTATGGTGATTTTTAACTCTCTTGTTTCTCTAGTTGTTTCTGATGACTTGTCTATTGGAGAGAGAGGACTGTTGAAGTAACCCACTATTGTTGGATGAGGATCAGTATGTGAGTTTAGCTTTAGCAGTGGACTCTTTTATTAACTCAGATATCCTCATGTTTGGTACATAAATGTTTGGAATTGCAATGTCTTCTTAGTGTAATTTTTCTTTAATGAGTATGTACTTCTCTATATTCTATGATTAATCTTGGTTTGAAGTCTACTTTGTCAAATATTAAAATGACTATTCCTTTTTTTTCTGTTTTCCCTTGCTAGAAAAAAAATTCTATATTTTTACACTGAGGGTATATCCATTCTTAGTAAAGTGTGCTTCAAGGAGGCATCAAAAGTGATGGATTATATTTTCTATTTCAAATCTTTTAGACTTTGTCTTTTATTAGAAATTAAAAATTACTAAGGAACAATGTTTCTTTGTTACTATTGTCTTGTCATTATGGTGTGAGTTTTAACTCTCTTTTATTTACTTTTCTGGGATTATTTGTATTTTGTGTCCTTTTGGGTGCTGTTAACCTGTTCAGACTGCTGTTTTCATTCTTAGTCCTTCTGTAAAGATGGATTGGTCATTAGAAAATGCTTAAATTTGGTTTTGCCTTGGAATTTTTTTAGTGCTGTTCTTAAAGTATTAGTACTTAAACTTCGGTACAAGTTCATCATTCATCTTATGTACAAACAATGGATAAAAGAAAAATATGGTTATATATTTGCTTTATAATAATAAAAACATGTCTTAATACACACAAATATTTAATCCACAAAAATATTTAAGGAGTGATTTAATTATATTTTAACCAAAATATAATAAAAACTTTTAAAATAAGGAAAAATGGAAATATGATTTTATTTAAAGGAAAGATTCTTTTAAATGTATCTATATGCCAATGCTTATGCTATCTAAAAGAATAAATAACTTTTGCAAAAAATAAATATTATTTTTAAAGTATGACACTTAAATGTGGATTTTTCAGTAGCCAATTGTCCTAAAGCAATATATGACAAGGGATGTTCAGAAAGGTTTTTTTTGTTGTTGTTGTTTTTGGTTTAGGCTTTAAATACCAATCAAAATTTCCCTTCCCTGCCCCTTGCAGTTTGTCCCTCACAAGCTCCCCTCTCACTACTCACTCCTTCTCTACTTTTATCTTCAGACACAAGTGGGTCTCCCATGAATATCAGCCATCCATGGTGTATCAAGTTTCAGTGAGACTATTCAGCCCTCTCCTGGGAAGGATGAATGAGACATCAGTAGAAAGTTTGGGTTCCAAAAGCAGGCAACACAATCAGAAATAGTCCCTGATCTCACTGTTAGAAGTCCAAAAAAAAGTTTAGAAATCAATTTCTCTCTGCCTGGTTAAATTACTACATTTATTCAAAGTCACAGTGGTATTTGTTTTTTAAATCATATTTTAATATATTAAAAGTTAAATCATTTGTATGCTTACAAATTTACACAAAATACATTTACAGGCTAGCTTTCAAAATATCCATTCTAACCTGTTCCAATCATCTCCTGAATTAGTTTGATTGCATTCATGAGTCTTACATATTTGGACTTATAAGTTAAAAAATTTAGGTCACATACTTTTTTAGATTAAAATAAATTGTTCCTGTAACAGTTCAGAGATCATGCCAAAAGGCACCTTTATAATGTGTTTATGATTCACATTGTGCAGTGTCCTGTTGCATGTGGAGATCAGGGTTCCTATAAGACCTATGCCTTAGAGACAATGTCATGAAGGGGTTCAGACACATCTTTTTAATATTTTTGGGACTCAATTTCTAGATGTGGAATTTCTTGACTAAAAAGAAAATATAGATATTGTTTTGTTATATATCACCAAATTTGTATATAGAAGCATGATTTTTTTTAATTACTACCAGTAAAATAGAAACATATAGTACTGGCTTCTGGTTTATTATTTAAGAGAATGTGATATCATCTGTCAGCTGTTTTACATAATAACATGGCATTTCCTGTTACTAAGATTTCTCCTAATTATGTGCTAAAAAAGCAGTTTTTGTACATAGTTTTTTTAATGTCCTATCCATTACATAATTATTATTATACAAAGAATCTGGTTGCAATCATGTTACCGAAGCTTTCAGATCAAATTTATTTTTGCTGTTCTCTCAGACATTTCTTCCTCATCTCCCCAACCCCCCTCTACCTCTAGTAGCTGCTGTTTCAATGCCACATCACATACGACCTCTGTCCTCTCCTCCCTACCTCTCAACATCTCTTTCTATTCTCTTCTGGTCTCCTATATGCTTTCATAGTCTACACGCACCCTCACAAACCCTTATTCACATTCATACACATGTTGAAATTAGGATCCTATACCATCTCTATTACATTTAATTTTCTTCTTTTTCTGTTTTAATTGTTTTTTTTTTTTTTTTTTTTTCGAGTCAGGGTTTCTCTGCAGCTTTTTTAGAGCCTGTCTAGCTCTTGTAGACCAGGCTGGCCTCGAACTCACAGAGATCCACCTGCCTCTGTCTCCCGAGTGCTGGGATTAAAGGCGTGCGCCACCACCGCCCGGCCCTTCTGTTTTAATTGAAAATACATTCTTCTCTCATATACTACACTCCAACCCCAATTTCCCCCACCCTCCACTCCTCCCAGCTCAGGCCTACCTTCCCTCTCCCTCAGAATACTCTTCCTCCATTTCCCTTCAGAAAAGAGCAGCCCTTCAAGAGATAATAATCAAGCACAGCTAAACCGCATAAATGAAGGCAAGCCAAAGCCCCTCATATCAAGGATGGGCAAGGCAACCTAATTGGAGGAAAGCAGCCTTGAGAGCATGGAAAGAGTCGGAGACATACCTGCTCCCACCGGTAGAAGTCTCACAAAAATCGCCAAGCAAAGAGCCATAACATATATACGTAGGACCTGGCATAGACTCTTGCAGGTCCCATGTTTGCGATTGCACTCTCTGTGAGTCTATGTGAGCTCTGCTTAGTTGATTTAATTTGCCATGTTTGCCTGGCGTCCTCTGTTCTCTCTGACTCCTACAATCTTTTCTCCCCCTCTTCTATAGAGTTCCTATGGAGACCTCAATTTAAACTTTCCCCATGTAATGTTTGGCTGTGGGTTTCTTCACCAGCTCTAATCTGCTGCCAGAAGCCTCTCTGATGAAAACTGAACAAGGCACCCATCTATGAGTGTAACAGAATATCATTAGGAATCATTTCATAGATTTTTTTTGAAGTTACATTTGATTATTCCTTAGGTATCTGGGCGATCCAGTCTCTAGTTCCAGAGCACCTAGTCGGTGTAGAACATGGGATCACTCTCATACCATGAGGCTCAAGTTGGCTGGCCACTCCCAAAACTTCTGTGCCACTGTTTCTCTAGGCACATCTTGTAGGCAGGTCAGAGTTTAGGGAGGGGTTTTGTGGATGGTCTTGCTTCAAGGTTTCTCTTTCTATAGGTGACAGACTGCCTTCTCACACCAAAAAGACTAGAATGTAGGGGTGAAGGCATCAGTTTGACCTCTGTATATTAAATGAGCTATGTGAATTTTGTTCTTGGCTGTCAGGTTTTGAAGCATGACCCCTCAGACCTAGAATCACACTTCATTGCTTTGGGAACCCCCACTGGCAGCAACTCAATGGAATGTAACCCAGTCCAACCACTGGATTGTAGTGCCTGCGGAAACAATGAATTTTTAATGATAACTGGGTTTTTTTGCCTAGTATTTAATTGTAACCCTATAGTGGTGTGTGAGAAATAATCAGTAAATTTCATAATCGAGCTGTGAAAGAGATTTAGTTTTCAGCATTGATCAATGCATACATAGTATAAGAACTGAGAGTATATTTTGTGGTCATTTGTGGTCTATTCTTTTAAGCAATATTTTAGATGTATAAGCTGTTAGCATGAATAGATTGTTCTAAAATATTTATTATTTTACAAATATGGATGTTTTGCCTGGATTATGTTTGTGCTCCAGAGGGCATCAGATTACAGGAAGTAGAGTAACAAACAGTTATGGGCCACCATATAGGCACTGAGAGCTGAATGCAGGTGCTTTGGAAGAACAGTCATGCTATGAACGTCTCCTGCGTGAATGACATGTTTTTAATTTAGTGTTAGTAGTTTCAGTGTGCTAAATCCATCTCAAAGTCTCAGGCGTGCTAGACATGTGCTCTTTTCTTTACTAAGGCAAAACCCAATCTTGATGGAGGAGAGTTATCTGTCTATGTTTCTTTCATTGGTTAATTAATAAAGAAAACTGCCTTGGCCCTTTAAGAGAACAGAAAATTAGGTAGGTGGAGTAGACAGAACAGAATTGTGGGAACAAGGAAGTAGAGTTGGGGAAACGCTTCAGGCATTCACCATAGGAGTCTCCATGTTTTTCCTCTCCGAGATGGACGCAGGTTAAGATCTCTCCTGGTAAGCCACACCTCGTGGTGCTACCCAGATTACTAAATATGGGTTAAAGCAAGATATGAGTATTAGCCAATAAGAGGCTGAAACTATGGGCCAGGCAGTGTTTTAAAAGAATACAGTTTCCGTGTAATTATTTCGGGTGTAAAGCTAGCCGGCAGCCGGGTGGCGGGACGCAGCCCCGCCGTTTCACACTACACAATCTCTTACGTTCAATTATAAAATGTTAAAATATGTACATCAATTACTTAGTTCAGATACTGTTTCTGTCTATGCCTGCTATATTATAAAAACTACAAGGCAGATTTTGATGCCTTGAGTGACAGATTGGATGTGCTGAAGTTCTTGGGGTCTAGGCAGCTACTGGTGGTATATTCTGTGTAGGGTGATGGATTTAGGGTGCGGGCATCCCCAGATTGTCAGTCTTTGATGTGGGATCAGGTCTTGCCACAAACTGTCCTTCTTGTGCCCACAGAAGATGGTTGTAGTTGCACAATGTCTGGTATTGGTAGATAGACACTAGATGTATTACAACTTCCGTTGTAAAAAAATGAAATGTTGTCCTTTTATGATTATCCATCATCAAGATAAGAAAAGAATTGTTAAACAAACAAGGAAGAAACATAGTGTTTGAGTAAATGGCTAAAAGAACAGTCTAAATTTCCAAGACTTAAGTGTGTGCATATATAAAAATTTCCTTAGGCACCATGAAAATAACCTCATATTTTTTCTTATTTTTCAATTGTGATCTCATATGTTTTATGAAATTAAAAAATAATTTAGAACTTGACCTTTCCTTGTTTTCCTTAACTTCTTTATTTCTATGATAGCAAAACCACGTACCTGTCTTTATTTCCCTCTTCCCCACTGTGACCTACATTCAGGCTGACATTCTACTCTAAGTAATAGAAAACTGAGCTTAGCACAGAATAAGTTAACCAAATATGAGTTTTTCTTATTTTCATGTGATACAGCATTGCACTCACAAAAATATTTTCTTCCTAAATTGTTGCACATGGATCTCGGGATCCAAAGATGAATAATTACAGTTCCCTAAGAAGATCATAGTTTTGTGTCAAGGCATTTTTTTTGGCATATTTGTTTTTAATAATGTGAAACATTTTATCTCCTAACCACTACGTTCATTAAAAGGATTGCTCTCTTCATTAAGTGTTTACATAAGTCCTCATTAATGCTATAGCAAATAATAGAGAAAATCAATGATGTATTTTGCTGTGTATTTCCTTTGTGTATAGTAATCATACAAAACAAAGGAAACAAAAATAACCAAGCAAAAGCAGCCAGTTTGAAGAGTGCAGATGAAATCCATTCACAGTGTGAGAGTGGTAGTTTTCCTGCACTTTATCTGTATGTACTCTCAATATATTTATAGGAAGCACTCATGATAACGCCTGCAAAATTTTTCCATCATGCTGCATGCTTAATTTCATCCAGGCTGTTTTATGGCAGTTTACTGAAACACAGAAGCCTGTTGAAGCCATTTGTCTCTGTTTCTCTTTGCAGAACACGAGCAGATTTGTTTAAGGCAAAACAAAATGCATAAAGAGACAGATCTTTAAGCTAAATGAACAACTTAAATTTCAGAACTTATTTTTGGAGCATGCTGAAACTCAGTAACTAAAGTTTTACTTGATGCTAAAGAGGAGAATTTGATCATAGTGAAGAATGTCATATCCATTACCATTCTTTATAGTCCTCCCCTGCTCTTTGGATTGCTTTTATAGATTTTATTATGCAAATACTCACTTTATTTAAAATAGAGTTTTCCTATCAATAATAGTTTAAACATGGGGACATATCAGGCTTTGCTAACACCAGACACAAAAACTGCTGATAGGATTGTACTGTTATTTATGTTGAGAACACCAGTTAAAAATCTTATTGCATGGATGACGACTATAAATATTTCTGCAGAATTTAGTAGTTTGTTCCATGTAATTTACAGACAAGCAGCATCAGCACCATCCCATGACAAGCCAACTCTCAGGTCTCTATTATGACTGAAACAGAATTGTACTTTAACCTGCTGCCAATGTGATTGGTATGCCCACAAAAGACAAAGAAGAAAGCCTTATCACTGAGAGATAAGTCAAAAGAGATACTACACCGGGAAGGGTGGCTCCTATAATTGATCTTACTAAAGTGATTGGAAATAATCAGCTAAGTATTCATCTTATTTAAGGGAAAGAGTACATAACTTAAAAGCAACCTTGAATATTATATAATCACTAATCCTTTCACTCTACAGAGAAAATGAAGATATATGATTTACGATCTTTGGATGCATGGATTCCTGTAAGAATTATGAGAATATTTATTTCCATACTGATGCAATTATTTACTCCACAAATTTTTAGAAATGTGGCCCTATATATAAAAAGCGTGGGAAGAGAAAAAGGTGTGGAGTTTGTTGTGTGTGGGGTACTTGGAAGAAATTGAATAAGAAGAAACCCCAATCATAATATATTGTATAAAAATAATTAATTCCATTTATAAAAAAAGAATATAATAATATACAAACTAATAAAATATGTCTAAAGATTAACAGATTAACATCAAATTTGCCATTATTAGTTTTTGCTTTGAGAAAACAAAATTAAAGTCAGATAAGTTGACCAAAATCAACACAGAACATTTGCTAATATAATAATTAATTTGTATGCAATTGTAGAAGGATATTTTTATAATGTGTAATACAACTTCATGAATTATTCCTGAAGGAGATGAGAATAAAAATAATCTAACTTAGACTAAGATATTTTATTATGGCTTTAAATATCAGTTCAAAAGCCATGCAGCACTATACTATCATAAGTAACACTGTTTGTACGTCAGAGAGATATGACTAACTAACTTTGTCAGTTTGGACTGTCAATAAGTAAAAAGGAAACTTAGCAGTGCCTATGTTATGAAAAACATTTTATTGACGCTTTACCATCTTAGGTACAAAATTTTGCTTTCATATTTGTTTGCTCATTTCAAATGAGGATATACTTTTCTCACAAGAAATCTTTATGGACAACACATATAGTAAGATATAAGGGACAATAAGATATAAAATATCAATTTCTACAGTGTTCTATGATAATATATAGATAGCATTTCTATGGAGAGATGATTTTCTAGAAAGGGTGGATCAGGCAACCCTAAGCATACTGGATTGACCACCTGCTTTATATTATTTAGCTAGAATGTTTAACATGCTAGCTTCCTTCACCATGGCACCAAAACAATAATAAAAAGCAAAGTGAACTGACACAGTGTTAATAAATACTCATAAACAGATACTGGGGCTCAACTTGAAGACCAGAAAAGCAAAGCAGCCAGCTACTGGCTTTTACCTTGACCTCCATCCAAAAATGAGGATCCTGCCTCCAGAAAACCTCAGAATAAGAATGAGACTGAGAGCTGTCTCCCCTGTTTTCATAATCCTCTCTAGGTCTGGGATTAAGGTCATTCATCATTACTGCCTGGTTTATATGGCTAGCAGGTGTGGTTACTGGGATTAAAGGTGTGTGTCATTGCTGTTTGGTTTACATTTTTCTGATCATCAGGATATCTCATTGTCTTCCAGAACCTACTTTGTTTTTTTTTTTTTTTTTTTGAGAACTGCTCATTGATGATGTTCTACTGGATTCTAAGGTATATTTCAACTAAAACATAAAGCAGGCATTTCTTCACCATGCATGTTTGTTGGAGAACAGGAGAATGCAAAACAAAACAAGAGAACATAATAGCTACAAAACTCTAGATATAGTATGTTTTGAGAATGAGAAATGGTATTCTATTCTTGTATCATTGATAAAAGTGTGCTCTGTGGCCAAGCCAAACATCCTTGAAAGTAATGTTCATAAACCTCATACAGCATAACTTGCTACACTGTCAGGAAATACACTTCTGAGTATATACCCTGAGGAAATTAAACCAACACAAAGAAGACACATTTGTTGCCCTAAGTTAAACTGTGAAATTAATTTCCAAGATATAACACTTATGTAATAAGATTATGTACCCATTAAGGAATGAATATGGAAATATATATATATATATATATATATATATATATATATATCCACAAGGAGTTTTATTTATCCATGAAATTGAAATCATGTAGTTCGTAGAAAAATGACTGGATTAGGAAATCACATAGTGTGAAACAAGTACAATATAACTTCCTTTATTTCATAGAATCGGAGGTAAGGATAAAATTAGCAAAGCGCAACTAATAGAAATGTACAAAGTGCAAAAGGAAAGGGAAGAGAATATAAGAAAAGGAACTGGAAGGATGAAGATGATCATAGTTCAAAATGTGTGTGTGTGTGTGTGTGTGTAAATTTGATGAAACATATGCACTTTAAAAATAGTATATACTAATAAAAAAAGAAGAAAACTGTGGTTCACAAACAATAGAATACCACCCGGACATTAAACACTCAAAGTTCTTTCTGCTGCAGCATGAATGCAACCACAAGTCAACCTGTTAAGTGTAACAAGACAGGTGCAGGGAAATAAACCTCTCGTGATCTCCCAAAGTGCAGAATATGGAGAAGCTGACATGGTGCTGCTTAACCAGAACACAACATTACAATACTTTATTATTATGCACATTTTAATAATTTATCTTGCTGAAAAATAAAGTAATACTAACACACTAAATATTAAAAATATATTTACCACAAACAAGGATGACTTATACTAGAGATGCAGAAATGTGTTAGCATACACATACCAATACACACTACACCATATGATCACCTTCATAGATAAACAATATTTGTTAAGACATCAATAGCTTTTCATTATAAATCAACAAATGAACAAATTAGATACAGAAACAGTATACCACAACAGAATAAATGCAGCCTACAGCAAGCCATCTGTGAAGTTTTAATTAGTCGAGAAACAACATGAGTTTTCTAGAGAACTCATATCTAGAATAAGATCAAAATAGGGCTATTTCATCACTTTAATTATATAAAGTACTCAGAGAAGTCAAGTACAAAGAAGAAATAAGCAGATTTAAATTGGAAAAAGTAGAAGGAAACTTCTTATTTCCTGAAGATATGATGTTCCTGGTAGACATGTCAAACTCTCTGCAGACTATTAAATGCTAAAGACGATGGCACGGTAAAGAAAAAGACCCAGTAGTGATGCTACATGTCAGCAGTGACTTGTCTGAACAGAAGTCAAGAAAGGAATACTATTTAGAGTATATAAAATTTTCTCAAGATAAATTTAACCAAACATGAGAAAAAAAATAGCTACAATAAAATTACGGGCAATTGGTGAAAGAAATTGAATAAGCCAAAAAATAAAATCAAAAAAGTAGAAAGAAGAATAAAAGTTACGACTTTCTGTATTTATTGGTTTACTGATACAATCCCTATAAAATGTCAATAATGTTGAAAGTTGTCTTCAGATTCAAAGTAATTTTAATCAAGATAAAACTCATGCCGGGCGGTGGTGGCGCACGCCTTTAATCCCAGCACTCGCAGAGGCAGGCGGATCTCTGAGTTCGAGACCAGCCTGGTCTACAAGAGCTAGATCCAGGACAGGCTCTAGAAACTACAGGGAAACCCTGTCTCGAAAAACCAAAAAAAAAAAAAAAAAAAAAAAAAAGATAAAACTCATATTCTTCATATGACTTGAAAATAAAACTAAAATTTATACAGAACAAAAAAACACCTATGTATATCCAAAGCCATTTTCAACAAAAGAACAAAACGAAGCAAGAAACAAAACCACAAACAAACAAAAGGCACTTGCTCCTTGATATCTAGTGTATATAAAGCAGAGATGTGGTGTGACTGTTGGACTAAGCAAAGAACAAAGGCCACCAGGTAGGATAGGGTGCCTGGAGAAAATCGAACATTTATTACTGCTTTTGAACAAAATGTAAATTAAGAACATGAATTAGAGAAAAATAGTCTTGTCAATAATGAGGCTGGAAAATACTACCCCCTCAGGTAAAGACTGAGATTGGCCATTATTTTTCTCCAGCTACAAACATTAGCTGAAAATGTATAGATTAAATGTAAGAACTGAGACTACAAAACTACAAAAACAGATCATTACAATTATTTCTGGGACTTGGAATGAATAAACACAATATACACACAGACACAGATGCACACACTGATACACACATGCACAGCATCAAAATAAAAAAAAAATCTAAAGAAGCACTGTTAAAAACAAACAGGATTATTTTTAAATAAGGACATTCACATGACCTATTAAACAATTAGCAGAATGATGATATCATCTGAAAAAGGCATAAAATATTTCACAGTAAGCTTCTCAGAAGTCATGCAACCCAGAGTATGTGAGAAACCCTATAAACTCAATAGTGAACAACCAAAGTTAGTTAAAAATTGTTATTGATCTCATAACATGTGTCTGTTAAGATGACACACACCTGAAATCTTTGCAGGATAAGCTATTGGATGAAATAGAAAGTGAGTTCATACCTGCCTGACCTCAAACATATATATATATATTCATACACACACACACACTATTGACTTAAAAGGGCACTTATCAAAATAATATTTACAAATGGTCAAGAGTTTATTTAAAAAATTCAACCTTACTCACTGAAGTCATTTAAAAAATAGGTATCCTGTCTGATTGACAAAAATAAAATGCTTATTAGGTATCAGGAAAGTCAAGTCATATTGCTAACAAGATGTCACCACACTCAAGTGAAAATGGTCAATATAACAAAATGAAAAAGTAATACAGAGACAAAGAACCCTTATATACTGTTGATATGCATGTAACTTGGAGTACATATCATGGAGAACACTATGGAATATTCTCAAAATTAAAAAAATACATTTATATAAAAAAAATAAAAAAAAATAAAAAAAAATAAAAAAAAATAAAAAAAAATAAAAAATAGGTATCAATTCACCCTAGTAAGAGTGGTTATTCTCAAATAAAAACACATAGTGAATATGAGGTTATTAATACAAATTAGTACAACTGGTGATTTGAATGTAAATCAGAATAGCCATTGTGGAAAACAGCACAGAAGTTTTATCTCAAAAAGTTATAATTAGAACAACCATTTGATCCAGTTCCTGGTTAGGAAATGAAACCAGCATGGTAAAGAGATGTCTACTCATGAATGTGGTAGATGTCTACTACCACTTCATTACAGGACTACTCAAAACAGTCAAGAAATCACAATGAGAAGACCAGGTAGGCGCTTTTCACACTCTGCTTCCCAGACTGCATTCTCAGGGGTAATCTTAGTGCTGCAACCTCACCCGAGTACCAACAAACATTTCTCAAGAACACAACAGCCAAGTAGGTCACAAAAACAGGCAACAGACAGTAAATACACTTTCTGAAAATCCAGAAAGGGAACAGAAGTCAATTAAAACAACCCCTACCCAAAGGTAACCCAGAAATCAGCACATAGATCTGCAATAACACCAACCTATATGCCTGTATACCAGAATTAGAACACAATTAATAATTGGTAGGGTTATGTCTCTACTAGAGCCCAGCTGTCCTAACACAGAAGATTTGGATATGCCAGTATAGCTGAAGCACCAGAAAGAGACCTTCAAACCAACTATTTGATGATTTGATAATTGCATAGGTGCTTAAAGAATAATTAAGTAAATCCTTTTTTAAAAAAAAAATAAGGAAAGCGCAAGCAAATAACTGGAAAAAAATGAGTAAATCCCTCAAAGAAAGCTAAACAAAAAAACAAAACAAAATCCTGCTAACTGCAGTGTGATTTCAAATAGATCTTAATAATAAAAACTCACAGTCAGACATTCACATATTAGATGATGAAAGCTGAAAGGTCAGAGAAGCAGAACAGCCAGCCACTACTTCTTACCCCCTCAGAACAAATGAATGATTCTCTCTCTAGGAATCCTCAGACTGAATGGTGTATTCTGTGTCTGCAAGTCCTCAGACTGAAGGCCTTGAGCACCTGTCTCCTTTCACCTTGTTTTCCTCTCTCTGCCCAGTCATATCACTTCCTGTCTCCATTTCCCTAGTGTTGGGATTAAAGCCATGTAACTCCCAAGTACTAAGATTAAAGGTGTGAATCACCACTGCCTGGCTCTGTTTTTCTTTGAGACTGGATCAGTTTAGTATAACCAAGGGCATCCTTGTATCAACTCACAGAGATCGGGCTGCCTCTGTCTCCACAGTGCTGGGCCTCTCTGGCTAACTAGTGGTTTGCTTTACACTCTGATCCTCAAGCAAGATTTATTTGTTTTAGCATAAAAACAATCACCACAAAAAAAGTTTAAGTAAACAAATAAACTGGCTAACACCTGAAAATGGAAAATACAAACTTTTAGGAATTATGGGAATGAAAAAAATAGGAATGCTAATAGGAACTACAGAGGCAAGCTTCATCAACACAATGCAAAATATATAATAGGGAATCTCAGGCATTGAAGATACAATAGAAGAAATGGAAACATAGATCAATGAAAATATTAAATTTAAAAAATTCCTGACACAAAATATTTCAGAAATCTGGGATAGAATGAAAAAAACCAAACCTAAAAATGATAGAAATAAAGGAAAGAAAAGGATTTCTGCTCTAAGTCCCAGAAAATATTTCAAGCAAAATTAGTTGAAAATCCTAACCTAAAGAAGGAGATGCCTATAAAGGTGTAAGAAACATAGAGAACACCAAATGAATTGGACTAAAAAAAGAAAGGCCCTTCACCACTTAATAACCAAAACACACAGACCAAAGAAAGAATACTAAAGACCACAAGCAATGCATAGCGTATTATGTTCAAAGACACAAACAGCTGTATGGCATACAGGAGGTGATGGAGGACGCAAACAAGGAATTCAATAAAGAGAACACCTGGAAAAGCCAATCTGAAAGATGAGAACTAAAAGAATATACTAAGTGTTTTGTGAAGTCCTTTCATATATGTGTTGCTTTTATTGGTCAATGAATAAAGCTACTTTGATCTACAACAGGGCAGAATAGAGCTAGGTGGGAAAACTAAACTGCATTCTGGGAGAAAGAAGGCAGAGACAGGGAAATGCCACATAGCTGCTAAAGGAGACAGAAGCACCCAGGAACCTTGCTGGTAAACCATGAGCCTTGTGGTAATACACAAAATATTAGAAATGGCTTAATTTAAGATGTTAATGCTAGCTAGAAACATGTTTAAACTATTGGCCAAATACTTTTGTATTTAATATAGTTTCTATGTAATTATTTGGGTCTGGGTGCTGGGAACAAACAAGTAGTCTCTGCCTACAGGTAAGTCTATGGAAAATTTCAGCAGTAGAATGTAACACCTTTCAGGCTAAGAATATCTAACTCATGAAGTAATATCCAATAAATAATTGATTACTTTTTCCTTTAAGAGAAATATAAAATACAACAAATATATCTTTTGGTGAAAATCTCAAAGTATACTGATAGTATAGCAACAAATAATACACTGATATTTCAAATGGATACTTTGTGTATATTTTGCATTTAAATTCAGTACAGATTTGCCCATCTACATATAATTGCTAATCACTACATTTTTTTTTCAGTAAATAATGCAAACACTATCTGGTCACACAATCCAAGTCAGAACTCACCTTCTTAGACCTGTTTAGGAAGTTAAATTTGATTTTTTCTTTTATTTTTGACCTTAAATGCTTTATGTTTGGTATAGCTATATACAACAAATGCAGCATGTTTGGAAATCCACATTTGCAACAGCTAAACAGTGGATATTGTGGACTTGGTGGGGAACTAGGTGTGACCCAGGAAAAAGACAAGAGGTATTTAGAGAGTTCTAAATGTCTTAGACGCCAGCAATGAAGCTCCAAGAGAATTTGGGCTGGAGCTGACCCAGGATAAGGTCTATAGGTGCATGGTTTTCTACAGTTCCCAGACATAGGATACTACCTAGGCAGGCGACACATGTAGAACAGTGTATAGCCAAAGGCACAAAAGAACATATGAAAGTTTTAGATACAGTGGATGGATCTGGTGAAATGTACAGGCTACAAAGATATAGAAGTTCTAAACTGCAAAGACATCAGAAACAGAAACTGAGGACCAGATCTGAACCATGGTAAAACTTAAAAGGAGAAAGTGCAACACAATTTCTGTGTCAAGTTTCAGACCCAACCAGTAAGCCTGAACTGACCTAGAGTTAAACCCACGCGCTCAGGGACTTCCACACAACTTGTGAGAGGAAGATCTGTAGTCCCAGGGTAGGAAATGGACCTGGCCTGGTGTAAGGACTATAGACACACGAGGTGATCTGCAGCTCACTACGGTAGAAGCTATGGCCCCCAGTGAGGAAGCTCAAGCTGTCCTAATAAAGGCCTGCAGGCAGTAGAAGTTCCACAACTCCCAGTAAAAGATGAAGATGCAGTCAGAAGTCCTACGCTGACTCCAGAGGTTACCAGACTCTCTGAGGGGAACCAAGAATTGAGCCCTCACTCTAAATATCAGTCCCAAAGGGGAAAATGATCACTATATCCTCCTCTGATTCAGTTCTCTCCTGAATATTATAAAAGGTCTCCACAAACAAAGAAAACTAACCCAGTTGAGGTTCATGTTCCATGTGGATGTTCATGGTATGTGCTGCTGTCAGGAACCATGTGGAAGTCTAAAATTAGAGAAAAAATGGAGAATCACAGCAGAGAATAATGAAATTAAAAAAATAACATAAAATGACATATCTTTAAATTCTACTCCATTAAATTGGAAAAGTTAAAATTAATTGATGGATTATACATTCATATGACATATCAAAATTAAGCCAAGATAAAATTTAACGAAATCCATAAACAGCAATGATACAGAAATAGTATAAATAAACTCCCAACTGAAATAAAAGTCAGAAACAAATCTCTTCATTGTCGAATTCTTCCAGACCTTAGACTGAATTAACACCAGTAATCAATGTTATTCAAATTATTCTGTAAAGTAGAAAAGGTGTAAAATCTTCAAAAATATTTTTAGGAAGCCAATTTTATCATGCTAAAAACATATAAAGACACCACACAAAGAAAATTGCAGACTAATCTCCCTTATGAAGATAAATTTTAAAAATCATCAACTAAATACTGAAAATTGAATTCAGGAACACATAAAAAAGTCATCATTTTGGCTTTATTCCAGAGATTCAGAGATATTTATGTATGCATAGCTCAATACATGTAGTATTTTGTATAAATAAATGAAAAGCAGACTTCAATCGATTCAGAAGAAGTCTTTAATAAAAAGTCAGCATTCTTTATGATAAAAATTAGGAAAAAGCCAGGGATGGAGGGATATCACCTAAATATCTTGAAGGGTAATTACGACAAACCTGTATTTAGCATCATGTGAAATATAGAACAAGCAAAGCATTACTTCTGCAATTAGCAATAGGACAAAGATACCCATTCTCTCTACTTCTATTTAAAATAATAATTGAAACCTTAAGTAGAGAAGTAAGATTAGTGAAAGGAATAAATGGATTAAAATATGAAAAGAAGAAGCAAAATATACCATTTTATAAATGATATGGTTTTATTTTACTAGAGATTCTAAACACTCCACCAAAAACAAACACCTCTTTTAGAACTGATAACCATATTCAGTAAAATGTCAGGAAACAAAATTAATGTACAAAACTTTGCAACCTTCTGGATAAGTTTTAGGGGGGCTCACAAGGGAAATCATACCAGTTGAAAACATACTAAAAGAAAAACCAAGGAAACCATTCCATTCACGATTTAATAAACCTGATCAAGAAATAAAAAATCTCTGCAGTTATATAAGAATAGAAGGGAGTTAGTTAAGAAAGACACTGAGCTATAAGCTCTTGAATTTAAAGACCAATCTTAAGAGAATGGCCTTACTACCATAAGAGATGCCATGACCAAATAATTCTTACCAAAGAAAACATTTAATCAGGCTTTGCTTATAGGTTCAGAACCTAAGTTCATGGTAATCATTATAGGAAGCAATTAAGCCTGAGCATTTGCATCTGAATTACCAGGCTGGAATCTAGAGACAGGGAGACCCTGGGCCTTGTATGGGCTTTTGAGACCTCATAGCTCACTTCTAGCAATGCATGTCTTCCAAAATGTCTTCCAACAAGGTCACCCCTTCTAATCTCTTCCAAACAGTTCATCGTGGAGAGTGGCGACTAAGTATACAAAATCTATGAGCCTATGAAGTCTGTGTTCATTCAAACCACACACTTCTAGAGGGAAAAAAACAAGAAGTACTGTTCACAATAGGTGCAGTTAAGAAATTTCTGATAGCAAGAAGACTCAAAATCATTAAATGTTAACTCATGAGATAAAAAGTACTGAACAACCAAGGAAAACTTGAAGCAAGTAAATAGACACTGAAGAGAGTGAGAGAATATTTTTCCCTTCTCCTTTTCAAAGATTAATTTGTGCCTGAAATATGTGACTATTAAAAAGTCTAAAAACAATTAAAAATAATCTACAGAATTGAACAGGAAACTCTCTAAAGAAGAAATGAAAACGGATAACCAACACTTTAAAAGGTGGACTAAATCCCTGACCACCAAAAATACATAGCAAAATTACTTTAAGGTTTCATTTCATATTGTTTTTAATTGATATCATCAGCAATACAAATAACAACAACTACAAATGTTGCTGCAGATCTGGCAGCAATAAGGGAGCTTTTAAAAACTGGTAGTGCAAGTCAAAGGAAGCCTTCATAGAAATCAGTCCAGTGGTCTGTCAGTAAGCGAGACATAGAAATGCCATGTGACCCAGCTATACCACTCTTGGACCCAAAGAACTGTATATCCTATTACAGAGACACTTCCTATCCATGTCCATTGGTACTGTATTCACAGTGGCTAGGATCTTGGTGCATTTTTTCCTTTGATGAGCATGAAGTGTCCCCCCCCTCTCTCTCTCTCTCTCTCTCTCTCATTATTTGTATATAGAAGTCTATTTTGTCACATATTACAAAGTGTAGACAGCTTGTTTCTTAGGTTCATTTTCTTGGGAAATATTTTGTTCATTGGCTATTGGAGAATACATCTGGGAGGGAGTGAATGAACAAATATACAGTAATTAAAAATTGAATATAGGTGCAGCCCATTTTAGAGATTTCCATTCAGAGCTAGTTCACATTGAATTAAAATTGCCAGAACTTTAAAATCTCATGTGAAACATACTGGCTGAGGGCATGGAAAGAAATTTTTCTGCCAAAAGCAACTTTCAGAGTCCCAACAGGACTCTTGGTGGTTTGACTGCTAACGTTTTCTCTTCTAACATGATTTAAAACATTTCTTTCTCAGGATTGACCACACACACACACACACAAAGACACACACACACACAAAGACACACACACACACACACACACCACAAAAAAATAACACAAGAAAAAATTCCTGCCAAAAATCCCTCAAAACTCTGCTACCAGAATTCTAAACATGTGCTAATGAATGTCACAGTGTGTCTTTCATGGGACTCTTACTTAATGTGGCTGGACAGTCTTAGTCCTAACTAACTGATGCATACATAGGGCTTCTTTCCAACTTTATACAAAAACACATATTTATGGGACTCCTCTCACAATTATATTCATTTAATTTCCAAGAAAACTATTCTCTTGAATATTGTGACAAGGAATAGGTTGCTGTTGTGTGTAATTCAGGCAAAATAAAGTGTAGACACTTCAGTAAACCAGAAGATTAGCCTTGTATACTAAAGACAAGAATTTAACATGCCTTGGAGGGGAAAAGGTGTGTTTTCAAGGATATAGATACTAATAGGTAGGAATCAGGGATCTAATAGGCTGAGGCCTTCATTTGGATGTCTGTCCATACACAGAGAGTTTACATTGGTGAGGTCAGATTAAGCATACACAGTCTCTTGTTGTCATGCTGTGCCTGAAATCTTGTTACCATGACATATTGACAAATCCAGAAAGGACGTATGGTAAGTAAATCCCATGTGGCATCTCGAGGGAAAGCAAAAAGAGGCAGTTGTACAAGCTTCTGATCTTGGGGCCGGTAGAGTGATGTATCTCAGTGAAACTGTAATTGTGATATAGAAAGCTAAATTTCTAGAATTCCCTCTGAAGGGCAGCATACACTGTTACTCAAATCCAGCACACAAGGCATTGTATCTGCTCTCATTTGCTACATGCTTCTAACACTATGCACAAATAACATTCTATTTGCAACAGAAATTATTTTATAGGCAGCAATTTGTAAAAGAATATTTACACTTGTAGGTGTGTGTGTGTGTGTGTGTGTGTGTGTGTGTGTGTGTGTGTGTACCTAGATGTATGTGTTCCATGTTTCTACTGGGCCTGTGTTGACCAGAAGAGGTTCATGTCTGTGCTTAACTGTCGGGCCCTCAAATTCAGACTACTGCTTAACAAATTCATGGAACTTATTATATCTCAGAGAAAAGTTATTACATGAGAGCCATCTACTCAGCTTTAAGAAGTATCTATGATTATAAATAACTAGAGGATTTTAAGCAAATTTGACATGCATTAAATACATAATTGCCTGAATTAATTCATTTTTTATTCCAACATGAGTATTGTGTTTAATATCTCAAATAATAAAATAAAATCTCAAAATATACATTTTATTATCTCAAATAGTTTTTTAATTATGAAAATCCACAGGGGATCCCAATATAGGTTTAATAAGAAGAAATGCTAATTACATTGATTCAATTGTTACATATTATATACTTGTATCTCTTTAAATTTGTTGGTACTGTAGTAATTATACATACTTGCTAAATGTCCTAGTTCAATATTCTATTGCTGTGAAAAGGTACCATGACCAAGGCCAACCCTTAAAAAAAGAAGAATGTTTAACTGGGGCTTGCTTACAATTTCAGTGATTAGTCTCCTATCATAATGGCAGGGAGCATGACTCCATGCTGGCAAAAAATGGTGTTGGAGAAGTAGCTTGCGAGTTCTACATCCAGATCCATAGACAGCAGGAAGGAGAGAAAGTCACCTGCCCTGGCATGGGTTTCTGAAATCCCAAACCCACTCCAAATAACACACTTCTTCCACCAAGGCCACACCTCCTAATTCCTTCAAACAAGGCAGTTCCCTGGTTAAACAACAACAACAACAATAACAAAAAACAACAAAAAACCCCTCAAATTTATGAGATTATGGAGGGATTCAAACAACCACAGCTAGGTAGGGTATAAGATTCATTGTAGATAAACAATATGTATTGGTTAAATCAAGATAATTAATCTTCCCATCAATTTACCAGAAAATGTCTTTTCTTTGGAGTTCTTATCCTAAAGAATTTTTCTTATATTAACATGTTATAGTAACACTTTTTATCGTTGTTTTGAAATATATTGCACTTATTATTTTAAATGCAAGATATCGGACAACTAGATTTTTAAAACATATTTTTATCGTAAGAATGAATTATGTATGGTCCATCTAGTTCTCTTCATATTTACACTGCACAAAGTTAGATACCTTAAAATTTCCCTGACTGTTATTCTGCTTCTTTCAAATTTTACCAATGCCGATTTTATACACACACGATACTCTTTCATCCAAACTGATGATAGAAAACCCAGTGTTTCGATACAGTGAGCAGGGGCCTTAAAGAGCAGCTATCACTCAGACTTAGCGTCATCCTTCATGCAAGAACACACGCAAACTCATATCTGAAACTCAGCTTTCTTTCTGTAGAGCATATTCTTTGTACGAGAAGACCAATCTTTCCTGTTTCTAGTTCAACAATTTTCCCTGTAATATTGAGAATTTTGATCAGATCCTTGCAAGTTCTGCCTGAATCCTTTATTCTATGACACCTTATAAGAAAGGTCAGTAAAAAAAATTTAGAAATAATATCAGAGGGAGAACAGAGGCGCTTGGTGTTAGTATTTATTGTTTCTACTTTCATTAAGTATGTAGATTTACCTGTCTGTTTATCACTATACATAACTATGAAATAAGCAGGTTTTTGTACTTTCAGATCTGTTTATGTATATATGAATGCCTTTTTCTGCACATGTTGATGAGTTTAAAAGGCAAATGTTGGATGTATAAAGATTATCTTGCACACATATTTCATAGTTCTACTATTCACTTTGGTTTCATTTTTCTCTCTTCACCATACATGTTGCACAAAGAATTGCTCTATGTATCATTACATATATCAGTATATATATACACATATATGTATATGTATATGTATATATATATATATATATATTAAAAGCTGTTTTACAAAGCATCATTGATGGAGTAGGGTCATGCCGCTCTCATTACTACACATCATTACTAATTGTCCCTTTCAGTACTCAACACCTTCATTTTTAAGAAATCAATGTCTATTGTAATATTAAATACTGGCAGAGTATTAACTCTAGTACTAGTGACAATAATTATAAAATTAAACAAAAGCTATCTTTGGCCTGGAATGTAGCTCAGTGTTAGGGCACTTGTGCTGCATAGGTAATATCCTTGGTTTGAAGTCAAGTTCAAACAAAAAACAAAAACAAAATACCATTTATAATACCTT
The DNA here is from genome assembly GCF_903992535.2 of Arvicola amphibius. Classification (NCBI taxonomy): domain Eukaryota; kingdom Metazoa; phylum Chordata; class Mammalia; order Rodentia; family Cricetidae; genus Arvicola; species Arvicola amphibius. The sequence goes on from NC_052053.1 coordinate 125,221,455, forward strand.
CAATGATAATCCTACTTTACTGTAAAAATTACCTAGTATTGAACTTAAAAACCTATCTTTTAATGGTATGTTTAAAATCATTTTTAGTTTAAGGTGTCCATAAAATAGCATTCACAGTAATAAATTGTAAAATAGCTTTACTTTCATTTTAATCTATTAGAAATGCCATTTTTAATCATCTAATGTCTACTTTATATGGCATAACCCAACTTAGATCTCTCTCTACATATGTAACTATAGTAGTTTGACTAAGAATGCCCCCAAAAGGCTCATACATTTGAATGGTTAATCACCAGGGAGTAGAACTATTGTAAAGGTTTATAAGGATTAGGAGGTGTGGCATTTGGGGGGAAAGTATGTCCCTGGGAATGAGTTTTGAAGTCTTAAAAGCCCAAGCCAGGCCCAATTTTGCTCTTTCTGCTTGTGGATCTTCGGTTACTTCTCCAATATTATGCCGACCAGCTCAAGTGAACTCTTCCATAATTATACTGGACAGATTAAACCTCTGATGCAACAAGCAAGCCCCCAATTAAATACTTCCTTTTGTAGGAGCTACTGTGTTCATGGTGCCTCCTCACAGCAATGGAATAGTGACTAAAGTCATAACCCCAAAATTTCCAAGCCATTTTTCACATAGAAATGCACATTTACATGTATTATGCATTATTCACAGCTGCCAAGGTGTGTAATTAAACTACCTGTTCTTCAGCAGATGAAAGAATATTTTATATGCACATGGTGGAGTTTTATTTATACAAAAGGAAGAAGAATAAAATTATATTGTATGATGGAAAGATAAATAATTCAGACACAAAATTATGAATAACACATTTTTATATTATTTTGAATTTTAGAATTTAAACAAATACGTAAAAAGATATGTGTCATATATTACATACATATAAATAAACATAGTCTTATCCTCTGTTCTAAATCTCCATTGATTGTTTTTTCTTTGTTCTGTGGTGATTTCATTTTCTTTTATCTTTATACATAATAGGTAGATACTTTATTTGCTTAATAATGATAGCATATCTTGTATAAATTTTCAGTATTGTTAATAACTACTTATAATTACTACTAATTGCAGTTTTATGTACTAGAGTTCAATATATTGGTAGCTGATCTCTACATATTTATGTTTACTGAAGTCCATAAAGTAACATTTCAATTCAAACACAGATGTTAAAACTCAAACACTTAGTATCTTAGTGATTTTCAAAAATTTTATTTTAAAATATTTTGATGATTGTGTAGAAAAAAATGCTAACCTACTAAGGTTTCAGAATATAAAAAGCTACAAAGAACTATTGAAATTATAATATTTAATTAACAAATGTTTATATTTTAAAGTTATTTGATTATTTTAAAGAACATATTTCTGAGGCAGATCTACAACTTCCTTTATATCCATTTCAGTGAATTAAATAAAACTTCAAAAAATTTTCCTCTCAGCTGATAATTGATTTTATTAGGACAATAGAGGTTTTCCATTCTTAATCATTTTTATGAAACATATGTAAATGCTTAGTAAAAGTCATAACCTTTCTAAAATATTTAATCATTAGCTAATTAAGTTTCAATATTTTTAAATTTGCTTTTGTAATACTGTATGTCTGTAAACTAAAATTGCAATTTAAAATTAGAAAAATCTCATTGTTCTAATGTAAAAATATAATATTTTTGTAGAAGACATGTGTACTTCTAATTCATTCAGAAACTCAATACATATAAAAAATTGAGCTATTCTATTTTGTTGCATGTTAGAAAATCTTGTGAGAGTAAGTATGAGTGAGTCTTACAAGAGCAAGAATGGCTAAAGGATCACCATAAAGTCAATCCCAGAATAGTGGTCACCAGCCTCTAAAGGTTATCAGAAGAATTCCCTCAACAATTGTAAGTAGTGCCACCAGAACATCTCCCAGCACTCCTGCAGCTGTTTGCTGCTCAGGAAACTCACACACGCTTTCTAATATCCTCAAGACTTACCAAGTCAGAGTTAGGTGGAATTATTTTGTTAGTCATCATGCTCTATATGGTGAAAACAGATGTTTGATAGCATCTGCATACTGTGAAAAGCCTTATAATACAACATCATAATCTTAAAAATAGCCTTAATCAGCAAGAGTCTATTTTCTTTCATGGAGCATATTCCTTTCAGGTTAAAAGAAGCTCTGATGGATTTTGCTGTAACCCTTCTGTTTCTACCCAACTTAAAATAATGACAGTCCCAAATTCTTCATGATGAGGAAAGGGAATGTGGACAATATATGAGGTGACTTTAGGGACTCCCTCCTAGCATTGGCTATATATCTTCTGCCTAGATTTTAATACAAAAATATGAGTGGTATAAGAAAAACCTCTAGAAAATGAATAGGAAAATACCTTCTTTTCACAATTGCATTGTGGAAAGAAATTGGTACATTGTAAGAACATATACCTTGCTTAGAGAAAATAGAACAGTACTTGCTTAGAATAGTGTGGTTTCTTACCTAATTTAACATAAAATACATTAACACCTAGAAATAGACATGTATATAAAAATGATAGTTTTTTTCAATAGGCATATGGCTTATTTGGATACCATGATGCATGTTATTATATTAAATGCACTATCATTTTTTTGGAGCAGAAGATGGCATATATTCTGTAAGTTTATTTTATGGAGTGTTTCAGACATATACACACATGCATATATATTTGCACATATATAAATTATATATATATATGTTTACTTCATTTGATATAACTTGCAAAATCTCTTGTTTTTAGAGATATTTTAAGATATATAATACAACACCAGAAACATATCATGTTGAAAAAAATTAATTCAATATTTCCTTGAAATGTATATATTTAATACATATACATTATATTTCTTGGCCATTTCTTGTCAGAAAAATAATCTGTTACCAATTCGAAGGAAAGTGACAAAGTTACAGTATAATAAGACACACTTATGTCTCACTTCCTTATATCAGATTTTCATAACTTATTGCCATTACTATTTTACAAACATTTTTCTTATTGTCAAAGAAACAAAAAAAGAGACATACTAACTAGAAGAGAATTGAGAAACTTACAGATTTGCAATAACTGAATTTTTGCCACCACCGGCCTTTCAGAAAGTCATTTACCAGGTGAGAAAGTCATTTCTATTATATGTTATTACAATGCCTTTGAGATTCATTTTCATAGAATTCTTGACACTATTATTACCTCTTCATCTTGAGAGTAGAAAAAAATGGTTCATTTTTCTTTTACAGATAGACATTCAGAAATGAGTATTTATAGCCGTGGCCTTTACTTATTTTTTTCTTTTATCATGTATATTATTACACTATTCTTTAGAAATATATGCCCATATTTAAATGTATTTTCTAACATAGTTTTATCTCCTCTTAGTTTTAGTTTAAAGTTCTAGAAATTTTAAAACAAAGATTGTAGCTGAGTTTGTACTTTATATATTCAATATCTTATTTATTTTTTATTACTATGAAAAGACACCATAACACAGATAACATACAAAAGAAGGAATTTAATTGTGGGCAATCTTAGTATTTCAAGTATGAGTCCATAACCATATTGGCAGGGAGCGTAGCAGAAGATAGGCAGACATGGTGTAGGGGCAGTAGCTGAGAACTTACATCTCATCCACTAGCAGAGAGCAAAAATAAGAAAGCAAACTGAACAGCAGAAGTCTTCTTAAACCCCAAAGCCCACCTGGAGTGACACACCTCCTTCAACAAGGACATACCAATTAATCCTTCCCAAAATGTTTCATGTACTTCAGGCCATGTATTCAAATATGGGAGCCTCTGGGGACAATTCTCATTCAAACTACCATACACAATAAGCTAGGTGATATAATAAATACATAATTAATAACATAGAAGGTTATTATTTGACACGTAAAGACAGTTCACCTTTAGATCTTATAGTTAAAGTAAATCAACATATTAAAACACGATTTACTTAAATTAGCTTACATTCACTAAGTAATAAATATTGACTCATTGTGAGCAACGCTATCCATTTGTGAATTCTAAAACATTTCTATGGTTGACCATTTATATAAAGAGGAGTTGGATTGTCAAGCCTTAGTTAACAAACACCAATGTTTAAGACAAGAATAATGTTTAATGTCAAGGTTCATGGTTTTCCTAACATTGTGACTAAAAGTATTTGTGCTATGTAACAAATAATTTTGTGAAGATAATTTGACCTTTCAGTGAGTGTTCTCAATTTTATGGAGAATATTAACTAAAATTTAATTTAATTTAATCCAGATCTTTAAGGGTCTCTCTGGATCTATGTCCAGTTTCTGCAAGAACTGTGTTCAATCAATGTAGCAATAAGCCCCACCCTGTGTGTGGTCACTTGTAATATCTGATTACAGAACTCAGCTCCTACCATAAAATAAGAGAGCCTCTTGTCATTATAAAAAGTAATCGCATTCAGAGAGTCCGGTTTGGTCCCCACTTGGTGGTCTCCCGTTAGATCTGTCCCACCGACTCAATGGGTAAAAGCACTCCTCGTAGTCCTGGCTTCCTTGCTCATGATCTCCCTCCTTTTGCTCCTCATCAGGACCTTGAGAGCTCAGTATGGTGGAGTGGGGGTATGGGTGGAAGGGAGGGGAGGGAAGGGGGAGGAGGAGGGGAGGAGATGGAAATCTTGAAAAAAAAATGAGATAAATAAAAAAAAAGTAATCGCCTCATTAACATTCCAGTGTTTCTTTATCTCAGATTGATTTCTAAACAAAAACGGACTTGGAATTAAGTAGACCACATACTTCTAACATTTACCATGATCTTTAAAAAAAAAACCCTGGTGTATACGCTATTCCCAGCTAGCATTTAGTTTTTCTGTGTTTTAATGGAGAAAACAGTTCCTATACAACAAATTTCAATTGTAGGAGTTAAGAATAACTTATAAACTCTGTATTTTCGTTTTGTTATGTCTTGTTTTGCATTAATAATTGAAGAGTACTGAATCCTTGAGGCAGATGATTGGCACAACTCAAGTCAGCATTTAAAACATTCACAAAAAATATAGGGAAATCATGAACTTTTAGGGCATTGTTGGCTGAGGTTGAGGTTCTGATTAATGCTTTGTCACAGCCATGAACAGAAGAAAAAGGATGATATAATATGTGCAAAATGACACAATTATTTCATTTAGTTAATATTTATTTTGTGCAAGATTTATTTGGATTTTGGCAATTTGCTATCTAAAATTAGGTAATAATAGGCTTAAAATGCATCTGATTACTTAAATGCTTCCATTATGTGAGTGAGAAAGCAGACTTTCTGGTGAATAAATGATTATTCTAGAACTATGAAGGTCATAAAACTGCACTCAATCAAAGTCAGAGCAAAGGCAGACATAATGTGGCAGCTGATGGATCTTAAGGACAAACATGCAGAGCCAGAGAGAAATGAGTGCTGTGAACACTGTTGGGGAAGAGCTGATAGTTTCCATAGTAACAAAGAATAATGTTCTTTCATGGAAAAGATCCTATTTTGAATGTGTTTTGAAGATTTAAATTTAAAAAAAAAAATCTTTAAAGAAAGTGGCACACGAGTTCCTATAGAACACCTAAACTGCAGGAGTTAAGAAGGCACTTAGAATTTTGGTGGTCGGCGGTTTGCCTATAAGATATCTGTATTTGATTTCTAAGATGACTGGCATCAGAATTCACCACTGAAACATGTTTAGATGTCACATACTTCGTAACATCATATTTTACCTGTATTCACCAAATGTATTTGAGAAAAGAATACAAAAATTATACTTAAAATTTTGGGAATGTGTGTGCATTTGTAAGTGTAGCTTGCTAAACCTCAAATATAATTAATGACAAAAATGTGCATTACAATTGCCACTCAATAAATATGCCAAACCATACAGTTTAGAAGTATACTTACCTTAAGAATGGCCAAGATAAGAAACACTGATGACAACTTATGCTGGAGAGGATGTGAGGAAAAAGGAACACTCCTCCATTGCTGGTGGGAATGCAAACTGGTATATCACTTTGGATATCAGTATGGCAATTTCTCAGAAAATTATAAAACAACCTTCCTCAAGACCCAGAAATACCACTTTTGGGCATATATCAAAAGGATTCAAAATCGTACCACAAGAACATGTGCTCAACTATGTTCATAGCAGCAATGTTTGTTATAGACAGAACCTGGAAATAACCTAAATGTTCCTTGTCTGAAGTATGGATAAGGAAAATGTGGTATATTTACACAATGGAGAAAAAAATGACATCTTATTTTGTAGGAAAATGGATGGATCTAGAAAACATCCTATTGAGTGAGGTCACCCAGACTAAGAAAGACAAATATCATATGTACTCACTCATAAGTGGCTTTTAGACATAAAGCAAAGAAAACCAGCCTACAATTCACAATTCCAGAGAACCTAGACAACAATGAAAACCCTAAAGGAGATATTCATGGATCTAATCTACATGGGAAGTAGAAAAAGACAAGATCTCCTGAGTAAATTGGGAGCATGGGGTTCATGGGAGAGGGTTGAAGGGGAGGGGAGAGTAAGTGAGCAGAGAAAAATGTAGAGCTCAATAATATCAATAGAAAAAAATATACTTCCTTTATATATAAGACATATAAGATAAAGACGATCTTTAAAAGTACACAGGCAAATCAATGTATTGGAAACTAATTTGAGCCAACAATCTTTAAACTCTCACCAAAACTGAAAAATGGACAACAATGTTTCACCATTTCAAACACTTTAATTAGGGTAATTGCAATAAGAAGAAAGATGAGTCTTTCATTAAGCACTGGGATTATTTCATTAACATAAGAACAATGGATTTGGCAATTCAATTACACCCTCATTATCCCTTTACCGAAATACCTAGATTGAGAAAAAAATGTGTGTACACTAAGAATAAATATAACAATAAGTATAGAAATGAAACACATTGAACTTTATAGTAGCAGAAAATATCCCCTAATGCGCAAGTATCCTACATGATAATTTTGATTTTCTAAGTGCTTTAATAATATTTGAGGCTGAATACATCATAGAAAAATGAGTAAGATGGACATAAACTCCTCAGAATAATCAATGTGATGATTAATCTGAGAGAGAACAAATGTCATTAACTTTATATCACCTATAATTCTATGCTTAATTTATTGTTTTTCATGCTTGAGTTAATATGTCCATTTTTATACAAAATCCCATTATAATTGTTAATATAATGGTTTTCTATATATGCATACAGATATAGAAGTACATTTTGTTTAATACATTTATGTACAAATTTATGAGAACATACAATAGATGTGATGCTAGGCTTAAATATACAATTGCATGTATTAGCTCATCAAGGGGGGCATGAATGCTAGAGTCAATGAACATATAATTTAAAAAATAATAATATATGGAAAGGCTACCAATAAGGGATGGGCTGTGGAGTGATTCTAAAAGGTAATTCTGACCGGCATAAGTGAAGAGCATGAGGAAGAACAGCCTTCTGATATCGTGAAGGAAATTCTGGCAGTACCTACATCATTCAGATACCTTTCAGCTCTATTCTGAGTTTTTTGGAAACTGCAAAAATTTGGAAGGTAATAAAAAGCTTTCAGTAAAAATATTAATATGTAATTTTACATTGTTATTTTGCAGGTTTTTAACTCAACATTTTAACTCCATAACCTTACTTTTAAAATGGAATAGTTTTAGAACATTTTTGTGGTGTTTCAATTTAAACATCCCATTAATCAGTAGTAATGTTTTGTCTTCTTTCATGTGTTTTTTAAGTTATGTCAAGAGTAGTTGATGCTTTTCTCTCTGCTATGACAAAATGCATGACAAGAAGCAATTTAAGCAAAGGAAGGATTATTGTGACCTGTTGGGAACAGTGAGACCCCAGATCCTGAATTTCTTGTAATCCCCTGATCTGAGTGCCTACAGCTGCTCTGAGCACAAGACCTTCAGGAGTTCCTGATGGCAGGAGAGTGGTTTCTGGTGGGTTTGGCTGGGGCGTGGCTATCTTTATATAATCTGCCCCTGAACACAATAAAGGGGGCATTCTTGGGGAATTCAAGGATGACCCGTGTCGCTGTCTCTCTGTCTGTCTGAGTGTTTGTGTATTTTAATCTCCTGCCCGAATCTTGCGAACTGGGTGCCAGTGCATGGAACGCAGACACGGGGGGGGGGGGGGGGGGGCGGTGAGCGGAAATTGGAGGTCCCAGCTGAGATGTCAGGAACAAGGGAACGCTGAGAGGTCGCCCTCAGAAGGTGAGGGTGGATTGGGGTATATGTGTTAATCCTGACCTCCTTTGCTTTGTTTGGCAGCAAGTGGAACTCCAACTGAGAAAGAGGGGTAAACGAACAGGGTTGTCCCGGGCCGGAGCAGACTTATGTATTGGGAAAAGATAGAAAGAAAGTATATAGCTTAAAAAGATAAATGTGTACAGATGTATGATATGTTGATTGTGTTGTCTTCCGTGTTCTGGACTGGAGAAAGACATTTGATTCTAGGAACTGCTAAGAAAGGTATCTTGACTTTAAAATATGGGCTTAAGAATGTGATGTTTTGGAAAGGAGGTTCTGTTTTTGTCTCCACAGACGATGAGAGTCTAAGGATTTATTCGATATTCATGTGGTTTGAATCCCCAGACCTCCTGAAATGTTGCAGTGGAGTGTGAGCGGCGGCTCCAAGGCCAAGCGGCTCCAGGCGGCCAGCGCTGAGGGGCTGCAATGCATACAAACCCCAGGACCTGCCTCGAGAACCTATGAGGCAAGAACACTAGGTCCACTTCCACCGTCGGCCACAGGGCGCAGAAGCACAGCATGACCTTGACCCATGTCTGAGCACGATCGGAAAATGGCAGTGAATTGCAGCAAATACCCGTATGAATGCAGCCTCCCCGCTCAGCAGGAAGTAGCCAGACACATTGACAATGCCCAAATTCCCTAAAAGATTGTTTAAGTGGGACCCCTTCAGTAGTTGCAGAGCAGCAAGCCTGCTTCCCTGAGTTCTGATCCACTTCATACACCAGTTTGGACCCTGCCACAGGGGTATGGCAACTGGGGTATGTTATTTCGGGGACTCCTGAAGGAGCAGTGGTTTCTGACTGCTCCTGGGGTCATGGCAAAGCCACTCCTAAAAGTCCTGAGTCTGATATGGTCACACACCTCTGTTCACTTGAGGGGAAAAGGGTGTGTGGGAAATTATATGAGGAACCAACAGTCTCTGGGATACTTGAATCTACCTGTTTTACAGGCTTAAGTTGCTCTCTTGTGTTCCCTAAAAGCCAGTATTCTCCTGAGGAGATGCTGTCACTCTCTCCTGAGTACAGATTCAATCAAAGTGACCAAAAGGCTGTGTGGTCAGGAGGGTCTTCTGTTTTATAAAAAATTTAGGGGGGAGATGTTGGGAGCAGTGAGACTCCAGATCCTGAATTTCTTGTACTCCCCTGATCTGAGTGCCTACAGCTGCTCTGAGCACAAGAACTTCAGGAGTTCCTGATGGCAGGAGAGTGGTTTCTGGTGGGTTTGGCTGGGGCGTGGCTATCTCTATATAATCTGCCCCTGAACACAATAAAGGGGGCATTCTTGGGGAATTCAAGGATGACCCATGTCACTGTCTCTTTGTCTGTATGTGTTTGTGTATTTTAACCTCCTGCCCCTTTCCCGAATCTCACCAACTGGGTTCGAGCGCACCGAGTGCAGACACGGGGGCGCGGTGTGCGGCAGTGACCTGGTTAGAGGATGGAGTTTATTGTGCATATGGTGTTACTGTTTTCCCAGTCAGGAAGCAGAGAGAAATAAATGTTGTGTTCAGTTTGCTTTGAATTCAGTCCAGGATTGTAGCCAAGCTGATGGTGCCACCCATAGTTAAGGTGGATTTCCCTATCTTCCTTAACCAAATCTAGATAAGCTCCAGCAGCCATACCCAGGTTCTTGTCCCCTAGGTGACTCTAAAACCTGCTACCCTGACAACAAATATTGCTAATCACATCATGGAACTCATCATGTGATAATTTGCATATTTTAATGTTCTGACTCTTAATTTTTTCCCTTACTGGGATGCTAAAAGTAATTGAAAAGGATACTTTGACCTTGTTTTGGGAAACTCTACAATGCAATCTTAAGGAAAGACTTACAGTTTGATTCTCTGATCTCAGATTTACATGAGATATCACTCCAAGGAGATCTTTCTGTCAAGATTAAGGAAAGCAGTAAAGTATTACAGAAAGTTACAATAGAAAGTTACAATATTGTAGATGAATTTTATTTTAGGGTCATATAAAATGACATGGAGACATTAATTATGAAAGCTCTGTCAGTAGCTTAGGCTTGTTTCTCACTAGTTATTATAACTTAAATTAACTCATTTCTATTGATTGACATTCTGCTTTATGGCTTTATTACCTCATCTCAGTAGTGCCCATACTACTTGCTCTGCATCTCATGGTGTTTCCACCCTTCTTCCCAGCAACCTCTGTGCCTGGAAATCCTCCCTTGCTATTAGCTGTTCAGCTTTTCATTAAACCAATCACAGTGGCATCTCCTTACACAATGTAGCCAAAAACCTTACAACACGGTATTAGCAGCTATTGCTTTTGGACTGCTCAAAGTCAAGGTCAAATGCAAGACCTACCTACTAAAGTGCTTACTGCAGTTCAGGTTTTGAGAGAGGGCAATAGATTCCAAAATACAGTATTGAGAGGTTTTGTTCATAAATATAAATTGCTAAAGAAAGGACAACAATGAGATGACCCTTTTAAAGAGAGATGAAGAGAAAATTTTAACTGTAGCAGTACAAGATGATGGCACAGCTTTATGTGCTCTAATACGTGTGATGTCCGTATGCAAATGTGATCTAAATCTTCTCTGAGTGTTTCTTTCTGTCCCAATTAGTCCAATGTCACTCCATTCTCTTTCTCTCTCTCCAATCCCCACCCCAAACACCTGACCTCTCTTGCTCCTATCCCTAACCACAGAGGGGAAACTGGTCAGGATGTATTGTTGGGAAGAATCTATGTTCAATGTTGGGAAGAATCTATGTTCAATAGAAATAAAAATAAGAGAATTAAAATATATAGCAGGAAACAGAATTAGTTCATTGTCTTCAAGTATTAATACAGGATAATGTGAAACTGTAATGTTCACCTTTGCCTAATAAACTTTTATGAAGGTTAATCCTGTAGTTTCCCACAGGTAATTCAGCCTTTTAAAGTCATTGTCTACATAAATACCGGAAGGAAACAGATATTCTCTAGATTTGGGAAGAGTAAATGAATATAGAAATTAATAAAAGAATAATTCAGGCTAGATTTCCCTCAAACAGTATAATCCAGATGAACTAGAAAAATGACAACAAAATTCTATTGACTCATAATTTATCCACTTGTAGTTTCATTGAAAGAATTTAAGTTACCAACACCATTCACTGAGGTTTTAAATACTTGTGCCTTTCATTTTTTCCTGTTTTATGAAGTAAATATTTTAATTACATTTCCTGCTTGTATGTTGCTAAGTTAATCCTTAAATATTCATAGTGTTGTAAAAGTTTTATGTTGGATATGCATTACTATGTTATAATGTTAATGTCTTTGCTATATTTCTATCTCTATTTAAACGTTCTTGGGAAAATTAACTGGAAGTAAAGATTCATTTGCATATTGGTTCAGAAATTCATTTGTGGCCAATTTGCCTGCTTGGTTTTGCCTACAATAAGGTGGCAAATCATTATGGGAAAAAATGGCACAGCAAACTTTTGAACTCACAGCCACAAAACGAAAAGAAAAGAAGAAACAACATGCTACCTATTTTTTTAAGGCAGTGACCTAAATTGCCCTCGTCATGTTGGATCTCTACACATTTCTCAAAAAATTAAAAGCAGAGTATTTGTATGATACATCTATGCCAGTTTAAGTACATAACCACCCCAGATGCTTAGGGTGGAGGTGCTCGCATATCATATTTGCCATGTCTTGTGTATCACTATTTTATGTAGTTTAAATTTGGAATCAGGTTATGTACTGATCAGTTGATGAAGGCATAAATGAATTTGCTATAAGTTCATCACAGAGTTATAATTAGCAGTAAAAGAAGAATAAAATTTGTTCCTTGTGGGAAAACGTATGCAATGGGAGATGGGCATTTTGAGTGAAGTAAATCAGACTCAGGAGAGCAGGTATCCTGATTTTCTCTGTGGAATCCAGAGGGAGATACTGAAGTACAAGGGTAACTATTAGGAAGTCAGAAATGGGATAAAGAGAGAAAAAATAAGAAAGAACAATAAAGTGGTGATATTGACAATTTTGTAACATTTGTTTATGTCAATGTCAAGTTTAAACTTTATATACCTATTATTAAATAATATTAATTAAAGTATTTAAGGCATAATGTAATGCATTAACATCAGAGACTTTATTTAACACAATAGCTATTTTATACTTTTATTTTTAAGGAATTTAAAACTGTTTGGGGATATCTAAATGTATTTTGGCCCCTCATGTCCACTGTACATTAGAGATAACTCAATGATGGTGCAATAACTTCATGGTGATGGAACAATAACTTCATGGTGGTATGACATGATATTGGTGATGCATCAAAATGAATTAAAACTTAAATTATTCCAGGAAGAAAGCTAGTCAGTACATCTTTAGTCTATTGTGCTCCCTCTACACCGGAAAGAAAGAGTAACGTAACAATTCCATGATTTTAGGATATGCATTTTGTCTTTGTAATTTGGGAGTACTATGTAAAGTCTTTGAAAAGCCTTTTAGTGGTGAAACAACTCTTAAGGAACTCTACGGTAATACAAGCCTGATAGTTTCCCTTCGCCCCTCTGACTTACCTCCTATCTTGACATGAAAAATCCTAGTGACTTTCCTTATCTTCTAACACCAATGTGACAAAATATTTAATGATATTTAGACATAGTAACCCGATATATAATAGAATATTTTAACCACCTAGTGAATGCTGCACAAATAATAATTAAAGACGATGTCAAATTATGTCTGAATTTCTGGTAGGTAACTCAGCCTATGCAATAACATCAATAATGTAATAAAAGACAAGGGTGCTGGTTTGGAGGCAAGTCTATTCATTGTGAATAGAATAAAAACATGTAGGTCTAATTGCCAAGTGCAAAAAAGATCCAGCTGCAGCAAATGTGTGAAAAGGAACGGCAGTGTTGTTACAGTGATATAAAAATTATAATCAGTGTTTTCTTTACATCTAGATATTATATCAACCTTATTTTATGGAAAAATAGATGAAATTCGTAAATATAAATTAATAATAATTTTACAGCTGTGTACTTGACATCCTGACAGCTACATGTGGTAGCTGAGAACTCTATTCCTTTGCCAGCTAAAATATTAATATTACATTGACTGACTATCTTCTACAAAGAAGTCTATAAAGCCCTGAAGTTGTTATGAAATTCAGGGTTGTCCTCAGGGAATTTGGTTTAGTTACTATACCTGGTATACTTAACAGGTAGTTTTTTGTGTATTTACTTTCGGAAGAATGGATAATTCTTGAAGCAAAGGTAGAGAAGTCCTAATAAATCAATGTTTATGAAATATTCATTGCATATCTGTATTCTTCCGAGGTCTTCTGTCAGGGAAATTAAATAAAGAATCCTTAAAAATACATTTAGTACCAGGTTGACAAGGCACTTTATAAGCCTGAAAGAGTTTCAGATTATACCTAAAAAAAGTTTTCAAAGGAAATTCTGTCCAATTTTCTTCCACAGGTAGAACAATAATAGAACACAAATACCCAAGGAGCCCTTATGTAGCCAGGTTTCTGTTTTGTTAAAGTGAATCATCTGCTTTCAGCATTATCTTTTCAATATGTTCACACTTTAGCAGTGCTGACTTTCTGAACACAGGCTACTAGGAAAGAAACACTTCTGTGCTGTGAGAGCCGTGGTATAGGGCAGCAGAAGCCATCTAAAGTGAATGCCCACCATGGCCCACGTGTGCTGCACACTGTGTTCCATGGGTGCCACATCTGAAGCAACCTCCCACTAAGGTCCATAGATGCCACATCTGACGTGACTTCCCACCATGGTGCACAGGTGTCACATCTGAAGTGACTGCCCACTAAGGTCCACATGTGCTGTTAAACAGAAGCTCCTGGGACCTCTCTCATTGAGTCCAACCGGAATTAGTAAATTCAGTTCTACTCTAATTGTCTCATCTAATAATATTTGTATTATTAGATACCTAGTTTATTTGATTGTTTTGAATACTAAATGAATGACAGAAACAGATAAGTGACAAAGGACAACCTTAAGTCCTAATGAAAGACAAAGTGTCTGATCTTAAATTGGACAATAATTCTAAAAGATAATAGCTTTAAAAAAAATATTCACCAATTGTGAATTTGGATGAATGCAGATTAAATGTGTTTCTGACTTTATATTGTTTTGTGTACTTCAAATCCAACATTTAATATCTTATGTATATAGCTGACTTAGTGCTTGGTTTTGGATTTTCAGATATCAAATGCCGTGCAAATGTGCCGCTTTCCCCCTTTTGCTCCGAGATCATCTTGAATGCCTAACCTATGGCCTGCAGTTTCTGACTTTGTGAACTAGCCCGTCGTAGTGTGTTGTATGCTGCCAGTCCAGCCCTGTCCAGCACATAGCTTGGGGCTCCCAGAAGATGCATAATGTCATGAATGCAAAGTTCACATCTCAGGATCCATTTCTGGATAATTAATGACTGTCTTACCAGCACTCCAGTTTAAACATCTCATGGGCAACCTTCTGAGAAACACTGTATTTGGGCATAGGAATTAATGGTGCAAACCATTTTATGTCCCCCTGATGAAAGGGTCTATGGGAAATGAAGCGGTAGTGTTGACAGGCCAGAGAAGTTATACGATCACACCGCTGGGGCTATTTCAAACGTTTAGTACTCCCAGCGTCCGTTCGAGGTCCACATAATTGTTTCTGAGAACTTGGAGAGAGAAAATAATCTTTCAATGTCTGAAGATTAAGAATGTAATTTTTATTAAACATCGTATTAGGCTAAAATATAAAATAAATTCTCAAAAGTAAAAAAAAAATAAATACATAAATTTCATAAATACAGAGGCCTTCTTTTCACGCAATGTCTTCAAAGCAGCACGGAAATGACTCAAGTGAGAGACATAGATGCTGCTAGCCAACAAAAACCCTGCTTCAGGCTCATCTTCGCTCAAAGCGGTGTCGAAAAACACTACCGTGAATTGGTTGTAGTTTTCAGCTATGGGCAATATTGTCTGCATATGAAAAAATATTAGTTTTGTGCTATTTCATCCTCTTGATTTGCCCGTCATTAAGTCAGAAGTAAAAGAAGAAGGGAGTGGCATAATAATAGGAGGCACTAATCTAAAAACAAAGGAATGTATAATTGAGTGAATTAAACATAAATCCCAGGTGACTGATTTCTATTCCACAATTTCAAATTATCTGCATTGTGTTAAGAAAAAAGGTATTAATTTAAATGGAAAATGAGGACTTCATGGACTACAATTCAGAAACTATAATATTTATGTAGCACTACTATGTACCAGACAGGGCTTCCCATTCTTCATAGGACTCTAAAAGTTTTAAAATTAATATGAAAGTCTTCAATAACCACGTATGGATTAGGAATATAGAACATGTGTGGATCTGTATTCAGCATAACAAAAATCAAATAATATGCAAACACATTTGTGACCTGGCTCCTGATTCCCACTATTTCCTACTATGTAAGGACTAGTGTGCTTGCTTTGCACCTAATTTGAATGGATTGCATAGAAATTATCATAACTTAGAATGTGGAAGTTTTAAGACATCATTTCAGCACCCATGCACACATTTCTCACAGCCTCCAAGTGATGTATGTCCCTTTTCCATTATGTTCTTCTGATGTTTAAGACTTGGCACATTATGGAACCAGCCTTATTTTCATTGATAGTGTCTTTTTCCTTTTTGGGGGGTGATTTAATTTGAAAAATGAAGTTTTATCTTGAACATAATTTTTATTAATAAATTATTATTTTGATATTTTTATACATTGTTGCAGTTCTGGGATTGAATATCTTTTTTATTTTCTACTTCAATATGAACAACTAATTAATGAGGAAATTATTTTAGTACTTTACTGAACCACTTTGAACTGATTAATTTTTCTATCTCTAAATTAGATGTAAGTGTACATATGTATATATTCATGTATAAGACCTTATAAAGCTTAAAATTGAAATAGTAATATTAAATAATCGTACTGGTTAGGAATATTGCAAGTATATGGTTTTAAGTTAGGTGCTCAGCAGTACAAAAATAAATGGTATGCAAACTACCCCATACATATACCTACATATATATAGTAAATATGTTCACAATTTGAAAGAGAAGCAAGTTAATATATAGCTATACTGCTCTTTTATTTGGTGAGTATAAAGGGGCATTTTCATTGACTTTCTCTGTGTGACTATATAGTGGTGTATGCACACATCCATGTCTGTGAAATGTATGCATGTGATCGCATAGACATGTACAGGTATGACAATGAGTGCAGAGGTTGACATCAGGTTTCTTTTGCAATTACTCAGCTCCTTATGTTTTTGATATAAGGCCCCTCACTGATTTTGCTAGACAATATATCTAGCAATCTGAATAAACTGTACTGTCTCCCCCAGTGGAGTTGGAGACACATAATGTTGCTACCAAGTTATGTATAGGTGCTTCAAAATAAAACTCCAATACTCCAGTTTGCACAGTGAGCAATTCACGAATTTAGGAATCTCCAAGCCCCTCATTGTCTTTTCTTTTCCCTGGCAATAATTTTTGTTAGAAGGTAATAACATAAAGAAGATAGTGCTAACCAAACTGGTAGTTTTCAAACACTTACAGAAAAATGGATTTTTAGTTTAAGATGAAAGAAAAAATACTCACCTTAAATCTATCATTTAGAGTTCTGGTGAATCAGATTTCTTTGTCCTTGTTGACACTCTAAGGCACAGCAATAATTACAGAGCTGATGCCCAGTGCAGATGATTAACTGAGTCTTTGAGAAATAGATTTCAGGCATTTCAAAGGGTTCAGAAGAAAACAAGCACTTGCCTTTACTTTAAAAGCCAGTTTCTTCTTAGCTAGTGGTAGGGCATCATGCAAGCCTGCCCCTTAGTGCTAGGAATTTGTGGAGCTCATCTTGAGCTGACTGGTCTTGTGCATTCTATGAGGAATGTTGATTACATAATTGCATCTGCCCAGTTGTGTTGGAAAGCACTCTTGCTGTATTCATTCACTGCCTCTGGTTCTTACACAATCCATCCACTTCTTTTTCAACCATGATCTCTCATCCTTGAAAGGAGGTGTGATCTAGATTTCCCAGTTAGAGTTGCACATTCCTCAGTCTCTGATTCTTTGCAGTTCTGCCTTGGGCTTCTGCGTTAATTGCCATCTCCTGCAAAATCAAGCTTCTCTGGTGAGGTTTCAGAGATGAGTTTAACAGTAAGTCATTAAGAGTCAGCTACATTCAAACAATGATAGCTAAAGCATGTCCAAGTCAAAGGGATCTTTTCTTAAATCTTATGACAAGGACATCATTTGTTGAAAACAGAATATGCAGTGTAAAATATGTGGTACATCCACAAAACCAAAGGAAACATATTGTTTTCTTCACAAAAATAATTAGTTTAGTAGCATTCCTTATTGAAGGTTGACAAGTCTCAAGGCAACTCTACGGAACTGTGGTAGGTTTGAGAATTTTATAGTGCAGAGAATACATACACACACACACACATATGCACAAATGTATTCATAGACATTACTGAAAGAGACTCCTGGAGTACACACACATTTTCGTAAAATAGTACAAGGTTGTATGTATGCATAGTTAAACGACCTGGAAAGAACAAGCAACCAAATTTTATTGTAAAGAAGATTAATTTTTAATCTTATTTATTAATTCATTTCTTAAAAGTATGCCCAGAGGTGAGTTCATTAACAGCTGAAAGTGAACAGATTTTTAATTTAAAGCAAACTCTGACTTTGAAATGTCAATTATCAGTTATTGTAGAAAAATATGACATACAAGGGCAACTGTTTAATTTATTTACTTTTGTGACTGTTAAACTCCTTTTAAAGAACATTGTGTGCACGCCAAAGATAAGACCAGATGGTATCCAGTGAGTGGTGTCCAAGTGCACTTCAATGCCTTCATCTCTCAAGCAGCCAAAGGCTACTTGCTGGTGTCTGCCTCTCTACATATGTTCTCCTCTGTTCCCAACCGAGAAAGCAAGCCGGAAACCATTTCCCTGCTTGAGATTAGATTATAAATCACACCTGAGCTAGCAGCATGGGTTGCAGTTGATTATTGTTCAATATCTGTGACTTCTCATTTATCCTACCGAAGACTCAAATGCATGCTTTTCAAAAGGCCACAGACGCCCTATTATGAAGATATGGTAAAAACAAAATGCTCTTAGTAATCTACTGGGATTGGATGGGCTCTTCATGTTAGAGACTCTTTAAACCACGTTCAGCAGAATACATGACAGAAACTGGAAGAGCACCTGGAGTACACCCTTGGAGGTTGCACACCCTGTCTGTTTTATTATCATTGGCATTAGCATCACAGAAACTTCTGTATTTTTTCATAGCATGTACTGCTTCATGCGCATGCATTTGTTCTGCAATTTAGTTTAAATGCAAAGTACTGATTTATTTGATTAAACTTAAGAGGAAATATAAAGAAACCACTCTAAGAAATTAGTAAAATTCTTTAACGATAACTTAATTTGAAAAACTTTTGACGGTAGTTATTTTTAATAGATAATTCAAAGGAAACACTTTTCTTAGGGAAAAATTTTTAAATTTTTTAAGAACATCTTGTTACTGAACACCTTGGAAATTAATTTCAACCATGTCTGTGATTAAACAATGGTTTCAGCGTCCTCTTTCTATAGCAGAATCTAACTCTCACTTTGAAAGTGCAACATATTAATTTTCCAAAGCTATCATTCACAGACAGTTCACATTTTATATGGAACCAAAATCTAAAAGGCTTTGCAATTAATTTAATAGTCAACCTTAGCATTCAATTTCTCTGTCAAATACATGCTTTCAAAGGCTGCACGGCTGGCATCATGTCACTGTACCTGTGTTTCCAAAGTAAACTATTTCTAATACTTTCAGTGACACTGTGTAATTCTTTCAAAACTTACATTGTTAAAGTTCTTATTTTTTAAAATATTGGACAATTTCTTATTGTGATGGTAGATAATTATTCTGTTTTGAAAGTTATTCTGCATCTTTATTTAATGTCAATATTCTGAGATGTTCTCTGAAATGCCCTTTGAAGAGTGTTTACAGAATTTCATTTGACAATATGTAGGCTATTCAAATTTGAATTGTGTATCATTGAACTTTTTACCAATGGATGCTTGTAGACATAGTAATATTTTATAGATGACTTTTCATTTATTTTATTCATTAAGAATGTTCATATGGTGCTATATATTAGAGAGTCATTAGTTATGATTTATCCTGTGATTATATCAAAATAATTTATTTATTATATCCAAAGATATGTAATTTTTTAATTTGTAATTGCTATGCATAGTACTAGCCTCAGTACTTGTTATTTTCCTTTATTAATAAATAGAACAAGTAGAATAGGATGCATGTTAGCAACTTATCTAAATTGGAACTAATGGCTCACCTAGTATGGGCACAATACATAAGACTTTCCCTAAAATATTGAAAAAGCTGATATTCCCAAGAGGTTAGGATATCATGATGTGTTGATTAGATGTAAGTACATTCAATAGCAATGACTCCACATTAATAATAGTACACCCACTGGAAACTTTACTCTTTCTCATATAACCACACTGGAAGCATTAAGAGGCGAGGAGGTAAGAAGTCCTCAGTGGAAGTTTCGGCGTGGTGATACGGCTGACACTTTCACATAATGGTTCAGTAGACGAACCTCTTTGTAATTACAGTCTAACTTGCATATATGAAAATGTGCATACAATGTAAATAGTGTGACTATGGGTTCAGTGGCTCAGATATATTTATTATCTAACAATTTAGTGTCGAATATTTCATTGCCTGCAGTGATTTCATAGCAAACTATTTTCAAGCTCAGAGGAAGCAAACTGAAACCCAGGCCTACACCCATCAATTATGCAAACCGGACTTTTAGATTTTCACGTTCAAGTATTTGAGGCCTTACTGCATGCTGACTATACCTACCTCGAATATTGTTATGATAGGGGAATGAAAGAAGAACTACGGAGTGGAGGACGCATGCAACTAGAGGATGCTGGGAACTGTTGGGCTGTAGGAGAAAGGTCAACAAAAATGGACCAAGATCAAAGTAAGCATAAAAATTCCATAATGAAACCCACTGATTTGAATCTAAAATAAACATATAAAAGAGGGCAACATGATAAGATGAGATAATTTTTGTGAACTTAGAAATGATAAAATCATAAACAGTGTTTTAAATTCTATCCTTCCTCTTTAAACTCATCCATGAATTCCAAGTAGTCATAATCTATGTTAAACTAAGTAGGAGATACAGACTACCCTGCTCTTATTTTTTGAGTTTCCTGGCAGTAGTTTTCAAAAGGAACTAATATAAACATGCCTAAAAAAGTGAAGTTTTATGATAATAAGTTTTGGAAAATTGAAGTGGTAAAAAAATAGCTGATTTTAGTTCATAAAGGACTAATGTACCTATTCATAAGAATGGACAGGTAATAGAGCAACAGATTGGCAGTCTATAAGTAATCACATTCAGGAGTAGGAAGGACACTTGACTCACATATTCACTATACAAGGATACAAAATAGACAATCTCAAAACATATTCCTCCTATTTCCTTCATATTTCAGAGTGGAATAGAATACAACTCTGTATACTAGGCCTTCAATGAAAGTTTGGGATATTGTTAATCACTGTAAGGAGAGCTTTAGAAACATGCTAGAAGGTTTCCATGCTGAAAATAGAAGACATTCTTTTATACCTTGCTATTTTTTGTTAGATCGATTAACAGACTGACAACATGAACTTTTCTTCAGTATTGCATTCCGTCCTTACCTACCACTATCAGTTTACAGCACAGTCATGTTCGGGCGACAATAAAGCACACACTCAGCTGCTCCCTAAGGCCAGGACTAAGTGCTGAAGTATCAATGCAGAGACACACCTTCAATTTTGAGAGAGAATTTTATCACTTTAAAATGCTAATCACTTCATTTTGTGAGAATGATTCTCAGATCTACTGTTACTCAAAACCTGCATGTATTGTTCAGTTGCATATGTATGTATAATACTATTGATGTATAATGTGTATGTAGATTTTAATCTGAAATAGATTGTTGCTGAAGATGTAGCTAGCAGTCAATCATAGCAATTGACTAACCCTCATTTGCTAACAAAATAAAGGTTTCTTTAAATATGTGGCTTTCATAAAAGAATGAAAATGTGAAATTAGCCATTATACATGTAATACAGAATTACATGAGGTTCAGATGGATGAGAGGTAGATGATAGATGAATAGAAAATAGTTGAATTATAGATGAATAAATACTGAAAATAGATCAATATACATTATAAATAGATGATTATACTATAAATAGTAGATAGTAGTAGATATTATAACTATAGATAGAAAATATACAATAGGTCAATAACAAATAATGAACAGATACAGATTATTGACAAGTGATTGACAAACACATGTCTGTAATAAAGAGACAATAAAATAAAACATGTTCATAGGATGGATTTTATTTAAATCCCAATTGACTTACAGTGGAAAAATCTTCCTTTTTCTCAATCATTGTATTAAAATTTCTAAATTTATGATTTTCAATGACATTAAATTAGTCCTTTTTATTTACTTATTATATATCCCAAGCACGGTTTCCCCTCCCTCCTCTGCTCCCCATCTCTCATTCCCACCTCCCCTCTGCTTTCTTCCACCATCCTCTTCTCCTCTATTTCTGCTCAGAAACGGAAGCTTCCATGGGCATTGACAAAACATGGCATATCAGGTTGTAGTGAAACTAAGAATCTTTCATTATATCAAGGTTGAGAAAGGTGATTCAGTAGGAGGAGTAGGTTTCCAAAAACCAGTAAAAGAATCAGAGACAGTTGAGGGTCATCCAATTTTTTCATGTTATTGCAATGCTGAATAATGCTGCTATGAATACAGTCAGGCAAGCGTCCTTGTGGTACATGAGTAGTATAGCTGGACCTTGAGGTTGACTGATTACAATTTTTTTTTTATGAAACTCTCACATTGATTTTCAAAGTGTCTGTTCAAGTTTGCACTCTCACCAGTAATGTAAGAATGTTCCCTTTGCTCCACATTGTCTCCAGCGTGAGTTGTCACTTGTGTTTCTGGTCTTAGCCATTCTGACAGGTACAACATGGACTCTCAGGGTCATTTTGATTTGCATTTCCTTGATGGCTGAGTTTGTTGAATATTTAAGTGTTTCTCGGTATTTGAGATTCTTCTGTTGAGAATCTCTGTTAAGATCTTCACACTATTTTAAAATTCAGGTTATTCGGTATTTTGATATCTAATTTCTTGAGTTCTTTATATATTTTGGAAATTAGCCCTCTGTCAGACTTTAGGATGATAAATGTTTGCACATTCTGTAGTCTACCGATTTGTTCTTCTGACAGTGTTTTTTGCCTTACAGAAGCCTCTCAATTCCATGAGGTCCCATTTATTAATTGTTGATCTTAAAGTCTGCATTCTTGGTGTTTCGTTCCGGAAGCTGTGTCATGAACACATTCCATGTTATTTCTTACTTTCTCTTCTGTCAGGTGAAGTGTAGGGGGATTTATGTTGAGGTCTTCATTTTCCTGGACTTGAGTTTTGTGCAAGTTGATAGATATTAATCTACTTGCATTCTTCTATAGCTGAAATTAAGTTATGTCAGCACCATTTGTTGAAGATGCTTTCTTTTTTCCATTGTATAATTTTTGTTTCTTTGTTTAAAATCAGGTTAAAATGGTTACCTTTCACTGGGCATTAATTATACTCTAGCCTCTCTGTTGATGAACAGAGTTAAGAGATGGCAGGCATTTTTCACATTAGTTAGCACAGAGACAAAACTTTAATGCAGCCTTTTATTGGTTTTGATTGCATTTGTGTACATGCGCCCAAGTATGCTTAGGTTTGTATGGATGTATGTGATTGTGTGTGTACAGATGTAGGTGAGAGATTGAAATTAATTTCTCCTTCCATCACTTTGCACCTTACTCTTTGGAAACAGTTCCTGTCACTGAACCTGGAACTCACAGATTCTGCTTGACTGGCAAGCCCAAGAACTCCAAAGATCCAATTATCTTCAGCTCCCAGCTGTTGGGACCACAGGCATGCATGATCACACTTGCCTTTTTATGTGGGAATTCTGAAGCCAAACTCAGTTGCCTTGCTTGCCACCAAGCACTTTACCATTTTCCCCAAACTTTTTTTGTTTTGTTTTGTTTTTGTTTTCTTGAGACAGAATCTCCCTCTGTAGTACAGGCTGGCTTGGAACTCATAAAAATTGTCTTGCATCAGCCCCCAGAATTTTGGGGTTAGAAGCATAAATTGCCACGCTGGACATCAAATAAGCTCATTTTGTCACTATGCACCCTGCTCTGCTACGGTGACTTACTTTGTACTGTGCATTATTCTAATCTGGATCCTTAGATTGGAGATATGTAAAATATTTTTTGTGAAGAAGGATGGTTCCTTTTTTAACTGATGCTGGGAATAATACACAGCCTCACTATATTCTGTCAGGAGGGAACGGAAGCAATAAATAATGAGTAGACATAAATATATTTAATTATCAATATGTATGAAATTCTCAATAAAGTTTTTCAAGACCAAACTTTAAAATTTGAACACTGTTAAACATTTGAAAACATGTTAAATTCAGACTTCCCAAAATGCTTATACCACAAACTCTGATTATTTTCATAAAATAACACTGCTGAATTATGATAAATGATTTTTTTTAAATCACCAAAAATGACTAATTTATTTAAGGTACAAAACAGCAGCAAGTTTTCTTTACTTCTCTTTGTGTCTATAAATATGTTATATATTTGTTTATACTTATATACTAACCATTAAATAAAAGACCACACATCTGCAGACCAAGAGAGGTTAGCCATAATTGAAAAGATTAGGGGAGAATACATTGGTCTTCTTGGGAAAGAAAAATAGAATACATTTTATGAGTAGACTGGGATTAGAGGAGGGGTTGAAGAGAGGAGAATCACGTGGGGAGAGGAGGAGAAATGGGTTGAGGTGGGAATATGGGAGTAGATAGCTAGAATTGAGGGACATTTGGTGGGAGCAATAGAAAGTCCTAATGCAACAGAAACTTCTTAAAATAAAAGAAAAAAAGTCCTAATAAAGTCTTCAAATATTGAGGGGATGGAGCCACAAATGATCACTCTTGTCACCAAACAAAGCTTCAAGTACTGACAGTGGATTATTTCCAATTGATTTGTTGGCCAAAGGAATTCCATATAAGTGAGCAAACCACTCAGGCTGTTGCCAAGACAATAGATTGTTCTCTGAAAACAGACAGCAAGATTGCATTTCTGAAAATAACACCCACAAAACTCATTGAACTTGGAGAGGTAGAGCTAGTGACTACGTATAACCTTCACCATCATGTTCCAGTGTCCTTGGTATAGAGAGGAACTCCACAGGTAACAAAAAGACATATGTAAACACCAGCCCAGCCACAACATTTTTGATCTACAATCTTCCATGCCTGCAGAATATGCTAGGGTTATTGGTAGCAAAGCTTGTGGTAATAAATAATCAATATCTGATTTGACTTAAGGTTCACTTCATGAGATCAAACCATACCCAGTACTGCCTGGGTGACTGAAAAACACAGACTAGATATCCCAAAGTCCTAAAATAAAAACAAATACTACCACTCTAAAACATTATTTAAAGTAACAATAACATGAACCCTAATGATATTCTTTTATATTCACACATTATTTAGTTATCATCAGAGAGGCTTCCTCCTGCAGTAGATAGGAACAAATAAAGATACTCACAGCAAGGCATTACCCAGAGATTCCTATCTTTCTCTTTGTAGCAAAAAACTATGGATTTGGGAACCCATATGTTTCCAATTATTTGCTCTGAAAGAATAGATCCATAATTGTTAAAAGGCAATCTTCTTTATCTTGCTGAAAATTTAGGAACTCTAATTAGCTTAATTTAACCCATTATATTAATTTATAAATTAATAGATTATTGTGAGATGTTATGAATATGAATCACTTCTTAAAACTTTCACTGTTTTATAAAAGAGCTACGTACTAAAAGTTCCATATGGTTTATCTTATTGGCCTGGTTATGTAAACCTAAAGATACTCACATTATACAGTGAGATGTTAGTGAACTCCAAATCTATATAATTAATACCACCCTTGAAATGTGGCTACGTGTGGCACCAACTTTCTTTTCCTGTGCACATAGATCAAACTTCAAATTTAAGTTTTCTATAAGGAAGTTATATTCTTTTAGCTCAATTATTATCTTTTCCTTTTCAACTTTCTGCTGCTCATCATTGAAAGACCAGAAAAACATCTTTAATATCTTCCTGTGTTTTACTACATTCCTGTTACAGACAGCAATTTCTAGACATGGAAAAAAATCCTATTATTTGATATATATCTGTTCAGAGTTTTATTATTCTATTTCACCTCTCATGAGTTGATTTTTTTCAGTTACTATGGAATTATATGTATCATCCTATTGTGATACTATTTCTGAAAGCTTTGCATATAATCCCAACTTTACAACCAGGCAGAGATGGTGCCATACTTATTTGTCACAGAGGAGCCAAAGATATCAGGATACTGAGAAAAGTTCAGCATGTACAAGTGCTGAGAAATCCCTTCCATGATTGAAAAAGGAGTTTTTGATAAAATGAGTAAGACTAAAACATGGGGTGTTGCTTCTCCCCTCACAGGAAACAAAGGACACAAATTTCCATTTTTTCCCAGCATTAAGTCCAAATACTGAAACTGAAAGGAAGTCCTTTATTTTTCCTTGAAGCCATTAAATACCATAATCACAGTGTTAAAACTTATCATGTTGTTTTATTTTGCTTTTTCACACTACTTACTGGGAAACATATATAGTTATATAATTTATTTTTTACTTTTAAATAATAAACCACTATTAAGATTTGTAAATGCCTGTTACATTTAGAATTTTGTCCATAATGAGGTGTTAAATTAAACCCATTATTTACGTGACCTTATTTGGAAATAGGGTCTTTTAACACTTTCTTCATGAGCAAAAGCATGAACAGAGTGAGGTATATGAAGACTCTCATAAAAATGACTGGTGATGGCAAAGGTAGATTTTGGATTTATGAATGTATAAGCCCAACAAAATGCAGGACGTTCACTGGTTCCAGAAACTAAATCCCAAACAAAATCCCTTGGAGATTTTAGAGGGATCCAACTTTACCATTTTCTAATTCCATACTTCTAGTTTACAGAATTATGAGAGAATTCATTTTTTTATTTGATTGAACTGTTTGTTGCAGCAGCTCAAGAAAGCCAATACAGTAGCCAGAGGAAATAATTTATCTCTGTATAGGCTGAATTTTAACAACTTTTATACATGTTTTTATTTTACTTTTTTCTTTTGTTTTCTTTTCTGAGTTTGGTTTGATATGTAGTAGATCTTTGCTGATAGTTTGCTTATATATTCGGTTTAGGACTTAAAAAACACTCATCGGAATCTTCCTTCTGTTTCTTACATCCATGTAAAGAGTTTGACCACTGGCAGCTGGCAGCTGCCATCGTAAGCCATCAGCCATCTTGGGTTTGTGTAAAAGCTTGAAATTTTAACTCCTCCTCAAGCAGGAAGTAACTCAGCTGTGCCTGTCTAGTGCTTGGGCTGGTTTCTGACACAACAGCCATTGTATGTGTGTGAGTCCACATGTGTGCCGTAGAAGCCACCGTGGTATGTGAACAAGGTTCACAACTTATTTATCCCTATTGTTCAACTGCTAGCAATTCAAATTCTTGTTTCTGTGAGAAAATACTGAAATATACTATTAATAAAAGTTAAAAGGACAAGGCAAATCAATCTAATGGGAGACTCTAAATCCTAACAGGGATCTGAATCCATAAAAAGAGTACCAGTTGATAGGTAACAGCAGGGGATTGAAGACTGAAGCCGTTTACTGCAGGCTATGAATGACCTGATCCCTTCATCCATCTGTCTTTTTATATGAGAATGTTATGCTAATTAGCTGCGTAAATTGTTTCCTGATGACATTAATTTGGTGCCTTTTTGTCATTCTAGACTTTGACTTTCACTGTGATAAAAATATACTAAGGGGCATTTCCAATCTAGATGTTTCTGATCCCGATGAATTCCAACACAGAAGCAGTGTTGTGGGGAAGGAACATAAATAGCAAGCTTAACCCATCCCCCAGAACCGCACAGAAGACTTTGACTTTCCACATAACCGTTCCCTTTAGCTTCTAAAGCAGAACATTAACACACTTGAAATGCTGCAATATAATTCAAGGAGAACTTTGGCAAATGCAATTTTCATTGCCCCATTTTGTTTGGAGAAAATCAAGACTTGAATACTAACATTGATAAGCAATGGAACAGATAGCTGCTTTGTGAAATCTTATTAGTAAACAAGAGCTGCATCTGAGAAAATATTGTCATTAAAAGCTATGTAGTAGTTAATTGAGTTTGATATGAAATTTAGTGCTGGAAAGTTAATGACTAATACAGCTATTTCACAGAGCTTGGTTACTGCAGGCTCTATAATGATCTCCTTTTGCTTCGGAGCAACAATGAAATTAACCTCTCTTTTGTCCTGCAGGTGTTATGTTCTGATAATGCATATCCTTTACAAGTTTGGGAAAATTATTTGCTTTGCATATAAATTAACACCGAAGCTGAATCAATACTAGAATAATGAAAATGTAGAGAATATTTTTATCCTATGGAATTGAAGTTTTTTAATAAAATATATCAAATCCTGAATACAATTTTAGGATTAAAATATTTACAGTCTTCTGAAAAAGAAACAAAGATGAACAGGAAAAGGGGGGAAGTGTGTGTGTGTGTGTGTGTGTGTGTGTGTGTGTGTGTGTGTGTGAAAGAGAGAGATTGAGGGGGCATTGTGAGTGTGATGCTACTAAGGGGAAGGAAAGACAATTTCAGAGAATACAATATTATTCCATTATGCTTTCATGAGGAAAAAAAGAACTGAGAGAAAATAACAGAATCAACACATTTGCTTTCCATATAAAAGTAATTAAGAAATAATATGTTGCAAATCTCTTTTTCAGTTTCCGTGACCTCCATTCCTTCCAGTCCCTGCCTTCCCATCCCCTCTCCCCAAGACCTAGTCTCCCTCACTTTCTTCTTTGAAAAAGAACAGGACTCCAAGAGACAACAGTCAAAAAGGACAGAACAAGATACAAAAAAACAAGGCAGATGCTCTCATACCAAGGCTTGATAATCAACCCAATAAAAGGAAACGAGTTCAAAGAGCGAGAAAGATTCAGATATACACCTACTCCCACTATTAGGAGTCACACGGGGCCACCAAGCTAACAGCCACAACATACACATAAAAGAAGAAAGATTTCCAATACTATTCTACTTTGTCCAGTCATCGTCAGAGAGACTCCCTCTGATAACAGATGGGAGCCAGTATGGAGACACAGAGTACATTATGAAGAAAGAGTCTAAACCTTCCTAAATCCTCCCCTTGGAGATTTGGGAACCCACCTGAAGAGCAGGAGGAAAGATTGTAGGTGTGAGAGTGGGTGGTGGTTGCCAGAAGAACATTCCCACCAAATCAACTGAGTGGGTTTCACATGGCCTCAGCGAGACTAAAGTTGCCAGTATCGGGCCTGCATGAATCTGAACCAGGTCCTTTGTGTATTTTCCAAATTCTTATTTGACAGTATCTGAGTTCTACTCTATCACTTCTGAGTTCCTCTTTACTGAGTATATATTATTCCTTAGTTCAACTTTAGGTTCCAAATATTATACACTAAATTTATTGAATAAAGACTTGAAATTCACTCAGGTACAGTAGATTGCTATAGTCTATTAGCAGTATTTTTTTCTAGTCTCCCAGAGACTTTTTCCTTCATATATTTATATCTACATGTTCAAGGGTTTCCTTACATTAAATATTTATTTGCCTTATCATGTTAAATGATAGTTACATTCAAAATGATTGTAATGTATTCAAAATCAGAGTAAATTTTAATTACAGCCTACTCAAGTTGTTCATATCTTTTGATACATAAAATTTGTTGACTAGATAAAGGAAAAAGAGGGTATTCTGCTTCTACGTATTTAAAGAATGTGTTTAGTAATGGATATTGTATAAAAGCCATCTTGATGATGATTAAGAAAATATGTGCAAATGATATTATGATCACTGAATCATGATATAGACTTAACCTTTCATTTTTTACTTCTGATTTACTCTATAGAAAAATCCTATTTTGTTAAATCTAAAATATGCATTATTCTTCTCTATTATAGTCTTGCATTGGGGGAACTTTGTTGTTGGTATTGGTATTGGCTCAATGTTGATCTTTTTTTCTAAAGTCTAAAAACAAAGTAGGTTCTAAAACCTAATAATAATCATTAATAATTTATAGATTTCCCAGTTCCTAAACAGAGGCCAAAATAGAAGAGACAATAATAAGCACATATTACACTAACTTGGCAATGTGCCTAGAAACTGAGCCAAGTACACACAACAGGCAAGAAGATATCAGGCATGTGTGCGAGAAGAAACAAGAAAGGCAAAACTGATCATGAAAGACTTCCAAAATATATGGGGAGTCTATAGATTTCTAAACTTTCTAAACTTCCCTTGGAAACAATAATGATTTGAACTCTTTGCCCTGATCTACTAGCTGCATAACATTGTCTATCAATGTGAAGTTCAACAGAAGATATTGAAACAAGTTGAAAATACTGTAAAATTTCAATATCATGTAATAAATTTTAGATTTTGCAAGCTAATTCATGAAAAAATAAAAGCCTACAACACATTATGAGTTCATAGGGTTTTCTACAGTTGATGTGACTTACACCAAGCAATTTTACCTCACAATTTATTAAAATGATAGTGTTTAACTGTGGATGCGCAATTACGACAAGGGGGACAATGAGTCTCAGCTGTTCGAATTTAAGGAACTAAGCTGCCATAACATTATCACTTAATAGCTCATCTTTGTAGACAGTTTTCAATAATTATAAAAGTATCAGATCCTTCTTCAAAGAAAGCTATGGTTAGGAAGATAGCTAAATTTATATACATATTATTAAGGCAAAAATATTTGTTGCTTCTTAAAATAAATAGTTTAGTCATTCAAAGTGGACATCCTTTGTTACAGACAAGTTAATATGATATAAATTGGTTAAAAACTGAGTCATGAAAATTTAGTTTTTGAACTGCTTTAGTGTCTGATAAGATGTACTTGATAAGTTTTGTGAAAGTTCCCATAGCTATTTTTAATGTTACACATCCAGAATAAGAATTTTGAGGTTCTAGGACTACTATTATAAACTGCGTGAAAGGAGATATATTTTTATATGGCTTTAATTGGAAATTGTATACTACCTTCCATGTAAAAGATTTTAAAACCATATGTTACTTAGGAGTATGTGTACCACGTTCCTCTGTTTACACATCTCTGCAGATTAGCACATTTTCTTACCCACACATTCAATTATCTAGGAAGTATTGAGTGACTAGAAGCTGTCTCAGGAATTCAGGGAGAAGAAATTTCTAAATTTATCAAGTTGATTGTTGGAAACTTAAAACAGAAAACAACATCATTACAGCATGGTGTTTAATGATTTATCACTAACAATAAAAGTCCTACTGAAAAAGCACCAGAAGACAACCAAGCTGAATCTTGTAAAGTTAAGACAGAGTTAAAAAACAAAACAAAAACAAAAAACTGTTAAACTGAAGGTTAAAAGACAATTAGGAATTCCCCAGGAAAAGAAAAACAAAAGTAATTCTGACGTCTGAAATTCATTTGAGTGTGGTCATAACAAAATTGCTCTTTTGGTGTTCTGTTCATGTATGTAGAATTCCCAATTTTCTCAAAACTGAAGGTTTTCTTTCCTGTAACATTTGTTAATATTGTTAAGAAATTAACAATAAGTTTTGCTTTCTAAAAATCATTAGACCAAGAGACTCTTTGTTGAATAATACCTAAAAATATTTTGAGGACATACAATAAGAAACACTGTTCTCGCTTCAGATTCAAGGTTGTAGCAGACTCTAGTATGTGTGGGGCCTCTGGATGCTTCAAGGAACCTGAGAAACACATGGATTATGAGCCTGCAGAGTTCGTCATTATCTCTGAAACATCTTAAAAGAGCAGGTCTTAGGGAAGGATGCTTTTAAAAAGTTGTTTTGCGGAAATAGAAATGATGGCTGAATGGAACAGCACAGATTAGTGGAACTAGTAAACCCGTCAGGGTCAACGGATATGTGAGCATGGCCATGACAGGACAATCGAGAATGTCCTTGCTGATCAGGATCAGTCCTTGGTCCTCCAGGAGGCTCAGGTCACCATTGAGGCTACGACAGTTCTGCCACACTTGGCCTATAAACCCGACCGTCGGCATGACATGAAGATACTGTTGACCTTGTGGATCACACTGCTTACTTTGTTGGGTGAAGAAGAGCACAAGCTACAACCAAGATGGTCCAGCCTGGGTGCTGACAGCCAGTCAAGGGCAAAGAGGAATGCATCAGATGGTAGCTTGCACAGGCCATGCCCAGAATGTGATGCCCAACTGCATGATCATACTGACAAGGCAACAACAGGATATCTGAGATAGCTCTCAGGGATATTCCAATATTTGTGGTGTTCCTAAACTTTGAGCCAGATCAATGACTCATAGTGTAAGAAGTGTAATAATTTGCATGTAAAGCTGTTCAGACTTAATAACATGCTGTGTGACACAACAGATTGTAGCGTCACTTTAATAAATGAGTATGTGTTAGAGATAGGAAAGGTAGCAGAATGCAGCAATAAAGAGATACAGCAGTATCAGGCATGGAGCTACTGCTGTTGCTGCTGCCGCTGCTGCTGCCGCTGCTGCTGCCGCTGCTGCTGCCGCTGCTGCTGCCGCTGCTGCTGCTGCTGCTGCTGATGATGATGATGATGATGATGATGATGATGTTGCTTGCATTACTCAGGGAGGAGATCACAGGGTTGTTGTGCTGCCTGTGTGCTGCAAACACTATGGTGTTCTCCAGGATACCTGCACTGATGGCTGGGTGGTGTACAGCATTCTGGAGCTCACAGGGTTCCTGCCCCAGGAAACTTTGCCCAACTGCACCAACACCCTGACCCTGAGCAACAACAAGATCTCTAGGATGAAAAATGGTTCATTTTTTGGATTTAACCTCCTTGAAAGATGCTAATGATCTCTTCAGGAGTTGTGGGTCTGAGCGACTGACAGAGACCATGTTGACATCTCTGATCTTGACTTCTGCTAGAAGCCATGTTGTGGTTCCATGCTGCTGCTTGAGACTGTATTGAGGAACAATTTGATGACCACGGCCCATGCTGCTACCAGAGGGCATTGGTGAGCTGTGCTGCCCTGGTTACCATGTTGATGTCTGAACTCCTTGCTGCTGCCAGCCAGGTACAAGGTTGATATCACTGATCTAGCTGCTGCCAACTGCTATGGGCAAGGAAGCTTTTTTGCAGTAGTATTGTTGGTTGCAGACTCATAGCTGACAATGAGGGATGTTGGAGGCTTCTGTGACATCTTCCTCTGCCTCCCAAAAGTAAATAGTCCAGACTGGAAGCTGCTGTAGGCAGTCCTTAAAACTTTTATAAAGATGTGGAAGTGGAGCTTTTCACAGCTGATGACTTCTGGCTGGAAGGAGGGTGGAGTTGGAAAGGACTCACTTTTCTTTAAGGGGCAAACCACTGACAATTCGACCAAGCTAGAATGTGTATGTGGGTGACACAAATTGGACTAGGTGAGTTTTGTTTATTTGCTTTGGTTTTTTTTTGTTAGTTTGTTATTCTTTGGAAGGAGGGTACAATGGTAGAAGGTTGGACATGGGAGGAATGGGAAATGCATTGTATGAAATTCTCAAATAATTAATAATATTATCTCGGGGAAAATAAACACTCTACATCTCTATCAGTATCTCTTTAACGTTGTATATGTGTTAACGTTGGTGATCCTCAGAACCTCACCTTACCTGTGATGTGGAGCATTTTAGATGTAACAGTAAAGGATCTACGGCATGCTGGATCTGTGTTGATAAGTGTCCTCATGAAAAATAGCAGGCACTGAGGAAAAGAGGCCACCTGAAACCAGAGAAGCATTTATATAGCAGTGTGCATAAACGAAGTAAGAATTACATTACAACTTTCCAGAAATACAGACAGTCCAAATCCAAAAAAACTGAGCTAAATTTTTACCTTATTATGTACTCAATTTTGATAAGACAGGAAAAAATAATAAGTGAATATATGACTCATTTTTAGAGAAGCACAGCTCCAACCTTCACTCAGAGCCTATGTATGTCCTCGCAACTTTACTTTAGGTCACTGCCATCAGGTGATATGTGACATGTGATCTGAAAGAAACCTCTCTCTTTTTACACACATACACACACACACACACACACACCACATGTACCAACACACACCCATTACAGATCTGCTTGTGACATATGAAAATGTGGTAGAGTGGTAAGTCCAGAAACACAGAACTATATTTTCCAAATTCTTGAAGTAAATAGGGTAACATGGACTTGAGCTAGTTTCCTAGTCAGTCCTGGTCTTTGCAAGTCTATCTTTTCTTTGTTAGTACTGTTATTGATGAAAAGTCACTAGTAACTGCCCATCTATTTTCAATGAGCACATGAATTATAAACTCCATAGCAAGGAGAGGTAAATGATTGATGGTTTGCTTAATATACATACATGTTTCAAAGATTGGTAGAAAATATTTCCAACATATTTATTTGAATTGGTAGAAATAGATTTCCAACTTATCCATCAGGAGATTGTTACTTTGCTTTTCTACTTTACTTCCCTGTTTGTATGGTTTTGTACCTCATCTTCCTGTTCTTTCCCTTTGTGTTTCTACCCTAAGATATAAACACCAACAAAACCACAGAGGCAGTAAAGGGTCCTCAATCTAAGCTCATGCTGCTTCTAATTTTCCTTTGTCCACTTCTTCCTCCTTCCTTTGTCTTCTGTTTGCTTATTTTCAATAGATATCACAGTTTTGATTTTAATAAGTTTTCTCAACGATAAAATCAATTTTAATGCTATTTTTTACATAAAACAGGAAAAAGGCACAGTGTTTTGTGGCCAGAACTTACCACATGCAAAATAAACCTCCCCCAAAACAAAAAGAATTCCAGTCAGATAACGCAGTGAGATAACACTGCAGTCCCTTTTCTTTCATCCCCTGCAGCATGTTTCTCTGACAGTATTTTCTGTTCCTAAGTTCAGCGTCCTGTAGCAAGCATTGCCAGCAATACAGAATACTTTCAATTAATAGTTCCCTACTTCTCTGGTCGCTAAGCAACTGACCTATGGTGAGGAATGCATAATGACACATAGACACCTTATAGTAGTAGGAAGTATAGACTTCACTGGTTTTATTTGCTGCTCTGTGTTGGTCCTACAACAAGTGTGAAGTACATGGCACTATTTGGTTTAGCTTTCTCTCATGTAGTGAAAGGTTAAAATAATTTCTAGAAAAAGGACAAAGAGATGACACCAAATACATTTTTTCAATTCCTTTGTGCCATTTGGCTTTTATAAGAGAAGTCTAGTTAATATTTTATTAAATGCATATATCAAAATAGTATTTAAGTTAGTATCAAGAATATGCAGAAATTATGAGGAAACCAAGAAAAGACTCTCCCAAAATGGGGAAATAAAAGTGATACAATGGAAATACCAAAGTATTATCATGCAGTCAATGGCTTGTTACATCATACTCCTACATAATGAGTGAATGCCTAGGAACGTTGTAAGAACGTTAAAGTACCTGTCTCATTGGAACTGCCTTTCCAGCAATAAGTATTCCTGTACCTGATGCAATTTCTAGTGGGAATATGTACTATGGATAAAATCTGAGTGAAATTATTCTATTTTTTGAACACAACAAGATGTCAGCATCTAACTGACAATGTAACAGAAAAATACAATCCTGTCAGTCCATTTTTAGTAAGATTTCCCTGAATACTCTGAATAATTTCCCCCAAACTGTGAGTTTGATAACAACATCTGAAAGCATCCTTTAATCGATAAACATGGGCAATTAGGGTAAAGGAAGACACATTATAGTTGTGAAAAGCATTCTTTCAGGGAGCATTTTATATTAGAAAAAAATCTTTTTTTTAAGATTTAGTTTTGACATTTAAGGTGATAGGCCTGTTTCTCTCATTTGTGGTAGACATTACAATGTTCAGTTGATCCAAGGTTTTGACCTATATCTTACCAACACTTTATTATTATTATTTGATTATGAAGAGAATAATTAGTGATAGCAGTTGTCAAAAAATATCTTCTACATTAAGAACATTGTCTGGGGTGTGAAGTTCCTTGGACTGTGAAGGACAGATGACAATCATTTTAATCCTAGTGATCCTTTTCTGCTGGATGTCCAGGATGATGTAGGTAGCCAAGTTACCCTATTTTATTGAACTTTAAAGGCCATTTGAGGATCTGGTTCTCTCTGGCCACCTGGGCTTGGGAAGAATCCCTGGGTCTTCCAGTCATTCTTTCACTAGTCAATCTATTTGAGGTTAATTTAACTGCCTTACTGGAAAGTTATTTCACTGGGAAATGTGGAAGAAATTTTCCCTCTGTATTTATCTGCCTTTATGTAGACTGGAAAGTGGTTAGAAGACACCCAGTGACATCATCAAGGCCTCCTCAAACAAGAGAACTGGTGGCCCCCACAGAGTTACAAGACATTGCAAGAGCTGCCCCAGAGTCCCCAGGGACTTAATTGAACTTAAGGAGAAAGCACGAACATTCTCTATTAAATAGCTCTGACCACATATGTGTAAACTTCCAAACATGGTTAATGGACCAGAAAATCAGCCCTACCTGTCTGGACAACTCAGAGTAGGTTATATGTGTGACAGGTGCTCTGGGTATAGCCAGTTATGGGAACGTATGGAAAGTCTTCCTCATTTTCAGTGCAACCTCTGCTCCTTGCTGTTTCTGGTCTTGTTGATCTTGAAGCTCTTTGCCAGCCTTCTCACTGCTATTGCTTCTATTAACACTGCAAAATCAGGGCATAATTGTTGCCACCTCAACTATTTACTGCTATTGTTCCCATGCGCCATTCTATTTCTATGTTCTCGTTTTTATAATAGCTCAGCCTACACAACCATCTTAGTGAGGGTTTCTATTGCTATGATGAGATGCCATGACCATGGTAATGCTCATAAAGGAAAACATTTAATTGGGGTTGGTGTGTAGTTTCAAGCATTTCCATTATCGTCACAGTGGTAAGTGTAGTGGCTTGCAGGGAGACAATGATACTGGAGAAGGATTTGAGAATTCTACATCTAGATCAACAGGTAGTAGAAAGAGAATCCGTACTGGGCCTGGATTGTTTGTCTGAGACCTAAAAGACAACCCCCAGTGACACACTTCCCCCAAAAACACACCTACTCCAATGATGTCATACCTCCTAATAGTGCCAGTCCCTATGAGTCAATGGTGATCATTTGATTTCAAACAACTACATCAACTAACGGTAAAGATTAAATATATGTAAATAGGCATCTGTAAATATGGTGGTCAATGTCTATTATCTAAGCACTTGAAGGTTAAGGTAAAGGGAATGCCCGTAGCAGAGGAAACTTTCTATGAAGGACTCTGTTTATATAGCCAGGAAAAAGCAAGGGATATTTGGACAAGTTTTGAAAGATCTTCATGAGAATATAGGACAGTGTTTGTGCCAACCATGGCACAATGAACAACAATTGAACCAATGTATTCTTTTACACCAAGAATATCTGCCCCACTCATAGCCCTACTTTCTCACTCTTTGACCTGGTAGACCATGATGTACTTAAATTCAGAGAGATCTACCTGCCTCTGCTTCCCAAGTGCTGGAAATAAAGCACCACCATGCCAAGATTGGTTCTCAAAACTTATAAACCCTGGTTTATATTTCCATAATTTTATACTATTAACATATATGGAAAATACTGACTTATACTGATATATATAAATAATGACTACAATGTCACTTTAGTGTATCCCTAAGTTATATGTAATCTTAAATAATGCAGGCATAATGGTGATTTTTTACATTATATACATTCTTTTTTAAACTTTTCATTGTGTTCATTAAACAAAGTACACTGTTACATAAAGATATATTTGTGAAAGTGTATGTTGTACATTTATTATATTGTCTTTCTTTATATACCTTATTTTCCTCTTTTGCTCCTCTAACCATACTTATATGTACATACATGGTTTTACACATTTATGTAAAATCTAGAAACCACCAACATAAAAAATACAAAATAAATTTCCTTCTGACATTTGTTAAATTCACTTAATATGATTAGATTGCCCTAGTTGTACAAATTTTTGTAAAAGTAATATACACAATATTTTATTGCAGATATTATGGGTTACAGCTTCTAATAAAACGTAGAAAATATATGCGTCATTTACAAATTATGTGTGTAACTTTACAATAATTTTTAAATTTGAATTTATTTCTTGAATAAGCTATTTTAAATCCTCAAAATAGACAAAAATGATGGATGATAGGTAGATATATAGATAGATATATAGATAGACAGATAGATGATTAATTGAAAGATTGGTTGATTTTCTATTTATAAGTCACTCTATCTTTTACATTCCTGATATCAGTTTTGTTAGAGAGCATTATTTTCTTCTGGGGAATATGCTGAGTCATAGGATGGTAGATAGCTGAGAAAATTATAAAATTCTATTAAAATAAGCTTAAAAGTATGTCAAAAAATTAAAACATGGGGAAAGAAATGAGGTAGATATGATCGAATTGCATTATATACATAAACTTCTCAAATAATAAAATGTCCTCCACCCAAAACTGAAACAAACAATAAAAGCACAAATTCCTAATAAATTTATGAAACATTATCAATTTATTTGAAATAGATACTTAATTTTTGTATAAACTGAATGATGTAAAATAAGTTAGACCCTCAGAAAAAGAAAGGAACAAATAAATGACTATGACTATGGAGCATTAGATGATAAAACTGAGAAATGGAGACATTATTCTACAAGAAAATTAAAAGAAAAACATTTTTGAAGGTGGGAAACAAACACAAAGCCTGAACCCCATCAAAGTACAAC
Organism: Arvicola amphibius; assembly: GCF_903992535.2. NCBI lineage: Eukaryota > Metazoa > Chordata > Mammalia > Rodentia > Cricetidae > Arvicola > Arvicola amphibius. The sequence goes on from NC_052053.1 coordinate 125,259,914, forward strand.
TGAAAAGCCCAGCATGTCCCACAGTCAAAATGAGAGCAATAGAACCATCTGCAACACTGTGTAGACACAGAAGGAAGTCGGATGTGCAAGCTGCATGCCATGACAGAAGTGGAAACAGATTTCAGAAGTCCTTGAAAGAAATATTGTTAAATATTTAAGAGTTTGAGATTTAGTGATCTGAAACACTGTGATAACATCTGAGTCAGAGTAACACTAACACATTTGAGATCAGTAAGGAAAACTCGAGGCTTGGAGTTTATGCTTCTGCACAAAACCCGGCTTGGCAGGCCTGGTTATTATGTCAAAAGTGGGCACCAAAAATGGTAGTTCTGTTGACAATGACCTAAACTGATGGAATCTGGGTAGATAGAGGTATGTTACTGAATAAACAGAAATCTGAACTAATTCTCAGGTATCTCAGTAGGAGTGCTTATTTATTTTTGATCCTATTTTTTCTTTTTATTTCCTTTTATTGAAAATAGATTCTTTTTTCTTGTGCAACATATCCTGATTAAGATTTCACCTCCCTCTATTCTCCCAGTTCCCCACTTCTTCCTTCTTATCTGGTGATATCCCATTTGTGTATCCTATTAGAAAACAAAAAGGATTCTAAGGGATAATAACAAAAATAAAATGTAAGATAAAAGAAAAACAAGCACACCAGAATAGTACAAAACAAACAGACAGAAAAGAAAAATCAAGCCGGGTGGCAGTGGCGCACGCCTTTAATCCTCGCACTTGGGAAGCAGAGGCAGGCGGATCTCTGTGAGTTCGAGACCAGCCTAGTCTACAAGAGCTAGTTCCAGGACAGGCTCCAAAGCTACAGAGAAACCTTGTCTTGAAAGAAAAAAATCAAGAAAAGGCACAAGAAACAGATAAATGTTCGGAGAACCTCTTGTTCGAACACTCAAGAATCCCACCACAATAAAACCTGTAGTCACTGAAGGGCTCAATAAAACCCGAGTGCATTCCTGCCAAGAGTAAGGCAACTGAGAATACTGGAATCTATGACTGTAAATCCTTTAACAGCTGCTTACAGGTGGCATTTGGGGGTAAAATTTACTATACTAGCTTCGTCAAGGAAAAGCACTATTAAAGGCATTTCCAAGCTTGTCCTCTATAATACTTGGTTTAGAATCAAAGGTATATTAGAGAATAGAAGAATTGTATTGTTTTCATTTGCCTTTCTTTTTAAAAATATTTCCACCACATAAAAAAATTCAGTGTATGCTATTCATCTGTCCTGAGGGTCTGTGTTTACCAATGACATATTTCCTAGTTTAAAGCTGTGGCCAACTTTAAGTTTGGGCAGTTTCAGATTTTAAGCTTCAACACCCTTCCAGAAAGATTCCAAAATTTAAAAAATTTGGCAGTAGTCTGCTTCAATTCTATTCCAAATGTAGAGATCCTTTAAAAAAAAAAAAAAAAAAAAAAAAAAAAAACCTAGATTTTTCATGTGAGACTTATTTTGGTTCAAATGCATAATCAATACCTTACATATTTTACATATTTTAAATTCAGAGTAATCTGAAAATAAATAAACAGAAGTGAAGGAGGTAGAATAATATGTACATATCTATCATGACCTATTTTGGTATTCTTAGAAAATTATTTCATTATTTTTAGTTCTTTCTCTTCAGTTCTTCAATTAACATGTGATGGTTATTCTTGATTTGTAACTTGTTTGGATTGAAAAATGTCTAAAAGATCATAAGAGCAAATATTTGAGAGTGACTATGAAAATATTTCTTAAAAAATAAGTTTATGGCCTGGCGGTGGTGGCGCACACCTTTAATCCCAGCACTCGGGAGGCAGAGGCAGGCAGATCTCTGAGTTCGAGGCCAGCCTGGTCTACAAGAGCTAGTTCCAGGACAGGCTCTAGAAACTACAGGGAAACTCTGTCTCGAAAAACCAAAAAAAAAAAAAAATAATAATAATAAGTTTATGGTATCTTTTATCTAATGAATTGTCCCACACAATGAATCAAAAGTTAAATAAAGGATCTAGGGGTAAAAGACTGGGGCCAAGTAGATAGATCAAAGTTAGAGGAAATCTAACTAATAAATCAAACTAGAGGAAATCTAATGAGAGGGAAGATGTTCATGTGGGCTACATCTTCCTCTGGCATCTTTCTGTTACCCCCACTACCCCACACACCTCCTTTCTGGCTTCCATGGTATGTGCTGCTCTGCTCTCCTTCTCAAGTATGGATTGAATCCATGAGCAAAATAAATATTTCCTCTTTAAAGTTGTTTCTGGCAGGCATTCTACCACAGCAACATGAAAATAACATGCATAACATGTCCAGGTTCTTTTGCAGGTGATGTTGAATGATTTTTTTCATAAAGATAACATAATCTGCTAACATATTCCCCCATCTTATCAGACTAAGACTAGTTTCTACCACACTAAGTTTTTCACAATATCTCAATATCTGAGATTTATTTTCCCATTTAGCCATTCCAATATTTTAAAGAATTCCTTTTATTTTAAAATGTCAGGAATGTAATCATTCTGCTTTTTCATTTCCCACTCAACCAGACCCAAGCAATCACACAGGAACTATACCAATTACAACACTGTTTGGTCAATGGCACATTTCTAGCCAGCTTTTACATCTTAAATTAACCCATTTCTATTAATCTTTTGCTTGCTCGTAAGGTTTTGGCATCATTCTCCTTCAGCAGCTACATGGCATCTACATGACTCCACCTTCTTTTTACATGCATTCAATTTAGTTTTCTAGCCATGATATTTTCTGCACTACCATAGGCCAAAGCAGCTTCTTTATTAACCAATGGTAATAATACATATTCACAGCATACAGAGGGAATCACACATCAATCTACACTTGGCCAAAGTCTGGCCAGATGAGTCTTTTTTATCTTTCTCTTAGTGCATTCTATTCAAATGTTGAGATCTAGTCTGGGTCACATATCCAGTTCTTGGGTGTAGTCTAGCTATCCTTACCTCCAGTCTTCAGTCAGGAAACTCTCCTCTCACCATCTACCGATTAGTCTCTTGCATGCCATATTCCAAACTCTTCAGATAGCCAGATTTTGTACATGCATTTTGGGATTTAGCCTGATAGGCACCCTCATCCATGCACGTTCATAAACCAACATATATAACTCCACACTCTGTTTTGACCAGGTTGCACCTTTTGGACACTACTCAGGCCCCTTTGTCCACCTGACATCAATATACATAAGGCCCAATCCAACACACTCATCCTGCACTCTTCCTCAACATGATGTGTGTATATCGGACACAGAAATAATAAAAATGCATATGCCTAGATAGATTTCATTGTGGAATATGAATGATATGGAAGAGCAAGGCAGTATTTCACTTCTGGTGCTATAGAAATATTTACCAAGGAGAATTATGTATGTGAATCTTACAGTCTAAAATCTAAAAGAACAATTTTAAATTTCATCAAAGAATTCAAGGAGTTTAAAGACAACACAAAATAATAACTCAATGAACTTAGAAGAAGTTAAATGCTTTAGCAACTCTCCCCGCTAAGTCCCACAAACCTAAGGTCCTTGGAAAAGATGAAGACTATCCAAAATATGAAAACTGATGTCAATAACGATACAAAATCATAGATGAGAATGCAAACTGACTTGCGAAACTGAATTGAGAAAATCATTAACCCAATTACTGAACTCAAGGGAAATATTTCAAAATAGACTGCAAGAAGCAGAAGACAGAATATCAGGACTCAAAGATATAATCCATAATTTAGATGAAATGAGCAATACCAGTGGTATAAAACAATACACTAAAAGATAATGCAGAAAATATGGGATACCATGTGAATACCAGGCCTTCAAATTATAGGAATAGAAGGAGAAGAATAGTGATATAAACAATGTTTTTAAAAAGATCGTTGAAGAAAACCTTCCCAAGCCAAGAAACACATACCATACAGATCCAAAAAGTCCAGTGACTACAATAGAGAAGACCAGAAAAGAAGCCTTCCGTGAATCATCACAGTTTAAACATTAATGACACTGAACAAAGAAAGACTATTGAAAGTTGTGAGAAAATAAAACACAGATCACATATAAAAGAAAACCCATCAGAATATGGATGACTTCTCAATGAAAATGTTGAAAGACAAAATAGCTAGATAGATACATTTCAAATCTAGAAGCCGTGACTGCAAACCTAGACTAATCTATCCAGAAGTACGGTCTTCATAATTGAAGGGGAAAGAAAACCTTTTATTTTTCATTTTCCTTTTTTGGTTTAGATTTATTTATTTATACAACATTCTGCCTCCATGTATGCCTGCAAGCCATTCATGTTTCTGCTGTAGGGAAACAACCAGTAGTACTACCCAGCTATGATACCTATAAACTTAAAACAATGACTAGCATGGTATGATATACCTAAGGGCATAATAGTTGGCATGCATTCCTTGGAGGTAAGCAACAGTTCGCTGACTTGTCTTAAGGCCCACTCAACAAAAGGAAAACCATACCTTGTGTGAGATACCTGGATCTAGGGAAGTCTTGGATCTATAACTACCATTTAACTAAACGAGAATAATTTTGAACTACATTTTCAATATTGATTCTTATGTCTACAAATAAGGATAGGACTCACTCTCATCAAAAAACAAAATCCAACAACCATGTCTTCTTACAGCAGACTGAGATCATTATAAAAGCCCAAAACTGGTAAAAATGCAGAGAACGAATGATTGCTTGGTGCCCAGATTCACCTGATACATCTACACCGCAACACTGAACTTACGGCCCAGCAGATACAGCAGAAGTGTGCAGATAGTTTATAAAATTCAGAGAAACAAGAAGATTCCAATGAGACTGAATCTCTTAGAAATGTCAGAGAAGTTACACCCATGAAATATTGTCTTGGCTGTTTAAATAAAATTAGAACAACAACACCTGTACATATCCTGAAACAGAAGGGAGAATCCTATGAAGCCTTAACCCTATACAAAGAAGTACAGACAACTAAGGAATCCCGAGAATATGAGAAATAGTCTTTCCTAGGGAAGAACACACCAATTAAGACTTAATTATCATTTGATAAAACTTACTAGCTGTTCCCAAATTAGAAGTAAATTATAATTGAGGTAAATAAAAAAGTTATCTATAAAACCTGTAGATTTCACATTTGTTTAATTCCATCATTATCTACTTTATATTTTAGAATTTGTATTCTAAATTTCTAGACAGTAATTGATTTTGATTGTAGGAATTATTCCCTAAATCCCAGGTAAATAAAAAAACAAAGTGAAAAGGGAAATAGTATTCAAGTCACATAGACATCTAAAGTCTGAGATTTGTCTGAAATCTTTCTTTTGGTAGAGGATATAGTAGAGAAAAGGGAATACTAAATTTTTAACAGCATGCAATCTTAGTGGTTTGACTACCAGTGTGGTAAGCAGATATTTAGTTTTCCCTCTGATGTTTGTGAATTGGATCTTTTTTTTAAAAAAAATGTATTATACAAATGATTAAGAAAACTCAGCATTTATGTCCTGAGATAGAGCCCTACACAGAGTTATTTTAACCTCCTACTGGCTTTGGTGATAAGAAAAACTTGGCAAGATTCCAATGTAACTTAAGACATGTCTCGTCCTTTCCTTTGTTAACATATTTCTGTATGACTTTGACACCAATATTTTACTTTACACAGGCTGCAGCAGCCGAAGGGAAAAGCAAAGCAAAGTTTTCAAAAAACTGTGACAAACAGGGAAGCTGCCAATTGCTGGTCCGTTCATCCTTTACATCTTTTTTTTTTGTGTGTGTTTTTCTGTCTCAGTGTAAGTATGTAATGAAAGGCCATACTCTATGTGGTCCTCTGTAGGGAAAAGCATAGAGAAAGAAGAGAAAGTCTGCCAGACCACTGATATTCAGCCATTTCCTCTGGGCCCTCAGCAACAGCAGAATGCTTGTTTGGATCGCCATTGTAAGGTGGCCTCTGTGCATTCTCATGGATCCACTGCAGTATTGCTTGAGTTCTGGAGCTGTGTGGCCTCAGTAGGAATCTGTAGCAAGAGTACTTTTGCAGATTAGTAGCAGGACAAACCTGGTTTGCCTGATTTCTTAGATTCCTGGCTGCTCTCATTCCTCAAGAACATCTGGGAAAGTAGCAACTGAAAACAAAACAAACAAACAAACAACTCCCCCCCCCCCCCAGAACAGAATGCTTATTCCTATACCTGGTGACCCTTCAGACAGGCATAGGCACATTATACTGTATCCAGCATGCATTTCAAAGTCTGTTTATGTTGCTTCAAGTGGGCTTTCTTTTCCTGATGTCCTCGTGATTTGAACTGAAGTAGAAATGAGCTCACAAAGTCAAGAAAGGTTTATATTCTCCTCCTTTCACCAAGGATTAGAATTTGCTTACCTCAGTTTGTGATGTAGAGGCCATGACATGTGAACCCATGGCAAGAAGCACAGAAGAAGGGGAATTCATCAGCAAGAAAGGCGTGCGGGACTTTGCTGCTTGCCTGACCTCTGTTGCAAATATTACTCTCGGCATCAGAAGCACTGAAAATGCTGACAGAAAGATTGTGAAGGGTTAGCAGAAGGTGGACCTGCCTGAGTGTCTAGGGACAAAACCTTTAAGAATTTGGATAAATTCTTTGCTGTAAATTGTCCACAATTGAAATGTTACTGTTCAGTTACCTCCATTTCTTTTCTTTTCTTTTTTTTTTTTTTTTTGCTTTTTGACAAATATTCCAATCAATATTGAGAATTCCCTTGTATGTTGTAAAAAAAAAAGTAGAAATCTCAGGAGGCAACCTCAGAGATGTTTTAGCATGAAACTGACAGTAAATTAAGAACAAACACACATTTAAATGCATTTGAAATCTTTCTTTCTACATGCAGGTGTGTGTATATATATGTATATATATAATGTATGCATGTATGTATGTAGATAGACACATAGATAGATAGATGGATGGATAGATAATAGATTGATAAATGATATTTGAAAAGTCAGTATAAGTATCTTCTTTTTTCGGTTTTGATTCCTTCTTCCTGTGTATTTCTAGCCTAAAGGTTTAGGCTACCAAACAGTGTAATAATTACTTTTACTTTCAGTTCTAGGCAGGGTGAGAACTGTCTATTGTCATTTTGTAGGTTTTTTGTTGTTGTTGTTTTGTTTGTTTTTTATCTATGTGTCGGGAAGTTAATTTATTCAGTGCAAGAATGTGTCTTTGTAATTACTATGTTGATTAAATGGAGGTAGACCATGGCAGACTCTGAATGGGTTAGTTTTAATTGCCCACTGGTTCCAATATAGTGTCACCTGAGAAGGGAATCTCAATTGAGAGATTAGAAATTGTCTTGACATTAATTGATGTAGGAGAAGTACCCTAAATATGGATGCCAACATTTCATGGCCTGAGCCATGAACTGCACAATAGTGAAGAAAGCAAACTAGAAGGAGATAGAAATCAAATGTGTATCTGTTCTCTCTTTGCTCTTGATCATGAGTGTATTGTGACAAGCTCCTTGAGGTCCTTTCTTAGCCTGCCCCAAATGGAACTTTCCATCTCTTAAGTAGCTTTCATCAGGGTCTTTGATCCCAGCAGCGGAAATGAAACTAGAAGTGCACCTTAATCTCTTAAATTCAATGAATGAAGGGAAACGAAGCTGCAAATAAAATGTGTGTTTCTTGTATTTTGTAATAAATATGCTGTGTCACAGTAATGCCAATCTTTTTTCTTCTAAACCAGTTCCACCTGACAGGGAGAAGATTCACCCATGAGTAACAGACAAATCTTCAAAACACAGTCATTTATCATGGCGTACTCTGACTCCCTTTATGGGCAGAAGATCCTTCAATACCAACTCCAGATAAAATTATCTTGGTTATTTTTAATTTTCAAAGAAAAATTAATTCATTTATGCCATAACTCCCAAGTTCCTCTTATAGACTATATTATCTATTGAAGAAAAAAAGAGCTTAGCTTTTCTCAAAAATTGTAACATTTGTATAGTATTTTACAAACAAAAGTATACTGGTATATTTACACATTTGAGAATATATTGACTGAATAAAATACAGGAAATAAAAGTGAAAAACATGAAAGCGTGAATCATAACTGGTAAGAGTTTTGTTTGAAAAGTAGAAATTTATAATTTTCAACCATGAAACCTAAGTGAATTCTGATAAGCATACACATATAAACACATGAATAAATTCACTTGCAAGTTTTTGTTTTGTTTAATTTTTGAAACAGGATTTCCCGGTGTTTATCTACAGATTTGGTGCTCTAACTTGGCCAACTAAATCCACGTAAAACCTGAGAGGGCTTAAAAATGAATTCTAGACAAACAAACAAACAAATAACAACAACAAAACAGAGTTTAAAACAGCTTCTTGCTGTTTGTAGGGGGCTTGCTGCAGCCCCTTTGAGAGAGATTTTCCTGATTCAGCCCTAGCAGGAAAAAAGCTGTGGCTGTTTTAAAATGCTGGCTTTCTGGGCTATGCTGCCAATGCCAACTCTGGCCCTTTTGGGAGACAGAGCATTTGGATGGTATTTGTGAGCAGACAGCGGCAGCATGCTTGATGTCAATGTGGATTCATTATGTGCCTGGAAGTGGGACAATGCACAAGGCTCAGAGGCACAAGTGGCTCAGGGGCTCAAGGAACTCCACCATAGCTGGACTGGGCTGGGCAAGCAGACACTACTCTATTTGACCTAGCAATGACGCAGCTTAAATTTTTAAGAAGGGCTTAGCATTTTAAAAAGCACTCCGGGACAGTAAACAATTACAGATTCACAATAGGACAAATTGAGAAATAAAAGAACTCTAAATGGGTCACAGTATTGGATAAATGTACATAGGCTTGGGAGAGAGAAGGAAAGAGTATAGAGAGTTGGAAAAGAAGTAAATCATTTTTTTTTTAAAAAAGTTTTTAAAGAGACAGAGTACAGACAGTCATAGATTATAAGGAGTAAAGAAAAACAAGCCATGTAAAGATGGAGAATACACAGAGACTCTGGATTATGTATATTATTATGTTATCCTTGAATTTTTTGACTGTGAAGGAGCTAAGTACAGAATGACATTTCATTGTACAGGGTGCTAAGTTAAACCAGCATATATGTTCTAAAGGTGTCTGAATTCCAAAATTTGAGTCTAAGGATATTTTGCTTTGGAAAAGAGATTCTTCTTTTGTTTTCACAGAAGAACCTGTGGATTGCTTCTAGACCAATATGGTTTGATAGACCACACCCCCTGAAAGGTTACTGTGAACACCCTCAAAAAATTACTTTGCCCAACTGATGACTGAGATGAACCAAGCACACAAGATACACCATGAAAATTCTGATTAACAACACCCCCAAACAGCAGGAAGCTGTTTGGACAGAACTATGCCCATATTCCCAAATATTGTTTATAATTGTTTGTTTACATTTAAAGGGGGTATGATAAAGATGAATAATTTTCATTGGTATCGATCTTGGTTTATTGATACAAATTTAAGTTTAATCTTGATATATATATATATATATATATATATATATATATATTTCTGTTCTTGATTAAGGTATTGTATTTGTGTAGTTCATTTGAAAATGTAATGTATAATTGAGATATATATAGGTTAATAGATAATCATCTATAATAGTCAAGTTTGTAGTCATGTTAGATTTTCTAGATGTATAGAGGTATATTTCTGCTAGATATATATTCTTCAAATCTTTCAGAGACCTTCAGACTATGTCATTTCAATGTTTTAAAAATTTAGGACTTTTCATGACACTGAGACACATCTGCTCTTGGCAGCACCAAGCTATATCAAGAGAATGATGGGCATTGAAAAGGATCCTTATAAAGTTGGTTAGCCATTTGGGCAAAAAAAAAAAAAAAAAAAAAAAAAAACCTGCTTTTGCCTGTACTGGTGAATGGGTCATGCAAGATCCACAAAGATACGACTGCTGAACTTGCTAAAGGTAAGAAGATCCTTCCAAGTTGCTGCTTCATGAAAGAGTCTGCCAGACATTCTGCAGGACATTCTGCAGAAAAAAATGACTGACAAACCGCCAGTATAGGCAGAACTGTCTTTGAAATTTCCTGCTTCATAGAAATGTCTGCTGGATACTGTGGGCCTGTAGGATGAAGATGGATGCCCCAATGATACAGAAGAACTTTGGGTGACTGTCTAGGCAGCGAGATGTCTCTGTCAATTCTAGAGTTTTGGGAGTTGCTTACAATGTACTTTCTGATTAATTAGGTAATATTATATCCTTTTGGAGTCTTTGATGGAGTTGAAAAATTTATAGTTATAGTTTTCCTTAGTATGATAAAAGATAAAGTAAATAGAAATATTGTAACTGTAATTCTTGATTGATAACTGTTTTATGTAGTTTTAAAGTTAAAGCCTTTCTTTTTGTTTAAACAGAAAAGGGGAAATGGTGTAGGAGGTCCTTCTGTCTCCTTTTTGTTGTTGTCAACAAAAACAAAAGTGTGTTGCTTTTCTTGGTTAATGAATACAGAAATTGCCTTGGCCTGTTGATAGGGTAGGCCTTAGGTAGGCGGGGAGATGGAACTGAATGCTGGGAGAAAGAAGGGCAAAGTCAGAGAGACACCATGGGTCCTCTGCCTGAGACAGACACTTGCTAGAATCTTTGTTGGTAAGCCACTGTCTCATGACTATATACAAATTAATAGAAATGGGTTAAATTAATTTAAGAGTTAGCCAATAATAAGCTAGAGCTAGTGGGCCAAGAAATAATTTAATTAATAGAGATTCTGTGTGGTTATTTTGAGACTAAGTTAGCTAAGCATCCTGGACAAACAAGGGGCCTGGCTCTCCTTGCAACAGAAGAAAAAAGAGCTTTTCTCAAATATTGAAACATTTGTATAATATTTTACAAACAAAAGTATACTTGTATATTTACACTGTTGAGAATATCCTGAATGAATAAAATGCAGGGAATAAAAGTAAAAAGCATAAAAGAGTGAATCACAACTGGTAAGAGTTTTGTATGAGAAGTAGACATTTAAATTTTCAACCATGAAACCAAAGTTCATTCTGATAAGCATACACACACACACACACACACACACACACAATTTCAATAAAACAAATAGCATCCTGGATATCAACACAGAGGTAAAGAAAAACAAGTCAAGATTTTAACAGTCCCCTCACCCGGTTTCTGTTCTCCCCTCCTGCCATCCCTGTCACTGAACAAACATCAGTGAACTGGAATTTTTAACATTACTGATAGACTCAGACTCAATTGTCTTTGGTGACTGTGCATGTGGGGGGTGGAGTAGGTGATTATAAACCTACTTTTATAATATTTTAACCACAAAAATGTGTCCAGGAAGGTAGAAGTAGCTCCCACACACACTTGGAGCTAGTCTTTCCTGGCTATAATTTGATGTAGCATTAGATATATATGTCCCTTTTCTGAATCATTTGAAGATTGGTGTTACATATATTCTACACACATGCAGACTCTGATGCACATTTCCTAGTCACTGAAATATTTTCTGATATAATCACAACTATCAAAGTCATAAAATTTTATATTGTATTTAGTGGGTTTCCTTTCAAAATGTATTCAATAGTGATTATTTGTTCATGGATGAAACACGTACTTGGCATTGAAAGACCATAACAAGCATACTTTTCTTTGAGGGAGTCTGACATATTCTGCAATAGAGCTTATCTAACTCATTGTTGGGTGGAAAATGAACCATTTAACACAAGAAACATCTATTAGAAGTGATTCATCAGTTGGAACATCTAAGCCAATAACTTTAGAATTGATGGTAAATTTGGTCATTGATTCTTCTTTCATTTTTGTAAGAGAACTTATTCTAGGTCTTCTAAAAATGTTACTAAAAGTCATCATGCTTCCTCATCTATTCATCAGTTAATTGGTTCATTAAAATAATTGCTTTTGATATATTTATTGAGTATAAAGAAAGTACAATTTCACATTAGATTTTGAGCCTTTTTTATTCATTCTCCTTAAGTTTACAAGTAGTTATGGGATCTGTCATTGAATACTGCATATGATACTTTAAAAAATAAAGGTACATAAGAACCCTTGCTTTTGAAGATTTTCAAAGACAGGAATAAATGAAATCTATTTTAACTTTTAAATTTGTCACACATTACAAGTTTCAAAATAAGAATAGCTTTTCATTCTATCTGTTTCCTTCCATTTTGTCCTCTTACATAAAGTAATTACTATTCTTTATCTCCGTGGCTTTAATTGATATATATTTATATATATACACATATACATATATATATACATACACACATATATATATATATATATATATATATATATATATACATATGTGTGTGTGTGTGTGTGTGTGTACACAGACAGGAAATGGGCACACAGGAAACACTTAATGGAATCAGGGGAATTGTTTTTACATTTCTTTTTTTTGATTTTTTTTTTTGTTTGTTTTTTGTTTTTTGTTTTTCGAGACAGGGTTTCCTTGTAGTTTCTAGAGCCTGTCCTGGAACTAGCTCTTGTAGGCCAGGCTGGCCTCGAACTCAGAGATCTGCCTGCCTCTGCCTTCCGAGTGCTGGGATTAAAGGCGTGCGCTACCACCGCCTGGCTTGTTTTTACATTTATGCATTCCTATGCACACATGTAACTATAATAACTAAAAAGAGGCTGTGAATTTGAGAGGGATTAAGACTGGAGGAAGAGTGGGGCGGAGAGAGAAAAAGGAAGCGGAAATGGTATCATCACGTTTTAATTAAAGGAAAGATATACTTTACTAAAACCAAGGGAAAAAAGAAACAGTAAAAGAACAGTTCACTACTTGATAACCTTTAACATGATATTTTTATACCTAGTCATACTTATTTCATATTTTTATATAAATAAGTTGAACATCTAGTTGCTTGGTCGTAGCCTAAAACAACAACGTGTTAACCCTCTTTTATGTGATGGTATTCATGCTAGGATTTATTTCTTTAGAATGATTACTTAATCCAAGGCTATATTTAAAATAGTTAATACTTTGGTACAGAAAGCTTGCGTTAAGTATGCATGTGTTTTCACAAGAAAAGTCAGAACGTCAGCTTTCAAGTGAGCTTTGATCTTTCCCTAGAGATAATTTCAGTTTTACAAGCATTTCGTATCACGTCACCTCAGAATTCTTTGGACGTTAGGACTACAGTTTTTGTGAATGCTAGTTTGCCTCTTATTCACCTTGTCTTTTCCACACTCATTCCCTGAAGTTCTACCTCTGGCATCTTTAATTGTTTTCTTTGCTCAGAAGAGATAAATACAAAGCACAGTTTCTAAAAATTTCTAGATACTAAATTTGAAAATAGTCAACAGAGTAATATAGGATCTTCTATGCAGGCGATTTCTTCATTTAAGAGATACTTAGTGATAAACAGTAATGCTTTTGTTACTATAATTTGAATTAAAATCCTCTAAAATCCATATATTGAAGATACAGTATCCTCTGTTATTATATTTAAAGATACAGCCTTTAAGGTTGTAATTAATGAATACCTATGTGTGGGAACCAAATCTTACGGACTTAGTGTCCTTGTAAAAGACAAACAAACCAGCTAGTTTCTAAATGCAGAAAAGGCCACATGAGAACAGAACAAGAAAGTTGTTGTGCTAAGTCAAAGAAGGAAGCCTTGGGAACTAATCCAGGCAAAATAATACCTCTTAAAAATATTTTACAAAGCCTCATTTTGAGACTTTCATGCTTGTGTGAAATTGAGTAGAATCTGTTATTCCTCCCTGTTCTAACTCTGTCTCCCCTGTACCCTCAAACATTACACTTCCACATTTAACTTTGAATATTCTGATGACACTCCATCCTTAGAAAGGAAGATTCCCCACACACCCAGCACCATCTATATCCAGTAACTCTTCAGTAATACATGGCATAGAGATTGCTTACCATGTCTATGCTTGGAGTTTCACTGGCTTCATCTTATTAAAGCAGCCATAGCTGTTGTAAGTTCATGTGGGCCATAAACCAAGTCAAGTCCAGAAGACAACATTTCATATCTCTCCTCTTTATCCTCCAACTCTTCCATTCTTTCTACTTCTTTTTCTGTTAGGACTTAGTAGTGATAGTTCCTAAAGGTACGGTTAATTTATGGGGGACCTTTGGGGTTGAGTACTCAGTCTTTTATTCTCAGCACTTTGACTAGTTAAGCATCTTTCTATTGAACACTGCCCATTGCAAATAGAAGCTTATTTGACCAAGGTTGAAATTACAAATATTATAAAATAAACACATATGTTTAAAAGACAATTGAATAGCATGAACATTTAGGAAATTAACAGTTTCAGAATATGAACTCATGCATAGGTTTTACATAAGGATTACAGCATTTTAATCTTAAATTTATAATTTCTGAATCTATTAAAACTAAATTCATGTACTTAAGCCACCAATATTCCTAATTTATTGTTATAGAAACCTCACCTGATTGGAAAAAATAACTTGTAATATGCTAATATATACTTGTAATAGAATAGCAAAGGGAAGTATTTTTGTGTACATGTTTTCAGAAGGGTGTACCTAATTGTTATGTATTTTCATATTAGCAAAAGACTAGGCCAGGTGATGGTGATTGACTCCTTTAATCTCAACACTCAGTAGGCAGAGACAAGCAGATCTCTGTGAGTTCAAGGCTAGCCTCGTCTACAAAGTGAGTTCTAGGATAGCCAGAGCTGTTACACAGAGAAATTCTGTCTCGAGAAAAAAAAAAGCTAGCCAAATATGGGGACAATAAGAGCTGTCTAGAAAGTATGACTCATGCATAAAATACAGTAGATTTTGGACCGATCTTTATCTTTTATGACAATTATGAGTTGGAGTCTATTTGATAGAGTAATAGGAGAACTAGAGGGTTCTAGAACATTTCCTGCTTCTCCCCAGGCCTCTTGAAGTTAGTCCTTTACAGATTCCAAGTGACAGATAAATCTCTATTTTACTGGAACTTTGACCCTTTTTGTTACTCCTCTAATAAAATATAGGAGTGATAGCACATAGAATTTGCATATTCCTATAGTGTAAGTTGTAATTTTTATAGTAAATTTACTTCAAGAAGAATACATACCTGATGCTGATGAAACAGTTCATGTTGCTTTTATACATGTTCAGTGCTGAAGATGGATGTGTAAATCAGATAACAGGTTACCTACTTCTCCAGCAGTGGTGTTCAATACATGGAAACACTTCGACTTTTTTGAGTTCTTTTTCAAAGTTTATTAAATATTTATTTTTAGATTTTTTTAGACTTATTTATTATGTATACAGTGTTCTGCCTCCATGTATTTCTGCAGGCCAGAAGTGAACACCAGATCTCACTACAGATGGTGTGAGCCACCAATAGTTGTTTGGAATTGAACTCAGAACCTCTGGAAGAGCAGCAAGTGCTCTTAACCATTGAGCTGTCTCTCCAGCCCTGACTTTTATGTTATATGCATGTAAGAATGATTATTTGATAATCTTTCTGTCGTAAAATATTTTCTGAACTTTCAGTTATCTGGTAAGTACTGTGTTGGAAGTTACTCTGAAATTTCATATTTGAAAATTCTTTCTCTTCAAGAGCTGTTGATTGTACATAATAGAAAAAGAAAATTGCTTATTCATGAAACACATTCTCAAAAGAGGCTCCAAACAGCTCAGAGTAACATATCACAGGACTGAACAACCCTAACAGTCAAAATGACCTATGCAATGTAGTATACTCTTCCTACATAATTGTGAGCCATTCTCTCTTCTTTTGTCCTCAGTGAGCAGAAAGAACAAACAGTTACTCATCATTTCAAGTCTCCTATTTCTTTGGCAAGTATATTCTATATCATCAAAAACGCTGTACTTTTAAGAATGAAAATAAATTATCCCATAATGACACCACTACATCTGGACAAACTCCTTTTAGGATGCTATAGAAAATACCTCTTGTCCAATGGTGTAGAAATATCACTTGCTATCAAAATTATAGTGATAATATTTATTGAAATAGTAAGAAAATAATTAATGACATATGCAAATTGAAAATGTTGACATTGCATGTGAAAATTATCATCAAAGTTGAGACTCGAAATGAAAATGAATAATGATTGCATTGAGGTTAAAGATATTGCATGCTGTCCTAAATACTTGGATATATGGGTAACTGTAAAGTTTTCATGGAAAAGCAATTACAAAACTTCCCCTAGAGTTTTAAGTAATGAAAATATTTTGAAGTTATTGATAAAAAATTATTTTCAGTTCTACATTCTGATCATCCTATAAATCTGTGATTTATGTTTTATTTTAATAACAAAACAAGCAATTAAAAAAACCACTTGAAATCTAGTAAAAGAGGGTTTAGTGTGAGTTGTTTATTATATATCATCTTATCTTTGATATTATTTATATATTAACAGTGTTGTGAGCTGTTGGAGCATTAATCTTTCTTACCTGTCTTATCCTTTTCTTCTTCTCTTAATTAACACGATCTCATTTTAATCTACTTGCTACAATAGTTGTTAAATAATGACTATATACTATCCAGGTTTAGAACCATGAACTTTATTCTATTAAAGAAACTGTCATGTGTATTTTCTCATCAATCCTTTTAAAATATTTGCATTAGGGAAGAAATATGTGAACCACACAATCATATTTTGTTGAACACAAAATCAATTTACATATACAATGACCATTATACATTTACATATATGATGGTATATGACCATTATAGTATAATGATGACATTATACTATTTCTTTTTTTAGTTATTGTGAAATTGAATGCTGGTCTGAAATAAAAAAAAATGGTTGTTGTTTTTACCAGACTTAATCTGTTTCTTAATTGACTTCCCTGGAAATGTTTGAATTGCAGAATTGAAACATTTTAAAAATGCGTTGCCATGAGAGAAAAACACACTTTCTTCTTTAGCTAACTTCCCTGTGAACAGGGCTATATGTACAGTCCTTATAGATTGTAAACTTCTATAGTTTAAGAATGTAGGTATTTGATTGCAAATGCTTCCAAAGATGTCTGTTTTCTTTGATACCCTCTGAAACTGTAACTTTTCTGTCCTGCTCTGCACAAAAACACTAGAGATAAAAATTATTATACTTTACTTATAATATTATCACATTATGTTTAAAATGGTCTCATCTATATGTATATATACATACATATATATGTAAACATATACACACATTATTGTTTGTTTATTTGCAGTGTGGATATTAAATGCATATGTATGTAGAATTCTCTTTTCTCAGGTGGTGGTGGTGCACACCTATAATGCCAGCACTTGGGAGGTAGAGACAGGTGGATCTTTGTGACTTTAAGGCCACCTCATCTAAAAAAGTGAGTTTCAGGACAGCCAGGACTGTTTCACAGAGAAACCCTGTCTCAGAAAAGCAAAAAAAGAAAGGAAAAAAAAAAGAATTCTCATTTTCTGTGGTTGTGCAGGTAATATTTGTTATAAAAATTGGATAAATGCAATATATTGTGTGTGAATCCTGTTTGTGTGCAGCTGCTTATTTCTAGAATTCTATCACTTGGCAGGTGAAATAACAGCACTACATACATATCTGCTGGTGGAAGGCAGCTAATGTCCTATCTAATGTTTGTGAAAGAGATAAGAAAAATCCAAGCAACTGTTTCAGTGTCTTTGAATCTCCCACCAGAGATGGTGGCAACCCAGGTAGCAGAGACCTATGGCAGTAAACCTGGACCCCCTGGGACCTTTCAAAATTAGAGCACATGTTTTGTTTGCCTCTCATTCTTTTTCACAGTAGGGCTTACCATCTATTCAAATAAACATCAGTCTTTGAATAACATCCTTGGTTTTGTCATTCAAAACAGGCAATAACTGAATTATGCGTCCTATGAAAAATTGTATTCATAATTTTGAAGAGAGATGTTAGAACAAAGGACTTTTTCTCAATCTTTTCTCTTACCTCCAGAAGATTGTCTTTTGTCCTTTAAAACCATAGGAGGTATTCTGAATAGTAATGTGAGAGAGCCCTGTACAATTCCCCAGCACCATATTCTCTTTGTGATGAAAACCTACTCTTTACTTTTAAGGAGATTTAGACAGTTCGGTTCATCCTGTAGCCTTGGGTTGTGCAGAAATTTAGCACAGCATTTTAATACCCAGACCTACTCTTTGCCTGTTAGCTATTATTAATCCCTAATGCCTAGAATTGCATAAATTTCACCTACAAAGGAAGCCCACAGGTCGTTTTTATTTGGAGCACTTTTCTTATATGCACCACAATATATTCCATTATGTATTACCTCGTCTGAATGCAAAACTGTTTTATATGCAGATTTAAGGTAATGAGCACTCAAGTTTAAAAAATGGCTCTGGTATCCTGTAGCTTCTCAATAATAATATACTCTTACATTCCAACAGAGAAGGATGGATTATGGGTTTTTCAATTTGCATCAGGCATATTAATTGCAGAGTAGGGCTTCCACATAAAATATCAATGTACTGGAACAAACTGTTAATGTACCAGAATATGAACACTTACATTCATTTCTGGAGCTTTAAAGGAATCATTTCCCACTCTCCATTTTTTCTTTTTTCTTTTTCTTTTTTCCTTCTATACCTCTGGAGATGGTACTGTGTTTTAGTCAGTTAATGAGAACTATGTAACCACTGTTTCTCAAAAAAAAAAAAAATCCTAATTAGATTAAGTGCAATAGGGCTTCGTGACTCATTTCTTCTGGGGAACAATACAATAAGCTATTAGGGAAAGAGAAAAAATAGAGGGTTCGGAAGAAACTTATTTTAGGGTTGTTTTTAAGAAACATGACATGGGAGACCGACTTTATGCTGCAGTTGGAGGCAGAGAAGAACACTCCACTTTATTTGCATTTTATTTCTCAGCTGTGAGGAGGATGCCTAAGCTAGTAACAGTGGAATGGGAAGTTTTATAAGTAATTTTAAGTTGAGCTTTTGCAATGTAAGTTTAGTTGTAGAAAAGAGTATATTATGGTTATTTGTTTCATGGAAGTACTTAAATTATATATTCTCTTGGAACCATTAAACTGTGACTGTCCATTTTACAAAAAAAGGATTCCGATAAATAAATGGATATAATTCTACATTATTATATGTCTTATTGATTTGGGGTTTAATATAGATGATAATAATTTGATTGCAGTAGAATATAGACCTCATTTGTTCTATAATGATGACTTTTCCTATAATGCAACAAAGAAGCAGTGAAAAGAAAACTACAGCATAATTTTTTTTAGATTTTTTTTTCTGGAGCCCATATGCAATAAACAAATTATTTTTAACTGGTAAATATTTATTGAATCTGTCTCAGATGTTTATTTTGAATTGTGCGTTTTTTCACATTTGTATTTTATTTCACAGTTTTTTTTTGATGCTTAAAAATATCTGTTATTTTTGTTAGCTACAAGCAATGGCAGAATGGGGACCTAGTTTTCAAAGCTGTTCTAAGAAAGAGAGAATTTGGACTTGCATATCACAGCTATAAGCAGTGAATTATCTCACCAGGGAGAGAAGAAATACTATCCACACAATGCAACAGGAGACTTGATTCATTTTGTGTCTGGAGTGATCCTTGCAGTAGCACCTCCTGAAATGAGTTTCCTTTTCAATCTCCAGGTGAAAAAGGACTGAGAGTAGCTTGCTTCCATCATCAGGGAAAACATTATTTTTAACCTTTTATTGTGGAGAAAAATGTATGTGGTGTGTGTGTGTGTGTGTGTGTGTGTGTGTTATGTATGTGTGCATGCATGCTTCATTTTGCAATACTTGCTTTGAATACAAAATGTATCGTGGATTAAAAATAAAGATTTCATTTTCTCAGCGTTTAAACTTAGCTTAATCGATGGCAAAAGTAATTTGATAATTGTTGCTTAATTTGGTAAGGGTGGTGTAAAAGTTCCTTTGCTGTATCATGCTTGCAGACAAAGAGGCAGAAACACATACTCTGTCAGGAGAACATGGGTAATGGCTGGAACAGAAGCTTTCTTTGAATGTGTTAGGCGCCAGCATTTTGAGCAGTGCTGTAAATGCCCTAGTCTGCTTTGGTTTTCTTTTGTTAGGTGTATTTTAAATTATAGTAAAACAATTGAATGTGAGTTGTAAAAGCAATTGTTTCTGGATGGTTCTTGCAGAGGAATGCCTCTTGTCTCTAGATGCTTCAATCCCGGTTTGTAATGTTGCATAGTGCAAGACCCTGCCTTTTCATGTCACACACACACACACACACACACACACACACACACACACACACAGATAGGAAGGAGTTTCAAGCATCTCATTCTGTAAATCTGTTACTGAATTTCACCAGGTAAAGAGCTATAACATTGACAGAATTTGCCTTCTGTGAGAAACATGTGAGCAAAACATAATGCTTGAAAGAATGCCATAAATTGATGTAGCAGTAATCTGAAACTTTATGAACTTGTTAATTTAGTAAAAATTCTTTGTGGATTATAAAAAACAATTTCAGAAGTAGTGATTTTATTCACATGCTCCTCCTACAAATGCATCTACCTTTTGTTTGCATATGCAAAAGCGGAATACAAATTAATCTCACTTCAGACTGTTTTCAACTGCATTCAGGAAACTACAATGTCCTTTACTTCCTTATGTGAAAATTTTGGCTTCAAAAATTGATTTTTGGTTATAGCTTTTATTTTAGTTTTTGCTTTCACATTCTTCGGAAGAGAGAAATTTAATCTCTTCAACTTTGTTGGCAAATTACATTGATGAATGCGCTCTGACAGGAAGCTTTCCTGAAATGAAAAGGACTCCCGTGTAAGGGTGGGAATAACTATTCTAAGAGCCTTTTATGGTGCCGTTGCCAGGGAAACCACGGCTTTGTCTGTACGTGTTTGGAATGGCTTCCTCCCTAGAACGAGGCTTCCAGAGAGTCACTGTGTGATGTTGATGAAATGAAAAGAACGAACCTATTTTAGGGGATTAACTTCAAATTAAGAAAGATAGCGTATTTAGAGGACAGAATTTTGAAAAGAGTAAACATATAGAGTTGTGAGGAAATTGAAGTCAGTGTTGATTTGGCCTGTTCATTTGGGAATGACTGGAAGAATATGCTCATCTTTTCACAAGCCTTCTTGCCTATTTCCATGTTCATGGAGGAGTAAGCAAACAGAATATTATATGTGAGTCCTACCAAATAAGCTTGGAGATGAGGGATCCTAATATTTGTACAAATAGTCAAGGTCTCTCTCATTGGCAGCCCTGTTGTTTTCTTTCAATGACTGAAAATCACAATGAAATGCTGGAACTGGGATACTCTCAGAGCAGCCAAAATGAATTGACTCTGAGATAAAAAACACAGGGAGCAACTATGTTGCAGCAATTTTCATTTTTGCCAAAACCATTCAGGAATGCCATACTCTGAAATTATAGAAACGAATATTAACATAAATAAGAGGATGATGTGTTTTTACTGTTGTTCTAAATTTAATTTGTGTGCATGTAAATATGAATGCATGTGGGTGCACAAATATGCATAGATGAATATTATGGGATATATATGAATATTATGGATGTGAAATATTATGTAGAGCCCATAAGTCAACCTCAGGTATCATTCTGCAGTTGATATTCTGTTTAGCTTGTTTTATCATGGAGAGATTCTCTCATTTGGTCAGGAATGTAATGATTATACTGGAATAGCCAGTCAGTTCTGCCTGCCCCTTGCGTCTCGGGTACCAGGACAACAAATAACCCTAGTGTGTAGCTTTACAACATGGATTCTGAGCATCATAATCAGGCCCTGTGCTTCTGTGGCTAGTACTTGTCCACACAGTCATCTCTTGTGCTCTAAAATATTCCTCGGGAAAGGACAGCAAGCAGGCCTTAAAACAACACAAGTGAAAGAAACTCAAACTTCCAATTTCTTTTGAACAGTCCTTGCTGTTGAAAACTTTGATTTTGGCTCATGATGGACAGGGAGCAGGTTTCTAAATACTTTTTCACCATGAGTAGATGTTCAGTAAAATTTTGCTCTGTCATTCTATGCAAGAATATACAAAATAGCAGAACTAAAAGCCAGCCTTATGTAATGACTCATATTATTAAAAACATACAATTTTAAGAAATATCTTCAGAAAAATTAAAATATTATTCAAATAAGTCAGTTCCAGGAAAATTGGCACTGTCAGTGTTTTAAGTATGCTATGTAGTCAGGAAGAGAAACATCAGAATAATAAACCAGACTTTGCAAATTAGTGTTACTTAAAGATACATTTCCAGATGACTCTATTCCATATATGTTTTTCTTAAAACACTATTAAATGGTAAAGGGTGTATTAAGCAATAGATTACAAAAGCAAAGTATAATGGCTAGTTTTACATGCCTAGTGAAATGAACAGTAAGTCAGTACAGAATCCGACATTACTCCTAGGATGCATTAGTCACTGTGTTGAAGTATTATTGTGCACTGAGATAAGATCTCAGTTCAGTGGTTCTCATTCTCCCTCAAGTAAACACAGCATCTAGGGAACCTTAAGAAAATCTAAATTCTGAGCTCTGAATTCACAATTTGTATTTCACTGAAATTATTCTGATTTTATAGTACCAGGAGACCATCACAGAACAAGTCACTCATTCTTTTCAATTGTCCTGAACATTGGATATATTTAACAAAATTTTAAAATTATAATGTCCAGGTAGCACTCAAAGCCAACACTTGTGAATCTGAAATTTTCTGTTTCTTCAAATGATTGCCATGCAGTTTGTGAAAGGTCCCCATACCCCAGTATTGGGTTTCTCTGCTGATACAATAAATCAGATCAGTCCCAATTAAAAGTTCAGGTTTATTGAACAAAACACCCCTGGGTGATTCTCAGGGGAAAAAAGCAGGAGAGAAATCGTGTGGTAGATAGATCTAGTGGTCGGGTCTCATATACCCTATAGGAGTGGTCCTGAACATCTTGGTGGGGTGGGGTTGGAGGCTGC
The DNA here is from genome assembly GCF_903992535.2 of Arvicola amphibius. Classification (NCBI taxonomy): domain Eukaryota; kingdom Metazoa; phylum Chordata; class Mammalia; order Rodentia; family Cricetidae; genus Arvicola; species Arvicola amphibius. The sequence goes on from NC_052053.1 coordinate 125,282,874, forward strand.
CACTTTGTGGGCTTTCTGAAAGTAGAGTCTGGAGAGAGGTAGAGCCCAAGCACAGCTTCCACCTAAACAGTTTGGGTGAGAATCATGGTACCAGCAGAAGTGCAGTTCTGGCAATAGACTATTGTTAGAGAGTACATGGACTTGTGAGCAGATCTTGAGGGCCAATACAGGACAAGTTCATAGCGAGAGCAATGTGAATCTCATGATGTAGAAATGGAGTCTATATTTAAATCAGGCTACAGAACACTGGATTTATAATTGTAAACCACTGCATGAGCAGAGTCCAACATGCCAATAATGAGAAAAGAGAGAGAAAAGCAAGAAAAGAGAGAGAAAAGCAAGAAAAGATGTGTGGGAACAGTGTCTTAGAAGAACAAAGTGGGAAAGGGCCAGAAATAAAAACTGAGAACAATATACCAGGAATTTAAAATGAACCATGAAAAAAATAAAGGGGGTAGGGTGGCTTTTAAGAAAAACTGGAGTGTTGTAGACCACATGGTGGCCATTGTTGTTTTACAAAGTTCCAATATTTTGACTTTGCAGACCACAATTCTCCATCACTAAGACCCCTCTAAGGCTAAGGAATCTGAAGAAATATGATAAGATGCAGAGGTTACAAAGGACAACTGCCAACTGTGTTTTCAGGACATGATGGGGTTGTAGCCCTTAATACATAGCATAACTGTTATTTTTGGTGATTCCTACCATGTGTCATGAGAGTTCTCTTATAACTTTTCCTTTGGGAAATTTTGTGTGGGCTTTGAAGGATGTAATGTGTAAAACAGCAGCTTCTTTAAACAAAATAATTATTTGAGAAAAAATTCTCTGCTACCGTGGATCCAGGAATTCCATTGTGCCCTTCTAATTGCACAAAGAACAGGAAAGTTAGAGATTTACTAGACAAACATGATACCAAGGATGAAATGCCTATCATCCAGATCCCGAGCCTGGCACCATTAAGGGCAAGAGTTCAATTACTAAGTACTTAGAAATCAAAATGGTACATTATAATGGAAAAAGGGTAAGACATCAGGCCTTCTCTTTTGGGAATGTATGAGGGGAACAGGATCATGTAGCAAGACTAAGACACAAAGGGACACAATTAGGAAACAGCTCAGCATAAACCCTGCATAAGGCCCTTTGAGGAATGAAAATTGCTCTTATATTGTAGTCAAGTGTTGGGTCTCCCAGAATTTTTTCCCCAGGTCAGGCATTTGGATAAGGAGCTTGAGAAAATTTCCTGCTTACTAAAATCAGTCACTCTACTTATTTGTGGCAGGAAGAACTTGTGGCCCTTCCTTTATGTAAGAGTTACTCAACCTTTGAGAACTATAAGCAATTAGATATTCACTGCACTTATAGCTCTTGTCTCAAGAAAAACTGTTGTAATGAAGTTAATGGCCACTTTCTGTCCCTGAATCATTGAGTCTGCTTTCAGTCTTGCCCGTGACTAAACTACCAAGAACAAAAGGTGTATTCCCTTTCCAATAAACGACTCTGGCAGCCATCCTGATTCATTCTCAGATCCTGTAGGTCTCTCCTTTCTTCCCTTTTCGAACTCCACACATCCTCTATGGGACCTGAACCACCACGAAGCGGGTCTTCAGCATGGGAGCAGTCCTTCTGAGGTAGAGTCTCTGCAGAGCTGGTTTGAGCAATTTGGTGCAGGTGCATACAGCAACAACTGTTATATATTAAGGGCTACAACCCCATCATGGCGTGAAAACACAGTTAGCAGGGTTAGCAGGTGTTCTTTGTAACACCTTTCCATATTTCTTCAGATTCCTTAGTCTTAGAAGGTGTCTTCATTAGGGTTGGTTAATCCCAATGACAAGGAAAAGACCACCACAATTTGAGCCAAACTTGAAGCAAGTTTGAATTTTGTAGGGGTGCACCCAAGAGCTGGCCAGTGACTGCCTCCTAAGTAGAGTTAAAGAGAGCAGCCCCTAATCCATCTCTTGGAGCCCTTTTAAGTAGTTTAATCATCATAAGTAGTTTACTGAAGGGAGACAATAGGACAATCGGGAAATAAAAACCAGCATGTCATTACCTACCATGTGATTAGGGACGGGTCAATGAAACTCAGAGAGGGTGAGGGACTGCAAGAAGATGCGGGAGGATAAGCATGTTCTTTTTTTCTTTCTTTTTTGATTTTTTTGAGACAGGGTTTCTCTGTAGCTGTCCTGAAACTAGCTATTGTAGACCAGGCTGGCCTTGAACTCACAGACATCTGCCTGCCTCTGCCTCTGTCTCGTGATTAAAGATGTGTCCTGCCACTGCCTGGCCCAGCTCAGGGTGTTTTTAAAAGCAAGGTCATGAGTTGGGGAAGTTCAGGTTCCAGAAAAAAAGAGAGCAACTCAACTTACACTGTAAATTGTGTGTGTGTGTGTGTGTGTGTGTGTGTGTGTGTGTGTAAAGACAGCATAATGGCTCCTGTCTTCAAAGTGGAGCTAGGCAGGTTCTTCATGTTTCTGTTGCTGTGAAGAGACACCATGACCACACCATCTCTTATAAAGGAAATCATTTAATTGGGAGTGGTGCACAGTTTCAGTTGCTTAGTCCGTTATCGCCATGGTAAGAAGCATGGCAGTGTATAGGCAAATATGGTACTGGAAAATCTGAGAGTTCTATATTTTGACCCACAGGTAGCAAAAGAAGATTGTGTCTCACTGGGCATAGTTTGAGCATATGGGTCCTCAGCGCCCACTCCCACAGTGACATACTTTCTCCAACAAGGTCATAACTATTCTAATAAAGCCACATCTCCTAAGAGTGCCACTCCCTATGAGATAAGGATTCAAACACATAAGTCTATGGGAACTATACCTTCTCAAAACAAACCACATTCGACTATGTGACCCCCGTAGGCTTGTAGCCATAACATAATGCAAATGCATGTAGCTGAACTTTAAAAGTACCCATAATCTATGACAGTCTCAGCAATCTTTAAATGTTGACAGTTCAAAATCTTTTGGGATTCATGCATTCTTTTAACTGTAATCCCCTATACAATGAAAATCAAAAAGCAGATTACATACTTCCAATATATAATAGCATACACTATACATTACCATTTAAAATGGAGGAAATGGGGCATTACGAGGAAAAACTGGACCAAAGAAAAACCAAAACCAGTAGGCAAATTCTGTACTTAGCCTCTCCTTGTCTAATGTCAAATCTCTCTATGTATCTCCAACTCCTTTCATCTTTGTTGATTGCAACCTACTTCTTTCTTTTGGGCTGGTTCCACTTCCTTCGAGCAGCTCTTCTTAGTAGGTTTTCCTGGAGATCCCATGACTCTGGTATCTCCAACATCTTGGGGTCTCCAAGACAATTCAGACTTCACCTTCACAGCTTCATACAGTGACCTCTCTAGGTCTCCATACAGGAACACTTCTACTACTACATGTCAGCTTTCTCTACTCACAGGAGGAGATTCCATAACCCTTTCTTTTTATCCTTGAGTTTAAGACAGACCAATATGGCCAAAGCTGCCAAGTTCTGCTTCTTGCTGGGGCTTGAACATGGCCTCCACTTTTAATTACATCTTCCTTAACTTTCTGTTTTCCATGGTTTCCTACACTGCTTAGCCTTGACTGTCCTGGAGTTTGCTCTCTACACTAGACTGGCTTTAAACTCAAGAGTTCTATATACCTCTTTCTCCTGAGTGCTGGGTTAAGTGTGTATACTACAAAGCCTGAATCTAAGCTGTTCTTTAGTTTTTTTTCACAGGGTTGGAACATAGCTAGGTGGGATCTTGCCCTGAATTCACCTCTCCCTTTATTTAATTTCTTAATCTGTTAATCTTCTTGAGCACAGGAATTACCTCCGTTCCACTTTCTAGTATCCTTTTTTTCCTCAGTCTGTAGATTTTGTATTTTTACTTGGTCAGCTTATTTCTTTTCAGTATAGATCTTCTTAAGAGTAAACACCAATAACTACAAAACAGAGACAATACTAGGCATTTTGGAGATTTCTTCTGCCAATGGAATTTATCCAAAATTCTTCACTTTATCATTAGGCAGACTCTTAAATCAAGGGCAAAAAGCTGCCACATTCTTCACCAAAATATTAAAAGAACAGTCTCTAGGGCACATATTGAATTCTTCTCCTCTAAAACAATTTGAGTTAAGCTCCCACAGTCCAAATCACCATTAGCACCAGTCTTTCATGTTCCCACTAGGATGCCCCATTAAGTTCCATGTAAAGCATTCAACTGCTTTTTTAACCCAAAGTCCCAGCATCTACTTTCTTCCAAACAAATGCATGGTCAAGCTTATTTTAGCAAATACCCCAGTACTTGGTATCATTTTCTGTCCTAGATAAAGAGTTTCTCTTTTTGAAGAGATACCATGACCATGGCAACTCTGATAAAGGAAAACAATTTATGATGGTTTACAGCTTCAGAGGATTAGTCTGTTATCATTAGGGAGAGAAGCATGGCAGTGTGCACGCAGACATGGCTCTGGAGAAAGACCTGAGCATTGAGTGATACTCTTGGAGGTTTAATGAGACTTATAAATGACTTGAATGACTTATGAATGGGAAATGTAATTGGTCAAGATAATTATCAGTAACTCATAAAGTTTGAAGCATCATATCTTATGCAAATAGTTGTCTCTCTTTGACGATAAACAATTTCTAACATTCTAAGTGAAGCAAACATGGAAATGCCACGTCCTGGGAAGACCAAGACAGTGGTTCTAGGATGAGAGAGAAACAGAGAAAATAAATGTAAATCAGTAAATTTCGAGTTATGTTACTGTCTGTTCACAAATAACACACATGCACATATACTTATACACACATAAATAACATGAATCTATTGCATATGGTAAAAAGTGGAATTTAAAATAGGAAGAATCAATATGAGAGAGTGGGGGAGGAGAAGGAGAAAGAAAGAGAGAATGAAGAGAGAAAGAAAGAGAGAGAAAGATTCAGTATAGCCCAGGAGGTCCACAATATTCCACAATCTGACAAGCATTCTGGAATAGACAGAAGGCCAGGACACATCATACATGGTTAGATTTGTCCTTTTGAGTTTGAGAAAAGGATAAAATTTTCAACAAGTTTTCATAGGATGACAATAACTCAAAGATTATTTCTAGCTTCTAAGAGTTTTCCTGGTGGGGAGTGTGGGTACTGATGAGCTTGTAAAAATGTATAGTATTTTATGAAGTGTTACAATGATATGAATTTTGTATTAGTTCTTAAGTATTGACAGATTCAGCAAATGTTGATTAAGAAAAGAATTCATAATCAGGAAGGATAACTGGTACTTCATTTCATTAATAAAAGAGTAGAATAAAATGACTTGAATACAATATTTGAAAGTATACATGGTGGAGCCGAAGAAAAGCCATAGATGTTAAATCTGATGTGATTTACTAATGAATAGATAAAGCTTTATAGTGAAAATTGGGCAAAAATAAATGATTTCCAAATAATTATTCTGAAACTGGAGAGATTTTATTACAGATGGTAGTATAGGATAGCTGGAGAAAATAATTTATGATAGGATTTATTTTTGGATAAATATATCCTAATTTTGGACTCAGGCACAGGCTATTTTGTGACCCCAACAAAGCATGTGAAGCCCAGCAATGTAAGGCAAATGCCACGCCTAGAGATGGCGGTCCATGTCTTCACATAGAAGTAGACAAATTTCTCTAAATGTTCCTAAGTATTGTCACAGAAATTCTGCAAGGGTATGGGAAAGCATATTCAACAATACCAGGTTAAGACATATTCTATAAAAAAGGATATCATTTAATAATTACAACAGTGTATTATTATATTTATTGCTGTTATTACTAATAGTAGTAGTAGTAGGAATAGGAGGTGGAGGAGAAGTAGTAATAATATATTATTGCTACCTTGTTCCACTCCAGTGCATCAAGAGACTTATTTGAAAATTAGTATACACTGAAACTACCAAAATCAATATTGCATGTTGAATAATCATATTTATTAGAAGCTATCCAAAGAGAATTGTTAATGACAAAGTTTATATGTATAGTAACATTGAGTCAGATCAAATCTCTTATGTGCCAATGACTTACCAAGGCCATATGTCCAGTGAATATGCTAATCTTCCACTTTTGAAGAAAAGTATTAAACATGTACAGTAGGGCAAAGAGAGAAGACTATGGAATAGGTAGTCACTTTTGTGTTGCTATTGTTATGACAAAATTTCAGTATGTAACTTTAGCTGGATTGGAACTTCCTGTTTAGACTTTGCTGTCATGGTACCCATAATGGTTCACCTGCCTCAATCTCCAGAGTGTTTATGTACCCCAACACACCAGTACTTTAAGTTTTAGTTCCCATATAAAAATAATATAATATTTAAGTTATGACTCTCATCTTTAGGGACCTGAAAATTGAAATATATGGGATAACATTTCATGATTCTTTGTTTTTTTTTTATTTGAGGAATGTATAATTATAGAATTATCAAAAATATTTGGACCTACATAATTAATATGTGTTGTTGTTCAAATATTTATAATAATTTGATTATAGTCTTACTTACAGTCAAAGGACATGTATGACATGGTGAACACAAACTAGTATAAGCGGAAAGAAACTGATAAAGAACTCAAGGGAATGAAATTCTAGGACAAAATTCTATTTGCACAAGTACAAAGTGCATTGCAATTCATGTAAGCAGAAATGTATTGTTTTGTGGGTTTGCATCATTCTGAAAACAGCCATTTCCCAGTCCTCATTCCCACACAGAAGCAGTGTATACCAGGAGTTAATTTCTTACTGCAATTCGATTTGTGAATATTCTCAAGGTGCAAATTGTGTTGCCCTCTACTCAAATGAAGATTCTTGAACTGTAATTGGGTGACTATTTCATAAGTCACATTGTAAGCAGGATATATGACATGTAAATGATGTACCAGTGAAAGGACACCAAGAATCAAGTATGTGAGCACATATGATAATAGAATTCTCAGCTACTTAAGAATGCATCCATATCTTCCATAGTAACTAATACACAAACATTTTTATTTTTAAAAAGATATCTGGTAATTTCTAATATGATCCAAGTTTTTTTTTATTCGGTGGATTCAACCTACTATAGAGAAATGAAAACACTTGGATAGTTTTGAAGTCTGATTTGGAAAATGTGCAGGACTATGGCATTCTGCAACTCCCGAACATGCAAGGGCTTAGTGTTGCTACTACTTGTGTCCTACAGCTGCTGCTGCTCGCGGTATAAGGCACGGAGACACAGATGGTCATGAACTAGCTCGTTCAAACCCAGACAGGGCCCAGAAACACCTCCCAGAAGAAGCATTTCAAATACATACACCGTAGCTTTATGGAAATGGGCTTAGGTTTGCGTTTTGTATTGATTTGAATCGCTTTTGCATTCAGTTATTTTAATATTAAATTTGTTTTGACTCCACAAAGTCTTCTCAGTGTGGAGCTCAGGTTGGCCTTGAGTTTTTAGCAGTTCTCTTGCCTCTCCAGCTAAGTAGTAGTAGTGTATAGACAAATGACAACCCAGGAGGGCTCAGGGTTTGTATTATTATTATTATTATTATTATTATTATTATTATTATTATTATTATTATTATTATTGTGGTTATAATTGCCATTGTAGATTACAGATTTTATATAAGGGATTTTTTTTTTGTTCTGGTGTTATTATTGTTGTGTGTTTCTTTGTTTGTTTTTACTTAGGTCCTTTATCTTCACTGACTACAAAAACACTAGAATCTCACCAATTCCAGGAATCAAATGAAAGAAAAGTAGAGAGAATGAGGGAGAGTGACAGAGGGAAATCCTCTCATACGTAAGAATGCAAATGAGGTCCTCTCTTGGCGTTAACATCTTTTTTTTTTCTGAAATGAGAAAAAAACAAAACAACAATAACAACAACAAGAAGACATATTTGCTAATTCCTGACCCAACCTCGGGTTAAAACTGAGTTCACCTGACCCTCAGGCATGTATCTTATGTGAAGCATCTATAACTAACCTGACATTGTTCTGCATCTGTAGCTGCAGGCCTTTTGTCTCTCCTTCCTGATCAAACAGTGATGCCATGGTAACACAGCTTTGCCCATGTTTGTAGAGCTTCATATCCTGTCATGCTTGCCAACAGGGTCACCACTAGTGTCAATGAAAAACACCCACCCTGTGGATTTTGCCTATATAATCCCCCCACCCCCCCGCTTTTCGTGCTCAAAGCTGCTTCCTTAGACAATGTAGTCATTGATAGTAGGTGTCCCTGGTCAGGTCTGTGTAGCTCAGTGAAGACTTTGAATCCATAAAGATTCCACTCTGGTTACCATCTCTTGGATAAGAACAAGCCAAACTACAAAAACTCCAATTCTGAAAGTCTTTTCATCTCTTAGTGTCATCATGAAAAGTTTAAAGTTCATGACAAGTACCTATCAAATTTGGAAACGTTTTCTCCTCTCTCCACTTCCTTCCTCTTCGCATTTCATCTCATCCATCCCAATCTGTGCTTTCCTTTTCCTTCCTCCTATATAACTACACTCATCCTGTATTTTATAGGTCTGATATGAGTTGTCGTAATTGACTATTCATGTGTTTCATGCTTCAGTAAACAATCATTTCTTAAAATCAACATTACCTTTTAATCAATTTATGAATTCCCATTTTTCTTCAAAATATATGAACTCAAGAAATTCATCATAAAATGAACAAATAATCTAATAAAAAAGTTAAAAAGAGAACTCTCAACAGAGTAATATAAAATGGCTGAAAGACACTAAAGGAAATGTTCAACATCCTTAGCCATCAGGGAAATGCAAATCAAAACAAGTCTGAGATTTCATTTTACAACTGTAAGAATGGCCAAGATCAAAAACACTGTTGACAACTTATGCTGGAGAGGATGCAGTGAACAGGAACACTCCTCCATGGCTGGTGGGCAGGTGCTTTAAATATCAGTGTGGCAATTTCTCAGAAAATTAGAAAACCACCTACCTCGAGACCCAGCAATACCACTTTTGGGTATATACTCAAAAGATACTCAATCATACCCCAAGGACATGTGTTCAACTACATTCATACCAACATTATTTGTCATAACTAGAACCTGGAAACAACCTAAATGTCCCTCGACTGAAGAAAGGATAAGGAAAATGTGGTACATTTATACAATGGAGTATTATTACACAATGGAAAAAATAATGACATCTTGAAATTTGTGGGGAAATAGATGCATCTATAAAACATCATATTGAGTGAGGTAATCCAGACCTAGAAAAATGAATAAAATATGTACTCACTCATAAGTGGCTTTTAGACATAAAGCAAAGAAAAATCATCCTACAATTCACAATCCCAGAGAACCTGGACAGCAAAGAGGAGCCTAAGAGAGACATACATGGATCTAATTTACATGGGAAGTAGAAAAAGACAAGATCTCCTGAGTAAATTGGAAGCATGGGATCATGGGAGAGGGTAGAAGGAGAGGGGAGAGGAAGGGACAGGAGCAAAGAAGAGAAAAATATACAGCTCATTAAAAACAGTTTTAAAAAAAGGAATACCAGGCTACAGGGAGCAGATGGAGTATGAGATCATGAGGAAACAAGATGGTCAAGTTGGGGAAGAGACAAAGAGAGAGAGAAATGAAGGAGATATCTTATTGGAGGGAGTCATTATGGAGTTAGGGAGAAAGGTGGTACCTGAAAAATCTCCAGGAGTCCACAAGAATGACCCCAGCTAAGACTCCTAGCAATAGAAGAGAGTACCTGAACTGGCCTCATGTTAAACTGGTGACTACCCTAATTGTCATCATAGAACCTTCATCTAGCAACTGATTGAAGCAGATGCAGAGATCCACAGCCAAGCACTGGTCAGAGTCCTGAAGTTCAGGTGAAGAGAGGAAGAAGAAGGGATCATGGGAAAATTCATAGAAATACCTGACCCAAGCTCACAGACTCTGAACCTATAGCCAAGGAGCCTGCTTGGGACCAAACTAAAGCTTCTGCATGTGAGTGACAATTTTGGGGTTTGGCCTGTTTGTGGGGTCTGTGGCAGTGGGACTAGGATCTATCCCTGGTCCATGAGCTGAAAGTTTGGGTTTCATTTCCTATGATGGGATGCCTTGCTCAGCCTTGATGCAGGGGAGAGGGAATTGGTTATGTCTCAACTTGATGTTCCAGGCTTTGTTGACTCCCTATGAGAGACCTTACCCTTTCTGAGGAGTGGATGGTGGGGGGAATGAGTGGGAGGTCAGGGGAAAGGGAGGAGAGAAGAGAGGAAGATCAGTAGTTGGTGTGTAAAATGAATTTAAAAATTAAAATAAAAGGTAAAAATTAAGTCTTTCAAAAAATGAAGTTATGTGTCCATTTTTTATTTTTTCCCTCTTTCTCCTCTCTGTCTCTGCCTTTCCCTCTCCCACTCTGTGGTGTGTGTGTAAATGTGTGTGTGTGTGTGTGTTGATTGCACCCAGAGTCTTCATATGCTATAAGGTGCTATGCTCTACCCTCAGCTACACTCTAAATTTTGTTCTGTTTTAACCAAAATATTTTAAAATTTTTATCCATATACTTAAAGAGTAACACTAATAGTGCTGAATATGAATGCAACTGTAACAAATATAAGGCCAAGTGAATTCTCTTCTGAAATAAAGAGAAGAATCAGAGTTATTGCTGCCATAGTATTGGTAAGAGTTCAATCGCAACCGTTTGTGTATTACACCTATGCTTTAGATGCACTAAGGCTATAATGAATATACCGGTAGCCAATTGGCATATGTGAAAATGCATTTTTATGTGTAAATTAATAAAATATAGTAATTCAGTTATACTAGACATATTTTAATTGATATCAATGTTCTCCACAGAAGCTCAAATCTTTAAGGAATAGTGCATTTGACATAGTTGGCTTTAACTCAAAACATTCTAAATTAGTGATGTCTTTCCTGATTCTTTCTCCCTAAATGTTCTACCCTTATGTCTGCTTTCTACTTTAATAACCTCTGTATACACATGTACACACATACAAATACACATGTACATACATGTACAAATCTAGAGTCTTTAAATGGGAGAAAATATGCAATATGTGTCTTTCTGAATCTTCTTTCTTATTTGATATGATGATTTACAATTTCAACTATTTTTCCTCAAATGTTACCATTATTTTTCTCTATACCTGAACAAAATTTCATGTAGTACATTTACCACAACTTAATATGTTCATTTTTTTTTCAACTGCTGAAATAGTGCAGGAATAAGTAGAGGTATGCAAACTTCTGTGTAGGATGTTTACTCAGCCTTTCACATGTGCTCCCATGATTACCATAACTGTGACATAGGTTGTCTCAGTTTTATATTTTTACATTTTAATAGGCTCCCCCTTCCTTTTCCTCCCTCTATCCTCTCTCACTTACCATTTTTCAAACCCCCGTAAGCCACCTCTTTCAAGTTGATTGCATTTTCTTTTATACTTGTTACCTGTATAAATATTTGTACTATGTATGTGTATGCCTATATAAAAAAACACTAACATACACATAAAAAACCTGCTGAGTTCATTTTTGTTATTTGTTTGTATATGGTTTAGTTTCTGTTTTTCTTTTTTCTTTTTCTTTTTTCAAGACAGATTTTCTGTGTGGTAATTTTAGCTGTCATGGAATGCTCTCTGAAGACCAGGCTGGCCTCAGACTCACAAAGATCCAATTGTCTCTGCCTCCCAAGTGCTAGGATTAAAGGTATGTGCCACCTCCACACAGCTAGCTTTTGATTTTTAAGGAACTTTTTTACTAATGACGATAAAAAGTCTAAAGTCCCTTCTAGCAATGTATACATGTTTCTCTTTCACCGAGGTGTATATTCTCATCTCTTCACCACCTCAAAATTTAAAGCAAGCAGCACAATTAATTACGTATTTCCCTATACATACCAGGTCACACAAATGCATGTAATAGAATCAACTACATGGGCTAAGGGTTTGGAAACATGTTTGTAGATGCATTTGTCCCTGCAATCTGACCGTTAAGAGCATTATGACATTCTCCTGTGAGAATCTGAAAAAAATATTAAAAAATGGAACAAGAAAGGAGGAATGGTTAGGTGTTAAAATGTTAATATCAATGTGTTCCCATCTTTTGTGCTGAAATATCTCACTATTACATAAAGATCACACACTGTCATTTCTGTAACTTTTCCACCCTTGCATTTAATTCACCCTCATCACTCTCCGCTCATTTTGAAGCTTCCATTCCCTTCTTTCCTATACGATCATCACGAAGTTTGTAAACATGGCTTATAAAGAGAAAAAAATTCTTTAAGAATTAGATACAATGTGCTAGATCCTGTCATAGAAATCTTATTCAAACTTATTATGTATTGGACCATTTGACAAAGAAACTGATGGTTTGGTATCTATTCATTAAAGCATTAAGTTGCTGCCTGTATTTTAGAACCACAAAGAAACTTGCTGCCCCTGTTGTTATGTGAAGAACACAGGTTTTTGTGTTTAGAAGTGTTTTCTCTGTTATTAAGAGTTAGTACCTCAGAATTTTCTTTCTATGCTTTGAAACTTCTGTAGTTTGAAAATTTCAGGAAACATTCATTTAACAATAGATTGGATAGAGGTTTAAAGAAAGAATTGATTTGTTTCTAATGGAAGCCTCATAACTTTTGCCAGTGGATATGCAGTAAGTCCCGTGTCTCCTAAACAGGAAGGAGGCCTTCATGTTGATAACTTCACAACAGAGTCTTTTTATACACGTCCAGAAAGTGAGACATATTCATAATGCCATCTTTGATATGAAAAGCAAGATAAAACTGCCTGAAATCTAGAGAATTAGTCACTGCAAGTTTTATATGAAATGATGCTGTTTGCTTGCTTTAAATGAAATATTTTAAAAAATGGAGAGAAGATGCTCACAAATTTATCCAGTCAAAAGAATAATTTTCCAGATTCTTTAAAAATGCTTGATATAGAAAATTAAAATTTCCTTGTGAGATTTACCAGTTCCCTCTTTTCATTGTTCTTTTTAGCATTTCATGATTTTCCTGAATGCATTAGCATTTTGCTGTCAATTTGCCTTGAAAGTCACACACCCATTTAACTGTATTTGTTAATACTGATTGTAGAAGAGAACTCCTCTAAGTAGGAAACACTATTTTCTTTAACTTCTGGTGGAGACATGACTACTTTATTATATTTGATTAAATATGAACATTCCACGTGATTATAAAATATAGAGGAAAATTAACACTTTCCATGATTTTAACTTTTATTTGCTTTCTATTGTTTTGTTTATTTTCTTCATTCATCATTTTCTGGGTTTACTCTAATGTTCAATCTCAAAGGATTCCTTTGGTAAATTGTGAATGTCATTATGTTAAAATAACTAAACAACTATTTACCAATGTATTTTCATGACTCAATTCTTAAGCAAGTTGTGTGTTTCAATTCACTTTGTATGTATGAAAATTGTTACAGATTTTTTTCTGAAATTAATCTCATCCAGATGAAAACATCAAACCATCATGAGACACATCCAGGTCATAATGAGAAGAGACAGAAATATGCAGATTCATGTGCTCCATCGTCCTCACAAAGGGTAGGGGTGGCTCTTTAGAGGGGGAGAAAGCATGCATTTAATAAAACTATCTCTGAAAGTGACTTTGTCCAGAGTGAATGGGAAATACTCAGATCTGGATGTTTTAGATGACTACGGGATGTTACCATCTAAAATCTTAATAAAAATTCAGTTTTTAAAGCCATTTTTTTCTGAACTTAAACAATTTTCCCTTGCCTCCCCAAATTTGGTCCCCTACTTCAGAGGGAAAGCAGTTTAATCAAACTGCTATCATATCCAGGGACGAGAAAAGGACGCAAAAGTGATAAAGATGTGTGTCTCTTTCCCTCAGAAATGCAAATTAAATATTTCCATTCAAATGGAAGGAAAGGTTAATGTGTTTCTATCAAATAGAAAATTCTTATCCAAAAGTTATTGGTTAGCAGTGAAAATTGTGAAAGCAAGATTTGCATATATTCAATGAATATGTGCTGCTCCTTTTAAGGGAAGTGTATTAAATTATAACTTAAAGTTATTAATTTTGTTAATGGCATATGTGTCAGCACTCTGAGTCAGTAATGTATAAAATTACACACTATTTTTAACACAATTCTATGAAGTGAATGTCTCCTATGGTTCATAAATATGATAAGAGTAAGATTAAATATGAATAATTAAATTGTATTTTGAGTATAGTTTTAAAGATAAAATTTGCACTTGAAGCCCCAATAACATGTTGCTATATATATCATAACTACTCATGCTGGGGAAAAAACCAAAGTAATGAGGAATGGTAAAAAGGAAGACGAGCTGAACAGGGAAACACTGGAGAAAAGACAATAATTGTCCCATTGACATTTTAGTGATTTTCTTCCTGTTGACTTAAAACAATGAAGGCCTGCTCACCCGAGGTCCGAGTTCACTGTTGTCTTTTTAACCCTTCGAAAATAGAGAAGCCAAGTGGCGTAAGAATATTTCCAAGCACATGAAAAGTTAATAACACTCAGAATACTTCAGCAAAGGATTTCTAGATCCCTTGCTTGATTTGGCATCGTATTTCATGTTTCTCATCCTTATGTCAGGTTGGTGAGATGAATACAGGACAGAGTTAATATTTCAATCAGTTACTTGTGTTCTACTTTTAATAAAAATAACTAGCTACAGTTTACTATCAATAGCTTTGTTTTAGAAGCAAACATTATTTCATAAATATCTTCACAAGCTAGTGAGTTAGCTCAATATGGAAAATGCTTGCCTAACAGCCCTTACAACCTGAGTTGGATGCCCAGAGCCCATACAAAAGTGCTCAATGTGGCACCCTCCATTCGTAGCTTCAGCATTCTTAAAATGAGATGTGCGGCAAGCCAGGTGACTTGTAATGTGCCCAGTGCCAGAAACACTAGGGAACTTGTCTCAACAATGAGGAAGGAGAGAATTCACTCCTGAAATTTTCTCTCTAATCAACATGTTATGCGATGCACTGATACATAAAATTTTTTAATACTCTAGCTTCTTTCATGTTTAAAGTATTTGCTAATACATGTCTTTCTTCAGCCTCTCTGGATTCATGATATCACAACTATAATGAACAAGGTGTGCTGTGCAGACCCAGAGATTAAGATATAAAATAAAAAACAATTTTTGTCCTCAGAGCATTTCCTCTGGTATGGAAAACAACAATAAAATGTCAATATTTAAGAATTTAATATTTATGATACAAGCGAAAATGGTTAGTGCTACTAAAACCCATATTGTTTCTTTGTGCTTTAGCAAGATGTGTGAGGACATTAAACAAGATCTGAGTCACATTTCTAAATATCTGCTGGACATCCCACCAATCTGACTGTGCATCAGTTTGCTGTATTTCCTTACACCCAACTAGGCCCAATTTTTATTATCTTAAGTTTCATGTTTAATACCTTATCACCACTAAGACCATTGCTGAGAGAGAAACCAGATTATTTTCCTCGGATTCGCTGTTAGCAATGTGGACATACTCCTGCTGTTCTGCCATTTCTCCGTTCGGGAATTCCCATCCCCTCATTTGCATCATGCGCACTAGACCATGTCATTAGATATGACTCATAAGTTGTGGCATGATCGCATCAATTCCAGCCCAATATATTCTGCCCTCATTTAAATACAATGTTTTTCCTAATTACCAAACTGTCTAATACATTTTATTCATTGGGTTATATAATAAAAGATGAAGCAGAGTAGAATTCCATGGTAACATTTTTTTTAAAGAAGGGATTTAGGTTGTATTATTCAACTTTTTGGCTACTTTTCTCCCCATGCTTTGAGAAATCTGACAAGTATGAAGCTATAAATTCAGACTGTCCACAACAGCATTCTGTGAAAGTTCCCCTGGGACAAACCAACAACAAAATAGAAACAGCAAGGTCAAGACCAGATCAAAAGTCAGGACATTATTAATTGCACAAAGCTGTTTTTATATGTTAACCAATTGCCCAGTAATCTTGGGGTTCCTGTAGAGAACAAAGGTGCTGATGGTGATTCTCCCAGGCTGTTTGAACTCCAACTTTCTAAAGTGAAATGGAGTCATGGGTTAGTGTCACTGTTATTTATAATAGAATATCTTCATTTTTAATGACAGGCAGTGACTGGTAGATAAAGTAGTTCTCATTGTTTGTTTATAGCCTCTTTTAATATCATTTATTTAAGTGCCACTGCTCAGATTTATTGCAATTTCTGTTAAATTTATTTAGTATTTTATCTACCCCATTGACCTTTAACAACCTTTCAATGTTAGATACCAATTCCTTCTAAGTCTGTGTTATATAAAATACTTCTGTGTTTCATGCATAAATTTTTACAAAAACTTAGACTAGGACAAAAAATTTAAAAAAATAATTTAAAATTCTCAAAAAATTAAACAATAACATCACTAAAATTATGCATGTTTTATAGTATCGGTCAAAAAACCTTACCTTCATAACACATTTTTTTTAATAGAAGTCCAAATTATCTGTTTACATAAATTTTGAACTCAGGACATAGAGATCTCAACCTGGAACCAAGATCTCCCACACTGCTTGTGCACAAGTTCTAGAAGTTGCTAGTCTGAATCTAGGGAAAGAGATGCAATTAAAATTTTAGCAAGCTGTGAACACTGCACAATACACTCTAGACCAGCCAAGCAAGACTTGCCTATTGGTGCTATAGTGACAGGTCAGTGATGGAGATAATCAACTGCTTTGATTAGATAGGAGGCTCACAGGAAGAAATCCTCATCAGAATAGCTTAAAAGTTCATGGGCCAGGCTGGAAAAAAACCACTGCTGTTGTTTGATAAATGGACATGACGGATGTACCATTTTCTAAACATAATTATTTGTATATCTGTTTACTAGTGATGCCAGAAGCTTAGGTTAGAAAAGTTCCTTTTTATTTTGCTCATAATAAGTTCTGTGAATCATAACTGATTCAGCTGCTGAGAACAAGAGCCAGCTGAATGCTCAGCCAAAATATGAGCCATCTCTACCACCCACTTCAAGGTCCACAGAATATCATAAAGAAGATAAAATACAACATAGAGGAAGAAAAGTTGAGTGTTGTCTTTAGAGTATGGTATCACTCTGACATTACTGATCTCATAGAAGTATTGATGACTGTCACAAGACTTGAGCAAATTTGAGTCTGACAACATTCTTTATAGAATGTGGGGAAGGGTCCATTGAGAATCACATCTAATTAAATAAATTACTCATAGATAATGGTGTAATATGCCCCCTGACCTTAGTAGGCTCACAGACCTTAGTGGGTCTCCAGAACTTAGCACAACTGACACCATGATGGAAGGGACATTGACATTTAGACCTGAAACTCAGCATGTAGGCAGCAAAACCTGCCAAACTGAGAACAAAGACCTAATCCTTCCAAATCCACAGTTCTGGGAAATTTTCTAGATGTACTTGCTGTTTGGTTTCTCCAGTTCTACTACTAGATAACTCTTCATGCTAACTGAGGCGTATCAAACACAGATATTCCCACTCCGAGAAAAGGTTGGAACTGTATTCAGGTCCTGAATAGAGAGTCTAGTAAGTGGATGGCTAACGAAGACTTTCTCTTGGATTAATACCATGTCTAAGATGTCTTCTTCTCTGGTGGATCGATCACAACAATGGTAGAAAAGAGGGAGTCCTGACTTTATCTCTCATAATGTATCTATACAGTTACCAGTCACTGGACGAAGCAGAGATACTTTCCTTATCCAGAGAAGCTTATATTATTACAAATAATCCCTCACTCCAAATCCATTTAAGACTTGATAAAATTCAATAAGGCTGTCCCTTCATAAAACAGCAAATATTTTTCAAGAAATAGTAAAAAGAAGAAATAGCAAGAAAGAGGAATACAACCGAGAAGAAGTGGGTGGTAGAGATGACTCATATTTTGGCTGAGCATTCAGATGGCTCTTGTTCTTGGCATTTGAATCAGTTATGATTCATAGAAGAACTTATTATGAGCAAAATAAAAAGGAACTTTTCTAACCTAAGCTTCTGGCATCACTAGTAAACAGATATACAAATAATTATTTTTACAAAATGGGTGAGAATAAAGGAAGTTAATAGGAGATTGATTATGATAAAACACATCATATATACTTACAAAGAGTTATAATGAAGCTCATTATGACTTGATATTAATATATGGCCATTAAAATGATGATTAAAATGGTCTAGCTACAATTTTAATTAATAATTCTTGATATTTTTGGTAACAACTTTATGTTATATATTTTTCACATGTAAAGACAACTTGTCAGGAAGTTAAAACTATCCAAATTTAGGAAAATGAACAAATTTGTCTCTCAAACGGCACTCAGGAAAACATCATTTCTGTCATTTCAAGGTTCCTTAAAATGTGCTTTAAAATGTCTTAATATCTTGACAACATTATCAGTTTTCATGACTTTTTAATTGTTTTTAACTATTTGCTCACTTTCTCTTCTGTCAGGTTCAATATATGTTGGGATCTTTGATCCACCTGGACTTGAGTTTTGTGCATGGTGATTGACAAATTTATTTGCATTTGTCTACATTCCAGCATCCAGTTATGTCAGCACCATTTTGTAGAAGATGATTTCTTTTCTTCATAGTATAATTTCGGCTCCTTTGTCAAAAAGTAGGTATCCATAGATGTGTGGATTTATATATGGGTTTTCAATTCAACTCTGCTGATACACCTGTCTGTTTATGCCAATACCACACAGGTTCTGTAGTAAAGCTTGGAATCAGGGATGATGATAACCTCTAGCAGTTCTTTTATTGTAAAGGATTGTTTTAGGTATCCTGGGTTTTTTGTTTTTCCTTATGAAGCTGAGTATTTTTCATTCAAGTTCTGTGAAGAATTGTGTTGGGATTTTAATGGGGACTGCATTGAATCTCTAGATTACTTTTTGTAAGACAGCCATTTTTACTATGTTAATCTTACTGATCCATGTGCATGGGAGATTTTTCCATCTTCTGATATCATCTCTATTTTTCTTCAAATACTTGAAATTCTTGTCTTATAGGTCTTTAATTCACGTAATTAGAGTTACACCAGGATATTTTTTAATATTTGAGGCTATTGTAAAGGGTGTTAATTCCCTGATTTCTTTAGCTCTAACTTCTTATTGGCTAACTCTTACATCATAATTTAACTCATCTCCAATAATCTGTGCGTCACCACGAGGTCGTGGCCTACCAGCAAGTTTCAACACATCTGTCTCCAGCAATGGCTCCATGGTTTCTTTCTGACTCTACCTCCTTTCTCCCAGCATTTAGTTTCGTTTTCCCTGCCTACCTCTATTCTTTTGCCCTATCACAGGCCAAGACAGTTTCTTTATTAACCAATGGTATTCACGGCATACAGAGTAGAATCCCACATCAGATACTATACCACTAATAAGTGCAAAACCAGGGAACTGAGAACCCAAACCCCTGGGAGGGACTCTCAGATCCTGTCCAGTTGAACATGCCACGCTGGGACAGTGTGGCATCTTGTGTTCCTTACCACAAGTATCCACTTTCAAAATTCATTCATCCACATGCTAACAACCAACCCACTCAGCAACTTACCAGGAGAATTCATGTCATCCCATGTTCTCAACTCTAGCCTTTACTCAAAATTTTGTGATAAAAAGATTTAAGATATTGTCATTAATAAGGAAGCTATAGAAAGGATACTTGACAAAACACTTTGGTCTGACTAGAAATTTAAATATGCTCAAGAGGACAGAGAACAAACAGTTCACAAATAATCAAAAGAGGTCTTAGAAAACAACACCAGAATCACAAATGGTGGGAATTAATACATACTGCTAAATATTAACCACCATGTATAATCATCTTTTTTCCCTAATAAATAGAGACTAACACAATGAATTAGAAAACAGGATCAATTTTTTTACTGCTTCAAAGAGTCCTACCTCACCATAAATTGTAGATATTCTCTTGGGATAAAAGAAAGAAAAAGGAACTCCAACCAAATAGAACAAGTAAATGAGGAGTTATAAAATTTTACATCTGATAAAATATATTTAACCAAAACTAATCAGAAGAAATAAAGAAATAATCACCAATAGGATATTATAACTCTAAACACACATGTACCTAACAGAAACACCCAATTTCAGTAAAGAAATACTATTAAACTTCAAACCATCTATTGACCTCCAACACAGTGATAGTAGTTGATTTCAGTACCCCATAGTAAACATTAGCTTATCTCAAAGAAACTGGACAGAGAATCTCTGGAGTTAAATTACATCATAAATCAAATGGATATAATAGACTTATACAGAATGCTCCACCGAAACTTAAATAATTCACACTATTCTCGGTGGTTTCCAGAATTTTCTTGAAAGTTGGCAACATATAAGAATACAAAACTTAAGGACATGATAAAGACATTTATAACAGCAAATATTGTAATACTAAGTATCTACATCAAAACATTTGAGATCTCATGTTAATATTTAATGATATAAAATATATTTGGAAAAACAAGATCAAACAACAAGCAAAAGTAGAAGACAGGAAGAGATAATACAAACATGGAATGAAATTAGTGATGCAGAAATCTAAAACATCACAAATAACACAGAAAATATCCTTTGGAAAGATTATGAAAAATTAATCAGAAGGCAAAAGAGGACCCAAATTGAAAAAAAAGAGAAATTAAAATGGAACATTATACAGACACTGAGTAAATTCAGAAAATCAAATGGATATAAGTTAAAAATCTGTATTATGTTAGACTGGATATGAAAGAAATACTTGAAATCTTAGACACGTACGAATTACAAAAGAATTGAAGAAAGACATAAAGGTGATTTATGTGCTGGTGCATCTAGGAATGAATGAGTAATCCTCTTCACAGATTCAGCTATTTAATGATTCTACCATAACTTGTTAATATAGATATTTGTGGAAACAATTACAGGAAAAGATAATTATAGTTGAATTTCTCTCAAATACATAGCTTTATTAATTAATTTGATTCATAAAATTCAGAAGATAATGTTACACATATAATTTAGAAATATAAAAACCATGAAAATGATTAAATTTACTATAGTAATGAATGTATTTCAATATTCAAACATTTAAAACCATAACCTACTTCTTTAAAATAAAGAAAAATCATAGCATCCTAATAATAAAATAAAATCTATCATCTGTTAATTTCAACTATTGCCAAGATAATTACAAAAAAAAGAATTTTAAACTAATGGTAGAACTTTGTGAGTAACTCTCCAATTCACTCTGGGTTTTGGATGGGCTGCTTTTGTGAAGGTCTTGTGCATGTTGTCACAGTTGCTGTGGGTTCTTGTGTGCAACAGCCTTTTTGTGCCCCCAAATTTTTGTTTTGCTGCAGGCATCGATTAACTCTGATTTTTACAATATTTCGGTCCCTTCTGCAATTATCATTGAGAATTGAAGAGTGGGAGGTGTCAAATAAATGTCTCATTTAGTGTTGAGAACTAAATAGTCTCTAGTTCTCTACAGGTTGAACAGTTATGGATCTATGTTGTTGGAGACCAGCTTCAATAAATATACCAGGATAGGGTTATGGGGATTAGAAAAATAAGTAAAGAGAATGAAGATGCAAGTAAAAATAATAAACAGAAACGTACGATATTATCAGGAGGGAGTTCCAGTGAATACTAAAATCGCCCGCATTTAATTTCCATTTGCTTAAATATGCTGACCCCAAAAGATTAAAAAAAAAAAAAACTGCATTAATACGATACAAGGGATGAACACACCAGTTGAAAATTGCAGGCTATATTCTCTGTTAAACATTCTGTTGCTAGAAAAAGACAAGTAATGCTCACACCCTAGACCAAAATATGCTGTAGGTAGACCACTCCCTGGGTGGAAGCTATTGTTATCTCCCTAAGGGAGTAAGAACTTAGTTGGATCCTTAGAATTTTGTTTGAAGTAGAAACAGATCTACTGCTCAATACCTGAAATATACCTGAAATACAAGGTCTGGATATTAGCCACACCTGTTGACAATAACCTTGATGAAGCAGAACTCACTGATCTAAATCAAGGAGGGCCTTTGTTTATGGTAGAAACAGACAATAACCTTAAAGGAACAGAAATAACAAATAACATTTGGTCAGGGTGGAATGGATCTACCATCTTAGGCCTTGTTAACCTCCAAAACACCAAGTAACCAAACCCTAGGTCAGGGTGTGTAACCATAGTTGAACAAGCTGAAACTCTCTGACCTTCCGAAAAGGTGAAAATAGGTTCACATTTTTGGGCCTCCATACTATGTATTAGTCAATAACTACTATATTATGAAGCTTCTCTGGTGAGGGTAACAGGTTCTCTTATCTGTGGATTTGAAAATAAAACTTGGGGGACATTTTACTATTATACCTGCTTAGCATAACATTAGCAGTTGATTCTTCCTTAAGGCCTATGACAGTCAGTAAGTAAAATAATATTTTGTGCAATTAACAGTACCAGGGTTGAGGTCCCCTTTGTTGAACAGACTTTAAACCAAAGCAGACAGTTATTGCTTGTTGGTACCAGTTGCCTTGTCTTGTCAGGTCAGTCATTAATGAAACTGGCAGGGGGTATTCAGCCTGATAAGACTGTTGATAACCTTTTACTGTTCATTTCTCTGGTAGCAGTCTTTGCATCTTTAAACACTAGGAACATTAGCCAGTCAGGATCAGGCTTCCGGATTAGCCACATGATATACCTAATCATCAAGTTCTGCAGGGTAACTAAGGATAATGTGAATAGCTAGAGTGCTTGGCGGTTCATAGAACCTCACTGACCTACAACTGAAAAAGGGGTAAACAGTACTCGGCACAATGCTTTTCATCTTCAAGCCTGTGATACCTGCCAAAATCATTATCTTTTGTTGTAGGATAACTCCATCTAAATCACTTTTATGTATATGTGTGTATACACACTAAGTATCAGAGAGTTTCTATCATAGGAGTTTCATATTGTATTTTCAAAGGTCTGCAATGTTAATTGTTCTTTCTCCATACTCACTATTGTACCCTGCGCTCCCAGTCCCCACACCAGTTAACCCTCCCTTTTCTACCCCCCTTTCATTATGCCTGCATTTTATTCTGCTTTCCTTTTAATACCAACGTGAATCCGTATAAGTTTCCTGACTTCTATGGGTACTTTGATTTAAACACCCATATCTATATTTTTGACATTTATTTCTAGGTGATGAGATTATAATATTTTTTAAACTGCTATTATTTCCAGTCTACTCCACCTCATTTTAAAATAAAGTATTGTTTCACGGCTGAGCAATTGGTAATTGCTGTGCTCTTTCCTGGATTAGTATGTTTCTTCTGCTCTCAGTATTCGTTAATTGTCTCTACTATTTTGTTTAGGATTGAGACCACCAACCCACAAAATCCATGTTAGCATATCTATTGTTGTTTTTGCAGTCATATTGGTGAGACATTATGTGAGCAGCTTCCAATATTTATAGTGGACACAATCTGACAGCAATCTCCCTGATTATCGGGCCCTTAAAATCTTTTCTGCCCCTATTTTTGAAATGATTTCTGGACCTTTGGTTAGGATTACATTGTAGATTTATCCTTTATCTTCCATGATGGAGCATGAGCCTGATGAGAAGGTGTTGCAATGTAGACATCTCTTTTGTGGTGGAATACTCTACATGCTCTTGTACTCTGCACTTTAAGAAGTTGTGAGTTTCTACTTTAATGACTGCCCACTGTGCAAAGGCATCTCCCTGATGAGGTCTGAGAGTTGAATAAAAAGAGAGATGCTATATGGAGATACTATTAAGCCACAATGTAAATTCATATGTTCATACTCACACAGTACTTCATTGGAAAAGTTTTACTTTGATTTATTAATGTTGACACTTAGAGCTATGATCTTCCATCTTAGGGCTTCTTTCTGTGTATACCATAGGTGTTGGTGTATTGAATTTTTATTATAATTTATTTACCTCTTGA
This sequence comes from Arvicola amphibius, assembly GCF_903992535.2. NCBI lineage: Eukaryota > Metazoa > Chordata > Mammalia > Rodentia > Cricetidae > Arvicola > Arvicola amphibius. The sequence goes on from NC_052053.1 coordinate 125,306,889, forward strand.
TTTTTTAAATGATGTATTACCACTCATTAGTGTCTTGTTTAATCACCAGGTGTTTGCATTGTTTTATTATTATTCTAGGATTATTCTATTATGATTGGAAAAAATACATGTAATCATCTGATTTTCCCATGATTACTAATATATACTTGTGACTTCATATTTGTCTATTTAAAAGACAATATTGGAACAGATGAGAAGAATGCATGATCTTCAATTTTAGATAGTATATTGTGTAATTGTCTTTTAATTGCTCCTATTGCCTTGTGGATATTTTCTTTTTTTAGTTCTAGTAGTATGTGTCTTAAAATTGGAGGGATCTGTGCACAATGTGTTTATGTTTAGATTGTAGTGTCTTCTCTTTGGTTGGATTCCTTAATGTGAATGAAGTGTCCTTTATTATTTCTTCTGCCTGGTTTGGCTTTAAGTCTATTTTGTAAGATATTTTAACAGAGATAAAAGTTATAAAACTTGTGAACACTAATATATTCTTTTCAATTTTACAACTTCATTTAAACTAGATCCTCTGAAAATTTTCAAGAATCCATTCATTATTGTTATATTCTTATTTTTGCCTAAGACACCTGAAAGAAACTATATATATATATGTTGTGTTCATGTGAAATAAATATATTTCTATTTATAATGGAATATCTGTGTGAATAAAATTATAGATTGAAACAAAATAAGCACAAAATATACTAAATATTTCAAGGAGTAAGCAAAACTGAGATAGTATATGGAATTTGTGGAGATAAATTCACCCTTAAGGTCATTTGAAGTCTTTGAAAAAATTTTGTACATAGTAATTTGGTGTCTGTTTCCTTCTGGATGATAGGGGTCATTTATCTGATAGAGGTCACTGTCTGGTCATGGCATGTGATTTTCTCCACCTTCCAAGATGACACCAAACCGTTATATTCTTCTTATTCAAATTAGTCTGACCTTCACAGAAAGCACCTTTGATTTTAAAATCTATTTTGATTACGTTAGATAATATTTCTATGCTAACTTCATTTGATTATTAACTAATTGGAGGGGGAAAAGATGCTTTGCCATGTGATAACATGTATTCACAAAAGAATCATCAGGGACCTTTGAAGGGACAAGTAGTACCCTTAGATTTTTTATTTGGGGGTATTGTGTTCCTTTGAGGACATGAAATAGCTTCAGAATTCTTCAAACTTGGGCAATGTTCTATATGTATTACAAAGCTGGAAGATGAGAAAAAGATAGGGAATTTATAATTTGAGTATATAGCTTCTTCAGCTAATAAAATTAGCAGTAAGCAAATGCAATACATTAATAAATTTTAAAACATTAATGAAGAACAAGTATGGAGGATTTAGCAAATTACCAAGCCATATACATTATAGAATTTTAATGGTATTTTAAGAAAAAGTATACTCTATAATTTATATTGAAATTTTCCAAATATTTTCCAGAAGGATACTTGTATTATCAATTAGGATTTTGAATAATAATAAAAAACACAGAAAGTCCAATCAATAAAGAAAATATAAGCAAAATAGCATCATGAATATTTGAATGTAGACTGTAGGAAAGCTTTACATATTGTTATAGCTACATGTATCTACTTTCTTGCCCTCCAGTAGCATAATGATGGGAATCTAGCATTCAGTCAAATAAGATTTCACTCTACCCCTAATTTGTTAATAGGATCAAATTCTATTCAAAAGGCAATTCAGTCTTTTAGAGTAATTCCATCTTTCTCTTGCCTTCACTCTATATAATATGTGTGTTTATAAATATGTATATATATACATATGCACATATATATTAACTGAATTATACCTGTATGTATTATTAAGCATTGCATTTTATAAAGTTTTAATATTATATAAAAGTGTATGTTTCTTGTGAGTGAAAATATAATATTATATTCTTTATGTTAAGAGTTTCAATTAAAATTATGCTACTGTTATTGTATATAATGGATTTACAACATAGTGAAGGCAAAGCAGAGCTTATAAAGTAGACTAGAAGAATTTTATTACCTGCAGACAAGATGGCTTCTAAAGGCAGTGTGATCTTCTCAAAAAAAGGAAAGAAGAAAGTAGAAAAGAATGAAAGGGGTTAGAATTTATTAAAGAGGCCTCTGCTTAGTCATAGATTATGTTACAACTTCAAGTTTTATACATTCCTGCCCATGCTTAATTTAAAGTTCTAAGTTCTTAGCATACTCAGGTTCACAGGTCAACAACAACAGCAAAAAAAAAAAAAAAAAAAAAAAAAAAAAAAAACCATGGCGGTTAACAATGTCCACATATATATTGCAATGATATTATAAAATAGAAGAGGCAGATACTTTGGGTTCATTCAATCTGTAATAGATGCTCAACAGGAAAGGGAATTGGATGTTCATATCCACATGATGTCATCAGTTACCAATAAGCATGGTACCTGAAATATATATAAATGCCCCTCCACTGAAAGTAGAAAAAAACAAGATCTGAGTAAATAGGGAGCATGGGGTCCATGGGAGAGGGTTGAAAGGAAGGGGAGAGGCAGGGAAGGGAGCAGAGAAAATGTATAGTTCAACAAAATCAATAAAAAAATTGTCATAAAAAAGAATTTATTGACTGTACTTTATAACAAGTAAACTCATGTTAGGTACTGTAAGTTATAGAAGAGAATCAAGAAAGTTTGAAGGAGTGTGGTTTGATTTTTGATGTAGTAGTCAAAGTTCTGAAAGTTTGTGTGCTTTTTGTCTGAATTCCAACTCAATCTTGAAAATCTATGAAGACAGAAAGCAAATAAAATGTGGTTTCTCTCATATTTAAGAAGTTACATATTTTTCAAAATGTAAAATAGCATATATATTGCAACTACAATATTTTTCATATGTAGAAAAATCTTATAAATCTTGTTTCTTGTTTTGTTTTGCATTGACACCTAAATGAGAAAAAGGTGTGCTATTTCTCATTTAATATTTACCAGACTTACATGCTTCAGCAACAAGATTGATGAAATTCAGTATACGTTCATCAAGAAATTTAATAGGTAAGAGGAAAGTTGGGAGGGAAGACACGGAGGGTAGAAAGCTTTTATCCAGGAGCAAAATAGGGTGAGTAAAAAGCTTTTATCAAGGAGCAGGGTAGGGTGTGAAATCAAATGAAGTTTGTGTAAATAAAGTAACTTACTATCTGTAACTCATAGTGATATTTGGTTTATGATCTCACAAATAAAGCTTGCCTGAAAATCAGAGTGCAAAGCTAGTCACCCTAGTCAGTCATGCAGTCCAGGCCATGGCGACACACACCTGAAATTCCAACAACCACACAGCAGCCATAGAGGCCATAGAGAGGAATACAAGCCAGGACTAAAGAGAAGCATGCTCTTTTTCCAGTCTGAAGATTTCATAGTGGTAAGAGCTCTGTAGTGGTTGGCTGTTTTGCTTCTCTGCTCTCTCAGCTTGAGCCCCAGTGTCTGTCTTTGGGTTTCTATTAGTCTTGCTACAGTAACCAAATAAAAAGAAAACAAAAACAAAAACAGACTCAACGGAGAAATCCTGCATCTATAGGTAATGCTGCTCTTAGAACAGTTACATACCAAACACAATTCTAAGTTCCAGGTATAATATAGCGTCATATCTCCAAAGTAATCCAGATTCCTGTTCATCTTTTTAGTTGGTCAAAGAAAATATTAGTTTCTTAAAACCATAAATGGGAGCCAGAATTGTCCAGATCCTATTGCCATACTCATGAATATCTTGCATATCACCATAGAACCTTCACCTGGCATTGGATGGAGAAAATGACAGAGCCCCACATTGGAGCACCGGACTGAGCTCCCAAGGTCCTGATGAGGAGCAAAGGGAGGGAGATCATGAGCAAGGAAGTCAGGACCGTGAGGGGTGCGTTCACCCATTGAGACAGTGGGACAGATCTAACGGGAGACCACCAAGTCCAGTTGGAATTGGACTGATGGAACAGGCGACCAAACCGGACTCTCTGAATGTGGCTGACAGTGGAGGAGGACTGAGAAACCAATGACAACGGCGATGGGCTTGGACTCTACAGCATGGATGGGCTCACTGTGAGCCTTGTCAGTTTGGTTGCTCACCTTCCTGGACTTAGGGGGAGTTGGGAGGACCTTGGACTTAACATAGTGAAGGGAACCCTGATGGCTCTTTGGCCTGGAGAGGGAGGGAGTGGGGGTATGGGTGGAAGGGAGGGGTGGGAAGGGGGAGGAGGAGGGGAGGAGATGGAAATCTTTAATAAAAAAAATGAGGAAAAAAATTCAATGAAATAAAAATGACTGCACAACATAAAAAAAAAACAGAATAAATCTTATCATTTTGTCATAGACTTCTGAATTGTTTTGGATGAGTTGAATTAGAAAGAGAGCAAAGTAGTCTGTTTTTAGAAGCTTTTATAGTTAGGTATTTGGTGTTTAAGAAAGGGTATAAATAATCCATGCTGTCCTAACTCATTACATAAGCCAAGCTGTCCTGAGACTTTTAACTCTTATTCCTTAGTCGTCTAGGTACTAGGGTTGTATGTTTAACATTATTTCTTTGTTTATCACATGACATCTCCATGTTTTTGCTTTGACTGAGTAATATATAAAGAACAGACATTTATTTCGCACAGTACTAGAGATATGAAAGTCAAAGCACAGTGCACATACAGATCCAAAATACCGTGAGGGGGTTACCTTCCATGAAGCTTTGCTGCTGCACAGTTATGTGGTAATGAGGAAAGAGATGGTAGCTACATCCTCACATGGCAGGATGTGAAGGAGCTGCTAGATCGTGGTGTGGTATTTCCTTTAGAAAACATTAACTCATTTAATGAGGGGAGACCATTCATGACATATACATTCAAAATCCCCAAATATGAAATTCATCAGTTTATGTTTCAGCTCCTATATTCAAGCCATGGAACTATTCCATTGGCATAATAATCAGGTTTTGGTAGGAAAATAGTATAAATATTATGTAAGGCAATACTAGTACATTCATAATAGTCATCCATGTAATGATGGAATCTCAGTTTTTAAAAGGAAAGAAACAAAGTAGAAAACATTTCTATAAAGTAAATGATTATATAAAAGGGAATCTTAACTAGATTAAAGACTTATATTTGTATTCACACTGATAACAGCTAGTTGTTTTATTTACAACATGTTTATGAAATGTAATTATTGATATTTACAGTGTATGAATTTCTTATTCATACTACTGTTATTTATAATATATATTATTTTGCTCTTATTACATATTTTCTCCCCCTTCATTCTCTGGTTTTAAATTTTCATAAACTTTATTAAAAATACATGCAAATAAAATAATCATCATAAACTGAAATGAACTATATCCAAGGTTTCTATATTGCAAGAAACTTCTATATAATCAGAATAATTATTCCTAAGCTGTAGAATTCACATTCGATTACATATTCACTATCAGATATATTTTTATGTATTTACCTGTCACTGAAAATGAAAATTAAAAAACAGAAATAGACCTAGAAAAATAGTTAACTTTATATCCTCTTACATAACTCATGTCAATAGCAAAGGTCTAAAAAAAGACTTTTCTATTACATGACAACAAGGTAAGGAGATTATAAAGAGATGTCCTACTTTCTCTTTCTATAACCAAACACCACTACCTGCAGGGACTAAGCCAAAGGGTATTCAAAGGAATGAAATCTGACAGATGAATGTGTTCCAATTCATAGAAATTAAAAAATTAAATATGTACACAACATCATTGACACCTATACAGGTTTTCAATAGGCAAGTGCTTTGAGTTCAGAAAAGGCTGATTTACTAGAAGTTATGGCCGACATGAGTATACATGCAGAAATAAAGACAGACAATAGTTCAGCATATGTATCTAAGAAAATGAAACAGATTTTTGCTTAGTATAATATAAATCATATTACAGGCATACCATACAATCCTAAAGCTTGCAGTTATAAAAAGATCAAAATGAACTATAAATGATATGTTAAACAAACAAAAAGGAATTCAAAAATACCCCCAAAATAATTATATAATGCTGTATTAACCTTAAATTTTCTTAATGCGAATGAGAAAGAAACAACAGCTGCAGAGAGACATTATATGATAGAATAAATTTCTAAATTAAGTCAGCCAGTGTATTTCAAGGATGTGTTGATCTCAGCATGGAAATGAGAAGATGTGCTACATAGGGGAAGGGGTTTTCTTCCTGTTTCCACAGAAGAAGAAAAGCTATGGATAACATCAAAATTAATAAAGATTCAGTTTGAAAAAGAGAAACCTATTTATAAAGATAAATGACAGCTCATCCACAGAGGTGACAATCCTACGGGTGGTAAGGAAACTTCCTAAGATTTGGGGTAGGGTTCTGTTCTTGTCCTTTCAGGAAAATACCCATCTTCAAAAAGTTGAAAGACATTGGACATATAAATGCCTAAAAAATAAAAGATAGTTATCCAAAAAGAATCACCAAACAAAGAGAAATCTGACTTATGACACCAATCTTCTCTGCAGGGAAAGATATCAATACCTAAACATACATATTATAGTAGTCATCAGTTGTTAAATTTTAAAGGTGTCTTTGGAGCTGGATGGTGGTTATTCTTTTCTAAATCCAAGCAAGTTACTAAAAGGAAAATATCATGAGCTACCTGGTGTGGGACAGAAGGAAAAGAAAACATACGGGACTACTATTATAAAAACTCTACTTTCAAAGAAATTTACTTCTTCCTATATGTAATTTTGTCTCTATGGTACCTTTCATTAAATATATGTCTATATAAATGATGTTTAAGTTTTTCACAGTAAACACTCAATTTTTTTTCAGTAATCTTTGAAGTTTCCAGGAAAAAGATGGGACAGTACCACAAAACTTCCACCTGGTTAATAGGAAAACAACACTTTAAGCTTTGTTGTTTGGTTACAAACTTCACAAAATGATTCCAACTTGGTTAGTGAGGTGGTGTACCTTCTTACAACGTTGTGGTCAAAACTTCAAATAAAGACCAGTAAAATCCTACCGACTACTCAGAGACTATCTGCAATTATACCAGAGAGTAATCTTAAAGTTTAAGCAACATTTTAGTTTTCATAGGATCCCATAGAAAGAACATCGCCGCTATGACAGCTGGAAGTAATACTAAAAAATTACGCCCATTCTCCCAAGAAAGTTTGTCATCAGGGTTAGGGACATCTATTAGGAGTTGGCTATAAGTAGTATAGGGTTGGGGCCAGAAATAAAGTAAGCTCAGTGACCTCTTTTGATAAAAAAGGGATTGGAATGGATGAATAATAGGTAGACTAGATTATTACTTAAGAGCTATTAGTTAAAGACAATTTACATTGGTATAGATTTTTATATATTGATAAAAAGTCAAATTATATTTGTTATATTGAATATGCTCCTATTTCTGTTTACAATATTTATGCACCTATGTAAAGTTATTTTGCCATATTGAATGATGCATGCTTAAGGTATTTTGCATATTGATGCAATTTTAGGATTTATTTATCATATTGCATTTCTACCTCTGATCAACATACTTATATACGATTTACATATTGAGGTCATTGTTCTCATTTGCTGAACTTTAAATATTTTTTAATATTTTGTATAAAGTCTTAGTCCTTAAGCTATATAGATATTAAGAATTAAAGATAAATAGTTATCCATGTTTATCATACTTATAATTAGACTTGTCAGTTTCTTTACATACATACAGATTGTATTCCGCATAGATATTCTTTAAAAACTTCAAAGAACTGTAGAATGTGGCATTTAGATAACCTAGGATTATATTGATGTGAGACATGATCGTTCCTGGGAGCACTGATTTATACCAAGGGAATGTTGGGCACTGAAGATACCCCATTTGGAGATTTTCTTCTCGGCAAAGGCAGCTTTTGGGCAAAGAACTGCCCCTGCCTCAACCACTGACAAAATTCATAGTGTCCATACTGGACAAGCAGGAAACAAGCAAGAAGACTGCCAAACCTTGCCAAGACAGGTGAAAATGGTTTTTCAAATATTCCTGCCTAGAAAAATGATCTGTCAATTAGTTACTCTAGGCCTTCACCAAAGTTGGTGGCCCCAACAATGCAAATGTGACTTTGAGTGAGTGATTGCCCAGGTAGTCTGTTTTCTCTGTCTTGTCTTTTCTTTTTCTTTTCTTTCTTTCTTTCTTTCTTTCTTTCTTTCTTTCTTTCTTTCTTTCTTTCTTTCTTTCTTTCTTTTTGCAACTTTTGCCATTGCCTTGACTGCAGTTCACATTTATTCAAGTAATATTATTTCCCTTCTCAGGTCTTTGATGGGGTTAAATACTAGATATTAATAGTTACTTTCCTCTCATGACTTAGTCAACCCATGTTTAATATAAAACTTAGATTTCTTAGGATAAGATAACATTAAAACATTTAACATATGTTTCTAATTTGATGTTGTTCTATTTCATGTTGGTTGTATATGTTTTTGCCTCTTTACTCTTGACACTTGATATTTGTTCTTACTGTATATAGTTTTTTTAAAATATTTATTTATTATATATACAATATTCTGTCTGTGTGTATGCCTGCAGGCCAGAAGAGGGCACCAAACCCCATTACAGATGGTTGTGAGCCACCATGTGGTTGCTGGGAATTGAACTCGGGACCTTTGGAAGAGCAGGCAATGTTCTTAACTGCTGAGCCATCTCTCCAGCCCCAATGTGTAGCCCAGGCTGGCCTCGAACTCGTGATCCTCCTGCCTCTGCCTCCTTCAGCAAATCCTACCGGCATGCGCCACCACAACCGGCTGTATATAGTATTAGTCTTAGCAGCCTCTTATTTAGACAAAATGGGGAGTTATCTGGGAACTCGTTCAGCCAATAACGTTTAAGATACCAACCCACTCTGGGCATGTCATATGTATTATAAATGCAGATAAAAGCATGAGCTGACCTTTTGGCTGCAGGATTCGGTTCCAGTTACCCACTCATGCAGAGGAATGGGGATCACTACACTTTCTGTGAGTTTATCCCCAAATAAATAAGCCTTTGTTCTATGCAATTCCTGGCTATTGTGGAACTCTTTTGTAAGCCAATGTAATAAAATATATTACAAAATCTCATGTCATTTTCACATGTTTGGAACACAATACAAGACTTCATATGTAATTTCCAAAAAACCAGACAGAGATAGCCAAAGCTATTCTAATGGAAAAGAGCATTTCTTGTATGGCAATAAACAAAGCAAAAAGCAGATTATGTAATTGTGATATAGTGATGAAGAGTCATTGCATTTGAATAAAAATAGACTGGTAAGCCACTATAAGAGAATAGAGAACCAAGAAAGAAATACAATGACAAAGCTATCCCTACTTAATTTTTTTGACAAGGGAGGCAAAAAATAAAAACCCCAAAAACAAAAAACATACTTTAGGAAAAAGCCTATATCACAAACAATGCTCGCAAAATTGGATTTCTACCTGCAGAGGAATTAGATTAGATGTATACCCTCCTCACTGTATGAAAATCAACTCTACATTGATCAGAAAACTTAATTTAAAAACTGAAATTTTTGAGTTCAGAAAGGGGGGGTTGATGGAAACATCCTATTTTATTTATTTATTTATTTATTTTTTTTTCCTCATGGTTTATTTTTTTTTATATTTAAAAATTTCCATCTCCTTCCCTCCTCCTCCCCCCTCCCTCCCCTCCTTCTCCCCTTTCTCTCCCCTCCTTCTCCCCCAGTGTCTTTCTCTCCCCCAACTTCTGTGAAATGTCTGGCTATGGCTGTCAGGGAGGTCGAAAAGATGTAAGAGCTGAAGGGGAATGAGGACACCAAGAAAACATTGCCCTCTAGATCAACAAATACGAAGGCCCTAGAAACTCAAAGATAATGAAGCAGTATGCAAGTTCTCTACAGGCCTGCACCAGATATGTATTATGGCTTCCAATAGTGTTTTTAAGGGATTTCTGAATTTACAAACAAGTGGGTCTCTATTTCTTGTGCCTTTTCTTGAACTCTTTTCCATGTTTTGATTTATTGTTTCCAAGTTCAATGTGACTACCTTTTGTTTTATCTTATTTTTTATTGTTTTATTTCATTATTATCTTTTAGAATCTTGCTAATTTTCTGATGAACTAAAGAAATAGAGTGTGTCCAGATGGGAAGCAGGTGGGAAGGAACTAGGAGGAGTAGAGGTAGGAAACAGAATTAGAATATATTATGAGAGTGAGAAAAGAATTTATTTCTATATGAGGGAAAAAACCAAAAACCACTAAAATTTCTAAAAGAAAATATATAATATATACTTCAAGAACTGTTTGAATTGAAAATTGATAACACATCAACTAACCATAAGTATCAACAGATGGTACTACTTGAAAATAAAAAGCTTGTATCAGCAAAGGCAGCAATGAGAAAAGCGAACAGAGAGTCAACAGAATGGAGAAAAATGTCTACCAGCTGCACTTCAGACAAGGTGCTGGTATCCAGAATTTACAAATACTTATAGAGATTAGTCACTAAAAAAAATAAAACTGCCAATACTAAGTGGGCAAATTAACCGAAAAGACAGTTAAAACCAACCAAACAAACAATGAAGAAAAAGTTACAAATGGCCAATAACTATGTTTAAAAGAGTCTATTTACTATCTCTTGTCATGTGAGAAATTTAAATAAAAACTAGTGTGAGATACCATTTCACCGCAGTTGGCAGGACTCTCATCAACCAATCTGACAGCAATTTGGAAAGCATGTATAGAGACAGAGATTCATAGGCACTGATTGAGATGAATAAAATTAACACAGTTATTGTGGAAATTACTCTGGACAATTCTAAAAAAACTAAACATAGAAATTCCATATGACACAGCTATTTCAGTTTTGGGACTCTGCCTAGAGAACTCCACATCCTACCACAAAGATATTTAAGTCCTTATTTTTTAATTTTGCTTTATTTACTATAGCAAATATTTTGAGTCAGTATATTTGTTCATCAACTGATAATTGGATGAAGAAAATTTGGTACATATAAATTAATTCGCATTTTATGTACCTGTGTTTTATCTCCTCAGTCATGCTAATTGCAAGAATTTTTAAAACACACATTTCCTCAGAGTTTTCATTTTGAGGTAGTATAAGCTAATTTTAAAATAACTCTTTAATTATTTAAACAGCACAAGTAATATTTCACTTATTGTTTCATTTATATGGACTTAATATTTGTGATCTCCTGAATAAAGAAAACTGAATGAATAGTACTAGGTGAGAGAAAGTTTAAGTAAGCATCCTGTATTGGCCTACAATTCTAGACATTTACAAGATAGGGACTAAAAGATTGCAACTTTAAAGTCTGCAGGGGATAGAACATGTGGCTGGAAGGAAGGGCAGAAAAGCATTCTAATTAATATGTACATTTTATTGTGATCAGCTGCAGGATATTCTGGAGAAAACAGAGAGTGAAAAGACCAATTTTACAATATGCTGCATATGATTTTGTGAGGCTGAATATGTAATACACATATACTGAAGTACATAAAACTATACAATAGCAGTTAATTCTAGTAGAAACCATGAGCTTAAGTTAATGAATAAATCAATAGTGTCAACTCAGGTGAAATGTTGTATTGCATATATCAAAAATAAGAAAATTTCGACATGAAAAAGTTGAGAAAATAGAGTGTGTCTTTCACTTATGCTGTGTTTATTCAACAGAATATAATCTTTAATAAATTATGCACATGGATAGCTACAAACAAAAGTATACACAAAGCAAAACATTTTGTCATATTATGCATTTCAATGAAAAATGTATTTAAACTTACTAATTTATTTCATATTATAACTTCAGGATGGAAATTTTAATAATCCTTTGGCTTACTACTTTCTAATAAATAATGGAATCAATTAAATATAGTTTTATCACTCAGGGGATATAAAATTGCAATAACTGAGGATTATTAATCCTTGTGAATATATTAATATATTTATAACAGTAATAGTTTGAGGATTTTTGTTTAAAATTAAAATAAAATTGAGAGAATAAATTGTCAGTGAAAATTACAGTGAGCATTATTGACCTAGTTTATAATTAAGCCCTTCATTCTGTCATTCACAGCAATCTTCAATCAAAAGAAATCAAACTAAACATTCTTAAGGAAAATTGCATTATTTACTATGTTTCAGTTTGTGCTAAAGATTTGAATATTGATGACAATTGTCAGGGCATTTTTACATATGAAAAGCTTAGCATGGCATCATAGTTTTAGAAAATCAAGAAGCAAAGATTTATTCATAGCAGGAAGAACAATAATCTGTTCTAAATGTTAGCTTGTATAAAGCTTCAGAAATTAAAAAGAATTGTATCAACGTATTACTCACAGTTCTCTAAAGGTGTATATATATATATATATATATATATATATATATATATATATTTCACTTGTAGGAAATATAATGGAATTTTTCCTGGTATTTTATGTCTCATATATATTATATATGTGAATATATAACATAATTATGAGATTTATTAGTTTGACCTATAGTATGCTGTCCAGGTATTCCATAAACAGCTGTCTCATACTGGAGAGGCTGAGCATCTTGCAGTTGTTCTGTCCATGAGACTGGATGCCTTATCAGCCCCCATCCGGCACTGAAGACCTAGAGGGTTCCTGAAGCGCTAGTGTCCTCAGTCTACACTGGAAGACAAAGAAGCTGCTTCCAATATTGATGAAGCAATAGACTAGCAACAGAGTCGGTGAACTTGTTATCAAGAGTGAAAGCAAGCTGGCAAAAACAAAGTGGCAGTATTCCATGTTCTTGTATCTGAGCTGGGTGCAAAATGTGTCAAATTAAGGGAGCTTATTTCTTTTTCAAATTATCTGATCAAGAAATCCTCACAGCACTGACTGCAGCTTCTGATTAAGTTCATTCCAGGTGCAGATTAGTTACCACAACCAATATATATATATATATATATATATATATATATATATATATATATATATATATAGTGTGTGTGTGTGTGTGTGTGTGTGTGAAATATTTTCTTTTATAATCGCATTTAATGATATCTTTTTATGACGTTCTTACACTTAGAGATATTTGGCTAACATTTCATCTGAAATAGTATTATGGGTTGATTTCCATCAATAAAGAAATATGTATCCCCATCATTTAAAAATGTGGCAGGACTTGGCAATAGGGCTATTACATACGGAAATGCAATGAGGTTATGTTGAGGTAGAGTGGGAGCCTTACTTTAAAACAAATGATTTGTACTCCTATGCCAACAGAGAGATACTTACAGATGCAATACCATGTGATCGGGATCATAGAGGCTCAGGTTATGGTGATTCAGACAAATGCCAAGCAATACCAAAAGATGCTAACGAACACCAAATGTGAAAGAAAGTAAAGAAACATAGATTTCAAAGTGACCATGACCACTTAATATCTTTATTTTAGACTTTTTGCCAACATAAATTATAAGAAAATATACTTCAGTTACTTAAAAATAACAGTTAATGTTAATAGTTTAAAGATGCCCAAGGGAATGAATACATATTTGCTACAAGGAAATGGGCTTACAGAAGGTAAGAGGACTTTTGTGAGCAGGAAGAGAAACTGGATGAACAAATTGAAACTTGGCAGAAAGTAAAGGCTGTCTACTACTGATAATGACTTTACTTGAGTTAGTTTTTCTTTGTTTGGTTTGGTTTGTTTCAGTTTTACAGTGTTTCTAAATGATACACATTCAATTGAAACTCCAGTTCAAATTTAAATTTTGATCTTTCCCTGTGTGAATGATACGTGTAACAATGTTCTCCTGCAATACTGAGTACTGATGTGGGACCTACAAATGCCCATCAACTGTAGGCCTTCATCTGCTACATGTTTGCTATTGTTACCCAACCTACTATAAGTAACAAACTTCTACACTTGTAGGCAATGTAATTGGATGTTTTCCTGAGATATATCAAGTAAAATTCAAAAAGCACAACTTGATATTTTGTTTCTTATATGGTATTAAGAAAGAAGATAGATGTCAAATATGTTATGTTCAAGGGAAAAGGTAAAGGATTGGAGGTCTTTAAATATTTTTTATTATACTTACATTTTATATTCTTGTAATAGACCACAGCTATGTCTGGGCTTTAAATATGTGAACAATGAAATCAATCAACCCTTTTAGGAGAGTCAGGAAGAAATGTCTTGTTAAGCTGTGCATGGAAGACTTACAAGGTTGATTTGACAATTTCAGGATATGACATTTCTTGGGAATAGCGCCAATGCAAATGAAGGTACAAAGAGGTCATATTGAGGTAGGGTGGAAGGGAGTCTTGCTTCAATACAAATGATTCATATTCTTATGCTGACTGATATAGACATTCGGGGATAATATCAAAAGATCCTATATACTTAGTTTATATTGATTCAGATAAAAGCCAGCTTTTTTTTCCCAGCCAATACTGGAAAGAACAGAGATGGGGCAAAGTTTAGAAACTATTTTGTTACAATTGACGATGACGTGTCAACAACTCCAAAGACTCACTTGTCTCGTGAGTAATAATTGATTCATGAAGGTTCCAAGAACAGTGACCTAAATCATTGATAATTTATATTTTATAATATTTATGTACGAATATTAGAAAGTAAAGGCCAGAACCACCCTGAAGGAAGTAGGTCAATAGAAGTGTGTCTTTGAGAGGTCTCGCTTGTTCCAGCAATCACTCACTCACTTCTCTCCAGTCCATGTGACCTGACCAGCTCTGCTTCAGTCCAAGCTCTTTTGCTATGGTTGCTTTGCTACACCACAGCCCCACAACAATGAAGCAAAGTAAGCATTCATGATACTGATTTTTCACAGGCATTTCACCTTGTTGTCAAAAAGAAACTAATACATTGACTCCAAAGACAAAGGCTCAGTTTAGAGGCAGAGGACACTTGCTTCAGGTCAGGTGGCAGAGTCAGTTCCCCTACAAGCATGCCCTCAGAATAGGTTCATCCTTGCCTGTGGTGAGGTGTGAGGGCTCTCTCTCATTAAGAGTTTGGTCATATGACTTTGATAAAAAATATTTAAGGTATTTACAATTGATTATACATAAATGAAACTTTGCAGCTTATCCAAAATGATTTATGTCACTGATTTTGAAGAACCATAAGGGACATAGTTATGTTCTGTACTTGCTCTTCAGAAAGATATTTGAGTTTGTAAATCTTAGCACTTTCTATTGAGTCTGCCATTGTTTAGAAACTGTGTTATCTCAGAAGTAAGCAGCAAAGTGGGGAGCTCCTGGAATGCTGTGGGATCTTGCTCTACCATACCTGGGGGCACTATAAAAAGAGGAAAGCTGTATTTCACAGGAATGATGTACAACTGCAAAAGAGGCAGAAAATGGAGTAGGGTAGCCTCAAGTAGGGAAATGTAGAAACCTGATGTTGCCTCAACTGGGAAGAGAGCAAGAGGCAAGAACAGATTCTCCAGACTGAAAAACTTCAAATGAAAATATACTTTGCTGAAACCTTAATTTTGCATGCCTAGTCCTTAAAACTGGAAAACGTTTTGGGTGATTTCACGTATTCAGTTTGTGTATTACACATGATCCCCTTAGGAACTAATACAAGTGCTAACATACCAAGCTAGATATATTTTCAGTTATTTTTCTTCATGGTGCCTATTTAAAACCTGACATTTTCCCTATATTCAAATTATCACTTTGAGTAGAAAGAAAATACAATTTTTTACAACAGAATATTGCTTGGCAGCCAACATGCTTTTAGTTAGGATTCTATTTTGTGGAACATCTGTTACTATACAGTCAAAGAAAATGCTTGTGCTTCAATGTTTTGTGCAAAGTTTATTGACTTGATGCCACACTTCCAATGCAGGCCAAGAAGGAGTTTCTGCCAAGTCTAGTCAGTATGAAAAACAGGTTGTAGGGGAATCCCTTAGAGGTAGATCTTCATGGCCACAGAATCTTGGAGAAATAGTTTCACAAAGAAGTTCTTGAATCTAAAAGTTTTTATTCTGGAATAGTTAGTCAGGTCTTTAGATTGAGGAGACAAGAAATGATCAGTTGGGGGCTTTGGTACAAAAAAGATGCATAAGAGAAACACTAAAGTCAGAAGCAAAGGTAAAGAGGCAAGAAATAATCCACAAAGGCTGGAAAGAGAACATCCTAAGGGAAACCACCAAATAAAAACAACAAGCACTGTGGCACGTGTAAGGACACTCAGTCATATAGGGTACCAATGTAACACCCGATTCTGTGTTACCCCCTCGGTACAGTTCGCACGCCACTGTACCTTACGCGAGTCAGAAAAGGGCATGGCGATTGAAAGAACACACAAAGAGACCTGGGTCATTCGGAAGGAGATCAGCCAAATGCCGTTTATTTAACCTTGGGGAAAATCTTATATATCCCACTGTTGCCCAAGGAATTCCACCCAGGCAGGTGGGAAATTACCATATCTAACTGCTGCACAAGGACTTCCGCCTAGGCAGGTGGGAAATTACCATACCAACAATAGAGTCAACAATGCCCTACAGCTAATCACCAGGCAGGGCAGAGGGAGCACAGGAACAAACAGGATCCTTAGTAGATGAGCCCCAGGGACAAGGGCAGACCTGGGCCCTACATACCAGCTTGAGGAAAGAAAGGTGAATCACATAATGGCATTTCTTCCCCATTCCTTTGCTTTGTTTTAGTTTTTCCCCCATCCTCCCTTTCTTCTTTTCCCCTCCCTCTCCTTCTTTGTTCCTTTCCTCTTTCCTTCTATTTATTTCGGCCCCTCTTTCTTGATTTAATTCTTGAACATTTTCATTTTTATTTGAGAATTTCATATGAAATACAAGGAAATATGAACACAGCTAAACTTTATACTTCAGCTTTCCTTACATCCCTTTGCCAGCATCTCCTTGTTCCAACTATTTTTATAAAGCTACTAAATGAAGCCCAACCAAGAATGGTACAGATAGATAAAAACTAGACATGGAACAGAACATATATGACACTTCAGATAATTTTTTGGGGGGGGGTCAATATAAACCATTTCTTACCTACTAAATTTGTCATCATTTTGTTATTGCTTCTTTAGCACACATTCCTAACATTATCTTACTTTCTTACATGGAAAGCAAAAGGTTCTATTGTACAAAGAAGTTTATTGTCTATATACATTATTCTGGGGGTGACTTCAGGAGCCAAGGGCTCCTAATTTAATCATGAAGTTACAAAAGAATTATAAAAAGTCATTTCATTCTACTTTTATTGTTTACTTAAAATATTCTTACTAATACTTTTGACCTACTAAATTTAGGTTGATTTGCTAAATATGTCCGAGGTAGAAAGAGACTGACATTCTCATACCCACAAACCTATGAACACCTGATTTTTGACAAAGGAGCTAAAATTATACAATGGAAGAAAGAAAGCATCTTTAACAAATGGTGCTGGCATAACTGGATATCAACATGTAGGAGAATGAAATAGATATATATCTATCACCAGGCACAAAACTCAAGTCCAAATGGATTAAAGACCTCAATATAAATCTAACCACACTGAACCTGATAGAAGCAAAAGTGGGAAGTAGTCTGCAACACATGGGCACAGGAGACCACTTCCTATGTATAACCCCAGTAGCACAGCTAATTAATAATTAGAAATTGGATTTATATGTTCTTCCTAATTATTTTAAATTACGGAAAAAAAAACTTGAGCCACACTGGTTCATTTTATGTATATACACACACACATATATTATAGCATCATACCTTCATAAAATAATGAGTGTGAACTTGTTATGCTTGATGTTGCAACACATAAAGTTGAAAAATATGGCTTCAAGTGGAATTCAATTTTCTTGGCTTCAGATATTAAGTTAAGGATAACTTTCATATGCAGCAGCACAAATGAGATAGTACACTAACTAGCTGTCAGTTGTGAAAAGATGGCATAGCTTTCAGAATGAATAAAGAAAACTGTTTTCATTCAATATTTGGAAATCAAAACCTCTTATCAAAATGGTATCTGTTTTGATCTCAGGGAATGAAGAAAATTTACACTTTAACAAAAGACATAAAAGTGTAACAAATTAATATAAAAATGTACCTGAAACAAAAAAATTATAAAATTTAAATTACAAATGGTTTGAATTCTCATGAGCTTCAATATCATGGAAGTTTAGTCTAGTAGTCTAGTATTCCTTCTATTATGCTTTTGTTGGTTTATTTTATTATTTGAATGATAATTTAGTAGCAGCAAGTGATAACTATTAAGTTGCTGGAGTTGATTAGATACACTTAAAAAAAACTTTATATTCATCATTACAGCTACAAAGATAAAAGGACTGAGCAAAGGAACCTGTGTAACAATCTGTGGGGTAAAGCTTTCTTGATAGATTTGGATATTTGAAACACCCAAAGTTTAAAGGTTTAGGCAAAAGCCAAAGAAAATACTTTAGTCCAGAGTCAATCGCATGCATTTCAAAAACAAAAACATCCAACTTAGATAAGGGAATGCAGTAGCAAAGAAGAAATTGTGTGGAAACAGTGTATTCACTCTCTGATAATTTACTGCTGTTTTCTGTGTTAATATTTGATAAATGATTATGCCAAAATCCAGTTTGTAGTTTCTAAACGTTGAGTAATATTTAAAATGAAAGGCATTTGTACTCTGATCGTAAGCCAAATAAAAAGTAATAGACCAAGTTTTTGAGCAAAGCTCTCCTGGATGGATGACCTTTCCAGCCCCGAAAGGTGAGGAAGGGATCAGAAAAGAAATCCCATGGCCTGTCTATATGAGGGGGCTTCACTACCCTGTAGGAGTGGTCTTGAGAAGTTAGCAGCTTCACGAGAAGAACCTTAAAGGTCTGATGTTTTTCTTTTATGAGAGGGTAGGGTTTGCAGAGAGGGGAAAGACGTCCAGCTGGAAGTTTCAACTGAACAAAAATCTTGACTGTTACTCTACTAGATTTGGAGTTCCCCACAGGGCAAACATCAGCTTGCTGCTTTGGAGCCCATCCAGAAAAGTTTAGATGAAGTGGAGAGGCCTATTCTCAATGTGGGTAGCACCGATTCTTGGCGTGTTGTTTCAGACTGGGAAAAAAAAAAGATCTCAGAAAGCGGGTATAGCCCCAGCATCCATTCCTAACTGCTTTCATACTGGGAAGGCGATGTGATCACTTCCCCGGTCTTTCCTCACTGTCATCCCACCCTGGTTGATTGTGCACTCTATATTGCTACTTTCCTATGGCTGGGGTAAAACCCTGAGAAAAGAACCACTCTTATGGAAAGCTTCTTATGTTGGCTAATAGGTTCTAGGGGAATAAGAGTTAATAATGGCTGGAAAGCATGAAAGCAAATGGCAGACATGGCAGTGGAAGCAGGAAGCTGAGGACTCACATCCTCTCTGCATATGTGACACTGGAGGAGTGAATTGAAAGTGACATGTGGCTTTAAATTCTCATAACCCCACTCTGGTGGGGCACTTCCTCCAGCATGCAAGCATGCCCTCAACTTCTGCACACAGCACCACAAACTGAGGATTTGTCATTCAAACCTCCACAAACAGCAAGTCAAATGTCCCTTCCTCCCACAAAGTGTCTTTGTCAGATATTCTGTCACAGCTGGATAAATAATCTACACAAACCATGCTTCCAAGGTTTCTGAGTAGACCAAGGTGTTTCAGTCAGAAAGAAGAGTCTTGTAATACTTTTATGAATATGAAAAAATAAGCACAAATCCTGCATAGTAATTTACAAGATCCTATGGGTTTTCTTGTTTGTTTGTTTCTTTCTTTTTTTGAGACAGTGTTTCTCTGTAGCTTTGGAACCTGTCCTAAAAATACCTGTTGTAGACCAGGCTGGCCTCAATCTCACAGAGATTCTCCCAAGAGCTGAAATTAAAGGTCTATGCCAGCACTGCTTGTGTACTTTGTTACTAGCATGAATACTACCTTGTATAAATATCTATTATACTCAACAAAATAACCATACATCAAAGATGAATAGAAAACAAAGCAAAAACAAAATTTCATTGAGCATACATAAAACAGTGACAAAAATAGCATCTGAATGAATGATGAAAAATTTCAAAGACAGTTTGGGAGGTGGGGAAAGAGCTGCTATAAAGGTAACATCCACATACGGAATCTAAAAATAAAGATGAAAAAGAATAATTGGCTTTAGAAAACAAGATAAAACATTAGAATACATTGATCCATGAGAAAAGCTGTGTTGTTCATAGTCTTTATAAAATAAAAAATCCAGAAATGCATTATAGTGAAACAGCAAAATCTGAGTAAAGTTTACCAAATGGTTGTAGACATCTACTGTGCAGGTGAACTTGATTTTGGTGACCAGCCTCAATAAAAATACTTCTCACCAGGCATGGGATTAGAAGTATAGTAAGGAATATTTTGACGTCAATGAAAATAATAAAACAGAAACATATAGGAGAGTATCGGGAGGGAATACCAGTGAGTACTGTGTTTAATTTCCAACTGCTTAAAGTAACCCTGACCCCGAAAGGTAGGAGTAAGAAAAAAAAAACTGCATTACCGTGATACAAGAAAATGAACATACCAATTAAAGTTCATGGGTTACATTCATAGTTAAACATTCTGTTGCTAGAACAAAACAAGCCGTACACACACACTAGACCAAAACATTTTGTAGGCAAACCACTCCCTGGGTGGAATCCCAAATTGTCTCCATAAAGGGAACTGGAACTTAGCTGGATCCATAGACTCTTGTTTGAGGTTGTAACAATCTACTTCTTCATTCCTGGAGTATGAGTGAGCGGCTATTAGCCACTCCTGTTGACAATAATCTTGAGAGAGCAGAACTCTCTGGTCTACAGCTAGTGGGGACCTTTGTTTGACGTGGAAGCACAATAACCTTGAAGGAACAAGAGGTAAGTTCCAACTCTCTGACCTTTTGTCAAAGTGGAAATAGGCTCACATTTCTAGACCTTCAAAATTGGTATTACTTCTTACCTAGGCTCCTGTATCTTCTCTCAAGTGCGTTCTTCAAGGCTCATAAAACATGTCAACTCTTTATACACAGGAACAGTACACATGTGATTTAATATCCTTTCCTCTGTATTTAGTGTGCCAGTTCTTATCTAAATATCCACATTACCTACGTAATGTAGTCTGGCTATGTGATCATTGATGGGAATAGAGTGTTGGCAGCATTCTTCTCTTTTATGCTTTGATCTATGCTTGTATTTTTCTGATTCTGAAATCAGTACGTCAATAGACTGTTTGATGTGTGCTTGTTTATTGCTGTCTGACAATTAATTATACTGGTTTACAGCTTTAAGAAGTTTTCCTTCCAAGAGTCCCAACCATCCTATTGTTTCACAGCTCTCTCTTTACCAAGCCCCCTTCTAGCCACCTGACTTCTCATCTTCCCCCAAAAGCAGCTGCCTGAGGACTCCAGGCTGACAGTAAACTGGGTGACATTCCAGCCACCCCTTTCGCATAGAATGAGCTCACCTCCCAGCTCTCCCCCATCCCATGTTGTCCCATGCCCACAGGAAGTAGCCAGACTTGAGCTGATGCCCCCATAGCTAAAGACTCTGGGATGTTTGATTAAAAGTGAGACCCCAGTCCTCTAACACCTCCATATCCAGCAGTCTTGGATGATTGATTGAAAAAGTGTAACCCCAGCCCCTGGCATTCATCCTTGGGATGCTAATGGAGTGCCAAAGGAGGAAAGAAAACAACAACAACAACAACAACAACAACAACAAACCCTCCATCTAAAGCCTGCTCCCCCTGGGAGTTGCCTTGGTCTGGACTCTATCTCCATAACAGCTCACCAAGCACGGACCCCTCCCCAGGGAGAGTCAGGACCACTCCCCCAGGCTGTTTAGGCTGCTGCCAAGAAAATGAGCATGTGGTCTTTGGATTTTGCATGGTCTTCCCCCCTCTTTCCCCGCCATGCTCCTGGCCACCTGGGAGTGCTGCAGTAAACATGTTTTATTTGGTCTAATTTGGTCTGATTAGAATTATTTACATTGGCAGAGAGACTTGTCTTAAGATTATTCCTAACAATTATTTTCTATATAAGATACAACTGTCACAGAAAAATTATTCTAAGAAACGTACTAACTTCATCAATTTAAAAAATAATCCTATGGGACTGGAAAAATGCCTCAGCCCATAAAATTTTGGTTGAAAACAAAAAATAAAATAAAATTCTTTGGAAAGCTATTTGAAATTTGTCTTCAAAAATATCATGGCTTTATATGCAGAGGAATATGACATTCTGTATATTGTCTAAGTAACATACAAGAAATTCACTCTCAAAATACCTCAGTAATTATGAACAAATAATAAGAATACGCATTTCTGACACATAAACTGGCATCTGGAGAAATGGGTCAGCAGGTGAAATTATTGTCTTACAATTCTGAGGAATTTAACTCAATTTCCAGAGCCTATAAAGTGGAAGAAGTAGGGTGAATCATGTAACTTGTCTTCTGATATTTGCATGCCTGGACTGGCATTTGGTACATTTACACAAACATGAACATACACTCATACACACACATGAACACACACATACAAGCACAAACACATACATAAACACACACACATACATACACACACAAACACATAAATATTTAAAAATTTAGAATGAAAAAAATTAGTTGAACAAAGAATTGAGACACTTGCCTAGTTAATTAAAATTTAATAACAGCAATTTAGTACTGAATGTTGCTTCTAAAATTTTGTTAATGAGTATATATTCCATACTTTCAATATATATGCATTAGAGTACTACTCAGTGGTAAAAAAACAATGACATCTTGAATTTTGCATGAAAATGGATGGAAACAGAAAACACTATCCTGAATGAGGTAACCCAGACCCAAAAAGATGAATATGGTATGCACTCACTCATTAGTGGATTCTAGCTATAAATAAAGGACATTGAGCTTATAATTTGAGATCCTAGAGAAGCTAAATAAGAAGGTGAACCCAAAGAAAAACATATAGTTATCCTCCTGGATATTGGAAGTAGACAAGATTGCCAGGCAAAAATTGGGAACTTGGGTGTGGGGATGGGGTGGGGGTAAGGGGAGATGGGGAGAGGGAAATGTGAAAGGGAGGATGGGGAGAGCTTGGGGAAATGGGATGGTTGGGATGGAGGAAGGGTGGATATGGGAGCAGGGTAGTAGATATCTTAATTAAGGGAGCCATTTTAGGGTTGGCAAGAGACTTGACTTTAGAGGGGTACCCAGGTGTCAAGGAGATGTCCCCAGCTAGTTCCTTGGGCAGCTGAGGAGAGGGTGCCTGACTGGCCCTATCCTATAGCCACACTGATGAATATCTTGCATATCACCATAGAACCTTCATCTGGCGATGGATGGAGATAGAGACAGAGACCCACATTGGAGCACTGGACTGAGCTCCCAAGGTCCAAATGATTAGCAGAAGGAGGGAGAACATGAGCAAGGAAGTCAGGATTGCGAGGGGTGCGCCCACCCACGGAGACAATGGGGCTAATCTAATGGGAGCTCACTAAGGGCAGCTGGACTGGGTCTGATAGAGCATGTGATCAAATCGGACTCTCTGAATGTGGCTGACATTGAGGGCTGACTGAGAAGTCAAGGACAATGGCACTGGGTTTTGATTCTACTCCATGTACTGGCTTTGGGGGTGCCTAGTCTGTTTGGATGCTCACCTTCCTAGACTTGGATAGAGGGGAGAGGACCTTGGACTTCCCACAAGGCAGGGAACCCTGACTGCTCTTTGGACTGGAGTGGGAGGGGGAGAGGTTTGGGGGTGGCTGACGGTAGAGGAGGACTGAGAAACCAAGGACAACGGCGATGAGCTTGATCTCTACATCATGGACGGGCTCACTGTGAGCCTTGTCAGATTGGTTGCTCACCTTCCTGGACTTACGGGGAGTTGGGAGGACCTTGGACTTAACATATTGAAGGGAACCTTGATGGCTCTGTGGCTTGGAGAGGGAGGGAGTGGGTGTATGGGTGGAAGGGAGGGGATGGAAGGGGGAGGAGGAGGGGTGGAGATGGAAATTTTTAATAAAAAAATGAGAAAAAAAGACAAAAACAAAACAAAAAAATAAATAAAAAATAAAATTTTGTTAAACCCCTAGAACAATGTATAGTTCTGTGAGGTTTGTGTTTCTCCTACCATATAAAAATGCAATATGGGTCAAATTGTTGAATGCAGATAACTTCATGAAATTAGCTCTCATACCAGTAATGAATTAATAGTTATGTAATAGTTAGGTTCTGGTGTAATTTCAGGACTATTTTTCTTGATCATTGGATCATTAGGTCAGGTTTTTAAATCACATTTTTAATGCTACTTTATTTCCATGAAATCTGTGTGTTTTTCTTAATTAGATTCCATAGCTAGTTCCATCATTTTTTAGACCCCAACATAAATAAATAAACTCACCAGAGAAAAATAATTAGGTTAACCTTTCTTTGCTCAAAAGTTCACTTATAAAAGTCATTGTGATTCATAATAACATTGGTGAACCCTCTTGATGTTCAATAATTAAATCTATTTTTATCCCTCTAATCTTCTACTTTGGATTAAAATGCAATAATTTTAATATTTATAGAAAGATTTTTGTATGGAATCAGGTAACTCAATGTATGCTATTTCAATAACTGATAATGAGCATTATCAGATAAACACTTGTATAATTTATTATTTTACAATTCTTTTTGAGGAATGAAAAGGCATATTATGTTTAACCCCAATATACTGTTGTTAAGAAAGATCCTACTCCCCTAATGGACTCTGAAACTATGGCAAAAGGAGTGTCTGCCTCACTTCCCAGTTCCAAATGCAGTCAATCTGCTTGCCATAGAGTTAAGTTCCACTCCATTATTAAATTTTTGTATGTTTTTACCTCAGATGTCTTGAATAAAGAAGTCAGTAGAAAGCAAGACTAGAAATGAGAAAGGCAGATATCAGCAAGATCTTAACAACCAAGGGTTTGAATATTTAAGTCCCCATAGAATTTCAACATGCGTAATGAATTTGAGCTTGCAAAAGATCAACTGCAGCAGGACCAGATAGAAAAAAAAAAAAAAAAAAACATTTTGTTGAAGAGAGATAAGCGCCCTTAGTGCTTAATGCTCAGTCTACATTCCATGGGGACATGGTTCATTCATCTTTTGAATTGTCAGAAGACCCTAACCCCAAAGGTATAAAAAGTGACTTGAAAATTGAAAAACAAAATATAAGCAAAAACATAAAGTAGAAACTTAGAAAGAGAACAAGTTAACAGCATTTTCAGCAAAAAGAGAGATATTGTTTTAATAATAACATATCAGTCACAGGAGAAAAGAGACCTAAGAAGCTACTTCAAAGTAAAAAATAATTATCCCTCATACACTTGAGCAGAATCATTCAATATGAATAAATCAACAACTGCTAAATATTGATAAAAATTTTACCTTGTTGTAAACCTCTTTCACAGATAAGGAGAGTCTCTTCATATCTATGTAATATACTGAAGGGATCCTGATTCAGAAGCATCATGATTTAAGCAAATATTTATACCAAACTAAAGTTTAATAAAGTAAAAACCCAGCAATATGAAGTAGAGAGGGAGAAAATCAGAGATGTTTGCTTAAAATTTGTTATGAAAGGGGAGCATGAGAGGAAGAAATGAATTAATTTGTTATGATTGAGAAAATATTTTAGCAATGAATCACTATTTTAAAGTAAATGGTGTTATTCATTCTATTTATTTATTATTCTATTTATTGGGTTCCATCCCAGTCTAGGCTATAGTATGAGATACTGTCTGATTAAAAAAGAGCAGAACAAAACACAAGCTGTTTAAAACAAATTCATCAAAAGTATCATATATATATATATATATATATATATATATATATATATATATCAATGAACCTAAGCATAATGACAGTTGTAAAATAATGGAATGAAGACATTAATTCTGAATTTTTTAAAGATATACCTTTTAGAACTGACCTAGTAGGTGAAAAGCTAAGAGATAGGATAAAATCAATCAATCAGTCATCTATCAATAAAATTTATGAAGGCTAAGTGAAAACAGCACATAGGTTCTGTTTGGCAGCAGGTGCTAGAGACTGCCTTTAGCAATTCGTTTCTTCTAGCTCTGCAAACAGAGATTCTGATGGTGAAATTAAAAGATAAGTTGAAGAGGAAAGAGAAATATATTCCAGAAATTTCTGTAGAGACTAAAACCTGGTAACTGGTCTCACACTTCATTGTCTCCAAGCACAGGCAACAACATAGGCTAACAGGGTTCGAGCTGGAAGATGAGGGTCATTTAGGGTCATCTGTGTTCCTTGTTGCAAGGAAAAGTTCTTACTGAAATTACAGAATATTTGGATAGACTAAGAAGGTAGAACAGAACCAAACATGGAGCAAAAGAGTCAACCAAACAAAAAGATTTCAGTAAGAGAACAGTAAAATTATGAGTCTTACCAAATCCATACTGTTGTAGCTGTTTGAACTTCTCTTCTTACATTGGCTGGTGTTTTCCATTTGTTGCTTTCCTGGCTGTTGTTATTATTTGTAAAGGAACATCTTGAAATATAAAAAATTTCAAATGTTCATCATTTTAAAATATTCTGAGTAAAGTTGTGATTTTTCTTAAAGAGGATTGTCTTCTGCTCTCCATAAAGTTAAAATAAACCAGATTACTATAATCTTTAAAAGCATATATAGCTGAAATACAAAATATTTATTCAAATATCAATAAAATACTCAAAACAAATCTTATACTTGGGCACATTAGAACTTTACACATTGAATCCTTACATAATTTATAGTGAGTTTTAAAAGTAAATAGAATTGAAAAGAAATAAAATGAAAATGGATGCACAAAGTTTACTTATCTTTGTGTTGAATCAATGTTTACTTTTAGATTAACAAATAAGTTATATGTTGCTGAGCATGTTGAGTCAAAAGAAAAATTGCTTACATATAGAAGTATACTTTAGACATCAAAAATACTTAAGGGTAATTTCAATTTAAGAATATTAAATTCTTTTCAGTACAGAATATATTTAGTTTGATTTTAATTTAAATGAAATTACGTCCTTTCTGATCTTGTGTATCTCTGAGGTATTTTCCATTCAACACCTTCCCTGACACATACACACACTCTCAAACAAAAACTGGAAAAATAAGCATATATGTTCAGGAATCCTATAACTCCAAAGCTTTATGCCAAAGATAAATGGGACCATATATATTACAAAAGATGTGAGGACAAGTTTTCTTAAGATGATTACAATTATCCACTGTTGAAATGGCATAAACATCCACTAACACATTAGGTATGAAAATTGGATGAAGTAATTGTGGCATACAAAAACACACACACACACACACACATTGTTCCACTTATAAATATGAAAGGTACTGTTATGATGAAATCATGGATGGGTTCTTGCTGACATCATGATAGGCCAAAGAAGCCAGGCATATAATGTGTATAGATTCAATTTATATGAAATTTGAGAAGAGGAGGGAATAATCTATGGTAAGTGATATCAAGACAGTGCTTATTTTTAAGTTCCTGTTTCCCATCTTCATGGTAGACACACACACACACACATGCACACACACACACATGGACACATCTACACACTCTCCACACACGAGAAAAACTTGGATGATAAAATTAAAATTTCCGTGATTTTATGGCATATATGGTTATAACTCCATATAAGAGAGATATAAAAGAAATGCTGAAAAAAACATATAAAGCTTCAGAAATCATTAATAAACTCAAAGTTCATCATGAAAAAGTCAACGTAATTAATTTGTTAACTACATCATATAATATACAAATGAGACTATTACTGAAATGACAAATCCTAAGATAACAGAAAATGAATAGCCACCGTATGGATTTCTGTGCTGACACACTGTTGCACGGACATAATGGCATTTTCTTAAAGAAACAAAGCCAAAAATAAAATCATGAGCTGTTAAGAAATTAATTGCTTTAGTTTTACGTAGCAATAGCTGAGGACTCTGTCCAAACCATACTCTCTCCAGATGGTAGAACGAAGACCTTATTTATTCTTAAGAAATGAGCAAGCACTTGTACTAGAGGAGATGAAACAAATTCATATGGTGAAGTAGGAGTGCATCTGTGAGACTGAGGTGGGAGAAACACAAGTTAAAGAACCATGGGTTAAAGAGCAAGAATTGTCATAAACAAACAAACAAACAAACAAACAAACATCTGTATTTCAGACACTAGAATGTCTGTGAAGAAATGTAAGCGCACTGTTGTGGAATATTTGTACACTGTGTGAAATGTGTTGCTGCTATTGGTGTAATAAAAAGCTGAATGGTCAATAGCCAGGCAGGGGATATTGGTAGAATTTCCAGGAAGGAAAAGGAAGAAGAGGAATCTAGGTATGCAGGAGATATCAGGAAATCCAGGAGGGCAGAAAAAGCAGGATTTGCAGTAGGAGAGCTAACAGCCAAAAGCCACCTGGCAGCATGTAGATTAGCAGAAATGGGTCTATTTAAGTTATAACAACTATTCAAAAACAAGCTTAAACTAAGGGCAAGCTTTCATAATGAATAGGAAGTCTCCGTGTCATTAT
Source organism: Arvicola amphibius (assembly GCF_903992535.2). Classification (NCBI taxonomy): domain Eukaryota; kingdom Metazoa; phylum Chordata; class Mammalia; order Rodentia; family Cricetidae; genus Arvicola; species Arvicola amphibius. The sequence goes on from NC_052053.1 coordinate 125,335,486, forward strand.
TTTTGAGCTGGTGGGGCAGAGAAAGGCTGTAAATGAGGAGTAATGATTATGCACTAATGAAGATGTCCCAGTAAGCTTGGCTTACTGGGGGGAAGAGCAAGCAGTCGAAGTAGTTCTGACAGATGAGCAGTTATCAGAGAGTGGTGTTCAGGAATCAGGGAGGGCTATCATCAAAATCTTTGGGGCTTTCTTCTTAGGGAAATGAGAGCCACTGGAAAGCTACATGTAAAGAAATGATAAACTGTGTCCAGCAAATGTTTTTCATGCCAAATGACTACATTTAGTTTATTTAGTTTATTTTTAAACATTAGACTGAGACAATTTCCACAGAAACAACGAACCTAAGAATTTGGATTTTTTTTTCCTGAGCATTTGCCTAATTTTAAAACTAATTAGATCTAGTGTTCAGTGAGCCAGTAAGGAATGTTTACAGAGATAAATCACAAAAGCTATGCTTCTTGTCACATACATGTACAGTGTCTGAGTTGGGACTGCCATTGTAGACAGTCTCAGTCATTAAGGACAGAACTGCAAACACAAAAGCATCCAGAGTCACCGACATCACAGGAAATTGATGCACCTCCTGGCTACTTAACCAGGCCTTTCACGGGGAGGGAACCTAACTTATTTGGGCTCATATACAATGAAATAGAATTTTCACTGATACAATTCAACTAATAAATTACTGTGTCTTCCAGATTTCTCTGCCATAGAAAAGTTTCTTCAAGTGCATGTAAGTATATGGCGCTATTGCAATATAATTTTGTGAAAAATTATAATATCAAAATTATATTCATAACCAAAGGGAATATCCATTTATGCATAATTTTTGAATAAAAGTTTGACTTCTGACCTTCCAATTAACACCTCTGCAAAGAATATATACTGTTAAATAAAATCACTTTTAATTATTAGTTAACAAGTTTAGTACTCAGGGCCTGAAAATAAAAATAAAAAATGTGTCAAACGTACATTTTTTATTGTAGTTACCATAAATCTGATACCTAAAAGTTGCTTAAAATAAAAGACCATCTATTTTAGTTTATTTTAAAGGATGAGCTGAACCAAGGAGTTCAATGTAAAAAAATAAGAATTTTAATATCCATTATATTTTATTTTGAACAATTGCCTAATTGTTGTCAAGTGAGTTGTAGTATTTAGTGAGAACCTACTCAAATTCATAGGTTTCATAAAGCATAAGGTGTTAAAAAGATGAAATATTTTTAAAAATTAAGAATAATCACTTTTCTCAAGTCCAAAATTATTATTATATTCTTGAATATGATCTTATATGTTACAGTTTTGAATAAAATACATGTTTAATTATACTTTTTGAAAAAATAAGCTATAAAGTAACTTTTAAATTTATCGTACAAATACATATTTACAGTTATAGCTTGATTACTATGTTTCAATTTAATTCCTTATAAATTATATCTCACCTATTGAGATTACTTATTCAGAGAATAATTTGAAAATTATTATTTTCAAGTATATATATATAAGAGAATTTTCATTTACAAATAATATTTGAACAAGTTAAAATGTAAAACCTTTTACTTTTATGCATAAACTTGCATTCAGCAAATATTTTAAAATATAGCTTGTATTAATTTAATGCTAGGTGAAAGAGGCATGGTGCCTGCCAATAACCTGAACTGATTATTTAAGTAACAGCACTGTTTCAATTCAAATCTGACCTATGGGGAGACTTCGGTTGAATACACATTAAAAAAAAAGAAGAAGAACATTTTTCTTGGTGTGACAAAGAAAGAAACTTTCTTAGCATAAAACTTATAAAAAAAACAGAAAGGAAATCTTCAAAGGTCTTGGTAGAATCAGCCATTAACAAGGAAAGCAAATGACTGGTTTTATTTTGTCCTGGCATCTTACCAACATTGCAGAAACCAGAATTAATAGAAAAGGCACTTGGGGTCACCTTTTATGTCACCAGTAATATTATTTTCTGAAAAACAATTGGAACATATAATAAAATATATGATGAATTAACGACAAAAGATGTTTTAATCAATGTTTTTAGTAAGCAGACAAAATAATGTGTTTAAAGTAAGATTTACACACACACACACACACACACACACCATCATTGAGCTATTTGCTTAGTGGTAGAGTACCTGCCTAAAATTCCTGACTTCCTGAGTTTGATAATTACTGTAATACAGAAACAAACAAGCTAACTAAAGTAAACTCAGGCTACTAAAACCATGGAGTTTCTATGAGCAATTTCTATGTATTACTTTGGAGTTATCAAAATTATATTTATTTAAAACACGTTAGACATAATAAACAAAAATGCATTATTCCTATTTTTTTGTAGAGTAAAGAAACAGGAGTAAGATAAATACACCATTTTAAGTTTGGCCTCCTTGACAAGAATATTTTCATTTTTCATTTTCATTCACTTTTTGTTTAGCTAATAAATTAAAATTCGCCTTAATTCCTAGCCACAGAAAGTTTCTCCCAATACACATAAGCAGTACATAGAACAACCACAGAAAAAATTTTGTGAGAAATCCTAATAAAATACATATTAATAACTAAAGGAATTTTAATCATATTTTAAAAATTTGTTTACTTTTGGTCAATTTGTTTTTATTTTTCTGAGACTTTCATGTATGATTATTATATTAAATGGACGTTTAAAAGATATTCTAGATATATTGATATCCTTTGAATAAGTAAATTTGATTTCCAGAGCTCCTTAGTTCTAGGGTCCTCATGAAAGAGTTTATAAGGTCCTATAGAGGACCTTATAAATAAATGAATTCTAGCCACTAGTTATAAGTTTAGTTCTCAGAACTCTAGAATTAAGAAAATGTGTACTATTATTTTACACTTTAACTAACTTAATCATATCTAACCTCACATATACGTATGGATATGTCCTTTTGCTGAATCCAATATGAAGCAAAATCCCTCATTAGCCTGAAGGTGTGGTAATCTTACAGATCACATGAAACTCATCCTTAGTAGCATCCTGGGAGTCCTACTTGAACAGGGAAAGAAATGTTAATTCTTTGCTCAAGACCGTGAACCCTTGTGCCAGTTTCATGTATGTTTCTAATCCACCTTCAGACAGCTCCTGTTCAAGAATGCTCTTGTACAATTATTACAGCGGTGGTAACATGACTAATATTTGGGGAGAACAAGAAGCAGAGTGATTTATAATTTTAGAGAGAAGGGTAAAACAGATGAGCGATTTAAATAGCCAAGGTATTCCCAGTAACATTATGTGTTTCTCCACATTTCTGTGTGTACAACACAAATATGCATATGAATGAACCATTTATGTATGTGCTCATATGGAGTAACCTAATCTTACGAACTTTCTTTTGTACTAATGTCCATGTCATATAAGTTGTTTCTCTAACAATGAATGAAGCCAGGATGTACTGCAAATGTTTTTATATCAAAAGGGTCCAAATTCAAGTCTGGTCTTCATCACTACGGATGACTATTCAAGATTTCCTCTTTCTATGACTCATTTTCCTCACATGCAGAATTGACCTTATTTCATTATTGTGGGATTGTCTTTATCTTCTAGTAAGAACGACTGTTTACCACCTTAATATTTTAATGGATACCATCGACACTGCTGATTCACTACTCACCAAAAGCATCTCCCTTCATCCTCAAACACATGCTGGCTGGCTGCAAATAAATAGGAAGAGAGGCAGATTGTGCAATGTGTTTATTACCCTTTTGACTATACCTAAGTTGAACTATATTATGTCTTACAGCATCCACTTGATCTGCTTATATGATTTTTATACTTTATCTCACCTTGAAAAGCTTGCAGAACTTGCTATCTATACATTAATTTGTTTCTGGCCAATTGCTAGCATTTACTACCAGTATAATTCATGGCTTATAACTTGCTGCTCTAGCAGATGTTAACATCCTTAATGAAGAAAAGACTACTTTGGAAGAGTTATTATTAAAATCTATTTTTATATCATAGGCATTCAGTAAGTTTTATTGATTCAGTATTTTGTTGCTTTGTTAGAAAGCAGAGTAAATCGTTAATAAAATAACCACTTGCAGGATATTTAATTTATGGTGGTGTTTAAAATTCACACTGGAAAATGGAGTGCTACAATTTTGTACATTACTTCTTCATCTGGCTTGATGAGAGAGGTGGTAGTCAAACTGTTGGGGGTGATATAAAGCTTTAAAAAACCTGCTGGAAAACTGTAGAAAACAAAATGCAAACTGGGAATGGCATGGCAGGAACATAGTTCTAGTTGCCAGAACTACCGTAAAGTAATCCAAGTCTTTCCATTAACCTCAATGAGATCGCTAACACCTGCCCCAGATGCCTACAAAGCACCAGGCTGGCTGTTGGCATGCCTGAAACCCAGCTGCCACAGTGACTGCAGTGCTTACCTTTGCTGGCTTAAATGTAGGTTTGTCCATGCCGCTCAAATTCTGAGGTAGCCTCTGCACCGACACTTCATATTAATATTGACAAAAAGCTTATGTATTTCCCCTTAAACATTGCTTAAAATTTCTCGGGACTTGCAAATTTGTAAGTCAGATACTGGTTTAAAGATAAATTTGTCTTATCCTTTGAGTTGAATTGCAAAATATTGGAATTTAATGTTTGATTAAAGCATCATTGGAAGTATTAGGAATATAAAATTAGTATCAGAATATCCCCAGGAGATCTTAATTATAAAATGGTTTATAAAATCATAAGAGACTATTTTTGAAAATATTATATTTAAATGTATAGATTTTACATGAAGTACATTTATTTTAGTAGACGTATTTTACAATATCATTTTGTTTAACAATACGTATTGTAGAAACAGAATATGTTATTATTTTACTTAGTCTTGTTTTGTTTTTGTTTTGCTTTGATTTGTTTTGTAAGACAGGATTTCTCAATGTAGCACTGACTAACCTGAAACTAGTTCCATTTGCTAGGCTGACCTCAGACTCACAAAGATCTGCCAGCTTCTGCCTCCCAAGTGCTGGGTTTAAAGGCAAGCACCACCATCACCAGCTTAGTTCTGTATTGAGAAACATTTTATTAATGTCAATTTTTATTGCAACTTCATGCAGAATGAGGACTCACAGTCTAAGAAGCATAGAAATATACAACAAATAGTGTTTTAATGTATTATTTCCTCTGAAAGACAAAACTGGAGTAGTATCAAAAGAAACTATATTCTCAATAAGTTTTTGTTAATGTGAAGGAGCAATAACTCATCAACAATAACATTTTTTTGAATATAAAGAAGATTATAAATCTCCTTACTTAACAGGTTTTCATTTAGGATTAGACAATTATTTAAAAATTGTAATGTGCTTATTAGATTTAACCAAAATGTCATGTAGATGTATATTTAAAATGCATAGAAATAGAAGGGATATTAAACAATTCAACTTAAAAGGCAGTTTTACTGATACTAAAAACCACATAAAGACCTAACAAAGAAAGAGAAGTACAGGGCAATTTTCCTTATGAACATTGATCCAAAAATACTCAATAAAATACAGTAAACTGAATCGAAAAGATATCAAAAAGACAATTCATCCTCATCACATAAGGTTCATTCCAGAGATTCATGGTAGGTCCAACAAACATAAATTGATAAATATAATCTGCCATATAAACAAAGTAAAAGATAAGAACCACATGATCATCTAAATGAATATGACAAAGACCAACACCCTTTCTGACAGAAGTTCTGCAGAGATTAGGCATACTAGGGACATACCTAAACATAATAAAGTAATTGGCTGTAAGTCCATAACCAAATAACATCAACTTAAATGGAGGGAAACTCAAAGCAATTCCACTAAAATAGTCTATTTTCTCCTTAACTGTTGAATTCAGTTCTTGAAGTCTAAGTTAGGATAATCAAACAATAGGAGAACAAATTGGAAAGGAAGAAGTCAAAGAGTATTTATATGTAGATGATATGATAGTATATATAAGTGATCAAAAAAATTCCTGTAGAATAATACTACAGGAGCTAAATACTTTCAGCAAAGAAGAGGAATATACATTTTACTCTCAAAAAAATCAGTATCTCTCATATGTGCAAATAACAAATGGTTTAAGAAATCAATCAGGGGAGTATCACCTTTCACTATAGTCTAATTCAATATAAAATTTCTTGAGACATCTCTAAAAAAGCAAATGAAAAGCTTACATAAAAATTTCAAATTAGGTAAGAAAAAATTGAAAAAAAAATGTGAGAAGATGGAATGTATTTCAGGATCATGGAGCTATAGAATTATTATAAAAATGACCATCCTACCAAATGCCATCTATAGATTCAATACAATCACCATAAAAATTCCAATACAATTCTTCAAAAACATAGAAATAATCATTCTCAGCTATACACTCATTCATTCACAGCTGCCCAGACTTGAAATAATCACACAGAAAATATATTATTTGTAATATTGTTTGGCCAATAGCTTTATTTATAGTTAACTCTTATATCCTAAAATAAGCCATCTCCATGTGCATCACCACGAGTTCGTGGCCTATTGACGAAGTTTTAGCAGAGGCATCTGTCTACTGAGACAGGTATATGGTTTTTCTCTAACTCCACTACTCTGTCTCTTCATCTCTGTTTGGATTTCCTGCCTGGATTTATTATTTTAAGCCATTGCCCAAAAGTAGCTTTATTCATTAACCAATAAAAGCAACACCTAGAAAGAAGGACTTCCCACATCATTTCCCCATTTCTGTTTAAATAAAAAAGAAAGATTTAACTTAAACATAGTGAAATTATATATAACAAAACAGGTATCAAGCAAAAATTATAGTTACTATATATATATATATATATATATATATATACTTTATATTTTACTATAATTAAGGAAAACTATAATTATAACTATCTACTCTTCTACTCCATCAAAGATTCCAGGATATATTACCTAAGTAAACAGGAAGTGCATTGTAAGCAACTTTCTAAACTCTAGAATTTACAGAGATATCTCCCTACCTAGGCAGTTACCCAAAGTCTGGCAGACCCTTTCATGAAGTAGGAACCCTGAAGGACACTTTTGCCTTTAGGCAGTTCAGCAGTCATTTCTCTGTGGGTTCTATATATCCAGTTCACACAGCATAACATCAAATAGTCTAGGCAATAGCAGTTTATTGCTATATATTGTTAGCCAAAATGGATAACAAACTAAGTGAGAACCCTCTCTTGATGCCTATCATCCTCTTGAAGGAGATTAGTGCTGCCAGGAGCATATGTGTCTCATTTTTATGAAAAGTCCTAAGTATTAAAAATATTTTAATGCCATATTCTATAGTCTTTGAAAGATTTGAAGAAGACCTATCTATCTGAAATACATCACTGTACATCTAAAACTAACTAAACACCTAACTAACATGACAACAAGCTTGACTATTATAGATGACTATCTATTAACCTGTATTTCTTAATTATACATTTCACTTTTTAATGAGATGTATGAACATAATACCTTAAACAAGAGCAGAAATATATATAAAATAAAACTGACCTTAAATTTGTATCAATAAACCAAGATCCATGCCAATGCAAAATATTCACTTCTATAGCTTATCCTGTGGAGACCCAAAGAGGCCACAGTTTGTAGAGTTTGGGACTTGTTTCTTGTTCATTCAAGGTTATTGTACTTCTGCCTCAAACAAAGATCTCATCTAGTTGAAAATCAGAGAATTCTGCTCTCTCAAGACTATTATCAACAGGTGTGTGTAGTTGCCAGACCTTGTGCTCCTGGAATAGGGAAGTATTTGGTTCCTACCTAAAACAAAGTTTTATGGAAATAATTTAGAATTCCTCCCAGGGAGTGGTTTGTCTACAGAGTGTTTGTTTCAGGATGAGAGTCTAGGGCATGGGCTTGATGAATGTACCCTGTAATTTTTGATTGGTATGTTAATGCAGTCTTTTTGTCTTACTCCTACCTTTTGGTGTTAGGGCTATATTATTAAGTTAGAAATTAAACATGGGCAAATTTTCAGTACTCACTAAAAAATTCCCTCCCAATACTATCCTATATGATTCTGAGTTTTTTATTTTAATTTGCATCTTTGTATTCTTTGCTATATTTCTACATTCCCATGACTCCACTTCTGGAGAAAGGTATTTTTGTCGAGGCTGACTCCTCACAAATGGTGCCCAATGTGGGGCAGACCATTGAACCATGAAAAACATGAAAGAGTAACCAGATGTATGGAGGAGAATGCAAGGAACCCGTGGGGGGAAAAATTGAACCACAGGTGGATAGGTGAGTAATGAGTGCTTGGAAATGAGTAGTAGAATTTAAAAATAAGAGAGAAGCAGGGAAGATAAAATCAGGAGTAAAACTGTAAATATTTGTAAATACAGCACAAAGAAGTGAGATTCAACTAGATGTACAGTTGCATGGATGTATTTTGATAGCTACAGGGGTTGAAATGAAGCAGAGAAAAAGGCAGAGATTTCTAGAGTTTGTAAATATTATATCTCTGCCCCATGCACTGGCGCTCTAAACTGCTGCTGACTTCGGGCTGCTGCAGGATTTGGAGGTGAAAGTAAGGCCTTGCCTTCACTCCTGCAAGCAGCAATCCTGGAGTCCCCAAGCCACAGCCTCTGTTGATGCGGGCTGAGTGAAAGGAGTGGAGGAATACGGCATCTGACACAGGAATGACTTAGGTTACTGCTGAGATTGTGGCAGTCCACTCATGTGCTATGGCCAGTTGAGTCTGTTCCACACTGAGCGGTAGAACCAGGAAAGGCAGGAGAGAAAGAAAATTTAAAGAGCTATCTATACCTCCCACAGTCAGTGTCCAGAGTTGTTTAATGCAAGGACTTAAATGCTAATTGACCAACGAGCCAAGCTATAGGGATAAGTCTATGACTTTAACAGAGGACAGGATTTAGGAATTCTCCTAATTTTGTGATTACAAGATATAAAGAAAAAGAAAAAAAAGACAAGGATAGTAAAAATTAGCATGGCTATATCTGCCTAAGGTTAGGAAATTGCTGTAATGATAGACACCTGAGAATCTGAGCTAAATTTGTCAGCTGGTCACAGTCTGTAGCAGGACCACTGAACGTGGACTGTGATTGGCCCAGGCAGAACAGTCAATGAGGGACTGACTTCCTGGTTCCAAGTACCCAGGCAGGATGACCAAGTGGGGGAGGAATCATGACTTGTGCCCCGTCATATGGCCCAGCTTCAAGCCCAGGTCCAAGTATGACAGCCAAGCTCCAAAAAGGTATAACTCAGGGATCTGCAGCTTCAGACCCAGACAGGGGTCTATAAAAATGTAAACAAGCAAGTTAAACCTGTCAGCTAGGCAGACTTGCAGTTTGGATTAAAAGAAATCAGGGAGTTTTAGATTAACTCAGGATTTAAGAGAAGATACTACAACCATGCAACTGATGGAAGCATTATAACCAGGACTGTCTTCTCCGGCACCCATAAAATCATTATAAACTTAAAAGATTGTTTTTATACAATCCATTTGGCACTACAAGATTGCCAAAGATTTGCTTTCAGTATCCCCTCAGTTAATTTCAGAGAGCCAATGAAAAGATAACAATGGAGCTTCTTACCTCAGAGTATGGCAAACAGTGAAACCTTGTGCCAGAAGTTTGTAGCTCAGGCTCTACAAAGTGTTGAGATCAATTTCCATAGGTTTTTTTTATTGTCCATTATATGGATGGTATCCTGCTTGCCCAAAGAGATTAAGGAGTTTTACTTGAGACATTTGGACTACTACAACAGAACCTTAGCAGTTCAGGGCTAGTTATCATTCTAGTCAAAGTGCAGAGGCATCCACCTTTCCAGAATTTAGGTCTAAAGAAATTAAGCTTCAAAAATTAGAAATAAGGAATAATGACTTAAAGACTCTAAATGATTTCCAAAAGTTGTTGGGAGACATCCAATGGCTTAGACCTTATTTAAGGTATCCTACAGGAGACCTTGAGATTCTAAGTAAAATCCTTAAAGGGGACAGTGATCCAAATTCCAATAGACAGATTTCAGAAACTGCTAGACAAGTGTTCTCCAAGGTAGAGCACACTATTCAAAAAACAGCAGATATATTATATAAATTATGACCAACCTTGCAAGCATGTATATTACCCAGAAAACTTGCTTCTACAGTGGTTTTAAGGCAAAACGGGCCACTCTTAAGGGTGCACTTTCCTGTATCACCAGTTAACATATTAAACCCTTATCTTAGCACAGAAGAGCAGGATAGAATGTAGGGGATATTTTGGCAATGAACTGGCGATGATCAATATTCCTTATACTAAGAAACAAATTGAGTGGTTATTCCAAAATAGTGATTCTTGGGCAATTGTGTTTGCTCAATTCCAAGAGAAACTAATAATCTTTTTCCAACTGACCCACTGCTGCAATTTACACAACTGCATTCCTTCATCTTCTCTAAAATGATAGAAAAAGATCCTTTAAAGGATGCTTTGTTAATTTTCACTGATGGTTCTTCTAATGGGAGAGCTGAATATGTAGTAAAGGACATGTGGTGTAGACAGAAGCAGCTTCAGCTCGGACAGAGATCTGCCTGCCTTTGCCTCCCGAGTGCTGATATTAAAGGCATGCACCACCACTGCCCGGCTCAGATGATACATTTTAATGCTCTTCATGTCCTAGAGACTGTCTCCTATATCGGGACTAGAAATAAGCAAGTTAAGATGTTATTTCAGCAGATTCTAGAGACCATACGACAAAGAAAGTTACCATGTTTTATGAGACATATCAGAGCGCATTCAATTCTTTTTGGTCCATTAGCTGAAGATAATGCTTTACCTGATAAACTTATGAAAATAGTCACTCTATCACAATTTGAGCTTGCTCAGCAGTTGTATGCTTTGCACCCTCAAAACAGTAAGTTTACAAAAGCAATTTAAATTAACAAGGGAAGCTGCTCATCAAATTGCTAAGCAATGTGAAATGTGCCTACAATACTTACCTGTAACTCATTTGGGGGTAAATCCCAAAGACTACTTCCAAATCACATATGGCAAATAAATGTTATTCATGTCTTAGAGTGTGGAAAATCGAAGTATGTGCATGTGACGTATTCAGGATTCTTGATGGCCACTGCACAAACTGGGGAAGCCATCAAGCATGTTAATCATTGCTTAACATGTTCTCATGTATGGGAACCCTAAAAATAATAAAGACAGATAATAGATCCAGATATGTTAATAAAGTGTTTCAGCAATTTTTTTGCCCAATGGAATATCAAACATAAGAATGGTATTCCTTATAATCCTCAAGGAAAAAGAATTGTGGAGTGTGCTCAAAACTCCTTGAAAACACAACTTCAAAAGATAAAAATAGGAGAATTATATCCTTAAAAGCCACATAATGCCTTAAATCATGCACTGTTTGCACTAAACTTCTTCAATATAGATGTCAATGAGAGATCAGCCACAGAAAGATTATGACATAATGGCACAAAAGTGCTAAAGCAAGGTGGAAAGATCCTTGAACTGGAAAAGGGAAAGGTCTCGACCCTGTATTGGTGCTGAGGTTATGTCTGTGTATTTTCATATAATGAGGATCAAGCGTGATGGAATCTAGAACACCTGGTTTGATGTGTCCAGCAGAAGAACACCAGATTCAATGACACTGTAGCTGCTAATAACCCCATGGAGGTGTCAAAGTGTAAGTTCATGGTCCCGCCTTTCCTGACTCCATGGAGAGGACTGCCTGATCCACGGAGCCTGCTGCAACCATTCTACACAGGGGGACATCATTCTTCACTGCAGGATACAGGGCTGCTTCCAGACACTCAAGATACACACAGCCATTGAGACCCTACTGTGAGGGCTGCTATAATTATAACTTGTTGCAGTCTGAATACTGTTTACTTTGGAGCCAGACTAGAAACACAGAACTCAGATTGCCAATGAGGTATTCAGTCTGCTGTTGAAATGTTAAGAGAACCTGAGAACTGAGAACTCAGATAAGAGGAGGGTAGCCTAAGGGTTTGTTCTGCTTCTCAGAAACTGGGACAGTTGCTTGAAAGCAGCATTGCATTTGGACTCTTACCCATTGCAAAAATCTTTCTTCTGTTTTGGTTAGAATGACTAAGAGAATCGTGATTTGTTAAGTAGTAGAATGGTATTGACCTGTTAAATTATGTTACAGTATGGACCTGTTAGTGCTTTAGTTTACTCTAAGTTGTTAATGATTAGAAAATTATTAGAACTTGTCTAAAAAAAGTTTGACACTAGCAATGAATTCTTGAATTTTATATGTTTGATAAGACAAATTTATTAAAGTTTGATAAGCTGAATACTCTCGATCAATTCTCACAAGTGGGTACTCCCAACTCTAGTGCTCGTCCATTTCTTTCATAAAAAAGGTATATTAGCCACTGAAGTATGCATAGCACAAAGTATTATCTGTTTGCTTACCATTAGCTAATTGCTAATGAACTCTCTGGACAGAAACTTGGCTTGAAGACAAAGAGCCAAGTACTTTCTCCATTAACCCTTTGTTTACAGAGGTTTGCAGTATATGATGGGTTTTTATCCTTTCCATCCCCAGGCGACTAAGACAAGGTCTTAAATGGATTAGAATGCATGTTCCAAAGAAGAGTGTCACTGGACAATGGAAAAGTGTTCATCCCAAGGCAGAAGCAATCATCTGTCTTTTTGCAGAAGCACAAACTTTATTAAAATTAATTTAAAAAATGGAAGAATTGTGGAGACCCACAGAGGCCAAAGGTCATAGAGTTTGGGACTTGTTTCTTGTTCATTCAAGGTTATTTTAATTCTGCCTCAAACAAAGGTTTAACCAAGTTTTTAGTTATTCTATATTATGAACATGCTTATTACTTATTGTTTTCATGGTGCATTACAAAGAGATGCCTATATCCTAGCTTAATTTAGCAGCCTTAAGAAATATAGGATCGGTGAAACCATTCAATGCACTTGTTTAAGTAATTTTATCATGTTTACTAATTCAACATCCTGAGATTGCTTTAACTAATTGCATTTTTGTTTCTTGATTTATCATCTCCTTCTTTGCAGTATACTTGTGTTTATTCTTTCAGAAATGAGTTAGATCAATTGAATATTCTTTCATATGGTAATAAAAATAATATTTTCTCTCAACTGATTTTATTTACTTAGAAAAATAGGCTATTCTCTGAACACCTGCACACTTAATTCCCTTAGAGTTAAATTACACAAAAATTCCAGACCACTGATTTCTGACGCTGTGCTAACAAAGATAAATGGAAGTGGAGATTTCAATAAAATTTTGCAAACAATTGTGTTAGAGCTTGTCAAATATGCTCTTGCTAGGATTTCCAGTGCTTTTCACTTATGTGTCAATGTTGTAAAATAACCAAGTCAAAGTACTGACTCTTGTGGTCAGATTGCACACAAGTAAATGCAAGTAGAATCTCTAGCTTTTCAGCTATTTTTGTTTTCAAGGGTTTTTTTTTTTCCAATAAAATGTTTCCTTGTCTTAGAACTTTAAGAACAACTGTACATTTAGGAAGAGTTTGTAATATTAGTGAACAACTCTTCAAAGTAGCAATATAAATATGGGTGAACAGAAGCTACAAATTCCCCTTCTATGTTTACAAGAAAGGAAGTTTGAAGAAATGAATTATTCAACATTTCAGTTGGTAAAATGACAGAGTTTTATGTTAGATGTCTTACTTCAAGTTTTTAGGTTTTGATTCTATGAAAACTAGTAAGTTTACGTAAACAAGAAATGCTTTTAAAAAGACACCAAAAGGTAAAGTAAAAGGAAATAAGTCTGACATATCTAAGAGGTAACATATGATGAAAGTTTCTATTTAGAACAGGATGGATATTTGTACAATGCTATGCTGTTCACAGTGGATACCAAGACCACCCAACCAAACATCATGCCTCTGGCAAGATTTCTTTTTGAGGGAGTACCCATGCAGTCATACATACTGAGACGAGCTGGTCTGGGGTTCATTTGGTAAAAATGAAATATTTGCCCTTTTCATATATCCGAACATTTCGTCTGAAGTTACATGACTTTAAAATAATGGCAATATTTATCTGATTTATTGTCGGTTATTTTCTGTCAAAGAAATCTTCATATTCTCTTCAGCATATGTCTCTACTTTGAATGGAACATAACACAAAGGTTTCTGAGGTCATCATTTTACCTTTTGTGTCTTCTTTCATTTAGAATGGTACATGCAAAAATTTGAGTTCAATTTTTATGTTGCCAATGTTCATAGAAATACTGAAAGTGTCCCTATTAAAACTTGTCTACATTGCTGCTCATTCTGTGAGATATCAAATTATTTCTCTAGAATTCGATCCTTATCAATGGAACAGATCTACATGCTAAAGAACAATCACCACAATAATTTCATATCTACATTCTGTCCCATACCCTAAGGTTTTATATATACAAGTATTCAGACATGATCGTTCATATTGAATTGTTAGTCTCTTTCCTAGGAAAGGCTATTTCTTACCCCCCTCAGCATTCCTTAGTTTTCTGTAGATTTTTGTAGTGTTAAGGTCTTATGGATGTGTTCTGTCTACATTAGCATATCTATTCTGTTGACCATGTTAAGATCACGTTTAGATAGTCATGTTACTGATGTTTTAAAGGTGTCATATCTGGCATTATTAGGAAACAGTCTCCCAGCACACTCCTTGATCCACTGGCTTTTTCCATCTTTCAGCACCCACTCCCTTCAGTAATAATCTCTGAGCTTCCGGTGCTAAAGTTGTTAGATACATGGTATATACTTTCTGTTGAATGTGTTTTGCATACTCTATATGGATATTTTCCTAAATAAATTGGTCAATATGAATACATAAATAAGATGTCTGCTAACTTGTGTCAAAACTAGAATTGGATGGAATAAGAAAGTTGCATTACCATGCATTTTATTGTGTTAAAACAGTAAGTTGGGCAAGAAAGAGAAAGGAATATTAGGAACATGCCACTATGCAAAAATTTAGGTAAATGACAAAAGTTCAATCACATCTAATTGAATCATGGAACTGAAGGCATTCATAGTAGTATTTCATTTTACAAATACCTAGATGGCTTTTCCAGGTCAGAAAATACTCTAGAATCAATACGTAACATAGAAAAAATAGAAAATATACATTTATACTAACTTCATATTTAATAAGCAGAAGAAAATCAAATATTGCCTTATATCATACTGCTGCAGAAAATAGAAGAACAAAGTGCAAATGAAGTCAAATCTTTTCACAATGTCTTAATTTTTGAGATATTAATAAAGAACTAAAGTTTATTGATGTCACAAAAATGTGTGTGACATTTGAGACAACAAAAGCTACTGAGAAAAAGAAAGGATGGTATAATACAAGCCTTGTTTTCTAATATTAAATATCAGATCACATGATTAATTCTGTGGGTATAAATCTCAAGCCACTAACCATGTTGGACTTAGAAAAAAAAATCCCACTTCTTAAATTTGGAAGCCAAAAGCAAGATTACTCATAGAAAAGCTTATTAGACTGAAGTTGTAGAGCAATTCTAGAGAATTCCAATTACCAGGGGGAAAAAGACTACTAATGATTTGCAATCCAGAACTCTTCTGAAGTTGTCTTTAAAACCTCAAGAAAAATAAATGGGAAGATAAATGATAGAAAAGATGATGGATAGATAGACAGATAGGTAGATAAATAGACAGATAGAAAGACAGACAGTTATATAGATGGTAGATCAAGTAGAGAGGTAGACATCTGAATACATGAATATTCATAGCATATAGGTAGAATATCTACTTAGAGAAATACTGAGTAGTGGGAGAACTAATTGTCACTGATGTTATCTTCCCAGACATGATAGTGGATCTCTACTATGTATAATGGTGAAAAAGTATAAAAGTGTTCTGTAAATAAGAACAAAAATGTACAATTTTTATTTATTTAAGTTTTTGGCATCTTATTACCTTAAAACATAAAATCACAAAGTCATTCAACATGAAGAAAGATTTTTTTTTTTACTTTTCTGACACTCAGATGCTAATATTTTATTTAATAGTAGGCTGTTTTCAAAGATTGTAGAATGGCAGCTGATATAATTTGGAATTAGAAAATCCACTTCTGTGCTGTATACTTATAGTTCTTCTCTCAGAAGCATTTAGAGTTTTAATTGACTCCCTTGAGCTTTAATTCATCCCCTACCCTTGAGGAAAATAATAGTTGATTCATATCATACCCAGGTGAAAAAAAAAAAAGCTTCAATCCTCCATCCCTCCATCTTGGGAGGTGATTAGCATAGTGCCCAAAACTACAGTGTGTCTTTTCCTGAAAAGGAGAGGATGGCGCTTAGAGAGCTTTCTCTGCAAGGATTTCTTGCGAAGATTCCTTCCCTGATGTCTCATTCCTTCTCCTCCATCAGTTTAACTGCTTCCTCCTTTTTTTTGGGGGGGGGGGGGTCATCTTGAATAATGAGAAAATAGTTCATTCCAGGGCTATCATGGCCATGTGGAAGATTAGCTGGGACCTATATGTGGGAGATTAGCTGGGACCTATGTCTTTCTCATCTGCTTATTCACAAATGTCATTGAGAAGCACAGAATGACAAGTTTCCTGATTACTATCATTAAACTAACAAGAAAATTTTTTGTGTAATCATTTATGAAATAGAATTTAGAATCATTTATAGTGACTGCTTTTTAAATAAGCCAGTGACTGTTTCTTGAACTGATAGTTTTTGTAATTACATTTAATAATTAGAATTTCAAACTATGTAAGAGTAGGATAATAATAAATTTGTAATGTAAAATGTTTAAAATTATGATCAGAAATACTGTCCAGTAAAAGTATTATTCAAATAATGGAACATAGAGATTTATAATATTAATAGATATCATGGGGTGATAATGACAAGAATATTAATTATTTAGATGGCACTGTGTGACAAAGATGGTTACCTCAATTAGATCCTGGTGGGAATACAGCCAAGGTCACACACTCAATTTCCATTGAGGCCTGTATACTTTTGAAAGCGAAAACTCTCTTCTGTACTAACAGACTGCACCCCTCACCCCAATCTGTTATTTCTCAATTATGTGCCATTAATTGATGCAATATCCTACTGGTAGTGGGTCATCATGCCAGCTGCATAAATGAAGAATGGCATGTCTATAAGGCATGAGACAGAGAACAACTTGAGACCATTAGTACTGAAAGTTTTAATAATAACATATAGTGTTCCCCAGGAAAAAAAATACTTCCAAATATTTTAAAGAAAATTAACTTGACACATAAAATGTTGCTGTCGGCTGGGATCAACTCAAAAGCTCTTTATAGAAAATATTAGACAAGCAGAAAAGAAACGCAAGAACTCTAATAAGTAACTTACAGATTTGGCTTACATTTAGTAAAAAATTATCCGATAAAATGTTCCTTCAGAGTGGCACGTTTTCTGACAGAAAAAAAAATGCTTTTTGGTTTTCTTTTTTTTCTGTTTATATTATAAAATTCTATTTAAATCCTATATTCCTTTGTATTAGCTCTAATTACTGTTTGTAGTTTGCAATATACTCCCTTGCTCTTCGCCAGTAGACATAATGTACCACACAGCATATGACTAGAAGTATATAGTCACATAACAGGAAAGACTTTGGACAGTCTTCTGTGGATGTTTAAATGAGAATAGCCTCTAAGATCTCATATATTTGAATGCTTAGTCAACAAGGAGTGGAACAGTTTGAAAGAATTTGAAGGTGTGATCTTGTTGAAGGAAGTGATTCACTGGTGGTGGACTTTGAAGTTTCTAAATCTTAAGCCAGTCCAGTCTCTCGCTAGATGCCAAAAGATCCGTACATACATATCTTAGCTATAGTACAATGCCTGACTGCATGCTGCCGTGCTCTGATCCACTGTAATAGAGTAACCCTCTGAAACTGTAAGCAAGCCCCCAATTAAATGTTTTCCTTTATAACAGTTGCCTTGGTGATGGTATCTTTTCAGTGTAATAGAACAGTGATTAAGACCATTTTCTTAGCAGGCAATGAGGGAAGTCATTTCCATAATCTGATAAAAAATTGAACCAATCTGAGAACAAAATATAAAGCTCTATACACCAAGTCTTCCAAGCTCCAGTAAAAGCGAAGAAACCCTTCTAGATACTAACTTCTGTTATGGAAATTTTCATGTTCCTTTTCTTATCCTGTATTCTGTAAACAAACTCTTTAACAAAAGTTTTTATTTCAAGTATTTGACAAATAAATTGATACCAGTTAATTTAATCTTAAATTATTCATTTATGAGAATGAGCATTTTAAGTAATATCTATGAATAAGAAAAATAAAAGTATATGTTTCTTATTAACATATTTCAAGTACCAGAGCACCACATTGAGTCTAACTATCAGGGGCAACAATACAACATAATAAATTATTTCTCAGAGCATTTAAATTTTCATATAGTCAAAACACAACATGAGGAGCACTTGGTGGATCCCATGCTCATAAATTTTGCTCCCATGGGATAGAACTAATGTATAAATATTATCGGGATATATTCCAAGACAGCTTGGGTGAATGTCTCAAGAATTGTCACTTATTGTACAGGCAGAAATCAATAATCATGTTTGCTTCTGGCCCTCACACCTGTGAATGTTTTATATGTGGTTTACTGTTAGAAACCTTCAAGCTCACTTCATTGTACATAAGTGTGGGATGTGTACTAGTATTTATAGAGAATGGTCTATTATTTGATTTTAGCTTTTATAACATCACACTGAGAATGTGTTGTAAAGAAATATCCTCTGATTTTAATTTAAAAAATCAATAAATATTTTAATTTTAATATTCAAATATCCTGGCTTGTATCTGTACCCCTTTTGAACATCTCCACAGTTCTGTTTCGTGATTATCAAGCTCGAATTCTGTGTACATTGTGTTATTCCTAGCTTCAAAACAGGAACCTTTCAAACCTCTAACTTCATTAGACAGCTAGACTCTACTCTGGAGAACTCAAAAAAAATTAATGAGAAAATAAATAAATCAATAAGCAATAGTAGAGCTTTTGGGTCTGTGCTTTACTGCTTTTGATTGCTGGAGATGTCAATATGATTATTGATGTCATGTTGTAAAACAATGACCTCTGTGCATGTATATGACATCAAGTGTGTGTATAGAACCGTATTCACTTCCAATATTTGAAGCAAGGTAAGTGCATCTAAGAACCAGAGATAAACTGATCTGTCAGCATCTTTACAGTTTCTACCTATATGCAATATTATAATCTTCTGGTTACTATTTCTTTCAGACATTTTGGATATACACTAAAAATAATTTATATTTTTCACAATGTCCCATTAGTAATTGTTCTTTCCAAGCAGAGGAAGACAGTAAGTGCAACTCGATTTGGGTTATATTTATTATCTAATTTAGGGTTCTATTTATTTGATTATATATTTTAGAATTTCATACATGAGTGTTTTTTTATCCTTGCACATTGCCCTCCATATTTTCCTTTCAACTCTCATACTATTCAAATCTTTCAATTCAGGACCCGTTTTAGTTATTATTTTTATATAGTGTATATGGTGGGTGGGTGTGTATCTGTGTCAATATCTATGTCTAATCTATTGAGTCTGTTAGTGTTGATCATAAGTTTACATATTCAGCTGTGAAAATCTGGAATTGGATAATGTTTAAGAGAGGTTTTGATTCTTCTCTTGGCAGTCATTGTTAGCCCATAGTCTTTATCTAGGGGTGGTATTTGGGAGAATTTTTATGCATATTGAGACTTAATGTGTATAATAATCCTGTCAAGTCTATGAAATTCTATCTAACAGCCAGGATCCTAGTCCTATGGCATCACAAAATGAAATCAACTAAAATCATTCAAACTCCAAATAAATCTTTTTGTAAGGGTAGAATAAATGAAGAATTTATCTGCACTTAGCTCTTTCTTTGTTAAGGTATAAATTATTACAGAAAATAACAAATATCATCATTAACAAATATATTCAAGGTAAATTCTCTCCCTCCATAAGTAACACTAGCTTGCATATACTTTTGATGTAGTATTAGAGCTTGGAATAATAACATTGTTTTCCTGCACTGTATTAAAATTAAACAAAAATGAATATGCTACAGTATATTCAATTTCCTTAAATGACAAGCTGAAGAACACAACCTGAAGAACACAAAAATAGTTCTAACAATTTGGGAACTACACACAGCTCATGCAGCAAGTAGTGGTCCCTTTATTTAGAATCAGGAGACAAACTGATAAATAGCAACCACTTGTGATCCACGATTGCATCTTCTGACTTAGTAGGTAGTGCATGAAACTTCTCAGTGTTTCACAAGCTTAATGTACATTTGAGTATCAGAAGCTCCACTGGAGATTATATTTAAGTAATTATCACAACTTATTCTGTATCTCCACTCATTCATTCACAGGCAAAGTTGTTATAATTTATATGTAAATAAATATTATCCTTGACTGTTTTCTGCATACCTTGTTAATCAAAACCAGAAAAATGTTGAGATATAACCTAAACTTAATCAGAATATGAAAAATTGTCAATGAATATTGTCACACACATTTTAAATTATTATTCTGATGTATATAATTGTATTGCATTTGTCTAGTTGCATAAAAAAGCACATTACAAATTAACATCAGTTTTTAGATACTGCAAATTTGTCATTTATACTTGAGTACATTTTACAAATAGTTTTAATTATGCATATAATTGAACTTAAGATTTTGAAAATAATATGCAATTAGAATAAATTGTAAACCTACATGAAATTAACAAAGAACAAATTTAATTTCCAAAAAATAAAATAAAAAATAAAAAAGACTTAAAAGTATATCAGGCACTGAAAAAAACTTCTTTTATTCTGTATTGTTCAAAGAAAAGGAGTAAATGACCAACAGTTAGCCTTTTTTATACTATACTTTTTATACTGAGTCTCAGAATAGATAAAACTGTTTAGTTGGTTATTTTATTTTTTAAATGATGCTTGGTTTATAGATGCCTAAAGAGACTCAGAAAAATGTCTGTATCTATTTTCTTCAGATTGAATCTGAAAATCTGTGAGTCTATTTCCATCTGCTTTCTCAGTATTATTAGTGGTGAGAAATAAAGCCAGGATTAGCAACATAAGTGAACCATCAGATTTATGTATATCACACCACTTTAACTACAGTTTACAAGGTGAGTGACTGTCAGTTCAGGTTGAGTCAAATTTGATAGGATGTTATGTCTAGTTCCAGAAATGAATTACAGATGTTCATCTGCACAGAGACTCTGCTTCTTGCAGCTGTATGCCATAGTCAGATGGAAAAATCCATATTCATAGCAAGAACAGTAAATGAAAATTTCCCAGAGATTAGAAAGCAGAATTATTATGAACTGTTTTCATTCTGAAGCTGTTTTGATATAGGACTGGTGATATAGCAAGCCTTATCTACTTACTCCCACTTGACTTTCTGTGTTTCATTCTTTAAATGCACGTACGCTGTCCTGATGGATGGATGAGCTTACTCTCAATCTGTTGGATCAAATGGGAAGAGAAGCAATGTTTAAAAATACAAACAGGTTTATGAAGCAATAGAAAGCCTGAGAAGTTAAATATAAGAAAAAATTGTAGTCAAATCTGAGCTCTACTTCATCTCACTATATAAAATGAAGACTTACTTTTATGTTCAGAGAATGATGGTTCCAAATGTTTTCATTTTCCTTTTGTATAGGTTATAGTCTCCCACTTTATACATAGTAGGTGTAAGCACAGAAAATTTTAAACATAAAGGTCTGATCTCCAAAATATACAAAGAACTCAAGAAATTGGTCACCAAAAGAATATATAATTCAACAAAAATGGGGTACAGACCTAAACAGAGAACTCTCAACAGAGGAATCTAAAATGGCTGAAAGACTCTTAAGGAAATGTTCAACATCCTTAGACATCAGAGAAATGCAAATCAAAACAACTCTGAGATTCCATCTTATACCTGTAAGAATGGCCAAGATCAAAAACACTGATGACAACTTATGCTGGAAAGGTTGTGGGGAAAAGGGAACACTTCTGCAATGCTGGTGGGAATGCAAACTGGTACAGCCCCTTTGGATGTCAGTGTGGTGATTTCTCAGAAAATTAGGAAACAACCTTCCTCAAGACCCAGTAATACCACTTTTGGATATATATCCAAAGGATGCTCAACTGTGCCACAAGGACATATGCTCAACTATGTTCATAGAAGTTTTGTTTGTTATAGCTAGAATCTGGAGACAACCTAAATGCCCCTCGACCCAAGAATGGATAAGGAAAATGTACATTTACACAATGGAGTACTACACAGCAGAAAAAATGACATCTTGAAATTTACAGGCAAATGGATGGAGCTAAAAAAACATCATATTGAGTGAGGTAACCCAGACACAGAAAAACAATTATCACATATACTCACTCATAGGTGGATTTTAAACATAAAGCAAAGAAAACCAGCCTACAAAACACAATCCCAGAAAACTTAGACAACAATAAGGACACTAAGAGAGACTTCCATAGAAGTAGAAAGTAGAAAAAGACAACATCTCCTGAGTAAATTTGGAGCATGGGGACCTTGGGAATAAAAAGAAGAAAAAGAAGAAGAAATCCCATTATAGATATTTAGCTGAAATATTATTTTTGTTCTGTTTTGTTTTTCAAGACAGTGTTTCTCTGTAGCTTAGGATCCTATCCTGTAACTGGCTTTTGTAGACCAGGCTGACCTTGAACTCACAGAGATCTACTTGCCTTCCTCCTGAGTGCTGAGATTAAAGGAGTGTGCCACCACCACCTGGTTTAGCTGAAATATTATTATCTCTTGATTTCTACAAGTATTTTTATTATTTTAAACATTGTCATAATATTTAACAGGTTATAAAAAATTACAACTAAAACTGCTGTCAAAATAGAAATAAAAAAACAACAAAATTATGTTCTCATATGCTGCGATAATGTTATTGCATTAATAACACATCACTTAAGAATATTTCTAATAATAATTTTCTAAAAATTCTAAACCAAAAATGAAATGATGAATTGTTAAAAAGTTTTATTTTACACATATGCACATTACATATACAAATAAATTCATGGAGGAACTAATTTGCAGAGATATTTGAAAATATGAACATAAATCTTCTAGTTCTATTTGTTTATTTATTCTGGTTTTTCAAGGCAGGGTTTCTCTCTGTAGCTTTGGAGCCTGTCCTGGAACTACCTCTTGTAGACAAGGCCAAACTTGAACTCACAGAGATCTGTCTGTCTCTGCCTCACAAGTGCTGAGATTAAAGGCGTTTGCCACTACTGTCCTGCTAATTTTTATTTTGCTTCTAGTCCTTTTGTAACAGAGTAGAAAACATGTATCGCTTTAAGAGGTATGTAGATTTTTATTCTATATTTGTTAGTCTTCTTAAAATTAAGTTTCATCACTAAAATGTCCTTTGTAACCTAGATTTAGTATGTCTCAGAATGCTCAGTCTTTGTCCAGGTCTGTGCCACATGTGAGAAGGTGTCTTTTGTCAACAGTAAACATTCAGGGAGGACTCTGTGCTGTAAAGGAAGGAGAACCTTTGAGATTGCAATGTGGTGCTACAGTAGAGTGCTGGACAGTGGTAGGCCCTCAGTCATCAGCTATGTATTTCAACTCCATAAAAGCAGTGCTTTAACAATTCTTAAGATCACACAATAGGCACAGAAAGAAAGTTCTTAGCAGTTAATACTTTATAGACTAGATTATGAGCAGTGAGGGATTTAAAATATGATAGTCATTTGAATTGCATTAGTATAAGTTTTTAAGTGCTGTTCACAGAGTTTTGCTCATTGTAATAAACAACTTATTTATTTATAATATTTAAAATGTAACAATATTTCTGGTATAAAGCTCTTCCGTTTTTATAATACCATATATTGTTTATTACTATCTCATTTTCTTTCAAGAGTTATATAAATTCAGTGTGTAAGGAAAAGCATTTTCAGCAGAAAACTACTTAATATAATTTTCAGAAATAGCTTGTCTAGAAATGACTACAAATGAATATAAAGAAATAGGAAAATTATAACAATATGCTAATGTTTTAACACATGAAAATTGATAATCTATTAAATTAAAATAGAGCTGTTGCAAGCAGAAAATGGTAAAAAAAAATATACTTTGCCTCACATTTCTCTTTGTTTAAATACCAGTGTAGTTCCATAGAGGAGTGAACATGGGCTTTTTACCATATCTGAATAAAGTTTTATATAGCCATGCCTCTAATGAGTTTTAATACATTTGCATATCTTATTTTCCAATATCATTTTATTTTCTCCTCCATATAAGTCATGTATATCTCTAAGGATTATCTAAAGTTTGAATAAGTTGACCAAATGTTTGTTGCATTGAATATAGCTAGAATATTATTAGGTGCTATCAATAAAAAGAGGAGAAAGAACACCTCTTAAATCTATTTTCTTTTATCTGACCATGTTCCTCTTCCTCTTGTTCTTGTTTTTAAAGATAGAAAGCTGGTCATGCTCTCTTTAAGTCCTCTTTTTGCTTATAAGAAAAATGTATACTCACAGAGAACATACATGAATATTTTCAATATGTATCATCTCTTAATATTCTATATAGTAGCCAAAATATTCAAATGAATCATGTTCATCAGCTTTGAGATAAAAACTGTATTAAAAGTACACTATTTTCATATAAAACTTATTTTGGAAGTAGAAATTTATTCTAATGAAATTGACACGTGGTAACAATTTGAGCATAGACTAAATCTCAAACTTCTTATACAGGATCTCAGAGACATAAGAAAGTATGTGAGTTCAAAAAGGTCACAGTAGTTGATATATGCTACAAAGAACATATTTCTCAACAAAAAGCTTACTCTGTGTGTGTGTGTGCGCGTGCATGTGGGTGTGTGTGTGGGTGTGTGTATGTGTGTGTGGGTGTGTGTGTGTATGTGTGTGTGTGTGTGTGTGTGTGTGTGTGTGAGAGAGAGAGAGAGAGAGAGAGAGAGAGAGAGAGAGAGAGAGAGAGAGAGAGAGAGAGAGAGAGTTGGTTAGGTAACTCATTCCCATCATGCCTACAGGGATAAATTTATGACTGGTGTCAGATAAATTCCCCTTCTCACTTGCTGGTAATGTGTGAGCTTCATTCTCATTCTATAACCATACAGGCAAATGCTAGGAGCTATGTAGAACAGGGTACAAGACTTGCCGTAGTCTTGTGTAGTCCTCCAGCATTTACTGGTGGGTTTTGTTGGCCAGTAAGCTTACAAGTAAATCCTCCTGCCTTTTACTTTTTTATTTTGTTTTGTTTTTAATTGATTTTATTGAGCTCTACATTTTTCTCTGCTCCCTCCTCTTTCTTTCCCCTCCCATTAAACCCTCTCCCATGGTCCCATGCTCCCAATTTACTTAGGAGATCTTGTCCTTTTCTACTTCCCACGTAGATTAGATCCATGTATGTTTCTTTTAGGGTCCTCGTTGTCTAGGTTCCCTGGGATTGTGATTTGTAGGCTGGTTTTCTTTGCTTTATGTTTAAAAGCCACTTATGAGTGACTATATATGATAATTGTCTTTCTTGTTCTGGGTTACCTCACTCAATATGATGTTTTTTAGCTCCATCCATTTGCCTGCAAATTTCAAGATGTCATTTTTTTTCTGCTGTACTCCATTGTATAAATTTTCCACATTTTCCTTATCTATTCTTTAGTCGAGGGGCATTTCAGTTGTGTACAGGTTCTGGCTATGACAAACGATGCTACTATGAACCAAGTTGAGCACATGGCTTTGTGCTTAAGGATGATCCTTTAGGTATATACCCAAAAGTGGTATTGTTGGGTCTAGAGGAAAGTTGTTTCCTAATATTCTGAGAAATCACCATACTGATATCCAAAGGGGCTGTACCAATTTGCACTCCCACCAGCAATGCAAGAGTGTTCTCTCTACTCCACATTCTGTCTAGTGTAAGTTGCCAGCAGTGTTTTTGTTTTTATTCTCTCAGATCTTGAGGTAGTCTTTATTTATTAAAATACATTTGAAATGCCACTACATCTTCTCCTCTATTTCTTTAAGTGAATTTTTCATTTTTTCTTAAGAGCCTCAATCATCTTCAAAAATTTATTTATTTTTTTTATTAAAAATTTCCGCCTTCTCTGTAGCTATGGAGCCTGTCCTGGAACTAGCTCTTGTAGACTAGGCTGGCCTCTAACTCACATATCTACCTACTTCTGCTTCCCTAGTGTTAGATTTAAAGGCATGCGCCACCACCACTGGGCTACAGTTCATGTTTTATATGTATCCATTGGCAATTAATCTTCAACTGTACCCTGCATTTTGAATGGTTTGGGTGTGGGGAATTGTCTTTGTCTGCTCTAAAGAGGTGTTTGTTAGACATGAGGTAAGAGTTACACTTCTCTGTGAGCATAAATATTTAGAACACAGTTAGCCTTATGCTAGTTTAGTAAAGTGAGAGTAATTGATTCTCCTTTAACATGCAATCCTAAGTTACATACAATATGCTAGTAAATTATTTTGAAAGTTGAGCACACAGAAACTTCCTTGATCAAGAAATAGATGAATAAATCTTTCCACCTAAAGTCTGTAATTAATAATATAATAAAGGTATCATCAAGAAAGGATTTGCTACCCTCTTCAATTAAGGAAAGGAGTCAATAAAATATGTATGTAAGTTAGATAAAAACTTTGGGAGTCAGTCCTACTTTCCAAATTATTTGAAACAGAGTTCATTGTTCATCTCTGTCTATAGAGTTCTAGTTGATGCATCATCTTCCAGAGATTTTCATATCTCTATCTCTTATATTGTTATAGGAGCACTGGAGTTGAAAAATAGGCATTAGCGCCTGGCTATACAAAGATTCTAGGGAAACAAACCCAAGTGATCACATCTGCAAAACAATTTCTTTAACCATTGTACCATCTCTTCACACTATAACCTAATTTTGTATTTCTAGATCCTGAAATTTAGCTTCCACTCAAAAAAGTTACTCTGTATTAGACATCTTATACTCCCAAATCTTTGTTCCTGTGTCTAATGTTAGAGACATTAGCTCATGACATAGACATAGGTCATGACCCTTTGTTTGAATCATTATTTTTTTTTCAAAACACTGTTACAGTCCATGGTTGAAGAAGGACTCTAAAAGAAATCCCACACTAGCTCAGAACTGAGGATAATAAAGGGTTATTTATTTAGGGGTAGATTCACAAATCACAATCCTGCACAAATGGGGAACAGGAACTGAATCATGTTGCCTTAAGAGAAGCTGTGCCCGTGCTTTACACTGGCATATATATTATAAGAGGCCACGCCCAATGAGCTGGTAACTTAAAGGCTACTGGCTTACTGGCTGTAGGAATTCCTACACTACCTGCTAAGTGATTTCACATCCAGTTTATCAACATGAGTTCTCAATCCTGAATACCTATGCTCTAATATAAGAGCACCCACATATGTAAAAGAAACATTACTAAAACATAAATTGCAAAGAAGAAGAAGGAGAAGGGGAAGGGGAAGGGGAAGGAGAAGGAGAAGGAGAAGAAGAAGAGGAGAAGGAGGAGGAGGAGGAGGAGGAGGAGGAGGAGGAGGAGGAGGAGGAGGAGGAGGAGGAGGAGGAGGAGGAGGAGGAGGAAGAATTCTAGTGCAAAGGCACAGAAAATACATTCAACAAAAACATTGAAGAAAATTTTCCCAACCTAAGGAACTTGCTTTTGAAAGTAGAAGAAGCTTAGAGTATACTAAATAGACTGGACAGAAAAAAAGGTACCCCTGTTGTCTTGGCTGAGATTTCCAATCTAATAAATTTTTTATAAAAAAACTCATTTTTATATTGTGGAAGAGAGCTCTTTAGTCTTTTAATTAACCTCTAAACAGATTTTTAATTTTGTTCTGCAAACAGTTTACAAAAGAACCAACTTTGGTATCATTCCCAGTATTATAGATATTTAACTTTTATATGTTAATTCTGTTGGTTATAATTAGCTAGAGAAAAAAATTACAGAACTAGTTTTTAAAAATCAGATTTTAATGACAATTTTCTTATAAAAATAAAATCAAATAGAAACTTCCCTAAAACACACATATTTATGGGTATTTCTTACAACATAGAAATAATTTCAAATAATGTCTAGTGCTATCTAAAGAAAGACAGAAAGTCAAATGATCTGTTTCTCAGGCCAGGTGAATTAGTTCTACACAAGAGGCATATGTAGTGGAAAGGAAAAGTTTGTGGATCGTGACAAAGAGTGAAGAATAAGATCATCTTGCAAGGTGTCGAGACAGGGGTACTTAGTGACAGAGTTAGAAGATACTGTGATTCTTGATATTTTCTTTTTAATACTAGCATCTAATTCAGTTTCTTTCTACTTGGATATTGTAATTATAGCAATAGACTAAAAATATGATTAAATGGTTTTAGAGATCCAGATACATCATAGTTCAGGTGTTGCTAACATGGCTTAAATGTATTTTCCAGTGTGCCAATTATAACAAGGTCATAATACCACATTTAGAAATAATTAGATGCATGTTGGAATAATTTGAGCATTGTCTTTCTCATGCACATCTGATCCCAACTGCTCCCTCTGAGGAGAATTTATTCCATTCTGGGTCACACCTGCCAAGCCTTCCACATCAAAACCTGCACACCTGCCTCTGGTCTGCCTCCCAGATAGTACATTTTTAACACATCATCTGCCAGGGGGAGAAAGATCACATAACAGAAGCTAGCTTCAAATGAAAGATTTTCTGCTGAGAGCTTTGGGACTTCAACTGCCCGGCTGGCAGATGACATGGAGGCACACTTCAGAAGCCTATTCTTTTATGCCATCAGGTCTGAGATATTTTCATTGCCATTGAAACCCTGGATTATTATGTGTGTTGTATTAACTTACTTAAAAAGATTGAACACATTTTATCAATGCAAATTTTTAGCCAGATTAAGAAGTATTCACACAGAGAAGTGCAGAGTAATTTTATATCTTCTCATCCTATACTTTACAAATCATTTTATGCTTAAATTTCTTTGTAAGAATGTCAACAGATCAAGCCAACAATGGTTCTACTTGATAGCAATGATACATGATTATTTTGGGAAAATTATTGCTATATGTGATATATAAGCACTTTATTAAATATAAAGGAAAAAGGCAGCTGGGGCCAATTAATAAAATAACCATGTTTATTTAATATCAGTTCATGATTTTCTTATGCTATTTCACCATTTTTCTATTGACATTGATGTCTAAGATGAAGTTCTTTTTTATCCCCCAGAACAAAGTAATGATTAAATGTGTTCTTTATTGAATCTTTCAGTATTATTTTTATCTATGAAGTATAAATGGCCTTTTCAAAAAATAATAAAAATGATTAACAAATAATTGAATTGATACTAAATTCTCATTTTAAAAATATAACCATACAGCATTGCATTTGTCTTCTATGACAAGGTATTTTGTACAATTAGATGAAGTTTATAATGAGCACTTAGTTGTATATATTTAGGTTGAGGTATTCTAAATCAAAGCAAACTGATCTAATTCTTTTCTGAGTTCTAAGTAAACTTTCTTTGGGTAATTAAGCAATTTACATAGTTGTTTGTAGACTACATTAGTATACGTCAAAAATGTTTTGAAATTCAATGAACAAATAACCTGAAAAATGTTTAACTCTCCCTCAAATTGCAAGATCACAATGCCAATTTCATGGGAGCTCATAACAGTGAAGTTATAAGAGAAAATTTAAAAAGTGTAAAATAGGGATTTCACTTCTCTTATCTTGCTTTACTCCTCCCTTTAGATTTACACTACTTTCTGTCAGTTCAGATCGCTACTCAGCCTGCATAAAACAATCGGACCAATGAAACCGAACCAATTGCCAGTATCTGTAGGTGTGAGGTTGGCATCCAAGCTAATCAAATGTGAGAGATCTATTCTTAAATTGTCTTCAGGCCATAGATCCAAATTTCAGGTGGACTTCTCTGAGTCTGACACTGACTCCTGCACTGTCTCCTTAGGTAACAGCAGTAGGCTGTAAAATCCATGAATAACAAATGATCCAGGCAAACCAAAACCTGCTGCCTGTGGCTGCTCCAGCTGCTCTCTTCCTGCAGGGTCAGTTGACACAATAGACAACAGCAAACATAAGAAAGGCTTGCTGCAGACGAAGACATTGTTTAGAAGTTGGTGGAATAATCAGATTGGAAGAATTCTTTAACCTGTGAAAGAACTTTAGTGCTTCCTGCCACTCATTTTTAATAATGTTAAGACTTGCATACATGCCTATGGTGTGTTTTGATAAGATCCTCCCCATTTCCTCCCTTTCGATTTTTTTTGCCTATCCCCCAAGAACTTTTGTCTCTCACACTTCAATTCAAGTGGTCTTTTTATGAACCCACTAAGTTCATTTACTGCTATCCATATATGCAGGGGCGTAGAACAATCTAGAAGATCATGGGTAGTTCTCAGCGCTTTGTCCCTGAAGAGAACTGATTTTCTCTCCCCTACTAGCCATCTATTGCCAGGAGTACTCTGGT
Source organism: Arvicola amphibius (assembly GCF_903992535.2). Taxonomy (NCBI): domain Eukaryota; kingdom Metazoa; phylum Chordata; class Mammalia; order Rodentia; family Cricetidae; genus Arvicola; species Arvicola amphibius. The sequence continues at coordinate 125,366,047 of NC_052053.1, forward strand.
TGGGAGGGACAGGGTTAGAGGAGTATATTCTTCATCTATATCAAGAGTTTACTTGGCTTGGCTGGGTCATCGCTATTGAACATAGTTACAGTAGTTAGGAGTTCATGTGTGCTACATTTTGTCAAATCCAATGAGTACTATTTCATTGCAGATATTCACTACCTTCAACACTTACATATTTTTCTTCTGACCTCTTTCTCAATGATTTCTGAGCCTTGGGTTAAGGATATATTATAGGTGACCCATTTAAAGTAGAAAACCCTATAGTATTTTATTCTCTGCATTTGAAAAGTTGTTGGTCTGTTTTAGCCAACAGTGTCTACAAAAAGAAGCATACCTGGTGACGGTTGAGATGCACCAATTTATATGTATAATATAAGAACAGGAGGACATTACTATACTGTATTTTTAACCAAACAATATTCCATAGGGTCAGCAACCTACTCAGGCATGAGTTCTGGGATAAGTTAAGGTCATAAGGAATAAACTTCATTTGTGGAGTAGTCTCTCAATCCAATCAGAAAGTTCTTAAATGTCACCATAAAATTCAAACCACTATTATACCAATGGTCCTATTTCACCAGTTCAGTTATTAATGTAAGTCATAATGTTCATGACTGCTTTAAATTGATAATCACTTTTCTTGCCCAGTGACTTGCACAAAACCTTCTAGCATTATGAAACCTAGCCAGTAGTGATGGCATCCCCACTTTAGTACCAGAATAATATCTCTGTACCCTGTTAGTCAAGGGTTTTTTCTCTTCAGCAATTGGATCATACCATTGTTTGAAAAAAAGAATAATCTCAGTGTCTCATAAGAGGCACAAAATGTTTAAAGTAGTTCAGCAAGACAATTTGTTCTTGTGCCAAAGGGTGCATCATGACCCAAGCTGAAACGGCAATTACACCCGGGCAGGTAATTCAATTTTTCAAACTCTAAACTGGGGCATCACTCTGTCTTTTTCTCCACTCTCTGATATCAAAACTCATGGTCCTTCATTATTGGCTTGTTTTAAAATAATTGATGTAAAATAATTGAAGAAAATAGGGAAAGAGTTGGCTGCTCAAGGAATAGAGCAGGACTTTTGTGTAACAAAACCTTTTGCCAGTGGAATAGTTTAAAATATTTGCATATCCACACTTCCTATATCCCAACCATCCTATTCCCCCAAGCTCTTCTCATCCTCCACTTCACACTTTTCTCTCCCCATCCCCCCCTCCCCCATCCCACCCCACCCCCATGTTCCCATTTTTTGTCCGGCAATCTTGTCTACTTCCAGTATCCAGGAGGATAACTATATGTTTTTCTTTGGGTTCACCTTCTTATATAGCTTCTCTAGGATTTTTTACGGATTATAGGCTCGGAAGGAATTATATATCTTAGTTAAGGGAGCCATTCTAGGGTTGGCAGAGACTTGACTCTAGAGGGGTTCCCAGGTGTCCAGGAAGACGCCCCCAGCTAGGTCCTTGGGCAGCTGAGGAGAGGGTGCCAGAAATGTCCAGATCCTATTGCCATACTCATGAATATCTTGCATATCACCATAGAACCTTCACCTGGCATTGGATGGAGAAAATGACAGAGCCCCACATAGGAGCACCAGACTGAGCTCCCAAGGTCCTGATGAGGAGCAAAAGGAGGGAGATCATGAGCAAGGAAGTCAGGGCCGTGAGGAGTGCGTTTACCCATTGAGACGGTGGGACAGATCTAACGGGAGACCACCAAGTCCAGTTGGAATGGGACTGATGGAACAGGGGACCAAACCCGACTCTCTGAATGTGGCTGACAGTGGAGGGTGGAGGAGGACTGAGAAACCAAGGACAACGGCAATGAGCATGAACTCTATAGCGTTGACGGGCTCACTGTGAGCCTTGTCAGTTTGGTTGCTCACCTTCCTGGACTTAGGGGGAGCTGGGAGGACCTTGGACTTAACATAGTGAAGGGAACCCTGATGGCTCTTTGTCTTGGAGAGGGGTGGAGTGGGGGTATGGGTGGATGGGAGGGGTGGGAAGGGGGAGGAGGAGGGGAGGAGATGGAAATCTTTAATAAAAAATATATTTGCATAAAAGATTTATCATGTGGAGAAATTAAAGGTGAAAATTAGTCAATGGTAGTCTGTTTACCTGCAATAGATAAAAAATACACACCATCAAAATCTACAGGCTAATGAAGAGAAACAATGTTCAATGTTTGGGGGAATCACTTAATCCCACTGGCTGGTGTCTGTTGATGACTCTTCTTCACAGAAGCTTGCATCATACCATGAATGCTCACCAGCAAGACAGCTTCCAGGACAGCAGCAGCACCTTACTTTCTTTAAGTTCACTGAGTAAAGTGCAGAGGTCTCTCCATCATATTCTGATGGGTTGCCAAGACAAGCATCAGTGGTCTATATCGGCTGAGGGTATGTTCAACAATTTAATCAACAACTTGAAGGGAGGTACCACAAACCAACTACTGTGCTTGTTTTTTTGCCAATCAATGGCTGTTCAGAGGGCTATTATCACTAGTAATTGTGGTATTTTTAAGTTCTTTTTAACACAATACTCCTCTATTGTCACCCTTCTTCTAACACAGTTCAACTTCAGTAGCTCTGCAGCTACAGAAACTGAGGAGTGTGCATAAGTTCTCCGTACACAGCAACATTCTCAAGGTTCGAGGTAAGTTATTTCCCTTTATGATTACTTCCTTCTCATGGCCTTGTAAATGAGTTTAAAAAGAATGAAGAAATCTTTCTCATCCCCGAATTCCCTGGAATTCAATCTTATATTCATACCCTGACTGCCAATCTATCCTAGTTTTGCTATTTAGGAGTTTCTTCTTTAACCTTAGAGGAAAACTTCTGATTTTCTATTTATGAAGTATATTGCAAATGTTCTTCAGATAGAGAAAACATTGACTGAATGAATAAAACTTCTCAGGATTATAAATGCCAAATGAAGATATAATAATATTGCTTCATATATTTTATCTAAATGATTGTGTTTTCAAATGCTTAACAGACACAATAGTTTTTATATCATATAATCTCTAGTTTAAAAGAATTTTAAAATTTATTGTTAGAGAAAATACAAGTAAAAATATTGTAAACATCATTTTTAAAATAGGTACTATTGCTATAAACATATGAAAGTATATTTTGGAAACCAAAGAATATGTATAAAATCTGGAGTCAAATGAGCTAGATTCGATTGGAGTTCAGAGTTAGTAGTAATAAAAGATAGTTAATCATTTATTTTCTTTTTTTACTTTCTGTGTCTCTGTGTGTACATGCACATATAGGCTCCACAGTTGATTTCAGCTGGGTACTTTACCTAGAGTCTCTTGTAAAAGAACCTCAGTTGAGAAATGACCTCCATCAGAATGGCTGGAGGCACGTCTAGGAGATAGTATTTTAATGGCTAAGAAGTGGGAGGGCTCAAGAGGGCCTGAGTTATATTAAAAGATAGCAGAGGAAGCCAGGTAAATCTAGAGAGTAAACATTGCTCTTTTTCAGACTTTGGATGAGTTTCTTTTTTCAGGTTACTGTGTTGATTGAAATCCTGTCTTGGCTTCCCTTTAACACCTTGATTTTATTCAGTGTTTTACTATAATAACAGAAAAAGCAAAGTAGAACAGCAAGTGTGATAAACATTTGGTGGGGATACACATGTGCCGAGGTCTATATCCACCATTCAGGAGTTAGCCATCCCCTTACACCATGTTGAAGCAGAATTATTATTTCCATGGTGCCACCTGAGACGTTAGAATTATAAAGGCCTCTCTTCATATGCAGCTATTGCTGATATTGTTTTAATCTCCTTTTTCTCCTCTTTCTCTTTCAAGAATTCTGGGGGTGTGAGGTTCCAAATTAGGCCATCAGTATTGTCTAGCAAGCCGTTTTCTAGACTGAGCCTTCGTATTGATCTTTTTTTCCCTCCCCTGAGTTGACTTACCTATCATATAACAAAGAATAGTTACCGTTATCCCAACATGGTAGTGATTCAGACTTAATTCATGCAATATTCTAAAAGTTATTGACTTAAAATTTGTATTCAATAATTGTTACTCTCTTGCTGTTGTTTTTACCTTAGTTTAAAATTCAGCTAAACTTACATTATAAGTGTTTGTATGAACATATCTCAGACAAACTACTAAGTTAAAATAAGTAAATCACTAGTAAAAAATGACCTAGAATTCTGTGAGTGAACTTGTAATTTCTTTTCAATTTTCTAATTGCAAAGGTAAATGTATAGCACTATGTTTATTAAATTCATGAAGAGAGGAACAAATTAACATAGATTATTGATGTGGGATTCTCCTCTGTATGCTGTGAATATCATTGGTTAACAGGGAATCTGACTTAGACCTACACAGGGCAGAATATAGGTAGGTGGGGAAAACTAAACTGAATGCTGGAAGAAAGTAGGCAGAGTCAGCGAGAAGCCATGCAGCCCAGGCAGAGACAGATGCTGGAGAGAACTTTACCCAGTATGCCATAAGATTCTTTTCCTCATCTATTATTCTGCTCGTGGACATATCTTTGTAGTTCCTGTTTGAATTCATATTTTTTTTTATTTTCAGAGTTTTCCCAGTTTGTGTTTACTTCATTGATTCATTGATTCTATTTACTTCATTGATTCAGGTCTTGAGCAGTTTCATTCATTTCATTACACAGTGTGTTACTGTTTGCCTCCATTTCTTTAAGGGATTTAGGAATTTTGTCACATTGTTTGTATTTTCCTGCGTTTATTTAAGAGATATATTTGTTTCTTCTTTAATAGTATCTATCATCTTCCTACAGGTATTTTAAAGGCCTTTTTCTTATGCTTCAGCCATGTTGGAATCTTCAGGGTCTCTTGAGGTAGAATAGCTGGGTTTCAGTGGAGACACATTGCCCTGGGTGTTATTGATTGTGTTTTTATGTTGGAGTCTATTCATCTGGTATTGTGATGATCATAGGTTTAGGTGCTCATTTCTGGATTTGTCTTTGTTGAGTTAGTATTTTGTTCCTTAGTTTCAGGTTCAATTCTCTTTTTAGAAAGTAAAAGTGCATTGTGTGGTAGAATATTTTCTTTGGAACTTTCAGTTGTGGCCACTAAAATTTCAGATAAAATGTATTTTTGGATACTGGACACTGACACTTAGGAACCGGAATAGGCTAAGTGTCTGAAGGGGTCCTCTAAGAGAGGAGAGGAGAATGTTCCAAGGAGATCTGATATTTGTCTCATTGTAATGACGGGAAAGAGTGAAAAGGCTCACTGCAAAAAGGTCTGCCCTAGTGCTGGAGATGAGACTAGGAGATGGGTCTTGAGAATAGCTAGGTACGGAAGAAATAGGTGTAGCTGGCAAACAGAAACAATAGGTAGAAGGAGAAATTCTGGCATAAAGGAACAAGAGAAGAGAAGAGAGAATGAGGGACCTGACTTGGACTAGAAGCAAGGCAGCTGCCAGCCAGCCAGACAGACAGACAGAGACAGCAGGAAACTAAGATATACAGAAAGAAAAGAAAAGGTCTTTGAGGTAAAATGTAAATAAAGAGAAAGAAGTTAATTTATATTAAACAAGCAAGCCGGAAACTAGCTTAAGCTAGGCTGAACAATCAAAAGTAATGCTAAATCTCCCTGTAACGATTGGGAGCTGGTTGGTGGCCCCCGAAGAAAAATGTCTGATACTATGCATTTCTTATAATCATATTTTATATTAGCATATTTTATGAGCAAATTCTTCTGATACCTTCATTCTTTACATTACAAGTAGTACACAATGTACATTGGGCTCATTATGTTATCACATATTTTTCAATCTTCATCAGAGTTTGCTTTCTTTACACCTGACTGGATTTTACTCTTCTAGTTCTTTGTGATCTACTGAAGTTTATTTGAGGTATTTCTCCTTTCCTGATTACTAAAAACTTGCTTTGCAAACTGCTGCTTTTGCTATTTCCCATAAGTTGTGACATTTATCTCCTGTTATCGTGTTTTTATATTAATTCTTAAGTTCATAAAAAAATAAGTTATTTTAAATGGTTTCTAAAGTTTTCTTGATGGAACTTTTAATTTTATTCTTGTGGTTAGGAAATGTCAAAGTAAGGAGTTTCTGTTGTTGTGCTGAAATTTTATAACCAAAGCAAGTTAGGGAGGAAAAGGTTTGTTTGGCTTTCACTTTCACATTAAGGTCCATCACAGAAAGAGTTAGGGCGGAAACACAAGAAGAGGATCTGATGCAGAGGCCATGGAGGAATGCTGCTTACTGACTCAGGCTCCATGGCTTGCTGAGTCTGTTTTCTTGTAGAACTCAGGACTGCCAGCTTCAGGTGCTCCAACCTACAGTGGGCTAGGCCTTTCCCCATCAACTGCTCATTTATAGAATGCCCTACAGGTCGATATTTCTTGTGTAGTCATTTTCTCAGTTGAGGTTTCCTCCTTTCAGGCAACTCTAGCTTGTGTCAAGTTGACATAAGAATAGTCATCAGGAAACTTAATTAATTTGACATCAGTGTTTCTGAGATGTTGGAACTTTTTTGTATCACATATACAATAAGGAAGAATATATAAATATTGTAGCTATAAGAAATATTTTGATGATCACTTGGAGATCATTTTTTCAAAGTTTCAATTTAATTTTGCATTTTGGTATTGACAGTGCATCCATTGTTAAAAAGTATGTATTCCTACTGTAATCTGAGTATATTTTTTCATTTAGGAACAACTAACTTCTTGATATTTTGGGGAACATTAAGAGTGAATAGGCATAATATAATTATAAAATTATATCATCTATTTGAATTTATCTTTTAACCTTCATATAATGATATTCCTAAAGGCAATAATTCTTTTTTTCTCAAAAAAGATTTTATCTATTTTATGAATTAATCTCTTATTATATGTAGTTTGGGTCACTTTTATTTTAAAGCAGCTTCTCAGTAGGAAACTATGACTGGCCTGGAATTTGCTGCATAGAAGAAGGTAGACTCGAATTCATTGAAATTTCCCTTTATTGGACTCCTAAGTAATTGAGTTAAAGATGTCTACTACCAACACATCTTAAAAAGGAACACTTTTTCTTGTTTATTATTTCTAACATTTAACAATGCAAATACTATGTAAATACAGTATGAGTAAATAATGAGAAGACAAACACCTATACATGCTCAGTATGGTTAAAATCCTCCTCTAGCCCCCCCTCCATCTCTCTATTCTTCCTAAATCATTGTGCATTTCTTGATAAAAATTCATATTTATTTACATATTTATTTGAAGATTCTATTTGCATAGGTTAATATATATATATATATATATATATATATCCATTTAGTCGAATAGTTACAGCATCACAAAGTTATGTATCTCACTTTAAAATTTCCAGTTATCTGACTTTCCACTGAGATTGTTGTTATTCATTAATTATTGATATATTTATTAGTAGACACTACCTCGTTACAGTCATCTTCTACCATTTTCTGTTTCCATTGTCCGTCTTTTAACTGACTTCTTACTATCATGTAAGCCTCCATCTGTGATGAAATCAGCTGCTCTATGCTATTGTTTCTTGTGCATTACTTTTATTTTTAATTTTTTCATTTTTTTACATTTTGCATACAGTGAAACTTACAGAATTTGCTGGCTCCTTGAGCTCACCAGTCTACTACCAAGAATGTAAATGCTTTTTCCTTTCTTAATAAGATGTCTCTAGTTCTATTCCAAGCCTAACTTCAAAGTCATGACTTTCTATCTTTTCCTGGTTGCTTCTGCAATTTTTCTCTAGCCGCTTTATGCCTTTTAAAAAATCTCTAATAAAGTTGTCCCTGATATCTGAAATAAAAAAGACTTACAAAACATGTTTTGATTTTAGCAAGCCATATGGATATAGAGCATCTAGAGGTGAGAGAAGCAGCAAGTGACTTATAAAGGCCATACATAAGAGGAGCATCAGAGTCTCAAAGAGAAATGGTAAGAGCCAGGGGGCCTTGAGTGCTATATTTTATGTTCTAAAATACAGAAAATACAAAACCAGAGTACTCTGTGTGGAAGAGATAATCTTTGTAATTGAAGGAGAAAAAAATCTTTATCTTTATAAAAACAGAATAAGGAAATGCATGAATACTAAGCCAGCTCTACAAAAACAAAATAAAAAAAACAAAACAAAATAAAATCCCTGAAAGAATCTTAGGACATATCCATTAGAACACAGGAAATTATCAAACTACATCAACAGACCAACAGACAAGCAAATAAGGGTTAGGAAAACACTAAAAAATAGAAATAAAACCCCACAAAATCAACCAAATGACAATACTTACTACATACTTTTTACTAACAACATTGAGTATTGATAGCCTAAATTTTTAAACCAAAGCCTTCTGGATACAATAAAGGATAAGAAGAAGCTTTTGCTTTTTGCCAGTTTACCTTTACCTTCAGTTTTCTTGGCAAGTTCTTCTATTGTTGCTAGTGCATCCCTTTGCTGGAATTAGTAACTATTTCTTTCAGATAACACCATAGACTGAAGACCAGCAGCAATTTAGACATCCCTTGAGACTCTAGCATCAGTTGGGTACAGTGAAGATTTGCAATAAAAAACTACCAGATTCATGTCCTTTCCTTTGGGATACACTGGTATTAGACTACTCAGAATAAAACCTTAAGCCAAACTAATGAACTCACACATAGAGAAAGAGGCGGGGGGGGGGGGGGCGAGAAGAGAGACAGAAAAGACTCTCATACATTCATTTTCTTAGTTCTGTACCTTTAAAAAACCCTGAATAATACAATTTTCTTTCATCTCTCTCATATATATATGCATATTGTGTATGATATTATGTTATTTATCACAATAAGAATCTTTGAAGTTGCACCAACAATCTTAGTGTTTATTACTTGGTTACCAAATCACAGGAGAGCAGATATTTGCTATCCTAATATTACCCTTACATTTTAAGGTTCTTCACTTATTTTTTTCTCTGCTAAATTTAATGGATTTTATTCTTTGTAGTTCATTGTTGATAATGATGTCCTCTGTTATAGTTTTGAATTTTGCTAAGTTTACATTAAGCTCAGAAATTTCTACTTGGCTTTTAAATATCTTTTTACTAATTATTTTTTTTTCTGTTAGAATACTGATGCATTTGAGTGTGTAATGAATCCAGCCCTTTGAAACTCCCTGTTTGTGAGTTCTACCTTTTGATTAGCGTCTAGTTACTTATGTCACATTATATGATTTGTTAGATTTTGATTATTATTTCAGAAAGTCTTTAATGCTTATTTGTCTTTGACACATTGGGTCCATTGAGAGCTTAGACATTAATTTTAGTCCTTCTCACTTAAGTTAATGTGTTTCCGCATCACAGAAATTCTGATCAGGTTGTTTAGTTTCTCTGAGCCTATAATTACATGCCCTATTGCAGGAGAGTAACCAAGTCCGTCAGTTTTGGTAGTGTGCTGCCTCTCTCTTAACAGTAGAGGGAGATCAAACTCAGGCATAAGCAAAATTGAGCAGGTTGGTATGCTGCTCCCAAAGAACCTAGAGGATATGTGATAAAGAGTGGCCTGTTACTTCATTCATTTTTCCCGGGGCTAGGATAGGCCCAGATTCCGGGGCTAGGATAGGCCCAGATTCCTTATCCATACAAACTGACATGTAGAGTTATCCTCTGTGACATTCTGCCTAACTCTTATCAGAACCACAGAGTGTGGGCCAATTTTCCAAGTTCCTAAGGTAGGTCTTTTGCTATGAATGCTTTCACAACAAGTAATATTCTAATGACATAGTATCCATGACTACGGTAGATGTCATGAAGAACAAAGAACCACCCACTGCTGCGTGAATTCCTGGTAAAAGAATGCTACAGTTATACCTGGGTGGTGTTCTCCAACGGAAGTACAGTCAGCAAGATCACATGTCTTCCTCTGCCACTGGGCAATCTGCATTAGAGTTTGTATCACTGTTATAAAGCACCAAAACCAAAATCAACTTGGGAAGGGAAGGGTTTGTATAATCTTACAGAGTGCAGACCATCATCCGAGGAAATTAGAGCTAAAACTGAAGGCAGGAGCTGAGGCCTTGGTGGAACACTGTTTACTGCCTTGTTCCAGAGTGCCTGTTCAGTCTGCTTTCTTATAGCACCACGAGATAATCAGCCCTGTGTTAGCACTGCCCACAGTAATCAGGACTGTCCCACATCAATCATCATTCAACAAAACGTAACATAGGCTTGCCCACCTGTCATTCTGGTTGAGGGTATATTGTCAATTAAACCTACCTCCTCCAAAATGACTCTAGACTGTGTCAAGCTGACTTAGAACTAGTCAGTACAGAGAAAGTTTAAAGTTCTTCCTGTAAGAAATGTGGGTATAAAAGCTATTAAACAATCCTCCTGTTTCACAAGCTCAATTTTACCTGGAACTCCAGATAAAATTTGGTAGTTACTACTCTATTATTCTCACCAATGCTACTGTTCAGTTTGAAATAAAACTACAAATCTGCAGACATCCATACATTGTGCATCAGGCTCACTTTCAGGTGAGAATACATTAAATGTCAGATTTGCTCCACTGCTGTGCACATGTGTATCTGATATCAGTCCAGGTCAGGTGTTCTGTCTGTTAGATCTAGAATACACAACGGGACTGTTGAGGTTTGGTGCAGGGTCACCATGATGTAGTTGTTTCTGAGCTCTGAAACAAGTTCTCCACAGCTTTTCCTGCCTTACTGCACAGCCAATGAAGTCTTGATTACCACTCTTCTCTTGCGGTTCTCTCAGTGAAGCCAGTGTAAATGTCCTTGTTATCTATTAAAGCTGTGTTAGTTCAGTAGGGGCGTTGTCTTCAGGTTTGTGTGGTGGAACTCTCCCTGTCATCATCTCTTTTCAGCATGGTAGGATTGCTGTTATACTTCAAAGTTTAAACTTATGCTTAATTTCTTCTTTTTCCCCCCAACAAGCTATACTGTTTAGAGCAAGAAGAGGGTGACATGGAAAACCCATTCTACATTGCTTTCCAAACATCTTTTATTTCATTATTCAAGACCTGTAGCCAGAATTCCTTAGCTCATCTCCCTAGCTCATGAGAGAGTAGCTTGTTGTATGATTATTTATTAAAATTGCTTTATGCCTGTAAACTATAGGAAGAGGATCTTAAAAAATTCTTTTGAGTGTTTTAGAGACAAAATATTATTTCCCTCTATCTATGTAATTTCTGAGATGAAAGCAAAGACTGTCTCAAGTGGCTCACTTATATGTGATGAGACACTTTCTTTTGATTCTTTTATAGTTTGGGGAGCATTTGCCTTTCTATTGCCTCTTTATTGTATTCATGTTTTGTCCTATTTGGAGTTCATTGTGTTTACCTTCACATTTTAGAAATTATACTCATTCTTCTGTCAATTAATTTAGTTTTCCATTGTCCATTTTTCTCTCTGCCACTTCTATAGTACATATATTCATTGACTAAGTGACTTCTCACAAGTTTTATAAGGTCTGCTCATGTTTCTTCATCTTTTCATTCTTGGTTTTCTTTAAGTTCCTTAGACTTGTTAATTCAAATTACTTATCCCCAGTCAACTGAGACTTTCTTCAGTCTGCTCAAGTCTCACATTGTCTACTTCAGAGAAGATAATAATTCAGTTATTATATTTTTAATTTCTGTTTGTACATTTACTAAGGGGTATGGTTTTGCTGATAGATTAACTTTATTATGAATAATTTTATAAATTATTTAGGGTATCCTTTCTTTTGTTACATTTGTATTTTATGCTTAAATCAGTTCTTTGTACAATGTTTCTAATGTGGTCAGTGACCCAAATCTTTAGAAAATGTTTATGAAAATGTTTTATAGTGAGATATGAATCCCTGTTTCTTTGTCTGACTTACACTATTTTGTTGGAAGAGGCATTTAGAACCAATCATCAGAAAATACTGCTAAGGCTTTACTAACAGGCACTGAATCTTTGATAATGAATAACCTGTGATGAAAGAATATTATGAAGAGAATTTTTATCGTTTTTGGAGGGGGGATATTGTTGTGAACGATTGGGTTTTGTGTCATTGTTTTTGCATGTTCTCTCTTTCTCTCTCTCTTTCTCTCTCTCTCTCTCTCTCTCTTTCTCTCTCTCTCTCTCTCTGTGTGTGTGTCTGTGTGTGATCTGCAGGCACAAGTCTTTTTCTGAGCCTTTTAAAAGTTGATTTTAAAATGCCTGTTAACCCCAATAATCTAACCCTGGACTCTTCTCGGGACTTTGGCTATCCATTTTATTTCTCTATCAATAATATGAGGCCTTTGAGAATTTGGATTTATTGTCTTCTTGAGTTTTCATGTATCATGATATACACCACTGCCTCCACAGCTTCAATATTCAGACTTTGATTATTTTGATATTCAGGTATCATCTCCATATCAGATGCTAAATTTTCTAGTCACTCGAGAGGTACTAAAACAGATAAAAATCACCCAATCATTTCATTCAGATGACTTTGGCCAGAAATAAGAGCCATTATTTCTCTTCTGTATCAGCATTATTGTGCTCAAAGTGTGGAAAGGGCAGATAAGATGATACAGACTCCCCAGCTTTTTACTTGTGGCATTCTCTTGATTGGTGGTCACTTTATTTGTTGCTGTAGATAATTGACTTTTCCTCTAAGTTCCTATAAAGCTATTTTAATTATTATGTAATTGGGCTATATACGTGATATTTGTATGTGAGGAGGAAAAGTCTGGGTTCTTAAATGTAATCTATGGCACTACAGGAAGTATGTAGAGACTTCTCATTTTTAATGGTTAATATATATCTCACTCCATAGCTATTGGTTGTCCTCAAGCCACAGAAGCACTTGAGTATAACAAGCAACTCACAACATGTTGCTTTCAGTGGGAATGGGAGTATTCTGATTGTTTGCCTCTTCCCCCTTTCATAAAAGCACACAAAATAAGAGTGCATATGCAGTGAATGTAACCTTTTGAGTTTCTTAGAAATAAGAGTTCCTTTGCAAACAGTGCTTCTGCTATCTGTATTGGATTGATATAACATTTAGCGTTACTTGTGTGGTGATGTGTGATAACAGAGTTAAGTTTATCACACGTTCCACAGTCAAGGAGATTTAACAAAATACATCAATCTAACCTAGATTTATTGTGTTTCTTTTTTGAATGCTTCTCTTGGTTGATTTAGAAGATAAATAGGCTCCATTTCTTTGTAATTGAAATAATTTGTGTTTGAGTGAACATTCCATTTTAATACAAAAGAAAATTTCTCATATTGTTGAAGATTAATTAAATAGAAAAATTATTAAATCTCTGACCATTATAAATCTTTGTTTCTATGGCTTCATAGTTGTTTTTAAAGTAATGCATAATAAAGTTGCCTCAGTAGCAATAGCTAAGCAGAAAACTTAGAAATTAATGTATTAAACTGTCAACCAGATATTATGCCTCTATATGGTAAAATGGCTAACAGTATCAATTCTATTTTTTCTTTTCCTGCCTACAGTACTTATTAGGAGATAAAATTATTTAAAAGCTGAAGAGAAAAGTGAAAAGTTTGAAATCATGTAGCCTTAAAGCTAAGCAAAGAGATGTTTATAGAATCCACCTGTGCGCTTGTATTTTCCAAATGTCTTTTGAGTCATTTAGACTATTTACTCTGACTGACTCTTTTTGTGGTATTGTCTTGTTTTGTTAACTGATGTCTGAGTCTTTTTTTTTTTTTTTTTTTTTTTTTTTTGGTTTTTCGAGACAGGGTTTCTCTGTAGCTTTGGAGCCTGTCCTGGAACTAGCTCTTGTAGACCAGGCTGGTCTCGAACTCACAGAGATCCGCCTGCCTCTGCCTCCCGAGTGCTGGGATTAAAGGCGTGCGCCACCACCGCCCGGCCTGATGTCTGAGTCTTATATAGTTGTTTTCAAGTCATTACATGCTATTTCCTCAAGAATTATCAATCCTAAATTGTGGTTTCTATTATTTTACTCTCAGGTTTGGAAACCATACAAAAAAGACCAAACAAAGTCTACATAAACAGCAATTGGATTTTAACTGGGAATCTTAAGAATTTCCTTAAAATTCAAAAGTTTTAAGGCTGTGTTCTCTAAGCAAGTGTTTTAATTCATATGCAAAGAATTTGTCAAATTTCATTTTAATATTAAACTCAATTTATATAAATATATTTTAAGCATTCATGTTATTAAATAGTATCCTTCTCTTTAACTTAAACATGCTTAAATAATTACCTTGGAAAACTATATCTGTTTATTATTTATCATTTGGGTAAAATATGAGTACTTACCAGTGATGATAGATTAAATAACACTGCATGGTACTCCTTTTCCTCCACATCCCAGGTGCTGAGCAAAAAAAATTTGCGGACCCTTGCAGCATGGACTGCAGACTGTCTCTTTAATGCATTACTTCAAAGGTATGAATATATCTGTGTTGAATATATCTATATCAGATATAGATAAGTGATAGGTAGATATCAATAATAGGTGATATATAGATCAGATAGATATGTATAGATATCTTGAGATGAAAAATAGGAAAAGAGGGAGATAGTAGAATTTACTTTCTAAACATTTTATATTTAATTTCCAAAGGTAATCAATCATATAGAAAATCTTAACTGTAAAGTGTAAACACGTGTGATTAATCCTCTACTTCATACCAGTAAAGAGAAACCAGAAAGTACTAAGGAACAACTTGATGATACTATATACAGCATATATATTTACAAGAAAATTCCTTAACAATTTTCAAAACGCCAGTTGGCTATTTTGTAAGTCATGTGTGTAAACAAGCTATGTAAAAAAAAATTGGCAATTATAGTTTAGGAAATACATTTATTGCATTGGTCTGATTATAAGGATTCAGGCGTTGTTTCATTCGTGGAAAGCAGAGATGTATAGATTATATTATGTAACAGTGAAGTATGGAAATGCTTCCAAATGAGCAGAGAATTGTGGATTCTGTGGACCTCCTTACCCACTCTGCGATTTGATGGTTAACACGAAGTGTCTCTGGAGAATTTAGTCAGACTGCACTCCTCTGCTGAGTTCCGTGTGTCTTTTCTTAGGAATTCTAAGTTCCCCCAGTAAATTTTTGCAGTTCCCAAACCATCACATATAATGGTAAAGGAATTTGCTTTGGATTCACTTGAAAAAAAAATCCCACCTTGTAACAGTAATTTTAGAATGGTTCTCTTTTTCCATTTAGCACATCTAGATCTAGGCTAAATGATGAATCTGTTATCCAGGAAGTAACCAGGGTAGATAAAGAGTTATAGTCCATTCAGAATTGAAAAGTTTCACTCTCTATTTTCAGTCCTTTAAAGCAGAGGGCAAATTCATATTGCTTGGAGCTCACTTACCTCTACTTTCACCATCAAAATACATGAAATGATGCTAAATCATTAAAAGTGTTGTATAAGAGGCTGAGATGATACAGAATAATTTCTTTGCATTCAGAGATGTCGGAGCATTTAGTACTGCTCTAGTTATGTGCTATGTTGTTCATTGAAATGACAGGAACGTTTTATCTCAAGCACTTAGAGAAGAATGCATTTAAAGTACATTTATTAGACATTTTATTGAAAATGCAGGGCTTTAATAATGCATGCAAAGATGTTATCATAAATAGTAGTTGGTAATAAACAAGAGTCTAAAAGATTTTATAGGAACTGACCAGTACAATAGCTGTCTCTAACAACATGGAATATTAATTTTAAAGTCTTTAGAGAATTCTTCCTTTATAGTTAATGGATATTTGTACTTAACTAAAAGAACAATAAGGTTGATAAAGAGTTGCCCCACATCTTTTTGTATTTGTTGTTTATGTATTTTTCTGGCTTTATTTTGTAAACAGAGCTATAATGCACAAACTAAAGAACCCCCGTTTTACCTGCAGGAAAAAAAAATGCTTGTTTCTCCCCCACAATTACCTATCTTGCTTATGTACAGAACATTCAGGATATCTAAAAATCGGAACAGCTATGCAAACTATCAAAATTAAGTGATATCTGATTGCTCTACATACATAGGCTGGATTTTTTATCCTAAAAGTGCTATGAGATGTAAGATTAATCTTTAAAATGGTTCAAAGGGTATTTTAGAAGATATTCAAAACTGAATGGTTTAAGATAGTATGGATAAATAGCCATATGTTGACAAATACAAATTCCCAATATTTCTTACCTTTATTCTTATGAAACAGGCAAGAGCTATTAAACTCCTTTATCACCAAGGGCAATCAGACAAGCCACAAGGCTTTAAAGTGTAAAAAATGATATGTACTTCACAGCTCCCAAGAGATTTACTGCACATAAAGCAGACTTTTACAACTGTGGATGAGATTGTGGTTCAGTCTTGGACATACCCATTCTTTATGGTCATTAAAAGTTATTGAGTTAACTGTTCATTATATGGTTTAATCTACACTTTTACTTTTTACTCTACTTTTAGGAGAGCTGAGGTAGTTAGGTTAAAATAAGTACTCTGCCAAAACTTTCAAAGTGTTTAAGGTTTGACCTCAGGGTAAATATGGCTAAAATTCTGAGTTTAAAGGGATTTGATCTCAACTCTTCTAAGTCTATATCTACTGCAAATATTTCAGTTGAGCCATTTTTGTCTTGTTTTCAAGAGGTTTCCAAATGAAATGTAGTATAATAATATAATTATTTTCCTGTGTGAGTGGTTCTTCATGTTCTATTTTTCACATAACTTTCTTCACAGCAAATTAGGAATACATTCCCATATAAATACAGAAGAAAATACCAGATAATATTTTCATGCATGATGCAAAGATATATTTTAATATACAATAAAATCAAACACTAGTGGTTTGTTTTATATTAGTACCAATAATCTACATTGCTTAACTGCATTGGATTTTGAGTAGGATGGTGTCAAGCTTCATTGAGGTAATGTCTTCATAAGAACATATTAAAAGTGGATTAAACAAATACATAACATATACTTACAGCCTACCTTGAAGAAAATATACAAATGTTAAGGATGAGTCTGAGTTCTGGATAGCTTGTTTGTAATGTATAATTGATTAGGAAGAAAGTAATGAAATATATGTGGTACAGTTGTCAAAACAGGCAAACAGTGTTGAGTTAATTAAGGAAAAATAATGTTCTAAATGATTAAACTGTCAATTTGATGTTAAAGTAATTATGGACCTTGCAACTACCTATTTTGGATTCTGGTTCTCTGAAATGGAGAGGGTATATTAGATTACAGGGCCTTTCACTAATTTCATTTGTCACATACTGTAATTTAACATTCCTAAATTAATCCAGTGTAATCATTGAATGTTAAGAACTTTCTTCACGTGTTTCTCATATTTACTTAAGTTACCCCTTTGATGCCTGCATCAAAATTTTCTATGTTTAATTTTGTTTGGTTTTACTTTGCAATTTCTGCTTTGGCTATATTCTGTACTGTTTGGTCTCTCTTTCTTGTAATAAGCACCCGAGAGCTTACTAAAGTACTTTCTTCGGATAGACACTTTACCGAGGACCAATTACAATGTATGAATCATTAGAAAAGTCTTTTGTCTTTCCTGTCTGACATTCATCTATTGATCTGCAATCTGTCCTCATTATTATCTGTTATTTATTTATGTATTTAGCATTTTCTAAGGATATACATTTGAATCTGTCATATTCGTGCTTTTTCCTTTTGTGTATGTGACTTTTAAATTTCAAATATCATTATAACAAAGATTAAATTAATCTTTTTAGAAAAGTATTTTTTACATTTATTTATGTGTATATGTGCATGTGTCAGTATATGTGTGTGTATGGTAGGGGATGTTTGTGTGGGTGGGTATCAACAGCAGAAGGCATCCAATTCTCTAGAGCTGAAGTTGCAGACAATTCTCAGCTGTTTGGTGTAAGTGTTAGGAACTAAATCCTGGTCTTCTGGATGAACAGAAAGTGGGTTTAACCCATGGGGTATAACTCTACCACATGTCCTATTTATTCTGTATTAAATTGAATGAAAAGAATTTTGAATTCCAAAGTTAAATTTATTTTTTTATGTTTGATAGTTCATGTGTGAGTTAATAAATGTTTTATTTATTGCTTAACTAACCATTTCAATTAAACTACACATTTTGAATGAATTTTCTTCTGGATTTATTGTTATTATAAAGCTATCTTTTTACTATCTGGAATTGTACAAATTCTAAAATTGTAGTCATTTATATTTGTTTTTGATTTTTAATATTTCACATATTATTATATCCAATTTATTAATTTTGATTCATGGATTTTTTCTGTATTCTAGAAAATTCCAGAATAGTTTGAAACAGCTTAACATATATTCTGAAATTCCCATGGTGATAGTCTCTTTAGGTTTCCTCGACTGGTTTTGGTAAGACAATGATGACCATGTTCTTTTATTTCTATACATAAGCCTTACTAAAGAGTATGTTATCTTTGCTTTATGTGTTTTGTTGTTATTACATGTGTATTAACCAAATAATTAAGTTTGGTTTGCCATTTCTTTTTCTCTTAAGATGTTACTCTCTCCATTTTTTTTTTCAGATGACATCAGACAGCTTTCCTGGGAGACAGGGAAGGAAACAGTCATTTACCCTTGATAGGGAGGGTGGAAAATCATCAAAGAAAGGATTCCATTCAAATCTAGCTTGGTAAACCAATAAGGTTATTGGTGTATGGGAAACTTGCAGGAATCTCTGCCTCATTCAAGTTCCGGAGTTACTGCCCTAGTAAAGAGATTACCAATAGCTACAATCTTGTGAACAGCTAGCATCTATGTAGGTGATCACAGATATTCTGATTTGACTCTTTTAATTAGATTTGTGTGTCAATAAAAGTTATTTCCTCTTTTAAGTCTGTTTAGTCATCTTTAGACAGATATGAGCTAAGATAGTCCTCATATATAAACTTATAATAATATATTGTCTCAAGATATGATTAATATTGTATTTTATTACTTAACTACTGTGTCTAAATATGATAATCACTCAATAAGTATTTATTCAAATTATTGTATAATGTTTTCGAAAATATTTGTAATACATTATTGCATCATGAGTTTTAATATAGCCATTGACAATAACTAAATATTCTAGAAATATTTTGGATCTATAATGCTGTTATTTAAATACTTAGTTTAAATATTATAAAAGGGACATAGCAAACAAAATCAATTATTTGTGAAAATAACATAAGATATACAAATGAAATGATTATGTAAAATTTAACTTACAAATTTAAAATACTGGAAAAATGATTCTGAAGATGAATTTTCCCTGACTTTTGATCACCAGTTATAAGCTGAGAGAATGATTAAATGACTTTAAATAAAGTCACTTTATTTCTTAAGTATTCTGTCACTTCAGTCACTAGGTACTAAAGAGATATTCAATAAAAATGGGGGATCAAATTAGACAAGGAACAAATGAAAGAATTTCTGTATATATGAAGTTTGAATTTCACAAGGGGGCCAGTTTAAAACAGCACATAAACATTCTCATATTAATTCCTATTATTATCTTTGAAAGACCAAAAATAAATATATTTTTCTACTAACTTCTTTTTTAAATATATGTGATGAATTTCCATGTCAAATAATTCTGTGACAGTATTTTCTAGGGTCCCTTCCACTTTTAGTGCTAAACTTCTTAAGAGTTATGTGTAAGAGAACTTTATTTTCATAGAGCCAAATAACCAAGATATATAGTTAAACCTAGGCAGTAAAGAGTGCATAATATGAATTGGTTTTTAAATAAATTGAATAAAAGTAAAGTATTAAAGAGCTCAGATTTTAAAAACACTTCACAATAAGGAGTTTCACTTGTGATTAATAGTCTCTGGAAAATCTTTATCGAACTTTCCACGACATATTTATAAGAAGCTAGAAATGGATTCAATCATAGAATTATTAAATAATATAA
Organism: Arvicola amphibius; assembly: GCF_903992535.2. Classification (NCBI taxonomy): domain Eukaryota; kingdom Metazoa; phylum Chordata; class Mammalia; order Rodentia; family Cricetidae; genus Arvicola; species Arvicola amphibius. Next base: position 125,385,932 of record NC_052053.1, read on the forward strand.
TTTAAAGATTTTCTTTCAGAAATATATTACAAAGTGTATTTCTCTTATTGCTGCTGTGTAAAATCCTGACTCAATTCTTAACATGAGGGGATAGTGTTCTATGATGGGGAAGCCATGGTGATAGAAATAGGACAAGGGTGGTCATATTTTGTCAGCAGTAGGTAAATCCAGAGAGATAATTACAGATGCTCAGATGATTTTCTTTTTATTTAGAATCAATATTACAGAGAGCTTTTAATAATCAAACCAAAATTTATTAATTCCAGTTTTTTCTTTTTTATTGAGCTCTACATTTTTCTCTGCTCCCATCATTTCCTCTCCCCTCCCCTTCAACCCTTCCCCAACGTCCCCATGCTCCCAATTTACTCAGGAGATCTTGTCTTTTCTATTACCAATGTACATTAGATTATGTATGTCTCTCTTAGGGTCCTCACTGTTGTCTAGGTTCTCTGGGATTGTGATTTGTGGGCTGGTTTTCTTTGCTTTATGTTTAAAAACCACTTATGAGTAAGCAATGTGATAATTTTCTTCCTGGGTTTGGGTTACCTCACCCAAAATGATGTTTACTTGCAAAATTCAAGATGTCACTATTTTTTTCTGTTGTGTAGTAGTCCATTGTAATTCCAGTTTTGTACAATTCATTAACATGATTTCAAGACCTAACCCCAATAATTAAAAAATGTGAATGACACACACACACACATATATAAAGCTATATAAAATATTATATTTAGTACTATTTATCTTAGATTTTAGATAATTTACTCAATATAGCAATACAAGCTGGTCAAAATCCATATGAAATGTTAAGGTTTTCATGATCATTCAAATATTAAACAAATTCAAAGTATTTTGCTATAGGAGTGCATTACTTAAAATATTAGATTATTATAAAGTTCTCTATATCAAAAAATAATCATCCTTCAAAATTTGTATACTATTTTTTACTCTTTTCCCATTCCTCCTTTACTCATACTTAAACATATAGTCAAAGGTGCCAAAAATCATCCCTGTGTTCTAAATGATTTGAAAATTTTTATGTATGTTGCTACATTGATTTTCCTCAATTCTTAGTGACAGATAACTTTTCAGTACTGTCAATTTGAATTAATAATTTGCATAAAATACCATTTTGCAATTTATCAATTAAATTAATTCTTCATAAAACCTCCAAAATTTTTATTTATTTTGGTATATTCTTTGTGATTTGACATATTCTTTATTTTTTTTTGATAGGTCTTTTTACTCTCTGGTCACGATGAATGGAATTTCACAAATCATTAGATATTTTATTCAAAATTATTTAGATTCTCTACTCTGCATATTATATCATGAAATAGCTTGTAATAGAATCATCTGAATATCTAAGCTCTAAATGACTTAGGAAACCCAACTTCTTTGTCTCTACTGGTTATAGACACACAGTCTCCCTCTTAGGGTACTTTGCCAACATTCCTGAATTTTTCCCTGTGGATGCTTGACAATACCATAATGTCAAACAGTTGGTGGTCTCCCCTGTGACTTAAACATTACGGCTTTGAAAGGTGGTTTCTCAGGGCTTCCTTCATGACCCTACTACATATCGATTGGCTTCATTCATGCTTAAAGCTGGGAGAAATGCTCCAGGAACCCTTCAATCAAGCATCTTTTGTACTTAAAAAGCTCTTGTTATAGCATCTTAGGTCATTTCTATCCCAACATTAAGACTCTTCCACATACCACAACCAGGTCCAAATCCTGTGAGCCAGATGGTCAGGTTCATCACAGTAAGAGTCCGTTGTTCAGCCTGTATTATTTAATTTTTTTCATTGTTGTGACAAATTATTTTTTAAAAGCAATATGAGGAAGAAAGGGGTTATTGTTGCTCACAGACTGAAGTGTATTAATCACGGCAGTGAAGTCATGAGAGCACAAGACAGCTAGTAGCATAGAATGGGAGATGGTGAATCATGTAAAAGTGAGTACCGTTGCCTTCTCCCTTTATAATATGGTGATGGACCTCAGCCAATGGGATGGTATCGCCCACATTTTGGGTGACGGTCCCACCCCAACCAACTTAATCTAGTAAATCTATCAGAGACATATCCTGAGGCTTGTCTTTCAAGTGACTCTAGATCTTGTCAGTTTGGCAAAATAAACCACCACATACATTTACCCAAATAAAGACAGAATTATTCCTATAGATGAGATGATCAAAATCAAATTTAAATTCATGATAATGATTCACATAGCTTATATTCCTATACTAAATATGACACAACTTTGTATTTCTGTGAATGGAAAATGCTATATATTACTATAAATAGAAAATCTCAAATTAAGATTGCAAATATTACTTCATGCTTTAATACCACATACTTCAAATAAGAGTTCTCTGGACTTTTGCGTGATCTGGGTTGATTATTTATGGCTAGCATTAAACAATTAGCATTGTAAGCAGCAGGCTGGTTCATTGAAGAAACCTAAGTTTCAGGTACTACATTCAGTATACAATAATTATTTTAAAAAACTATAAAGTATTATGATTATTTGTTGCACCACTGGAATCCTCTGAGAATTTTTTAAAAGAATAAATATGCCATAGTAGAAATACAGAAAAAATGAATTTTTTTGTAGTCTAATGAAATTTGATATATTCTTAAGACATATGAATATGACCCTAGGAAGGATTCCTAATAATGAAGAATGTGGAGACTGAACCGGTCATCTTCTGTAACCAGGTAAGGTTTCCAGTAGTGAGACTGGGACACCAACATAGCCACACAACCTTCAACCTATATATAACCTGTCCTCCCTGCAAAATGTGTTGGGGCAATGGCTATCAGAGCTTGTGGGAGTAGTCAACACATGACTGGTCTAACTTAAGGTCCATGACATGAGAGACAGCCCATGCTTGACACTGCCTGAATGGTCAGGAACTAGAAGCTAGATGGTCCAGAAACCTAAGGTAGACTCAAATGACACTAGTCTTTCTTTGTAAATTTAACTGCACAAACTTTCTTTTTGATGCCTATGCCCAAAGAAAGAAAAATAGGCTTTAAGTAGAGACCTTAGGAAGTACCTTACAATCATCATGAATATCAACTTCTTTAGTCATTGGTGCTTTGAACCTTGACTTCTCCAAGGTGGAAGGATGAAACAGGATCATAAACAGTCACAATCCATGCCTACAACTAAATGAAAAGGGAAAAAAATTCACATGAAATCTAAGAAAGAACAGAATGCCTTGCCACACACAGTTTTTCCATCAAATCCATCTTCACACATAGTCCTGGAATGAAAAAAAAAAAGAAGAAAATGCAAGGAGGAAGTTGAAATCAGGGTATGGACACACTTTAGATGGCTTTTGATGCAAGCAAAGCCTTTGTGAATTGAGGAAATGATTTGAAGCAGTGCTGTTTCTCTTGGGAAATAAAGCTCTCTCCTGGATGATAGAATAAAAAAAGGTCCTGAAGAACTTAATAAAATATCAGATGAGAGAGCTGTGGGTCAAGCCATTTAACCAAACTGAAATGCAACTGAGTTTACCTCTCTACTGAGACTAGAGAAAGGTGGGCACATACATACAACCTGAATCTACAGGGCCAAATTATCTCCATTGCAACTGAACATGGTAAAGCAGAGACAAATAGTTACATAAGCATAGCTGACATACATTTAGAAAACCTGAAAATCAGGAACCATATTATAATTTTAAAAAGAAATAAAAGAGCATGCAAAGATCAAATTCAAATTAAAGATATTACTCTTGTTGTTACTGTTTTTTGTTTTGTTTTTGATTTTTGTTTTTGTTTTTGATAGGTATATCTCTGGAAAAAGACCTGGTCAGTTGTCCTCGTTAGCTTAAAACTATGAAGCCAAATATGAACAACTTCAACAGAACCACCATTGCCAAAGAATAACTTTCAAAAATTTCATCTCTGAGCTGGCCCTAGCTGTCCTGGAACTCACTCTGTAGACCAGGCTAGTTTCAAACTTGGAGATATGCCTGCCTCTGTCACCCAAGTGCTGGGATTAAAGACATGAGCCACAACTACCCAGCTACCATTTGTAAAAGTATATGGAAAACATCCAAAGAATAATTCCACACCAAAATAAAATGGAAATTAGTACTGAATAAAATACTATTTAATGAATGTCAAAAGTTTCAAGAGTAGAGCCATCCAGCGTCCTTGCATCTCCAAGTATATGAAGAGGAAAACAGGCACAGGTTGCAATAAGAGGAGGTTCTATGGAAGCAGAGTGCCAACAGAATGATGAAGAACAGAAGAAATTCAGAAATATTTTTAGATTCATGAAAAATACCCTAAAATTGTTGCTTACTGTGTAAAAGTATAATAGTAGTTAATAGTAGTAAAGAATTAAGCAAAAGTCAAGTAGGAAGTTTATTCCTGCCCCTCTCTGACTCCTGACTCCCATGAAGTAGCCAGCTTTCCTTTATTATGATCTTTTGTTAGGTTTCTCCACTGTTATAGGTGTAACAATAGTGGCATCAGCTGATTAGGACAAAATCTCTGGAACCATGAGCTGAAATAAATCTTTCCTTTATGAAAATAAACAAAAAGGAAGTTGAGAAAGCACAGTGGGCATATGGAAAACTTGATGCTTTTAGGGAAGTAGGGAATAGGAAAACAATGTATTTAGGAATAATTAATCAAATTAAGGGTGTATGTAAAAGTTTCGTGGGAACCCATGATCTTCCAACCCAAGGGGCAAATATTTAGAGGGTCAAATTGTTGTTTTTTTATTTTATAAGGATCTAATATAATTATAGCATTACCTCCTTCCAATCCCTTTCACGTACTCCTCTCCCTTGTTTGCATTAAAATGTATAGTCATTTTTAATAGTGGTGAAATAATGCCTACTTACATGCATATGAAAATACCAACATGTGTGTATATGCTTAAATCTGTAAGTACAACCTGTTCAGTCTCTTTAATGTATTTGTATGCATTTTTTTTTAATTTAGCATTTGTTAATGGACACCCAATTGGTTTTATCCTGGGGAAGACTGTTTCTCACTCTTTCAGCATTCTGTAGTTGCCTGTACTTTTTTCCCCTAGAACTGATGCCTCCTGAGTTTTCATACTTCCACACTAGTGTGTTTGTCAGTGTCTAGTGTAGTCACTGCACAGGTCATATTTAGACAGTCATGTTTAGGTGAGATTTCATGGATGTAACGTCTGCCACTCCTGGGAGACAATCTCACAGACACAATCTCATAGGGGAAGAAAACTACCCTGGATCTTTCTAACTTTCTATCTTCTCTTATCAATAATCCTTGAGCATTAGTATCGCCAATGTCTCCCCCATTACTGTGTGATGTTGGTTGGTTGATCTTTTACATATCTTATGTAGGCAGCCATCCACCATGGGTTGTAAAGTACATAGACACTGTCATGCAGAGAAGACTATTCAGAAGTTACCTTCTCCCTCTGTTTCTGACCCTCTTTCTGCCCCTTACCTGAGCCTCGAGTCAGCTTTGATTTTTTTCCCGAGGCTCAGGGAGGAGCTTTGATTCTACGGCATGGATGGGCTCTGTGTGAGCCTTGTCAGTTTGGATGCTCACCTTCCTGGACCTGGGGGGAGTTGGGAGGACCTTGGACTTCCCATAGTGTCGGGAACCCTGACTGCTCTTTGGCGTGGAGAAGGAGGGAGTGGGGGTATGGGTGGAGGGGAGGGGAGGGAAATTTTTAATTAAAAAAATAAAAAAAATTATTCTGTTGCTACTTCATAGTTGTAATTTTGCTACTGCTATGAATTGTCACATAAGTATATATGGTTTTCAATATTGAGAACCACTGGAACAGAGGGGAAGAAGGATGTAGGAAATGAAAAGAAACGAATATCATAGGTAAAATATAGCCAAAAACTTTAAAGATTTTACCAAAATAAACTATAAAGTATTAAAAAGATGTTCTAAAAGATACAAAAAGCCTCTGTATTCATGGTTCTAAAGAATTACTGACACTTTTATGGAAGTGTCACTTTCCCAATAGTAATTCATATATTAATTGTAATTCCTTTCAAATTTCTAATACTATTCTTCTTCATAGAAAAAAATATTATCTCAAAAGTCAAATAAATCCATAAAGAACACAGCTAGCCAAGGGTACTCTGAACATCATAAGCACAGCTGGGAAATAGTCCAGTTTCTAATTTCAAGATATATATATATATATATACATATATATATATATATATATATATATATATATGTATATATATATATATATTCTATAGTAAATATACACAAATTGCATACATATCCAAAGAAAAAACAACAGGGAATCTAGAACAATAGGGTTTCAGTTATATATATAATTCTACTCATGAAGTGTCAACTTATTATTCACCAATGTGACAAAAAAGTAAGTTTCCAATAAAAGCCATTCTCTGTAAGAAGTGGTCTTAGGAAACTGGGGATCCACATATAGAAGAGTGAAACTAGATTCTTATCTCCCACTCAGTACACAAATCTTCAAAAATGGGCAGCAACCTCCTAAACTTGAAACTGCAGTTTTCAAGTTTGAGCAGATCCCAGAGGGAAAGGTCAAGATCTAGGCGCAGGTAATGTCTTTTTTTTTAAAGTACAGTTTCAATAGTTCAGAAAATAGTAACAAAAATTAAAAATGGGATCCCATCATATTAACAATTCTGACAGACAAAAGAAACACAAACACATAAGAAGATAGCTGAGAAAATAGAAAAAATATTGTTATATTGTTGCCAAACATTCATCTAACATGAGATAAATATCTGAAGTACAAAATTAACCCCCCCAAAGTAATTCCAGTCAATACAAATACATTGGGATATATATATATATATATATATATATATATATATATATATGATGCGTGGAAAATAAGCAATACTTATGTATGTATATATATGTATATGTGTCTGCATGTATATTATTAGTGAGAATGTTTGAAAAATAAACCCTAGATTGTCATTTAAATTATTTCACATAATCTGAAATTCAGCATAGTGTCTTCTTGAAATCAAAAATACAAAAACATAAAACCCCTAAAAGGAGATTGAAGCAGGAGAGCGTAGAGAATAGTTTACATTTACTCGGCTTGATCTATATACATACACTATGCAATTTGTAGCCCAGTGTCTTCACCCTGTATGCACTATGTGCACACACATACACATACACTCATACACATGCACACACCCACATATTATGCCTGATAACTGATGCTGTCCACCAGAATCAGATTACACATATCACATACATCTCGTTTAAACATAGGAAATAAATTATTCCCTTTTGGAAAACATTGAAAATATCCATTCCTTTTTTTTTTTTTTTAAATCAATTCGTCCTGGTACACATGCTGCATGAAACCAAGGGAGGAGGGTTATTTCAGACTAGACTGCTTTGGGACAAATGCACAATAAAAAATATTCATCTATACAAAATATCTGTAGAAACATACATAGAAAAAGTGTAAGAATCACTGCTGAGGTTGTGCGGAATTGTAGTTCACACATTTGCCACCTTGCCTTTTAACTAAGAGAAGGATACCTGCCAGGTTATTTCTACAACCAACAAAACAGAGAAAAGAAAGTAAGCTCCTCCCTCCACTGTTTGTCATTTAAGTCCCAACTGTGCTATAGCCTTTAACTGTGTAAGACAGCAAGACAGCACATTTTGTAGATTAAACCAATAAAGTTGCAAACATAAAAGAAACAAATCTCATAATTGCGAATTTCAATTAAAGGAAGGGGGATCAAAGCAAACATTCTGCTTGAAATTACACAGCTGCTATCTATACAAAATGAGAAAATGTCTAGAGCCAGCCATCATTTTACAGAGGGAAAAATCTATGCAGCAAAATCTGCAGCAGGAAGGATTGGCTATGCTCCTCACGTCCCAATCAGTAATACAGAAATATTGAGTAATAAATTCCCTGCCTCTCTCGATCTGAAACGCTCCCACCATCTGTGAAAGACAATTTGTAACAGCCTCAATATTAAGATTCAGTAAACAGACAATCATTCCCATTGTGCCAAGCAGTGGCTACATTTGGAGAAAAGCATAAAGCAAAACAATTAGTAACACCAAGACCCTCTATTACAAATTATCCAGCCACCAAAACAACGAGTTTCAATTGTAGATTTTTCCCTTCTGCAGGAGAGGAGTGGGGGATGCTTCACACGTTTGGCTACCTCCCTGGCCCATGCATAGGCTTCATCCTAATGTCTTGAATTATTATTGATGGCTGAGGCAGTTCTGCTCTGTTGGTGAACCAATAATGTCAAGGCAGTACCTGCAAGATTAATTATAGTTGAGAACAGGCTGAGGTTTCCCGGGACTGAGACATTAATATAGACTGAGCATTAGTTTCAGAGGATTCAGCAGACAGCTGAACAAACGCCTCAAATGCTGTGATCCATACAAAATTCTGGTGGCTGTGTCTTAGCAGCCCTTCGACATTTAGAGCCATTCTTTTGACTGCGAGGGAGAAAGCATTATACAGAATTTTAAAAGGACGGCTGAACACACACAAAAAAAGAATCAACAATTCTCCCTGAGTGACAAATTGAACCTTAGCTTTACAGATGGCACAAATGACAGAATTTCAGCATGGGGAAAAGTTGGCAACGCTGTTTTGCTGCTTTTGTGTCTAGAAAGTAGCAAGCATTTACAGCTCAAACAGTCAAATAGATTTACTGAGGAGATTGACTGAGACCGTTTCTTTCCCTTACTAACTCCGTCCTTATGTAAATGTTTATTTGTTTATGATATAGTGATATTTTAAAGGTTTATTTATTTTTAATGTATGTGTATGGATGTTTTGTCTGCATACATACCTGTGTAGCATGCATATGCCTGATGGCTTTTGAAGGCAGAAGATGGCACCAAATCCCCTGGAACTGGAGTTACAGGAGGCTATAAGAGACCAACTGGGTGCTGAGAATCAAACCCAGGTTCTCTGGGAGGGTAGTCAGTGCTGTCACCTGATAAGCCATCTCCCCAGTACCTGTACTGATATCCTTATATTTTACTTATTGGATGTAAAATCATAAATAGAAGCTAGATGTAGAAATAAATAGAATGAAAGAAATGTGACAGTTTTGACCTAGGAAATTCATCTTAAAGCTTCCACATTTTCCAACTCTTCAATTAACAGTACACTTTCCTATGCATATTTATGTATACGTGTTAAACACATAAACATTAGGTAACACTTGCACTGTGCTGGGGACTACGAATTTTACATGTATGTGTTGCTTTAATGTTATAAAGGATGTTGCTTCAGTCAGTACATATTTCATTTATATTTACAAAACAGAAAAATGAGAAATTTACTGCTTAAACATCATTTTCCACAGAATGAATGAGCCACAGAGCTACACTTTGAGTTCCAGCAACCTGGCCTTGGCATACAGTCTTTTACCCAGCTGATATGCTGTTTGGTTTACATGATTCTCTGTAAGTGCACTTAATATGTGCACTTGAAGTGTTTATATTTCATTCTTGCTATTCTAAAGTATCTGCAATATAACAGAGAAATTATAGCCACAGCAACTAAAGCCTGTGATGGCCAAAGGCTTGTGACTACATACTGTTGAATATGTCATTGTAGCTGGGAAGACATTTATATTCTAACACAGATCATTCAAAATAATTTATTTTACCATATGAGTTGAAGTTATTCACTTCTTTCTCTCTATTCTCTGACAAACAGCAATCATATGGAAAGTAAAAAAGTCCTAGATTGATTTATTTATTTTCATGCAATCTGATGACTATGGAGCTTATGATAGAGGTAAATTGCCTAACATCTCTGCATGTGTAAAGACAAATGGATTTTGTCAGTTTTGAATAGACAGGGAGGAACAGTGCACTTGTGGAGTGACATTGATTCCATGCTACTTGAACATTTGTATCCATACCTGAGTTCAGACTACCTTTCTCCTGAATCAAGAGATAGAAGCATTGCAATAGGAATTCAGAGTTTAAGCAGGTTTACAGTCTGAAACACATCTAGTGCTGGAGATGCTCTCTTCTGAGTGAGAAAAACACAAGTAACCAGCACGTAGTTTTCACTAACAAAAAGAAACACAAAGTAGGGGGCTAGCAAAGCACCATGCTCCCCACACATGCCTAAGGGGGATGCAGAGAACTCAACAATGGCTCTTCTTTCTTGGGACATATTTCTATTGAAAATTATCATTTCCATACCTATCGATTAATCCTATCTCTCTGTTTTTCTCCATCCAGAATATAATCTGCAGTGAGAAAATCTGGAAAGAAGAGAAGGTACCCCTCAATGTGTGACCTTATGGGAATGGTAAGTGTTGAATGTATAAAAAGATAGTTTAAAGGTTGCTTCTTTTTGACTCATTGATTATGCCTTTAGTGTTTCTCCTGGCATGAGTACACTTGGCACTCATTCAATTTCTATATTTTTTTCTTTTCTTTCCTATACTTTTCTTTTCTTTCACTGTCTGGTACTTCCTTCTTCATTACTCCATACACTCCCTAACTCCTCCCTCCCCTCCCTCCCTCCCTCCCTCCCTCCCTCCCTCCCTCCCTCCTTTCTTTCTTTCTTTCTTTCTTTCTTTCTTTCTTTCTTTCTTTCTCTCTTTCTTTCTTTTTTGAGACAGGGTTTCTCTGTGTAGCTTTGGTGCCCATTCTGGAACTAGCTCTTGCACTTGCAGAGCAGGCTGACCTTGAACTTAAAGAGATCCACCTGACTCTACCTCCAGAGTGATGGGATTAAAATCGTGCACCACCCACTGCCAAGCTTCTATGAAAGTTTTTAAAAATAGTATTATCAGTTGTTTAAAGATTTCATACAATGTATTTTGATACATTTTACCATCTCTTAAGTTTCAGGTGTACCCCTTTCATAACAAAAATGTTGTGTTCTCTCTCTCTCTCTTTTTTTCCTCATTTTTTTATTAAAGATTTCCATCTCCTTCCCTCCTCCTCCCCCTTCCCTCCCCTCCCTTCCACCCATACCCCCTCTCCACCCCTCTCCAAGACAAAGAGCCATCAGGGTTCCCTTCACTATGTTAAGTCCAAGGTCCTCCCAGCTCCCCCTATGTCCATGAAGGTGAGCAACCAAACTGACAAGGCTCACAGTGAGCTCCTTATTTCCACAGGTAAGTGTAGTTCTCACCCCTCCCCAAGGAAACTTACCTTTGCAAAACACAGAAAAGAATGCATAAAATCAAATCCAGTCAAAATGCACAACTGTAGATTTCAGGTTCAGTGGGCACATCTTCAATACTACTACTATGCTTAAGGATCAGGGATCATTTCAGAAGATGGGGTAGAAAAAAATTAAGAACCCGAGGATCAGGGAGTTTGCTCTGAGTTTGGGGTTCTATGGTAGCCACAAGATACACCTATGAAATCTCACAAATATGACTGTCTAATTATGAGCTGAGTAAGGGTAACAACAATAGACATGCTAAAGTGGATGGGGGAACCAAAAAAATCTAAACCCTACACAAAGAGATAGAGGCAACTAAGAAATACTGAGAGCGAGAGAAATAGTCTTACCAGGGGAAGAACAAATGAATTGGTTATCCAATGCCAAATTGGCAATGCTGAAAACATACATACAAATAAGATTAAATATATTGAGAAGGTTATATTTATATTAAGAAATATATATATGGGTGTATATGTGTGTATAAAAACTACTAATAAAAAAGATGTGAATTTGAATGATAAAATCAGGTATATGAGAGGAATTAGAAGGAAAAAAGAAGGAGGAAGCGATATAATTATATTATAATGTCAAAATATAAAAGGAATAGTATGAAAATTGTTTAAATTTCCATTTTTCTAAAGGATAAGAATGTTGAAAAATTAAAAATACATAATTCTCAGGCACTTGAATTTCATTGTTTTGAAACTCACCTAATAGCCCTGGAGTCTGCTCACTACCTCTTCTTTACAGAGAGCGACTCCAGACATCTGTCGCCATACCTGCTGCCTGAGGATATGTCTTGCATCCAACCCCTAAGTACCTAAATGCTAGAGGTTAGAATCCTCTGACTCTACAGGAGGTTGACCTCTGCTAGGCTCAAATAACCCAAGACTGCTCTGTCACCCCCTTTGAACATGAACAATAAGTTTTCAAGCGATTTAACCCTACATACTGCTCAACTCACCAACATCCTGACAAGTTGAAGTAGCAATAAAACAATCAAAACAGCCAGATAAAGGGAAATCAGACATCAATATCAAGAAATGTTACAGATGACTTAAATCCAACTGCTTAGGTTTATCACAAAAACATAATGGCTTGAATAATTTAGATATCCTTCCTCCAAAACTTAGAAGTCTCACAATCCTATGTGGTTTTCAAATATGTTTAGCAAGGACTTCATAAATAGAAGTTATTGAGGAGTCACTACTATTATATTCTTAAATTGATTTTCTGTAATTTTGCTTCTAATATACTGCATTATTCATACACATCCAAACATTTGGTTGTCTTTAGTATTGACTTTATTATATCATGTCTTTTGTGACCAGTTAAAGTTGTCTAAGGTTTCTACTAAGGGTTTCTTTGCTTCTCTCTTATTACTAGTAAAGTACGTTTTTAAAATAGGAGTCCAGGCTCAGTGTGCGCAGTTCTAATACTCAGCTTGTGGCAATCATCCTGCTGACAGTCATTTTGTAATGATTAATGCCACAAAATTCTTTCTGATACAAATGTATTCACATTATTTATTTTCTGTTTAATTCCAATTGACTCTATCTTGTACTATATAGTCATTTTTTAATTTTGAATTTGGGAATAATTTCTGCATATGTTCTATTACAATAGACATTCAAATTCAGTGCTTATTTTAATTTGCATAATTTAACTGCATGGTAAATTTCACAAATAATTTTTAATGTATTTTGTTACTTATTAAATGTTTTTAAAGACCTAGCCACATATGTGGCTTTAACTGTAGCTCAGTAGTCAGTGGTTACATGCCTATCAAAGATCAATGTACATTCACTGAATGATACACAGCTTACTACAATAATCTTACTTTGAAGGATATACAAACAAATGGTTTCTACATACCTTTGTGTTATTATCATTCTGTATAACCCATGCGAAATTTCTGGGACACAGTTTATGGAAGAAATGCCATGAGGAAGCCTAGTATTATTTTCTTTAATCTGATTGGTTTTCTATCAACTTGACGGAGACTAGAGTCATGAGATAGGGAGAAGACTCAATTGAGAAGATACCTCCATAAGATCCAGCTGTAAAAGACAAAAGATTTATATGATAAAAAAAGAAATCACAGTATGGAATGGGAGGGGGAGAGGAGAAGGTGAGGGAGAGGAGAACATGAGAGATTACAATGACCGAGATGGGGAAAGGTCAGAGGGGGAGAGCAAGAGAAAAAGCTATGTTGACTGAGGGAGACTTTATGTGGCTAGAAAGAAATCCGATACTATGGAAATTCCCAAGTATTCAAAAGGATGACCCCAGCTAAGACCATAATCAATAGTGGAGAGGGTGTTTGAACTGGTCTTCTCCTATAATCAGATTGATTACTAACTTAATTGTCATCACAGAACCTTCATCTAGCAACTGATGGAAGCAGATGCAGAGATCCACAACTAAGCACTAGGCCAAGTTCCCAGAGTATAATTGAAGAGAGGGAGGAGCAATAATATGAGCAAAGCAGTTAAGACCATGATGGAAATACCCACAGAAACAGCTGACCTGAACTACTCGGAGTTCACTGACTCCAGAATGACATCAGGGGAACCTGCATGGGACCAAACTAAGCCCTTTTAATGTGAGTGACAGTTGTGTGACTTGGGCAGTCTGAGAAGCCACTGGTAGTAGGACCCGGATTTATCCCTAGTGCTTGAATTAGCTTTTTGGAGCCCTTTATCTTTGGAGAGATACCTTGCTCAGCATAGATATAAGGAGAAGGACCTTGGCCCTGCCTCAAATTGATGTGCCTGATTTTGTTGACTCCCATGGGAAGCCGTGCCTTCTCTGTGGAGTGGATGGGGGTGTGAAGTAAGGGGAAGGTTGGGTGGGCAGGAAGAGGAGTGGGAACTGGGATTGGTATGTAAAATGAGAAATGTTTTTGCTTCTTTGAAAAAATAATAATATAGCTGGGCGGAGGTCATGCATGTGTTTAGTCCCAGCACTCAGGAAGCAGAGGCAGGAGGATCTTTGTGAGTTCAAGGCCAGTCTTGTCTACAATAGCTACTTCCAGGACAGGCCCCAAATCTACAGAGAAACCCTGTCTCAAAAAAACTAAAATAATAATAACAATAATGTTCTCTAACAACACAGAAAAATAATAATGTTCTGTAACAACACACACAATATATGTATGTATATGTATATGTATGTATATTTATATATATTAAGCAACTCTTCTATTATTTGTGTTTATTCTTTTATGACTCACTGTATTAATGAAGCGACAGCTAAGAAATATTTCATGACATAGCCATTGTTAATTATTTGTAATTCCCCAAGCATGTTTGCACAAACAGAAAGCAGAGAGTCTAAGGAGAGTAGCTGTCCCAATAAACTCTCTGCCCAAAGGTCTACTAGACAGAGTAAATAGAGTGCTTTAAAAAACCCAACAATACTTATATATTCTGTTCACCATTATCTTTGAAAATCGAATACATCAGAAATAGCCTTGATAAATCAAAGACAAGGGCTCTTGAGCAGTCTTAATTTTACAGCAAATCTGCGACTAGAGATGCTTTATGTTCTTCCTGTTCTCACGTAGCCTAGCATCCTCTACCTCCTGGTTCTTGAATGTCATGGCATTGTTAACTGATGAATTATACCAGTATACTTTTACCTTCCAAAGACTGTTGAATTCAATGAAATTGAAAAGATGTACATTGACAAGAATCTACTGTTAAATACCAGGCATGGAAAACTTTGTTCTGTTTATTTTTATCTCTCTTCCCTGTTCTTGCATTCATTGAATTATCCTGTATCTGCATGCTATTCCCTTTGCAAATAGTATAGTTGGAATCAAGAACAGTGTTTTTTTTCAACCTGTGGGTTGTAACGCCTTTGGGGGTCAAATGACCTTTTCAAGGGGTTATGTAAGACCATTGGAAAATACAGATATTTACATGACAATTTATAACAGTAGCAAAATTATAGTTATGAAGTAGCAATTAAAAATTTTTTATGGTCGAGGGTCAACACAACATTAGCAGCTATGCTAAAGGTTAACAGCATTGGGAAAGTTGACAAACACTCATATAAAACACCACATTTTTAGACTAAATTTAAGTTCCTTCATGTTATATTTATTTTCAGCACTAAATAATACTCAGTTGTTGGGATATATCAAGGTTAAGCAGTTCAGCTATTCATTTTAGTTAATGATAATTATTAATAAAGTTATTTTAATATCTATGTGAAGATCTTGTATAGACATATGATTAACAAATACTATATTACTTAATAGTTTTGCAATAATATCAGTTTTGTATTACACTATCAAGCTGTTCTACAAAGTGGTCAAGATAACTTGTCCTCTCATGAGAAGTAATGGCAGCATTTCTTCTGACTTTCAGCAATTTGGGAGTTTTTATCCTTTTATGGACACATGGAAGTATCTAACTGTCATTCCAACTTGTTTTCTCCTGTAAAATATGACATGAAGCACATGCCTATAATTTCATTTTTATTTTTATATGGTTTATTTTTTATATTTAAAAATTTTCATCTCCTCCCCTCCTCCTTCCCCTTCTCTCCCCTCCCCTCCACCCATACTCCCCCATTTCCAGGCCAAGGAGCCATCGGGGTTCCCTACTCTATGTTAAGACCAAGGTCCTCCCAACTCCCCCCAGGTCCAGGAAGGTGATCAACCAAGCTGAGCTCGAAAGGTCCTGATGAGGAGCAGAAGGAGGGAGAACATGAGAAAGAAAGTCAGGACCGTGAGGGGTGCGTTCACCCATGGAGACGATGGGACAGAACTAACGGGAGATCACCAACTCCAGTTGGAATGGGACTGATGGAACATGAGACCAACCGGACTCTCTGAATGTGGCTGACGGTGGAGGCTGACAGAGAAGCCAAGGACAATGGCACTGGGCTTTGATTCTTCATTTTTCTTTTTGTATGTCTTCTTTGGTGAAGTGGAGTTCAAGGTTTTGGAATTGCTTGTTTTTACAGTAGATACTCAAGGGTTCTTTGTCTATTTTGGGTAAAAGTCCTTCATAAATCCATCTGTTGCAAACATCTTTACAATCTCTGGAATTTGTTTCATTCTCTTGGCAGAATATTTTTTTGAAGTTAAGAATATTTTTTGAAAATTGAATATATGGGTACTATATTTACATTACTCTCATCCTTCCTTTCCCCTCTCCAACCTGCATTTACCCTTCTCTCTCAAAGTTATGACTTACTTTTGTTAAATACACATATATACAAACAGACACACACACACACACACATACACACATTCTTCTTTAGTGTTTCTTATATGTATATGCATCCTCTTAGGGCTGACAATGTAGGATTAGATAACCTCTCAGAGGAGTCATCTCTGAATAAAACTGATTTGCAGTGTCATTTGATAACAGAAATTTGTAACAAAGATATCCAGCATATATATATATATATATATATATATATACACACACATATATATATATACACACACACACACACACACACACACATATATATATATATATATGTGTGTGTGTGTGTATATATGCTGGAAATCTTTGATATATATATATGTATATATATATATAAGCTGGATATCTTTGATATATATATATATATGTATATATATATTAGGTACATGTCTCTAATAGCCAAATATGCCAGAAGTGAATCCACAAGCATCTAATTTTTGTCCTATATAAGCTCTACAGGATTTCACATTTTACTTACACATTTGAATTTACTTTTATGAAATGCAAGGTCTGTGTTCAGGTTCACATTTTTAACTGTAGATGTTCAGTTACTTGGGAAACCTTTTTAAAAAGACAATTTTTGCACTAATTTTATTATTTATATTTCTCAACAGTCATAAGTTATTAAATTTATATAAACTCTGTCTTGGATGGCCTATTTTAGTGGTGTCTTAATATGAGCCCACACTTGTCTCAAACTCACAATGCTTCTACTTCAGCCTCATTTGTATTGGGAATACAGGCATCGCTTCCATGCTTGGCTGCTCCTTTCCTTCTATTGCTCTGCCTGTTCTTTGCTAATGTAACACTACTTACTTACTGTACTGGTACATATAGAAAGGTTCAAAGTCAGAGAGACTATGTCATATATCTTTGTTCTATTCTTTAAGTATTAAGATGGATATTCTTCAAGTTTTGATTCTACAATACAATTTTAGAATCTTTTGATATCCACAAAAAATTTCCCAAGATTTTAATCATCATTGGACTCTATATGCTCAGATTGAGGAAATTGGAATTTCATTAATATTGAGTCCATCATTATGGAAAGTGTTGTCTTATACTTCTGTCATTCTTTCACCAATGATTTTTAGCTTTGCATATATTGATCAATGCATATAAATTATAATATTGATTTATAAATCCTCATTTGAATAATTTAAATGTAGATATTGTGCTGATCCTTTTTCATCTTAAAAATATTGTAAATAGCACATATATGATTGCATTAAGAGTACTAAAAGAACTATGTGGTATGGATGCCTGTATCAAATTCCATGTTATAATACAGAGCTAGGGGAGCACAATTAGCTGAAAATTTCTCACAAGTTGATAATTAGCAGCAAAAAAAAGTTAATAAAGTATTGTGTGCTGTCATAATGTAACCTTTTAGTTAAAAAATTGACAATACATTATTTGGTAGAATGCTGATTAGCTCTCTACTGTTGCGCCAAGAAAAATGACCAAGGCATCTTAAAGAAGAGTTTATTTGTAGCATACAGATTCAGAGAGTTTGAATCAGTGAACATCTTTGCAGACAGCATGACCGTAGAAGACTATGCATGGCACAAAGTAGCCCAGAGCTTATATTGTTATCTGGATGTTGGAGGCAGAGAGAACTAATTTACAATAGTACAGGCTTTTGAAATCTCAGTCTTTTTTCAGTGTTATACCTCTGCTAATAAGCCCACAACTTCTAATACATCCCCAAAAGTACCGCAAACTGGGGATCAAGTATTCAATCATTTTAGCCTATGGAGCACCTCTGATTTAAACCATCATAAATACTAAGAATCACAGCTTAACTGTGAACTTATAAATTTATTTGCAGAAATGTTGGATATTTGAAACAATAGACCAAAGACCTAAATTACGCTTAAATTCTCAATGTTGCTCTGTCATTTTCTCCATCCAATGGCAGGTGGGGGGAGTTGGGAGGACCTTGGACTCAACATAGTGTAGAGAACCCTGATGGCTGTTTGGCCTCAAGAGGGAGGGAGTGGGGGTGTGGGTGGAGGGAAGGGGAGGGAAGGGGGAGGAGGAGGGGAGGAGATGGCAATTTTTAATAAAAAATAAATAAACTGGAAAAAAAATTCTCAATGTTGCATAGTTACTTTAAATTAACATGAAAAATATTCTCTCATTAAAATGCTTGCAAATAGCTAATGAACCCAAATACTTTGTATTTTTTGATAATCTAGTTATCTATTGACTTTTAATTTAATTTATTGATAAGGTAGAAGTGTGCTGTATAATATTGTTTTCATCACTTTTAAATTAATTCTACATTTTAAAATAATTTTATTATCTTTATGTTGTAATAAAACACCAGAAACAAATGTGACTTATGAAAGTAAGGGTTTATTTTGGCCTTTGATTTTAGAGGGAGAGTCTTTGGTGTTAGGGAAAGCTTACCAACAGAGGCATATCAACAGGCCAACAGGCATCTTGAGCAAGAAACTGATAATTCACATCTTTAACCACAAATACCAAGCAGAGAGAATGAACTGGTAATGAGATAATCCTATCAGTTCTCAAAGCCTGTCTCCAGTGATATGCTTTCCTTCAGCAAAATTGTATATCTTTGTTATTGTTTTTATACTGCATTTAATTGTAATGCTACCATTCCTTTCCTCTTTCTGGATATTCCCATATACCCATCTTCATCATATCTATGACCTCTTTTTTCACCAATTTTTATTGCATACATATACTTAAATATACTCTTACTTGTATGCATGTTTTTAGCTGTGTCCTATAAAAGTCCATACTTCTATGAATAATGTCACCAACTATGGCTCAAGTGTTCAAATACTTGAGATTATAATGATAGTTTTCTTTCTAACTACCACCTTACACTCTGTGCTTCCCATAGGACATAGCCATAGCATTATACAAAACATATGTAGTCCAACTTCTGTCTTAATTTGGTTTCATCTGCTTAGCTTGGTTTCACTGACTAAAAGGGTTTATTTCATCCTCCACTGATAATCCCTAACAGAAGTAAAACAAGACAGGCGCTTAACTCAAGAGTTTGAAGCAGTGACCACTGAACAATGCTGCTTCTAGGATTGCTTCCCTTGGCATGCTCTGTCACCTTCTTATATAATCAAAGTTAACGTACCAAAAAGAAGGCATAGTCCACAATCGGCTGGGCCTTCCTACATCAATAAACAATCAGGAAATGCCCTACAGATAGACACACGTATTAGTCTGTTGGAGGCAATTCCTCAGTTGAGAGTCCATCTTACCAGGTACACATAGGTTTCTTTCATGTTTACAAAACCCATCACAAATGTTAAAAGATTTTGCTTGTTTTGTGTGTGTGTGTGTGTGTGTGTGTGTGTGTGTGTGTGTGTGTGTGTTTTATCTAGTGCTGGGTATCCAACTCAGAACCTTTCATGCAAGCACTCTACCACAGCCTAACATCTAACATCCACAGGCCCGTTCTGGGACTTTCAATGATGGCTATTTTAACTTTATTTTGTGCTATATCATAGTATGCCATGCTACCATGTGTTAAAGTAGGCAACTTTTTCTTGTCATGATTCCAGTCTGCTGTGGATGTTTGCTTGGCATAGAGGAGATGTATTCGAAGGGTTCTACGTTATCTAAGATCTTTTCCTTAGAGAAGGTACTCATTTGTTGTGAGGTTTGTTGCCTGTATTGAAGTAGCCAGCTTCTTCAGTTCCCAGTGTGATTCACAGAACAACCTAGCAAAGCCAAACAGGTTCTTCATTGTGTTCCTCTTTCCTGAGAACTGGAGTTGATGCTGCTTTCACCCTTGCCCGGCTTCTTGTGTTCTTTTAACGTGAGATAATACAAGTGTGGCCTCCCTTAGGGATAAATAGTTAAACTGTCTCCTACACCTTCCTAGAAATGGATATCTTTCCTCGAAGTGTATTTGTATTAGTCTCATTGTGTTGCTGTGACAAAAAAAACACCTTGAATTAAAGCAACATGAGCAAAGTTGATTTTACCAGCACAAGAGTGATAATTACACCCAAGAGCTAGCTCAGGATCTGATAGAGTCCATGCTTTCTCTAAAACCCTAACCTCTGCCCACAGTACTCCCCTGATTGTCAGTCTTCTAAAAAATATTCCAAAGGAATTAAAGTCACATGATTAAGTTTATAACAACAACAGCTTTCTCGGGACCAGTTTCTGTATTAGTTTTATTCTCTTGCCTTGGTGAAACACTATTATCAAAAAAGCGAGCTGGGGGAAAATGGCTTATTTTTGCTTGCAGTTCTAGAGTAGATATGATCTGTTAGGGTGGAGAAGGCATGGCATTCAGGTAGCAGAGCAATCTCATCTGCCTATAGAATGCAAAGAAAGAACAACAAGCAAGGAAATACTATAAATCTTCAAAGCCAACCTCTAATGATACACTTCCTCTGGCCAGACTCCACCTATTAAAGGATTCATAATTTTCTCCAAGAGTGCCACCTTTGAGAAAAAGTCTTTGACCTTTTTTGTATTTTTGACTTTTTGTGTCTTTTGAAAGATTAGGCATTAAGATTAGTTTCATTTTCCGTATAGCTCATTAGCTACTCCTTTTGAGTTTTATGACACAGAAAGTAAGTCCTGGATAAAAAGTAGCTGACTTATGCTGTCACTTTTGCCATTAATTTATGTCTAATTAAGCAATCAGTTTGTCATTTTTTGACCCACTTATACAGTTGCAAGAATAGATGGTTTTAGTTTTCAGTTTTCCAATTCTGTAACTGTTTATTGCCGATATGCAAAATATTGTAGCATATTTGAATAACAAATACTTTTAAATAGTTTCCAAATATGAAATGGATGATCGATTATTTGGTTTTAACTAAATGTTATGAAATCAAATATAGTTTGAATCATTGTTCACTACTGTCTCTTTTAAAAACTATTAATATGCTTGCTAAAAGAAGCACTGGGAATTTTCAATTAGTATTAGTATTGAGACGCTACAGAACATGGATGGCATTTTACCTTTCTACTTATTTTTTATACAATGATACTAATGATTATAAATTCATGTTAAATATACATCAAACATGAAATAAATTTTGAATTGACTTCCTTTTGTATGGAACAAAGTAACATAAAACTTGTGATTAAACATTTAAATTACCAACAGAAAAAACACGTAATTAAGTCATTCCATCAGCAGAATGAATACTTGAATACACTTGGGTGAGAACCTCAAATATACTTACTGTCTTTCCACAGAAGAAACTTCACAGCAAGAATGTAATAGGAACTTCTGTTCCAACCAAGTATTTTTTTTGAAAAAAAAAGAAGACTTTAACTATACACTATTTAAATTTTCCACGTTGTTCATATGTTCTGTTGCAAACTTAAAAGTCATGATAAATGTTATTATACTAGTCCACACATATTGTATATAGGACCCTGTATAATTGTATTATTTGTTCCTATTTATAGGAGAGGAAATTGCATTATACTTCATTATGTGATATTACACAGGGCTATAACAAACAAACAATATGCTTTCCCTTCTAAGGCACTATCATGTTTTTCAAGAGATCTTAGAGAAACCTTTTAGATTACTCCTTTAACCTTAGCTTTCTCTTTTGCAATCATTTAGATTTCAAAAGCAGTACTGATCTAGTTTGAACGTGTTTAATTTCTACTCAAAACGATAGTGGAGCTTTGAAAATTCATGATGTATTCAGAATCTGTCTTCAATGACCTCTTTCATTGTGGCCTAACATGTGAAGTGCTGAATCACAAAATAATATGAATAAAGAAGGAATATAAAGAAATGCTCACTCTAACCAGTGAAATGAAAGGTAGTCTAAGATAACACTGAGTAACACAGATACAATGGATACTAGAGGCAGTGGGTAAACACTTAACAGAAAACAGCCCAAGGGAACAGAGTGAGGCCATTTTCCTTCCTCACAGTTCAAATACAATTTAGATGCAATTTTGTTTGTCATAGTTTAATATATGAGCTATTAACAAAAATAAAGTAGCCGTGAGCCTCCTTTCTTGAGTACTGAAAACAAATCTGTTCATGTTTTTTCACAACTTTATATACACATAGATCTAGGTACAACTGACCAAATGAAATGAAATAATATATAGTATAGTATGGATTACAACCACAAAATATACTTGATGCATACAAAATGTAGGTGAATGATAAAAGAATTTATACATTTTTTCATAGATAATATAATTTTATCTGGGTCTTGGGATCTGTATGAGAATTATCATGAAGGAAAAAGCAAATTCTATAACTTCAGCTAAAATTGAAAGCAAATTCCCTGGGTTTGTTTAGAATTGTAATTATTTCTGGTTTACATGGTTCTTTAGAACTGCCAAATATGATGCCTCTGGCTAGAAGCAAGTATTAGTATTTTCCTAAGTATCATTTAACATGTTTACTTTTTGGCCCCAGATCACTATTAGAATAATTCTTACTTGTAATAATTAAATTGATTCCATGATCAAATTCTTGTAGACATCAAAGCTTAAAACATTTGTATATGGATTTTTGAAATTAAAAATAATGCTTCTTGGTATCAGATTCTATGACACATACTCAGCAAAAGTCTTTGCTCTGTAATGTACAGCTCTATGAGATTTGATCACAATGTAGATTCATGTTATCTTAGCAATTAGTAACTAGAAGGTTTTAGTTAATCATCCTGTATGGTTTCAAATTTCCTAAAACTTCATTGTAAACACAACATTGTTGTTCTGCTTTTATGTATTTACTAGCATGCTGATTGAGATTTATCTACAGTATATCATGTACATGTATATGAATTGTGTGTGTTTGTGTGTGTGTGTGTGTGTGTGTGTGTGTGTGTGTAGGGAATGGATGTTTGAATTGGTACTCATGCACTTTATACATGGCACCAAGGGTTCTACCTTGGGTGTTTTGTTTCCTTTGACACCATCCACTTTAGGTTTTGAGAAACTGTTTCTAATTTGAACCTTGGTTTTTCCAATTGTTCTGGGCTAATGGCCAGTGAGCTCCAAAAAATTCTCGTTTTTGCTTCCTCACCACAGCCAATACTTTACAACTCTGGCTTTTTAAGTGGGTTCTGGGAGTTAACACAGGTCTTCATGATTGCTGGGCAATTACATTACCTACTAAGCCATTCTCTAGACCCAATAGCGTTATATTATCAATAGTTAATTCCATGCTGATTATATTAATGCTGATAAATTAAATAGCACTACCTTATACAGGATTAGTATAATTTGATCATATTTTTATAAGCTTATGAACACCTTTGTGGTTTCTGCTATTCAGCTTAATTTTGTGAATTACATTGATCTATGATTATAGCAGAATATCACTAGGAGTCATTTTATCATTACAATAGTTTTTCTTTTTTTGCACCAATATTATTTGTTTTTCACTAGGTCATGGACTATATAGTCTCAGGTTCTTAGTTACCAAGACAGTATTGGGTATGCATTCAATATCATGGAGTGGGCCTTAAGCCAAAGCGTTTATTTTTTGGATATATCCAAAAGATTGCCCTAGAATATCTTGCAGGCAGTACACCAATGTGGATAAAGGGATTGTGTTTGGAGTGGCATTTGTGTTTATTGATTTAAAAGGTGCAGAGTATGTTTCTGTACCTAAGACACTGAAACTTAGGGGTGAAATCTCTATGAAAATGTCAGCTCAATATCTTCTTCCTCAATGAGTTGTAGGTGATATCTTTAGTGATGGGGCCTTGCTGTTATTCTGTGGAAAGCAACCTATGTTTTGGCAACAACCTGGGTTGTTTGAGGGATTTCTCTGGGGCTCATCTGAGCAATGACTCTTTTAGATGTAACTCAATACTTATATTGAAAGCATACTCTTCAACCGCCACTTAATTTTAGCTCTGTCTCTTCATATTCTCTTCTACAAGACTATTTCCTTTCTCCCTTTCCAACTTTACTTTTTTCTTCTAACCTCCTAATCCCTCCAAAGCTATCTACTCTATTTGACTTTCCTAAGGTGATCCATTTGTTCCCCCCAACCCCTTACTCTGTACCTAACATCTGTGACTCTATGGATTGTAACTTGGTTATCATTGACTTCACAGATAATATACACATAGAAGTGGATACATACAATATTCATCTTTCTGAGTCTGGGATATCTCAATCAGGATAATTTTTTCTACTTCCATTCTTTTGCCCAAAATTTCATGATGTTATTTTTACAATGCCTGAGTAATTTCCTTCATTTTCTTCATCCATTCTTTTTTTGAGGGACATCTAGATTATTTTCATTTTTTGGCTATTATTTGGTTGAGCAAGTTTCCTTGTGGTTGGATGAAGCATCTTTTGAATATATGTCAAAAAGTGGTACAGCTGTTTCATGAGGCAGATTAATTTTCATATTTTTGAGGAGCTGCCATACTGATTTCCATTTTGGTTGTATGAGTTTGCACTTCCAGCAGCAATGGAAGAGTGTTCTTCATACTCCACATCCTTGCCAGCATGAGTTGTCACTTGCTTTGTTTAACATAGCCATTCTGATATGTAGAAGATGAGATCTCAAATTAGATTTGGTATGCATTTCCCAGAAAGGTAAGGATGGTGAACATTTACTTAAGTGTTTCTCAGCAATTTGAGTTTCCTTTATTGAGAATTCTCCGTTATGATCTGTCACTATTTTTTTTAATTTGCGTTGTTTTCTTGATATCTATTTTCTTGAGTGAATTTATTTTATTCTTTGGATACTAGCACCTTATTGGATGTATAGTTGGTGAAAATATTTTTACATTTTGTAGGCTGCTACTGAATTCAAATGCCATGATGAAGTTTTTCTGTTTCTTGGGGACTGAAAATTAAGCATTTTATTTCCATCGTTATATTGAGTAACAAATGGCCTGTTAATTCTGGATTTTTTTTCTTTTTTATTGAACTTAGTTATGGCATTATTAAACAATTATTTTAAATAAAAATTATGTTATTTATCATATAGTAGTTGTACTGCAACAAAATGCTTTTTATAGTAACTGTATGTATGTGTGTATGTATGTGCATATCTATATAGATTTATATAGAGAATTATAGATATATATGCCTACCAGTTTCCTATTATATAACTATTAGATGCTTCATGTAGCTATGTGAATTGAATTTTAAGGCAAAATTTTGTTTCCTCCCCTAGGAATAAAACAGTGAGATGACTAAGTTCTCTTTTGAAGTACAAAACATAAAACTTAAAATTCCCATTAAAAATATGAAACATTTCTGAAAAACCCAATAAAGTTCCAGAGTAAAAAAGGCAAGCTATATGACATTGCTGTCTGCATGTACTAACACTGAAATATATATATATATATATATATGCCTATCTCTGCTCATATACTTGTAAATAACACACTTATTTTATTTTGTTTTATTTGCATTCCCAGATTCTAATTCTTATTCCATAATACCTTTAGCCTTTTTGATGTTTATGTAAAGACATTTTCTTAAAATGTGAAGAAAATGGCTATGCTTCACGTCTTCAGAACAAATAAAAGCAACTTCACAGCAAAACCGTTTTAAAGAAAAAAATATCAAACTTCAAAAACAATTAAATAGATTAAAGCATATTCTTAAGAGATGTGTTTATTGAGGGCTTAGGGAGTTAAAGGCAGAATTTCCATTAAAATGACTGAGAAATTGTGCATGAAATTTCCTGCGTGCTTTGATGAACATTCTGTTCTTCCCATTGAATTTGAAGAAAGGGAGCAATTCCATAGTTTAAAGACTACTGCAATCTTATCAACACAGACAGTCTCTAATTTTAAGTGTAAAGTGTTTATGTGCATTCCTGAATTTCAATCTGAGTAACAGGTACGTCTGTTTTTTATTCCACTCCTATATGTTTCCTTGCTCTAATGGAAATGTCACATCTATTTTCACTAAATTCAATTCTGAATGATATTTTATAGCTAAACTTAATCCAAAGATTTCTTTTGTTGAGAAAACTTGGTACTTTGAGTTATTTAACTTCCTTGATGAAAAGAGTCTGAGCTTCCAGAATGACGTTGACTCCTTCTAGGAGACCAGTGAGACATTTATGAAAGGAAAATCATTGAGGAACAAAATTGTTTTGATTTTTTTTTTGTTACCTTCTGCTTTGAGAGTTAATAGTTCTTAACACTCTTTTGTTATATACCTACATTTCCTATGTAAATAGATTCCCTTTATCATTTGTCCAAGTCTCTCTAAAATTATGAACTTACTCAATGTGTCAAACTAAGTCCTTGTTACACAGGTAAAAATACATGAAGAAAAAGGGGACACATTTTCAATACTTGGTAACTTTCTCCCACACCTTAGAGATAGAATTGTAATCAATTCCTCCTTATGTTGTTTATACCTATCTTCTGTTTACTTAAATCATGGGCATCACCTGAGATCCTGGGAGGCTACAGTAGTTTCTATTTAGATGCTTGAGCTGCTTAACTATTTCTGCAGGAATCAGAACACTTTCTCAGATACAAAGGTGCCTGTTAGAACCTGAAAAAGTGAGAAGAGCAGTGTCAATAACACAAACCCTCACTGGCATATTCATTATTATTCTCTTGACAACTCAGAGCGGGGTTTTACAATTCCCGAGAAAGCCCTTGACTTGTCACATTCGCTCACGACTGAACTTGCTTACTTTGGCCCCCAGCCTGTCTCATTCACACTAGCCCCAATATCTGTCTTATAGAATATTTAATTTTAAACATCAAAGAACTACCTCAAAATATTTTCTCAAAATAATTAAAAGAGAAAAAAAGCACTCTCAATGAAATAGTGATTTTCTTTCCCAGTGAAAGAAAATTTAATTAGCTGTGTACCCACTTCAATTTTCAACTCGTTTATGCATAATTCTATCAGAGATTTTATTCATAATTGAATTATACATAAATTTTATGCTTTGTATGAAATAATACCGATTTATTTTGCTGATCATTGTAGTTAATGCCATGCTTAGGTAATTTTTTTTTTCTAGACCAACATTTTATCCTTCATTATTCTGTTTAGCTTGCATTTATAAGTCTGTTTTATGCATTAGCTCATTTATCATGTTCAGTGAATCTGTACTGAATTAATTTTCTCATCTGCCTTTAATTTTAGTATAATACCAAAACTTGGGTTGCCATATATGAAATTTCTTAAGCATGGATAACTATGCAGATTTAAGTGTGCAATTAAAATATAACCATTTCCAATGAGTAGAATTTAGGTAACGCATATTCACATATATTCTAAAAAATGTATTTAAGTTCATATGCATAAAGGATTTTGAATGCATTCTCTGAGTACTATTCGGGACAATTTGTTGTTATTGTTTCTGCTGCTGTCTTTTCAGTCCTGGCAAGAGAATCTAGGCCTTTGCCATGTTAGATTCGCACCATTCTCCTAAACATTTTCAGCATTTAGGTTCTCACATTGTTGCCCAGGTTGGCTTCAGAAATGAATACAGACAATGTGGGACTTATGTTCTTCATGTGCCTTTCTCTAACTTTTAAGATGTAGGGACACAGACATAACTCTCATTTTCAGTTTGAATTTTGGATTTGGCTATCATACTGGTAAATAATACCAATATTTTCTCTCATAAACATTAATCGTAAATGGAAAACTTTGTTTTATTTTTTATTTTTATCTTACTTAACAACGAGTAAGATATTAAATAAAATGAAAGACTGAACATAGTAGTCCACATTCCTAATTGCGACACTTAGGAAGATGAGAAAGGAGTAGCTTTGTGATACAAGACACTTTACATCAGATTGTATGAGCTAGCATCTGCTAACCATGGTCAGGAAATATATAAGAGACCAATTTTTCACCAAAGGCCCATAGGTCAACATAAATTTATTGGGATAGTATTCAGTAATATGTAAACAGACTTTTCTTTGGACCATCATCTCACCAAAAAATGACATGGAGCCTAACTATAAATTATGAAAGGTTGACCTTAGCTTACAATTGTCCTACTAGCTCTTATAACTTAAACTAACCCATTTATTTTAATATATTTTCGGTCACTACCTCATTTCTCTGTACTGCTCATGTTGCTTCTTTTTCGTCTGGCTGGTGACTCTGCCTTTTTCTTCTTAAAGTTCTTTCTCTGCCCTGAAATCCTGCCTATATTTTCTGCCTAGATATTTTCTATTTAGTTTTTTTTTTATTACACCAATCACAGCAGTGTATTTTTGCATAGTGTACAAATATTCAATGACATGACTACCTTGTGTCTAAATAAAAAGGAAAAGTTTTAACTCTACAGTTAAACTACATACAATAAGATCAATTATCAGCTAAGGATTCCTTTCACAATGTCTACTCCATTTATACTGAGCATATTTCAAGAAAATACTCTATTAGCTATTATATCTTAATGAATTTAAATTTTGTACCTAAACCATTTCCATCAAATTTGTGTTATCATTCTAAAACTATCTTTTTAGACCTTAAAACATTTTTTAGACAAACTGCTTAAACTTTTGTGCTTATCAATGTTATATCTTTTGCATCATCTGGTAAGTTTATTTATTGAATTTAGTAACAAGGAAAACTATAACTATAACTATTTAGTTTTTAACCACATCAAAGAATCAAGAAGGATGTAACATTACCTGAATAAACAGAGCCTACAATTCAAAAACTAAGAAATGACAGAGACATCTGATTGCCTAAACAGTTATTCAAGTTTCCTCTGGAGTAATGGGGCATCCATCTTTGAGCTATAGGCCTGGAATATTTGAAAGACTTTCTGTGAAACAGGAATTTTCTATCAAGTCTCATGCAGTCTCAGAGCTGTTCCCATAATGAACAATCAGCTTATATATCACTTGTCTTGTAGTTTTTCTTTTGCTCCTTTCATGCTTTTTTTTTCAAGATTATAGCCAAGATTTTTAGCAGGTGTACCCCAGACAAATCTAATTTTGATTAACTGTGAAAAAAATCCTTATCTTTTCATTTCCTATGGAAACAAATACATTCCGAATTCATACATTTTTCAACTTCCATTCTAAAGACAATACATCTCTAAAGTATATAGGCTGGTTTAATTCAGCAGTTCCTATATTAATCCAATGTCTTTCAAAAGCTGCAATTTTTTCATCAGCATTCAAAAAATTCTAAGTCAGCAAAGTACCATGCAAGATACAGACACCTTGTGTAACTCCCATATTTACATGTCTTATTTTTCATATTTCTTTACTCTCTTATTAAATAATTTATTACTTTTAAATAATTTATCTTTTTATGACTGTTTATACCATTTTTCAATTTTTTCTTTAGCCTACTCACCTTGTTAAATGCAAGCCCTTTAGAGTTTCTTTTTTCCCATCTGAACTTGCTCTGTTGAGTATCTGTAACCTTTTCTGTCTACATGAACAAAACCTTAAACCACTGAGCAGCTTAGCTTATGGAATGCTGGCAATGACTAGGAGACATGTCTCTGTACCACAGCCTACATGAGAAACTGTGGAATTAGGAATCTAACTTTGGCTCCATTTTTGTGTGTTTGGAACCTTTCTATAAGCTTTATCAGGTCTTATGTAAAAATATATGCCCACATTGGATGCCATTTCAAATGAGATTTACTCTAACATCAACCAACTCCCTAAGAATGACATGAAGGTTTATTATAAATTATGAAAGCTAGTCTTAGCTTAGGCTCGTCCTACTAAATTGTGTGACTTAAATTAGTCCATTTATTTTAATCTATATTCTGTCTTGTGACTTAGCACCTCATCTTGCTGTACTATTCTTGCTGCTTCTTCTGCTTCTTGTTGGTGACTCTGCCTTCTTCACAGAGTTCTCTCTGTCATGAAGTCCTGCCTGTACCTTCTGTATTGCTATAGTCATTCAGTCTTTGATTGCACCAATCATAGCAGTACATTTTCACACAGTGTACAAATATTTGACAACAGTAATATGTTTGGGGGTCACTTACAAAAGCAGGAACTAACAGAAGTTTTATAACCAAGAGCTCACATTGACCTGGGTGACAACTTATAAAAGCTAGAAAATGCTTATAGAAAGTGCTATATAACTTAAAGGTGGGGAAGAGTACCACATCTATATAACAATAGAAATAAACAAAACAGCTCAGTGTGCTAGCAGAAGAGAGCAGGAACAGTGAGAATAAAATATGGATGGAAACGCTTAATGAAGTGAATTACT
This sequence comes from Arvicola amphibius, assembly GCF_903992535.2. Taxonomy (NCBI): domain Eukaryota; kingdom Metazoa; phylum Chordata; class Mammalia; order Rodentia; family Cricetidae; genus Arvicola; species Arvicola amphibius. The sequence continues at coordinate 125,416,501 of NC_052053.1, forward strand.
GTGCTTGCTTCTTTAAAATATTAATTAAAAAGAAAAGATAAAAGTACACCTATAAAACACATGAATATTAATGTTAACTAGTATTCATGATTTGTTACAGATAAAAAAGAACTATGGGGGATATTGGAGTTTGCTTAGAAGCATGACAAGAAGAATGACCAGCTATAATAAAATATTGCAATGGCAAATCTTGTTTCTTCCATACTGAAGTATTTACCACTTTTAAACTATTATCAGATGTCTCATGCAGACACAGAGGGAAAAGTTCAGAAGCAGATATGATGAATATATGTATGAAATATTCATTCTACTGCATAGAATTTTTGTCTATTAAAATGTCCACCAAATGTATAATTCACTGAACTCTCCTGATTCTGAACTAGATGCTAAATGAATTACTGTCAGTTATATTGACATTTAACAGGCTACAGTATATTGATATAAATTGAGAGTGTGCATTTGTCTTAAATTTAATCTAACAAGAATGATAGTTTTACTTCTAAAACAAGTTTTTGCAATAAATAATGCTTTCAGCTATGTTCTAAACTTTTAAAACACATTTTATAATTTTTGAATTAACAACATTTAGATGACCAATAATTGACATTTTTTCACTAGCACAGGACTGAAGGAAAAAGAGTGAAGTTTTTTTACTCATAAGTTACACTTCTAAAGAGACTTTAAAATCTGTGTAATTTTTGTAACATACAAATAATTAAGAATTAATAAAAATATTTTAATAATTGAGATGAAAGTCTATTTTTTGTTTAAATTAATATTTGAAGGTTCAAAGTACACCTGTGCCACAAATTGCCCCTGTTTTTAATTACATTCAGTATTTATTGGAAGCTGACATTTATCTTCATTGTCTTTGGTGCAAGTTATGGCTCTTACCTGAGTGTCAATAAGTATTCGGAGACCAGCTTTTCTCCATCTCTGCCTCCTCTCTTCTCATAGTCTCTGGGAAAATTCTCTGTCCTTTTTCAAAGTTATTTTTCTAGTTTAGATTTCACATGTGATAGATTAGAGAGGACTTAACCTTCCTGTATCTAATTTCTCATCATCATGAACTCTTGTCATCAATGCTAACAAAATGGCAAGAGTTCATTACTCTTATAGCTGAGTAGTACTCCAAAGTATATAAATAGAATCTTTTCTTTATGCATTATCAGTTAATGGGCACTTAATTTGTTTTTTTCTCTTAAGATTGTGAGTTGTACTGCAAATGTTGTTTTGACATACAATTTCATAGGTTCTGGTAATACCAATATATATGTGACACTACTGCACCATTACAACTATGGTGCCTGTTATTCCATTATTTCCTAGCAATTTCAGATGCTACGTTCATAAAATCTTATGAATATTACTTCTTAAATGTGGGCTGAACAAGGACAATATCAATATACATGTTAAAGTGCTTAGGAAAAAGTCCAAAGGGCATCAACCCTACAAAAATAACTATTGGTAACTAAAGAATGCTGAGAGCAAGAGAAATAGTCTTCTTCAGGGAAGAATACACCAGCTGATTATTCAATACCAAATTGTTAGCCTTAAAACCAAACGTATTAACAATGTTTTACAGGCAGAGTAGGTAGTATTTATGTATCTTGGAATATATATGTATGTAAATAAAAATTTGTGCATGTATTAACTATTAATGGAAGATGAAGCCATTGATTTGAAAGAGAATGTAGAGGAATTTGGGGAGAGGAAAGAATGGGGAATTTGATATAATTACATTGGGGGGATAATTTAACTTCTCTATTGATTCTTTGAGAGTTTCACATCACTCACCCCAATCTCACATTCTAGTCCATCCATATCCTCCCCTCACACCTGCAGTGCACCTCCAAAATATTTTTAAAATCATAACAAAACAAAGCAAACCACCAAGCAAACACAAACAAGAACAAAACAAAACAAAAACACCCCCAAAACCTCTTCAGTTCTCTGTTGGGAGCAGTGATACTCCAGATCCTGAATTTCTTGTTAACTTGTTTTCCCCTGATCTGAGTGCCTACACCTGCTCTGAGCACGAGACCTTCTGGTCCTGATGGCAGGAGAGTGGTTTCTGGTGGGTTTGGCTGGGGCATGGCTATCTCTATATAATCTGCCCCTGAACACAATAAAGGGGGCTTTCTGAACCAGCGTTGTGTGTGTCGGTCTGTCTTTGCATCTGAGTTCTCAACCTCCAGCCCCTTTCCCAAAGCTCGTGAACTGAGGTCTAGCGCACAGAGCACAGACCGGGGCCACGGGGCACAGCAGTTCTCAGTCTTGCACACCTCTCCAATTTCTTCATCCCAACCTTTCCCACCTCTTCATTGGTGGCGTTGGGAGCCTTAACGTTTCATATGTTATAACCCTTTGTTCAATCATCTTTCCTAGGAAATGCTCATTGCAGCATGTCACTGGTCTGGTTCAATGCCTCTGGTTTCTGGTACACGATTGTGACTAGATCCTAGCTGGATTCTCTTCTGCCATGAGTCATAGAGATCCTTCAGATGTCTTTCCACAGGTCCAGCCTTTTCACGAGCTCTAGCAGGTCCCAAATAGGGTAGATGGTGTGTCAATCCAAGGCTCAGCATTGTCGGTAGCTCAGCTGGTCTGTCCAGGGCATGAGACCACCTGCCTCAGGGAATGATGTAGTCAGCTCCCCTATGCTCATGTCCTCAGGGTCTGTTAGTTCTAGGTTGTGGTAAGGGGGTGAGGATCTCTGCAGAGTTCAGGGGTCAGTTCCTTCTGTGAGGGTCAGGGCCAGGTCTCTTGCAGCAACGTCTATCAAGAAGCAAGGACAGCTTGTCCTGGACTAGCGAAGGGTGGCCTTCTCAACATGGTCCTCTGATTTCATCTCATATGGTTCCTATTGGTTCCTTAGATGACATGGGCCACAGATGTAGTTGGACAATGGACCTAGAAACAGCCCTAAACAGCAGCTTGGGCCCCAACAGCATGCTGGCTCTGGATGGAAGCAATGACCTCTCAGGTTAGGATGGTTCTTGTGATTTTATGGCCCTGGATACCAAAAAGGCCTCAGGTTATGGCCAAAACCTTGGGCTTCTATGTGACTTTGGTGGCAACACAATACTTAGACTTCAGCACAGGCTCTGACCACAGGAGGACCATGGAGCCTGAAAGGGTTCTGGGCAGCAGCAGGGTCCAGATGTCACCATTGCCATAGGAGGCAGTACAGGCCTCTCAGATCAGTACCTGTCCCAACAATAGTGTGGCCTTCGGACACCAACATGGTCCCAGACCTTGGGCATTTCCATGGAATTCTATGGCAACAGAGGTCTCAGACATCAACACAGACCTTGGCTGCAGACAGGAGAGCCATGGCTGTTGCTAAGGATCATGTCTAGGTTCATGGTCCTACCACAGCTGAGGTCTGTCTTGAAGACCATGGCCCATGTAGCTACCAAACGCCACATGGAGTCTGGGGTCTGGACCAACTAGAGCCAGAATATTGACTAGACAGAGTTGCTGCTTGGGGCCATGTCTAGGTTAATGTTCCAGCTGAAGCTGAGGTCTGCATTGAAGCCTGGGGCACAAGGTTGCCACTAGGGGCCACAAGGAGGTCCAGGATCTGGGCTGCAGCCTGTGGTCTTGTTGGAGTCTGGGGGCCAGGCTGCAGCAAGAGCCATATAGATGTGAGCCCACACTGCTGCCGAGGGCTATGTCTGGGTCTGTGACCCTCTAGCAGCCAGGGTCTGTATTACTATGTGTAACTCCTGTTCCCATCAAGGACCCTGAGGATGCCCAGGGTCAGGAGAGCCACCTGTGTACATGTTGATGTCCGAGGACCACTAAGCAGCTGGGGTCACACAATGTACTTAAATTTTACTCTCAAAAAGAAAAATAATTTTTAAAAATACATATTCAACCTATATAATCTTGTCATAATTCACCATATTAGCCTTTCTCCAGTTTACCTTGCCGTGCCCTTTCCCAACTTTGTCTCATGACTAGTTTGAAGCTTATTTGGAAATTTTGGAACAGGATTCCAGATGGGCCATGCAAATGTGGCTGCCCAATTCCCCTCGCTTCACTTCCTGGCTCTCTGGTGTTCAGATGATGATGATGTAAGCGCCCGTTTCACTGCTTCTAAACGGCTAGCCGTTTATCGATTCACTTGGGAGTTAATTGCTTGCTCTTGGTAAGTGTTCTAATGAGAAGAGCAAAGATCACTTCTCCCCTCTCAATGTCAGTCGAATTAGACATTAGAGTTGCAAATACCGTGCTAAGTCACCCCTTTAATCTTCTCTCCAGGAAGGACATTTCCCTGGTGTGTATTTTTTCTTTCTTTTTGTCAATCTCAACTTTAAGGAGGTACACTAAGTGTGCCCTCTAATGTGTCTACTTTAGGGTAGAACCTGACAAAACGCTACTGACAGGAAGCAAGCTGTCCAGCTTCCTGAATAGCCCATGCAAAGTTCTTCTAAGTATGGGCTGTGATGATTTCTTCTCCACTGGTCCATGGGATAGTCTTAATTTCTAGGTGAGAGTTTAATAATAAAAGAGGAAGTTACTGCTCTACCAAGAGTGTCAGTTCTTCTTACTGTGGCCAGTTTAATTAGGACCATGATTTCCAGGACAGCTCCAGTACATACAGCAGTGATGAAGTCACAGCCTGGTAGAAAAGCGGCTCAAATGTCTTCTGTGACTTATAGTCAACTTTTCCTTTCCTGGGTGGCCTTTCTTAAAAACATGGGCAGTGGTGGTGCATGCCTTTAATCTCAGCACTTGGAAGGCAGAGGCAGGTGAATCACTTTGAGTTCAAGGCTAGTCTGGTCTACAAGAGCTAGTTCCAGGACAGGCTCCAAAGCTACAGAGACACCTTGTCTTGAAAAAACAAAAACTAATTCTTCCTATCACATCAGACCGAGGGGTGGTCATCAGGCCTGGGAAGCATTGTTTGGGAAGGTTTACTCAATGTCCTATTTTTGTCGTGCACAAAATGAGCAGATTGTATCTATATTTTATAGACAATTGTATCTTAATGTAATCCATTGAATTACTCTGAGTTAATGAAATAAACACATCCTCAAACACAGTGACTTGAGAACCTCCAACTCAGAATGGGAACACAGACTTGAATCCTTAGGGCAATAACAGACCCCAGCTCCTCACTGTCTCTGCTGTCTCTTACTGTGTTTCTCACCCTTTCCCATTTTCCATTGTCCACTTAAGCTGTCGTCAAGCTTGGCCACACACAGGGCTTACTGGGGAAGCTTGTGACAGCATCATGTCCTCATCAGACTATCTAAGGAAAAGACTAAGGATCACACGAACTTTCTTAAGCCCCTCTCTTGAATCTCACTATTTCAAATTTCTGCCCTCGACATTCTTATGAATCTGTTTTCACTCAGTATGATTTTCACATTCTCTCTTTGTGGAAATTTTACTTTGTTATGCTGTTGTTATGTATTGATTTCTGATCGTCCATATACCCACCTTGGTGTGTGTGTGTGTGTGTGTGTGTGTGTGTGTGTGTGCGCGTGTGTGTGTGTGTGTGTGCTTGGACTCGCTGTTTGGAGACCATTCTCTTTTGATGGATAACTTGCTCAGGCTAGATATGGTGGAGGAAAGAGGGCTTGGTCCTGTTTCAATGTGATGCGTCAGACTTTGTTAACTACACATGGGAAGCTGAGGCGTGGGCCGGGAGGGGCATGGTAGGGGAACAGGAGAGAAGGGAAGGGAATGGGAACTGGGATTGGTATATAAAATGAGAAAGATTGTTTTTTTTTTTTTAAAAAAAAAGTAGAGAAAATTATGGAACTAATAATGTTTCAAAGTTTATTAAAATTACAGAATCATAGCATAAGGAAACATGATAAACCACACTAAAAGAGAGATTAAGGATATTACTACTATATAAAACACAGTTTCTGAAACAGAATACTAGAAAAGTTTCAAAAAGGGCACGATAGATGGGCCAGTGTGAAAAGTGCTTGCCTGGCAGCCTCAATGACCTGAGTTCGGCTTCCTGCTCTCGATTAATACTGTGCGCAGTAGCACATGTATGTAGCTCTAGTGTTCCTGTGGGCGAGACTGGCAGGTTCACAGGAAAAAATACAGAATCCAATAGGCCCCCTAGTTTGGCAGATGCAATTATGAAAAGGTTTATTTTTTTCAAAGAAGAACTAACATTCATCATTGTCCTCGGACTTGCACATGTAACTACATGCAACTACCAGCTTTAAAATACTGAAACTAAAGATGCCAGTGTAAAATTGTATACCTGACAAAAATATCCTCAAAACCAAACACAAAGTGATATTTTTTGAAACATCAGCAGACCTCAGTAACTACACACACACACACACACACACACACACACACGTATGTTTGTATAGAAAATGTCTGTTAAGAAAATGAAATATTTACCATTTATGTATTCCTTCTCGCTTAGAACTTTGGAGTAATTATAAGGATTATTTCCAAAGTCATCAGAATTTCATACAAAATTCTTTGTGATCCCAACCTCTCTCATTTTAAATGTATTGCCAGTGGAGCTTCTTTATGCCAACAAACTGTAGCTTAGTTGTTTACTTCAACAAGACTAAATTTTCTTTTTTCTTAAAGAGACTCCATTCACAATGTTTTGTCATAATGGAAGCTTTCCAGTCTCATGTTATGATAGTCTCTTTTTAGGACTGGTGAGATATTCTACTTCTCTGTAATCTTTCTCCAGATTGGTTGGAGAGCAAGCCACAGAACTTCTTCTGCCTCCACTTCCCTAGTATTATGGGTATGTTTTGTAGTGCAGCAATTGTTTCTCCTTCATGGCTTAAAGGAGGAAGGAGACTGAAATAGCTGAAATTTTCTGAAATTAGTGCAGAAGACTCAAGTAGTAAATAAAACTTGCAAGGCCCAGCTATCAAAATACTCAAGAATTTCAGGAAGTTCATGAAAGTTACAAGACCACAAGGCTTGCAGTGACCTCAAGGATACATAAAACATGGTACAGCTACTAGAAAGAAGATGCTCTGACCTGTTTGTCTAGTTGAGTTATGGAAGGAATGTGAGATACACAGTTTTCACAAGTCATCGTCCACATTTTGTTAACTCTTCAGTCATGTATCTGCCTTTGAGTTAACCATACTTCCTTAGCCAATCCCAGTAAAGTCACCAGTTTACTAAGCTTATTTTGAGTAGAATCATTACTTTTGTTATTTGTGCCATATATAGGGTGAATAAACATTTGTTTACTTCTCTCTAGTAAAGGTTACACAATACAGGAGTGCTGGTTTGCCCAGTTTTTTGTTTGTTTTATTTTGTTTGTTTGTTTGTTTGCTTGCTTTTTAATATGACTTCTTCGAGTCAAACCCATGTCTTGTCTTGATGATTATATGGCAAACACTTTTCAAAATGAGTCATCTCTCGAGCTCAACAGAAGGCTTTATTAGTTTTGATTTATGTATTTGGCAGTTTATCATTAATGCTTTTTTCTATTTCTTTTTTTATTTTGATTTTATTGAACTATACACTTTTCTCTGCTCCCCTCCCTGCCTCTCCCTTCCCCTTCAGACCTCTCCGAAGGTCCCCATGCTCCCAATTTACTCAGGAGATCTTGTCTTTTTCTACTATCCATGTGGACTAGATCTATGTAATTCTTTAAACACCACAGAATCCATAAAGGAGGTTTCTACTATTCCAACAATTTGTATTTTGCTCAATGTAGAAAAGGCACCAAGTGATTTTTTAGCTGTAAAATTGAATCTTCATAGTAGTTCTATCATTTTAAATTTGAAATTCTCTCTTACAGGACAAGGTATTTATTTTTAGAAAATTTTATTAAGTAAAAACTCACATAGTGTAGAAAATAAGTTTTTCATGACTCTAAATTTAAATGTTAGTCCCATCAAGAAGAAACTATATGAACTTGAATTACTTTTATTTTGCTAATCTAAATTTCTCATATATATATATATATATATATAATATTATAAATGGCCAAAAGGGAGGATTATGGGAGCTAAAATGTAAATACCACCAATGCACGCTTGATCAGCAGGAGCACTCAGTAACTGTTACCTGCCGTTTTAATTATTACCAATTGTACATTAGCACCAACAGTCATTATTAAAATCCTATCACCAGCGGACACTTAGCTAATTAGAAGCTGACCTTGAACACAGACATTTGAGCGTAGAGTTTTCTGTGCCTTTCAGTGAAAATTAATCTACAACGGCACACTGACAAGTATTACCCAGACTCTCAATCTCATCCTATTCTCTTTCCCTCTGCATTTACAGTATTTGCCTTCTGCAATGACTTTAATTTTTATATCATTGATGACTTCAGCAACATAGAATTTAGTCATTATTATATAAAATTATGGAATTTTACTCTCTAGGTTTGTACTAAAGATATTGAGCCATTTTCAGCCTTTGATAGTTATTTGAGGGAATGTCTCATTAATATTAATAAATGACATCTGCATAATCTTATAATTTTAAATATTAACTTATTTTTAGTATATGTATGGTTTTCTAACCTTAAAGTCAATTTTAATTGATTTAATAAGAACCCCTTTTATACATTTAGAAAAGATTATATGTACGATTACATTATATACATATATATATTACAGATAACTGTATACAAAGAATGCAATAACATTTTATTGACAATACAGTGATACTCAGCAATTTACTTGCTTAGTCCACTAAGTAGTATGTATATCAGTGTTCCAGAAAGACTATGCTTAGAGTTAGGGAAGCCTTCAGCTCTGGCTGAAAGGTAAGATGGAGCCTATGAACAGATGATTATCTATTTCAGTGGTAGCAAATGATGTACTTTGACAAATGTAGAACAGGTAATACTTTGTTTATAAGGCAAAAGTACCAATTTTAGCCGAGATTTTACATTTGAAGAATTATAAACACATTAATGTTAACAACCAGCAAACACTCCCCAGAAAATGAAATGGAGATGCTAGTTACAAATCTCACATCAGGGAAAGGAAATACTGTTCTCAAAATGTTGATCAGCTGTGTCAGCAAGAACTCGGGTGGGAACATATCCCTGACTTCTTCTGAAAAATCAATGTGGTAAGCCAGGTGTTGTCAAAGCTTTTCTTAGAGAGACTGTCTTGTTACTGTAATTGGAAAGAAGCACAGCTAAGGAAAGAGTTAACCATAGATAGCTCTCCCAAAAGGGAAAAAGGCAATGAAAGAGCAACGAAAAGAAATGACAACCACATTTCTCAATACACTTAGAAAATACGCTTATTTTTCAAGAAGCTAGTCTATCTTTGAGATATTAATCCATGTTTTCATGTTATTTCAGAGAGATTTTGTTATTTTTTAATAAAATTATTGTAATTGCTTTTTTTGTTTTTTTTTCTCATTTTTTTATTAAAAATTTCCATCTCCTCCCCTCCTCCTCCCCCTTCCCTCCCCTCCCTTCCACCCATACCCCCACTCCACCCCTCTCCAAGACAAAGAGCCATCAGGGTTCCCTTCACTATGTTAAGTCCAAGGTCCTCCCAGCTCCCCCTAAGTCCAGGAAGGTGAGCAACCAAACTGACAAGGCTCACAGTGAGCCCGTCAACGCTATAGAGTTCATGCTCATTGCCGTTGTCCTTGGTTTCTCAGTCCTCCTCCACCCTCCACTGTCAGCCACATTCAGAGAGTCGGGTTTGGTCCCCTGTTCCATCAGTCCCATTCCAACTGGACTTGGTGGTCTCCCGTTAGATCTGTCCCACCGTCTCAATGGGTAAACGCATTCCTCACGGTCCTGACTTCCTTGCTCATGATCTCCCTCCTTTTGCTCCTCATCGGGACCTTGGGAGCTCAATCCGGTGCTCCTATGTGGGGCTCTGTCATTTTCTCCATCCAAAGCCAGGTGAAGGTTCTATGGTGATATGCAAGATATTCATGAGTATGGCAATAGGATCTGGACATTTCTGGCACCCTCTCCTCAGCTGCTCAAGGAACTAGCTGGGGGCGTCTTCCTGGACACCTGGGAACCCCTCTAGAGTCAAGTCTCTGCCAACCCTAGAATGGCTCCCTTAATTAAGATATATAATTCCTTGTTCCCATATCCACCCTTCCTATATCCCAACCATCCTATTCCCCCAAGCTCTTCCCATCCTTCACTTCACACTTTTCTCTCCCCATCCCCCATCCCCCCATCCCACCCCACACCCAAGTTCCCATTTTTTTGTCCGGCAATCTTGTCTACTTCCAATATCCAGGAGGATAACTATATGTTTTTCTTTGAATTCACCTTCTTATATATCTTCTCTAGGATTTTTTTTTTATGAATTATAGGCTCGATGTCCTTTATTTATGGCTAGAAACCAATTATGAGTGAGTACATCCCATGTTCATCTTTTTGGGCCTGGGTTACCTCACTCAGGATGGTGTTTTCTATTTCCATCCATTTGCATGCAAAATTCAAGATGTCATTGTTTTTTACCGCCGAGTAGTACTCTAATATGTATATATTCCACACTTTCTTCATCCATTCTTCCACTGAAGGGCATCTAGGTTGTTTCCAGGTTCTGGCTATTACAAATAATGCTGCTATAAACATAGTTGAACAAATGCTTTTGTAATATGATTGGGCATCTCTTGGGTAAATTCCCAACAGTGGGATTGCTGGTTCCTGGGGTAGGTTGATCCCAAATTTCCTGAGAAACCTCCACACTGCTTTCCAAAGCGGTTGCACAAGTTTGCACTCCCACCAGCAATGGATGAGTGTACCCCTTACTCCACATCCTCTCCAGCAAAGGTTATCATTGGTGTTTTTGATTTTAGCCAATCTGACAGGTGTAAGATGGTATCAATTTGCATTTCCCTGATTGCTAAGGAGTTTGAGCATGCCCTTAAGTGTAATTGGACATCTTTTGATATTATTTATTTACATCAATTCTTACCAGTGCATTTTTAAGCAGAAAACATTTTTATTTGGAATGATTGCAGAACTCAATTTTTGAGACTCTGACATCTACATACATGGAAAAGTGTATTCAACGTAGTTCATTTCGGTCAAAGCAACTTTACTTGTATGCTTTTAAAATCTGTTATTTTCCCAATCAAGAGAGAGAGAGAGAGTGAGAGAGAGAGAGAGAGAGAGAGAGAGAATTTAACCAGAAGATAGTCTACAAGGAACAGAGAAATATAACATATATATGTATATATGTATGTATGTTATATATATATATATATATATATATATATTTCTCACAGTATACATGACCATGTAAGAAGTAGGAACTTTAATGTAATGGATTGTTTTAGGGTAAATGAGCCTGAACATGACTTGAAAGGTCATGCTGGCCTTTTGCAACTACAGCCTTAAAACATCTCTTGATATGTATTGGTGATTTATTTTAACAAAATCACAAACATATTTCTCTGTGAAACAGACCTTGGAGGAATGGGCCATAAGCATACTCCATGGTTGACCTCAAGCTACTTTCTCCACAAACATTCTACAGAGTCTGCTGTCTTTAGAATTTCTTCTGAAATAAAATAAAATTCTGTGCCTTAATTATCATTCTTTCTCTGAGGTATTTGCTCATCTCTGAATAAAACACCTTTTGTAACAACTTCACAAAATTTAGGAATATAACACGTGACCTGGAAACCTGGACTGGTGGTCTAAAAACTTGAATTTTGTACAATATTCATTTTTATTTTTCCCTTCAAGGTGGGGAAGGTTAGTATTCAAAGTAATCACTTTTTTTTTTATTCAGGTTCTTGCTATTGTTAAACGTTATTAGGATGTGACAGAAACATTCAGAAGTGTTAAGTTCTTAAGAGAAACCCCTCCAAGACGACTGACCAAACCTGTTCTATAGCTTTCTCTCTTGACCTTGCCCTAGCCTCTTCTCCAGTCAATCCTTTTCTCTGACATTGCTCCTCTGGATTCAGTAGTGATCCTCCTGGTCTCACTTTTCATTCTTAGGTTCGTTTTCCAGCAGTGCCTCACTAGTACCAACATCAGATCTCTCTTTTATGAATTATTTCGATACTTTTTAAATAATGGTTTATAAGGATTCCTAAATAACTCAGATGTTAGTAGAGTATATGAAACTAAACACATTGCAATAACTGTTTTTTTTTTTTGTGTGTGTGTGTGTGTATGTGCATGGTCTAATTAGCTAAAGCTGCTTTTTTGTGTGGTTAAACACACAATATTTGATATACTATTAAGTACATGTTAGAGGACTCAATGTAGAGTCCAAATATAGTTTAAATGTGGGACCCTCAAATAATATTTTAAATAATAATATAAAATAGTAGAAAAATAACTTCAACGTGTGTCTTTAAGTAATACTTTCAAAATAAACATTAAATAAAGTATGTACAGTATCTAAACAAAAAACTATAAAATTATCTACATCTCATGGGTTGAAAATTGTATTTCATAACTTAATGTATAAAAATGAAATTAAAAATTTAGACTAGAAAAGTCTATATTGAAATAGAATTAAAATGAAAAGAATAACATCTGTGAGTTAAAAAACAGAATTCACAAACATGCCTTGCTGTTAATTAATTTTAACTATCTCACTATCTCAACTTTTACTAAAATAATTTTAAAACTTTTCCTCTAAGCACCTTATGTGAAAATAGGTCTTGTGTAATAAACCCAAATGAGTGTCCTAGAAAAAAAGTCCATGTTGCTAAATGGACAGCAGAGAAAGTCGTGGCAGCGATAGTTGAATGTTTTATCTAACAAGATTTCCTGGAAAACACAATCTAGATTTTACATTTTTATCTCACATAAAAGCTGAGAAAAAAATTAGTTTTCTTCTCCCAGATTGTATTCCTCACTCAGGCTTCATCTCTGTTGCTCAGCTGTTATATTTTATTTATTTCATATTTATTTATTCAGTGCTTTTTAGCATTATTAATGCATATAAAACTTTGTATCTGCATTAAATATATGTCAATATTATAATCAAAGAAACATGTAAACATGTTTTCCTTATGCACATATTTTCCTCCAAATCAACTGACTACTATTAGTGACAATAGTAAAATTTTAAAGCCTCATAAATATGGAATGATTTCTTAACATTTTGAGAAAATGCAATTCATTTATGATATCTACTACCAACCATCAGCAAACTATTTAGTAGTAATAGCAGTAGGAGGTTTTTTTTTTTTTTTTTAGAGCCTGTCCTGGAACTAGCTCTTGTCGACCAGGCTGGCCTCGAACTCACAGAGATCCGCCTGCCTCTGCCTCCCGAGTGCTGGGATTAAAGGCGTGCGCCACCACCGCCCGGCTGGGAGTTTATTTCTTATTTTGCCCTTCACTCATCATTTTCATTTAAAAATATCTATATAGTTTAGTTTTCTTATATGTGCCAAAGTAGCACCTTTTAATAGTCCCCATTTATTTCTCACATCCTTGAAGAATTCTGTCTCACAAATTAAAGCAAGATTTTTCAGACTCAGCATGAAAATCTCACCCTACCTTTTATACTAATTTTCCCTGAGATTCTCTTCTAGAATACATATTTTAAAACTTACTATATACATTAATAAAGAAAATAATTTTATTTGCTTTTATTTTCATATTTTCTCAACTTCAATATATAATATCCTTATACATATGTTTTGGAATATTCTGGAATACTTTAAGTAATTTTTCCACTGATTTTAATTACTGTTGTTCAAAATAATAGATATCAACTGGTAGACCCAAAAGTGTTTGAATGCAGTTAATCAATAATTGTCAAGCAACACCTCAATGTCATGGGATTCAGTAGTGCTAAGCAACCTCTAGGTATTCCCTGTTGAAGGACTATAGAAATTGGTAAAATATACTGGTGAAAATGAAAATAAAATAAAACTGCTATTCTGAACCAAAAATGTTGAGTAAGCAATGCAATATATATTATTTTGAAATTAATAGAAAAAAATGATGAAGATAAATTGCTTCTTAGATGGAAAGAAATGGCTAATTTAGCTAGAAAATGCTATTTCTAGCACTCTGGAGAACAGGGTTTTTTTGAAGGATAACTCTGGAGATATTCTTCTTTTGCTACTGAAAGTTTATATCCATTCATGATTCATTCTACACAACCAGTATTGGTTAACAGTATTGTATATTGGGAACATGGTCCAAGAATAGATCTATGTGAGTAGACTTCTGAGAGATTTTGAATATTTTCTAAGGAGACAAGATAAGAGTCTTATGACTTCTGTCCAGTTTAAGCCTAGATTTGGTCTTGGAATGTGTTTTTCTAACCCTCCAAGGTTTATTAAATAGGAATGGGTTTATTTCACTTTACCCATTATCTTTCTTTTGTCATTCAAAAATTTTTGCAAGCACTCCCTATCCTAGATATGAATACAGTTTAAAGTCACGAACTTTGCTCACTTGGCCTTGCTTATATATACCTAGGCAAGTCTTGTGTTTGGATTTTACCACTTGAACTTACATGAACTGTACTCATATGACCTTGCTTAAGCCTCTAAATATCAATTATATGATACTTTAAATAAAGTTGGCTATTGCATGAGACTTTAGTCCACCCCATTTTAGGTGCCATTCTCCCAGGTTCAGACTGCCAACCAGAACAGTAATAGATGATAGAAGTATACGTTGAAGTTTTATATATCCTGTATTAGGTATCCTTACTACAAAAAAATACCGATAGACAAAAAAACAAAAGAGGAGAAAGAAAAATAAAAACTCGGAGGAAGGAAAGAAGGTAAGGAGGGCATTAATACTACTGTGAGAGAATAAGACCGCTACCACCTGAAGAATTCTTCCAGACTAATATGGTTTGATGGACCAAGAAGCCCTGAAAGGTCACCTTGAACACCTCTCAAAAAAATACTTCCCCCAATAAACAGCAGGAAGCAGTTTGGAAAGAATTATGCCCATATTCCCAAATATTGTTTATAAATGTTTCTTTACTTTTAAACGAGGATATGCTATAGAGATTTGCACTGGTATGGATCTTGGCTCATTGATACAAATTTAAGATCAATTTGTAATACTATGTATATGTATATGTATATTTCTGCTCTTGATTAAGATTCTGTGTTTGTGCAGCTCATTTAAAAATATAATGTATAGTTAAGAAATATAAGTTAATAGAGAATTATTTATAATACTCAAGCTTGTAGTCATGTTAGATTTTCTAGATGTAAGAAATATAGCTTAATATATAGTCATCTATAATAGTAAACTTTGTAGTTATGTTAGGTTTTCTAAACATATAGAGATTTTTATTGGAATACAGCTGAGAGTTGGCCAGCTTCTGCCTCTTAAGTCTGGTTAAAGAGAGCAGTTCTGAGTCCATGTTTTAGAGCTCTTTAAGGAAATAAATTCATTAGTAGTTGCAAAGACCATTTATAGAAGACAATGGAGCAATAAGGAAGTAAAGAAAAATCTGCAAAAATCAACAGCCATCACTATGTGATCACCATATGACTAGGGAGGGTTATGGTGGCCCTTCAAACAAGTCAAGGTCATGGGTGAGGGCATATGAAGTTCCAGGAAACAGAAACAGAAACTTATTTTTAACAATACAACACAAGGGATCCTGCCTTCACAATAAAGTCAGGCTCCTCAAGTGCTGGCGAGAGAATGGAGTTGATAGAAAAAGGAAGCAAAGGGGAGAAAGGAACTTCTGCAGAATATTCATTTTAAATAATACAGTTTTCCAGAACAGTTACTTTTCAAAGACTAAAAAGTGGCAAACCCTCAGGAGCATTTGGCAACAGGACAAATGCCAAGGAATATTTCTTTGTGGGGTAATTGATTATAAATAAACAGAGCTCTATTCTATGATGTGTGTAAAGATGCTCATCAAGCATCATTTGAATAATGAAATATGGGAGCAATCTAAATACCTAAAATCATTTCAACAACATCATCTGACATTTTAAGATAAAATGGAGTTATTTAATATCTTAACACAGAGATATTTAATCATATAGAAAAATATTTATATTTAAATTTTCAAAGATAAATGATATATTTTAAAATATTTAGTCATAAATGGAACTTGTTGAAAATGGCGGCTACACTTTTGTTTCCTGGCCACCCAGACCCAAATAATCACACCAAACTGTTTTAACTACAACAATGTTTGTCCAATGGCTCGGGCATATCCCTAGCTAGCTATTATATCATTACATCTTAAATGAACCTACTTCTAGTATCTTATGTTTTACCAAAAGGCTTGCAGTTTGCTACCTCACACCTTGTTTCTTTGGCAGCTACATGGCATCTCCTTGACTCTCCCTTCTCTCTCCCTGTATTCAGTTTAGTTTTCCTGCCTAGCTCTATTCTGCCCTGCCTTAGGCCAAAACAGCTTCTTTATTACCCTATGGAAAAAAATATTCACAGCATACAGGGGAGAATCCCATATAAATTTGTATTTTGCAAACATGTCACCAAATATATTAAAAATTGGCCATGATAAATTTATTTCTGAGTACATGCCCTAGGACTTTACTTCCTGGTTATTTTTGCTTAAATTTTCTTTTGTGAGAAATAGATATGGATTGTGTAGCCCTGTAATACCAGCATTTTTAGGAAGAGGCAGATGGATAAGGAATCTCAAAGTCATGACACTCAATAACGTAGCTATATTACTTGCCTGGACTATGAGGCATACCTCAACAAACAAACTGTTAAGTCTTAAAATGATGGAACAAACTCAAACATTAGGATACATGCTGAGGTGCATATTTAATACACAGAAGCAAGCAAATAATTTTCTTGAATAAATAAGTACTGTATTAAAAATATGAGCAAAAATCAGTGATAAAATAAACATCTCATTTTATAGCACATGAACATAAGAGGTCATTATTGAGAAAACATGTTTTTCCCCTCTCTTACTTCACATGGACCCTCCATTCAAATTAATTTCTTTTGGCTATGAAGATAAAGGATATTATAGAAATAGCAATTCTACTTGGTTATTTATAACTGAAATTTAATTGCAGCATTGCTTATGAGGACATCAATGTTAAAAGAGAATAATATAGGGTAGACATGCATTTAAACACCTTGTAGATTGTCACAGGTAGTATGTTTGATTACTATAAATAAGTAAGTAAATTGATAAGACAAAGAATGCCTGCTTTGTAAGGCATGAAGGTATGTTTTCCTGAGTGATTTTTCTTAACTATAGAAAACATCATGTTTATTATAAGATTTAGAAACAATTTCGGCTAAACCCTTCTTCAACAAGAAGTTTGCATGGACTTTTTAGTTTTAAACATGATGGTAGAATCGACATTTATAGATAAAGATTCAGGGTAATAATTGATCATTGCCTTAGTGGAATAATTTGTGTTTCGAGGAGGCAATGTCAATGATAAAAGACAATGTTATAGGCCTGATGTCGTAAGTGGAATTCTGACATTGTCACGGTTTTAGAGAGTGCTAGGCTTGAAAAGAATTCTGAGAAAAGCTGTATTTATCATTTGAATAGTCCCAGTAGATTCAAAAGGATGCATGGAAAGTTAATAGTCATGCAACCCTCCTTTTGGAATTTTATGATGATGACTTTACTTTTTGTGGTATATACAGAAATGCTTTTTGGAAAGACCCACTATGTACCATAGTAAAATTATCTATGAGAAGGAAAAGAAGAAAACTTGGAATTTGGACAAAGAAATCATAGGCAAAAATATTAAAGAACACAAGAATCCTGCTGTTAGAAACAGCAGTTAAAATATTTTTGTTTGCACCCCGAAAAATTACTAATGTTCTTTATGTCCTTCCCAAGAATGCTGTATTAACCAATTTACATTTATCTTTTTTTTGTCCTTTTTCGAGACAGGGTTTCCCTGTAGTTTCTAGAGCCTGTCCTGGAACTAGCTCTTGTAGACCAGGTTGGCCTCGAACTTAGAGATCTGCCTGCCTCTGCCTCCCGAGTGCTGGGATTAAAGGCATGTGCCACCACTTCCCGGCTACATTTATCTTTTGATAAATAATAATGACCAAGACAATTTAACAGAAGAAAAGCATTTAAACAGAGTCTTACAGTTTCAGAAGATGAGGCCATAACCATCTGGTGTGGTATGAGGCGGCAGGCAGGCAGGCAGGCAGGCAGGCAGTGCACTGGAGCAGGGATCAAAACTTACATCTGATCCACAGGCCTGTGACAGACAGGGAGAGAATGGACCTGGCCGCCTGGGCTTTTGAAACCTCATAGCCCATCCTATCGATGTGCCTCCTTTAACAAGACCACACCTCCTAATCCCTTCTAAATTAGTTCACCAACTGTAGACCAAACAGTCCAATAGATGAGTCAGGTGCCATTTTCATTCTAAACCTGACAGCATGTTACACTAAGAGTGTAACAGAGCCAATACTCCTCAATAACCCTCACTCACAAACAGTCTGTTGTAGTACACAGCCCTTCACAGATATCTAGACACAATAGAGATAAGCTGTTTTCAAATCCTTTTCTATATTCATTAAAACAGAAATATTTTGAATGCCTTTAAAAATATTGAAGAAGAGGAGGAGGAGGTAAAGAATAGATAGTGCCCCATGTCTGAGTACTAGCATTAAAAGGCCTGAGATAGGAGGATTGGAAGCTGCAGAGCAGCCTAGACAACAAAGTGAAATATTCTTTTAAAAAACATGCTAAAATTATTAATTCTGTCAATAAATATAATGTTTTTGTCTACATTTATTATAAATGAAATGAGGAAAATGTTTAAGAACTCAGACCTCACAATGATCATTCATCAATCAAATGCAGTCTCTACCTTGGAGACGTAAATTCTTCTTTAAAATGTGTGCTTGGAAACTGTTTCATAGAATTGTATTTAGCATTTTTATGGAGGAGATATATTTCTCATGTTCAGTGTATTGTTTTCCTTATTGCCTAAAGTTGTGTACTACTAATGTTGATGATTTTCATTTTTCTAATTCTTATTTTCCAATATTTTGCTTATGATAGGTATTGAAAATATTTTACAAGGAAACTATTTCATTTTTGATATATGTGGTATTCATTACAGTCTAATTTATTTCCTATAAGAGATAAACTATGTGCATTCAAATGATAAATGCATTCACTTCTGAAAAATACAGTTTGCCGATACCTACTTAGTAAAAAGATCTTATAATAACTTTACAGAAAACTTCATATAATTAAAATTTTAAGTGAACAATGGAGTATATCTATTATATAACATGCTTATTTCAATAAGCCTATGCTAAATGAACTATTTTTCATGCTGCTTTGTCAAATGGTATAGATATCACAAAACACAGTCAATTTTTTTAAAGAAATAGTTATGTGAATTTATTTGTATTTAAAGTTTTAATAACTTACTTTTTAAACTTTATGGAACAGAAATATTTGCAGAAAGTGACTGCTACTTCTCACAGTGTCAGGCTGCTCTTCGTGGAGCTTTGAGGTTGGATTGTCTTTTTGTCTTTCTTCTGTGCCATAGCTGAAGTGAGTTGTCAAAGTACAAGATGAAAAACAAAACAAAAAAATGGAAAGTGAAATAAGATATTAGTCCTTGAAAACCTGTCTTGGCTTGATCATCTCAATGAATGATGACTGGGATCATGATTGCATGCTTGCTAAATTAAATTGTACTAGAGAGCTTCAGGAGTCAAAATGAAATTTCCATTTCCTTGAGGATTGTGAGAATATCCTAGTCATACCCAGTGGCTTCAAGGACAGCAGTAGAAAAGTGGATGAAGCTGGTCTGGATGTGTTGTAGTCTGGAAAACCCTGTTCTGAGAGTAGGCAGGCCCTTCCCAACCCAAGGGAGTACCATGCGTCTCTTAGCTGATTTTGGGGACAACTGGTGAAAAAAAGTAAGTTATTCAGTAGATTCTTGAAGATGCTTTGAAAACTTTGACCATGCCTCCTGAACCAGTTTATTCACAGCTACTCCACAGATATTGTTGATAATCAGATTACATATCTACTTGTTGCTACAATATGTATATCATAAAGACTCTGTTCCTACCTCACATGCAAACAAATTTTGTAAGTTTTTGATTGCAAGTATTTTAAAATTTTTATGCTTTCAACGAACAAAAGGAAGCTTGATATAGTGGTACACCCCTTTAATCCCAGCACTCAGAAAGCAGAGGCAGGTTGATCTCTGAGTTTGAGGCCAGCCTGGTCTACCAAGCTAGTTCCCGACCAGCCAAGGATACACAAAGAAACCCTGCCTCAAAAAACTAAAAACAGGGGGCTGGAGAGATGGCTCGGAGGTTAAGAGCACTGGTTGCTCTTCCAGAGGTCCTGAGCTCAATTCCCAGCAACCACATGGTGGCTCACAACCATCTGTACTGAGATCTGGCGTCCTCTTCTGGCATGCGGGCATACATCAAGGCAGAATGTTGTTTATATATATATATATATATATATATATATATATATATATATATATATATATATATAATTTAAGAAAAAATAAAAACAAAATAAACAGAATATTTGATAGAAATGAACAGAAGAAAGGGGAGAGTCCCTTGAAAATGGTACTGATGCCTGTATTCTAAAGAATTATGGTGTTGAAGATTATAGTTTATTATCACCAAATGAGTCCTCGTCTTTCAGTCTCTGTCTTTTATTTCCTATCTTTCCTCATGCCCACTCTTTCTCTCACCAAACTATGCAGTTACAAGGTTTTCAATGTCTGAGTAGCTTCTAAAACTTGCTTTTTTTCTTTTTGTTGTTTATGTGATACCACTAAACTTCTGGTTTTGTTCCTGTTGCATAATATCATATGCACATATTTTTAGGCAGACTCTTTCTTAACCTTAACTATCCACATTCTCATATAGACAAATTTCCTCTAATGCCTTATTTGAAGATAACTGGATTAATGGTATGTTAAAGCTTTTTGTGCCTACAACCAATTGCTATGAAATCTTCCTCAAATCATCTTGAAAACTTTTGTGCTTGTTTCACACAATAGCATTCTTAGACTTGCAGGTCTAATGGATATTTTTACTCTCCATTTTCAACTTATTGGATTGACAATGTGTACTAATGATGCTTCTCTGTCTCATTGGCCTCAAAGGAAATCCCGATAAAGTTTCCCAGCCTTTAATGTTGATTCATGATAGGTGCATATATTGAGCAAGATCTTTTCCCTCAGCTCATCTTTGCTCTAAAGTTTAATATTGTAATTTAATAAAAATGGCTTTGCTGCTCTGAAAGCCAGGCTGGTAAAGAGATATATGTATTTCAAAGCTGATTCAGGTTCAAAGTTAAAACAAGATCTTTTTTCTATTGCCATGTCCGTCTTCTCCTACCAAGGGAAATCACCTCTTCAAAGGAAGAGACAGTAAATCTCTAAATCTCCATATTTACTCAAGTCCCGAGACTCTGCAGGGCAAAAGCTGCCAAGTCTATAGATTTACAATGTTTTATGATAATGATTTCCTCCAAGGGCTCACCCGAGATGAAAAGATAAATTAATTTATCCACTTCCAACCACTAGTGAAAGTTTAGTCTCCATTCCAAAAGCTGCCTTCAGAGCAGTGCTTGCACTATATAATTCATCAGTGGTGATTAAAATTTAAGAGCCTCTGGATATGACCATCTTGCACTGGGCTTATCAAGTGGAAAGCATAGTAAAAAAAGATGAGTTCTGAGCTGAAAGGGCATTACAACTTTTTCTCTGACCTTGTGATTCAACGATGCTTGCTAATGATAAGTACTACCAATTAATTTCAACTGACTCTTATCCACAAGCTTCATATGTATGAATCTCACTTATTCCTCACAACACGACCATGACGAATATTTAAAGAGCCATTAGGATCAGAGGAGTTCAGCATTTCTAGAGGTTATCGCATAACTAGCAGTACTAGATATGAGCCCAGACTATTCAAAATCACAGCCTAAGCAATGTGATAGCTAATCTGCATCTTACTAGAGACCTTTGCCTCTGAGAGTATTTCTCCAGCTTATTAAGTCATGAGTCACAAATGAAAACTCTATATATTCAAGGTGTATGACATAATTTGAACCACAGACACACATTTTGCTTCTTAACATCTCCATTGTAACAGTACTTGCTTGTATGTGGGTAAGCATATTTGTGTGTGTTGTATGTGGATGCATGTATGAGTGTGTGTGAATTTACTGAGAATATTTAATATTTCCTCTTAGGAAATTTGTATAATCTATTATTATTTATTCTAGCCATGTTTTATGGATATTTTTTATTTATATTTAACAACTGCGGGACTTGTTGGGCAGAAGCCTCAGTCAACATACTCTCATATAAATTGCTGTATTACCATTTTTATTACTTATTTTAGATACTTCTTATTTTGTTTATTCTAGTTAAAAGTCTATATATTTTATATTTTCAATAAAATGGTTGATTTTATTAATTATCTATAGGTCTTAGTCTACATTGCATTTATTTCTGTTCTAATATAGCTATTTTCTTCCTTTTCCCATTTCTTACTGATGTGTATTTGTTTTTAATATTCAATTGCTGTTATTTTTTTGGTTTTTACACTCTGCACAATGTTCTAACATATGTTTTGGAGAAAGCATAGTTATAAAATCTATAGTTATAAAGAATTATTACAACTGCATACTTAGTATCTCTTCAGTAAATTATAGACACATTTGAGACTCAAGAACATCTATGCTAATAAAGGTTATATCTACCTTAAAAACAAGAAGTAATAATTTACAATAGTGGATATTGTTATCATTACATAACATGTTGGAAATACAGACAAGTGGCAAATAGATAAGTCAAAATTTAATTATTTACTTAACCATTACTAATAAAAATCACAATGACCAAAAGTCAGTGTTTTCCAAATTTACAATCTATCTCTTGCCTGTACTGAATGTCACCACCTTAAAATATTTCTGAAAATTACAGATAATGGTGCAGACTTCTAAGCAGTTTGATGCTTACAGAAGTAAAGTTAAAATTTAACTTCAAAAGAAAATGATTCTATTCATATTTTTACTACTGAGATGAATTTATAGTAGTATTTATTGAAAACTATGAAATCAACTTTAATATTAGCAAAGACACATGCTATATTTTAGATGTAAAAACTAATGCATATACAAGAGATTTGAGTCTTTAGTAAAATTATTTTAGTCAAAAGAGTTATGTCTTTGGTTGATAATGGTAGGAGTCCTGGCAAATATACATTTGGAGATGGAATTCAGCTGAGTTATCTCATATTCCAAAGGATTTGGTGGTTATGATTTTAGTGATGTAAGTCTTACGTTGGTATACTCCCAGAGTTTGAGGAAGCAAATAGCTCTTTTTCCATTACAGATGGTACCTTCTATCATGGACCTGTGGAGAGTACTATTTTTTCAACCTATTAAAGGATTTCTGGGTTACCATGTGAGTATTTGAACTCCTATCATGTTTATTGGTAATTTAAGAAAAAAAATTCTTGTAAGTAATCGTGATTGATTCTATTTTAGGGCTTTCTAACAACAATAAGGAACCAAAATGAGTCAGGATAAGAAGGCAGAGAGCACAATTAAGAATACATGGAAGCCCCACTGGAAGTTTCTGTGAAAACTATAGTGTATATCCATTAATAACATAGAAAAGGACTGAAATTCCCTCTCTGAGAGAGTGAATATTGATCCCCCCACACACAGAGACAAAGGAAACCATCTCTCCCCACAAAAAAGAACTGCATACAGCATTGAAAGTCTTTTTTCTAAATCAGGGAAGTGTCTACGGGGGCTGCTATTTTTGTATTTCTACTTGAAATGACTGGACAAGAACGGTTCCTGGAAAATGTTACTTTTGCTCTTGTGGGTGGTGTTTTCACCACCAAGAGTAAACAGCACTTTACTTTTCAAAGTGACTTTTCAGATCACTTTGCTAGACTCTAGGAGAAAAATTGAATGAGAAACTCTAACTACTTAGAAGAAGGTAGAAATTTCAGGAGGAAATGAAGATATATCACAGTATTTAATTACAACTTGTCTTCAATCCACAATTCCTACTTAAAAACTGTCCTAACAGTGATTGAGTTATTACTCATAGAGACCACAGAAGTCTTCAAAACATTACAAACTATTCCCATTAGTTTATCCAAAAATTGCATAGAAAGGCCCTATTGCTGAAGACACTGCTCGTTTTGGTTTCTTGAGCATCTCAATGTCACTCAAAAATGTCTTTCATAATAACTAGATTTCATAGTGCTGGAAAGTTTCATGTAGGTTTCTGGAGGAAATATAAATGTCAGCGGTGTTATTCAGAATTGGAGATTGGATGCTATAATGCCAACTTGTTTGGAAAGATGTGTCCACTTATATAATAGTTGCCTGATTATTATGGGGTGTCCACAAGCTTCTAATTTGAGACCTGGTCCTCATGAGGCTTTTGGTTTTATAAAATATGTCAAAAGTCCATGACTGGGGCCGGGCGGTGGTGGCGCACGCCTTTAATCCCAGCACTTGGGAGGCAGAGGCAGGTGGATCTCTGTGAGTTCAAGATCAGCCTGGTCTACAAGAGCTAGCTCCAGGACAGGCTCTAAAGCTGCAGAGAAACCCTGTCTCGAAAAACCAAAAAAAAAAAAAAAAAAAAAAAAAAAAAAAAAAAAAAAAAAAAAAAAGTCCATGACTGGGGAATTCCTAGGGTAACCTGCATTCTATTTTGGTAAATGGCCATGTTGTGAAGCAACATTTCAAACAGTTGGCACTCATTGATCTGGGCAGCTCTTGGTTTTGCTCAGAAAATATTTTTTCAATGTACCGTTATCAATCAAAAAAGTCATAACTGTAAAAATTTTTGAGCAAAGGTGATCTTGAGTGTCCAACCCCAAATGGGACATCTTTACCAATATTCCACCTCATTTCAATACTCAAAGAAGATTGCCAGAAGAGAAATTAGAGAGAGTGTAGCAGCCTGAGTCTGGGGAAGAGTGTTGTGAAATGTGGTCTCCTGAACGTGACATACCTGCTCAAATCAGGAATATGCATTAACTCATATTACTGGTTAAACCTTGTAAATATTAAGCTAACCAAAATTTTATTGTAGATGAGGGAAGAACTCATGAGGCTTCACTTCTGACTGAAGTTTGAAGTTGAAGTTTGTATGGAGAATTGTTGCTTGTTAGCATGGACACTGATAGGCTGCATATCTTTCAGTGATAGCCCTATATCTCTGAACAAATGTGAAGGAATGAGGAGAAGTTGTGGGTTATAAATAATTGTAAGAAAATGATGTGAAACTGAGATGCCTATGTCTAAGGAGCTCCAGGAAGAATTTGAAAGGAATCAGAGAGAATGTGTACAATCGTATTTCATTTTCTTTGCTTAGGAAATTCTCAAAAGTAGAAAAATATATCTGATTGGATAATAGCATAGCACAGACATAAAAAGGCATGCTAAACCAATTGTATTTTTTAAGTCTCTTTCACATTCTATTGTTTTTTCTTTACTTCCAAGGCATCTCTGAGTTGATGCCTATGAAGTCAGTGCCTGTTGTATAGCTTTCTGAAACTTCCTTACATGTTTATTTATTAATAAATAGTTAATGCTGAGAAGTTAAAGAAATCCCACTTTTTAATGCTTTAAGATGCTAGTAGTGTTTTTATTTTTTAATGTTATATTACAATTAAATCATTTATTCCTTCATTTTTGTCCCTCCAGACCTTCCTATACACCCTTACTGTTCTCCTTTGAATTCAAGGCTTTTTTTTATTTACTTGTTTATATATATATATATATATATATATATATATATATATATATATATATGCTCATACACACACACACATATAAAGATATATATGGCCGGGTGGTGGTGGCGCACACCTTTAATTTAAGCACTGGGGAGGCAGAGGCAGGCGGATCTCTGAGTTCGAGGCCAGCCTGGTCTACAAGAGCTAGTTCCAGGTTAGGCTCTAGAAACTACAGGGAAACCCTGTCTCGATAAACCAAAAAAAAAAAGGATATATACGTACAGACACATTCACATTTCTATATACATGAGTGTAATCTGCATAGTCTGTATAGTGTTACTTCTATGTATATTGTCAGGGTTGACCACTTGGTATTGGATAACTAACTGGCGTGTTCTTCCCTCGGGAAGAATATATTTTCCACTATCAGGATTTCTTATTTACCCATAGTTCTCTGTGTAGGGTTGAGGCCTCATGAGATTTCCCCTCCACACTTGCATGTTTATTGGGATCATATTGTTCAGCTCATATTCAAGCAACCATATAGGTGAAACTTCATGAGTGTAGTTTCTGACATTTCTAAGTATCAGACAAACAAGGAGACTGTATTTCCTGTAAATGTCAGAATGATGCTTTATCTCTGTCATAAAATGTTTTAGTTTTGTTAATAATGCTATTGACATCCTACTATGTTTTTAAAGACTAGATCATGTGGAAACATCTGAAATTCACAACTAAATTCTTAACTTTGTATTTTTCTCCATAATCTATTGTAAGAGAGATGCAAAGCTTTTAAGACTTTTTTTCCTGAATAGTCCTTCTATGACACATTCTGTCATATTTAGATCATGCTGACTCAGGCTCACTTTACATTGCCTAATTCCTGACTCATGGAATAGTCAGAATCATCTTCGATGTGCTTTTCCACTCACTGTGGCATCATTTAGGCTATGAATTTTCTTGATATGATGCCACTGATAACTTGTATATCTTAGCATAATAGTAAGCTAACGTACTAAGTTTACCATTTATTGAGTTATGTTTTTGGTGATTTTGCTATTACACTGCTGCATATTTGTAATAAGAATAAACTCAAAGCCACAGGGTGTGAAGATTTCTTTGATGAAGCAGTATAAATAAATTTCATGAAATCTTGAGAATATTTATGCTTGCCTAAATAATATTCCTTACTTTAAAACAAGAGGTGTTCATGAAGTAAGACTCTCCTTCCACTCTGTAATTAAATCAATGAAGAATGTTGTCTATGTGCCTCATTTTTAATATCAAAAGTATTTCCTTGTGATATGCCAATTGACAGACTACAGCTATTCATGGTATTGGTGAATGAAGTCAATCTGACATCACAAGAAAAACAACTCAGAGCATTTGTGTCTGATGATAGTATTCACACTTGGCAGTATGAATTCAAATTTGAAAAATGGTGCCCACTTCTCTGAGTTTCACCGCTTGCATTAGAAAGATTCCTGAGGAGTTATAGGGTGAAAAGATGAATTTTAAATATTTTATAATGGTATGAGGAACTGTTATGAACACATGTATAATTCAACAAACCTATATTTTTATATGACCAAGACATCATAAATAAAAGCTCTACTTAAAAATGTAATGCAGGCCTTGGCATGCTGTCTAGTGGCACACAAACCCTTCACCGACAGCCTTGGGCTTCATGACCCATAAGTGTTTGAGAAACTCCCACCACTGCAGTTGGCTGTAGTTCTGAAGAAAAACTTCCATTATTTTCTGAAAGGATAATGTGTATATCCTACTATTTTCTATGTACATGCTAAAGTCAAAGAGACGGAATTCGTTTTACAAATATTAAAACTAACAAATGACTTTTATATAGGGGCAGAATGGGATAAAAGAGACCAACAAAGAATCACCCAAACATTGAAGAGTTGAAAATGGCTTTCTCTTCAGATATGAGACTGTGGAAGGGAAAAGGCACATAGGCAAACTTAAGAGTGAGGGAGTTGTATCAGCCTAGGCACTATTCTTACCATCTTGAAATGCTTGCCTTGTGTGTATAACTTTCTCATTACTGACAACAGGTAATTTGAACTTTCTGTCCCATCCCTCCCCCACCTTCTCTATGACCAATGGGCATACCTTGGCAATCTCTATAACATGATAGATTTGATGAGGACTGACCCCAGACTCTTGTAGTTCTACACTGTAGTTGGTATTTCTACCTTTTAATTAGTGTACTAACAACTATCTACATTGTTTATTTTTGTATTGCTTTTATTTAAATAACTCTGTAAGTCTACAACTGTAGGATGTTCAAGAAATTTTGAAAATAAGGAAATATGAACATTTAAAAGGCTTTGTTTGTAAAAGTTTATTTGCAATTAGGATATCATTAGCATATATTTGATATTTTCAAAATCTGAGGAGAGTGATTTAGATATACAAACACGAGAAGAAATCACACACATATTCTTCTCCTCTCCTCCAGAGAGAATTAGAACTTATACATGAATAGGTGCTTCAAAGTTATTCAATAGTAAACATATCTGTAAACACTAATTATTCTTCAGCAATTTGTTATCCTGCATCTGTAAATTTCATTTAAAGCAAAGTAACTTCAAAATATCTATTTTATTTTATTTTTGTTTAATAATCTCTGTACAAAAAGATCGCATTCAAGGACAAGAAAGATGGCTCACAGGTTAAGAATACTTCTGTTCTTCCATATGATTAGTTTGAATCCCAGCACCCATACCTGGTGTCTTACAATGGCCTGTAATTTCAACTCTATAATATCTTACATCCTCTTCTAGCCTCTGAAAACACCGAATAAATATAGTAGATACTCTCATAGATACTCATGCATATACAGAAATAAAAAAATCTTAAAAATTAAAAACAAAAAAGCAAACAAAAAAACATCAGACAGAAAGAGTATCCTGATACATTTTAAAATACAAAAGCAGAAACTTTCAAAGATATTGTGCAGTGGTTCATTTTGTTAAGATAATATAATGTAGCTAGTGAAATGGCTCAACAATACAGAAATGCACACACACACATTAAATGTCTTGAACATAAATTAAATTAGATATTTAAAATGCTATAAAGAATGCCTGCTTTGCTTAAACAAATACAAAACTAGGGAAAAAAGAAATGAGATTAGACAGTTCAGTAACAACCATTCATATCGCAGTGTTATTCACTTTGAAACCTAGACCAGTGAAATGGAATGTTCTTTTACATAAAAGTCACTAAACATGCAGAGAGAAAAAGGTAATTTATCTATGTAAAAGCTCAACTCGCAATACTTACTCTTGTGTACAAATGAAGACCAAAATAAGTAAAAACATGGGGTTGCATTTTAATGTAAGTATCCATTATCTAATGTCTATGTAATGGAAGCCAAATGATCTCATTATTATGTGGTCTATTACTGTGAATACAAAATGAACTCACCACACAGCCACATTTCCTTTAGAAACTATTGCAGCTTGATCAAAGACAAGGGAAACACATATATGCATACTTCTTTAGATGACTAATTTGAATTTTGTGTTAACTGCTAGTGCACTATTAATCAGCAGTTCATTATACTTTTAAATAACTTAGTTTATGTTTGCTTTATTTATACACAACTTATATGCGTAATCTCTTGATTCATAAAAGTTTGTTCCTATTTGAATGTTATTATCCTTACATAATGAGTAAATATATGCATGTATCCGGTGAAAGAATATGGAAACTACTAAATTATTTGCTTATATTTAGACCTTAATGAGTAAAATCAAATGATGTAAAGACATTTGTTCATTACTTTGTTGTTTATCCAAATATAATGATTAAGTTCTGACTTAAATATATATTCACATAAAGACTCCTTACATATAGTTACTATTTGGTATCCGTTCAATTTTTATTTTTCTTAAATTGATTCCTAGCAAAGAAATTTAAACATGAATTGCTGTTTTTATATTCTATGTGATATCAAAAATAAAATCTTAAAAGTACATAAAATCATATCTGAAAAATAAACCAATGGTGTGCTAACCATGTGGAGTTGATTCATTTAAAACATAGATTTTTTTATAGATAAATTTTTCTATGCAGATATTTGTGTTAAAAAAATATAACCTAAGAAGAATTCAAACATGCTCTTGGTGTGAAAATATCAAATACTAATAGGAAAAAAAGGCAATAGTGTTTATGCTCACTGAAATAGCCATTAGAATTTATATGCTTTTAAACAAGAACTATATACTAGAGTGTCTATTTTATAAAATAAGTACAAATTTGTGTCACACACTTCTAATTCTTACCTGAAACTTGATGGGTTATCAAGTTCAAGACTTTTCATCAAACAGAGGATAACATAAAAAACACAGTTGTTTCATACCTTAGTTTCAAACAGTGATTCCCCCCACCAGCTTTTATGTTCCATCATGCACCTAAGTAAATAACAATATAAGATGAATACAGATGAAAATTTGTATGCCCTTACATGACTGAGAATGTCCATGGCCCGCTGTGTCTTCCACTCTCTGGAAACACCCATTTTTGTGACGTCTGAATGTAGAGTAACTATTATTGATATACCTTGTATATTTCTTGCGGTGATTGTTCACACTGAAACTCGAGGTGAAGTAGGTTATACTTCAGGGAAACATGGAAGGGATCTGGTAACAATACACCTAGTGAGACATTTCAGTAGATAGCTAGAATTTACTTAGACATTAGCAAGTCATCCACTGAAAAGAGGGAATTTATTTGAATTAAATAATTTAATAATCACTATAGTCTTATGAATTTTATGATGTTATCTACTCTTTAGAAATAAGAAAGTTATTACCTAGTGTTAATTTGCTTGAGAGCAAGAGCTGGACAGGAATATATTTAAATCCAGATGTCACCCTGGAATTTGAATTATTCACCACTGCCAATGTATTGTGTTACCACTTTTAACTAAAAACAAAATAGTTTGACTCAATATCAGATTATTTTCTGTCATTTCAACCTTATTAGAATTTATAGATCTAAATTTTTACGTATCAAAATTAGAATTCTCTACATTGGTGCACATCTGGATAACATGAGAAGAAATACCGATTTTCAGTCACTTTAATAGGAGAAATTATTTAAAATTAGTTCTTTGTAAGTAATATTTATCTTAATTACTCTGTAGATACATTGTTCTATTTCCATTGATGTGACAAAATATCATGGACAAAGCTACTAAAAGAAGGAAAGGATTAACTGGGTAGGCAGCTCAAGGTTAACCTAAATTCGGATAGTAACAGCAGTAGAAGCTCAACATAATTTCTCACACTTCATCTGAAGTCAGGAAACAGAGAGCCATGGAGATTTCTGCTCAGCTCACTTCCTTTACATTGTACCATCTGAGATCACAGTTCAACAACTGATCCTGCCCACATTTATGATGGGTCTTCCTTCACATAACAATTAGCCTCATCAAGAGAATTCCTGCCAGGCAAGCCCAGTTCTCAGGTGGTCCTACTAGAGCTCATCAAGTTGATCAGTGAAATGAACCCCATTTGGACTGGAAAGACAGCTCAGCAGTAAAGAGGGATTGCAGCACAACCATAGGACACATCCAGAGTTCTGTTTCTAAAACGTATTTCTGTTGAAAGCACACATGACAGTGTTTTGTAGCCTGTTGGACATCAGCGTACATGTATGCTTTTCACAAATTTACAACTCAGAGAATATGAGCACCTTGTGCTTAGAATAGGCTTTCAACCCCATAACGTGGTTTTGGTGGTTGGTTTTTAGTAGTGCTGATGGATTTTTACAATTACAGCTTCTCTTTCAGCACCAACGTGGCAAAGCTATGGTTTTGAAATTTTCTCGACCAAAGAAATTAGTTCATTATCTTCATATTCAATTAGACTCATGTTCTCAAGACGCAAGCAAAATGCCTCCAGAGTGTCATGTGATGGTGTCAGTCCAGTTCTTGTTAGAGTCTTTGGTGCCCTCTAAATCCTCATGAGCTGGGTCTCTACGGTTCACCTTTCAGAATTGAAGTATATTATAGGAAAAGACACAGGTTAAATTGCATATGAAGCTGCTAATATTCACAAAAACATAATTGCAGGATAATTTTAAGATGAAGCGTATTTATATAAAATATGAATAGAGGTTTGAAGAAAATATAAATAACAGAGAAAAATAAGATGCTTATTACTATTATTTTTGCTTTTCTAAGACAAGGTCTTCTGCAGTCCAGGTTGTCTTCAAATTTGCAAAGGGGCCCAGGCTTTTTGAATTTCTGACCCTCCTTTCTCTGATGACTGAGGGATGGGCTCTACGTATGCACAGCCACATCTGTGAACAGCAGTTTATGTTTGCTTACATATAGAAACCAATAATACAACAGACAAAGAACTTGTAAGAAGGTTCTGTTCTGAATTCCAAGGTGAAATTGACATTATGTTTTCTTTGTAATCCAAGTCTACCTTGACACTTTCCACCAAGAGCATTCACAAGACTTTGCTATTTGTCTTTGGCTTTGATAGAGTTTTAGAAGCTCTATTCTTAGCATCTATTTTAGAGTGTCATGGAGTAACTCACATAGATAAAGGAGGAAGTATAGAGGCCAAGCCTTTTTTTTTTTTTTTTTTTTTTTTTTTTTTTTTTTTTTATTTTTCGAGACAGGGTTTCCCTGTAGTTTCTAGAGCCTGTCCTGGACCTAGCTCTTGTAGACCAGGCTGGTCTCGAACTCACAGAGATCCGCCTGCCTCTGCCTCCCGAGTGCTGGGATTAAAGGCGTGCGCCACCACCGCCCGGCTTGAGGCCAAGCCTTTTGTGCCTGATTTTAAACCAATTCACAGCCATACAACCGTAATATTTTTAGCAGTTTATTTTATATCTCTAAGCCTTAGTTTTATTTTTTATTACTTAGAATATCTGAATAGTTTTTGTGGTACAGCTTGAGTTTTCTTCTTAAAAACTTAATGAGGGTGTGCACACCTGTTGGTGAATTCACAGGCACTCTACGCATGTGAATCTTGAACAGCACTTAAGATAGCTATTGTCAGTAAGGAATACATTAATGGATGCATTTCAAACATGGAGAAATAGATGATATAATGTATGCTTATTTAAAATTCATGTATTTTTAAAACATCGAGGTTTTGTGATGTTTTACTTAAAACAAATATTCTAGCTTATGTTTTAAGAATTCTGATTATGTATTGTGTATATTGATGTAAAAGGACTGAATATTATAAGTTATGTAGAATATAAAGTATATGTCATCTTTTTCAGCATCTACAGACTCACGTTCCTCAGAGGTAAAGAAATATCATCAAAATGGTGTTTTAATGGTCTTTGAACCAAAGTGACAAATTTTTAATCTTTCTGGTTCATGAAGACCAAAATTCTGATAATCTCCAATGAACATGAATGAATTCTTCCTTTAAAGATACATGAGCCTGTAATTTGTACTTTCATGTTATATAGAAATTAATCTACTTTGCATTTTTAGGTATTAAGACATTCACCCAGCTGTGAGATTTGTGCTGATTTAAGATACCTCATAATGCTTCCATATGATTTCCTTTTATATTTGTATTTCCTGCAGCTTCCTAAATTAACTCCCCAATTGAGACCTCTCCAGTATAGATGGAGGCTGTTCCCATTTCCTGAATGCTTAGACCCAAAATAATCACACAGAAATTATATTAACTATATTAATTGCAACATTGCTTGGCCAATTACCTTAGGCTTCTTATTAACTAACTCTTACATCTTAAATTAATCAATTTCTATTATTCTTTGTATTTCCACAAGCCTCGTGATTTACTAATAAGGTTTTGGTGTCTGTCTCCTTCAGCAGGTACATGACATCTCTCCGACTCTGCCTTCTTTTCTCCTTTGTCTGTGTTTAAAATTCCCACCTTGGTCTCTTCTGTGCTGCATAGGTCCAAAGCAGATTCTTTTAACCAATGGTAATAAAGCATATTCACAGCACTCCAGAGCCTCCATTTTTCTATATCGCACATGTTTCTATATGTTCATTTGGTTTTGATCTTTTAATAGGGCAACAATGCAAAATTATAGATATAAATCTCTATTTTTTTTTCAAAATACTTGATTCCTTTATTTTTGAAGTTATGGTGAACATACCAAACATTGCTTTACATTCAGTTTGCTCTGATCAGTTTAGGCTGCTGATCAACAAATGTCAGTCTTTTCCTCCCAGGGAACCTATCAGTTAGGGTGATGTCTGAGCACTCTTTCTTTATCTACAGCTATCTGCACTCCCCTGCTCTGTATACCACCATAGACAATTGGTATGCTTGTTAGGTAAGTAATGTAATATATATCACTACTGCACATATTGATTGTGTATTTGGATCATTGTATTCGTAAATTTTCCCCAAATCTTCATTAACATGATGATGTATATATTAGAGTATAGAATTATAAACCTAATGTCATATTGATGTTAGGTTTGATGCACCATTCTTGCATTACACTGAACCTGACCTATTTGTCTTAGGATACTATAAACTCTGTGGATACAGAAAAGTGGATCATGAACCCACGAATTGATTTTTACATCTCACACAAGTTAGCCTTGTTTTCATGTGTCTAGGAGCATGTAGACTAATAAAATAACAAGCTTACAATTTTGGATAACATCTCTCTTCCACATGCTTTGAGCTTCTGAAGACCTTCACGCTGCTACAAATAACCCATCCTCCACCACTTCTTCTTGCACTGAGTTGAATCTTTTTTCTTCAGGAAAGAACCATGTAATCTTTTGGATAAAAAAATAGAAAGTGTGTTTGACATAGCAAAATCTCTCCCATCATAATCCATCATTAGTTTTAATGACATGAAGCATGCCTGATAGAGTTATTATGGATTCATTTATCTTATTGCTAGAGTATTAAAAAGTTGTTGAGTATTAACATATTGAATTTATATCAATAATCTCTTATTCATATAACTTTAGACTTGCCCTTTTACTGGAGAATTATTTTAAAAATAGAACTTAAGAATCCTGGTCTCCAATTTGCAAAACGAATTATGATAGCTTTGAATGTATTTGTAATATAATTTACTTGTATATTTTAATCATTATTTAAGCAAAAAATATGCTGGTGCATGTTTTTAAAGTCTATTGTCATAATTTCTCACTCAATTATTTTGAAAGAAAACATAAATGAATTATTTCTATTACAGTACATCTACAGATAAAGTCATGAGAAACGTGACACAAACAGTGGTCTTTTAAAGTTGTTCTGTAATCATGGATAATATTTCATTGCAGAATATGTTTCCATTTCTTCTTAGAAAAAGAGCTATTCAGAGTTCAAGACATGTTTCAGTAGTTAGGAGTCCTGACTCCTCTTCCAGAGGAACGTACTGGAACCCGACATACAGGTGGTGGACAGATATACATTAGGCAAAATATTCATCCACATGAAAGAAAATAATGAATAAAAAATTAAAAAGAGTTAATCAATTTACACATTGGGTGTGACTCAATATGATCGCTAGATAGAAAATCTAGGGGCTTTTCTTCTGATCTTCTCAGCATTTTGTTTACATATTTCTCCTGCATGTAGTAAGCATATTATAGCTTGGTTTTTGTAAAGATTTCCTCCAAATTCCCACATCTACATGAAGCACTAATGCTAAATTTTATCGCACATAGACAAGGCCAGGTGACTTAAACTCATCCTTTTATACTTTTCAATCACCTAACTTAACTAACGTCTTTACTGCAGGCGTACATACATATATGCATACACACATACATACATGCACACACACAAACATACACAGCAGTACAAACACATTGAACAGTTTTCTAAATATAGCATAAGCAAGGCCAAAACCAGCTTTGAACACTTTAATGGTAGTAGGATAACTTCTTATTGGAATCATTTGATATTTCATGTGAATTAGTTTCTTTTATATATGCAAATATATATTTTTATAAATTGAGTGACCCAAGTAGTGATAACAAAAACAAAACAAAAACCCTGTTTCTGATAGAAAGTCTAAGGGGGAAGAGACTATATGACAGCTCACATGCTGAAATAAATTTTTATTTCTTTAGGATGAAAAAAATGTCCTCATAATTGTATTAATATCTGCTAAAGTCAAAGCATGTCTCCAGAATTTGACATTTTTAAAATGTACAATTTCAGAAATGTTCTTTACTCCTGAAAATACAAAATACTCTCATAACTGGTCCATAAAGTTACCTATTCAGACACAGCCACATATATTTAAATATGAATAATAAATCCTACTATACCCATTTCCACAATTTAGTAGCAGTCCTTTTTACAGACTTATTTCATCTTGAAACTTTATTTCATACACTGTGTTAGAGAACAAAAGAAAATATGAACAACACAGAATAGTAGAATATTTGATTTTGTTTTTCTTGTAAATTTGATGTTTCACAAATCTGTTCTAAATTAAAAACTAACTTTTAATATTGCTGTTTCAATTATTCTTTATTTGGATGAATATTGCTTGGCCACTAAATAATATTGTATTAATTATCTGAAGATTAGGACTTTGTTTATATGTCTCAACCAGGGACTCATAAGCCAAACAAGAAGGTTTTTAATGACTAGCCAAATCTATCTAGAGAGATCTTTGTATCCATCATAGCACCTGACACACAGAAGCACTTAAATCTTTGGTAAACATGTCATGTATTTGCAGATCATGGTAACTCACTGTTTTCCCTTCCAGTAATCAGTTTTATTTCTTAAAGAATTTGTCATTTAGTATTTTATAATTCCAGGTAAGTCTTCCGATTCTTGTGTTCTGGTGCCTGTGCTCCAAGGCCATTCACTGGACATTCTCATCTTTAGGTATCTAAATGTTTGCACATTCATTTATTCAACTATTCCAAACATAAATGCCTTGAGTAGCCAATGAGATACTGTAGAAATAAAGGTGGAAAACCGTAAATTCTTGGCTGCAAAGCCATTCAGTTTCTGTTTAGTTAGTTCTTGTTTTTTTTTTTTTTTCTCATGCTTCTCACTATTTTATCAGAATTGTTTCTGGCAGCCTGTTTCAGTTTCAGATTGTTTTGGATTCATGCTTTCCTAGCATGCCTTCCCTGGTGTCCTACTTTCACCTCTGTGGGTACCCTAGGTCACCCATAAAGACGACTCACTGAAAAATAGAGTCACTCACTTTTGAGCTTACCAATTTACATCTCTATCTTCATGAATGATGATTGAGTATAACCAGAGCAAAATTCATAGTTAAAATCTGTCAGTCATTGAAGAATATTGGATTTAAATATCTTAGATAACTTTTTATGAAGCATATATTGATGTAAAGTTTTGTGCTTTTGTAATTAGGTACAATTCTACAAATTACAAAAAATTACCAAACAGGATTTTTTCATGATGTTTAGATAGATTTAAATAAAAACTTGGAATCAATGCCCCAAGAAGACACCATAGGATAACAAATAAAAAGTCCTTTTCCAGGAATAATGTACTTCCTTGAGAGATTTTGGCATGACTATGTTACCTATTTTGGAACTGTTATCCAAAGCATAAGTATCACAAGATATTGTCAGTACTTTGGCTACCCTCCAGACCCTATTGATAAAGACACCACATTTGAGTTACAAAACATAGAGAAATCAAGCTGACATTTACCTGGACACTTTATTGATATTAACTAGATTGCACAGTGCTGAAATGTTAGATGCATACTACCACATAAAGAGAAAAATCATTAATCTTACCTAGCTGTAAACCCTATGAGCAGCATCTGGCCAGGCAAGATAATCCCACAAATCCAATAGTGCCACTAATGTCACGGGAGTAACAAGTCACATTCTGATTGAATTTTTAGATTGCTCCACAAATTAAACCCATAACCTGTATGTTATCAAGGCTACCTATAGGCTAAGAAACTATATGTAGACAGGCTATCAGTTCCAGCAGAGATCCTCCGATGATAACTATGGTGAGTGAACATAGTATTCAACTGATTCCTAGTGACTTCTCCTTATATCACAGAAACTTCTTTATATAGTAGATGGCAACTACTGCATGGGGTACAGAGAATAAGAGTTACACAGTGCTCAGCCCTAAATTGGATATTTATATCACACCCTAACCTGCCAAGTTTCAGGGATAATTACAAAAGAGGGGAAATAAAGATTGTAATAATCTTAAGTGTTGGATGACTACAAGGAATCTGTTTTCTAGATAAAGTAAGACCACCGCAAATATTAATTCACAGCAATTGACACAGTATGCATAAGTCCAGCAATTGCTCAGGGCAAACAAATTCCCATGTTGAAAAGAAGAAACGGTCATGAAGTCTCCACCTAACTGAGGAATTATTGCTTATTTTTAGGTACTAGGAGATAGAAGGCCATTCCACTAGGAGAGTGTGGCCTCTGGTAACGCGATCACTCTCCAGTAAAGGTTAGATATCCAAGATTATATTAGCCTCCCAAACTGCACCTTATGGAATTAGAAATAAGAAAGGAGAGTATGAAATTCAGTGAATAGGGAAGAGACCATGGGTCTGGGAAGAGTTGGGGAAGTTGGGGACAAGGATTAAAATTCATTGTTGGAAATTCTCAATTAAACATACCAAGATAAATAAACAAATACGTCTTAAAAATAGAATAAAAATAGAAAGGTATAGAAACAAAGTTTTTCGATATTGTAGAGCTTGTGTTATATCATAGCTACGTTTGTATTACTTTAATTGTATGCAAGTAAATAGTAGTAATATCAAGTATTGTGATAGCTAATTTTCATTATCAACCCATTCATTTTGAGAACCACCTAAGAAATATGTTTCTGGGCATATCTCTGCAGTCATCTCCAGAAGTTTTATTGAAGAAGAGAGATCTTTAAAAGAGTGCTGCTGTCCACTAGAAAAGAGGGACTGGGGGTAGGAAAGTCTGTGGAAAAATAGAACTCATTGCCCTCTGTTCCTACTGATGCAATGTGACCAGCTGCCTCACTTCCCGTCAACATGACTTCTACAGCTTGATGTTCTTACATGTTGCCATTAATATAACTTTTGAAAGCAACACCTAATATAGGACCTATTTGTTTTATTTATAGAAAAACAAAAAATGCAGAAATACATTTAATCTTTTTTTCTGAACAGATGTGTTTTCAGATTCAATTACACAGCTCTCCTTAAACTGCTTTCCTGTTTTGAAATATATGTGACATTATGCTTTGAAATCCATGTTTGCAGTTTTTATAGATATTAAGGGACAATTATGATGAGGAACCACTTTGGGGAAATGTGAATATGTTTGTTCTCACACAGAGTTCATGAACATTGAGATTTTGGAAGTGAAGACGTAAGGAACTTTGATTAAGTTCTAGTAATAGATTCAAAATAAGGGCAAAGTTTTTCTATTCTAGATAGTTTGCTGATTTTTATTTTTAGTTTCAGTGATTTTCATGGAAGTATAGACAACTGCATCATAACCAGGCAGAAGACACCATTGGTATGTGTCTGTGTCTCTGTTTATTTTAATCTATGGTAATAAACATTTGTTTTTCTTTTTCTAACCATAAGCAGCTTCCTTTTGAGTTTAGTTGAATAAAACACAGAATTTGGTCATCAGTTTATTTATATTGATTTTATATGCCCATTCTGTGGTAAATTGCAGAGATGATGAAATCTATAGAAACTGTTCCTAAATTCTTATATTTCACTACACTAACCTAATCATTTATTTTTGTATGGCATTTAGGTGTCATAAACAAAATGAAAATCATCAAATTATATCAATGTATTATATGAAAGGATGTTCTCTACCTTCACTGGAGCAAAACAAGGGACAGAATCAAAGCAATTCCAGTAAGTATTTCATTCTCTGCACTCAATCAGGAGAGACGAATGAATATTTCAGAAGTTTATTCATTACTACTCCTTGTGCTACTTTTCATTGACTTTCCTACAGGCTCACATAAAACCAATTCAGCTTGATAGCAAGGTAGGTCTTTCTAGCCATCAGCTCGGAGATGGAAAATTGTAATAACTGTATTCTCAGACATAATTCACAGGTTAAATCTGGTGGGAATTGCTTTCCTCTGAGTGAACTTCTAAGGCTGATGCATTCCACAGAATGTGTGTTACTCTCAATCTGCCTGTGAAGATCACTGGATGCTGTGTTGAAGATGGCGACTCGGCAGCACTGTCTCCTAGCACCAAATTAATTTCTCTGAACTTCATAAGCAATAAGTTGACAAAAGACTGGCTCCTACGTCACTATTTTCTCTTTTGGTTGGAAAATAAAATCTTTAATAGTTGATTAAATTTCTCTCCACACATTGGCTAATAGTAAATCTTTTCAGATCTAATTCAGCTTTATCGTTCCCTCTGGCAGCTCAGTTGTTGGTCCAGATTTATTGAATTCTGACAGAAAGCAATTGAAATCTCCCTTAGAAATAAAGTTCCTGGCATGAGGGAGAAAAAGAGTCATAAAAAGTCCCATCCTTAGAATAGCATCTTTTATAATACAGAAATGCTCTGAAGAGGCTCTCCTGTCATTGGGCTTGGTGGCAGTTCAAGAGGTAGTGTGGATATTAACCTTGAGATCTCAGAGCGCATAAGCTGCTCCTTTTCCCTTAGTCTATACAGAGAATCAAACTTAAGTTAGACATGTAACAGCTTATCTGGTGCTTCTTTCATAACTGAATAACCAAAATTCAAGAAGTTTGTCATATCCAATTTAAAGATTTTAGATTCATTCACTAATTTTTGTTCTAGTTGCCTTCTTTGATACAATAAAGACCATGACTAATAGTAACTTAGAGAGAAAAGGGTTTATTTTAACTTTCAAGTTAGAATCTATCCTTGTAAGAAGTCAAGGCGGGAACTTGAATCAGAAACCAAGAAAGGAATTTCGCTTGCCGACTTTCTCCTTCTGGCTTGTTCAGCTACTTTTTTTCACACAGTCTGGGCCCACCTGCAAAGGGATGGTACATCCCATGAAGGGCTAGGATTTCCTAACTCAATTAGCAACTTAAAATGTCTACAGACATGCCCAGCAGGCAAATTGGATTTGGACAATTCTTCACTTGAGTTTCCTTTTTCCTAGGTGACTATAGGTTTGTATTAAGTTGACAGAGGTCACTAACTTTGAAAATATTCAGTACATTCTCATGTTAGAAAAATAAATATAAATTTAGTGATTAAAATTCTAACTCTTATTCAGAAAATTCTAAAATTATTCAAGTAATTACACTATACAACAAAGCCTAATTCTTTAATTTAAATAATTATTGGTTCATTTTTGCACATGTGTCTCCACGAAGTTCTGTATGTAGCAGAGATTTATCTTGATGAGATTAGAAAGAAAAAACATGCTTCAGCAATCAACAGTATGCAATAGTATATAGACAGCGTGAATTCAATCTGAATAGGAGGTCCAGCTTTCTGAGATCTCTTTTTGGAAAAACAATTTCATAATTATTCACATAGTTTCAATCTCCTGAAAAAATAAAAAATAGTGTTAGCAATTCTATGATTTCTATAAAGCTATAGAGATATTATGTATAGGTAAAATTCAAATTCCTCAATTTTTATTCATATTATTACTCAAAATATTGAAAATTTTTTTTCTAAACAAAACACATATAACACAATATCATGAGCTTTAAAACATTATATTTCTAATTTTACCTTATAAACTTATTTTGTTACCTAATTATCTTTAGAGTGCTTTTATATTCACAAGAAAATTGAATGGAATGCAATTTCCTCCACACCTCAGCATACAAAGTACATAGGGTTTGTATGACTGCAGTCCCTGCCACCGTGGTATGATTGCTCAGGTGATGGACAGACACTGCATATCACTATCACTAAATACAAAAGCATGTATCAGGGCTTTTTTCCCCTTTTTCTATCCTTTATATTTGGAAAAAGATGTAACAAGGATTCAAACACTCTGTGCTTTACCTTTTCAACCCAATACTTCAAAGTTGGGAACAAACGAATGTATTAGTGCTTCCGTTTATTTCCCTTTTACAGACTGATTTGTTCGGGATCATATACAGCCTTCTATATGAATTTTTCACTTAGTAGAAGGTATTTCATTTTTCCATCATCTTACCTCACTTCTGAATATTAGCACATTTTATTTCCTCACTGTGAGTTGCCCAGATAGTATACAGTTTATCTTTATATCTATTTAGGAACATATTGGTCCACCCGAAGTCTTGACAGCAATGTTTTTGTTCCTATTGACATGTGTTTGGAGCTTTGTTTGAATATATTTTTTTCTGCTTATTTGAGCGAATGCCAAGAAATGATACTGGTAGACTATATGCGATGACTACGGTCAATTTTTAAGAAGGTTCAACACGGTCTTTAAAGTAAGTCCCCAGTTGATGACTGTCAATCTGCTTTTCCATCACTACAATTTGTATTGTGTGCTCTAAGTGTAGGAATTTATAGTAGGAGTACGTGCATCACATGGCTTCTATGTGAATTTCTCTAATGACATATGTTCTAGAATACATTCTAGTACAATTCCTTCCAGTGCTCTTTTTCTCTTTAGTGTATCAATCTTTCAATTCAAATTGACTAGGTTTTTAAATTACGCTCATCACATCCCCATTGGAAACTAATTTCCAATCATGCCTGTGAAGGGTTATCTAGATTAAGTTTAATTTGGGTGTAAAGGGAAGTGATGTCATTGTCTGGATCTTATAATAAATAAACAGGTGAAATATGTGCAGGAAGAGTATTTATATGTTTCCTGACAGTGAATTGTTGGTATATTCTTTGGGCCACCAACTAGCTCCCAAATAAAGGCATGGAAACTTATTATTAATTTATAATTATTAGTGTATATATGTCTGGCTTAACCATAGCTTAGACTTGTCCCACTAGTTCTTTTGACTTAATCTACATGTTTTGATTTATCTACATTTTGCCTAAGGGTTTTTCACCTTTCTTTCATTCTGTATGTCCTACTTTCCAGTTTCCTCTTTGTTTGTCTGCTGTCTCCCTGCCCCCTTCTTTTCTTTGATTGCTTTCAAAAGCCTATAGTCCTCCTATTTACTTTCCCTGCCCAGAAATTTCACCTACAACCCCTCCCTGTCTCTTGGCTGTTCAGGTTTCTATTAGACCAATTAGGTGCCTTAGCCAGCAAGGTAAAAAGAGCAACACATCTGTACATTGTTAATCAATTGCAACACATCTTTGTATAATTAAACAAATGCTCCATAACAGTGAATGTCATATTACCAGCTACTTGCAGCTCCTTCCATCACACTGTACCACGGGCTGTATCCTTTGGAACTGTGAGCAAAACAAAGCTTTCCTTCCTTAAGTTAGACTTTGTCAAATATTTGGCAATAGCAAGGAAATAAGTAATTAATGCATCAGCTTTCATGAATGTATTGTGCATAAAATCATTACTGACCTTTTTGTACTTATATTTTTTTATAATTTTTCAAATCTAAAATGCTCTATGTAGATAATTAATGTGCCATTCCTTTTAAGAAATGTTCTCCTGCTTTTAGTGGCTGATCTGCATTTTTGCATACTTGTAAATCTCCAGTTTCAGTGATTTCCTGATTTACTATTCTGTGTTCATTTCTATTAACATTATCTCTAAACCTCATAACTATGTTCTCTCTTGTATCTCTGATTCAAGTCTGCGTAAGTAAAAAATGAAGATGAAGTTGCTACTTTTCTCAAGGAAAAATGATATTAGTAACTTAACCCTTATTTATGAAATTTAAGTTTGCTGTATATTAATGTGATTTTTTAAAAAAAAAGTTTTGACATGCCAAACTTTTGACATATAAATGCAATCTAATGGAATTGTTTATTTTGACAAAATTTTCATGCATGATGAAATCATTTTTTCTCAAGTACAAAAATGGTTATAGTAACACTTTTGTCCATAGTGAGAATAAAATAAAAACATACATATGAGGAGTAAACTGTGTAATGTGATTTATCTACAAAAGAAATAGTACAATCTCTGTTGCAACATCTTGAAAGTGATTTTGAAAAACTTATTTTCCTTTGGTGATAAATATTGAATCTGACTGAGTATATTTCAAAAATTTGATCCCAGGTTTAAGAGATGGAGGTCAAAAGATAATATTATAAAGCTAGAAACTATTCTCATGTAAATGGAACTTCAAATTTTTCATCCCTGAACTTGTCTTTACCACCCAAATATTTCCAACTTTGCAAAGAAATCAAATGTAGATGGATAACTGAGGAACTGCCTGGATGATAGAAAAGCTGTTATCGAAAGTCTTCTTTCTCCAGGAGGATTTTTAGATAGCACGATGACTGTTCTCCTACCTTTTCTTTCAAATGTGCAAATGAGTAAGCCATAAACTTTATTTTGTGTTCTCTGAATATATGAAGCTTTTTCTTAAAATCCCCCAAGACTTTAAAGAGAAGACACATGTTTGAAAATAGTACTAATATTTTAGTAATTACAATATTTTCCTCAATTCCTAATTGATTATTGAAATTTACAATTAGCAGATAGGAAATGAATGGGAGCTAAGCAATCTCTAAGTCTCTGACAGCTTAGTTTAAATCGACCCCAAATTGTTGTGTTTTTATCATATATTTATCACTTTTAAACGTGTTAATTGTGTTGCAAGCACTGCAGCTGGGATTAATTTAGGGAATTTGAATTGCCTTCTCTACAGCTGGCGAACACTGAAGCAAAACTGTGAAATAAGCTTTGCTAAAAGAATTAGAGAGTTTGCAGTGTTAATTATTCAACCATTTCCCTCGCAAATCCTCCTAAGGAGTAGGATCAAAATTATAAAGGAATTCTTCTTCTCATGCGAGGAGCGCCAGCCTGCCGGCTGGTTGGTGAGGATGCTAATCTTATGGACCTCCTGTTATTTCAGAGTGTGACACTCCTAAGTATGCAGGAGGAGCAATGAGTGCCAGTCAGCAAAATGACAAAATGGAAACTTATTTATTATCCAAACATGA
This sequence comes from Arvicola amphibius, assembly GCF_903992535.2. Taxonomy (NCBI): domain Eukaryota; kingdom Metazoa; phylum Chordata; class Mammalia; order Rodentia; family Cricetidae; genus Arvicola; species Arvicola amphibius. Next base: position 125,461,102 of record NC_052053.1, read on the forward strand.
ACAAAAGAATAAAGAAATTAAGCCGGGCGGTGGTGGCGCGCGCCTTTAATCCCAGCACTCGGGAGGCAGAGGCAGGCGGATCTCTGTGAGTTCGAGGCCAGCCTGGTCTACAAGAGCTAGTTCCAGGACAGGCTCTAAAGCTGCAGAGAAACCCTGTCTCGAAAAACCAAAAAGAAAAAAAAAAAGAATAAAGAAATTACAAAAGGTTACACGGGGTAGCATGGCGTGATTTGTTTACTTCTCTCTGTCTCTGAGACTCTTCATGGACATTTTTTTTTTTTGTTTAAAAGAAGAAGGCCATTACCATTGAAACCTCACTTATCATCTCTGTCCACACTGATGAATATCTGAACGTACAAGAAATTACTCTCGGAGCATAAATGAACAGACCACATAGTCATTCCCAATATTTACGTGTGATTTGTTGAAAAACTGTGTAGGGGCAAGTAACTTTTTAAACAATGGTTTATCAAAGGTGAGAGTAGAGAAGGTAAATATGATATATTTACTCACTTTCTGTGTCTGTCATAAAACTGCTCGAGTGACTAAGTTAGAAGAGAAAACAATTTTCTTTCGCTTCGGTTTTCACAGGCTTCAACATTCAGCCAGTCCACTGATATGAACTTGTGTTGAGGGAGAGCATTGTTGTACTAAGTTTCTGTAAAGCCCAGCTGCTCACTTCATGGAGGGCGTAAGCAAAAGAGACAAACGGCAAGATGTAAGGCTGCAAAAAAGGTCCCAGTGGTATGTTCCACCCAAGCTGTTGACCTACCAGTTTCCGCCAACTCACCAGATTGCTGTGCAATTACACATCCATAAATGCATTGATTCATTTATTAAAATAGAGCCTTAGAAAAATGTATAATACACTGTTGAATAAGCTTACAGCATATATGTTTTTTGGGTAACACTTACTGTCCAAACAGTGTAAGCATTTGAGAACTTTTGTTTAAATTAGAGATTAGTGCCCCAATACAGTCTGCTGAAATTTGAATATTATTTTTCGAATGAAAAGCTCTACCAAGTTAAATCATTAGGTACAGGCCTTGTCCTTTATTTTGGCTTCAATAATAGAGAATATTGGGAATGAACTTTGATTTGTAAACTGAAGAAATCACCTAACTGAATATTTTATAATAGAACACACAAATTGCTTTGCCATTCTCTTTAACACAATCCTGAATAAATCATTCTTACCTTAAATATATTTCAATATTTTTCAAAACATTATTTTCTTATGAAGTAAGAAACGTTTTCTTATTGAAAATAATAAAAAAGAGAAAAAATGTTACTGAAAATTGCATATATTCACAACATATTTTCACAAGTTACAAACTCAATTCATTTCCGTTCCACTGTAAATATGTATCATTAAACCATTTGCTTATAAATTTTGTTGAAGAGATTAAATCCTTGACTTGATTAAGATCTTTATAGTTGAACATTGTACTGAGGGTTGATCCCAATATATAGTTTTGTATTTCATTGAAGGAAATATTTCGCTTAAGTCTTCATTTTACAATATTTGTGTCTCTCATTTTTATTCAAGTAGCTAATTTATAATGTCTTTTCAATATTGATGATTAGAATAATCTGTGAATAGAGAAGATTTTCACAGCCATTCTAATCTGGATAACTGTAATATATATTTCTAAAATGCAGAAGAAGATTTTTTTACATTTTTCATCATAAAGAAGTAACTATTGCAGAGCATAGGTATCATGTGATTTTAATGTTAACCAACATATTCTTTTATGCAAAGAGTGTGTAACTTTGAAATATTTTTATATACTAGTTAACATAAATTTAAACCAAGTGTCCAACAGAAAGTGCAGCATGAATGCTGTGCATAGCAATTTGTAAGCTATAAAATTTATGTCATATAAAATAATAAAATACACTTTCAAACCTAGTCTTGTATTATATTGGAATTTCCACAACAAACTGATTGTTTACCATGTTTCAGTGATAGTGTTTTCTTTGGGAAAATTTGAAGATTGATAAAACCAGTTGTTATTTTAATATAAGTAGTCTTTAAAAGAATATATTGTTAAAACATTGTACTTAACTGGGTGGTAGTGGTGAACACCCTTAATCCCAGCACTTGGGAGACAGAGACAGGCACAATGCTGTAGAGGTCAAAGCCAGCCTAGTCTACAGAGCAAGTTCCAGGGTAGGCTCCAAAGCTACAGAGAAATCCTGTCTCAAAAAACAAAGAAAGAAACAAAAAACTCAAAATACTGTATTTAGGTAGTGTGAGTGTGTGTATGTGTGTATATATATATATATATATATATATATATACATACATACATATACATATACAAATATATGTAATTACATGTTATACTTTGACACATGTAAGTTTAATGACAACATATGTTAGTCTGTACTTTCTGACTACCGTGTGGTTTCTTAAGACTCAACTGAGGTTATCAAACTTAGCCACAAGTACCTTTACTCTCTGAGACATCTCAATGGTTCAGCTTTCTTTTGCTCTGTGTTAATGAAATGTACAGTAAGAGCTTAAGAAGGCTCAATAGTTATCATTAACTGCACTTAAATATATGTTACTAATCTCCAGAGGGAGGAAAAACACACAATGAGTTTGTTTAAGGGAGAAATTAATGGAGAATCAATATGTGGACACTAAATTTTTACCTTACCTTAGGAACAATAAATTTGAGACTTATATATAACTATCTTAAACATGCTTTTCTTCTAATTAATCTGTTTCCCTATAAAAGTGACAGTTTTCCCACTGATGACCACCTCAATTTAATTTTTATACCCATTTAAAATATTTTTAATAATTCTTTGAGACTGTCATATGTTGTATTTTGATCAGAAACACTCCTATGCCCTACCTATTCAACACTGTGTCTTCACTTTTGTTTGAAATCTGTCAATATAAGCCTCTTTAAATGTTAAAACTATAACAATCTTTGACATGACATTGGTTACAAATACCCACAACCAGACTGGGTATATCTGCAAATATAATGTTCTGTGAGATAATGCTCTTGTACATTGTGATGATTTGTCAATCACATTGGTTTAAAAAAAATGTTGATTGGCCAGTAGCCAGGCAGTAAGTATGGGTTGTGGCAACCAGACTTAGAGAATTCTGGGAAGAGGAAAGGCAGAGAAAAGGTACCAAGCCAAGTGGCTAAACATAGACAAGAATTATGGGTTAATTTAAGTTATAAGAGGTAGTTAGTAATAATCCTGAACAGTAGGCCAAATTGTTTGTAATTAATATAATCCTCTGTGTGTTTCATTGGTACTGAATGACTACAGAATCAGATGGGACAGAAATTTCCATCTATAATAATGTGTAGGTGACTATATATAAAATCTGTAAGGTAGTAGATCTTAACACAAGTAAATAAAAATATTTCATATTTGATCCAATTACAATTTCAAAATTCATTAAAATTATTTAACTTAAAATTTCTTTGCAGACATATAATAGAAAAGGAGACTATCCGAGAAGAGCAGTGGATCCATAGGCAAGGGAGGGAATAAAATAACAGGAGCCAATTGTTATCAAAGTAATTTATAGTCATGGATGAAAATACAATGAAATTATTGTGCATAATTAACATATGCTAATAAATTTCAAAATAGTCTTTTAAGTATTGGTTTTCTTATACTAATATACTCCTCTACAAAAGCAATTTTAGTATAGCTTTAATGTTTTCTAAAATGCATCATTGGCAAACCATTATGGACAACACGGAAATAGAAGTTACATATCAGGATTTCTTTTATTTTTTTCATTGTACTCACTGCCTGAAGAAATAAATAAAGTGATATAACTTATGTCTGGATTCCTTATCTTGAGTAGAATCTTATATATGTATTTCCATAACTCTAGTACTCAGTGCCTGAAAATGTCTCATAGTGAGCATATGAGTAGCACATAAGTAGCAGATTCTAAATAATTTCAGTCTTTTTTAAATACAGTTGTAATATTGGATGTCACAGATCAGAAGTTTTTAAAAATTCATCAGATATACAGTCTTATGTTATGCTTATGATAGATTATACATATAAATTTTATTTAAGAAATTAGTAACTATGAAATGGCTTGGAGATCATTGACTGCCCGGAATTTGATTCCTGGATCCCCATATATGGAAAGAGCTAAATAAGTCTAACAGATTATGTTCTGAACCCCACATGTGCTGTATAAAGTGCTTACACACACACATGAATGCAACTACACATACATGCACACACACACATACTCACACACACATAATTGTAATGAACTATTGAAAAGCTTGTTTTGCTTTATTTTTGAAGTTGCTATCTGATAGTTTCCATAGTGTGGGTGTACGGCTATTATGTGGGGGATAAGACATGCAAGGACCAATACCGTCCTCAAGTCCAGGACAAGAATAGTAAGGAGAGAGACATTCTTCACCATCCCCTAAAGGACACTGGAAATATGACTCTACCTGGAAGCCATCTTTTATAATGTCCCCTATCTCTCAAAACGATCATGGAGCAAGGACTCAGTCTAAATAATAAGAATCCTTGAAACACTGATCAGAAAGTATTACAGCATACACTTTGTCAACTTTAGGAAAATTAGCATTGCCTTGTTATGTTTAAGGAGTTACACTTAGCCTCTAGATACATCAAGGTATTTCTTCTATTTTTTAAAGAGTCCTACTGGCATCTACTGTCTGTAGACTGCACCGTAGCTACCCATGCAGTGTGAAATTTAAATGGCCCAAATAGGGACACTATTTGAATGCTTAGTCATCAGGGAGTCAGGAGTCAGAAAAGATTAGGATTAGGATGCATTGTGGCATCATTGAAGAAAGTGTGTCTCTGGGGATGGAGTCTAAGGTTTCAAAAGCCTGTGCCAGGTCCAGTTTCTCCCTCTCCCTCTCCCTCTCCCTCTCCCTCCTCCCCTCCCTCTCCCTCTCCCTCCCCCTCTCCCTCCTCCTCTCCCTCTCCCTCCCCTTCCCCCTCTCCCTCTCCCTCTCCTTCTCCCCCCCTCCCTCTCTCTCTCTCTCTCTCTCTCTCCTCTCTCTCCTCTCTCTCTCTCTCTCTCTCCCCACTAGCACATAGCACATTAGGGTGTAGCTTTTATTTACTTCTCCGGCATCATGCTCTTAATTTTGTTGATGCAAGAAGAAAGACCACTGACCCAAATTTTGGTCAAATTATACAGGCTGTATTGTGCCTGAGCTAGAGAGCAGTTCAGTGAGAGTCTCTCCATTAGGCAGAATTCAGAAGACTGATTCAAGCTAATTTTTCATACCTCTTTTATAGGCTAAGATGGTGAGGGACTTTTTCAAGCAAGCATGGTTACAGAAGTGAAACAGATTTGCTCAGAAAGTTACTCAGGAACCATGTACAGAGCTTCCTTCTAAGACAGATTACTAGTTTACAGTGCAACTTTGGGGTCAATCTCTTTGAGTCAGTCTCCAGGAAACAAAAATTAAATTTGACAGTAAACAGAAACTTAAGTAGTGACTCAAAATGTGTCCTGGTTATTAAATGGAAGCTGACTGCTTTTATGTCAACTTGGCACAATGTAGAATTATCAGAGAGGAGAGAACATCGATTGAGAACATACCCCCATAATATCTGACTGTAGGCATTTTCTGAGTTATTGATGTGTTGGAGAGGGCCCAGCCCATTATGGATAGTGCTATTCCTGAACTGGTGGTCCTGGTTTCTAAAAGAAAGCAGACGGAGTGAGCCATGAGGAGCAAGCCATAAGCAGCATTTTTCTTTCTTGGCTTCTGTACCAGCTCCTGACCCAAAGTTCTGCTTTAATTTCTGTCCTGATGTTGTTTAATGATGAACTGTGATGTGGAAGTGAAAGCTGAATAAACCCTTACTTCTCCAAGTCACTTTGGTCATGATAATTTATTAAGTGATAGTAACTGTCTTTAAAACACTTGCCGTGCTTGTTTTCGTGCTGCCCACCATGATGGTAAGGGACTAAGGCTCTGACAGTATAACAATGTCCCAGACAAATGTCATAATAGCTGCCTTGATCGTGGCATTCTTCACAGCAAGAATATGTCAGTGAACAAGACACAAAATATCTTGAATTTATGACTCACAACATCAAAAATTATTTTAGTCCTCTCCCCACAAAATTAAATCAATTGTACAGAAACATTCCTACAGTCGTGAATATCAAAAATAAAAATGGTAAATATACCTTAATAAATATAAATTGTATTTGGAGATAAGAGTGGAACCAGTACGAAATACTAAATGGATGTAAATAGATGTCCCATGGTTGTAGTCCATGCCAGGCCACCCCTGCCAAAAAATATTATCTGATGCAATATCCTGCCAAATACAGCTGTGCACTATCATGTTGCCAAATGGGTCTATTGATAATGCTGTTGATGCTGTCATTGGTTTTTTAACACAGAGGTTCACAGCCTCCAAATAAACAATACTTTTCCACACAGCCACTATAAATGCTGAGACCTTCATGCCTCTCTTTTTTGCTAATATGAACTCTATAACTGAAGACCTAGTCAACTTGACTATCATCAATAATATAAGTGACTAAGACAAATAATCCATAATAATTGAGCAAATTAGAGTGCCTATCTACCAGCTAAATGTTTAAGTACAATCCTTATTTTAACACCGTACAGGTAAAGAAAATATCTGTCTTAACTTTATTGTATAAACACCATGAAGAAAACCTCCTTTTCATATTTCAAATAACATTTCTGACTCAGAATGCTACTATTACATTCAACATTGTATCAAATCTTATCTTCCCAGTATAAATCTTCACAGTTTGTGATGACTTTACACTATCCCCTTTCTGAACTGAAGAATTACACAGCTTATATACGAGTATCCACCTGCCAGCAAGGCCGAAGACCTGGATTGCTTCTTAACAGTCTGTTTTCTTTTTTGAGCTGCCCAGACCCAAATAATCACACAAAACTACATTAATTAGCTAATAGTTTAGGCATATTCGTATCCAGTTCTTACATCTTAATTAATCTATTTTCACTAATCTATGTATCACCAAGAGTCTGTGGCCTACCAGTAAGTTTATGACATCTTTCTCCTTTGGCAGCTACAAAGTGTCTGTCTGACTCCACCTTCTTTCTTCATGCATTCAATTTAGTTTTCCCCACCTGACTCCATTCTACCCTACCATAGGCCAAAGCAGCCCCTTTATTAACCCATGGTCATAAAACATATTCTCAGCATACAGAGAAGAATCCCACATCATATGTCTCTTTTAACTTTATTGTAAATCTCCTAGGAAGAAAACCACTAGATACAACATTGTATCAAATTGTATCTTCCCAATAAAAATCTTTGCAATTTGAGATAACTTTATGTTATCACCCTTCTGAACTGAAGAATTCTACACCTTATATACCAATATCCACTCACCATCCCCACACCCAAGGCCAATGACTTACCTCTTAGGCACTGGCAAGCTAAAAATAAGGCATTTATAGATTTTTCTTTCTAAGTTAGATACTCTACTGTTTATTGAAATGTATAACTGTTTAACCTACTATCTGTGTATATTCCCTAAAATCATGTCTGCCACTCCACTGCTGTGCTTAAGGGTAGAGCTGGCGTAAGTTATCATGGAAACTGTTCTATAATGTAGTAGACATCACTGCCATAGTAAGAAATCATCACAAATCTTTCAGAATGTTAATAGAAGGCAAAACTGAATGCAAGATAAGAGGCAACAAGGAAGAAGAAATGTCCACGTCACTGTGACTCGTTGGTGCAATTATAAGATGATGCAAAAGCAATGGAAAACTTCATGTTTCCTTAAAAAGGTGAATTTAGAACTAAAATAAATAAAACTCAATTCTGCATCTTGGTTATATAGCAAGAAGAATTTAAAGTCTTAATATTCCCCAATGTACATGTCTAACATTGCTATCAGTAGCAGTGAAGAAATACAAGCACCTCAAATGTTTATGGATGGATGAACAAGTAAATGCTTTGTTTTACACATGCAATACAAGACTCTATTCAGGCTTTAAAAGGTAAGAACATTATTTGAGATATATTATATATATATATATATATATATATATATATATATATATATATATATTAGATGATACAGAAGGCATTGGAATGACTGAAATCTACAGGAACAGTGCACAGTACTGTCACAGGTTCACAGAGGAGACAAACGCTCAGTCTTTTCACTATGTCTTTCAATCAGTAAGAGTTCAAGGCTAGCTTTCACCACAATGTAAATGTAGCAGAACACTGAACTTAACATTTAAAAAAGATGGTGAAGATACAGAAATCCCTGTCTACTTACTTCACCAAAATAGGGTCAAATAAGTCTGTTTTGTGTTTTTTCACAGTCGCTGTCCTCTATCAAAGGAGCTGGACATACAGCTATCACCTCAAAAACATGTTAGCCACCCTGCATTTCCTCACTGTTTCACCTGTCCCGGCCAATATCACATCCTTCTTAGTATCGTCTGCACCAATCCTTTCTGGCCACTTGAACTGTGATCATATTCTATTGTGGCATGATGATTTACCACTGAAACTTAATGACCAGAGTTAACATTTTTTAATATCACAGCATCTGTGGGTCAGAAATATTCCTGTGCATAGCTTATCTGGCTATGTTTGGTTAAGGTATTCTGTGATTCTGTTCTCCAAATTCTATGTAGGTCATAAAACTTGACTTGTTTTTTTCTTTTCTTCCCCCCCTTTTTTTTTTGGAATAGTGTGGATTTCTATTATAACTTTTTTGAGTCACTATGAGTTAAACCTTAATGCCAGTATAGTTCTTTCATAAAAAAATGGAGCCTGAGGTCATTAATAATGAGTGATGTAGGAGATATGAGAGGAGAGAGAGAGAGAGAGAGAGAGAGAGAGAGAGAGAGAGAGAGAGAGAGAGAGAGAGAACAGCCTTTAAATAACAGCCTAAATAAGATATTTCTTATCTCTTTGGTATCAATTAACTAAATTAATTTTTTATAAATAAATAAATAATCCAGTCCATAAGAGAAGGGAAAATACAGAATAAAGGTTCAATTATTAGGAAGACAAGAACACTGGAGACAACACCAGAGTCTCTGAACTACAACAATTTCTCATTTAATTGATATGCTAATTATCTTTTTAACTTGTTAACAATTATTATGCTCTTCAGAAATAAACAATTATAAGATATAGGATGACATACAGGGATAAATCAACATTCCTGACAATGTTTTAGCATAAATAAAAAGAAAGAATTAGCTGTTGTTGTAATCTGGTAACTAATATCTTTGTACACAAGCATGCAACATTTGTTTTACAACTATAAGCAACCACTTAACCTTACAGGTTAGAATTCATATTGGAGACATTAGACCTGACTAGTAAACTAAAAAAAAATGAACAGGAGAAATTGGAATATTTTGCAAGGTGAATAAAATTATAGATGAATTCTACTTCTAAAATGAAGATTCTTACAGCATTACAAGCAGTCTTTAGGGACCATGTTTCAATGAGATAAATCAGCTAACCTAAGCTCCTTATTCTTTGCAGTTTCCTTATCTGCTCAAAGCAGAGGCTTCACGAACACAGTCTAGATTCAATTCCTCTAGGTCCAGAGAGATTGAACCTCTCTCAGCAGGATTATTTGTCTTTTGTGCTTTTTTTGTAAAACCTTCCTGTGTAATGTTTCTCATGACAGACAAGAGGCATTACATGAGAGTGACAGGGGTTAATATATTTTAGGAGTCCAGGCTTCCTCATGAGCAAACAATTGCATCTTAACCCTACGCAGAGAAATAACTAATTTAAACTACTGTCTTAGCTTCTCCGAGGCTATGATAATACACCAACTAAAATGAACTTGGGGAAGAAAGGATTCACTTCTTCTTAGAAGTTACAGTTATAATCCATCATCAAGGAAAGCCAAGGCAGGCGTTTGAAGCAGAAATCAAAGAAAATGCTGTTTTCTGACTTGTCCCACCTGACTTGCTCAGCTAGCTCTCTTTGCTTTTCTTTCTTTCTCCCTTTCTTTCTTTCTTTCCTTCTTTTGTTCTTTCTTTCTTTCTTTCTTTCTTTCTTTCTTTCTTTTTGGAAAGCATAATTTATTTACAAGCTTTCTCTTACTTTTACTCCTTTAAAATACTTTTACATATCCTTTCCCACTTAACTTTAAATTCAGTATCTCTTTTTTCACTAATTGTTTTTGCATACAATTTTGTATTGCAATAGTATAAATATGTATGTTTTATTTACACACACACACACATATATATATATATATATATATATACACACACATAAGCCTCTCTCTCATACATTATATCACTATTACTCATTATTAGTGACCTCAGGGTCAATTCTTTCTTATGAAAGAACTTTATAGGATGGCATCAAGGGTTGAAATTATATGTTATATACATATAATATATAAACAATAATATATATTCACACATATATTACTATATAAAACAAGACTGACTGGTTGCAATCAAATACTATTAAAGCCTACTTAGCAGAAGGGGGACCATGACTGGTATTGGAAACCTAGCTAACTACTCAGTGCTATTATAGGCATGGTTATTGGAGGAGATTCTATAATTACTAATTTATTAGACAAACACAGTGTTGTGATATCCAATTCCAGTGCACACATGTACAAAATATCTCTTCACTTAGAGCTCTGAGAACATGGTAGAAGATGGGGCAAAAAGCTTGTAAGAGTCAGAGGATCAGGGAAATTGCTGTGGGTTGTGTCCCCTAGGAATTTCAGAATTCCTATAGCCATAAAGTCTCATCGACTTGACTCTCTAAACATAAGCTGCCTCTGCCTCCCTAGTTCTGGTATTAAATAAGTGTACCCCAACTGCCCAGAATATTTGATCTTTAATAGAAAGAAAAGGAAAAATACATGATTTAGCATGAAGATAGCCCCTTAGTAATGTCCCAACACAGGAAACTATGAGAATCAGGTAATTCTCTACATCTGGATTGCTTCAATGGAGGCAAACCTTTAAATGAGAAATTAAAATGCCTCTAAGCATGTCATGTGGTGCTATGGCAAACAAGGGCAGATACAAGCAATCTAAGTGATGGAAAAGTTAAGGATCCAAGAAACAGAGCTTCTTCCTATTGGCCCTAGAGTCAAAAGCTGCATAACTCCACATATTATAAAGTAAACTCCTTCCTGATAGAACAACATGTAAGGGACATTGGGGCCATACAATTGTTACTGGTTGACATTGTTATAGACATTAGGAACTTCAAACCTGAAATTCATAATTGAAAAGTGCTAAAATATTTAAGAGGCAAGGCTGAAATCCTAAAAGAAAGTATATGCAAATAATAGCGACTGTTTGGGACACTCAGAAGTAACGTGAGTAAGGTTATTGCCACCCTAGAGCTCCTAAGGAGTAAATATAACAAAATGCCAGACAGCACGCTAACCGAAAACTTGTCTAAACCTAGAAATCAGCTTAAACTCCGGGTGCAGTCAATGAGAAAGTACAAGTTTCCTCTTTACTCAGATCCATCCTTATCAATATGAACAACCCCACCATCTATACCTAACTACTATGTGGTATATAAGTTTGGCGCTATGCCACTATACCTAACATTTCCATTTTAAATGAAACGGTGGCGAGGCATGCTGGGATCTTTTCATGATAATCTGGAAATTATAACATTTCTTTTTATACATTGTCTAGACCCTGTATTGCAGATTGTTTGCCCTTGCTTGGATGGAGATGGAGGATAATACTATTGGTCTTGCAGATATCATGTCTACTGCCCATAAAATGATTTTACTATGTAATACTATCTCTCGGTTATCTTATAGAATTTGAAAAGCATCTAGAAGGAAATTAAAAACAGAAAAAATTGAATGAAATGAACTTTTATGATTACAAAGGGGGACTTCAAGAAGTTATAAGGATGTTTTCAACAGGGACCTAAGATGTTGTACTTAGAATTCACACATTTGTCTCATGAGATGTTATCCAGGGTGGCCACTAGTGGCCACACAGAAAATGAACATTTTTTTTTTTTTTAAAAAGTATTTACTTTTTTTTAAAAAAGAAAACAAACTCTCCTTTTTTTTCAACATAGATACCAATCCAAGTTACCACTCTCTCTCCTCCTCCCATTCCTTCCACATACCCTCCTGCCCCACCCCCAACCAATCCCCATAGAGGGCAAGCACATTGCTTTGGGGAAGGTCCAAGGCCCTCCCACTATATCCAGGCTGAGCAAGGTATCCATCCAAAGAGAACAGGTTCCTAAAAAGCTATTACATGCAGTAGGGATAAATCCTGGTGCCACTGCCAGTGGCCCCTCAGTCTGTCCCAGCCATGCAACTGTCAACCACATTCAGAGAGACTAGTTTGGTCCTATGCTTGCTCCTTCCAGCTTCCGTCTGCTAACTCAGCAAATGCCCCCGCCCCCGCCAGACTTCTGAAAGATGAAGACAGTTTCCCCTACCCTGATACTGGAAAGTTCCTAACCACTAGGCCTCCCACCAGTTAGCTCTCAGCAATCAGCTCCCAGACTAATCTCTCCTCCACCAATCAAACCCAGATTAATCCTTCCTCTCTGGAATTCCCCTAACTCTACTTAAAATGAGCTGGTGACATTGGGGGGGGGGGTGTAGTGTGGAGCTGCGGGCTGCGTTCCCGCCGCCCAGCTTTCTGCCTCCTGGCTAGCTTAACGCGCGAAATAACATCACACAAATTGTATTCTTTTAAACACTGCCTGGCCTATTATTTTCTGCCTCTTTCTCACATCTTGCTTTAACCCATTTCTAATAATCTGTGTAGCACCACAAAGTGGTGTCCTACCGGAAAGATTCTAGCGTACTTCCATCTTGGGCTGGAGCTTCATCATGTCTGGCTTCTCTCTCTGAGGAGAGGCATGGCGGTCTGCCTAACTTAGGAGAGGCGTAGCATCTGACTGATCCTTCTACCTCACTTCCTCTTCCTGTTCTGTCTACTCCACCCACCTAAGGGGGCGGTCTATCAAATGGGCCAGGCAGTTTCTTTATTAGCCAATGAAATCAACTCAAACAGAAGACTCTCCCACATCATTTCCCCTTTTTCTGTTTAAACAATAAAAGAAAGGCTTTAACTTTAACATAGTAAAATTACATATAACAAAATAGTTATCAAGTAAGAATTAGTTACAATATTATATCCATTTTATCTTTTATCATAACAAAGGAAAACTTTATCTATCCATTCTTCAACTCCATCAAAGACTCCAGAAGGATATAATATTACCTAAGTAAATAAGAAATAAGCAACTTACAAAACTCTAGAAATGACAGAGACATCTCGCTGCCTGGACAGTCACCCAAAGTTCCTTTGTACTGTTGGGGCATCCATCTTCAGCCTTCAGGCCCATAGTATCCAGAGACGTTATTTCCATGAAGCAGGAAATTTCAAAGGCAGTTCAGTCAGTATCTACTGTGTCCTGCAGAATGTCTCACAGACTCTTTCATGAGTCGGGAACCCCAAAGAATCATCTCACATTTAGGCAAGTTCAGCAGTCCTCTCTGTGGGTTCTCTGTGTCCAGTTTATGCAACAGTCCAAGCAAGAGCAGTTTCTTGCCCAATGGCTATCAAACTCCATAAGGAGCCTCTTTGATGCCCATCATCTTCTTGAAATAGATGGTGCTGCCAGGAGCAGGCAAGTCTCATTGTCATGAAAAGCCCTAAGTTATTAAAACATTTAAGTGGAATATTCTGTAGTCTTTGAAAGATATTAGGAATGCCTATCTAACTAAAATATATCTCTATATATCTAGAAAATCTAACTAACATGACTATAAGCTTTACTATTATTGACTATCCATTAACAACCTATATACATTACATTTTTAAAATGAACTACACAATCACAATACCTTAATCAGTATCAGAAATACATATACATAAAACAAAATTGACCTTAAATTTAAATCACTAAAGCAAAATCCATATCAATGTAAATTATTCATATCTATATCATATCCCCCTTTAAATGTAAAAGAACACTTATAAACAATATTTGGGAATATGGGCGCAGTTATTTCTCTCCAAACTGCTTCATGCTGAATGGGGGCGCTGTTAATCAGATTTTTCATGGTGTAACCTGTGTGCCAGGTTCATCTCAGTCATCAGTTGGGTGAAGTAATTTTCTGAAGGTGTTCACAGCAACCTTTCAGGAGGGCGTGGTCTATCATACCATATTGGGATAGAAGCAATCCATAGGGTCTCATTTTCTGTAAAAATAAAATAATCTCTTTTCCAAAGTATCATATCCTTAGATCCAAATTCTGAAGTCAAAGTATTTTCAAAATATCTATCTTGGATTAGTTCAGCAGCATTTATAAACAAATATCTTTTAGCAGCTGTTGCTCCTTCCTCAGCATTCAAACAATTCAAAGAGAGCATAATAGCATACAGTATCAAGGTTCTCCGTGTATTTTCCATCTTTGTGCAGTTTTGTTTTAACCTCTATTTCGTTTATTTTTACTTTTACTTTTTGAGACAGGTTCTCTGTATATCTTTGTCCTGGAATAACTCTGTAGACCAGGCTGTCCTTGAACTCTCAGAGATCCACTTGCCTCTGCTTCCCAAGTGCTGGGATTAAAGGCGTATGCTACCACACCTTGAACTCACAGAGATCTGTCTGTCTCTGCCTCCCAGGCATTGGGATTAAAGGTGTGTGCTGCCATACCTTGAAGTCACAGAGGTCAATCTACCTCTGCCTCCCAAGTGTTGGAATTAAAGGTGTGTACCACCACAACAAACTACTTCCTTTTTTTTTTTACTTTTAAGAACTTTAACCTTTAGCCTGCATATATTTTTAACACAGTGTAAACCATTTAGACATTTTCTTCAACTTTGAATTTTTCTTTTACTGTATATCTCTCTTTCTGACTACATGAGTCTTTACTTTACCAAACAATATCAGTAGGACTAAAGCCGTGACTTTGGCGGCTAGATCCAGCCCATTCCCCAGCTTTCCAGCCTCATGGCAGAGGTACCACAACTCTTTGGCGGTTCAAGGTCCCTGCCAGCAAGCAAGCTGCAACAGTGTTAAACAACACTCAAAAACTCCATAGTCAGGACCGCCTGCTTGAAAGAGCCAGAGTTTGCCCTGTCAGAATGGCTCAGAAAGCCGGCATTTTAAAACGACACAGCTTTTTTCCTGCTACGGCTGAAAACCGAAAAGCATGCAGTTAATTTTCATCAACAACATTTAAGTGTTTCGTAGCCGAACCTCTTAAAGGAGCTGCAATGTTTTGCAGCTGAAGCTGAGTCAGGAAGCCTCTCTTAGATGAGAGTGCTTGCTTGCCAGACCCGAAAAATAGAGCTTTACTCTATTCTTTCCCAAGCTTTCTCAAGCTTTCTGTGGATTCGGTTATCCACGTGGGCACCATTCTGAATGGACAATAAAGTTTTAATATAAAAACATAATTTAGACCAACATGAAGTTAGCATATCTACTCTTTTTTTTTTGTTTTGTGTTATTTTGTTTGTGTTCTGGAGAACAGAGGGTCTTAACCACAGAAGCTAGGAAGTGGGAGCCCCCACCTTTAATCCCAGCATTTGATGGGTGGAGACAGATAAGGTGGGCAGTAGACAGGATCTCAGTTCTTTTGGACTTAGGAAGGAGACAGGTAGAAAGCTGCTCGCTCCTGCTCCCATTTCACTGATCTTCCAGATTCTTATCCTGATATTTGAATCCCTATTTTTTATTGATTAAAATTAATCAGATTAATACTTCATATGGCGTCCAACTTTGATGACAAAAATTCACACAATAATCCCTTGCCAGTTGCTTTGCAGACACCAGGACATGCCAGAACTGTATGCTGAAGGTGCACCCAACAGAGTCACTGCACAACTAGCTGGATTTTCCTTTCTTTTTCCAAGTACTCTGAGCAAGTTTGGGAGTTTTCTGTTGTAGCCTCCCTACAGTAAGTGCCACAGGTGCTGGGGTTTGAAATGCCTCCAGAGTCAGCCTCCTTGTTTGCACATTCCCCCTTGCAGGTGGTTTGTTCTTAGGCTTCTTTGCCCCTCATGAATTGTGGGTTTTCCCTGAATCCCCTCAATAGGCTGCTGACATGTGATCTGTGATCAACAAGGATGTTAACTGCTTTTTTTTCTCCTCTCAGACATGCTATGCCTCACATTACACTGGCAATGCCAGCAAATTTGGTGAGACAATTGGGAATTCTTAAAAAAAGAGCTTTTCCTTACCTTAAAGAATGGAAAGAGGGAGTTATGTCTCTGTATGATTACACAATGGGTGGTTAAAAATGGATCAATTAAATGAAGGAATAACTATCTTAGATGGAATTTACATAATATCAATAAGCATAAATACTTTTTTTATCCCTATAAAAGTTAAAAGTTGCTTGATATGAGGGCCAATATACAGAGCATAGAAAAAAGTTACTAGAGAAAATAATGCCATTTTGACTGATAAGTCACAAGCCTTAAGAGATATTCAGACAAACACAGGAATTTAAAGGAGAACCAATCTCAGTCTTACATTACGAGATTAGAGATGAGCATTCCAAATACTTACAAGAACATCTACCAAATGAGAGAAATCCCACTGCTATAAAAGCATTGACTTGAATCCTTTGGAAATGTTATATTTGAGGAGATTTGAAGAAGCAATAATCTCATATGGTATGCACTGACCTGTTGTGAAGCAGATGTTAAATTCATGGTAACCAGTAACAAATTATTCCACAAGAACGCGAAGACTTTATTTGAGAAGTAGGGATACTTGTCTGTAACTGCAGTGGAGGATCTGGTGGAAAGATGAGGCTGGAACAAAATGAACAACAAAGTAGTGCTAGAGGTATTGAAATTTCCCAAGACAAGCGTCTTGGAGAGGCAATTAATCTGATATACAAAGATGATAGTCTCTATATAATGACCACACCTTCACTTTATGACATGCAACAGCTTTGAATTGGGGAGAGCTTGGGGGAGTGGGAGGGTGGAGATGGAGAAAGGGCAGATATAGGAGCAGGGAAGAAGATATTTACATTAAGGGAGCCATTTTAGGGTTGGCAAGAGACTTGACTCTAGAGGGGATCCCACGTGTCCACAGAAATGTCCCCAGTTAGGTCCTTGGGCAGCAGAGCAGAGGGTGCCTGAACTGGCCTTGCCCCACTATCACACTGATGATTATCTCAAATATCACCATAGAATTTTCTTCTGGCAATGGGTGGAGATAGAGACAGAGACTCTCATCAAAGCAACCGACTGAGCTCCCAAGGTCCATTTGAAGAGCAGAAGGAGGGAGATGATGAGCAAGGAAGTCTGGACCGGGAGGGGTTGGTCCACCTACTGAGACAGTGTGCCTGTTCTAATGGGAGCTCACCAAATCCAGCTGGACCTGGACTGAATGAGCACACGATCAAACCAGACTCTCTGAATGTGGCTGTCAATGGGGGCTGACTGAGAAGCCATTAATACAGGCTCTGGGACTTGTTTCTACTGCTTGTATTGGCTTTTTGGGACCCTAGTCTTTTTGGATGCTAAAGCTTCCTAGTCATGTGTGTAAGGGAGGGCCTTGGACTTCCCCTAGGGCAGGATTCCCTGCCCTTTCTAAAGGAGGGAGGGCGGAGGATGAGTGGGGGAGCGGGAGGGTAATGGGAGGGGAGAGGAAGTATAAATTTTTGAATGGAAAAATAAATTAAAAGAAAGAAAGAAAGAAAGAAAGAAAGAAAGAAAGAAAGAAAGAAAGAAAGAAAAAAATAACAAATGCTTTTTGTTTGATCAGATAACTAAAAGGAAACCTCCCCAAAGTTAAGGTTGGGCCAAGGTTTTGTTTTTGTCTTTCTAGGAGAATGAATGAATCCAAGTAACAAATTTGAAAACCAGTGAAAAAATGAAACATCAGAAGAAAAAGGACAAATAATCTAGAGAAAATATCCAAAGAAAAATAGTATATTGGCTTATTAGTATATTACATTTGCAGCAGGATAAAATTTCATAAATCTTCCCAAATATTTGTTTCTGCTGTTCTCATCAGACATATAATGCAAACAATCTTTTTGTATTTCCAGTTTAATTAAAAATTAAAGCTGGCTTTAGAGTTGAAGCATGACTCTCTCCTTCTCTACCCAAAGGGAAATCCAATATCTGTGCCTCATGTCAGATGAATCACCTGATATGGGAAAGAGGGACAACCAAAACTAAGAGACTATTCCATTGCCACTAATCTCATCATTCTTTGGTTTTATTTTGACTCTTTAAAACTTTTCTTAAATTATAAATATTGTCTCAAAAAATTTAAGATTAATATATACACATATAAAACATATCATGATATTAGTGGTCATATCGAGTACTAACTAATTCTAGTAAATGTTTCATCTGGCTTCCTATACCTGATATTGGGTTTGGGGTTCTATCAGGTAACAAGGAATTAAGTTTTTGTACTCTGGATGACATAACAAAATATTTTCCTTTAACCTCTTTGAGATCTGCTGCATATGACATTAAAAGGTTTAAGTTTTTGGCTGTGAACCATGACCATGTCTGTCATTAACCTTTGAAGACTCCAAAAGGAGGACAGGGCCTCACAATGATAATTCTACTATTGTAATACCACTAAGTGAAGAAATACCACCCAAAGGTCAATTTTGGACTTCAAACTGCTCAGGACAATTTCAAGGTGGATAGATAAGATGGTCTAGCCTCACAGACTTGACATAAGCCCTGAACTTTCTCATTTCATAAGTACTGAACAACAAATAATACAACTAGCTCTTCAAGGACATGACAAAAATCTTAAATACTTTCCGAATCCCCTAAAGCTGTCATCACCCACAGACAAGAAAAAGTAATTTTAAGAACATGACACCCACATTCCCAAGAGATATGGGTGGACAGCTTTTAGTCATTCAGTGGGTTATGGATATTTGTCATTGTTTAAGGGGATTGCTTACAAGTTGTTATTGTTAATGGTCAGAAAAAAAGTTAAACAAAGATTAGATTCAGGGTTTTTGTTATGAAAGTAAAAAGGGGTTATAGAAATAATAAGATAAAACGGTAGATTATTGAATCTACTTTTAAAAGAAATGAGAGAATAAAAAGGTTGATTATTGAATCTACTTTTAAATCAAAAAGGCAACTACTAGTATTAAATTTTTATATCATGGATTTTTGCATATTGATACAATTTGAGGTTATTTTTGTTATACTGGATATATTTCTACCCAGATATTTTTGTATATTGGTACAAATTTGAGGTTATTTTTTGTTAGAACATACTATACATATATTTCTCCTTTTCTTTAAGGTTTTGTGCTTATTTACACAGCTCATTTAACAATATAATGCCAATTACTAGTCCTTGAAAGTTATTACTACAAAATATTTAGTAAAACAAAGAAATGAAGATTAATAGTTACCTATTACAATCAAACTTGTAGTCATATTAAGTATGTTTTCAAGGTCAAACAGATATATTTTAGATAGATAGGTAGTCTTCAAACAATTCAGAGATCTATAGAATATAGGATTTAAAGTGCTTTATTAACATAAGGTTACTTTTTATGTCATTGAGATATGTCTCCTGGCAGCACCAATCTACTTCAGAGAAGATGATGGACATTGAAGAAACTCCTTATGGAGACCACTTTCTTTGTGGCAAAATAAGTCACCTGGTAAGAAAATGCCCTTGCCTCAGCTGCTGACAGTATGGTCTTCAAATTGAACAAGCAGGACACCAAAGAAAGTGACAGCTGAACTTTGCCAAAACAAAGTAGGACAGCCCTTCAGAATACCCTGCTTCACAGAAAAGTCTATCAGAAAGTCTTGGCCTGTAGGCTGAAGATAGATATCCCACTATTACAGAGGAACCTTGGGTGACTGTCCTGGTAGTCTTCTCTTTCTGTCATTTTTTAAATTTTGAAGCTATTTGCTTTGTACTTCTGTTTACTCAGGTAATATTATATCCATCTCATGTCGCTCATAGGGTTTAAGAGTATATATTTATAGTTATAGCTTTCCTATTTAACAAATTAAAATAAGATACTCATAAAAGAGATGTAAATGCATAAGGTTAAGAGATACAAAAATATAGTTTTGAGTTGGCAATGCAATTTAAGATAGAAAATGAATTAAATATAACAATCTGAGCTCACCAGATAGAAGAGATTATAGACTATTTTCTCTGAATTTGTCAAATGTTAATGGATTAGATATTGTTAATGTAATTATTGGCTATATATAATTGTATATAGTTATTGTATTTATTGTGTATAGTTTTTCTATGTCAGTTAAAACCTATGGTTTTTATTTAGGCAAAAGTGGGAAATATGTTATATTTTGTTTGTGTTCTAATAAATAAAGCTTGCCTAGAGAACAGAGGGCAGAGCTAGCTACTAGTGAGCCATATAACCTGGGCAGTGGTGGCACATACCTTTAATTCTACCACTTTGGAGGTGGAGATAGGAGGTGATAAGGTGGAGTGTAGACGGGTTCTCAGCTCTTTGGGGATTAGGAATAAGACAGGAAGCAAATAAATGGTAGATGCCCCTGGCTCTCTAATCATCCAGATATTTATTCCAATATTTGACTCCTGATTTCTTTATTCATTAAGATTCATTTGATTAATGCTTCACCATTTATGTAATAAAAATTTGAAAAGTTCAACAATTTATTCTATTATTAAAAGTAGTATGGAATTAATACTTTTACACACATTTACTAGTAACTATGTGTAACAAACATAAATAATGCAGAATATTTATATACAACAGTGATCTAGTGAGACATATACTTTTTCCTTAAATATAATCTAAGTTGAAACTGTCTAGACATATCTCAAAAGTTCGAGAAGTAATTAATAATAGGCTTTTAACGAAAAAAGTTTTATCTGTTGTCATTCAGGGAGCTCCCAAGTTTTGGTTTTCATAAGGCCTCAGCAAATTTGAACACTTTTATTGGAACACAGCCACCTTGGGAATAAACACATCATTGGGTCCATTTTCCTGTTTTCCTTTTGTATTTTCTCTACTTTTTTTCCCTCAAAACCAATCCACTTTTGAGCATGTGACTTTGTCTCAGTCAGTGATTTTTAGGGCACCTAAGTTGAAACACTAAATGGGAAGCCCCTCATTTGTGGATATTTCTCCTTGGTTGCTGCTCTGTATATTAATCCTCAATAAGTTGTTCACTTATTATGCATGTGTCCATATTGTTACTAGTGCACCAATCAAGAAATACTTACATGACAAGGTAAAAAAATCTGATCATTTTATATGGCTCAGGTGCTAATGTTCTTGCTTTATACTCTAATTATGTTGTGTGTAAGGAGTATTATATGTTTTAGTAACACAAATACACTACCAAATAATTATTGCATTTTAAAGATGCAAGTAATCATTAGTTGAAATTTTTAGTGGCATATGATGACAGGTGGATGGATTTAAATGATTTTCATACTGCTCTTGTTACACAATTGCTTATACCATGTAAGTTTATATTTATTCTACTGTCTTGACTGTTTTCTATAAACCTTCTAACTTCCAAAGTTTAGTCATCAAACCACAATATACATTAAAAATACAACAAGAGAAAATCATTCCGTGTATAAATAGCTGCTTCTCCTTGCAGATTTGTTTGTATCATGTACCAAGACCTTCACTCATGTACATTGTAACTGAGTGAAAATTGATCCAAATCTCTCTTTGGACATTCCAAACTACTTCTGTTATGTACACTTTCCAAACCTATTTGTTGAACCACCATTTGCGTTAATGTACTTACTTAAAAGGAGCAATGGCAGTGTTTTATTTCATGAGTAATTTTTTCTTTAGTAGCATTATTTTTCACTCAATTTATAGTTTGTTTTTATTTGCGTTATTTATTCTAATTACCTTAACTGTAGAAACACTTTTTTCCTTAGACACATTTAGAAAATATTTATTCACATTTTTTTTTTGTGCTCTGGGAATTGACTTCGTACTTCTTATTTTAAAAGTTAATGAAAATTTGAGCTTCAAATATTGATACCCTTCATTTTTCATAATGAGGTCATCCCAGAGTTTCAATACTGTATATATCAAGAGGGTCTTTATTTATTCATCATTTTCATTATGAGTAATTGTCATGCTCAATATTTTAGTCATGTGAATAAATTGAAAAATTATACTGTACAATGTCATATAAACGAGGTTACTCTGTATACAAATAAGGAAAAGGCTGAGTTGTGAAACACTAAGTATGTAAAAAAATGATTGGATGTTAAGAATAAATTCCACTCTCTAAAGTAAATCTATAAGTTATAAGAGAGAACAATTCTATTAAGGTGACTCATTGTACATGGAGAGCAAAACCTGTAGTCAAATGCAAGATGAAATTTGATTACATATAACATTATCACATCACATGACTGTTAGTCAAAAGGATCATGACCCCTGTTAAGGTCTAAAAACTATAGCATCAATTTTTAGAAAGTGTGTTAAAAATGAGCTCATCAGTTAGAGATTGTGGAATGTTTAAAGATTCAGTATAAATTCACTCTCTGTTTCTGCTTAATCCTGAATTGTAGTTTTACTTGCTGTATTTGCACAGTAATAATCACAATAAAAATATTTTAAATGAGTCAACTAAACTCTTTGCATTACCAAACTTGCTTGTGAAGAACTTCATGAAGATAATATAAAAAAAAACTATCAATTTGTTTAGATTTATTAGGGGCACAACTAAATTCTACTTTTAAAGTTCATTGGTTTGGGAAGTCCTTCTGTATATGTCTTGCTATAACTGGTTAATGGATAAAGAACCTGCTTTGGCTTGTGATTGAGATAGACAGGAAAACTAAACCATGTGCTGGGAGAAAGGCAGAGTCAGTGAGAAGCAACATAGCCTCCGTAGGAGACAGATGCTCGAAGGAATCTTGCAGGTAGGCCATGACTTCATGGTGATGCACAGATTAGTAGAGATAGGTTAACATATGAGAGCTAGCTATAAATATGCATAAGCTATTGGACAAGCAGTGTTTTAAATAATATAGTTTCTGTGTAATTACTTTGGGTCTAGATGGCCAGAAACAAATGAGCAGCCTCTGCCTACAGAATGGCACCCACCATCTGGGGCATGGATTCACATAAGACCTAAAAAATGCTTTAAAAAGATGACTTCCAGACCCATATGATTGTGGTTTGTTAGCAGAGTGCTATAACCTGCTTAGTGGTGACATAGACCTGCTGTAAAACTGGAGCTGGGGAAGTATGCATGGCTCTCAGAGGCAGCAAATAGGCTGCCACCAAGTTGGACTGGGCACAATCAACCGGCAGGACCTCAGAGTTGTTCCTAGCCATAACAACTTAGCATTTAAAAATTGTGCTTCTGATTAAAATATAATTACAAATATTTTATATAAAAATAATTACTAACAGCCGGGCGGTGGTGGCGCACGTCTTTAATCCCAGCACTCGGGAGGCAGAGGCAGGCAGATCTCTGAGTTCGAGGCCAGCCTGGTCTACTAGAGCTAGATCCAGGACAGGCTCTAGAAACTACAGGGAAACCCTGTCTCAAAAAACCAAAAAAAATTACTAATAAATGCATGCAATTAAGTTAAATCTAGATGGAAAAGTCATATAAATAGAGTCAGTGTTGGACAAATGTATGTAGGCTTCAGAGAGAGATATGGAAGAACTGAAACTATAGAGGAACAAAGTCAACTAATGGGCCTATGTTGGAGAAAAAGAATAATAAGAAATGTTCATCAATATGTTAAACTATAAATTATGTGCTTGTATGAAAATGACTTTATGCATTTATACAGAAAGTACAATGGCTTTTATTTTCATTAAGTGGTATACAAGATATGTCTCATCAATCTATACATGATGAATGAATAAATTTTAAGCATCTTAGTATGTTTAGTATACTTATATGCCTATATCACTCCAATGAATACAGTATAGTTATTGACAAAAAATCCAGATATTTGACAAAATTACCTTTCATTATTTGTCTTAGTTACTTTTAATTACTCAATATCTTCAAACAATTCTCTAACCTTATGTAACTCATTTAATCTACATTACCATTTTTAGAATTGTTTTGTATCTTACTGCTATAGAATATACATGTTGGTGCATTGTATTATATTATCTTTCCAAAGCAGATAGTCAAAATAATAACAAAATTCTTTTTTATATCTTGAATGATTATTAATCTCATTTGCATCTGCAGATTTCCTCGACCTATTAAACTCCAGATATTATTCGGCAAATTGCATTAATGTGCTGAGTTCGGCTGTTGGTGTAAGAATTTAGTTTTATTGCCCTACTTTTGGAAAAGATAAAAGTATGCAAAGTAATAAATATTCATAAGTAGAGAAATTAAAATCAAAATGTTATAGAAAGGTCAATAATCTAAATCTTTGATCATGCAATGTATAAAAGTTAATTATATTACCTATTTCATAGTTTACTATTCCTCTTCAAAAACAATTTAAATGTCTTAGAGATATAAAAATATACATATTTTCTAATATAGCAATTATATCTACAATAAATATTCATATTATTTCGGAAAGGTTTCATACTAATGTTAGGTATGTATAAACAATAACTAAAATCACTGCATGTCAAAAATGATAAAAATTATAATCTCTTTTCTTACGGGGTAAGAATGTGCCTTCTACATTTATAAATTAAAGGTATAAGCTTCCACATAAAGGCATTTGGATATAGATCCCTTAGAAAATAAGGAGTTTTAGATTTTAGATGTGACTGTGAGTGTGAGTGTCATTGACTGACCAAGAGGAAGAACAACCAAACCCTAGTTCACTCTTGTGAGAACAAAAAAAAAAAATGGATCTACGAATATAAGGAGAATTTTCCACTGTATGTGCACTTCCTGACATTTCAAACATATTTTCACAAGAATCCTAGGCTGTGAGGAATAAAATATATTGACTAAGTCTCTAGTCTCTGAGCCAAAGTAGCCCATGGTTCCTAACACAGATTATGCACTGAGAGCTGCTGCTACCTTAACAGAAACTGCAAAATGTGGAAATGGCTTTGTAAAGAGGGATGGGTGAAAAATGGAAAATTAAAGCATATACTAGAGATATGGACATTAATGAATTAAGGAACAGAGAACTCATAATGTATTGAGAGCAGAAGTTTATTTTCTTAAAGTCAAAATATAATTCCTACTTTGTACATGAATACTTGTTCCAGGAATTCTGAAGCATTATTAATCAGCAAAGAATATTTTCCTAAAATACTAAGATTTGTTTAGACAAAATAATCTGTTATAGTCATCTATAGAGGATAATATGAGATTATTAGAAAATCAAGACTGTATCATTGTTAAGTAACACAAAAAAATAAAGTGGCATAAAAAGCACATTGATAACTGCAAAACAAAATGTGTGTCTGTATTTAGAGCAATCTAATTTATCAATAGAAATGTTTCACTAATATATACTTCTCAATAATTTTTCTTTCATACTCCATATAATTCCAAACACTCTTATAATAAAGTAGTTTTTTAAAAGACATTGTTTATGAAATGAAACCATAGTGTTTTTTTTTTATTTTCAACATTGTGTCAAATCATGTGATACTAGTAATTTAAGAGAAGATTGGTTTTGTATGATGTTTTCAGAGATTTCAGTCCATCTTGGTGGAAGGGTAAGGGAGAAGAAATTTCTTACCTGATGCAAATCAGAAAACAGAGAAAGAATGTCTGTACTACTGGCCTCTTTTCTTCACTTTATATTGTGTCTGTGTGATGGTACAGTCTGTATTTAGAGCAAGTCCTTTTAAAGATTCAGTATGCCATTGAAGAAAATTATGTTGTAATTCTTCATTAAATCAAAGAATATGTTCAAAATAGTGAAATAAGCATAATATTGGAACAGGAAGACACTGAGATGGTTTGGACTCAAATGCAGAGGATACGAACAAATTCTAAGATACACTTAACCACTGAAATCCAGTAGGAGGAATAGGTCCCCAACCAGAAAACACAGTCAGTGACAGCTCCAATCTCAGTGTTAGGAGTCTCTCAAGAAGACTAACCTACACGACTATAAAATATATGCAAAGGGCATAGGTCGGTCCCAAGTAGGCTCTCTGGTTGTTGGTTCAGTCTTTGGGAGCCTCTTTTTTGCCAAGGTTATTTGATTCTGGGGATTTTCTTGTGTTGTTCTTGACCTACTGATTTCTATAATCTTCCCTCCTGCTCCTTTGAAGATTCCCTATGCTCTACCTGGTATTTGGCTGTGGTTCTCTGCATCTGTTTCCAACAGTTGCTGAGTGGAGATTCTTAGATGACAGTTGGTGTAGGAACCAAACTACGAGTGTAGCAGAGTATTTTATTAGGGATCAGTTTATTCACTTTGGTGCCAGTCATATTTTGTTTGATTCAAGGTCTCTGGGTGTCCTACCTCTGAATCTTGGCCCTCAGATGATCTCCCTCTCAATGTATGGATCTCCAGCTGGGTTAGTCACTAGTTGGTCACTCACACAATTTCTATGCCATATTTACCCCTGTACATCTCATAGGCAGGAGAAATTGTTGGTCAAAGGTTTTGTGGCTGAGCTGGTGTCCAAGTTCCTCTACTGAAAATCTTGCTTGGTTACAAGAGACGGCCAGTTCAGTCATTGGAGATCCCAATGCTAAAAATATTAGTTAAGGTCATCCTCAAAGGTTCCTGGGAGTTTTGATTGCTCTGGGTTTCTAGCTCATCCCAGAGATGCCTCCAGATTCCAGTGTCTTTCACAGTACTCTCTCCATCCATCCTCAATCCTGCCTTGCAGATTGAACTAGTTCTCATCCTAACCCAACTCTCCAGGTCCCTTTTCCCTCTCCACTGGCAATATCTATTCTTTTTGCCCTTCAGTAAGAATCATCCACCCCCTTTGAATCATCCTTGTTATTTAGCTTCTCTGGGCCTGTCATGTGTAGTATAGTTCTCTATTACTTTAAGACTAATATCCTGCTTTAAGTGAGTTCATACTATGTTTGTCCTGAGTATGAGCCAATGTGTTCTAGTACCTCAAGACATTCTTACCTCTTATAGAGAAAATATAGAAACTGCAGTAGAGAACATTTAAGAATATACTAAAGTTATTATAGATATTTAAGTGCTCAGCTAGAGACTGTTGTGGGTATTCATCAAGTAGACTCTGGTGAAATTTTAATAATATCTGTAGATAAAACAGTAAATATGTAAGTTATTTTTTGGTGAGAAAAGAGTCCTGTTGGCACTATTAAACAATTAACTATAATACCATAACTCAATTGGCATCTACAAAGCCAAGGATCTATCACTCAGTGATGGATAATTCCGAAAAATTAATTATTTCAACTTCTCCATTTTTAATTTTATCTTGATTTAGGTTCAATAAAGTGCAGATTTATAATGAGCTACTGAAAAAGGTCATTATCAAATGCATGAAGAATTATTTGACTACTTCAAATTGTGATAACATTGATAAATAAATAGGTATTATTTCAATGTTGAAGGATTTTTTTATTTAACCCCCTGTTTACCTGACTTTACCAACTACTTTATGTGGCCATTTTATATTTTTCCTACAAAAACACATGCTACTGTTTACAGGTCAATTATTATCATATTGAAAAGTGATGCTATTCATTTCTGCTTAGAATGGATAGAAACAATTACATCCAAAGAAATGGGTTTTTCATAAGTTTGTGCCCCCCCCCAAAAAAAACCCCCACTACTTTAGAAAAGTATACACTCCACTCAGCAGTTTATTAAGGACAACAATGCATTGATTCATCTATTTCTCTGGGTCATTCTTTTCCACATAACAAGTGAAGCAATGCTTGGAAAATCATCATCACAAGCAGTGCTTTAAATAAATCACACAATAAATCAATAAATCAGTATCTCATAATGGGTCTTTTCTACTTTCTTCTAATGCTATACGACTAGAGTTCTTACTGAAAGGGGAAATAGGGAGATAGAGATGGACTTGATTATAAAAAAGATGCAGGGAAAGATGGCCAGTGGACAAACCCGGACTAGACTGTTACCTCAGTGACCTGATGAACTAACCCTACTAGCCATCTTTTTTTTTTTATATTTTTTTCTCATTTTTTTATTAAAAATTTCCATCTCCTCCCCTCTTCCTCCCCCTTCCGTCCCCTCCCTTCCACCCATACCCCCACTCCGCCCCTCTCCAAGCCAAAGAGCCATCAGGGTTCCCTTCACTATATTAAGTCCAAGGTCCTCCCAGCTCCCCCTAAGTCCAGGAAGGTGAGCAACCAAACTGACAAGGCTCACCACAGTTAGCCCGTCCATGCTGTAGAGTTCATGCTCATCTACTGATGGAGGAGGACTGAGAAACCTACTAGCCATCTTTCTGACATCTGTGAAACAATACACTTCTGCTTTTAAGGCCCTCAATGTGTGTGAGTTTAAAAATATAAAGCAGATTTAATAATTAAAATTTCTTTTTTTAACAAAAATGTCAGTATGTATACCCACACAGGTTGAGTACTCTATACTTAGAACTCAAAAATTCAAATTTTGAATATTTCTAGAACTATAGTTTAATGAGTTTTACTAATTCTTTTAGTTTTCAATTTCAAACACAGGAACAGCCCCAGAGAAGCCAGGATATCTGGATACAGTTAAGTGAGTACCAAGTTGCCGATATCTCGGTGCAGACCTCCAATTGCTGTACCGCGCCCCCATGTCTGCGTTCGATGCGCTTCTACCCAGTTACTGAGCTTCGGGAAAGGGGGCTGGAGGTTAAAATACAGAGACATACACAGAGAGACAGTGACACAAGTCATCCTTGAATTCCCCAAGAATGCCTCCTTTATTGTGTTCAGGGCAGATTATATAGAGATAGCCACGCCCCAGCCAAACCCACCAGAATCCACTCTCCTGCCATCAGGAACTCCTGAAGGTCTCATGCTCAGAGCAGCTGTAGGCACTCAGATCAGGGGATTACAAGAAATTCAGGATCTGGGGTCTCACTGCTCCCAACACCAAGTGGTTACAGTTGCATTCAAATCCTTATATTTTATTTTTACCCCTTCTTACACTTAGGAACGGAATGCTTATTCTGGGAGAATTAAAATGTATATCAAAAGTGCACTATATGTTCAGAAAACACCTTTACAGAGAGCAATTTTAATAATCACATGATTGTCAAAATGTTGCCTTCTATATTTTTGAATTAGTGAATTGACTGTGTCTCATAGGATAATAAAGGCTTTGTGTTTTGTGGTAAAAAAAAAAACAAGCTAAATCTAATATTCCATACAACACTGATTCTTCAATATTGTGAAGTATAGTGTTTTCTACGATTATTTGATTATCAAACTATTCCAGTCTCTTTAAATTAACTAAAACTTACACAAATAATTGGTTAATTTACTATCATGCAAAACAAAGAAATGTAGTTAGTGTAGCTTAGAATGAGTCATTTAATAAACAAACCAACCAAAGTAGGGTGTGCACAAGAACATTTCTTCTTTATAGTTTAACAGCATCTATTTCCATTTTCAATTTGTGTAAAGTTTCAATTGAATAATATATATGGATATACTACATATAACTATATATACTATAAATTATACACTATATATTATATCTATCTATCAATCAAAACATGTTTTAGAGAAGAAAGTTAACTCTGGTGGTGGAAGAAAAGGACTGTGTCAGAAGTCATCAAATATCTTAAATACCTTAATTCCTGGCAGTTCCTACAAACCCAGTTTCAAGTTGGTGGCACAAATCATATGTTGCATAAATCTAGAGAGAGTGAATTAATTTTTATAGAAGAAGACCCACACTACTCTGTCCATTATAATATTATCTACAATATCAAATATTTAGTATCAACCTAAGTATCTACAAGTAGATGAGTGGATAATGATAATATAGTGAAGTATAATTTAGCCTTAACAACAAAAAGATATTATATATGACAAAAATGATTGTATCTAGAGACTACTGTGATTATTTTTTCTTTTTAAAATATGCATGTATTTATTTTATTTTTTTTCTCATGGTTTATTTTCTTTATATTTAAAAATTTCCATCTCCTTCCCTCCTCCTCCCCCCTCCCTGCCCTCCTCCTCCCCCTCCCCTCCCCTCCACCCATACCTCCCCTCCCTCCCTCTCAAGGCCAAGGAGCCATCAGGGTTCCCCACTCTATGCTAATTTATTTTATACACAGTATTCTCCCTTCATGTATGCCTTTAGGCCAGAAGAGCAAACCAGATCTAGTTACAGATGGGTGTGAACTGTCATGTTGTGACTGGGAGTTTAACTCGGGACTTCTAGAATAATGGACAGTGCTCTTAACCTCTGAACCATCTCTTAAGACAACTATCAAATGATCTAACTTTTTATAGAACCCAAACAAATCACTGAATAGACAAAAAATTGGGGTTTTAGTTGAAGGATAAACGTACTTATTTATGGCATGTAAGTTCTGTAGAACTAATTAGAGAATGTCTGGCTATGTGCTGGAAATCTGAGAAGATAATCCATGTTCTTATTACAAATCAAAGAATGATAGCAAGGGAAAGCAATGAGTATAACAATTAAATTGACTAATATCATTTTTTTATTTTAAATTATTAACCATCACATTGAAAATAAATTGCTATATATAGAATGTTGTGGTAGTACAGGTATACCAATCCAGTTGCAAAACGTTCAGTCTCTAAATTGTGTTGCCAGCAAGATATGCTGGGACATTGGTTGCTGGCTCAGAGCTTGTGGTATTTGCCAGACAAGATTGGTATAAATTGAGGCCCATGCCTAATAATATCTGGATGATCAGTAATTGAAAGCTGGATTGCTCAGAGACCTTGGGTAGAAGCAAACATGATTGGCAGAAAAGAAAAAAAAAGTCAATGAAATGATTCCTAATGATATTCAGATGTTGATATTCAGATGAAGGGAAACAGAGGATCAGTGGATGGGGAAGAAAGAAGGAGTTGGGAGGACCCGGGAGGTATGGAAGCTGTGTTGGGGATGCATTGGGAGGTTTTCTATGAGACAAGAATAAATAAAATGATAAATGATGTTCAGATGTTCAGGTTCAGTGCCTGGTACAATCAGCATCAGAGAGGCTTCCTCAGGCAGTTTATGGGAGCAGATGCAGAGATCCACAGGTAAACATTAGGCAAAGCTGGGGGAACTCTGTGGAAGAGGCAGAGAAATATTGTAGGAATTAGAGGTCTCTAGGACACCAGGAGAACATAGCCCACAGAATCAACTGAGCCGACCTTAAATGAACTCACAGAGACTGAAGTAGCAATCAAAGAGTCTGTATGGGTCTCCACTAGGTCCTCTGCATTGATCCTCTGCATACAAGTTGCAGTTGTTTAGCTTGGGGTTTTTCGAAGTACTCCTAACAGTGATAGTGGGTTTTGTCTGACATTTTTGCCTGCTATTGAAACTGTTTTCTTCATACTGGGTTGTCTTCTTCAGTTGTGAACTGAGGGTTTGTGCCTAGTCTTATGGCACCTTGTTATAGCATGTTTGGTTAATATACTTGGAAGGCCTGCTCTTTACTGAAGGGAAACAGAGGGTCAGTGGATGGGGAAGAAAGAAGGAGTTGGGAGGACCCGGGAGGTATGGAAGCTGTGTTGGGGATGCATTGGGAGGTTTTCTATGAGACAAGAATAAATAAAAATAAAAACATTAAACAACAAATATGTGAATGCTTTATTTCTTTGTTATACTAATAAGTTAGAAAATAAGTGCAAAATAATTTAATAACCAGTCTTTAAATATCAGGAAAATTTTGATTGACATATATTTTCAAGTGTATTCTATATAGTATAATTGTAGGAAATGTTCTATTAAGATCAAACAGGAATCATGTGGTCTCATCCTAATTTCCAAACTTAAAATTTTATTTATATATAATGTAAATCTAATTCATATTAATGTTTAATTTGAAGATATTTAAAGAATACCATGTCATCTCTATATCAAAGGAATAGCATTTCTAAATGACCAGAGGCTATAATTACTTAAACTTTTAATGGTACGATTTATTTTATATCTTAATTAAGAATTTATGAGTAGTTTTCATTTCTGAGAACACAGCAGAATCATGAGATGAATAATTACATAATTAACATGTGTACTTTGAAATTTCTATCCCAACTGAAAGTGGTGGACCCTCTTTGAAGCACAATTAATAAAAACTCAGGGTCAGAAATTGGGGTTTATCCTGAAAATCTGAAAAGCAAAACAGCCAGCCACTGACTCTTACCTTGACCACAGTCTGAAATAGCATTTTTGCATACAGAATCTCAGAATGAGACTGTGTCTTAGAAGTTTCTCTCCCCATTTTATATTCCTCTTTAGGGCTGATTTAAAGATGTGTACCACTGGGATTAAAGGTATGCACCATCCGATTTCTATGGCAACTAGTGTGGCTACTGAGATTAAAGCTGTGTGTCTTTGTGTTTACTGGGATTAAAGGTTTGTTACCATAACATGATCTATAAGGCTGACCAATAAGACTTAGATTGTTAGGCAGTCTGTATTTATTAAGATACAATTGAAATACCACTACATTTCTCCTTTTTGTCTAAAATAAAAAAGGATATAACTAATATATATATATATGTATGTATGTATGTATGTATGTATGTATGTATGTATGTATGTATGTATAAACTTGTTGCAAGGAGCTCAGGACCTTTTGTTCTATCCCGGTTAGCTTACACCTGAAACAATCACACAGAAACTGTATTCATTTAAATACTGCCTGGCCCATTAGCTCTAACTTTTTATTGGCTAATTTTTGCATCTTAATTTAACCCATCTCCATTAATCTGTGTATCGCCACATTACTGTGGCTTACTGACAAAATTCTAACCAGTGTCCCTCTTAGGCAGGAGAACCATGGTGTCTCTCTCGCTGCACTTCCTCCCAGCATTTAGTTCTGTCTTCCCCTCCTACCCTACCTAAGTTCTGTCCTATCAGGCCAAGCAGTGTTTTTATTGATTAACCAATAAAAGCAAAACATAGACAGAAGGTCCTCCTACACAAAAAACTATATACAATAAGTATAATGACAATATACAATATATGCAGGCAATAAATACATCAACAATTTCTAGTCCATTTGCAATTGACAAACTCAGAGAAAATATTCATTATCTCTCCTATCTTGGTGAGTCCAATGTCTTATACCTAATGTACTGTCTATTATAACATGCTTTCTGTGTTTGGTAAACTATAATTATAGTTATCTAATCTTCAACTCTTTCAGAGACCCGAGAAGAAAATAATATTAACAAAGTAAGCCTGTAGTGGAAGCAAGAGACTTCGAAAGAACATGAGTAATTACAGAAAGAGCTGACTGCCTGGACAGTCACCCGAAGTTCCTCTGAAACATTGGGACATCCATCTTAGGCCTACAGGCCTAGAATATTTGATAGACTTTTCTGTGAAGCAGGATATTTTGTATCCTGCTTTTCTAATTAGGACAGCACAATGTCAGCAGTTGAGGCAGGGGCATTTTCTTGCCCAGTGGCTTACTTTTGCCACACAGAAAGTAAACTCAATGTGGAGCTTCTTCAGTCCCCATTATCTTCTCTGAAGTAGATTGGTGCTGCCAGGAAAGATGTGTCTCATTGCAATAAAAAAGAAGAATCTAGATAATAAATAAATCTTAAATTCAATATTCTTTAAATCTCTGAAATGTCTGAAGATGACCTATCTATCTAAATTACATCTTTGTTTGACCTTGAAAACATACCTAATGTGAGGACAAATTTGATTTTACTAGGTGATGAACTATTAACCTACTTTTCTTTATTATCCTAAACAGTTGGTAGTAATAATTTTCAAGGACTAGAGATTTGCATTACATTGTTAAATGAGCTGTATAGGTATAATATAATACCTTGAACAAGATTAGAAATATGCTCTAACAAAATTAATCTCAAATTTGCATCAAAATACAAATTTTGTATACAATATACGTAAGTAAAACCAATGTAAAACATTTAAAACTAGTAGTTGCTTTTAAAAAGCAGATTCAATAATCTATCTTTCTATCTTATCATATTTATATCCCCCCTTTTCTTTTCATTTCCTTTTAGCTTTTGTCTTTCTTTCTTTCTTTCTTTTTTTCTTTCTTTGTTTTCTTGTTATTTTTTTGAGACAGGGTTTCTCAGTAGCTATGAAGACCATCCTGGAACTCACTCTTTAGACCAGGCTGACTTGAACTTATAGAGATCTGCCTACTTCAGCCTCCTGAGTGCTAAAATTAAAAGTGTGTGCTACTACTGCCTGGCTTTTTTCAATATTCAAAACAAAAACCTTGAATTTAATTTTATTTTTCTAGCTTTTTCCCTGACCATCATCCATAACAACTTTTAACCAACACATTAGACAAAAATAAAAACACCCATAATCCAATATGGGCATAGTATTCTAGGCTACTTCCTGCTAATTGGGGGTGCTGGTAATCCTATAAGGAAGCCAACAAAAATTTAGGATTATGCTTCTAGTACTTACTGGAGTATTCTGTGAGGCTGGATCATTTCAGCCAGCAGTGTTGAAGCTTTTCTATATGTAGAACTCAGAATAAACTGTAATAAATGTACTCTGAAACATTGGATCATCTGGGTCATCCATTCCCACCGAAGAAATTTTGGGATCTTCCTTGATTAATCCTTATTCTTCTTAACCCAGAATAAATCCACAGCCTCTCACTTCCTTTGGAAAGAGAAGCAAAATCTCTCCTAAAAAATTAGCATATTGTTTTACTTAAATTTTGAAGTCAAGTCATTTTGATCAAAACTTATTTTTCTTGCCGGGCGGTGGTGGCGCACGCCTTTAATCCCAGCACTCGGGAGGCAGAGGCAGGCAGATCTCTGTGAGTTCGAGGCCAGCCTGATCTACAAGATCTAGTTCCAGGACAGGCTCCAAAGCCACAGAGAAACCCTGTCTCGAAAAACAAAAAAACAAACAAAAAAAAAAAAAAAAAAAAAAAAAAAAAAAAGGATTGGAGATTTGAAAGAATTAACTAGGTAGATATTTTTGTAATTAAGAAAATAAAACACTTTTTAAAAAGTTATAAATATACTTAATTGTACAGAACGGGATCACTCATATATTTAAACAATGGCAAGAAAAATGAGGCACAGAATAGTTATAGTTCTCTTAAAATAATTGTGATCTAATGTCTTCAATTCTTCACACTTACACTGCAAAATGAATGAGCTTCTGGGGAAAAAGGAGGTAATTTTTCTATGTCTGTATAAATGACAAGAAAGTAGATATACAATTATCTAAGAGCACAAATGAAACTAGAGGGAAGATGGGTGATAAATGAGAGGGTGGAAGGTGGGGGAATCTGCCTAATGTACATTACATACTTTCATGTCTTATATAATTCAGTGTCATATACAGTGAAAATATATAACAGCAATGAGAAAGAACAGAGTTTGGGTTTTGCTTCAGCAACACTATCTTCTATGCCTTCTAATTCTGATTTTCTAATATTTGTAGGAAAGACACATAAATCCAATTCCGATTTCATCTCTTCCTTCCTTTCATTAGTGATATGACCTTGAACAAATTATCTAAATATTAAAATGACTCATGAATTTAAGCAATCAGAAAGCTTCTGATATCCTTAAAACTTTGTGCTCTCACCTGCATTCATCTGCACCCACAAATTCCTCCTTCCTGACACTTTCTGGGGTTCCCTGCTTTCCTGTATAACCCCCTCTCCACTCTTCTCTCACCCCCAGCCATTGCTCAATCCCTAAGGCTGTCACTTCAATAATTATCATTTTACAAAATTATCATTTGTACAGATAACTTTTCATTTCTCCAAAATAATTCTCATTAACAATTAATAGCCACAATTATTCTCACATTTATTTTCTTTTACCTGAATACTTTCACTATACTTAATTGTGATTTTAAAAGTAGTCTATATGTCAAATATATAACTTCTTGAACAAAAGAGTTACAAGTATAAAAGCAATAAATCTCTCTCTCTTTTTCTCTCTCTCTGTGTGTGAAGATCAAAAGCAAAAGATATACATACTTTTCTGTCTTCCAAGCAAGAATACATTTCTCATTTCTCCTTATCAATTAATTTGCTGGAATTTGATTTTATGTGATTGATATACATGGGGAAAAGAATATTCATAATTATATTATGATGAGAGGGCAAGCTTCTTCTAAAATAAACTATGAAATGAAAAGTCAGAGCAATGTCAGCAGAGAAAGGATAGATCTCAAATAGCCAATCTGTAGTGTTCATGTTAACTACTTTGCTTCTGATAAGCTAGTCACTTGAATATCTATAAGCTATGTATTAAGCCACACTGTGAATGTAATTTCAGGTAAAACATTCCCCCATCAGAGTAACAGCAATGAATATCACAAAGTGCATTGATGTTCCATGAAACACTATGTAGAAAGCACCAATAAGTGCTATGGTTTTAAACACCACAGTGAGGATTACAGATGAGTTGTGTAAGTCTTCAGTAAATATTCAGTCTTAGTTAAACATGAATTTATTTCAGAAGTGAAACACTGAACACTCATAGAAAGCCAAATATGCTTTTAATATAAAATATACATTGAAAGCAAACTTGCAACTAATCTACTAACATATAATTCCAGATCCTTTCGAAAGTGACTTAAAAACTATATGCTTTGAAAGGGTTGTTTTAAACAATAACAGCGTGACTGTCATTTGTTAGGACTATGTAAGACAGTTACTCAGATAACCATAACTTTATAATCATGGAGTTAAAGACTAAGTTCTACCTGTCTTACACTGACATATAATTGCCCACTAGTATCCCCTTAATCACCCTATAATATTTGTTTCTGACTTTATAAGTTAAATTTATTCCCTTTACTTTGACCTCATTAAAGGTACAAAGAAGCTACATAGTATCTGATGTAGAAATAAATACAAAACCACGATACATACTGAAATGTGTTCATCATTTAGATTAATAATTTCATGGATGTTATCAATGTGTTTTAACCATATCTATTCCCATTTCTTCACCTCTAATTTCTACTTATCTCTTCTACCATGATTCTTTGCAACCTCTAGTACTCTGTTTTTATGCCAATTAGTCTACCCTGCTGCCTGCACCAGCATGAGTGTATGGACATCATTGGGCATTTGAGTAGCACAAAAGCTACTTTGAGGCTGCATGCGTGAAGTAAATATGAATGAACTTCTTCCATCTGCCATTAAATGAGAAGAACTCCTTAGACACTGGTGGGAATTCTTGAAACAATCTCCGATCCTTACTGGATTTTGGCTAGACTGAGCCATTGCATGTTTATCATGTTGCAGTCATGCATGCTGCCACAGCTGCTGTTTTTGCTCATTAGTGTGAGGGCCATTTCATTTCTGTAAATACACATGCAGTTGCTGAGCATCTTTTCTCCTGATGGTCATGAGACTTGTGTGTATGTGGTCAAGGCAGGTGTGTACTATAGATATTTTACACAAAAGTGAACACAGAAAATCTCTTATTCTCTGCACACTGACCACTTAGGAACCCTTTGCCTAATCTCCAGAACTCCCACCTTCCATCAGCAGTGCTACTGTTGAGTACAAATGTGTTTACATGAACTCTTTAGCCTTCTAGACTTGTGAGACTTCTAGTTGCATGAATCCCCTACTCGAGGTGCAGGTGTGCCCAGCAAAGACACTTGGCAGGGCAACACTAAAGCAGAGAAACTGAACTCCACATTGATCTGAACATTTCTTTGACCAGCTGCTTTGAGTAGAAGCCTTGTCTTTTTCATTGTGGAATGGTATTAACTTTTTTATATGAAAACTTAGCTATTACTTATCTACATAAATTAAATATTTAAATATTTAATCTAATATCTAAATAATTAAATTATTAAAGGGAAGATAGGATTAAATTTCTTTTCCTATTCAGTATTTTAGCCATGTGTTGGATAAATATATAGATAGACAAACACACATAGAATTACTTAGATAATAGATAAATGGATAAATAGATGAAAAACAGAAAGTCAAAGAAACACAATGATTGAAAACATAGTATGTTAGTAAATATATGCATAATATTTTAAGAAATATAGAAAAATTTAGAGGTCCATTTTCAAAATAAGAGCATGTTAATTTCTTGTTCCATGAATGACATGTTAAGTGGGACTAAATCAACTGTGTCAAATTTCTTAATCGCAAAATTTAAGTAAATCTACCTTAGTTATCTCACGTGAACTAAAAACCTAAATATACATTTCCATACAATAATCTACCACAAGAAGAGGGTGAGGAAGCTTCCTGCACTAGAATGAAGGGTTGTCTGACAAAGAGTACTCTAGAAAGTCATTGGTCAGCATTCGTGAGCATAAATATACATTCACTTAGGCTTTGTATTGCTTAATTTTTTTACCAGAGCATCAGGAAAGGACTTTTTAAAAATAATCATCAAATAATATCAGTTTAATTTCAGTTGTAATAGCTAGGAACCAATATACCTAATCTGAATATGAGATATCTTTTTCGTAAATTCT
This sequence comes from Arvicola amphibius, assembly GCF_903992535.2. NCBI lineage: Eukaryota > Metazoa > Chordata > Mammalia > Rodentia > Cricetidae > Arvicola > Arvicola amphibius. The sequence continues at coordinate 125,499,640 of NC_052053.1, forward strand.
AACATTGAAAGTGTTTACTGGAAGCAAATACTTAGGCTTCTGAGCTACCCCACAATGTGCAAGTGCAGTGAGCTGCACCTTAAAATGGTTATACATGGGTCTCTGTGAGGAGTATAGGTGCTTTTAGGAGCAAAAATAGGCCATCCCTTTAACCATAAAAAAGCGTCTGATTAACTAAGATGTTTAGCTTCAAACAGTGTCTACGGAGGTGCTAAAACAAAGGTGGAAAGGGATATTAGTTGTAAGGAACATAATAAAATAATTATATCTTCATCCAGAAAATCATTTTAGCAACATATATAAGGAACTTTTGCCATTAATTATTTGGATTTTTATAGATGCTTTTCTTCTGACTCTTAGAATGACTTAGTAAAATAATTGACTTTATAGAGGAATGATAAATACTCAGCTAATTTGAGAAAGAAATAACAAATAATCTGTTCTTACAAAATCTAATACCACTTTAACTAAATCTGGTACCAGTTTTCTTCATCCTCTTATAATCTGTGGTAAACAGAGAAGAAAAAACAAAGCAAGAAGTCTGTGCCCAAAATAGAGCAAGGGCAAAAGAATTTCATAAGAAAACACTAGAGAAACTTCGAGCCAAAAATACATGCTGACTTCCAAAAAAAAAAAAAAGGTACAAATATTTGAAATTGAAGTACTAATTTCAGAATGATTCCACTGCAATAAAATTAGCAAAGGAAGAAGTCAAACTACACCTATTTGCTGATGACATGATTCATTATTTAAAAGACACTATAGAGTCTGCTAGAAAACTCCTGAGCCTACTAATTACCTAAAGTTATAGGATGTAAAATAAACAAAATAAAACAGCAAATAAAGCAAAAGGAGAAGCCATAAAAACTTATTCTCTTAGAGAGGAAAACCAAGAAAATATCTACTTTAAAATTCTTGAAAACTAATGTTTTAAGGTTATATCTAACAGAAGAAGTGAAAGTTCCCAAATATCGAATAAGGTAATCACAAAAATATTACACAATGTAAAGACATGCCAAACACCTGGATTGTTAGAATTAATATTGTAAAGATAGATATACTCCCAATATAGTTTAGAGATTAAATGGATTATGCAACAAAATGCAATTGTCTCATTTCAGAGCTTAAGAAAAAGTAATACAAGACTGCATTTGGAACCAAAAAGATCAGGGATAGCCAAAGCAATCCTGATAACAAAGACAGACTAGTATTGGCTTAAAAATAGGCATGTAGGCCAATGGAGTAAAATAGTGGATTCAGAAATAAAATGCCATGTTGGCAGAGGTTCCTGTCCTGCCTGGTCCCATAGCCATTCAATCCCAAGAAAACAGAGATCTACATTAATTATAAACTATTTGGTCTAATAGATCAGGCTTTTATAACTATTATAACTTATATATTAGCCCATAATTTTTTTTGTTTGTGTTAACCATGTGGCTTGGTACCATTTTTGGCAAAGCAGTCACATCTTTCTTGCTCTTTGTCTGGCTTTCTATGTGATCACTAGAAGCTGACTTTTTATCTCTCCTAATCTCATTGTCCCACCTACACTTCCTGCCTGGCTATTGGCCAATCAGTGTTTTATTAAAATAATACAAGTGACAGGATACAAGACCATTATCCTGCAGTAGTTCCCGTCTTTATTTTTCCAAAACAAGGACTCTGAATCTAATTCCCATTGTTTAGCTTTCTTTCCCAGACCATTATCCATAACAACTTGTAACGAACACTGTAAACAAAGATAAATATCCATAATATATTTATTGGGAATGTGGGGATAGTTTTCCAGGCTACTTCCTGCTAACTGGGGGCACTGATAATCTTATGGGGATCTAAAGAAAACTTAGAATTATGATCAAGTCCTGATTGAAGTATCTTGTAAGGCTTGCTCATCTCAACCAGTAGTCTTGAGGCTGTTCTGGATGTAGAATTCAGAGGAAACTCCAATAGAGGTCCTCTAAAATGTTAGATCATCTGGACCATCTGCTTCTATTGGAGATTTTTCAAGGGTCTTCATTGGTCAAACCTGATTTTTCTTAACCTAGAATGAATCTACAGTCTCTCATTTCCTGTGGAAACAAGAACAAAACCCCTTCTCCAAAGTAACATATCTTTTGATTTAAATTTTGAAGTGAAGTAAATGCATTTTCAAAATATATATGTTTGATTAATCTAGCAGCATTTATACTCAAATGCCTTTCTGCAGCTGTTGCTCCTTCCTCAGCCATCAAACAATTCAAACACAACACAATAACATATAGTATCCAGATTTTCTGTATATTTTCCATCTTTATGTGGCTTTATTTTAAACTTTTATTTCTTTTATTTTTATTTTTAATTTTTGGCTTTTTGAGACAGGGTTTCTCTATGTGTCTTTGGATGTTCTGGAACTTACTCTGTAGACCAGTCTGTCTTTAAACTAACAGAGATATCCTGCCTCTGCTTCCCAAGTGCTGGGATTAAAGGTGTATGCTACCACACCTAACTATTCTTTTTTTAAAGGACTTCATCCTTTTTTTTTCTTTCAAGCCAACATATATTATTCATCACAATGTAATTTGTTTTTTTTTTCATCTGAATCTGTCTCTACAGAATATCTCTCTTTTTCTGATGACATGAGTCTTTTGTTTGCTAAACTATATGTTAGAGCTGTGGCTTTGATGGCTGGATCAACCTTATTCCTTGGATTTTTGAGAGTATAACCTCATGGCAGTGGTACTGGTGGGAGTCATGTTTATTGGCACTACTCTATGGAGTTTCAAGGTCCATGTTGCCACCAAAAGCATGCTGTCAGCTATTCATAAACACCATTTAAGTGTTTGCTGGCAGGAACTCTTAAAACACCTGCAAGGTTTTTGCAGTTAAAGCTGAGTCAGGAAACTTCTTTTAAATGAGATGTGTGTAACAGGTGGGCCTGCTTGTTGGGGTTTCTGTCAGAATTCTGACAGAATACACAGCTGTCCCGTAGCATTTTCCCCTCTTTTTTCTGTCAATTATGTTTTAAATAAACACTTATTTGCTTGTAGCCAGGCAGGAAGTATAGGCAGGAATACCAGACAGGAAGTAGAGGTGGGGGAGTGAGAACAGGAGTATTCTGGAAAGAAGGAAGTTTTCCCCGAGTCCTGCCCAGACCGGTAAAGAAGCAGGATGTGACCTGTCCAACAGAGAAAGGTCTGAGCCATATGGCTAACATAAGTAAGAATAATGGGTTAATATAAGCTACAAGAGCTAATAAGAAGCCTGAGTTAATAGGCCAATCAGTTTATAAGTTATAGAGACCTCTGTGTGATTTTCTTTGGGAATGCATGATGTGGGAACTGGGCAGGATGGAAACCCCAACAAGCAGAGCCTCATGTTACAGATGGGCTTTCCTGTAGCAAACAGAGTACAGTTGAGAAAATGCTGCAACCAAGAAACCATGCTTAACTCTGTTCTTTTGTGTCTAGAGTTACTTACAAAACTCTCTCAGGTTTTATGTGGATTTGGTTGTCCATGTTGGCACCATTTGTTGACAGAGGATTCTGTCCCACCTGGTCCTACAGTCGTTCAACCTAAAGAAATACACAGAGGTCTACATTATTTGTAAACTGGTTGGCCTATGAGCTCAGGCTTCTTATAACTATTAATAGCCCATTATTCTTGTTTGTGTTAGCCATATGGCTTGGTACCTTATATCAGTGTGGTATTCTCATCTTACTTCCTCTGTGTGTAGCTTCCCCTGTGATGACTGCAAACTGACATTTCCTCTTCCCAGAATTCTCCTTTTTTCATTTCCCCTCTTCTACTTCCTACCTGGTTGCTCCACATATACTTCCTACCTGGCTACTGGCCAATTAGCATTTTATTAAAATAATACAAGTGACAGAATACAAGACCACTGTGCCACAGCAATGCCAAAGATTTTCCTATTTAATTTTAACAAAGGAACAGAAAGAATGTATTGGAAAACACATAACCTATTAAACAAATGATACTGGATAAACTAAATTTCTATCTGCAGAATAAAAGTAGTTTTATATATTTTATTTTTTATGAAAATAAGCTTAAAACAGGTCAAAGGCCTTAATTTAAAACCCACAATAGTAAAACTTCTAGAGAAAATCTTAAAACATACCCCTTTAGGATATTAGAGTAGACAAAGACATTTTAAATGAAACTAAACAGGTCAAGAAAAACCCTAAGTATCAGCAGATGAGACAAGAAGGGATAAAAAAGATCTGAACAGCAAAGGAATCAATCAGAGAAAACAGAAACAGGATGGGGGAAAATCTTCACAAGCTACAATCTAGGGCAAGGGTTAATATCCAAAATTTTTACAGAATTACAGAAACTAAATACAAGGAAATAAAACTGCAAGTCAATAAACAGTTAAATAAAGTGAATGGATATTTCCAAATAAAGTACAAATGGCCAATAAATATTTTTAAAATTATTCAATATCTCTAACCATCAAAGGAATGGAAATAAAAATTGCTTTGTGGTACCATATCACCCAAGTCAGAGTGACCATCCCCAGAAATATCTCATGACAAATACTGGAGACATATGGACAGAGAGGAATAATTAGTTACTGTAGTTACTGATGGGGGTGGAAATTAATCCAGCTATTGCAGAAACCATTTTTGACACTTCTCAAGTATGTAAAAGAACTATGATTTGACACAAATATTTCTCTACAAAGTATTTACTTCTACCTCATATCCTACTACGGGTATTTTTTTTTCTCCAATGTTTGTGGTTGATTTGTTCACTCTAAGAAGGAAATGGAACCAACCTAGTTGGCCACCAAAAAAAAAAAAACAAAAACAAAAAACAAACAAACAAACAAACAGATAATGAAACTTTGACACATAAAAATGTAATGTGAGTCATCTCTAAGGAAAACATGAAATCACACATTTTCCAGGAAAATTGCTTGCCTTATTATTTGTGATATTAAGCAAGTTCACACAATCTCAGAAACGACAACAACAACAACAACAAAGGCCTTTTCCATTCTTTTCTGAGCCTAGGCAATAATTTATATATAGATATATGTTAACAAGTACACTTAGAGGTGCAGAATGACATGTAGGAAAGAAACCAATCAAGTAAATATTAGAGAATGTGAAAGGACTAAAATAGGCAGTGAACATGAGACATGAAAGAGTATATAAAACTATTTATTATTCTACTTCTAACTTTCTAACTCTGGCACAGAAGTTTTGTAGTTGTAGAAACATGCACTTATCAGTCAATAACTGCATACAAGAAGTATTCTTGATAGTGGGAGTGTAAAATCCAAGCTGAAGTCAAACAGCTTCAGAATGTCTATTTGAACTCCATCAAAATTTACTGAATTGTATATGCTGTTTTTGGTCTATTTGAGTGAATGTCTTGCAAGTTCTTTATAATAAAATTCTGATAATGAATTATTTCCTTTTCCATAAAAATCTAACAGATAAATTTTACTTGAGATGTGTGTGTGTGTGTGTGTGTGTGTGTGTAAATATACTTCTCTCCATAGATTGTCACTGGGACTATTCAACTCAGGTAAAAGTCTTTACTAACATAATACATTATGATTGATTGTCACAACTATATAGAAAAAAATGTTTTTTATTAGTTGATCAAGATCTAATAGCTGTTTGAAACTGGTAGAAAACTTCTAAGGAGAATTAATTTTTCTTCTTTTCAGATAAAGCTTATATTTATAATATATTTACATCACTGCCCGTCACTTTACTTCTTCCCCTAATGATTAATGACCTTTGAAATAATAATATTCAAGTCTTGCTTCTGAATAATTTAGATTCTTATTTTTGTTTACCTCTAACAACTAGTCAAGGTACTGTAGGAACATGTTACAGAGCACAGCTCCAAATTATTCAAAGAAAATTGTTCATTAGTGAAAAATACTGAGTAAAATGAAAAGTAATACAGGGATAGATTTTATTAACACCTCCAATTTTCTATGACTTTGTCCCTGAAATTTAAAGTACAGGGAGTAAACAATGTATTTCAAAAAGGAAGATGAGACTGTGCACATACTGGCATCATTAAGTAGAATCAGTGGGTTTAAAACAGAGCATAAACTGTTGAGACAGCAAATTTTGAGAAGTACAGGGGAGGAACTAGAAGGGATGTAATTATGGCAGATGGAGACATTGTAAGCATGTATGAAATTCTTAATAACTAAAAGAATATTAGTTGATTATTGTAGCTACAGCTTGTGATTTTACTTTAAAATAAGAGCAAAATATAAAAATATTATTAAAGAAAATGTTAAATATTGAGAAATAAGTGTAAAAGACACAAGGTCTTGATGGGAATATTTTATAAGTCTTAACTCTTTTTTATTGGTCTCTCTAATATTTAGCATGATTAAATATAATTGCCAAACATTGGTCATTACATTGTGTCAAAAAATCTCCTAAAGGAGATGGGTCTGATCAATATACTTGTTGGAAACTTCAAAGTTTGATACACCGAGGTTTGCATTGTAGAAATGACATAACCTAATACTACAGATGAGAATAAAACGTATTCTCATTTTAAAAGTGAGAAAATTTAAAAAAATTAAATACCTTTCAAAAATAAGATAGGTAGAAATTATGATAGGTCACCATATTTCAGCTTTTAAATTTTTTATAGTACCCATATACTTGTAATGAACAACAGGGTAGAATTACAAAATGGAATATTTTATAATTCTAAAAGAAGAAGAGACACACCTTGTAGTACACAACCATAATCAATCTCAGAACCCAGAATGCCAAGGCTGGAGAAATATGACTATCCTATCCTGCACAGGCAACTGTCTGTCTCAAAGCAATCTGTCAATAGAGATGTGTCAACGTGTAAAAATAAACCACGTCCATGGTCCTTTTGATGTCTCAGAATAAATAGAATTAATAAGGCCCTTTAATATATGGATTCAATAATCCTGGTATGCATATGTCCATGTTTTAATTTTCCAAGGAGAAAATGATACTAGAGAAGCAGGTGGAATGCTGTCCTTTCCCATGGATACGTGGTGGCCTTCAAACAAACTCTGAAGCAGAATAAAATGGTGATCACTAGAGTTCGGAGTATGGTAGAAATGTGGAGCTGGTAATGACATAATTTAACCCTTCAGTTCAATACAGAACTGATTACCCCCTGGCTACATGCATGGGGTTGTTCATTTGTCATCCTTAGGCAATAGTGTGGTGGTGCGCTGCAAGGAAAAGAACAGGATTGGCAAGGAGAGAAAAGAATGCTTCAGAATATCTGAGTACCTGGTCAGTCTGTATAAGCTAAAATACTTTGAGTATCATTTGCAGAAATACATGTCACATTTTGACATCCATATTTTCCCGAAGTCATAACAAAAATTTTCAGAATGTAAACTGAGCAATAGTCTAATTGGATAGAAATCATTTTCTTCTTTCTCAAACCCAAATGCAATAACACCCTTTAACATAAACAGTGCACTAATGATAAAATGTCTGCAAGCGTGATTAGCTGCAATCACCGCTGCCTATTCAAATGCATTAGTTTAGAAGGGGCATCTCTGCACCTAATTTGATTTCCCTCCAAGAAGCACATGATGTGTTATTTGATGCCCTTCAAAAGACACGATTAGCCAAGCTATAAAGTGTCTGATTTTATTAGCTTTGGTGGGGTTTATCAGTTTGGAAATGTGTTATTTTCTCCATTTATTGTGCCTATGGGATCCAGAGATAGAAGAATCAAGTTAATATGTTCTGAGGTGGCAGCAAGCCCATACTTTAACACTTAGATGGTGTTGTGATGACATTGAAGGTGCAGTCGTGGAAACTGTAATGTCCATTTATCAGGGCAATTCTTCAATGCTGCAAACCTCTGGGCTGACATGGAGTTGAATTCAAGAGTAGGCTTTTGCTGTAAATAGAACCAAATGTTCCTCAGCTGCTGTGCTAGAAATCCTACTTATGAATAGCGAGCAGTCCATAAGAATAAAAGAAGTCAGGGAAGTGGTCCGGCAAAAACAAAAAAAAAAACAAAAAACAAACAAACAAACAAAAAAAAGGATTGTGTTGTCCCAATATACCAGGTTTGAAGCTATCACATTAGGGAAAAATTGGGTACAGTTTTACTTACATAAATTAAAGGAAAATTTTGATAAGTTTAGTAAAACCCCATCAATTCCTTGCTTTTAATCTGAGTGTAAAACATAGTGTTCTCATTTACCCAGATGGTTGGCAAGAAACAATTTCGGTGCTACATATTCAAAGGATGTCAAGTCAAGCTACACAATCAGTATTTGAGATGCTCAGAGTTCTCCCAAGGCATTGCGAATTTTAGTTCTGACACTCTGCCCATATTGCCTCCCAGTTCCTTCCCAAGTACTTTGTCTTGTACTTGTTATCCAAGCAATTAATTCATTAAAAATAATGCATACTCCTTTAATGATTTTCTTGCTTGTCTTTCTTTCTCCAATTTTATAATTACTATTTTCTTATCTTCTGGATTTCAAAAGAAACACTGAGGTGTCCTCACACCCCCAATTAATTATTTTACATATTAGAATATTACTTACTGGAACATAAATACAGCTTACAATAGATGAGTTTAAGTGATGGGCATTAAGATAAATAATATTTGCTAAGAATCACTTTAATTAGCTTTTTCTAATTTTAAAATTAAAATAAATTGCCCTGCTGTGTCCAGAAAGAAGTTTTCTTGCAGTTGTCCACAGCTTCAGTCCCTTCCAATCTTCCCTTCCTCTTTTTGTTCATGAGCCTTGAGCTTTCAGAGGAGCAATGTGATCCAGATGGCCCAGGTAATGCTAACATTCCGAAGTTCTTTATTCACTGGACATTGGACATGTGTAAGTCTCCTTAGACTAAAGTTAGAGACAATTAATAATTGGTCAAGGAATGATAGTGTCTTTGGTAGGTTTTTGTTTTGTTAATAATTACAGAACCTGGTGTTTTATTTTAATTTTTAGTTATATAATGCATATAATGGTCCACACTATATTTTCGCACTTAAAAACATTAGAAAGTCTTGGTCAGTTTTTCAAATGTGCAAAAGTAATACTGTAGCTATATCTATAGTCTGTCTCTTTATTAATCCTACTGAGTGACTTGGACCAGGCCTATTCAAATTAATTTACGAAGATTACTAACATATCATTTTCTATCGATTATTTAAACTTATATTAAAACAACAGTTCTCCACATGCCTTTATTTGAATAGAAATGTGCTCAATTATATGTACTTACATTATGTTTTTAAAGCTATGTAGAAGGAATATCTGAGACATACATGTGTTCACTGTTATATATGTTTTATTTTTTTCTCCAGTTAACTAGAGAGTCATAATGGATAATCTTGGTTCTCATTTGCCTGCTTCAGAATCCACTGAAACGTAAGCTATAGGACAATCCAGTGATGAGTTTTCTCTTTATTAAATTGTTTAAGGTATGAAGATCTAACAGAAATATGGGCCACACCCGTATTTAAAAGAAACAGAAGAAGGAAGTGTGGGTTCATTTGTTTTGTCTAGTTGATAAGCTCTTCTAGTCTTTTAACCTTCTGTAGGGTAGCAAAACAGACTGCAAATCAGTAGTCCTTCAGGAACCTTCGAGGACTTTAGTGACAAATTAGCCATTTTCAGTGACAAATGTGCCTGATTCCTGGCCTTAAAAGCGTGAAACAGCCAATGTTGAACTATAGTCTGCTATACCCTGAGGCAATCAAATAATCACTTCTTTATGTACATATTCATTCTATCAGTTTTGTTATTTTAAATTCCTATGACTAACACAGAGTGCGGTACCAAGGGTGGTTGTAGAAAAAACAATATTGTAAGAACGAGTTTCTCACCGGGGAGGGAGGGAGGCTTGGTACTGGGGAGCTGTGTGTGTCATCCCTGATGTTATGAAGAATACTCAAATTCGACTTATAAAATATTTGATAGAATTTTCAAAATTATATCTGCTAGTCCTTTTTATTTTTTGTGAGTAGCAAGGAATTTGACTGCATACATAAAACTTTGACAATTTTTGAAAAACTAAAAACATGGTTGCTTCTGGGATCCCTAGGTAAACTATGAACTCAGTGATATAATCAACTACCTTCAGAGTGCATAAAGATATTAAAGATTTCTAAGTGTGTCCTAGATTATAATTTTCTATTCAACAGCTATAGTTGCCAGGTATAAAAACCTAAGCCCTTATGAACACCTATGATCATCCAAAATATGAGTTCTTATAATTGTTGTCTGCAGTATTGGGGACTAATAAATTACTGTCTATAAAGTTACTCGCTACAATGGCCAGAAACATATAAAAAGATATTTTCTTTAGCTCCTTTTATGTGTTTCCTACCACCACATAACCCTCCAGTTTTACAGCTCAAAAACTAATCATAGTTTTGTACTAAGTTGAAATGGATAAACATTTTAATTGATCTAAACACATTCATCAAAGTCTATTAGGGGGCTGGAGAGATGGCTCAGAGGTTAAGAGCACTGGCTGCTCTTCCAGAGGTCCTGAGTTCAATTCCCAGCAACCACATGGTGGTTCACAACCATCTGTAAAGAGATCTAGTGCCCTCTTCTGGCCTGCATACATATGTGCAGGCAGAACATTGTATACATTATAAATAAATAAATCTTAGAAAAAAAAAAAAGAAAAAAAAAAGTCTATTAGCCATAGCCATAGCTTCACTAGTTAAGATTTCGCTTCTACTCTGCATGTTTCCTGAATGTTTAAGGGCTATTTGGACTTTTTTTAAAAACAATTTTCTATCTTTATTTTTTAATTGAAAATTTTTTTCCACCATATATGTTGATCATGCATTTACCCTCCCAAACTCTTCCCAGATCCTCCCATCTCCCCATCCATTCAATTCCATCATCTCTGTTTCACTCTGTGTGTGGAAACATGCATAACTATGTACTTGTTTGCACATATGTATGCATACACAAGCACATATTTAAAATATATACTGATTTTCAGTACATTTGATTTTTTTCTACTGTATTGGATAATTTAATAACGATGCTATTTAAAATTCTAGACTTAGCAAAAACAAATTTTTCATATTCAGAGTATAGATTATGCAATGATATTTCATTTTATTTTATCTATTTATTATGTTGACCTTTTACTATAACCACTTGTGGAAGTTATTTTGCATTTGACAAGAAATGTTGGTCTATACTATGCTTACCAGTTTCTTGTATTGATTTATATACATCATTTTCTCTCCTGATATTTTAGTGTTAAATGTTTCAAGATTTTGATGGTTGGGCAATTATCTTTATTAACTTGTTGATGAGTCTATATATATATATATATATATATAATCCTACATTCAAAATTATCAGTTTTGAGAATATTTAAATGCCTTCTAAGGGAAGGATGCTACATTATTTCTGATTCTAAAATTTTTACTAAAAAACATTTTTATAAGATAAAAGTAATAAAATAAAAAGAAAATTTATTTAAGTGTGTTCAGGCTTATTTTGGGGGGATTTCCAAGCTGCTTGGATTAGAATTCCAGTAAATGATTAAATTAACCAAAAGATGCATCACTGTATGTAAATAATTCTCCTCCAAGAACTCAGAGTCTTGAAGTGTGGCAAGCACAGAGTATGTATACTACATACTACATACGTATAAAAAATATTCTGAATCTCCAATTCTTTCCACCTTGACCAATGTATGTCTTTTTGTAATTCACCACAGTCTAAAAATTTAAGCATTCAGATGAGATATAAGAAATGCATTGATCTATAGGTATAATGGTAAGTCATAAAAGTCAGTTAACCACAAGGAGACTTACTCAAACATACATATTTATTACTGCTCTGGTATCGGAGGTACTTTTTTCTGTGTGTTGTTTTTGTCAGTTAATGAATAAAGAACTGCTTTGAGTCTATGTCAAGGAAGAACAGAACTAGGTGAGGAAAGCTAGGCTGTATGCTGGGAGAAAGGAGAGATGCGATGAAGCTGACACCAGAGTCAGACATGTGGAAACTTTGCCAGTAAGCCACTGCCACATGGTGATACACAAATTCATAGATATGAGTTAAATTAATATGAGTTAGCCAAAAAGAAGCTAGAGCTAATGGGCCAAGCAGTGATTTAATTAATATAGTTTATGTGTCATTATTTCGGTTCTGGGTGGCCAGGACAAACAAGCAACTCCTGAAAAACTGCTCTATTCACCATAGCCAGATATTGATAAACAAAACAAAACAAGAGAACTTTAAACAGAAGAATGGAAAATGAAAATGTGATATATTTACACAATGGAATATTATTCATTGAAAAAGACACCATAAAATTTTCAGGCAAATGGATGGAATAGTAAAAAAAAATCATGATGAGTGAGGTAACCTAGATCCAGAAAAACAAATATGATATGCATTTGCTTGAACATGAATATTAGCTGATAAGAAAATTATTACCAAGCTACAGTCCATTCCCAGAGAAGTTAGACTAGAGAAAGGGATTAGAGGAGGCCAATTGATCTCCCTGGGAAAAGGAAATTAAATAGATTTTGTATGTGGACTGGGGTGGAAAGGATTTGAGTCCGGTAGTGAGTGAGAGGAAATGTGGGGAAGAATATCAAGAACTTATGGTCATTTGACTAGTTGTATGGAAATCTAGTGCAGTGGAAACTTTCTAAACTATATGAGAGGATCTTAATTAAGTCTCTATATAATGGAGGTGACAGTGGAACAACTGGCCATCTCTCCATCACTTGTCACTAAATAAAGCTTCCAGTTCCAATATTGAGTTACATTCATTTGAATTGTTCAGCAATGGGATCAAATGGAAATCCTCAAACAACCCAGGCTGTTACCAAGACATTAGGTTCCTCTCCAAAACTGATAGCAAGAACTCCCTAACCCTCAAAGAAATGGAGTAAAGTTGGTATCTACATAGAAACTTTGCTCCTATATTCTAGTTTCTAGTGTGTTTGGTATGGGAAAGTATTGTGCAGTATATATATATATATATATATATATATATATATATATATATACATATACACATATCAATCCAGCCACAAAATCTTTGACCTACATTGATGTCCTGACTTCAAAATATGCTAGGGTAATGGTGTCCCAAAACTTGTGGGAGTAACCAACTAATGTCTGATTTGACTTAAATCTCACTCCATAAAATGGAATACATACTTAACATTACTTGGCTGACCAAGAACAAGAGAATAGATAGTACAGAAACTAGAGTAAAACCAACTCCTATTGATCATTTTAAAAGGAATGATAAAAATGACTCCTATTGATAGTCTGCTATACTCAAAATTCAGTGCCTTATTCGGTCAGCATCAGATAGCCTTCCTCCTGCAGATGGCAACAAATGCAGAGACCTTCAGCCACACATCACGAAGAGAGTGGGAAGCCTTGGAAAACTCATCATTAAGTAGACTATCCCCATCATATTCCTCCCCATAGAATTCAGAGAACCCCATAGAAGAGAAGACAGAAAAAGTGTAAGAACCAGAAACAATGAGAACACTAGGAAATCAAGGTTCTCTAAATCAACTGACCAAAAAACATTTGAACTCACAGAGATTAAAACAGCAAGAATAGGCCCTTTGAATGTCTGTCCCAGGTCCTTTGCATATATTTTATGCTTCAGTTTAGGATTTTGTTTGCATTTCTGAGAGTGTAAATGAATGAGTCTCTCATTCTTCTGACTGCTTTTAGGCAATTTTTCTTTTATTATTTTGCCTTGTCTAACTTGGATGTGATGGTTTTGGTTTGTCTTAATATATTTTATTTTGTTATACCTTGTTGTTATCACTTGGGAGGCTGTTCTTTTCTATGAGTGACATAAATGGAGCCGACCAGGATTGAAGATATGGTAGAAAGGAACTGAGAGGAGTGGAGAAGTGGGAACTGTAATGAGAGAAGAATCTATTTTCAGGAAAAGAGGGAAAATTAGTTCATGTATTCCTTCTTTTGTTTTCTGATCCAGGATTAGAATTGTATGAGTTTTTTTAATATCTTGAATTCCTAAGTAACAAATCAAATAAATCAAAAGTATGATAAAAGAATTCAATTTCACATTTTAAAATTTAATCAAAAGTAATTTTCCTAGGTTATACTGTCAAATATATATATAAACTGTGGTCTCTTAGTGTAACAAAATGAGCACCATACTACATTTGTTTATTATCCATAAAGACTTTTTCAGAGAATTGGCAATCTCTGTGGTTACAGTGACCAAGCATCGTACTTTGGATCATTACCCTACTTGATATTTACGGTCATTTGTGAAGTACATAACCTTGCCTATGCAATGTAATCTTAGTAAATCTGAAAAATAATAAAGACTTAATTATTTTCCAACTATTGTACAATTAATAATGCTCAAGTCATCACAAAGAATACACTGTAATTAGCTTTTCATGAGAACTAATTTTTTGTGCATATAAATATGCTAAACAAATGTGATTATATTATCAATAAAATGTTCTTATTGAGAATATAAACAAGGTAGACAGATTCCTGCTATGACAAACAAAGAGATGTCTAAAATCAACAGAATCAGAATCAATAGAAAAGTATACAGCAGTCATCAAAGAAACTGAGATTATATTAAGGGGATACTTTAAAAATCTGTAGTAAATTAAAATCTAGAAGAAATGGCTAATTTCATAATATGTCTAAGCTCCCAAAGTTAAATCTGTAAGATATCAAGAAAGACCTCTATAATGAAAATTTTAAATCTCTGAAGATAATATGAAGAACATTAGAAAATGGAAAGACAGGACATGCAAGAAAAAATTATTCAACATTGAGTGCTAGAGAAGATGGAGAGATAATGAAAACTTGATTCACTATGAGTGTTATTTTAAACTGTTGCAGCTTCTTTGGAAACAGGTGTAGAGAATTTTCAAAAGGCTAAAAAAAAGTCTTCCATATGAATCAGCTGTAGTATTTATTGCCCTAAGCCAAAAGAACTCAATACCTTATTCCACAGATGTTTGCTCCAATATATTCATTGTTACTTTATTCACAGCAACTATGAAAGATAAACAACCCAAATGTCCATCAACAGACAAGTGATTTACAGAAGTACCGAATATTTAAGCCATGGTATTCAGATGTTCAGTTTTCATTCTGTTTTGCCATAACTTTTATTCCATTGAGGACTAATTTTGAGTCCCAGCTTTGTCATTTCTAATACTTGAAGCAAGGTTTTATGTCTCTTACAAGGACATTGGGTCCTTGCCATGACATTCTACTACAAAGCTTACTGCTGGTTTGTCTTATTCTTGGGATGCTTTGACATTAATCTTTGGGTAGAAAGAGTTTTTGCCCGTTTCCTTCACTGTAGGATTATTGTTTTTCCATTTGTAGTCAATTATTACTTTTATGGTACGTGGGGGATCTAGTATACTTTTTAAGTCTTCTTTCTCGTCAACATGTACACATTAAATTTATCACTTATCAGTAGCTCTTGTTTGAAAAAGTTATTACTGTCATATTTGCATAAGCTTGATTTCCCATTTTCAATGTACATTTATTTATTAAAAATTTACCAGTCTAAAACATATTATTTTTCCAATTTGTTTATTTTAAAAAACTATATCAGGAAGAATTCATAGCTCTTTATTTTATTTGGATTTTTATCTCGATTTATGTGTATGGACATACATACATTTGTGAATGTGCATGAGGATGACCATGCAGGCCAGAAGAGGACATTGGATCAAACCTTGGAGCTAGAGTTACAGAAGTTGGTGAGCTACCCAAATGGGTACTGCAGGGAATCGAACTCTGGTCCACTTCAAGAGCAGCAGGAGTTTTTACACTCTGAGCTTTCTCTCAAGCTCCTTTTAGGTAGCTTATAATGGTGAGTTATAGTTCAGTAATATAAATACTTTTCTAATATCTTCCCTTAGTGAGATTTAACTCATGTGTTCTTATGAAAATGTTCCATATTAAAATGTTCCTTTTTCTGCTTTAAGAAACAGAATAATCATCTAGAAATTTCTCTGCTACAAGTACCAAAGTGTCTGGATCCTTTTACTAAAGAACAGTGCTTTGAAATTAAGATTTGTTCTATGGTTTTGTAGATAGTTCTTATTGAAAAGTCATTGCTTCTCCAACATGTCAAGAGTGTTGAAAAATGTGTTCAGAGCCTGCAAGTCTTCACATTTCTATTTCTTGGAGAATATAAAATATTAGTAATTGGAGATGCTTTAATTTAGGAAGGTTGGTTCAATATATGCGTGCACTCGGTAAAGTTGATCACTATTAATAATTACAATCATTTCCATCTTATTAAAGGTATATCATTTATTTATTACTTCTGGAGAAAACCTCACAAAAGTTACTCTTTCCAAAAGAGAATAAAGATAAACCTCTTATTTTATTTTTTAATTATTTAATGAGAAAAGTTTTATTTAAATATAGAATTACTGAAGAAAAATGTCAAGAGAACAAATTAGCAGATTAATAAGCACACCTACAGATGCCAAGAGATTCATAAATGCTGAGGCTTATTCAGAGTGGGAAGGGAGTCATTTTAATGGAATAAAGAGTGTTCATCAAGTCTTGGGTTAGGGCTAAGTGCTATACCCATTTAAATATGTATTTTCCATAACCAAGCTTTTATTTACATATCCTTGCTCTCTCCTTTTGTCAAAAGAAGAACCAAGATGCAGAAAAATTAAGCAAAGCTATCAAAACTTAAACATCTTGGCAGATTGGCAATGGGAATGATAGAATCTCATCTGAAGCTATAACTTCTGGTCGTGACAGTTCAGGGCATGGGTTGAAAACTATGCTGATAAGCTGATGAAGAAAACATACATGTGTGTACAGCAGGTTTCTTTTCTTTTTATCTTTTAACATGTGTATTTATTCATAAATGGAAATGGCCTTTTAAGGCCATAGGCAAATGTATTTTTTCTGACTTCCTGGTGCTATTCTATATAAAATTAGCTTGAGTCATATTAAAATTCTTCCTATATCTACAGAGCAGTTGCATATTTGAAAAACAAATTTTTAAGTGAAGTATACAAATCTAAACTTTGACTCTAAGAAATCAGAGTGTTTGGGTTATACTCTGTGTCAAGGTGCTCAAATGATTTATCAATTCTGTAAATATTTAGTGGCAATGAACTTTAGTGCCTTGTAAATCCACACTGTGAGATGTATCGCCAAATAACTCAGTACTCTAAACTACACCCTGAAACATTACAACTTTATTGAAAACATAAATATAAAACACACTAAATATCATTTATGCTGATCAGTACATCTTAGCTAATAATTATTGCATTATAATAGAGTTAAGAATAGTATATCACTCAAAGTGCTTTTAATTTAAAGAGGAAGTAATCATGAAGTCATGCTGATAATTCTTTTTTTAATATCATGGTTTAAAGACATTTGTAAACACATAAATATGTATTGTGGTTAACTAAATCCACATCTAGGAAGGTTCATGATTATTTTAACAGAAACTACAAAGTTATAATCTACTGTATAGCAAGTATTTGTTAACTCAAGATAAAAGGGATCAGGCAAGGGAAGCAGGTGGCTAACTGTAGATCCTCACCTCTCCCTCGGATCCTGCAAATCAGGTCCCCAGCTTTCCTCCCTAGCTCTGTAACAGAACACCTATTGCAGCCTCCCTTCTCCTCTATGACCATCTCAAGTGGGTCACAAATATTTTCCCCTCCTAATTTCTTTTCCCCAATTCCTTGCTTTATGTCCAACCACAACTTCAGCGGGCACTCGTTGGGAACCCACAGGTCACTCCAGGCAAGAAGGCAGGTCCATCTTCATGTCTTCCTCCATTTCTTCAAGGCCAATCCTCCAGTCTCATCACAGGCTCTGTAATAGTTCTTCTGCTGTGGTCTACCTCATTCTGCATCCCTATTCCTAAGAAACTAAGCAGATGTTCATGGAATGCCCTGTTTTTTTTTTCTTCTTATAGAGCCTCTCACCCCTCACTCCCTTGGCCCAACCTTCCTCCCAATACACAGAAAGACATTTTACGAGGAACTCCAAGTGGCCACACCTGCCAGAATCCCAGAAAAACTTCCTACTTGAAAAACCACCACCCTAAAAAGACAAGACCAGTTATACCGTTTTCCCAGTCCCAAATGCCTACATGGCAGCATAGCAATACAAGAGAACAGTGACCTTCCCACAGCTTGCCTCCAGTATTACAAAATAGATGAAGCACAAGAAAACAGACCTTGAAACCTTGTTTGGCGGTTCTAGCAAGGGAGCATAGCTACTTGTATACACTTGACTGGAGAATGACCCATCCTCCTCTTTTGGGGGAAGGTCCTCCTCTTCTATGGAGAACCCATCAAAGAAAGGGAGGAGGGAATATATGAGCAAGAGAGGTCAAGGTCATAATAGAGAAATCTACAAGGACAAACAAAGCTCAGGGAAACTCATGATCTCTAGCCCCATAGCTGTAGAGTCTCCATGGGACCGAACTAGGTCCTTCATAGGTAGAAGACAGTGGTGAAGTTTGGGCTGTGGAAGACGAAGACCTGGTCAAAGGCATGGAAGATATTTTCAAAAAAATCATAGAAGAAAATTTCCTATCCTAAAGAAGGAGGAGATATTTACTAAACCATAATAAACATATATAACACTACCGTGTAGTGTTAGCACATACCTTTAATTCCAGTACTCAGGGAGTAGAGGCAGGTAGATCTCTGTGAGTTTGGGTTTAACCTAGTCTCCAACAGCCTCCAAAGCAACACAGAAACCCTATGTCAAAAAACTAAAAAAAGGAGCCGGGCGGCGGTGGCGCACGCCTTTAATCCCAGCACTCGGGAGGCAGAGGCAGGCGGATCTCTGAGTTCGAGGCCAGCCTGGTCTACAAGAGCTAGTTCCAGGACAGGCTCTAGAAACTACAGGGAAACCCTGTCTCGAAAAACCAAAAAAAAAAAAAAAAAAAAAAAAACCTAAAAAAAAGAGGAAAAAAGAAAATAAAACAAAAAAGAAAAACAAGCATATAGAATAGAATACCAACATAAACTGACAAGAAAAGAAAGTCCCATTGGCAAATAATAATCAAAACATTTGCAAAGAGACTAAAGAAAGAATAAAACAGCAAGAAAAAGACCAACTAATGAAAAAAAGCAGACACGCTAGACTTACACCTGATCAATTGAGACGCTAGTAGCTATAAGGGCCTAGATTGTTATGCTACAGACTCTTTTTTTTTTTTTTTTTTTTTTTTTTTTTTTTTTTTTTTTTTTGGTTTTTCGAGACAGGGTTTCTCTGTAGCTTTGGAGCCTGTCCTGGAACTAGCTCTTGTAGACTAGGCTGGTCTCGAACTCACAGAGATCCGCCTGCCTCTGTCTCCCGAGTGCTGGGATTAAAGGCGTGCGCCACTGCCGCCCGGCGCTACAGACTCTTAGAGACAACAAATGCCAAAGCAGAAAAACTTTCAGTCACAAAAGATGGAGAAAGATATAAGAAATTATATGATAAAATTACCAATGCTGCCACCATGGAAGCCAATAACAATACAGAAATCATCAAACTGCCCATTTATATATCACAACAGCAATGGCCCTAGTTCCAAAGTAAAAAAAAAAAAATACAGGATAAAATATATTTGAAAACAGGATCTATCCTACTGCATTCCAGAAATACAACTGAAAATCATGGAGACACATCACCTCAGGATAAAAGGAAGGAAAAAGATATTTCAATCAAATGGAAATAAGAAGCCAGCAACAGTGGAGTTGGTGCCTGAACTTGCCATCTACTGTATCAGGTTGGTGACTACCCTGTCATCATAAAGACTTTATGCAGCAAGTGATGGAAGCAGATGCACTGGGCCTAGCTCTGGGAGTCTTGTTGAGAGGGAGGAAGGATTATACAATTGAGCCAGGGGATCAAAGTCATGATGGAAGGACTCACAGAGATAGCTGACCTGCATTTGTGGAGTTCAAGGACTCCAGATCCAAAGTTAGGGAGCCTGCATGTGACCAAACTAGTCCCTGTGCATGTGTGTGACAGTTGTGTAGTTTGGTCTGTTTGAAAGGTTTCTGAGTGTGAGATCAGACATGACTCTGGATTTTAGCTGGCTTTGGGAGCCTGTTCCCCAAGATGGATTATCTTGTCTAGCCTTTAGACAGTGGTAGGAGTTTGGTCCTGCCTCAACTTAATGTGCCATGCTATATGGTATGGTCAAGCCCATGGGAGACCTGTTCCTTTCTGAATGGAGACAGAGGAGAAGTGAGTGAATGGGGAATTGGGGATAGATGGAATTTTGGGGGGAGGGAACAGGAGTTGAGGATGGAGATTTAAGGCAGGGCAATAGGGCAAGCACAAGCAAGCACAGGCATACTCAAAATGAATAAGCAAAATTGACCAAAATAACCTGTAAGTGGACCAAAAGCACAGTAGCTAATGATGCCCACCTTTAGCCACTCACAAGCCAGCAGCGACCACCAGTTTCATAAGGACCAACCAAAAATATTCCTGCAGCTGCTTAAAATTTCCCTAACCCCATAAAAATCCCTGACCTTTGTACAATAAAGAGCTTCTGTTTTGTAATCTCTTGGAGTTTGTGTCTCTGCCTCTGCATCTTCTCATCCCCTGACCCCCAGGAAATGGGGATTGCACAACAGGCAGCAGCAACAAGCCTACAACAAACTGGTACCCAGCACGAATGGACATTTTTTTGCACTTGCTTTTTGGGTCCTCCTCACCCTCTTTTGGGCATTTTTCTTTCTTGCTTGCTGCCCCAGCTGCTGACCCTGTCCTGACTCTCTGCCTGTGTCCTGAGTTTACACCCTTCAGCTGTTTTCACTGGATCGTCCTCTATTTTTATTTTCTAAGCCCTTGGTGAGTAGGGGCTTTCTTTCCTGTAGTTTCATTTTGTTTTCCTTCCCGTTTGTCTTCCTGGTTAGGAACTTTCCATCATGGCTCAGTTGGTCCTGGTACGTGCACATAAGGTCTTACCACACAGGAAATAGAATCAATAAAAGACCCTCTGACAGACACTTTTCACCTGGAGACACTGTGAGCATACAGCTGCAGCTTAACAAACCAGAGAAGTTCCTCACTACGAGCAGCACAGTTAGTTGTCTGAGAACACTACTTTCCCCTTTCCCTTCTGTCCTGTCCTTGTTCTTGTGGCCTGACAGCAACTGACAACTTTTGATTAGGATCACTCTCTGATAGAGTCTGAAGGCTCTCTTGCTTAATGGCGAGTCCCAACTGCTCTTTGGAATGTTAACTGTTGGCCTTCCTCTGCTAGTCTCTTTTCTCAACTAATCCAGTTAAGTGAACACCTATTAAGGGCTATTAGGGCAGTGGCAAGTCTGTTAATTCATGGAAAGGCTTTGGCCATTTGACTGTTGTTGAATCTGCTTTTCCTTCCAGGATTAGAATGTTCTCCACAAAGGGAAGCTACTTCCACTAGCTTGACCCTGGAGCTGAGCACCGAGACAGAGATGAAGTTGTTGCTTCTCACCCCACGACTTTTAGCCACTTTCTTCTTTCTCAATAAAATATTTGTAAACAAATCTCAGAATACATTCAAAAGTCCATCAACCATAATCAAGTAGGCTTCATCCTAGAAACTCTGGGATGGTTTAACATATGTATGAGCAAACAGAAAGAAAGAAAAAAAAAACACATGACCATCTCATTAGATATAGAAAAGGACTTTGGCAAAATCCAGCACTCCTTCGTGATTGAATTCCTTCAAAGTTTAGGGATGGAAATGACATTGATCACCATTTTAAAAAGGTCATTTGCAGCAAACACATAGTAAACATCATCTTAAAAGAAATGAACTAAAATCAAGAACAAAACAAAGCTGTCATCTCTCTGCACAGCAATTCAATGTAGTACTTAAAGTATTAATTAGAGCAATAAGAAAACTGAAGGAAAACAAAGAGATACACATTGTAAAGGAAAAATATGAAAGTATCTTTATTCTCAGACAGTAATATTGTATACTTAAGTGACCTGAAAAAATTCCACTGGGAAAATCTACATAGCTGATAAAGTAAAGTAGCTGAAAACACAATTCACAAAAAGCCCATCCTCTCATATAGGAATGGCAAACGGACTGAGAAAGAATTCATTAAATTAAGATCATTCAGAATACCTTCAAATAATATAAAATACAACAGGGTCACTCCAAACAAGCAAGGAAATACTTGTAAAACAAAATAGTAAAGACATTGAAGAAATTAACTGAAGAATATATCAGAATATAGAAAGATCTCTCATGATAATTGATCAATATGACTACTAGAGTAAAAATGACCATTCTACCTAAAGAACAGAGGTTAGGTATAGAGAAAGGTACTAGAGAGTACAGGTCTCATTAGGAAAAGGAAAAAAATAGTTTTGGATAGATGGGCAGGGTTTTGAATGGAGGATCAGAGGAAGGAGGATGAAAGGGAGGATAAAGAAGGGATCATGGGAAAGACGGCTAAAATTAAGGACCATTTGAGGAATAGTAAGGAAACCTAATCCTGTAGAAGATTCCTTATATATGAAGACAACACTTACACAATTTATTGAACACTGAGAAGACAAGCTGGTATTTATAAAGACTCTTCACCCTATGTTTCAAGGTTTTGTTACAGGAATGCACTCTACGTTTACCAAATGGATATATAGATGTCAAGCCAGAAACCCTCTAATAGACAGTGATGCAAGACAGGCTAGGTCAATGATGGGATGAAATTAGTGAGATGAGCCAACAGATTTGACTTTAGGTCCAACCACAAGTTGCAACCCATATATTGCTTGAGAGATCAAGATCCAGAGATTAGTTAGCGTTAAGAACTTAGGTAAAACCAAATTCAAGTTTGAAAATAAGGCAATGTTGCAATAAAATGATTCCTGACATTCTGCTATATTCATATAGATCAGTGCCTTGCTCAGCAAGCACCATGTAAGCTTCCTCCTATATCAGATGGAAACAAATGCAAAGACCCATCACTAGACATTATTTTGAGAGTAGAGAACTTGGAATTCTAAGCCTTAAATGGGATGTCTCTAAGCAATCCATTCCTTTAGGGCTCAAGAAACCCTGGGGGAGAGGAGGCTGAAAACCTGTAAGAGTTAGAAATTCCTAACGATCAACATGCTAAAGCTCATATGAACTCACAGACACTGAGGCTGCTGTCACACATGTACTGCATAGGTTTGCACCAAGTCACCTGCATATATATTGTGGCTTCTAGTTTAATGTTTTAAATCCATTTCCTGTGAGTGTGTATAAGTAATTCTCTAATTTTCAGGGACTCTCTCCCTTCTCTTGAAATTTGTTGTTTAACTTCAGTGTAATAGTTTGTTTTTTATTATATTTTAATTATTTTACTTTATTATTATCCCTTAGATGCCTGTTTGTTTTGTAATGAGAGACAGAAATGATGGTGTGGAACTGAGAAGAGTACAAAGAGTGGAAACCATAATCAGAGTATTTTATGTAAGAAAAAAACAATCTCAATAAAAGAAAAAATGATACTGTTTTATTTTTGTAGAAGAGCACACTAAAGTAAAATAAATTGAATTTTATGGTAAACAAATGAGCTGAAGAAAATATTTGACAGTACTGTTCCTGGATACTTATGCTTGTACATCTTCAGAGATAATTTTGGGTAAAATATTCCACATATTCCGATACACTTGAGAAATATTATGCTTTCTCACTACTTTTATAATTGAAGCAAAGTATTTTATGAAACATCTAATTGTCTTCTATCAGAAGATATTAATTAGAACATTAATTTAAACCACACTTTAATGTGATTTACACTACATAGTTATATTGCAACACAATCTTTTTTCTAGAGAGAAAAATTTAGTTCATAAACATTGACTAATAATTTTGAATTACAGTTAAAATGATGCTTATCCTAAAACATTTATTTTTCTATTGCTTTAATATCTTTTTATCAGCAATTCTTGGAATCAATTAAATAGTGGCAAAATAGGGAGCAATAAAATGAAGCTACGTTGCTAGAGCAGTCTATGATTTTCATAAACTGAAAATATAAGTGGTGTTATCTAAGTATACTACTTTTCATTACCAGAATTGGAAAAAAGACTCAATTAACACAAGAATTTTTAAGTTTCAGTTAGAAGGAGCAAGAAGAACTTATTTTACTTGTTCATGAGTGAAAAGGTCAGAAAACACAATTTAACATCCTTATACAAGTGAAATGATTATCATGGTGGTTAATGCACCTTCAGGAATCAGATTCCTATGCAGCTACTGGCATCTAGAAGAGAACCGTGATGCCTCCAAATCTAAAATCCTCAAAGAAAAATAACACTATCAATGATTATATACACATCTGTCTAGGAGGAATATTATCAATAAGCAAAACATTGTGAATCCCATTCATATGTTCAAGGGGAGCAAACTGAGTTAGGCAGGCTACTGAAACGCAGATCCTCACACACTTGTGTAAAACAGCTGGTAACCAATGGCTTCTCACCAGGAAAGTTCATATCGGTTGTTTCGCCCCTTATGCACATTGTGTAGCACTATTTAAGAGATTTATCATTTGAGAGAGTTGTGTTTCCTACTCTTCATATGGGATTATCATGGCCTCTTTCCTTTCTACTGACTAAGTCCACTTAAGCTTTTATCATTAAACCTGAAGGCCTCTTTTAATTGAACTAGAACAAATACATTGACATTAATCATATTTCATGGAGGCAGTCATCCAGTATGTCAGTGAGAGCAGTTGTACTAGCGGCCTAGCAAATTAAGGGCCTGTAAAATTGATACAAACCTACACAAAAGACCTACCTACAGTGTTCACACCACAGTGAAACAATACCCATGTTTGCCAAATTTTCCATATTGTACTCCAAAAGGAAAGCATCTTCTCTTTCCAGAGGTGGGGAGGCTGTTTTGCATGTTAGTCTGTTCTAACTGAGATGGTTAATATTCTTCTTCCCCCAGGTTTATTCTAATATCGTACCTTGGAATGAGTTCCTTTATATGACTACTCCATGACTTCAGTTCCAAGCCCCTCATTTCTCTGATCAAAGTGTGCCTTTTCACAGTTAATTTGTAACAATAAATGGTAAATGTTTATGAGTGATACTATATTACTGACCAAAACCAGGGCACTACTTACAAGGAACCTATGTTCCCCTAGGCAATGGACAGCTACATCCTGAGGACATTAACAAAAGGGAAATATGGATGTCACTTCTGATGTAAGTATTTGCTTCTGGGAATGCAACCTATAGAAAAAAAGAGGGTACCCATATCATGAAGTTAAGAGCACACAAGAAATAAACACAATGCTTGTAGTTTTTGCTGAATAAACTGAGAAAGAAATGCATTTTGGAAAAAAATTCTACTTAGAAAATGAAATTAAAGAAACCATTAGACGATAGCTAGATGTAGAATTCTAGATAAAAGTCTATAACAAATATATAGGTTTGGATTAATTAATGTGTATTCTTTAGTCAAAATCCTGATATATGTAGTCAGCTACATGCTTCTGATTTTAGAGCCACAAGAATAATGATCTATATACCATCTTATTTGTAACAGTTTATCCCAACTTAAATGATAAACATGAATGTATTCTGAAAAGAGGGAAACACATATTTTATACAGCAATAACTATGATGTTTTCTATTTCCATTCTTCACCATTGTCTTCTTCCTTACTTCTTTTTGTTTATTTATCCTCTTTTCCATCCCAAGTTGTTTCTTGTTGAATTTTACTCTTACCCTTGAAATAAATTAATCTATTCACTGATTATTTTATATTTACCAGTTTCATCTTAGAACTATAGTTTTTAAGAATAGTTTGAAATCGTATGACAGATATCTTAATTTTCATTTGTTAATGTCTTTATTTTGTCAACATATGTATTCAGAAACACTGTATATGTTAAGGCTGTTTTTGTTGCCATATCTGATACTTAAAAGTGTTCAAAGAAAATCTTAACACTTATATTATTAATTCTTTGAGAAGTTCATACAATCATATTTTGATCATAGTCACCCTCCTCCACAACACCCATCAGCCCATTCAATTCTCATGCAACTTTGTTTCCTTATATTTAAAAAAATTCATTTAGTCCTATTAGTGCTAGTGATATATTTTTACTCTTTGTTTGTTCACTGAAGTATTCTCCAATTACTAGAGTAACTCTCTTATAAATTAATTCTCTCTGTCGTGAATAATAATAGCTCTTCCTCTAGGGGTGAAGATATGTGATCAGATCCCTGCTTTATGTTGGAATTCTGTCTTGCTTGAGTTTGCCCAAAGCTCAACATCCTACCCTTTCATTGTGGTCAACAACTGCCTCTGGCCCTTTGTGTTTTCTGTTTCCCTTCTGTATTGATTGGAACCTAGAAAGGAATGAATAGCTGTCTCATGGGGAAGATAAATGAAAATCTATTGATATAATAAGTCATTATGACTCTTAGGGGGGTACCAGTAGCAAGATTTTCTCCTAGAACCTCTTACCAATGGAGGGCCACAGGTTATTGACCCTGGTAATGGTGTCAAATAAGGGTTCCATTTTATAGAGTAGCCCTTTGATCCAGTCAACAAGTGCTTGGTTAATTCTGTGACATATGGGCCACTATTTTATCAGTTTGTGTATTGTAACATGATGCTTACTTTTAGCAGCATTCACAACCCTTTCCAGAGTATGAAAGTTAATCAATAGAAATGATGTCTTCTAATCAACATCAGCTTAAGGCTCTATGATTCAAATATATCATGTCTTCATTAATACGGTCTTACCTTCAAGTTCTAGAAGGCAATCAGGAGCAATATTAAAAACTCATAAAGTTTTAGGGTCTATGGGACATCACTGGCTAGTCCCTCTTAAAGAAGTAATCATTGGGAGTTTTAATTTGTGTGTCTGTTCAATCTAATCAGGATATCATTTCTGCCATGGGGCCTTTTAATTTGTACCTGTGCTGTCTAATAGGAACATCATTTTCTACTTACAGGGAAAGTCAATTTAAACCTTTTTATATATGCCTATGCTAATGTTTTAGGAAGTTCTGAGGTAGTAGTTTTTATTATGTCTTTTAAAGAAGGCATTTATTGTTAATTATCCTTCCTGACATTTGCCCCTCTAGCCTGCCAGTCTCCTTCCCACTGCATTTTGGCCTTCATTTCATTATTCCCTTTTCTCTCTTTATATCACTATGTTCTTTCTTCTCTCCTTGAATAGATATTCTACATTAACAGTTATCCATGTGCTTACTTCTTTGAATACTCCAAAAGAAACTAATATATCTAAGGTTCTAATGTTAATATCTACAAATGTAAAAAAATATGCTATGCTTATCTTTTGGGGTCTAGGGTACTTCCCTCAAGATGATTGTCTCTAGTTCCATCCATTTACCTGCCATTCCTAATTTTATTTTTTAAAGCTTAATAATATTTCATGGTATAAATACAACACAATTTTTTCATCTGTTTATATGTTGATAGGTATCTAGGCTATTTCAGTTTCATGAATAATGTTAATTAAGTAGCAAAACATCACCCGTCTCTTCAGTAACATACAGTCTTTTGGATATATGACTAAAAGTGGTATAGGTGTGTTGTGTGACAGTTATAATTCTAGCTTCCATAAAAATCTCTATTCTGATATTCTTAGTGGTTATATAAGTTCGTATAACCTCTGAGAGTGAATAGGTGTTCCACTTTCCCCAAATCAATACTAGAATTTGTAGTCATTTGTTTTTATGGCGTTGGTCATTTTAACTTGAGAAAGAAGTATATATAATTTACATTTTCTGTTTGGCTTAAAATGTTGAGAATATTTTAAAAGTATTTCCTGGCCATTGTATTTCATCATTTGTGTTTTCTCTGTTTTGTGTTAAGCTTTATTTTTTTTTTTAGTTTGATGGTTTATATGGTTTGTATTCTTGATTTATATAGATTTGTGTTTTTCTTTTCTACATAATAACCCTTCATCAGATGTTGTTGGTTTCATACTCTTCAGCAGGCTACCTCTTCACTTGAGTGATATTGACCTTTGCTGTATGGAAGCTGCTTAATGTCATGTAGTTTCATTGATCAACTGTTGGTGATGCACTTTGGTCTTGCTTAGAAAGTCCTTTCCTGTGTCTGGAGATTTAGTCATGCTGTAAACTTTGTCCTGTGCCAGGTTCAGTTTACCTGGTGTGCTGACATCCTGGATCATTTAAAATTCAAAGTTTATAGGATAAGGAATATATAACTTGTTGTATTCTTCTATACATAACTATGCAGTTTGTCCAGAATCTTTTGTTAAAGAAATAGATACTGTAGCAAAGGTAATCAGCAGTAACACCATTGCAAACTTTTGCTCTCCTATCTCAATCAGCATACCTTACCCCTATATTTAAGGACTATCCTATCTATCTACACACAGTAGAAGAGACATTTGGGAACAATACAAATATAAAAACTTTTTATATCTCATCATAACAAGTAATATATAACTGTTTTGCCTAATGTTAGCTTTTCAAATTAACTCTTAGTATGGGGGCATCTTATGCATTTTAATCAACATTTTCGTAATTTTTTTCAAATTAATATATAAATACTCAATTTTTCCATTATATTTCAAACTAAAATGTTGACCAATATATAAGTATGAACCAACTAACTAAAAACATAACAGATGTAAGAGCCCTTGGTTTTATTGGCTTGCCTGGTCTATCTAATCTCAGAACACAATTACAAAGAATATACACGGCATCATCAAAAATGGTCCCAAATCCCTTTAATTCTGGACATCATTTCTATCAATTATAGCTGCATATAGACCTTTTGTGTTAAATAGGTTAAACATTGCCTAGAGGATTGAAAATACAAGCATTAAACATTTTGAATGTTAGCAACTGTCATGTCAAAATGCATTACATGCAAAGCTAGCAATCCAGAAATATGAGAAATGATTAAATGGTAATCTAGAACAGTGTTCTTTGGGGAAAGGAATGTTTTGTGCCATCTTAGCTTTTCCAACACTCCAACCACTCTGCCATTGACTGACTGCCTTTGTGCCCTTTGTCTGGTTTTGATCTTTTGCTCATAGGTGAACAGAATAGATGGAACTCAGCAACAAACACTTAGATTTACTGTAAATCCTTATCCTGTATAGAGATGGCAGTAAAATCATAAAACTGTTATCATATATTTTGCATTTTTGCTTGGATTTAAGCCATCACAACAACCACTCCACCGCTATTATGCAATTAGGATGCTGATACCTCACAGAAGGCTAACTGAGATTATGAAGAGACAATTGTTTGGCTCATTATAAAGTCAGATGTGGTCTTTGGCATTTGAGTGGACAGCAGAGACTTTGACATTCACACATGGCTCATTAAGAATGAATTTGAGTTTGGCCTTTTGCTGCACTTAAAACAAAACATCTATATAGAGAAAGAGCTCTTTGAAAATGCCGATACAATCTCTGAAACACAGATAGCAGTAATTTAAGATGAAGGTATCACACCCCAGGCGTTTGCCATGAAAAGCATACTGAATGCCTTAAAATTGTGAAGAAAACAATGAAGCGTCCCCAACTCCTATTCAGTTTATGTTTCTTGTTCCTAGTGACAAATACACAGACTTGTACCATTCCTCCTAAGCATTGCCATGTTCTAAAGCTGTCACTCATGTAGTCTCACCACGGGGTCATGTTCACAGCACTACATGGTAGTTAGTAGTCATGTACATTTTATTTTAGAGCTCAACTGATCCAATTTGTGCAAGAAGGAATGCTGAGACATAAAGCATTTTCCTACCTTGGATTACAAAGTAAATTACTCTTTGATGATAAGGGAGCTTGGCAATATCTATTAAAAGCAGTGCGCACAATTTGCATCACATGCTTCTTGATCAGTTTTGTGCTTCATTTAACATGCAAAATTTGTATTGCTTCTGATGCTTTTCATTTTCTGTGTCAAAATAAAAAATGCTTTAAAGAAAATTTGAACGGCAGTTCCATTAAATTTCAAACAAGGGGATGTATCAGTCAATTAAATTGCTGTGAGAATTCAAAATTTTAAAAGTAATGGTGTTTGTGGTTTCTCTACATCAAAAGTATATATCAAATCAGGTGAAAGAAATACAACATCCAGGCTTGTTTGCTATGCTGAAAGTTATGAGCTCTTTAAACTCTGAGTTATGTTTGTAGAAGCAAATGTGATGCCCAACAATAGAGTATATCTTTCCCATATTCCATGGATAACATGACCCAAGGGAAGTTTTTAGAGCTTGAGTGATACTGAGTCACAGAAAACTGTTCATGTGGCCTTAAACTTCTGAGGTATTAACTAGAGGAATGAAATACAAAAAAATCCATAAACAAAATAATAGACAAAATGCATCCTTCTATGCAAATATTTGGAGATGGAATCAGTATTTGACTCCCTTTATTATAGATGACAGTGAAGGATAGGTATAATACCAGGAACCTTCCAAAAGGGTGACTTAAAAACATAAATCCCAAACTGCATCCTTACCAGAACAAATCTGTACTCTGCTTTCTTTGTACCTGCCTTCATTATTCTTCACATATAGAAGATACCCAAATAGATATTTTAATGACTAATCATACCTTTGGAGTTTTGCAGCTTTGTGAAAGCTTTTTAAGCTAAAATATTGTGACCAAGCCTGAATGAAATAAATATGATTCAAGAAGAAAATAATAAAAGCAGTTACATAGCTATTATCACAACGTATAAATCAAAGAAAAATGCTCTCTAGATACATACAAAATTTAAAATCAAAAGTTCATTTTTAAATCAATAAAATAGAAAGAATCGTATTTACATTTTCTAATTTCAAATTAATGAACACTAAGTATAAAAATAGTAAGATTTTTTCTAAAATATAAATACATGAGATTTAGATAGTACATGTGTATTGAAACAAACTTTAAAAATTACATTTTGAAACAACTTAAGGAAATATACTGAGTGTAATTGCCAATGAAAAATGAACTTCTTTTATACACTAGTTCTATAGAGTAAGGAAATCTATCATTAATTATGTGGTAAACGTTCTACTTTGCTTTGTTTATTATTAGCAGAACACAGTTGCTTGCAGAACTCAGGGAATGTTGGGATTGTCACCTGAAATTACAATTGTCCAACTTCCAGAGACCAATAAAATATGGACATCTTTAGATATCTCTGAATGTTTTCTAACTTTTGGAAGCTCTAGCAAGCATGTTTGTCCATTTGTCATTGTTACATAATATTGCCATTTACAAAATTCATGCTCTAGGACAACAAAACAAAACTATCAAATAATATCATGATGTTTTAAATAAATTAACAATTTTGAGCTATAGCTATCCCTGGAAACATGAAGACCAATGACTAAAGGCAACACACACACACAAAGACAAACACACATGACAAACATACATATGCACGTGTACTTCTCCAATTATCACTAAACTAATAATTAAAATATCATTTTTATACAAACTAGCACATGTGATTATTTAAAAATTAAATAAAACAAGCTTTTCTTTTTCTCAGAAATTCATGCATTTTGAATGTAGCTAGTGACTTCATTTATCTTGCTGCTTATCTCTGGAGAGATATGTGCTTGCAGAACACCTACTGATCACTTCTCACATTCCCACACTGTACTTGATCTTCCACAACCCCCAAACACTCAAGAACACACCAGGGAAAAGTTCTTTTGTTTCCAAACCCCTTTGTTTCCAAAAGTGAAGTCAAAAAGTGATCTTTCCAAAATAATTGACATCACATAACAGTTTATAGTAACTAAATTTTCTTCTATGAGTATTCTTTCTGCTCTCAGTCCTATCCATAATATCCCGTGGGTTGAGGTGAAGAAAACAGAGTGGTAGTTGAAAACAAATTCTACAGTGCTATATATGTAGCTATTTCTCAAATCAGGGGTTAAGCTGATTCTTAGCACAGAAGACAGAATTTAATTTTAAAATTGATAGTACCATTCACTTATAATACATTAAAAAATTCCATAAAACTTCAGTTGAGAAACAACACTAAAGGTTGATGCTCAACTTTCTATTCCCACATGCATTTGCCACATGTTTATATACATTCCTGAAAAAAATGCTTCTCATACTTCAGATTTGACTTCTAGAAAAATCTTTGTCTCAGTTCTCCAACAAGGGAGTCTTGTTTACTGAATGAATACAGAAAATGAGTATAATAAATGAGTATACTTGTTTACTGAATGAGTACAGAAATGAGTATAGTAGAGTGAAGAACTTGGATGCTGAAGAAAGTTTAGTACTGGCCATAGGATGTCAAGAACCAACTCCAACAGCAGGAAGAGTCTCTGTAGGGTAGTGCTGTGTTGTATTTGGCTGAATTAGAACCCGAGAATTTTTATTCACCGCAGAGAAGTTTAGCCTTCCTGGTAGATCATCACAGTCCAGTCTTTTACCTCCAGCGATGTTGGCCAGCCACCTATGCTTATTCTCATAGTGAGAACTAAAGTCATTTCTCATCAAATCCCTTAATAGATATCTCTACAACTCATTATGTTTATTGTAAATAAGATGCCAGGAAGTAATAAAACACAAAAAATATAAAATGCATTATCATTTGTATTAAATCTCAGGGTGGTACTTTTACATTAAACTATGTCTTTCAGAAAATGTTTTTTACATTAAATAGATAGAGCTCAAAACAATTTTATTTAATAATTATACTTTCATGAGTATGTAAAATAAATGAAAAAGAATAAATTATGTGGGGTTTTAGAGTATTAAAGTATACTTCCTATAATTAAAATACACTACCCAAAGGAGCACAAAGAAAAAAATTGTAAAAATAATCATTTTAGTGAAGAATGAAAGCTGATATTCAAGCATTGCATCTTTGAACTCAATTAAAGAATTAATTTATCAACTGTGAAATTACATATTTTAAGACCTCCACCTAAAATACATTTACAAACACCAACCTAAGTGCTGTGAGTAAAAAAACTGAAATCCTTGTCTTTGGTCAAGGGAGTCCAAGAGAGACTCAAAACCGTGTGGGCTTTTGCCTTTGCCATTTTTGCTTTCCAGAACTTAAAGACAAGACCCTGCTAGGGAACTCACAACATGTTCTGGAGGAATTAAACTACAGATGACCTGGAAGAATCCTTTCTAAGGACTAGCTATCACAGTAACTATCCAAAGGGGTAAAGCAAGTTGCTAAGGAAGAGAAGCTATCAGGCTTGAACCTGTGCACTGCCATTTTTGTAAAATAAAATGATTTATAACTATGCTTTAAATACTTCTACCCAAAGATTTCATTAAAGAAACTTTTTTGTAATACATTAACAACTATTTCATAGATCTGAAACTTCTCAAAATGCAGTGCTTAAAATCCTGTGAGTTTCCCAAGTCAATTAATGTATCTACAAGTGGCAATACCTATGGCTCAGGGAGCTTTAGAGAAGGGGTGGGGAGATTGCCAGAGCCAGAAAACAGAATGGCTTATACTAGATAACCAGTTCCACTCATGACAGGGATGCTGAACTCCTAACACATCAAAATATTTTCCTACACAAGAAGTGTGCAAGGACCATGCAAGTTAAAAAAAAAAAACAAAACAAAGCTGAGGATTATCTCATAATGCTCCATCACTAGATGGAGTGCT
Source organism: Arvicola amphibius (assembly GCF_903992535.2). Classification (NCBI taxonomy): domain Eukaryota; kingdom Metazoa; phylum Chordata; class Mammalia; order Rodentia; family Cricetidae; genus Arvicola; species Arvicola amphibius. Next base: position 125,533,247 of record NC_052053.1, read on the forward strand.
ACAGGCAATCAGGGGCTGCTGAGTGAAAAAAAAAACATCAGTATTTCATGAACAAAATTATTTACAGATGTGAAACAATAAGAGAAAAAGAGGTCATGAGTTTAAAAGGCAGCTGGGGGATATAGGAAAAGTTAGGGGAAAGAAATTATGTAAACATAGTCCTTCTGTATGAAACCCTCAAAAATAAAATGTGAAATAAAACAGTTTATATTTCTATCATTGAATATCAGTACAGATGTGGATAATTAAATCTTTTTTTTTGCTTCAGAATTCTTGTTTGTAATATGTTAAAATGAACTCTTTGAAACAACAGAATGATTGAGTTCATTTGCGATATTAAAATGAAGATTATATCCTTTGATGGGACTGACATAAATTGTACAGTAAGTGTAGTTTTGAAATGAATGAGTAGAGTCAAGAACTGTCATGTGCCACTTAGGCAAGGATCATAAAACCAACTGGTTTCTTTGTTTTTGTAGGTTCACCCAGAAATGTTTTTTTGATATTCTAAACCACTTATTGATGAGGGCAGACAGTGAGTCTGGGTTCTCAATCCCAAGTGTTAAGGAAAAGATACCTAGTTTTGGATAGCTATTCACCAATTTACACAGCCCTGATCTGCTTCATAGTTTCCTCTTCCTGACAGTATATGTTAATCCAGTGAATAATTCTGTCTTGCATACGGAGGACCACCAGCATTCACGTTAGCATTCACTGTCAACGTCAATCTAGAATTACCCGAGAAATGGGGAGAACTCTGGGGATGTCTATGGATATGTTAGTTAGTGTTGCCTGTCAAGTTGACACAGTCTCGAATCAACTGAGAAAGGAGTATATAGGAATTAACAAGATCCTGTTGGCCACTGGGTGTCTGTGGAAGATTGTCATGATTGGTAACTGAGGTGTGAAGACCCAACCAGTACTTGTCAATATTTCATTGGCAAGTCTCCGGACTGTGTGAGGGAAAGCTATCTGAGTAGTAAGCCAGGAGGAATTTAGTCACTCTCTACCCTTGACTGCAGATTTGACACTTGATTTTCTGCCATAATTTGTAATAATTAAAACTAGCCTAAAATTGTAGGCCAAATAAATTCATTTCTAATTTTTTGTCATACTATTTGCAACAGTAACAGAAATGAAGCAAAAGAAGGGAGATCATCTGGATTTTGTCAAATGGTGTAGTAAGGGATACTGAAATTAATAATAATAATAATAATAATAATAATAATAATAATAATAATAATAATAAATCAGAGAGATAAACTGAGCAGTGGCATCCATGCATTCATCTTCCTGTCTCCTTATTGTGGATATGAATCACACCTTCAAGATCCTGCTGACATGAATTTCCCAATACAGTGAACTGTACCTTGAGCCATCAACAAAAGCAAACCCTACCTCTCTTCTCCTGTGTCATGGAATTTTATCATAGCTTCAGGAAAACAAGCTGAGAAAAATGCTTAAAGAATAAGGGATAGAAAAATGGAAATCTTCGTTCCATACCCTAGACAGAAATCCCTATTGTGATAAAGACATTGCACTATTTTAAGGAATACTTGGTTGGTTTTTGCCTGATTTTAATTCACTATTTGCTCATTAACATATAATCTTATTTTAATATATTACTTATTTGAAACCATTTACAAAAATATTTTGCACCATGATTTTTAACACCTGTTCTAATTATAACAGTAGGAGTATCATATGAGCTTTTTCTTGTAGTTGAATCATAAGTGCTGTGCTGCCATCACCAAGTGCTTTATGTGCCTGAGACTGCCCAATGTTTGCTTTTGTTTTGTTTTTAATCTAAGTAGCAACTTAGTCTATGTACTGGAAAAAATGACTCTGTTTTTTCTCATTTACCCTTTGATAGATAAAATATCAATCCATAATAGGTGAATACCTATTAATAGGTATAGAAATACGATTAAATTTCTTCCTAGTTTACAAAATGTCTCTGCCTGAATATATTCACAGGACAGTTTCTTGTTTTCTATGTTGATAATGAAGAAAATAAAAAATAAGCAAGTTCATTTGATCAATGATTTTAATAAATATTAAAAAATGATTAGTAGCTACAAATCTCTGACACTTCTCTCAGAACAAATAGGGCATTTGACCTGGATTCTGTTTCTGTCTAATAATCCCATCACCTTCATAGACTTTAGCAGTGTTCACGGGTTTCCATTATGTTCATGCCTTTATTTATCTATTATTGTTCCTGACCTTAAATCTATTTATCTATTTAACTTTATCTGTTGCAAGTAAGGCAGTTTTCAATATAGATCTATATTTCTTAACTTAAAAGTTTTTCCTTAAAATTTTCAGTTGTATACAATTCAATGCTTACTGCTCCAATTCATTTCACATTTATGACTTTGCTTAAACTTTGGTTCTCTCTCACTGGAAGTGAAACTTATTTATTAGCACGCATTATAGTATTCTTGTGGCTTTCTAAATATTTTTCACTTATCTTATTTTATGATCTCCATAGACTTTACCTAGGACTGTATTATTTAAAACCCTTGCCCATTAATTTGTCAGTTGGCAAACTTTAATTTGCTAATTTACTTTCCTTATTCATGTGTCCGTAGAAAAATATGATGTACTCTCCTTGTAATAACAAACTGCTGAGTAACCAGTATCTAAGAGGAGAGATTTACCTTTGATCATTATTAAGGAAATTGGAGGAAATACTGGAGGCAATTAGAGAAGTAAAAGGTATATTTTTAAAATTGCCACACACACACACACACACACACACACACACACACACACTACTGTAGAGAAAATATAGCTAACGAAAATATTAAATATTCCATTCAGGCTTTCTGCTGCATATATTTATAGATCATATGAAGGATCCAAATATAATCCAGGATTAGACAAAGATAAGCTGGTATTCAAAGTATGTGGGGTCAGATATTTTTAAATGAGTTTTCCAAGGCTCTGTGGAAATTGGACCTTGTAAAAGTTGTGCCTTCAAATACATTAGATGATCTCCTTTATCTTGAGGATTTGTGTCTTGATTTCCAGTTAAGTTTTTAGAAGGCACTAAGAAAAAGATATGTTTAAAGTAAAGAAGATAGGGGAAAAGATTTTGGAATCTAACCAAAGAGAGAACACTGGAAGAATAAGTGGGGCATTTAAAAGCCTTCCAGATAAAAATTAACATCAAAAACAGAAGTCAACCAGGTGTGTGATTCTGCTCTGTAGTTCCAGCACCAGAAGGCCTAGGCTGGATGTCTGGAAGTTCTGACTGGAGTAAGCAACATACTGTGTTCTATGACAAGCCTGACTATAAAGTAAGACCATGTCTCAAATACAAAACCAAAATCAGACTAAAGAATTATAGCTAGATAAATCTGTGTGTTTATGAATCTTTTTTTCAAGACCAGAGATGATACAAGGAGGGCCATACGTTTGGTACAGAAATAAAGTCAGCAAATCAAAATTAGAGATGTGGGACCTCATGAAATGAGCTAGGAAATGTTGCGTTATGGTTGGCTTTCATGTCTACTTGCCACAAATAAGAAACCCCTTCACAGGGAGTCTCAAGAAAAGAGTTGCCAGATTGTGTTAACTGAAGCACCAAGTGTTGGTGGCACATACCGGTAGCAACCTCAATTTATAAAAATGGCAATGCAGAAGGAAGATCGTTCACCTTTTCCTCACTAGGACTTATGCCTCCTTCTGGGGTTGACTTAACCTGTTGTTACTGCTGCTGATTTCTTTGCTGATTCTACAACGAATGTTCCCAGGCAATCTCTGTGAGCTAAGAACAGTACTTCTACAGGAGCCTTCAGGGTTTGGGCACTAGGTCAGGGCTTCTAAGGTACATAGCTTCAAGGTTTGAGCAACTATGACATCTTCAGCTTCTCCACTGACAGGCAATGAGCAGTCACTGTTCTGACTTCTCAGTCACACACTTCAAGGATCCAGTAAGTACCTGGTTCTCAGCTATTCAGCTAAGTTACAGCTGTTGGTATGACAGAGTAAGTTGATCTAATTAATTATTTTAATACTTATACTTAAATTTATAATTCTTTTAAAACCCAACACAATGTGTAATTCTTATTTTATAACACACACACACACACACACACACACACACACACACATTTAACTTACTGGTTCTGTTCTTCTAGAGAACCCTGACCAACACGTATGGTTTACAAGCTCCTGGCCTTAAAGACAAAAACAGCACCTGATAAACTTAGCCTGCAGAGACTTTAGAGGTAGAACCGTATCTTGGAATAGTCTAAGAAAATGCTAGTTGGTGATTCCTTAACAACAACAGTGGAGCAGGGAAGAAAATCTCTAGTCATATGTGAATTTTATAGCTTTGGTAAAAGAGCTATGCAAACATTTGTGAAGTAGGAGTTATGGTGAGAATGAAATAAGAAGGAGGTAATAAATGATTATGGAATTTTTGATAGGAAAGTTTCACAATTACTGTAATAACATCTTGAGAGGGTAAGTCATGAATCCAATATAATAGTCTCAGCTGAAATTAAATCTAATTAGAGATTGTATTTGCATAAAAATATTTGTATTAACACTCAGAAATGTCAATGAGTGCTCCGAGCTTTGAATTTATGAATAAAATTATCAAATTTAGTAATATCCCACTCAAATTTTGTCAAGTAACAATGTAAGACCACAAAGTAATCAAACTGAGAATACAGAGAGCTTTGTTTGCAATGTATACATGTAGGAAATGACCAACAGAAAAAGAACTATGGGAAATAAAATCGGAGAATCCAATATCACATTAGAAAATCAACTTCATAGCATATGTAAGATTATATTTTGAAACTCAGCATAAGCACAATAGTGTAAAATGCTAGAAATATAAAATATGGTGGAAACATAATTGATAACCATTAAGTGTACATATCCATAAATCATTAGGTTTAAGTTATAATGAATCCAAATATAAAAGAAACTCAGACTAATGGTCAAACACTATTGTGACCAAGGAACCCTGCATACTGTTTCAGCAGAGACATGAAATAACTATACAATTCTGAATGAAGACTTGGAGATGCAAGCAATGAAGGAGCTTCGAAAAACTTTTCCATTCTCAATGGGAAGGAGTAGGTATGTTTAATAAATTAAGAAATAAAGAGAATGGCCGGGCGGTGGTGGCGCACGCCTTTAATCCCAGCACTCGGGAGGCAGAGGCAGGCGGATCTCTGAGTTTGAGGCCAGCCTGATCTACAAGAGCTAGTTCCAGGACAGGCTCCAAAGCCACAGAGAAACCCTGTCTCGAAAAACAAAAAAAAACAAAAAAAAAAAAAAACAAACAAACAAGAAATAAAGAGAATGAAATCTCTCTGTGTGTGTTTTTATTGTGAATGTGCATGCATGTGTGTGTATGTTTTCTGCACTCTTGAGATAGACTTAAAACAGTTTCTATGGATTTTCTTAGCAGTTACTTGAGACAATGGGAGTTTGATAAGTGCTAGTCTCAGATGGGTGGAAAGTGTGAGTTTTCAGGCCAGTTTATCTAGTAATGTCAAGGGTTGTTTACAGAAACAAATGTGGCAGCAACGGCTTACTTCCTTTAATACAGGGACTCCTTAAAGATAAAAAAATTGCTTAAGAAACATCCATATTTAACTGTTTTTTTTCTATTCTCTGAATTCCTTTTCTGTATTTAAGTAATGTGGTTGCTTTGATTCAATGCAGTCTTACCAGGTTTTATGCTTCTTGCTTTGTATTTCAGTTACTGTCTCTCATCTTCCCTTTCTGTGTGGTTCTTGGGTCTGCATGTTGTTTTAATATCTGGTCACATATTTGCTATCTTATTTCTTTCTGACATCAGAATATTTCAGAAGTCAAATCATAGAGACCTGTAGTTATCTTCCAAGTGGTAGAGAATCCCTCACAGCAATCTGGACTTGCTGAAGGGCCTTCTTCTGTTCCAAGACCCACACTAAGCTTGCAGCTTTCTTTTGCAAAGGAGTAACACATTCAGATAAGGAGTGTACTGTCTCAAGAAACCAAATAGGCCCACGAAACAAGTTGTGCTTATTTCTTGGTGGTGGGAGAGTCCAGGTACAATAACTTACCCTTTATCTTAGAAAGAATATTTCTGCATGCCCACACCACTGAACTCAAAGAATCTTACTGGGGTAGAATGTCCTTGAATTTTGATTGGATTTATTTCCCTATTCTCTGAAACACATATATGTCACCAGTGAGTTCAAGTGGTTGCTACCTCCTGCTCACTTGGTCCAATCAGCATAATGTCTACACTAGTAAGAAGTTTTGTTGAAGAAAGAAATAACCAATATCCTTTTTAGCATTTGCTAAATCTACAGCTGCATACCACATACCCAGAGATGTGGTAATCTGCTTAAGTAAAGACATCATGTCTGGTACAGCAGCTGCACTCAGAGTCCCCACCTGACTGAGTTTTTGATATTCAACTGTCATTCTCAATGATCCAGCTTTCTTTTGCACTGGCCAGATAGTAAAGTTAAGGAGTGATGTAGCGGGACCCATCACCCCTAAATCTTTCACTTCCTTGAAGGTGGTGCTAATTTCTGTAGTTTCTCCATTAATGAGATATTGTTTCTGATTCATTATTTTCTCTGGCAGAGGGAACTAAAGATTTCTATTTTGCCTTTCCAACCATAATAGCCCTCATTCTACAAGTCAGGGAAAAAAGATGTGAGAATTCTGCCAATTTCTAAGTATATCTACACCTATTGTATATTCTGGATCTGGGAAAATAACCATAGGATTATTTCAGGGACCTACTGACCCTACTATGAGTCAGACATCAATCCAAACTCCATTATTCACCGGGGAGAGAAAGGGGAGAAGGAGGGGAGGGAGGGGGGAGGAGGAGGGAAGGAGATGGAAATTTTTAAATATAAAAAAAAAATAAACCATGAGGAAAAAAAAAAAAAAAAAAAAAAAAAAAAAAAAAAAAAAAAAACTTAAAAAAAAAAAAAAATAAAAGCCCCCACTATAACTAGGAGGTCACACTACTCCTTGGGTTCTCATGGAATCAACATCAGTTTAGTTCCAGGTTCCAACAAACCCTGGAAAATATGATTGTTTCCTTTCTTTTAATGTACATCTACGCTTATACATAGCCATAGGTCCCTCTGGGGAAGAAGTGGAGAAAGGCTGACTGTAAAACTTTTATGTGTCAGCCGGAGGGTGGTGGCGCACGCCTTAAATCCCAGCACTCGGGAGGCAGAGGCAGGCATATCTCTGTGAGTTCGAGAACAGCCTGGTCTACAAGAGCTAGTTCCAGGACAGGCTCCAAAGCCACAGAGAAACCCTGTCTCGAAAAAACCAAAAAAACAAAAAACTTTTATGTGTCTTATGAGGATCCTTCCTTAGGGGAACCAGGTCACCCCTTCATTTAAGGGTTCCTGGATTTGCACACTTGCTTAAGTTGGAAAATTGATTCACTGGCTGAGATTCTTTTGCCAAGATCCAATGAATCATTTCCTTTAGTCATTTGAGAATTTTTCTGCTTATACAGAACAAACATAAATTCAGTAGGCTTTTTAAATATTTCATACCTGGAAACTCCATGGCTGATTAACTAGTACCAAAGGTCTATATGAGACATGCCACTATAAAATTCACCTTGCCTGTGCTGACCATTATGGGTTAGGCCATTATGAACATTATTTTATCCAAGCTGTCCATTATACTAAGTAAGATCACCTTGTCCTTGTTAATTCAGTGCTTCCTCCTGGTCCCAGCTGTCTCAGGACCCAATTAGACACATTTAATTCATTCATTTGAGCTGCAGCATCTCCAGCCCAAAGACCTGGCAAAAGGAAGAAGGCAACAACAAAACTTTTCAAATGTGCTGGTGCCCTCACCATTTTGTGTCTTATAGAATTAGTGAAGGGCGTGTCTTTTGGGCCTTCCCATTGTGGAGGATTAGGTGTTACACGGTGAATCCACTCTAGCATTGCACGTTCCCTGAAACTTAAAATCCCTTCATCAACATTAACCCAAGGTGTGTCTGGCACCTCCAACTCCTTTTAGGCGGGCCATCTCTTGATAAAAGTTTCAGCCTGCCGTTCAAACAAATTTTAATGCCTTTTTATTTACTACAAGAGTTTCTATATTAAACTCTAGAATTTCCACTCAAGTGGCCAATATCGATCAATAGATGTAGCCTAATCTAGTTTCATGTTTCTCCCATTGTTCCATACCCTTAAAACTCATTCCCACAGGTATTCACAAGACTCCTACTTGAAGGAATAAATCAAACCATCAAACTCCTTAGTAGGGTAGCACAATTCCTCATGGACTATTCTTTCTACCTCCCTTTAGGAGTCCACTTTGACCTGAGTTGGGATTTAGGACTAGAGGTAACTGTTAGTATGCCCTGAAGGACATGGGTATTGAACTCTTTTTGTTTTTTTTTTTTTTTAATAGTTTCTTTTCTTTTCTTATTTTGTAAAAAAAAAAAAAAAAACTTAGCTTTTTTCAGGGTATTATTTTACATGCCATTTCCTTCACAAAAAGTCACTGCAGGAGCAGGCTTTAGTTTCCAGCATGCTTATGGGCAGTCAACAACTATCTGGAGCTCCATCTCCAAGTCATCCAACACCTTTCTCTGGCTTCTGCAGGCCAGGGCCCTCACATGCACCCCATGTTACCTTGATGTACATGTAGGACATTCATTAATATAAAATAAAGCTTTAAAATTATTTTTAAAATCTTCTGATATACCACCAATAAAAATGCAACCCAAAGTATTCCATAAAGTAAGAGGTCCTTTTTCTATAAAATTCCAAGAATAACCACAACATGAGAATTAATAACATGCTCTATGAACATTTACAATTCTTTTCAGAAGAATGTTCAGAGTAGGAAAATAGAGAATTGTGGAAATAATTAAAAAACTTGTGTAAACTAATTCACATGATTCATAAGTATGTTTTTTTTTTTTTTTCTTATAAAATGAAATGAGCTGGCCGGCTGGTGGTGACACCTGTAATCCCAGCACTGGGGAGGCAGAGGGAGGCAGATCTCTGTGTGTTTGAGGCAAGCCTGGTCTACAAGAGATAGTTCAAGGACAGGTTCCAAAGCTACAGAGAAACTCTGTCTCAAAAACAAAAATCAAATGAGTTGCTTAAGTTCTCTTAATGAGACTGTCACAATGAGACTGTCACACAGCTCCTACATTTGTGAAAATCCCTCTCGTTTTCTTGTTACTCATCCTATGATCTATGGACTGAGTCTGAGTTAGTTCCTTTTTCTCACAACATTATTGAATTTACAGACAGCACTGTAACTATGCTGTTAGACTTCCAGTCTGAAAACTTCTCCATCAAGTCAGAATAAAACCATCATTTCCAAATACACATTACAGGTGTTGCAATCTGGGTTTTGTTTCCATGTTTGTATCTTTAAGCTAGTTTTGCTCATTTGCCTTTAACAAAGAAGTTGAGTATTCTAAGGAAATCTACACCAAAATATTAAGATGCCCCTATTTGTTTACTAGTGTGTTCTAAGAATTAGTTATAAGTTTTTAATTCCCCTTCCTTGGTTTTATGCAATTTATAAGTAATTTCACAGCTTCCAGATAATTAATTCTGATACTCTTCTTTGATCATTAATAAACATGTCTTATTCTTGTGTTTATTTCTAAAGGTCTCCTGCAGATTTTAAATTTACTCTACTCCCAATTTATTTTCAAGATCTAAAAACAAAGTTTAATTTTCTAGGTGGAGCAGCAGGAAGGAAACACCTGTGCCTCTGCAGAAAAAAACTCAGTCAAAAAACATGAAGAATAAAATGATAGAAAACTGTTAATGGAAAAGCTGAAACTTCCTCTGTTAAGTGGTTGCCCCCGTGTGTACTTCTCTTACTGGAAAGCACTACACTCTAATGCATATTGCTACAATGTCACCAAAATTATAAATTTAAAGTATATGATCTTTGATTATATTATAGTATTTGTAATATATTATGTACAACATTTTATATTTTATATAATAGCATATCATACCACTTATTATATAATACAATAATATACCAGTATTAATATAATTAATTATACAAAATTTATATTATATTTAATATATATATTGCATCAAAAACTGAGATCTAAAATTAACAAACTTATCTACACTTTTACTTCAAAGGAAAGCCCCACGAATTGTTCGAAGCATTCATAAACTCCTCATAACCAAATAGTCAGTGTTCTAACTTAGTATTGTTTTCAGCTTAAAAGGTCAAACTAAAGATTTGATTTTTCTATTGCAGGCAATAAACTGAAAGAACAAATTCTATTGTCGGAATATTTCTTCATTAACAGAACATTCTAAATAGCAGGATTTAATGTAATAGGTAGACATATCTCTAAGAGGTAGAAAATGTTAAACATGTAACTCAATCTGGAGAGCTATCTTCGTCTACAAAGTGCTGCTTTTCAATAATGAGGGCCTGATTTTGAGCCTCAAAGTCCATGACAAAGTCAGCCATCTTGCCACACCCATGTGGTCTCACCATTGGTGACATGGGGATGGAGGATCCCTGTGGCTTTTGATCAACCAGCTTAGCTTAATCAGGGGCATAATTATCTCAAGACAAGTATGGAAGGAAGGAAGAAAGAAAGAAAGAAAGAGAGGAATATAGGGAAGGAACAAGAAGAAGAAGAAGAAGAAGAAGAAGAAGAAGAAGAAGAAGAAGAAGAAGAAGAAGAAGAAGAAGAAGAAGAAGAAGAAGAAGAAGAAGAAGAAGAAGAAGAAGAAAGGAAAGGAGAAAGAAAGAAAAGGAAGGGAGGGAGGGAGGGAGGAAAGGAGGGAGGGAGGGAAGGAGGGAGGAAGGAAGGAAGGAAGGAAGGAAGGAAGGAAGGAAGGAAGGAAGGAAGGGAGGGAGGGAAGGAAGGAAGAAGAAGAAGAAGAAAGGAAAGGAGAGAGAAAGAAAAGGAAGGGAGGGAGGGAGGGAGGAAGGGAGGGAGGGAGGGAGGAAGTAAGGAAGGAATGGAGAAAGGGTGATGAGAGATTTTCCCAGTTAGTTTGAAAATGATTTATTTATGACTTGTGGCAAAAGTGTGTAGATTCTCAGCAATGAAATCTTACCATGTGGGGAATCGACACTAGCCCAGGTTGTTTTCGGGAGCTCTGGGAACTCCCTGACAAATAACTCATGCCTTGTTCTGAAATGTTTGTTTATTTGTTTGTTTGTTGTTTGGTAAACTATGTTTGATGTAAGTGAGCAACATTGTACATTCATATAGGATATCTCGATTTAAACTGGTTTTTTCTTAATTTATATTTTAAAAGTAGATTACAGCCTAATGGATTTCCATAAGTCTTTTTTCCTCATCCTTAATATAAGTTAGTCCACCCACTGGGGCTTCCTCTCCTCATTCCTCAGACACCATTCTTACTTAATCTTTCATGCCCCATTTTCTCCCCTATTCTTTCATATATTTCTTCAATAATATATGTTAACTGAGCAGTGCAAGGGCATGCCCCCCTATGGCTCTTCACACCCTGTTCCTGTGGTTTGTCCCTCCTCTTTGAACTTCCATAGTGGCTATACTCCATCACCCCAACCATGTAAGTCTTTCCATCCATAGTATCACACCTCACTGCTCTCTTTTTATAATAACGTAATACCTCTTCGTGAGCACACACCTCACAAAAATATCCTTTCTAATTTCCTGGCTTCTATTCAGCGACTGTTAAATAAGTACATATATTTCAGAATTTTTCTTGGTTTGTTGTTTGTTTATTTTGTTTCAAGAACTATGAAATTCTTGAAATTCTTACTTTTCGTCAACATATTCTTTCATAGACATACAAGTGGACATAGGTCACTGTCCAATAAAGCACAAGGATGAATGAGAATCTTTAATTTTAATGTCTCAAGTAAAATGACCCGGATTTTTCACACAGCACTGTCTAGTTCTTATTCTTCTTCCACTCAAACAACTCCAACTTTGCAGTGGGAAAGCCAGTTGGATTTAAAATTCATTCTTTTCTGAATCATCTTTTTCTTTATTTTTAATCCTTATATCCGAACCTCAGTCTTTAAGCATCCAGATCCAAAACTGAGTCTCAAATGGGCAAAGTGGGCCTCCAGCTTTGCAGCTTAGCTGGAATTGGTGATTAATCAAACTCATACTATCATTGTTGCTCTTCAATACACGCAGAAAACTTGGAAATACTTAAGTTCCATAGAACTCTCAAGTGCATCCTTTCCTCATATCCTAGGCTTTGCCTGGACAATGTTTTTTCTCTTATCTCAGATTACTAAGCACCAAAAATTTGAAGATTAAATGATTGATACATAGAGAGGGTTGTTAGTATCACACTTATTTTCAATAATTGCCAAGCCAGTAACTGGTAACCTAGAGTTAAAATTGTTTTCGTGGAAACTCTTGTCATCAACTTCAGTAAAATGAGTTCTCTGTAACAGTTCCTGAGATGGTGATTTGCACTATGGGAATATCCAAGAAGATGTTGATAAAAGCATTTGTAGAAAGTAAGGGAAGATAAAATGAGAACAGGAAGATGTACAACTGCCTTATGTAGTAAGAAAGTATGAAGAGCTTATGGTGCATTGACTCACTATGTGCATCCCATATTGTGATAAAAGAGAAAACCAATGTGTGCACATGTGTGCACTTGCTATTCTATTTGCCACTGCTCAATAGTGAAAATCTTAGGTGATACAACTTATTTTAGTAAATACAATTCCTTAAAAATAATACATATATGCCAACATTTTTGGTAATCAGAATAATTTTCTTATAACAGAAAGGGAAATTGTTAGCACAACAAAGGACCTTTCTCACTTGCATTTAGTACATCAAAAAGTCATAAAAATTTAAAAGACAATTCTAATTTATTTCACTGAAAATAAGAATAGAAAATTATTTAACAGAGACCGTAATTGAGATGAAAGATAAAAGGGATTTATGTGGTGTTTGTTGGAAGTAGTATTTGTGTTCAAAGGAAGGGACATATGAGTGAGCACAATTTATAAAGATGCTTCAGGTACATACTGTAAATAGTATATTCTTGATACATGTATTATTTCAATTCAATAATAATTTTGAATGGAGAAAGAAAATGAAGTATGTTTTTACAGTGGTCGATGGTGGCATAAAGAATAAAGAGAATATGTAGTTTTCAGAAATTCAACACAACTGGTGACTGTTACATTAAAAAATTATACAAGCTCAGGAAGCCAAGGATAACATTTTGTTTTAAATTGTAAATGGCATTAATTAAATAAAAGAGACACCATGGGAGAATAAGATGAGAACTAACAGTCAAGAAAAATGAGATAAATGCAGATAGGAATAAAAGAATAAATACAACCAATGTAACTTATCTATACATAAAAGTCATAATTAGACATATTACTTTTAAAAGTTAATATATACTAATAAAAATTTTGGAGAGGACTCCAAAACTGTGATGTAACACTTGGACATAAATATTTCAAAATCAAAAGTGAAAAGATATTTTAATGTTATCTTTATCTCCATTAGAATACTTTCAAATTATTTATCTATAATGAATTCTGCTATTTTGCATGGTGAATATAGTTTTTGCTCTAAGAATAGTAAAATGAATTAGACAAACATAAATTCACAAATGTTTATCTAATGTTTAAAATATTTTTCTCCAAATTATTAAAATAAGTAATTAAGACACTTCTGACAGAAGTCCCCTGTTCCATCAGAGGCCATGGAGCCACCAAAAAAGAAAGACATGAGCTACCAGCTAGAACCTTGCTGGTAAGCCACAAGTCTTATGGTTAAATATAAAATAATGGAAATGGGTTACTCTAATGTGTAAGAGCTTACAAGGAATATGCTAGAGTCATTGACCAGGCAGTGTTTTAATTAATATAGTTTCTGTGTGGTTATTTCGGGACTCAGGGTGGCCAGAAAAGGAACAAGCCATCTCTTACTACAACTAGGGCCCTACATGCAGAAACTGGAGAGATTTGGCAACTTAGCAGCATACCTGAAAGCTCTAGAATGAAGAGGCAAACACACACAAGATGAGTGTATAACAGAAAATGTTCCTAATGAGACTTTGCTATATTCATAGAGCTGAATTTAGCTTAAACATAAATTAGCAAGGTTTCATCCAACAACTGATGAGAGGAGATGAGAGACCAATAGTCAAACATTAGGCAACCTTCTGGGAATCTTTCAGAAGAGTTCACTGAAGGATTGTTGGAGCCAGAGGTATCAAGATACCATGGCCCACAAAATCAATTAACTAGGGCTCATAAGCTCTCACAGAGACTGACTTTTCAATGCATGGGTTTTTTTTCTGTGTCCTCTACATATATGTTATAGTTTACATAGATGTCAGTAATCCTATGGGACACCTATCAGTGGGAGCAGGGACTGTCTGACTTTTGCCTGCTTTTAAAAGTCTTTTCCTCCTATTGGGTTTTCATGTTAAACCTTAATATGAGAGGATGTGACTAGTTTTCTTACAATTAGACATGCCATGTTTTGTTGATACCTATGTGAGAACTGCCTAGAAGGAGTAGATCCTGGGGAGATCGATGTCCAGGGCATATAATGGGTGGAGAGGAGACTGGGAAGATTGCAGTCAGGATACAATATATGAGAGAAAAATAAACTAAAATATAAGCAAACAAGAATAACAGCAATGACAATTGTTTTAAAATATTTTGGATTTTGGCATTTAAAAATTATCCCTGCTTTTTTTTTGAAGGGTATAAGGAAATTATCTTTTAAAATCAAAGATAATGACAATATTGTACAAATCCTTCATCACTACAGTCTGAGCATGTGATAACTTCCCTGTTGTTTACTTTGGGGATCTCATATGTAATTACAGAGGACATTTCTGGAGAAAGAAAACAAACTGTAACTTTATTTTGCTTACATAATTTAGATAACAGTTATATTTTCTTTGCATATGAATATATATCACTGTCCCTTTCCTTACATCATAGATAAAGTTATATAGATGCCCAAGTATAAAATTCTGGGATTGCAGGACTGGTTTAATATATTAAATGTCATATTTTGAACTGATAAAAATACTATAGCTGAGGACAAAAATCATTTATCTAAGCACTAGTTGACTGGAATGATTTATCATGGTGGTGCCATTGTATCATTTTTCTATTGAAATGAACTTTACTGTGATACTGTTATCAACTGGTAAGAATTGGTGATTATATTTCATAGCCATAAAAATTGCTTATTTGCTCATTGACGAAACCACCAGATTATATTTCTCAGGATCCTTCACACACATGCATGCTTACAAGCCCAAGTCAATGCTAAAATGGTGTTTGTGCTTTGAATGAAAGTACACTGTATCCAACTCTGTCCTACATTCTTAAAAAATCATAATTTGTATGTCTTCTCTACATCTAATTCATATTCACAGGCAAGTAAGCTACCATAACTCACTGAAAACAGGACAGGGAAATCTTGAAAGGAATCAAATCACACAGAATACAAAAATAAAGTTGTAAATTGACTGAAAATTACCACATTGTACTTTATGTGATTGTTCTCTTTGTATAAGGAGAATAGAACTGATAATTGCTGAACCAAATACAATCTGTACAGAAGGTTATACTCCCTCTGTCTTCCAGTCTGACAGTAAAATCTTCTAGAAAGATCCTTTGGAGTATATGTGTGAAGATGGATGTGTGCCCTTGAGCTGAAAAGTAGAGAAACGAAGGAGTGGGGTCTGAGTCAACCTAGAAGAAAGTTCCAGAAAAAATCTGTTAAGCAAGCCATGCTGTTTCAATTCATGTTAACTTGAAAATGCTACGATGTTTCTGAGTACTGGACAAGAACACGTTTTCTTCACTTCCGGAGTAAAAGAAATTCCTAGACAGTGATTTTGCTGAAAACCATACAGTGCTAGGTTATCACATAGGCAGAAATATAATTAACTTGGCATTGGAGGTGCATCTGAGTGATATACATAGTACTTGGTACATTCATTGACACAGAGTGAAACCACATCTTCCATATTCACTCTTTAGTTACTCAAGAGTGCCAAATTCTAGGTTGGGATCATAGATGTCTCCTAAGTGATCATTCACATAATCTTCCACAGATGACCTAGTGGAAGACAACTATCAGCACAAACTAACAGGAGAAAAAGCCAACCTTGGATTCTGTATGGCCATAGTTAACATTGCCTTCT
Organism: Arvicola amphibius; assembly: GCF_903992535.2. Classification (NCBI taxonomy): domain Eukaryota; kingdom Metazoa; phylum Chordata; class Mammalia; order Rodentia; family Cricetidae; genus Arvicola; species Arvicola amphibius. Next base: position 125,549,422 of record NC_052053.1, read on the forward strand.
GAAAAAAAGATGTAAAATTTAGCTTATGTTGATAAACTAAAACTTGAAATTATTTGATGTGGAAATCTGGTTATATATTCAATCAAATTTTTCTATGAGAACAAAATTTTGGTAATAGTAAGATAAAATATTAAAATAATAAAATCTACAAAGTTGCAAATTTTGGTGATTATCCCAGTTTGTTTCCCATTAATATCTGATTCCTCCTAAGACTTATAGTAATTTTATAACATCTTCACTAAAATAAAATTGTGAAGTACAACAGCATTTTATTATTTAATGATTCTGTAAACCTGTACAAGTTACCCAAGTTGTAATTGTGTAACCTGCATTTAGAACTAATCTCAAAATTTATGAAATTCTTGTACTAGAGGCTATAAACTTCTTCATCATCAGAGAACAAGATAAGACTGCATTTTCCTAATTAAGGTGCCTCTACTTGGATGACTTAAGTCCTCCCTGCCAACAATCATACTGACTAAATACAATGTTAGCACCCCTATCTCAGCACTATGGATACTTTCTGTGCAGAGACTTAACACACAGGCTCAAGGATCCAGAGGAAGGGATTTTCATAAATTCTTTTCTCTTATGTTTCCTCAAACAATTATCATGTTGCTGTGCTCCAAACACTGATTTCTGTTATACAGTGTAGGTAAGAATGAGGACACCTCCTTTCCCTGAAATGACTTTCGTGTCAACAGTTGTCAGGTGAGTCATGGTGTCATGCCGAGGACCAGTGTTCATGATGAGTGTAGAAGGGATAGGGCAATACAGCCAGTAGATGCAACTTCCAAGAGTGTGTATAGGTAGCCATCAGAAAGAGAAGTTTCAAGTAAAATTAGAGCCATCTTTAACTTTCTTTACTCAATGTACTACAGAAATTGTGCTCACTCAGGTTGCACAATTGACTTGATGATGATTATGCTTTAAGCCAATGAAGATCATTTGAAAAGTTATTCATAACAGAAAAAGATGCAAAGTAGCTTAAAACAGAAGGTGCTAGTTGATAAGAAGATGCTATGTATAGCAAGAGTCAAGAAAAGCTCGCTTTACAATTTTGCTCCTTGCCATAAGTCCCTAAGAGGACTTGCTATTTTAAAATATTGTGCACTCTTAGAAAACTGCACTTTAAGCACAATTACTATACACATTCTTGTTGTGATGGCTCTGGTGTATATATAGTGACTAGGATAGATAAAAGCCAATTAAAGTTTAGTCCTATGGGCTTTTTTATATATGCTAATCAAATAAAGCAATATTCTTAAAGAAAGTAGCTCTATGGAGCTTATAGTAAAAACATAAGAATAACAAAAACTTTAAAGATATACCGTCTCACCATAATTATTTTAACAGGCTCCTATGATGTAAACCGAGATCATTTGATCATTTTAAAGAGCTTGAATTTCATTGTTAATACTTAAAATTTTATTAGCATTTTATTTCCTTTGTTGTATACCTTTTTAATGATGCATTGATATTAATCTTTTAAATATTGGTGCTTCCTTAAACATTGTAATTAAAAGCACTCAAATATTCAGACACCATTTTAAGAGCAATACTTAGTCATCCATGATATAAATTCTTGTTCTTATCTTTGAGGAAGTATATAGAGATTTTTAACACTCCAAATACTTTGGGGTAAAGACATTTTAGAAAGCCTTTTCATTGTTTATTCGTTTTTAATATTGTGTTGGCTTTGTAATCATTGACTAGTATCTGAGACCTTTAACCTGTTTAGTCCACACAAACATTTATGACTTACAGGAATTCAGAATGCTTTCAGAAATAAAATGTAAATTTATATATACACATTCACAGAGTTTCTGATTAAATTAATTAATTTAATGCTTTTCATAAGAAGCTATGAAACAGCTATTTCTCTACTAGGATGGTGGCACAAATGCATTTCACAGAGACATCCCAGCCATTCGTTCCATTCCTCTATGCAGTTTTAACTCTAAGCAATGTTACATCTCACTGGGATATTTCTATACTTTTACTTCATCAGATTGGGTAAGAGAAAGTTGTAAAAGTCTCTTCACCTTGGAGAGATTATAAAATATGGGGTTGGAAATGACTCTTTAAGGACAATGTTCCTTGTATATCATTGCATTAACACTGATTCCAGAGCATATTTGGTTTTGCATTGTTTTGTTCAGCATCCTGGTAGTTGCTCAGTCTGTGGAAATATATAAAATAGGACCAAACTAGTCTCTCTCAATGTGGTTGACAGTTGTATGTCTGGGGAAGACTGAGGAGCCACTGGCAGTGGCACCAGGATTTATCCCTAGTGCTTGTAATGCCTTTTTGGCAACCTAATCTCTTTGGATGGATACCTTGCTCAGCCTAGATATAGTATGGAGGGCCTTAGACTTTCCCCAAAGTAATGCATCTTACTCTCTCTGAGTATTGGATGGGCATTTGGTAGGAGGGTATGTTGAGGGAATGGGAGAAAGGGGGGAGTGGGAACTTGAATTATTATGTAAAATAAAAATAGATAGTTTGTTTTCTTTCTTAAAAAATAAATAAAAATACCATTCCTCCAGTAATAGTCTGCAATCTTTTCAGGCAGTCACATTCCAAACATAATTAAAAATAAACTAGTGCTGCTATACAAGCTGCATCCTTCTATTTTAAATGAGTATTTTACAGAAGAATACATTACATTTTCCATCAGAGATTTATTTACTAGTCAAATAAATTCAACCTCTTATCTACTGGAATATTTTAGAATAAATTTCTATTTTCATTTGAGAAATCATTAATTTGAATTTATATTACCTCTATTTATCAGCTTATGTTCCACAACCTCTCAACCCTGATAAAAGCATCTAGCAACTCTTCACATTGCTTAACCTGATTTCAGGGATAAAGAAATAGGAACCAAGATAGAAAAAGCCATGTTAGCAGCCTTTTAACTATTCAATAGTAATAAATAACATTATAACTCTTAATTGACTTAACAGAAATAGGGTATTTTCCAAATATCATCTTGATATTTTAGGTTTTAGTAAAATGGAGAGATGAATGCCACTTGTGGCTAGTATGCAGGAAATTATTTTTAGGAGAGTTCTCAGATCATAGCTCTGCAATGTGTAGTTTAGTGATTGTGACTTTATTTCTCACAACCATGGTAGGCAATACATAGGCTGCCATTCTGCTAACTCCTGAAGCCATCTTCACAGTTGGTACCTGCCAAGTAGTGATTCTTTCACCCACCAAACCCCATCCTTACTAATTAAATTACCACAAATTAACAATTCACATTTAGATAAATAACCAGTTAGAATATTTGTCATTCAATTAACTCTTGCTCATCGCTACCTCAGTTCTACTTCTGCACTGTATTATTTTGCATCATAGTCTTTGGAAAAGAAATCAGAATAGTTGTTATCCACAAAGCACCAAAAAATCACAATACAGTAATAATGAAATCATTGTGAACACAGTGGAAATATATACTAATGGAAGTACCTTAGAAATTATAATTGAGTTTCTTTAAAAGACTAAATATATACCTACCACATTATTCAGCCATACCCAAAGGAAGGCCAACATGCAACATAAATACCAGCACCTCTTAGTGTACTTTAACATTATTCATATTAGCCACACCACAGAACTAATTTTAGAGGTCTATCTACATATGAGTGGATGAAGAAAATTATGTTCATAGATATATAGATATATGAACAGATAGAGCTATGCATATACCTACACAATGGACTTTTATTGACTATGAAGAATCCAATTATCTCATTTGAGGAAAGTAGACAAAACTAAAGGTTATTGTGTTGTGTAAAATTATATGGATTGAGAGAAAAAGTATCATGTTTATATATAAGAAAAATATAGAGTTTATCCACAAAAACTGACACACTATACTTTTTATTGTTTGGTGGTTTTTAAATTAATGTTTGTCTCTCCAAATACATCTTAAATAGCAAAAGATGGACAGCTGGATGAAATATATACATATTTGATTATGAAGCAGAGTAGGTGTTTATTAAGAGCAGATTTTAGCATTTCTTTAAGCAAAGTTATTACAAGAAAAAGATGCCTTCAGGGAAAGGACATGACACACCTAAATATCTAAGTGTGCAGCTTTTCAAGTAAAAGTCTTTTTATTCAAGGTAGCCATGTGCCTGGTTTTGTAAGATTCTGAAGGTGTGTCTCAAAGTATTGCTAAACGACTTATGTGAGAAATAAGCTTTTTCTTCAGGGCTTGGGAGATGGCTCAGCACTGACGAGCATCTGAAACTCTTGTAAGGAACTCAGTTTATAGCTACAGCTCTAGGGACTCAAACACAATCTTCTGGTCTCTTAGGGTGCATGAATAACACACACACACACATGCTGTAGGAAGTACATTTATAACTCTGACCAAGATATTTATACATTGTTTATATTTTGAGGTCATTGTCCTCATTTGTTGCACAATTATTTATTGTATAATATTCTAGTATAAAGACTTAGTCTTTAAGTTATATTGGTATCAAGGATTATAGATCAATAATCATCTATGTTTATTATGCTTATAGATAGACTAATCAGGTTCTATAATACATAGACATAGAGATTATATTCTACATAGATAGGTTATCTTCAACCACTTCAAAGAGCTATAGAATATGACATTTAAATAACTTAGGGTTCTGATAAAGTGAGACACAATTGCTCCTGGCAGCACCCATCTATTCCTGAGAGAATGTTGAGCACTAAAGACACTCTACTTGGAGCTTGTTTTCTTCTTGGCACAATTGGCCTTCGCGCAAAGAAATGTCCATGCCTTAACCACTGACAAGACACATGATCTGGAAATTGGTAAGCAGGACTGTCAAATCTTGCCAAAACAGTATAAGATGGTTTTGAAACTTTATTATCTCTAAAAATGGTACGTCAGTTAGTCTAGGCTTTAGCCAAAGTTGGTTGCTTCAACATTGCAAATGAGACTTTGAGTGATTGCCCAGGTAACCAGTTGTCTTTGTCATTTGTTGCACATTTTTGAAAGTTGCTTGATTGTACTTCCTTCTTATTCAAGTAATATTATTTCCCTTCTCGGATCTTCAATGGGGTTGAAGACTAGATAGTTGTAGTAACTTTCCTCTCATGACTGAGCCAAGTTATTTATTATACATGACTTACACTAGTTAGGATATGATAATTATTAAATATTTTTTATTGTATATAATTTTGTATTAGGCTTACAACTTCTTATTTAAACAAAAGGGGAAGGTGCTGTAGGAAATCTTATAGCTAGTGATTACCCGCCCACTGGGGCTTGGCCTCTTACACTATATAAGCCAATGTAGAGCATGCATCTGCTCTCTTTTTCCAGCCTCTCTGTTCCAGTTGCAGATTTCTGTTTCTGATCTCCGTTCCATCAGAGGATTCTGATTTGTGAGTCTACCCCCTAAATAAATAACCATCTATTCTCAATTCTAGGCTAGTGTGGGATTTCTTTTAAGTGTCCTTCTTCACACACACACACACACACACACACACACACACACACACACACGAGGAGGGAAGGGGGGAACATAAGGTAGTTCCAGATGGATATTTGATGGGTTTACGGTTGAGAAGGTCAAATTTCAGGCTATAAGGTATTCTGAAAATATGTTTTTTGTTTTTCTTGAATATTTGAGATTACAATATGACTATATAATTCCACCTTTTCTTTCTTTGCTCTAAACCCTCACATATAACCATTCTTGCTGTCTTTCAAATTCGTAGCCTGTATTTTTATTTATTGTTAATATGGATATATATATATATATATATATTCCTAAATTTGACCTGCTCAGTCTATACAGTGTTACTTGTGTTTATGCTTTCAGGGCTGCAAATACAATATTCTAGTCTTGTGAGAGTTCAGGGAAATATCTAAGAGTTGTAGGATCATATTCAAAGTCATGTATGATCAGGCCATAGCATCATTGCTTACTACCTAGGAGCTAGAGATATGGCTCAATTAGTAGACTGTTTGCCTAAAATGCACAAAGACCCGAGTTTAAATCCAGAATAATGTACAAAAGTGCACAGTGCCACAATCAGTAATTATAGCAATGGAGAGGTGGAGGGAGGAAAGAAGATCAGAAATTAATATTTATCCTTGGTTAGTGAGGCCACAAACAAACAAATAAATAAATGAATGAATGAATGAATAAATAAATACAAAAGAAAGAAATGAAAAAAAAAGAAAAGCAATGTCATTGTTTATATACTCTTTATGAGAAGAACCTTCACAGTAAATTTTCTAAAATCACTGATTCTTCTGGAAATAAGGCTCTACTTTCTATTCTCATGCATCTAACATCTTTCCAATCTGTCCTGATTAAATCTCCAACCATTAACTTTTGATCCCTTAATGATGGATGATCTGCTTTCTAAAATTTCACCATTGTTTAAATGGGTCATCCTGACAACCCAGGCAAAAGTCTCAACGGGTGTGATCTGAGGGAAGACATGAGAAAGTTGGAGCCTGAAAATCAGATCATCATTCCACATGCAGCAATAACCCAGATGTCATTTCATGTTCACATACAAAGGCATTTGTTGTTTAGTGTGTACCTGTGACAGCTCTAAGCTGCCACTGTAGCTGGTGAAATGTTATCAAGAATACATGGCTTCCTTTTCACTAGATTTTACTTCCCTTGATAAAAGAACTATGAAATAAATATGTTACAAATTCCAATGTAAAGCTTCATAGCTTCATAATGACTTATCAAACTATACTGAAATTCTATAAAATGTTGCATAACAGTTTCCTCAGAGATAAAGCATTCCATCTTGAATGCAAGCTCCTTAAGCAGGATGGTAAACAACTCAAAAGACCTTCAGGAAGTCTCTGACACTAACCAGATTTTCTAGACAGCCCCCCTCACCCCACTTGACAGAGTAAGTAATAAAAGCTGAGATGAGTTCAGTTTCCTGGAAGAAGGATAATCAGCAGAGCTTCATGAAAGACAATTAAATCAGAGTCACACGTAAAGGACACTATCCAACGTGCTAAGCTGTCTGAAGGCTGTTCAGCATTCTTCATATTTTCCAGCTTTTGTGAGAAGTCACCCATGCTAAAGTGAATCCTAAGGATGTAGCTGTCTTTGGATCCTTTCTTCTGTAAGTAACCGTTCACCCATATTCCTGGAATCAACCCCAACAGTGCTCATTGGTTCACCAAGTTGAACTTTGGCAATACCCATATTGTGGTATCATGGAATCCCTATCTAGGTGAGTAGATGCTTGTGTTACAAATCCCAGGAAAGATTTGTCATACAACAAATGATATCAGTCTGGCTAATTTTGTTGTGTGATAATTTTTATTAGCAAGTTAGTTTTATTTTAATTTTATAATAAAGTCTTTTTAATAAAAGAAATAAATGTAAAGGCATTTCATTTCAATATATGTAAATGAATAGTCAGGAACCTTCACTATGTCAAAGAGAAACTGTTTTCAACATTTGATTATTTACCAATGTTCTCATCAACTGGATAGACACTATGTACCTACAAGTAACCTCTAACAAGAAGAATGACTCATGTTACTAGTTTCAATTTTCTTTCATAAGTTGGTTTTGAGATAACTAGGTTTAGTGACACAAACACCTGAGAAAGTAAAATTAAGCTTTAAAATAGTTTCTTTTTCCATTTCTCAGTCTAACTAATAAAAATTTTCATATGGTGTGTATTACAGCCACAAGCATTTCTCAGAATGCTTTGTGCAATTTGATTTTGTCATTTTTTTTTTACCACTTTCAAAGTATGAGAGAGCAATGGCATGAAATCAAATAAGACTTTCATCAGGTAGGGGTGACTACAGAGCCAAAACCTAAGTTACAGTGGGAATTACAAAGGTACAAGAAAAAGATGATTGCTGTTTTAGATAAAGTAAATCCCCACCCAGAACACACTGTTAACATTATATAACAAAACCTTAGAAATAAGGTTTCCTTTGTCATGGGTAAGAAATAGAAATAGGTTAGGGAGTTGATATGTGATAAACAACCGATGGGAACATAAATAGGTGAGAAAGGATTTGTGTAAGAAAAAAGCATTTAAAGGAAAAGGAACGTGGAACTGGAATATATATGTTTCTTCCTTATGAAGTAATTTTAAAATGTTATAAATTTCTTTTGTGATTCCAATATGAAGGTTTTAAGGCCTCTTCACTTTTTAAATGAACTGCTGCCCTGATAATGCATTTAGTTGGAATTGGTTATAAAGTTCAATTAACGTGGGCTCCTTGTAGCCCGGATATTATAGAAAGCATTGTAGCATGATAATAAAACTTCAGTGTATCCAGACAGTGAAGTTAATCGCCATCATTACCATTTATACCTCATTTCAACACTGCTGGGTCTTGAAGCAGTAAAGGACACACACTCCATAAAACAGAAAAAAAAAACACAGAGAAACAAACAAACAAATTCCATGACCATAACGATTATGAACAGTACAGAAACCTAAGTATACAATAGCAGTCTTAGCTTAGATTCAGCATTTTATTTATATTAAAATAGAATAAAATAATTCTAAATTAACAGTAGTAGTATTATGATAAAGACCATCTTAACACACCAGTTTTATACCAACTAAATTATTCTAGTGAACTTAAAATTGATATTTATCTTTTTCCTGCTCAATTGCAATCATCTACTATTTAATCATTAGCAAGGAAGTTATAATTAATTTCAGAAACACACTGAAATTGCATTCTTTCTAGTATCTCCTCCTGTCATCTTAAGAGATAAAGTTAGTCTTGCTAGTGGAGAAATTGTTAGTCATAAAACATTTTCTCAGGGGTTTATGAGGAAAAGTCTATTCACATGACACTTTCCCTGCCCCTTGGATGCTACTCTATGGTTCTTTCCTAACTTTTTATCATTTCAGTCCTTGTTTTACACATGTTCCAGAAGGGACCTCAGACACAGATAGTAAAGGAAATGACAAAAATATTTGATTAAACGACTGCTTTTGATTGTAGTGTAACATGCAGAACACATTACTGAAAAGTTTTAAATTTTAAATGACAGTATCTTCAACTACAAATGAGGTAAGGCCTTTATTGTGACCATTTCAGAATCCGTATGAGCAAAAATACCAGGGAGACATGTTGCTTCAGGATCTCAGAGGTGTCAGTTCCAAGCAGCATTCTGGTAGTAAAAAGAGTGTGTCTCATGTTAGCAGTTGTGATGACTATTCTTGGATGTCAACTTGATTAGTAGAAAAATAAATACCCCCCCCCCCAAATGGAAGGGCATACCTGTTAGGGATTTTGCTTAATTTGAAGTGGCAATATCTACTTCTATTAGATGAAGGCATACCACTAATCCAGCTATTAAGGTTAGAAGCCACACCGTTTAGCAGAGTATTTGAGCTGGGAAAAGCCATCTCTAATCTGGGCCAGGCCTTCTTCTGAAGGTATATATAAGGACATGGAAGGAGGAAGCTCTTACTCTTTGCTTGCTTGCTTTCATCTTTCTAGCAAGTCCATTCCTTCACAGGCACTAGAGCCTACATTTTGGGAATTTCAGGTTATACTGAAGACCAGTTGTGACATCCAGCTTTGTGGACTGAGCAACTACTAGATTCATCCATTTTCTGCATATAGACAGCCATTATTGGATTAGCTGGACCACAGTGTTTAATTAATTATAATAAATTCATTTTATATATATTTACACACACACACACACACACACAAACACACGTCTAATTCTGACTACAGCAACTCCCAGTTGCAACAGTTCGTCAAATAGAATATTTGCATAGATTATGTACATATATATAAAGTTATACCTAGATTATTTACAAGATTTTATACAATAGAAATGCTATTATTCTATTTCAACTCCAAATATTATTCTAGGATATTTATAGTATCTAATATAGTACAGTTGTTAAAATGCATTGTTTAAAGAACAATAGGCAAATAATATTGAAACACTATTGAAGCTTATTGAAGCCCATATTTGTTATAAAAACATACATTTCCATGTTTGTGTGGCATGAGGATACATAAATTGAAACATATTTTATTCATTTGATATCTTTGTAAAATAAATATATCTCATGCTCATTTCATATCACTTATTGATAGTGCATAGATATTAAACTAATTTACATATGTTTATCTCACATACAGTAAATTTACTGAATTTAATTAATTGTGTTTGTGGATTTTTCAGCACTTTCTATATGATATGTCATCTAAGAACAGAGATTTTATATATATCAGTTTGGTTGTTTGAATTTTTTCAAGTCCAATTGCTTGTTAACATATTCCAGGACAATGCTTTGAACTAAAACACCTATAGTTCTTTGTGTGTGGTTGGGTCCTCTTGTACTTTCCCTGTCCAATTTAGCATGTATGCTGTTCTCTTCCTCATCAATTGACTGATGTTTAGACAGTCATGTTGCAGCGTTTTTTGAATATAGCTTCTGACATTCCCTGAAGACACAATATAGCAGCACACTCACTGTTCCTTTGGCTCTTACAATCTTTCTATGCTCTTAATAATCCTTGAGTCTTAGGACAATAGTTATTTTTTAGATATTTCCATTGAAACTGGGCACTGCCTCCCCCAATCGTATTCTGATTGGTTGTGTTTTTTTCTCTAAGCGTGTCCATCTGTTGCAAAGAGACTTTTCCTTGGTGATTAGTGAGGACTACACTTCTCTGTGGATGTAAGAACAAATATCTTGGATTTACTTAGGGATTATGATGGTGTAGTTAAGTGGTGGTTACAAATTCTCCATGAGTTATGACTTCACTAATTCTGGGTAGTCAGCTATGTTTCCAGTACCTGAAATGATCTCCCTTTTGTTTAATGGTTCTTATAGCCAAATAGAGAACTGTTGGTTACTTCCAAAATATGATTATCTTAGCATACTTGTAATTGTTGTAATATCATACTTGTAATAGCTGGATAGGATTGTTTGTTGCTTCTCTCTTTTAGAAGCTCACATAGTACCTTCTGGTGTAATGGCAGTTAATATTAAGAAAGGAGGATTTAAGGCCAGTTTCATATAAGGTGTCTCTGGGACAAATTTTGAAGTACATGACAACTTCAACAATAGGATTTACCTTTCCCCGGTGGTGGTGGGAGGACAACCCAGGACAAAAATAATAGCCTGCAATGCTTGGTGATATCGTGGATGTATCATCCTTACCAACAGTTTTAATATGGGTTCTCATTCCTGGTGTTGGGGTTCTGTTAGATGATCTTTAATTGTTAAAGACAGAATTGTCGTTTCAGAAAAGGAAATTTATTTTAAGGCATATACAAAAATTTACATGTATTATAGTTTTTCTGGGTAGATAGTTAATAGTCTGATTCCTTGCTTTTATTTTGTCACCTTACCTTCCTCTTCTAGTTCTATATGTGTGGGTCAATTAATGTTTTGATTTTAAGGATGGTGTGGCTGGATGTTCCTTGGGCATTGTAGCATATGATCTTTTAAACATGCTTCTCTTGTACTAAAGAATTAGCCTCCATACTCAGGTTACCTTTGATCTGTAGTTTTCTTTCTTTGATATGTTTTCCTCCAGAGTTAGTTGTCAAATAACTAGAATAAACTCCTGTTGTCTAATAAAATTTTAAGAAGGCTTTTCACCAACTTGTTATGAAATATTTGTGAGAACTAGTCAAAAAGTTTCTTCACTCTCAGTTTATTATGGTGTGTGTTTGTGGGGATCAGGAAGATTTTAATGCCATGTATTCTATTTGGTTACATATTTATTCATATTTTTACTTTTCTTTAGTTTTTTTTCAATATTTCATGTGATTCTGAGATTATACTTTTTAGTTAACTGGTATACATTTTTTCATGAAACTTTAATATTAAAAGGGTATTAAATATATAGCCTATTTATGTCTGATTTTGGTTCATTGAATTTCTGGCATTTGTTGTTGATAAGACTAGTAAAGATTTCTAAAAAGTTTTTTAAATAACTAATTGTGAATTATCATTATTTTACTATTTTTGTGTACTTAAATATTGATATACTATTTTAATATTAAAGTATACTTGCATTGCTTATAGTTTGCTCTTTTTACTTGTTAATATATTGGAAAGCTCTCATACTAATTTGGCAACTGTTTTCAATTTTAATGTAGAAATATAGGATCATAATTATCTACCTTAGCAATGATTTCTCTTCATTGAATAAATTTTAATACATACTGGTTTTCTTTCCATTTATCTCATTTAATTTTTCTTATACCTTGATTTAACTCATTATTTAAGAACAGTTTTCATATATTGGTAAAGTCTACAGATTTCTTGTAATATTGATTTCTACACTCATAATATTGAGGTTAAAAATATTTGTTTTAATTTCAGCCTTAAATTTAGTTGTTACGTAGTTATTATCTGTTAAGCTGTTTCCCAGGTAACTCAGTCAAATAATTTGGGCACACAAGTAGCAGACAATTAAGAGAATTCATTCAGAAGCAAACTGCAAGGTAGAGTATGTGTAAGCACAAGGGAGAGTAGGTGGAACCAAGTTTGCTCATAAACCCCTTGTCTCTCCTTGGGACTTTGTTATGTGTCTTGAAGGAGGAAGTTTTAGTTGCTATGGTATGAATCATTTTCTTCTCTACAACTTAAGTTTTATAAATGAAAACATAGATATTCTGTTTCAGGCTGGTGTGGATCAGTTTCTTTGGTTCCAGCATGCATCTGACAACAAAATAACTAAACAAATAAACAAATGAAAAAGAAATAAATGGTGAAGGGCAAAGTTGATAGTTGTTTTGTAGGGAATGGTATATGTGTAGCTCTAGATAAGGAGAGGTGTTTGCTAAACAACTCATTTTATTTTCTTGCTCTAACTTGCTCTAAAAGACTTTTTTTTCCCAAAATTTGTTAGGAGAGTAGAATGAATGTGTACAATTGTTTGGAGATTCTATGATTATTGGGGTTGTAGATCTGAATATGGAAAAAAATAATGCTTTTACCCTTCCTCAAAGGTGTAATACTTTCTAAGGCCCATCTGAGGGTCTTTGATGAAGTCCCTTGGCTCACTGGCCAGGGTAAAATAGGGGAACTTTCTGTCATTGTGACAGCAGTTGGAAGAAAACCATTAGTAATTGGACTTGTTAGATTCTGAAAAAGCTTATGCTTGAAAATATTATTAAGAACAGTTTGTCAAAAGTAAGAAAAAGAATCAAGAATGGATTGATTATTACTATCAAGACAAGGAAGGTTGATAATCTCCAGTTCTTCCAGGCTGAGCTTCAAAGACTACCATTACCAAAACTTTTAAATGAATCTACTCTCAGAAGAACACGAGAAGTGAGTCTGACAAATGGAAAAAGTGTTGTCCATGAGGATTGTAATGGAAAAAGGAAAAACTGAGTACTCTCATCTTGACCTTGCAGAAAAAACAAACAAACAACAACAAATAAATCAAAATCAAAACAAAACAAAACCCTGAGACAGTCTTGGAGAGAATTACTGTGTATATTCGGAAATTGCGGGGACATTGTTATCTTCTTAGTGTCTTTATAGAATGCTAGGAATCTCTAGCCTTCAGTCATTACTGTACCTCTTTTAAAATAATTTCATGAATAATGCATGTCCTCTCCTACTGGGTAAATCTGTGGGTGTAGACAAAAGCTTTTAGTTACCTTCTATTGAGGATCTTGGAAGAGGCATTGGCACGTGTATTGTTGCTTATAGAATGAGAGGAGGGAAAGAAGAGATGTCTAATAGCAGAACTGGAGGGGTGTGGATCTTGGCAGATCACGATTGAATAAATCAAGAAAGTGCCATAATTTAATAGTCCTTCTTCTCGGAGTCTGACTAGGAAATGGAAGGGAGAGTCCATTAGAGGTTTCATTAGTTTCTTCTAGTTCAGAAGAGACTCTTTTCTAATACGGAGGGATTTTGCCAGCTTGTTTTGTAAGATACAGTCTCCCAGGGTCATTGAATCCAGGAAATGTATTATTGGTGAATGCAAGTCCCTTGAGTTTAGCACTGAGATGTCTGAAGAAGCTGTGAAAAGCCAATACATAACAAAGAACATAAAAAACACATGTGATGATCCTACCAATACTGACCTAACAGAGGCATAGATTTTCCTACTTCAGGAAATAACTCAGTTTCCCAGGTCTGTGACCCAGTTATCCTGCCATGACAGATTTCAAGCTTTGATTTGCCAATCCGGTGCCTGATGATTGATGGCAGATGGCCCAAGTTTTAATGACAGGAGTTGCAGCCAGCCAAAAGTAGTGGAAAACAAGGATTCCCACTCGGGTGCTTATCTCCTAGCTGGCTCCTCAAGGCATGTTAGCTGTGGTTGTTTTCTGAACTGGTTGTAATCCAAGTTCTTGTCATCTTGTTGGAATAATTGGAGACACATGCAGAAATTGAAAAAAAAATTAGCAAGGGATGACATTCAAAAGTGTTTTACTTAGTGCCATGACTAGTGCTTTGTCAACTTGATGCAAGAGTCATCCGGGGAGAGGAACTTAAATTGAAAAATGTCTCCCTCAGATTGCCTGTAGAAATATCTGTAAGATAATTTCTTGATTAATGATTAATATGAGGGGCCTAATTGCCTGGGGTAGTGCCACTGTTGGGCAGATGGCATCTGCAGGCTGAACAAGCCACAAGGAGCAAGCCATTATGCAGCATTCCTCCATGCTGCTTGCTCAGTTCCAGCCTCCAAGTTCCTGCTTTTACCTCCCACAATGACCTCCTGTTGTAGACTATAAACTATAAACTTTCACTGTGTTTCATTTGGTCATAGATTTTTATTACAACAGCGGAAACCTGAGTAAACAGTCTCCTCTTTGCTGCAACCATCTACTTGAACAACTTAAAGGAGGAATATTTAACTTCTGCATAGCAGTTCTAGGGAAAATCTCAAAGTGCAGAAGGCATGGAGGGAAGTCATGGAGGCTGTCATTCACACTGTGGCACAGTTGGGACCAGAGACAGATGAAGCTCAGCTCTTTTGTCTTTGATACAGTCCAGAACACCAGCCAATGAAATCATGCCTCCCATTCTTAGGGTATATCTTCTTATTGTAATAAACCAAACCTAGAAAAAAAACAGCACAGACTTGCTTGTGCAGAGATTTGTCTCCAAGGTGATTCTAGACTCTATGAAATTTTCAATCAATATGAACTTTCTTATGAAATAACAAAGCAATATGGATGCACTTCGAGAGTGTAATAGTGCTCTTAAGTCCTGAATTGCTGTGTAGGATCCTTTTTGTGGGTTCATAGAAAAGAGTACTTGGTTGCTGAGGTGGGTATGAGTGCTTTTCTGCTTTGCTAAACTCTTGATTGAGAGATGATTCTTGGTTATTCAACACAAGTGTGAGTTGTATATCTCATCATTTTAATTATATATGTATGCTTAACAACACATAAGCATAAGTTGGTAAAAATAAATCTTTCCCTAAGTGGTCACTATGAGGAAAGAGAATTGTCTTTCTCCAGATGTACTTAAAAGATGTTCAAGAGAGGATCTGGGAGGAGATCAGAGATGAAGAAAGCATGATCACAATATATTGTACATTAACTTTTTAATTTTAAAAAACATGTTCAGGCTAGATCTATCCACTTTCTATGATGCCAGAATATATTTGATCACCAACTAACCCAAAATATGGAAAGGTATCTCGATAGATCTAGTCATCTTTTCTAGAAAAAAAGGTGTGTGTATCTCAAGATCCTAGTGATATACTTTGGAAGCTGTTTCATTTAGCAGTAGGTTTTGCTGCTCAGAATGTAGTCTATTCATATAATATCTCCCTTGTCGATCTCTTCTAACAGGGATACTGCATCCTGCTCATTTGTTTTCCATTCTTCTAGGAATTGATTTTAAGTGGAGAGTTTAAACCTTCCACAGTTGATGAAATCACAGAGGGAGAAACTCTTTTCCTTCTTCAACTTATTTTTTAATTTTTATTTTATTTATTTATTTTTTATTAAAAATTTCCACCTCCTCCCATTTCCCTCCCCCTCCCCCACATCCCCTTCCCCTCCTTCTCCAGTCCAAAGAGCAGTTAGGGTTCCCTGCCCTGTGGGAAGTCCAAGGTCCTCCCCCCTCCATCCAGGTCTAGGAAGGTGAGCATCCAAACAGATGAGGCTCCCTCAAAGCCAGTCCATGCAGTAGGATCAAAACCAGTGCCATTGTCCTTAGCTTCTCAGTCAGCCCTCATTGTCCACCACAACTTATTTTTTTCTTTTCAGTTTGTGCCAGGACTGAATCCAGGGCCTCTTAAGGCAAGCACTGTACTAAAAGTCCTTTCTGTTTACTTTCTTGTATCATCCACCTCTTATGCAGGGGCTCTGCTGTTGCTGCTTTTGTTTCATTTAACTTGTCATTTGTATTTGCCATTTTGACCCCAGTCCTATTTGCATCGCTGCATCTTCTTCTTGCCCTAGTTCGGTAACTTTAAATTTTGTATCTTTAAATTCTACCAATTTTGTTTGAATTAAAATAAAACTACTAATACATGAAAAGTATTAATTCTATACTACTTTATACTACTCATGGTATTGTTATTTCAAAGTGCATTGTTTCCAACAGTCCTAGGCTTAAGTTACTTCTTCATGTATTTCTATCTTAATTCATATAGAAAACAGAAAAATTGCAAATAAATCAGTGAAAAGCTATTTTTCCATTGGTCTGCGGAGTTTGGCTTTGTATTACTCCTTTCTTCATATGAGTTAGCTTATTGTTTTCTTTCAGCTTCAACCCAAAGGATTTTCTTAAGCATTTTTCATAAGGAAGGGATGCAAAGAGTGCACTCTGGGCTTTGTTTATCTGTGATGTTTTCATTTCCCCTTCACTTGTAGCATCTATTTCTCCCCTGAATCAAAAATCGTTTCTCTTCTAGAACCTCCTGTTATGTCATTCTCTCATCCGCTTTTGGCATTTCCATTGTCAAACATTAAAACAGTTAATGTGTTAATCAAGGTTATTTGATTCAATTTCCCCTTTTTAATTATTATTTTCCCTTTTCAGATCAGATTGATCTATCCTCAAATTTTCTGATACTATTCTCTGCCTACCTAATATATATTGGAACTATATAGTGAACTTTTTTATTTTTTATTGGAATTAACAACCAAAGAATGTGTTTCTCTTTTTTCAATTTATTACCTTTGGAATATTATTTTATTACTTCTCTGAGAATTTCTTCCAGCTACTTGATCATATTCCCGTCTGTCTTCTTTCCTTAGTTCCTCTTAGATCCATTCTACTTTCGTACACACCATCAACTTCCTGCCCTCTTGCTTTTTGTTTATTTGTTTTTATTACACACTAAGTGTAGTTTTTGATGTCTAAATACTCCTGTGTGAGGGGCCCAACCTTAGAGTGTAGTCAACTCCTTAAAGAAAATTGACTGTCCTTCCCCCAGAAGTAATCAAATGCCCAAAGCTTTTCAGTAGAAAAGAGTAGATGAAGCCCTTCTTACTGCATTCTAGAAGGAATGTTGACTGTCTTATTCTTATGCAGGAAACCGAAGCTGATGTGTGTTCATATCTCTGATCTCTCAGCCTTTTCTGTAATATCTGACTCTGGGGTGTTACTATTGAGACTTATTAGAACTCAGTTACAGTTTTTAGTTTTGGTTTTCCAGTATTTTATTGAATATATTTGCATCAATTTTCATGAGAGATTTTTGTCAATAATTCTCTTTTTTTTTGTTGAGTCTTTATATGGTTTGAGTATCATGGTGACTATGCCCTCTTTTTTTTTTTAAAGATTTATTTATTTATTATGTATACAATGTATGTATGCTTGCTGTATGTATGTATGCTTGCTGGCCAGAAAAGGGCACCAGATCTTACTACAGATGGCTGTGAGCCACCATGTGGTTGCTGGGAATTGAACTCAGGACCTCTGGAAGAGCAGTCAGTGCTCTTAACCTCTGAGCCATCTCTCCAGCCCCCATATAATAAAATTTGCAATATTCCTTCTGTTTCTATGTTGTGTAATAATTTCTGGAGTATTGGTATTACCCCTCCTTTGAAAGTATAGTAGAATTATATACTAAAAACACCTGTTTATGGGCTTATTTTTGTTAGTTTGCTTTAATTGTCATTGGTAGTGTGTGTGTGTGTGTGTGTGTGTGTGTGTGCTTGGTTATATGTATATGTTTGTTTTCCTTCTGGTGTCAGACTATTTATTGCCTGTGTTTTAGCATGTGTAGTTAACCTGCTATGATTAGACTTTTCCTTCTAGTACCTCCTGTTGAGCTGAATTTGTGGATAAATATCATTTAAATTTGAATTTGTCATGGAATATCTAATTTTTTCTATTTATAGTGATTGAAATTTTTGTTGGGTATAGCAGTCTGGGCTAGCATCCATGGTCTCTTAAATTCTATAGCATATCTCTCTAGGTTTTTCTTGCTTTTAGAGTTCCCAATGAGAATTTAGGGTAATTCTAAAATATGTTACTTGGCCTTTTAATATCTTACTTTGTTCCATGTGTTTAATGTTTTGATTATTATGTGCTTTGGAGGTATTTCTCTTCTGATCCAATCTATTTTGTGTTCTTTTAGATTCTTGAACATATCCAAAAGAAGGATATACATATGTACATATCCTTCTTTCGGTTAAGAACATTATCTTCTACGACATTGTTAAAATATTTTCTGGGCCTTTAAGTTGGCAATTATTTTTTTTTAAAATAATCTTACTAAGCTGCTTCTTGTCAAGTATTAAATTTGCAATGTAATTTTAATCATTTTATTGTAGTATTTTTTCTTTATGACATTATTGTATATGTGCCATTCTTTAAAATAATTAGATTAATTTTTTAATTTTGTATTCTGCACTACCACGACACAGATATAGTTTGTTCAAATTTTCAAATTTGAATAGAATACTTGTAGCTTATAATATTCATATCTTGATTTAACTAACTGTATATTTTATTATTTGTTCTTTTCACTTTTGTGATAAAATACCTGACAGAATCAGCATAAGACAAAAGATTATAACAAACTCACAGTCTTTCTGATTGAGTCTTATAAGCAGCTGTGAGTAGCTGGAATTAGTTAAATGGCAACATGGCTGTCTAGACATATATTTTAAGTGATTAAAATAGAGGTAGACACGTGTGTCAGAATAATTACAAGTAAATTACTGTGTTAGGATCATTATCTGTTTTATTTAACACAAATTTTCAGTTATTCTCTCAATCTTTGATATATACTAATCAGTCAATAGGGAATTATTACCTACTTTTATAATTATATGAGCTATACATTGTGAATCATGTGAGATATAAAACATACTAAATTCTTAACTTATCTAGAATTTATTTGATAACTGTGTAGTGTAGATACAACCTCAAAAAACAGATGTAGTAATATATATTTTTTCAAACTGGGATTTTGCAAACATAAAGTATGTCTTACATATATGTATATATAAAGTCACATGTGCATGTGCAAAACTATGTGCACATACAGTCAAAATAACACTATAGGGATGAGGCAAATTGTGCAACAAATTGTGTTTTAAAATCAAACTGTATGCTGGCCTTCATTTTGTTGCTAGATACTTAAGATGGACTTTAAGTATGTTACTGAGAGTGTTCACTTTAGGAAATATAGAAAACCACCCATACAAGATTTATATCCAAGGTGTTGAAAGAGGCAGGTACTTCTCTGCTAGTGAGTCTGAAAAGTAGCAATTATACATTACTCAGAACACAGCATCAAAATGATCATTGTTCTGTCAGTGTGCTCACTGTGAGTACATTACTTGTAGGCTTTTAAGGGAGCAGTTCTTCTTTGTCAGGCTGAGGGCATTCAAGTGAACCAAAAGGTCAATCTAATTAAAAAAGAGAAAGAACTTCAAACCACGAGGGGGAAAAAGATCCAGCTAAATGCCAAGGAATTTATATAACGGCATGCATGTGGTAAACACTCAAACAATGAGATGAATGCACAAAAGTGTCCAAGAAGAGAAAAAGGGTATACTGTGACCTTTACATTATTATTTTTAGTAAATTAAATGATATTTGCTCCTTGAAAGAAAAACAATGTGCATTATCTAGATTTAAAATATAATTAATTTTTGTTATGGCTTAGTATTGTACAGCATTGTTTTCCTCCGGTGATTCAAAAATATTTCTGTAAAGTGTTGAACAGGGAAGCTAACTTACAAAGTAGCATCCTGTGTGAGTAACCCTTCCAAAAGAAATAGTTACTTTAATTTTATTGTCACACTTTATAAATTTCTAGGCAAGAGAAACTTCTAAAGTTCAGTTACAGTGCTTCAATATTAGAGTTCAAAACTTTATAGTGTTAGTATGTTTGAAGAGCAAAGCAGTCATGCTATTTGTAGCTAGATACTCTCATTTGTTTTAATTCATCCTTTCTCTATTTTCTATTTAGTGCTAGTCACTATGAAACTAAGTAACTGTATTTTATTGGGCTAAAAACAATAGGGATGAGCTTCCTCTTTTATGGTAACTGATCTCCCATGCAATTACAAAGTGATCCAAACTCATAATAACTTAGTTAAATGCTTTATGCTAGTAGCCTGTTAATTACCAACTCATAATTTAAGTGGGAGGAGAATCCTTTCATTAGCGATTATATTACCAGTGTCTTAACTTCTTGTATCTATTGGCATTTTGCCATTAGCTACTTGTAATACTATATTTCTGGAAATCAAAATAAAGTACAATGTGTCTACAAATCAATGGTCTCCAGGTTGCCTTAGAAGAAAAATACCTTTTAACATTCTTGCAATCAAATCATTCTAATTGTAACAAGATCAAGGGCCTATTTCACAAATGTGAAACTCAACTTCATAAGCAAATTCTAAGAGAAACACAAAGTCTCCCATTGATTTTATTAATGCAAAGCACAGCACTCCCCATAAGAAGAGTAAAAGGTCATTCATTCTTGAGGCAAACGTGCATGACTATGACATATTAAAATGTATTCAGGCTGGTATAAATGCCATATTCCAATGTAGAAATAGTTCCCTAAAGTATTTAAAATTTTATAACCAAAGAGATTCATAAACAGTATAAAGTACATTGGTGGGAGCACGGTGAAGGTGGGTTACAATGCAGAGAAATAGTTGTTAGCATTTTTATGGTCTACCTGATGATATTTTTACCTTTGGGGTGAAGAGAAGCTAGTGTTCTGAGTCAATATGTTCTCAGGTGACTTACTTTATACTAATAAGTATTTTATATCAGACAATAACAAGAGAGCTAAATGTCTATCAAGGAAAATAAAGGTAGCAATGAGCCAGAAAGATAAATGTGGTATAAGTCACATACATATAGATATTAATCATTAAGTAAATGATAACCATCTAAAATCCCTAAACACAAAGGTCCATTCATCCATTGGTGCTGATCTATTCTTTAATGGCCCAAGTACATCTTTGCATTTTAAGCTGGCATATTCAAAAGCCAGAGATTCTGTAAATACTCATCTAGCTTCTGGGTCTGTTATTTCTATTTGTACATCCTTAGTTCATCTTTGTAAAAAGTCACTAAAGTTTTAGTGGCCTTGTTTAACACTAATGTATGATTTAATTCTTTTTTTTATTTCTGATAATCTCAAGACTATTCTTTTTTTTCCTCATTTTTTTATTAAAGATTTCCATCTCTTTCCCTCCTCCTCCCCCCTCCCTCCCCTCCCTTCCACCTATACCCCCACTCCCTCCCTCTCCAAGACAAAGAGCCATCAGGGTTCCCTTCACTATGTTAAGTCCAAGGTCCTCCCAGCTCCCCCTAAGTCCAGGAAGGTGAGCAACCAAACTGACAAGGCTCACAGTGAGCCCATCCATGCTGTAGAGTTCATGTTCATTGCCATTGTCCTTGGCTTCTCAGTCCTCCTCCACCGTCAGCCACATTCAGAGAGTCTGGTTTGGTCCTCTGTTCCATCAGTCCCATTCCAACTGGACTTGGTGGTCTCCCGTTAGATCTGTCCCACCGTCTCAAGAATCCTGTCCCAAGCATTTAAGGCTGCTGTATAGCACAGGGACAAGGTGTGTTCATTACAAAGAGCTTGATCCTGTGGGCTAGCATAACAGCTCTTGCTAAGAATTTGATTTTGGAAACCTCAAATCCTTTTGCTCTTCCCTGTTGTTCTAATATTTTTGCCACCTCTCACTTGTAGCATTTCCATAGTAATTGTGGTTTGTCTTCAAGGATCATTGAGACAAATTGAAGTCAATCATGAAGAGAAGCCTTATTGCTTGAAGCTCATGTCTTTACCAACTTCCTAACAAATGGTGAATGCAAGCCATATGATACTTTTCTTATATCATTCATACTTATAGATTTCAATTTACATTCTTTGAATCCTTTGTGGTATTAGTACTTGATGGTTTGTCAGAGGTGAATATGGGATAAGTAGCTAAAACTCTTGATAAGTCATCTCTGACAAATACTGGCGCTATTAAGTCCTTTCCTTGTACCTTCTTTTCCCTGCATATTAGTTCCAATAATTTCCTCAATCAATTCAAATCTGTTTAGCACTGTCTTCTGTAAAAGTCTGACTCTCATGACCTGTGAATATTTCTAATGATTTCATAAACTCAATAACTTCTGGTCCTTATTCTGCACATATGATTCAAAGGTATGAAATTTTCCTTTTAATAATAACTTCTCATCCTTGGATATTATTTGGATTACATGCAGATTGCTTTCCTGGGGAAATACTCTATCTGCTAACTTATCATAAACTTTTAAAAGATTTTGAGTATAAATTTTAACAATATGAATTCCTCCAGATAATTTCTCTGCACCCTTTGATATGGATTGAATTTTGTTTGTCAAATTGTTGCTATCCTTTTCAACGGTATTAATTTTTCAGCTAACTTTTGATTTTCAATTATATAAATCCTGTCAGTTAGCTGTTCATTATTAGTCTATACAGACTATATTGCTTCTAAAAGTGTTTCATTCTTAAGTCTACTATCAAGCCATTTTTATGATATAACATAAATAACAAAATTAAGTCCCAATCTTACAAAAATGGATGTATCAGAAAAAAAACACATAAGCCTTGAAGAATACATCCATAGTATAAGCAAAATGGTTATAAAATTCCAGGGTGGTGATATTTTCCACCATTTTAAAATGTTCAAATTTATTTGTTTATTTGTTAATCAGATAAACTTATTTCTGTTATGAGATTTTAGCACATTGTTGTAGATATAATGATCATTATTGGCCAGCAGGTGTTGTGGTTGTGGGCGTGCATGGTGGGCAGATACAACAGTCCTGCTTACTTCTGTGGTGGTGTTGGTTCCGTATTTCAGTGGCTTTAAATACTAAAATATGCTTACCAAATTGAGAACAATTAATTTGATTCTGTACACAGAGAGCATTTATTTATTTATTTATTTATTTATTTATTTATTTATTTATTGGTGGCCAGACTATCAGGGAAACCAGAGTTTGTGAGCTGCGAACACAAACTGGAAAGCTGTACTGGTGTGTGGGACATAGGGAATTACCAAGTCACAGCAGGGCAGCCATGGGTAGTCACTAAGTCGCCATACCATCCAAAGTATTAGCCACTTCATGACAAAGATGTAGCCCAGCTGCGGAGAGTTTTCAAGCCAAATGGACAAGGCTACCCGCTCCATCCCACATGGTTTATCATCTATCCTGTTCCACCAATGTTGGGGACCAGATGTATTGGATTACAATAAAGTAGTCCCACACTAGCTCAGAATCAACATAATAAAGGGTTCTTTATTTTGGGGTGGACCCACAGATCAACAGACCTCTGCATGAGCAAGGAACAGGTACCAAATTCAGTAGCCAAGACAGAGAGCACACATTTCTGCATCTGTTTTTATAATACCCAAGACCACACCCAAAGTGGTCTAGCATCTCAAAGGCTATTGCTTAAAGGAGTACCCACAGCAGGGAGGGACTAGGAGGGACACATGGATTTCCCTGTTATTGGAAAGTAGAATAGATTTTATAGGTGGAGTGGGCAGGAATAGGTGACAAGAACAGGAGGATCACTTGGGGAGGGGCAGGGGAGATAGGTTTGTGGAAAAGAATATGAGTATATACATATAGAATAGAGCATAATTTGAAGGTCTGTAGGGAAAACTAACACTTTAGAGGCTTTTAAAATATATATAAAGGTGATCCTAGTGAATACTTCTACTAATGTGGGAGACAGAACTCCAACTGGTTATTTCTTTATCACATGAATCTTCTAGAAACCATTCCAATTGAATGGGTTGATGAGTGGGTTCTATGTAAACCCCAGACAATGCAGATTGTTGCCAAGACTGTTAATTGTTGTCTTCAAATTGACAGCAGTGCCCCAAAAGGACAACATCTACATAACTCATTGAATATATAAAAGTCAAGCTTTTGCCTAAATGTAGCCTTCACGCCTATGTTTTAGTATCTTTAGCCTAAGAAGGACTCTGCAGGGAACCAAAGGAGAAACATTAAACAGCAACCAAGTCACAAAATGTGTGAGCTACAATTTGTCATGGCTACCAGATATGCTAGGGCAATGGAAACAGAATTTGTAGAATTAGACAACCCATGTCTGATTTGATTTAGGGCTGACTCCATGACATTGAACCTATAAATGACACTACATGGCTGAAAAAGAGGAATATGGTATGTACTCACCAATAAGTGGATTCTAGCCATAAACAAAGGGCATTGAGACTATAGTTCGTGATCCTAGGGAAGCTAAATAAAAAGGTGAACCCAAAGAAATACATATAGTTATTATCCTGGATATTGGAAGTAGACAAGATCGGTGCAAAAGTTGGGAGTAGGGATTGGGGTGGGTTTGGGGGAAGGAGAGATAGGGAGACAGAAGGGAGAAAGGAGGATTGGGGAGAGCTTTGGGGAATGGGATGGCTGAGTTGAAGGAAAGGTGGATATGGGAGCAGGGAAGAAGATATCTTAACTAAGGGAGCCATTTTAGGGTTGGCTAGAGTCTTGGCTCTAGAAGGGTTTCCAGGTGTCCAAGGGGATTTCCCCAACCAGGTCCATGGGCAGCAGAGGAGAGGGTGCCTGAACTGGCCTTCTCCCATAGACACACTGATGAATATCTTGCATATCACCATAGAACCTTCATCTGGCAAGGGATGGAGATAGAGACAGAGTCCCACATTGGAGCACTGGACTGAGCTCCCAAAGCCCAGATGAAGAGCAGAAGGAGGGAGAACATGACCAAGGAAGTCAGGACCATGAGGAGTGCATTAACCCAGGGAGATGTTGGGATTGATCTAATGGGAGCTCACCAAAGCCAGCTGGACTGGGTCTGAACAAGCATGTGATCAAACCGGACTCTCTGAATGTGGCTGACAATGAGGACAGACTGAGAAGCCAATAATAATGACACTGGATTTTGATTCTACTGCATGTACTGGCTTTTTGGGAGCCTAGTCTGTTTGGATACAAACTTTCCTAGGATGGGGGGAGGGTTTGGACTTCCCACAAGGCAGGGCACCCTGACTTATCTTAGGACTGGAGAGCTAGGGGGAGGTGAAGTGAGGGGAGTGGGAGGGAAATGGGAGGATGGGAGGAGGTGGAAATTTTAAATAAAAAAATAAAGATAGCCCAGAGACCTTGGATAAAACCAGAAACTTCTGATCTTTAAAAATAGCATTAATATTTCTCCTAATACTATTCTGCTATATACAAAAATCAGAGTCATCAATAAAGAGGCCTACTCTGACAGCAGATATGAACAAATACAGAGACTTCCAGTCAAACATTATGCAGAGACAGAGAGAGAAAGACCTTGCAAAATGCATCTCTAGGTGGAATGTCTCCATTAAATCCCTCCCACCAGAGCTATAGGGATCCTGTGGAATAGGGAGTCAAAATAGTGTAAGACTTGGAGGGTATGAAGGATTCCAGGGAAACAGGGCCCTTTAAATCAACTGAGCAAAATTCATATGATCTCACAGATCCTAAAGCAGCAAGCACAGAATTGAACGAGGTCTGTGCCAGGTTTTCTGTGTATATATCACAGTTTTTGTCTTAGTATTTTTATAGGACTCCTTTTTTGTGTTAGTCTGACTAAAAGGAATAAACCAGGCTTTAAGTGTCTTAAAGCGTTGTAGAACAAAAGATCTAGTTATGAAGCATGGCCTAGTATTTTTTCAATATATTAAAATCATACAGCTTAATGGGAAGTCATTTTTCTGAACATCCACAGGTATATGTGTGCCCAGTGGATGGAATATTTTCATGTGGTAAGCATAAAAACATTGAGAAAACACCTCTAAATATTTTTAGGGAAAAAATGAAGTGACTCATCATAGAAATTAAAGACAGAAACGGTTATATATCAACAGCTAGTGATCCCATGGCTGTTCCATGTGGGGCTCCCCATGAAACAATTACTCATATGGTATGCTGACCTGTTGGACACTAGTTGTCTCCTGCTATATACTTCCCCTGACATCTGACGATTCATTAGATTTTCTTATTCAATAGGAGCTAGCAGTCCAACAGTGGACATTAGCATGCAAGAGAAGTTGAGAACTCTGACTGCTCAGGTCATCAATCCAGTCATCTTAGAATTACTGATAATATATGGACATTATGCAATATTCTTGAAGAATTTCTATTATTATAAACCAATTGGTAGTCCAAAGAAGCTGTAGTTTGATGTCACTTAAGGGTAACTGCAGAAGTAGCGAACATACTTACTTGAAAGGATGTCACGTTGTTGTTGGATTTTTGTTTTGTGGGGTTTTTTTTAGAATAAAAAATCTTTTATTGTACAAGAGTCGAAATGGATAGATGTTGCAGGAAATCACTGCCCTGATTAACATCGTACGCACATTCTGATAGCCGTGAATGTGCCAAAGGTGACGTCACTCTGCATCATGGTCTTTTCAATGCCGCCCATAAGTTCCCAACTTTGCATTCTGATCCTGAGACAGGAGAAGGTGCCCAACAGTGCCCCGGCCACCATGCCCATGGCACAACTCATAACAAAGCCCGTCTTCACACAATCAAAGCAGCTGGGCTGCGACTGCCTGTAGGGACCTATGACCAACATCACATTCACTCAGCGCCACATCTCACACTGAAAGCTAGGCAGAGGATCATCCTTGTGGATTCCTGTGAATTTCTCTAGAGTCAGGTTTCTGGCTAACCCTATAATGGCTCCCTTAATCAAGATATCTCTTTCCTTGCTCTCCTCTCTGTTCTTCCTTCATCTTGAAAATCCCATTCCCTTCAGTTATCCGCACCTTTTCCCCTCCTATTCCCTTTCCTTCTCCCCAAACCCCATATGCTCCCAATTTTGTCAGACGATCTTGTCTGTTTTGACTTTCCAGGTGGATCTATATATAGTCTTCTTATGTTTCATCTTATTACTTATCTTCTCTAGATCATGAACTAAAGGCTCAATATCCTTTGTTTATAGCTAGTATCCATTTATGAGTGAGTACATACCGTGAACATCTTTTTGGGTCTGGGTTACCTCACTCAAGATAGTGTTTTCTAATTCCATCCATTTGCATGCAAAAATTCAAGATGTCATTGTTTTTTAACCACTAAGTAGTACTCTAATGTGTAAATGTGCCACATTTTGCTTATCCTTTCTTTGGTTGAGAGGAATCTAGGTTGTTTCCAAGTTCTGGATATTACAAATAATGCTACTATGAACATAGTTGAACAAATGCCTTTGAGTGTGATTGAGCATCCTTTGGGTATATGCCCAAGAGTGGTATTGCTGCATCTTGAAAGAGGATGATTCCCAATTTTCTGAGAAACTGCCATACTGATTTTCAAAGTGGCAGTACAAGTTTGCATTCCCACCAGAAATAGATGAGTATGCCCCTTACTTTATGTCCTCTCCAGCACAAGCTATCATTGTTTTTTTTTTTTTTTTTTTTGATCTTAGCCATTCGGACAGCTGTAAGATGGTGACTCAGAATTGTTTTGATTTTCATTGCCTGCAGGATAAGGAGGTTGAACACTTCCTTAAGTATCTTTTGGCCATTTGTTTCTTCTGCTGAGAATTCTTTGTTTAGTTCTGTACCCCATTTTTCAATTGGGTTATTTAAATTTTTGATGTCTAATTTCTTGAGTTCTTTATATGTTTTGGAGATCAATCCTTTGTCTGATGTGGGGTTGGTGAAGATATTTTCCCATTCAGTAGGGTGTTTTTTTGTCTTATTGACTATGTCCTTTGTTTTAAAGAAGCTTCTCAGTTTCAGGAGGTCCCATTTATCTATTGCTGCTCTCAGTTTCTGTGCTACTAAGGTAATATTAAGAAAGTGGTTTCTCGTGCCCATGCATTAATGACCACTTCCCACTGTCACTTCTATCAGGTTCAGTGTGCTGGGTTTTCTGTTGAGTTCTTTGATCCATTTGAACTTGTGTTTTGTGCATGGGTATAACTATGGATCTATTTTCATTCTTCTACATGTTGACATCCGTTAATGACAGCGACATTTATTGAAAATGCTTTTTTTTCATTGTATAATTTTAGCTTTTTCATTAAAAGTCAAGTATTCATAGGTGTGTGGATTAATATCTGAGTCTTCAATTCGATCCCATTGGTCAACCTCTCCATTTTTATGCCAGTACCAAGCTGTTTTCATTACTGTAGCTCTGTAATAGTGCTTGATGCCTCCAAAAGTTCCTTTATTATATGGGAATGTTTTGGCCATCCTGGGTTTGTTGTTTGTCCATATGAAGTTGATTATTGTTCTCAAAGTCTGTTAAGAATTGTGTTGGGATTTTGATGCAGATTGAATTGAATCAATAGGTTGCTTTTGGTAGGATTGCCATTTTTACTATGCTGATCCTACCTATGCAAGAGCATGGAAGATTCTTCCATTTTCTGATATCTTCTTAAACTTCTTTCTTTAAAGACTTAAAGTTCTTGTTAAATGGGTCTTTCACTTTTTTGATTAGTGTTACCCCAGGATATTTTATGTTATTGTGGCTATTGTGAAAAATGATGTTTTTCCTCCTCCACCGTCAGCCACATTCAGAGTCCGGTTTGGTCCCCTGTTCCATCAGTCCCATTCCAACTGGACTTGGTGGTCTCCCATTAGATCTGTCCCACCGTCTCAATGGGTAAACACACTCCTCACGGTCCTGACTTCCTTGCTCATGATCTCCCTCCTTTTGCTCCTCATCGGGACCTTGGGATCTCAGTCCGGTGCTCCTATGTGGGGCTCTGTCATTTTCTCCATCCAATGCCAGGTGAAGGTTCTATGGTGATATGCAAGATATTCATGAGTATGGCAATAGGATCTGTACATTTCTGGCACCCTCTCCTCAGCTGCCCAAGGACCTAGCTGAGAAACCAAGGACAACGGCAATGAACATGAACTCTACAACATGGATGGGCTCACTGTGAGCCTTGTCAGTTTGGTTGCTCACCTTCCTGGACTTAGGGGGAGCTGGGAGGACCTTGGACTTAACATAGTGAAGGGAACCCTGATGGCTCTTTGTCTTGGAGAGGGGTGGAGTGGGGGTATGGGTGGAAGGGAGGGGAGGGAGGGGGGAGGAGATGGAAATCTTTAATAAAAAAAATGGTGTTTTTCTGATTTCTTTCTCAACTTCTTTATCATTTGTATATAGAAGGGCTCATGATTTTTTTTGAGTTGATCTTGTGTCCTGCCACATAACTGAAGGAATTTATCAGCTGAAGGAGTTCTCTAGTAGAGTATGGGAAGAGTATATATACATATACATATACATCATATTCATATATATTATGTGAATATATATATATATATTCACATAATCTACAAATAATGAAAGTCGACTTCTTCCTTTCCAATTTGAATTCCCTTGATCTCCTTTTGTTTTCCTATTGCTATAGCCAGAATTTTGAGAAATATGTTCAAGAGATAAGGAGAGAGTAGACAGCCTTTTTTGTTCCTAATTTTAGTGAATTTTTTGAGTTTCTTTCCATTTAATTTGATGTTGTATGTTGACTTGCTGAATATTGGTTTTATTATATTTAGATATGTTTCTTATATCCCTGATCTCTCAAAAACCTTTATCATGAAGGGGTGTTGGATTTTGTTTCCCACAGGGCAGGGTACCTTGCCCTCTCTTAGGACTTGAGGGGGGTGGGAGGAGGTTGTGTGGGGGAGCAGGAGGGAAGTGGGAGGAGGAGAGGAAGTGGGAATTTTGATTCATATTATTTATATAGTAATAAAAAAGAAATTTAAAAATAAATAAAAAAACATTAATTACTGAAAAAAGTGGCTGTTTAGACTGGCTTAAAAATGTGGAGTGTAAAAATGTAGGAAACATAGATAGGTAATGGATAGTGGCAGTCCAGACAATGTAAGAGGTTTTCAAATGTTCCCAAAACAGTCAAGTTCCAGAGATTTTTAAAACTTATGATTAGCATAATTGGCAAGTCAGACCTCTCTGTTTGCAAACAAGCAGCTTGCATTTTGAATTAGAAACACTGGAAGAAAAATAACAGTTTTGACTGTGAGACCCTGCTAATGAAAGCTGCTACTTATTTCTAATGCATAGAAACTGCCTAACTACTGAACTGAATCCGTGTTCTCATTGCTTAGACTTCTGTGACACCAAGAATGTAATTGACAACCTAGCAGTTCTTCTTTGTGTTCTAATACTGAAAAAAGAAAATAACTATAGAGCAGAAAGGTGATTATAATGCTGTATACAACGAACACATCAAAAACATGTTCTGTTTATGTTAAAAATTTCAGGGATATTCACAATATTCATATTTTAAAATCAATAAAATAAGTAAGGTCATTAGTACCAAACTTGCAATAGGAAATGTGATATATGAAAATGTTAACCCTGTACTTTAGTTAGAATAAGAGTACAGCAGTGCTTCAGTTATAAATGATACCTGAAGAAATTAGCTGCTATCATATGCTTGTTTATGTTCATATACGTACCACTGTGGCAATGCCTATAAAACTATGCAAAATAGCAATATATACCCGCCTCCTACAGATTAATGTGAATTTCAGTTTCATAAGTGTTACTGTCTCTTAATATTTTAATTATAATACCATCATCATCAAAAACCTTAACAATATAGTTTAAATAATTCAACTGTCATAAAATTTCCATAGTGTAAAAGCTGTTAGCATTTCCAGCTTGCATCAGAGAATAATTAAAGTCAAAGACATGAGGCATGTTTTCCAACTCATAATGAGGATACATTATGGATGTAAGGTATAAAGTAAGCAATTTAGACATAAAAGAAAATGCTTCAAATGATCTAAAATTATCACATTATTAAAAATGCCAGCTCTTCACCATCAATTATTATACTAGAAACTCCAGCTTTACTCTTAATTAGTAAGTTTCTTGGGTTTCTATAAATATGAGTGGCAAAATGAAACAGCAAAGATAAAATAATCCATTTTATTTATATATCAAAAACTAGTATACACTTTTGTTTGTGAGTATGATGAATAAAGTATGTCTTGCTCCAGACAAATTCCCTGATCTTTGGAAAGCTCAAGCTAATGAAACAACAAAACCTTTGAGAGTTGGGGTGACGAAAATGAAGCATCAAGGTGAGAGAAAGTTAAATGAGAGAGACAACAATACTGTGCCTGCCAGAGTGCCAATTTACCACAGAACAGCAGTCTGACATGTAGTCAAGATGCAGAAAATATAGTAGAGATGTTAATAATCTTGGTGATATTTAGTGCTATCTTATTTTCAAGAGAAATAATGCACAGAAATCAATGAAATAATAGCTTTGAAATGCCAGAATAGTTATTGCTAGTATGGAATTTTTTATCAAAATAGCCTTCAAAAGTAAAATAACAGGTCTAGTGAGACTGCTCATTGTGTAAAGACACCTGTCTCCAATCACAATGACCTGAGTTCTATCCAGGGAGCACACATGTTCAACATGAAGAGATGGTTCTTCCAGGTTGTGCTCTGACCTCCACACTTGTGCTTTTGAAAGCATAGGAACTCACCCACACATACACACACACATGTATGCACATATACACATGTTCACATAAATTTGCACACATATACATGCATGCATACACACATGCATGCACACATCCTCACATATACACATAAAAAACCCACACACAAACAAAAATCCATAACAATGAAATTCAAGTAAAATTATTTCTATATGAAATGAGGAATTTTCTGACAGAAAATCATACCTACTCAAATTATTTAGTCTAGACAATGAGTGCAGGGAGAAACATAGTAATCGAAGAACCTAAAAGATTATAATGGTAGTAAATACTGAAGATAACTGTGGTTAAAATAAAAGTAGAATTAAAAGACATGACCAACATTCAACATAAAGAATAAATACAGAAAAAATCCACACAGACTGCAGTGTTATCTCAAAAGTAGTTTTATAACATTATTTCAATGATTATTGCATTGTATGCCTCTGATAACCACTACAGCAACCACAGTCTTCTGGAACACAGTCAGGAAGGTTTCCTATACTCCCAAGGCAGGTAAACTACCGTGGCCCATTTTACTCATAGGCCCGGTTACATCATAGGAACTACAGCATGGCCACAAGGTAGTATCAGGCATGCATCTTCAGAATTAACTCAGTGGCAATCCTTAAAAATATTTTTGAGATTATAATTTAAATATCTCTTTTGTCCCTTTTTCTTTCTGTTTCCAAACCCACCACTATATGCCCCTTGCTCTCTTTAAAATTTATAGCATTTTTCTTTAATTGTTGCTCTTTGTGTGTGTGTGTGTGTGTGTATCTAGTTCAGTCTACATAACTATTTTATTCAATAAATTTATAAGATTGTGACACATTATTCCCAAGAACCTAAAATTAACTTAGATGTCATGTGCTCCATCTTAGGAAGTACTGGAATACATCATATGTTTCTTTATGATTCATTCTTCATGTAAGTTGAATGAAACACACTTTTCTCCAACTGGATAATCACCACCACTCTGCAGTTTAGTCTAG
Source organism: Arvicola amphibius (assembly GCF_903992535.2). Lineage (NCBI taxonomy): Eukaryota > Metazoa > Chordata > Mammalia > Rodentia > Cricetidae > Arvicola > Arvicola amphibius. The sequence goes on from NC_052053.1 coordinate 125,582,342, forward strand.
CTTTTAATAGCTCAACACATCATATGACACTAGAAATTCTACCACAACTTTCTAAAGAAACAACTATGTGAAGGTCAACCCAAGGTCAGATAAAAAGTAGATTTGATAATACACACTTAAGGATATAACACTGTGGATTACCAGAGAAAAGACAGTATAAGGAAGAAAACAGGGGTTAAGAATAAATCATGACATGACAAATAGAATCTTAAGTATGTCATTATAATACAGTTAAATGAACTACATGTGTAGAGAAGAGTTCTGCAATGATTTAGATAAAAACAGTATCAGCCCTACTTACTAGAACCTGGTTTTGTTCTTGTTTGTGTTTTGTTGTTGTTGTTGTTTTATTTTTTATTTTTTTTTAGACTGGGTTTCTCTGTAGCTTTGGAGCCTGTCCTGGAACTAGCTCTTGAGACCAAGCTGTTCTTGAACTCACAGAAATCCACTTGCCTCTGACTTCCACGTGCTGGGATTAAAGGCGTGTGCCACCACCGCCTGGCAGAACCTGTTTTTTTGTTTAATATGAAAAAAATTAAATGTGTAAGAACAAAAAATACATTCTATTAGTACATTAAAAATAAAGAGAAGGGTTTCATAGTGCTTAATGACAGAAATGAACTAAAATTCATGACAATTATAAATACCATAAACTAAATAAAGCACATTCAAATTTTTGGAAATGTAAAATGTGGAAATTCAATATAGTGAAAATATCTCTCACATTCTAAGTGTCTGAAACTTTTTCTAAACCTCATGGTAAGATTCTTAATATACCTTACGTTCACTTAAGAATTAAGTCTGCGTACTGGCTTTGGGGGGGCCTAGCCTGTTTGGATGCTCACCTTCCTAGACCTGGATGGAGGTGGGGAGGACCTTGGACTTCCCACAGGGCAGGGAACACTTACTGCTCTTCGGACTGGAGAGGGAGGGGGAGGGGAGGGGAAAGGGGAAGGGAAATGGGAGGTAGGGAGGAGGCGGAAATTTTTAATAAAAAATAATAATAATAAAATAAGTCTGCTATCTTACTGTACACTCAACCTGACTGTTTAACCTACCTTTAAGAAAACAATGTAACAACTCTTTCTGCCTTGGATTTCCCATGTACTAAACTTTTATAGCCTAAACTAATTGAGAGGTATAATTGTGTTAGTAATCTATTGTGCTTTTCACTCAAGAGCATTGCATATATGCTTGTCTGTGTGTTATGATAATCATTTGCTGGAAACAGAAAATAGGGGTTGAATGCAGGTTTATAAAATCAATATCCACCATAAATGTTAAACACAATATAAAGAGAGTGGTTGGTAAGCAATGAAGTTTGTAATCCTGCTTATTATCTGGGTTAGTTATAGTCATGGTTTAGTTCCTAATAAATTCTATGTTAAAGATTTCTATAGATTATCCATCATTCCTCTCTTATCTGATGCTTTTCAGGCTGATTATAAAGAGAGCAAAGCCCTTTATTATGGACAGAAACTCAGACAAACATGGACGAAGACATAGGAACAGAATCACAAGACAGACTTCAGGCAGGCGGAGATTCAGATGCTTATAACAAATAAAGGATGATGGAAGACGTAGGGGAGAGCAGAGAATTAAAATGTTAGATGACTCTAGGTCTGTTGACATCAAGAAGAAATGCTTTGCTAATGTCTGCCCAAATTTGATACCAGCACAATACTGACACTGTGAATTTATTACAAATGCAATCCAACTGATTGTAGTTTCATGATCCATGTGAATAATCACTAATGGTTTAAACTTATATACAGAAATAACAAAAGTAGATAAATAGTAACTTTATACTCAGAGAGAAAATTCATAGATTACATCCTTAATAATTGATAACACTACCAAAATACAGAGAACTATACAGAAGGACTAAACAAAACAATAATCACAGATGAACTGTTTCATACACATATAAATAAAAATGACTCTTATTTCAACTGTGTGTTTAAATAGAACTTCAAATTTATTCTTTTTAACACAGGGAGTGGAGGCCAAGCCTAAAAGTCTATCATCACCTCCAAAACCATACAAAGAAGTATACATACCTTAGCATTCAATGCTTTCTAAAAATATTGACTGTTATGTATTCTTGGTAATTTCATGTATGTATACAGTATATATTGATCAGTTCCATATTGTGCTTCAACTCTGTCTACCCAACTCACCACATCTCCTTTCTAACTATATGTCTTCTACTTCGAACCTACTCTGTTCAGTTACTGCTTCTAGTATGTGGGAGGGTGTGAGTGTGTTCACTGGCGCATGGGAAACCAATCATGTCTTAGGGAAAAATTACTCTTTTTGCCCTTACAGCCACCACTTCCAATAGCTGCTCAGCTACAGATAAGGATACATGGGTCCCTAGTCTATTCATGCTGGGAATTTGGCTGGTTTGATCATGCAGATTTTGTACCAGCAACCACAGCCACTATGAGTTCCTGTGTACAAAAATCTTGCTGTCCTCCTCAACCTCTGGATTTTTCCATCATTCGGCTGCTATTCAGAGATGATTCCTGAGACTTGGGGTATGATATTATCATTTTATTTAGAACGAAGCACTCACAACATCTTCATACATATTTATCAGTTCTGAATCTCTGTATAAACCATTTTTACACTCAAGAATAAGCTTCTCAGAGGAGCATTGAAAGATACACAATATTACGAATGTAAAGATAAGTCTTTGGGAGCACTTTAATATTATGTCCATTTAGCAGAATAAATTTGGGAGGTTCTCCTCTAAGGCTTATGAGCCCTCTAGCTCTAGGTTCTTGACACAGGTAACAGAACCAGGCAAGAGTTTAATCTTGTGGAGTGCACCTTAAGCCCAATCAGAAAGTACTTAGTCACTCCCATAGTATTTGTACCACAATCACAACAGCAAACATATCTTCCTAGATTAAATGTCTGTATTTTATGGGGTATGACTAGTGATTGCTTTACTCCCTTTACAAACTACATAGCACATGTTAGCACCATGAATGGTAGAGTGTAGTGATGAGCTTTCCACAACATGATTATCTTGAATTCTCCATGTCCTCTGACTCACGTATATTAAACAATTCTTGGCTAAATTTAAACAATTTAAAATTGTATGCTGAAACACAGAAGGCCCTGTATAAGCAAGACAGTAACAAACAATAAAAACACAATTGAAGCACTGAAGATTCCAACAATTCTGACATCATGTTATACTACAGAACCATTGTAATAAGAACAGCATGGGACTGACATAAAAATAGACATAGTGATCAAGGGAACAGAATTGAAGACCCAAATATAAGCCTGCACTCCTATAACAGACATTTTTAATGAAGAGGCCAAAATACTAGTTGGATGAAGATAGCATCTTTTACAAGCTGTATACCTATGTGCAGAATAATTCTCTCACACTTTACCCTAAAAATTACAAATGGATAAAGGACCTCAGCAAAAGATCTGACATTCTGAATCTGTTAGAGAACAAAGTGAGAACTATGCTTGAACTTATAGTCACAGAAAAGGACTTTCTGTATAGTCCAATTTTCTTTTAATTAAAACATGATGTCTTAACTGCTCTTTGCAACATCTGAAGACCAAATAAATTTTCTCATTAATGAAAGAAGAATTTGTAAATTTTCATACATTAATCATCAAATTTATATAAAACCTTTGCAATTTGAAGAATATATTTCAAAGATAAGGTACTTAATATAACTGATGTACATTCTACTCTAGAAAATTCTTAATTAAAATATACAAGCCAACGTATTAAAAATATTTAAACTTTCAATATGAATAATTGGTCTTGTACACATTTCAAAAGGAGTACCACTTAATTTTATATGTAGGAAGCATAACTTTTTAAATTTTCAATCTATTTTTATATTCTGAGATATTTAATTATTTTCATTGAGCTCAAAAGCCAGACAAGATGACCCAAATTAAGGCATTATCAAACAAAATGAAAAGTTTTGTTCTACTACAATCCATCAAGTCCAGTATTCTGTACATATCTGCAGCAACTTTCTGTCTGATTTCAATCCATTCATTTGATTTCTGTTACCTCACACAATGTCAGAAATCAAGTGCAATGTATGCAGTTTACTGCCATCAAACACTAGCCCTCATATTTTTTGCTTCACTGATGCAGTGAATTAATTGAAATTGAGTGTATCTCAACATAAATTTTGAAATGCCTTTGCTGTGTCCCTTCTATTAAAATTTGCATGAATTAAAAATTCATTAAGTTCCAAGAAAGTTACTGTAAATTTTTTAAGCCTCTCAATTGTATTATGCAGTTTATGTCCATTCACCATGATTTATATGGATTATTGGTATCTGAGAATTAATGAATCATCACAACTTATATAAAATCACATCTTCCCTGGGCCCATTATTGCTTTATGATTAAAACATTATATTCTGAGTGATGAGCTATAACACTGGCAATGTGGGTTTGGATATATATATTATTAATATATATATATTATTATTATATTATTATTAATATATATAATATATATATTAAGCCAAGAGGATGTCAAGTCAAGTCATTTTATTACTCTGCTGAGAGACTGAAAGACATGAAAATGCCAAATGTGAGGAAATTAATGAAAAGAGATTATCTGTATCCCTCTATTTATTCTCTACTTTTCGATCAATAATTAAAAGGGTTTTACCTTAGGATTGTCATTTAATTCTTGCTGATCATTTAGTTTGCACACAAACAGAGAATATTTATTTTCTAGTTTTCTGTTTTTAATCCAGATCTATCAATGTCTACTAATTCATAATTATAATCCTCAAAATTTTACATTAATGTGCTACATTTGTTTATACTTTTGAACTCTGAGTTGGTGATATTGTGTTACCCAGATACAAAAGTTCCTAGATTAATACTTACAGTTAAGTCCTAAATATTTCCTTGTATGTAATATAATCAGGCAACAAAATTATTAACCAAGTTCATTAAAATTTACTTTTATTTCATCATTGATTTTGCTGAGATTTTAAGAACTAATAATGCAAAATATATAATTTGGTGTCATATTCATTTTAATTACTTTTACTACATGAGTTAGTGTGCTTTCTGTAACCTTATTAATGATTCTGTCATTTAATAATTATCTTTATATCATTTTATGAGTTATCTTCTTTGTCTTGATTTAGAGACATAGAAATATTTAAAAACTTGGATGAATTTTATGGTTTTCCACAAATGACAGTAACTGAAAACATCACCATCTGAACCTACTCTTCTCAATAATATGATCTTTTATTGATCCATATTTCAAGTAATTCAACTAACAATATGTTCAGGCTATATTCCTGAGTAGATCCATGGTGTCACCACTGACCCTTTGTTTCTTTCTTTCATATATTCATGATTATTCAAGTAATAGTCCTGTGAACTTCAGGTTTTAATTTTTCTTTTTACCATAACATTTCTCCCATATGCATTCTCATCTTCAAGGTCAAAAGTCATTATCTCTCTATCACTGATTTGGAAATAATTCTTGACTTGGACCTTGGCACTCCTGTAACATATAATTTCTCTTTTCAAAATAAATTTTGAAAAATTATCATCTTTTTTTTTTTTTCCCTCATGGTTTATTTTTTTTTTATATTTAAAAATTTCCATCTCCTTCCCTCCTCCTCCCCCCTCCCTCCCCTCCTTCTCCCCTTTCTCTCCCCTCCTTCTCCCCCTTCCCTCCCCTCCCCTCCACCCATACCTCCCCTCCCTCCCTCTCAAGGCCAAGGAGCCATCAGGGTTCCCCGCTCTATGCTAAGACCAAGGTCCTCCCAACTCCCCCCAGGTCCAGGAAGGTGATCGACCAAGCTGAGAAGGCTCCCACAGAGCCCGTCCATGAAGAACAATCAGAGCCCAGAGCCATTGACCTTTGCTTCTCAGTCATCTTCATTATAAACATACTCTGCTGGGAATGACCTAGAAGATTGCTGAATCATGCCTGATATGGGGTTATAGAAACTTCCATAAAGATGTGTTATGGAAATCCTGAGTTTTGAGACAATATGTAATATGTCAGTTTTTCTACTTGGAGTCACTTGAAGGTCATGACACAAAACTTTGAAGGTAAAGTCTAAGGTGTTTGTAAAATCCAAGAATACAAGAGCTTATAAGAAGATGAATATCAGCTCAAAAAAGGCAAAACAAATAAATGGGGACAGTCCAAGTGAGAGCTTATCCTCTTGTCAGCAACCAGAGGACATAGGATGTGTCCAAGATACTAGATACAGAGTCATAGGATCTGACCTTTACCCCACTAAGTCAGACTTGCGCTGCTCTCATATTTCCTTGTTCTACTCACAACAAATGCAGTTGTTAAGGGTTGCTCCACATATTTTGTTATTATTTCAAAATAATATTTTTTGTTATTTCAAAATAATTGTTGAAGTTATTATGAATGATTTTTATCTGATTTTTTTCTCACTATGTTTATAGGTATAGATGAAGGCTCCTAATTTAAAATAAATTATAACAAATGTTGACAAGGACATGGTAAAGGGGGGACATTTATTCGTCATGAGGGAGAAGTAATACTAGAATAGCCAGTAAAGAAATCAGGGTAGAAGCTTCCCATAAATTGAAAAATAGAAGTATAATATGACCTGGTTATGCTACATCTGGGCATGTATCTAAAGAGTTCTGTATCCTACACTAGAGATACTTCCTCATATACATTTGTTGCTGCCTTACTCATAACAGATAGGGAGTATAACAATCCTTAATGTCTTTAATTTGATGGAAATAAAATGAATATGTATTCAATATAAAACATAAAATCTTATTAAGCTATAAAAAATTAAATTTGTATATACACGGATGAAAATAGAAAATGTTTTACAAAGTGAGGTAAAATAGGGCCAGAAAAACAAATGATGAAAAGTCTCTAACACAACTGGTTTATTTATCATGGAGTGCTTATAGAGGCCAGGAAAATAGACATGCATCATTGGGTGGGGAGGTAAGGAAAGAAAACCTAATGGTAGAGAGAGTATAACATATAATTCATCTGAAGCTAAGGTTATATGAAAAAAACCATATGAATTCCTATGACTTGCAAATTAATTAAAATACATACTGAAAATGAATTCAAAAGGCAAGATCACCAGGTATGGCATATAGTCCTTTTGATTTGTTGGTCATGGAGGCCTAACCTTTGAAAACCCCAGAAAAAAAACAGTGTGTTGAGATTTTCCCTGGTTACTGGGCAGAAGGAAATGATAAACCAATATTGATGAAGATATCACATTGCTTGGTGGCAAGACAGAGAAATCAAGCTGCAATTGAGCTAGGAGCTTCTTTCATGCTGATTAACTTTCTAGTGTTAGAGCCTCTATCAGGGTGCTGGGTCAGAAAAGTCTTTAACAGTCATAGTCAGCCACAAACCAGTAACTACATCAACATGGCAAGGAAGATATGTCCACTGATGCAATGTGACATGACTAATATGGGAGTAACTGACTGAATTCTGGAATCATTTGAGGCCCACTGCCCAGAACAAGTTCACATTTGGTTTTGAAACATAATCAAAGACCCCTAGCTGGGAAGGTCATAGACCTATGGGGAAATCTACTACTGTGTTTCTTTATTTGGTTAGTTTTTGTTTATTTGCTTTGCTCAATTGTGTGATGTTTAATTGTATTCAAAACATGTATTTCTGTACCTAGAGTAATGTTACTCTTAGCCTTGGGCAATGAAGCTTCCTTTAGAAGTGGGCCTTTGGGCAATTGTTAATGCCATGGCAAATATCTTTCAGGATTACTAAAAATAAGTGATTGTTTAGTGATAATGTATAACCAAGACATCTTTGTCACCATCTTGAAAAGTCAGGAAACACTGAAGGGGGTGTAGGAAAAATCCAAGGGGCAGAGGACAAGAAGGAGAAAAAGTATTGTTAAACACTATGTTTTGACTGGGCAGTGGCTGTACACACCTTAAATCCCAGCACTTGGCATGCAAATGCAGGTGATCTCTGTGGTTTTTGAGGACAGTCTGGTTTACAGAGTCAGTCCTAGGACTGTCAGTTCTACAGAGAGAAACCCTGTTTTGAAGATACAAAAAAAAAAAAAACCCAAAAAAAACCAAACACACAAAAGAAACCACTGTATTATGAACATGAAAAAGATGTTACACCCAAGAACTCACAGAAGCAGTTGCTACAGGCAATTGCATGAGTGGACACATCAATAGTCCTCCATGGAAAAGGGAGTAACTCAGTAATGCTCCACTCCTGTTCAAGACACTATAAAGAGCTCTTACTGGCTGGGGTAAGGGAGATCAGATAAACAAAGCAAACAAGCAAAAATACCCCACAAAACAATAAAAAAAACACAAAAAGTGAAATACAAAATCACAAACACACACTAACTCATACACACACACATACAGTGAAATTTTAATATTCTCTAGAAACCAACAAAATGAATCAGTTTACAAGAAAGATCTATTGATGAATGCTAATATTATTGAGTGAATAAAAAAATGACATATGTCTTTGTAGTCACAAATACTTTGTTCAACATATTTACTAATTATTTTGGTAGTTTTTCATTATTTTCCCAAATATTTGGCAATCTTCCATGCAAGGGAAAGAACTTTGTTCTTTTCTCCCTAAATTTAGTCAACTCATTTTGATTCCAAAATGGGATTAAAAATCAAAATGTAAGATGTTTAAATTAGAATGATCTGAAAATTTTCATTTAAACTAAGTGATTGAGGCTAAAGTCATTCGTAACAATTCATGATATTGTCATGTGGTCTCTGATAAAATGTGGGAAAGGGTCACCCCATCCATTTGATAACCATTTCCAAACTACTTTAGCACTAGCATGAGACTGCACAAATCCACCTGAGGTACTGAAAACTAAATCATTATAAAGTAAAATGACTTCCAGGTTTCATATACAAAGCAAAAGCACAGGCAGTCAAATTAATTCAAGATAAGAAGGAGAATTGTCACAGATTGATGAAGCCTCATAACCCAAAATGAGGAGCACCCTGTATTGAACAAAGACTGAAAGAAGAATGTGAGGGAAACCGCAGAAGAGTTGTGAATAGTGCTGCATGTTCTGGTTACTTTAATTTAACAAACCAACAGATTACATAAACTGTAAACATTAGGAACAACTTGATACCAGCACATGGGTATTCCATCTCTTTTCTTATCCATTCCATTCATCAGAATAATTTCAAACTTAAAAAATATTAAAAAATGAAATGATGTGGGAGTCCCCTCTGTATGTTGTGACTACCACTGATAAATAAAGCACTGCTTTGAGGCTATGGCAAGGCAGAACAGAACTAGGTGGGGAAAGCTAGGAAGTATGCTGGGAGAAAGTGGGCAGAGTCAGGGAGAAGCCATGGAGCTGCCACCAGAGACAGACATGCTGAAACCCTGTCAGTAGGCCATGAGCCTTATGTAAAATAAAAAAAAAAATGGATATGGGTTAATTCTAGATGTAAGAGCTAGCTAGCAATATGCTTAACTAATTGGACAAGCAGTGATTTAATTAATACAGTCTGTGTGGTTATTTTGGGGCTGATCAGCCAGGAACCAAAGCAGAATCCTACTACAATGAAAAATACAACTTTTAAGCTGAAGCTAAGTTTCTGAGCATTTTATTTTCTGTCTACCATATGTTGTATTATTCCTACTTCTCTAGAATATAACAGCATTTGATAATGTGTTCATTTATGACCCATTTTAGGAGTTCTGACTTTTAAAAATTGACTGGAAGTGTTCAATTAAAATTAATCCCTGATCATTTATTTATGCTGACAATAATGCTCACATATGAAACCTTTGACATATAATTCTTCTAACTAAATTCATGCAGTGTTGACTACTATTCAAGGCTACATAATTTCCACTCTTGGAATTGACTGGGCTATGTGCTGAACATCACTATATTTCAAATGATTCAGTTTTATAATTTTTAATGGAAATAAGTACATGTAGAAGTAGCCAACAATTTCTGCTGAGATAATATATACATTTCACTGATTTCAGTCAGACCTGTGACTTCATAATTTGGTGGTTATTTTTTGAAAAATAGACATAATAAATCAGAACTGAAAAAGTAAAATTTCATTCTACTTCAAATAAGTTGAAATATCAAGAAGAATATAAGAACCATTGCCAGCTAAAGATAGGAGTCTAGACATCCTAAGCAAAATTCAGTTTTTTATAAGAATTATTTAAATTTCTCTTGAAAACTGAAACTAATTTTCTCAATGGCTGAATAGGGCTTGGGAAAGGAATGGAAAAATTGATAGTTTCAAATAACTTTGATATTTCCAGTAATCAGTCTTACTCTCCATCCTCATAATAAATAGCTAGGTCTAATACCTGACAACGCCAAGATGCTATCTGTGCCCTCAGCCTAGACAAGGTTACTCAGGAGGTGTACTAGCCAGAAGACTTATTCCAAGTAGCTGTGTATATTATAAATTTCTACATTGATCCTTCCTTATTATATACCACATTATCTATGAACCAGGTAAAAGCCTGTGTCTGGACCGGAGACACGGTTCAGTTAAGGCTAAAAGGGTGACATTCAGGACCAGAAGGATAAAGAGAAATATGGGGGAAAAAAGTAGCAGACAGAAAGTCATTCTGATGACACAGATTAGCAACTTTGAAAGAAGCAGAGGTCAAGAAAGGGCCTCTTCCCACAATCGAAAGGAAGCTCAGGCCAGGACCAATTTGGTCAGACTCAGATAAGGTTTTGGACAAGAAAAACTGATATAGCACATAGGAGATTAGAGGAACTCTTGTTCAAGTAAAATCTGACTGTAGACATGCATAGAATTTTTATTATAGCTTGCTGAAGTAAGATTTGCTGAGTGTCAAGGTAAGGAAAGTTCAGATGCTGAACTTAAGTCATTATCTTTTCCATAAAATATTCTGAAATGTTAAATTAACTATTTATGCTCATCTGTGTCTGCCTGTGCTTTTAGCTTTCCTCTCTCAGATGAAAGCACCAATAATATACCATCACCTCTAACTAAATCCACAGCCAATTTCAAAACTCCTCATACCCTTTCATGGTAAGAAGAAAATGCATCACATAAATGTCTGTGTCATCTAGGCTCTTTGCTTTACATTATAATTTAGTCTCACCCATAATTATAATGAAACACTGGATTAATTTTTAAATGCTTTTTTCCTAAAGAAAATTTCAATATTTAAATACCTTCTGTAAGATACTCTGCTTATAGAAAAAGTTTTAAATTTAGAACAACTGCAAGGACCTCCTGAAACCGGACATGCCATGTGCCTCTCTGCTAATTTAGGATTTACTGACCTCTCATAGGTCACATAATCTGTTTGATTCTCTGAACATTTTTTTATGTAGCTATAAATTAATAGTCAATTTCTTCCCCCACATTTCACTTTGAAACCCCCTATATTTACAGACCACCTTAAATGGTATCATTTCTAACTATACATCAACAATTTCCTTAGTAAATACTATTTTCACTATTCAGGCTACTGCATATCATGTTTGCATTCTTGCATTACTGCAATACCATTAATTTAACCTTCTTCCTCAATTCGTTTCCAGCTATTAAGGTGTGAAGCCCCATCTTCTTCACCTTTGCAGAGCTAGGCATCTAACTGTAGAGAATAATCACTTAAGGATTAAGTTGATAGAAAGCTAGATGTGTGGACAAAGTTAGCAGAAATCACGAAAATTGGTATACAAAGAGTAAGATTTTGAAACAAGTGCACCATTTTTGTAGTATAGAATTGCCTCTAAAATATAGCTAAATTTTGCAGAGAAACCTGCCTATTTTCTTAGATGCTTTTCTTAGTAATGTGATAAGATACATTTACATACGACGCTTAGGGAAGAAACCTCAATGTGTCCTAGCATTTGAGATTAAAGCAATCGTGACAAGTACATGAAGGCAACAGGAGCTTAAAGCAACCTGTTCCATCACTTTCCCAGTCATGAAAAAGATGTGAATGCACGCTGCTGGTCAGGTACCTTTCTCTAGGTTATATTATCAATACTCTGTCAGGGAATGACAGCATCCAAAGGGGGTGGGTCCTCTCAGCTCAGCTGATGCCCTCACATTAATCCTCACAGACACTGGTACAAACTGTCCTCAATGTAGATAGTCCCTCACTGCTGTGCCCTGAAAAGTACTCTTCCCTAGATAACTCGAGATTTTTCAAAGCTGGCAAATACATGAACATTAACATAATAGATACAAGCTATAAAACTGATATGAAGTATCTGACCCTGAAAACCTATTAACTTGTGTTTATTTATAGTTCCTCTATTTCTTAGGCTTAGCCAGGATTTTCCATATGTTATTTCAAGTAACATGTATAAACTGTTATTAATAAATTCACAAGCATAGGATACTTTAAAATGACATTTTGTCCAAGTCTGCTAAATGACTACGTGTGCTAGATGTTTTTTTTTTTATATATGCCAATGTTACCATGATGGGAAGATTATAATTTTTTTTATCCTTTTGGTATTTTAAGGTTGTTATTTATTTCAGTGAGTTGAAATGAGAGATGCATTCTAACTCATCTCATTTAGCATCATCCAGTCCTACTGGAACTATGTCCACTTAGCAAACCACTTGACCTTCCCCCCCCCCGCTGTGCTAACGTGTACCGCTGTCATCAGATTTGCCTTCTATTGGTCAGGCTGTGTTACAAGACTAAATGAAACCTTAATGCAGGTTCTAAACATGGAAAAAAAGACAACCAAGTACACTCTTTACTTCTGCATTGTGAATGATGCTTAAAACCTGTCTTTTCAATGTCTTTGATTCCTTCTTTAAAACCAAAGTTTCTATTGGATTGTGCATTGACAAGCACTGGACAGAGAGTGGTGAGACTCTATGAACAGGACACCTCCTGGCACACCCAGAATTCAATTTTTATTTTAAATAGCAGCAAGTGATAATAGCGACAATGAATTATGAAAATTAACATCATTTTATGTAATTTCCTTTGGGTTAATTCACTAAGTAATCTCTTTACAATTGGATCAAACCTATATCCATGCATTCTGGAAGCTTAAAGTTATTAAATGCATTGTTCTATTCAAGAGACCAATTATACTTTCTTTGTCTACATTCTTTACTACGCAGCAATGTTGAGGCTTATAAACCAAAACAAAGAAATATGTTTGCTGCCCACCAGTCTATACAGAGTTCACAGTATCTATGGCCTTTTAAAACTATGATCTGTCACAAGAACTCTGTTTCCACAGATTCTTGCATAAAATACCATGTGCTGAAAACCAATTTAGGCTTATTAAACCAACACACTTCTTTAAAACACACACAAATAAATATGAGGGCCCACAGAGCTATGAGATTCTTCTTCCTTGATTGGATGTCAGAGAGTTTGAGCTTATTTTGCTCTCTCTCAAAGTCTTTGACAACAGGTGTGGTTACAAAGGGGAGATGCTGATGTAGGGTGTGGTTAATTAGTATTGTGGGTGTTGAGATGGATCCTCGCATGTGGACCAAAGGTAGGAAACTTCAAATCTATTCCTTGTGTCATGTTACTGAAGTCTGATGCTTCCTCACCACCTTTTGGAGTGAAGTAGATATGCGTGTGGAAGAATAAACATGGTGAATTTAGTGTTCACTGAGTCTCCCTCCCAATGCTGTTGTGTGTTTCTGCCTATATTTCTGTTCCTTTTGCCTAAATAATTCTAACCCCCATTCTCCTAACCTGAAAAATATGAGTTTTGTCAAAGTTGGCTTTCGACAAATAAACAAAATAGAAAATGCAACACTAATCATACTTCATTCTGGAAAACAAAAGATAATACCAAAAAAATCTACATCATTTGATAAGCAGCTTTTTTTTTCAGGTCATCCATCGATACAGTGTGTTAGTTACTCTTCTATTGAAATGATAAAACACATGAAATTTGAAAATATAACTTCATACATATTTTTATTAGCATTAAATTGTTAGATTTATATTTAAGAAGTATATAGTAAATATATCTTAAATTGTCAGACTACATAGAAAGATGATTTAATACTAAGTTGTAGTTTTAAAAAGAAATGATTTTCAATTTCAAAAGTATACTCCCAGAGACAGTGTTTGCCTTGTTCCCTCCTCAAGGGCAAATCTCAAACTACTAAATGAGTCAATGACTTCCATGTCAAGAATAAATTATTCATTTTACAAAATTTACACTAAGCAGTCAGAATATATTTCTAAAATTGACCCTATTAATGAGTCCTTTGTGGTGGCACACGCCTTTAATCCCAGCACTCGGGGGGCAGAGGCAGGCGGATCTCTGTGAGTTCGAGGCCAGCCTGGTCTACAAGAGCTAGTTCCAGGACAGGCTCTAAAAAAGCTTCAGAGAAACCCTGTCTCGAAAAACCAAAAAAAAAAAAAAAAAAAAAAAAAAAAAAAAAAAAAAAAAAAACTCTATATTCTTATATTTGGTCAACAGATAAAATATGGAAACAGTCATGGCAAATCTGTAATAAGCAATTCACATTCAAATGGACTGAATTAACAAAGAATGGAAGAGACAACTCTGCACTTCAGTAGATGGACAAATCTCTAGGTCACTACATGCTGACAGCAGTAAGCGTATTTCTTAGGTTTTGTTGTTGGGAGGCATGCTTTGTAAAGCAAGATAACCAAATTAAATAAGCTTTAACAACAATAACGATAACAACAAAACCCCACAATGTCTAAGGCCAACTTATAAAAGAAAGCATATATTTGAGCTTATGATTTCAGAGGGTTGGATTCTGTGATGTCAGTGCAAAATGACTGCTGGAAGAACATCTGAGTGCTATCTTCTCAAATAGCACACATGGCCAGAGAGCACACTGGGAATGACAGGAGTCCTTTGAAGCCACAAAGCCTGCCCCAAGAAACATATTTTCTACAACTGGGGCATAACCCTTGACCTTCCACAAGCAGCTACTAACCAAAGACTAAGTATTCAATTGTGTAGGATTTATGGTGTGAATTTCATTCAAGCAATCACAGTGGTAAGTGTGGATTTTCAGCTGTCAGTGCTGATTGTCAACTTATCAAAATCTGGTATTGACTTGGAAACAATTCTCCAGGCACACATGTGAAGGAATTCCTTGATTGGTTTAACTGAAGTGAAAAGAACCTTCTTAATGGTGTGCTGCATTATTCCCTAGACATGGGTCCTGAACTGCCTATAAAAGGGTATAACTACCTAAGAGTGAACATCTTTCCTGTTTGACAGTGGATGTATACTGACCAGTAACTTCAAACTTCTGTTCTCCTGCTTTTCCTGCCATGATGGACTATATTCTCAAACTTTGAGTCAAAATAAGCTTTTTCCTTATGTTGCTTTGGTCAGGGTATTTTCTTGCTGTAGACAAGTACAAAAAAACAATGTTATAGTGATCGCTGCATGAAGCACCATTTCCAAATTATTCTACTTGTTTTATTTCCTGTAGTCCTCAATCACTGCTGCCCCAGCCAATCTCCAACCACAATATCTTTCTCCCTTTCCCTCTCTCCTCTCACCACTTTAATTAGATGAAGATAAATCTGCCCATTTAATTAGGTTGCTAGGGCAGAAACAGTACCAACACCCACATATTCCATGAACTTGTTTGCATATATATAAATACATCTTTGCTATATGTCAAAATTTTAGGAATAGAGTTTTCCAATCTGCATGTTTTACAGAGGAGATATTGATCTTCACTATTTAATAACAGTAAATCAGATAAATACCAAGTGGCCTCCCACATCTACTTATAAAATTTTATCCAACTTATTTTTTAACAGGAAAGTGTCTGAATCTAGTAAACATTTAAATCAGAGGAAATAAAAGTGACTTGAAGTACAATAAATCTGTGCTATAACATCATGCCTGCAGTCACTGTGTGGGCTCAGGTACATTTTTAAACTTTTTGGTATCAACTTCCTCCTCTGGTAACTTGAGATAACATATTCTTACAGAATTGCTTTAGGGCCATGTAGAAAAACTTGTGTAAAGCCATAAGGTAGTAATCTACCTTGAAGTTGCCTAACATAATTAGTTATTTTGAGATGAGATCAGGAGTATTAAATTCATCTGATCCTTCAAAAATGTGATTCATACTAGCTGTGAATGTCATAGTTCCTAAAGTTGAATCTCTATTCTTTTGGATAAGAATACACTACTTGTGTGGGTTTCATTTGTACTTTAGAATGGTAACACAATGTTCCCTATTAAAAGTTATGTCCTTTAGGTTTATCTCCATTTCCTCTGACAGATTCTTTTTTGAATCACGGAGAGGACAAATATAATGGGGAAAACATTTGGCAACTGGTCTCCCGGAGAACAAAGATTAAATAGCACTAAAGCAGAGAAAAGACTTCAATAAAGACAAGAGTTATCTTTGTTCTTTAAACAAATCTATAAAAAGCTGGCTGTGAGAGAAAGGGTTGAGATGGCCTGAATGCTTGATATCTGTTCTTCAGTAAGTCTCTGTTCTACTTGAGACCCTTGTATAGCGCCAAGTAATAAAATTAAATTAGATTTGAAAAATAGCCTGCCTTCAGAAAGCTTTCTCTACACAGCTAGAAGAGGATTAATGCAAGATGAAATAGTTGGAGAAATAAAAACTCATACAAAATGGATAAACAGAGGTATTATCCATATATTAGTGGGGAAAATAATAATGAGATCAACCATTCAAAGTGCTACATTCTGACCAAATACATTTACAAGTCTTTATCTGATCCAAGAGAGATTTTTTTGTGGTCAGAGGTGAAGGACAGGCAAGGAAAATATCGTAAGGATGACTGTTTAGATTTCTCTAGAATCTTAGTATCACCAGCATTTTAGAAACACTCCAGAATATCATCCTACATCAAACCACTCTCTCCAGTCACGGAAACATTAAAAACAAATGATTTAAGTATCAAAAGCTTACAACTGATTCATTAAGCCTGGCCAGTAACTTCCTCTAACCACATTTCTGATAGTGTTTTTTAAAATCCCAGACTACTAATTTTTTTTAAATAGGAAAACTAGCTCAGAAGACAACCCTATAAAATAAAATAAAGATCTTAACATAGGTACACTTATGAAAAGTTAAGATTTTAATTTTTTTTGTTTTTGAGGTAGGTAAGAAAAGTTTTGTAAAATGAGGGTTAACTACTTGTAGGTGACAAAAAATTATGCATGCATGCACACATAATACACCCATTGACATACACCCAAATAAACATACACGCATACAATTTAAGTAAATAGTATACTATCATTTAAGAAAATATTCACTAGTGCATTAAAAAGAAAGTGAAACTGCTTTAAGGTCTTCCTCAGAGCTTGAAAACTGCATCCATTTTATGGCTCAAGGGTATCCTAGGAAATGACTGCTGTAATTAGCGTATTTATCAGCTCCACATTCCAGAAAGGGTAGTGTGGGCGGTGGATGCCGAAATGATGCACACACAGGGGAACCCAGGGAGATGCCCTTTTCTTTGTCCTCTCTACCATTTGCCACCCTGTGTAGAAGCAGAGCAAGAATCATGAGTAGGAAAGGCATGTTGGGAATGCTACATGTATATTTACAAAGTTTTTATTTTTCCAGAGGAAACATCTCTTAGAAATTGAACTGTGGCTTTTTTGAGAAGTCAAGTGATTAAAAGAACCTAATGAGGAAAAGAATCAATGGCTCAGAAGAACTGAAATTAGAATGAAGAATTAATTGATTTTGAAAAACCAAAGTCAAAGGGAATATTAAATGAATTTCCTCTAGAACCATTAAGCCCGTAGTAATAAAATAAGTGAGTATTGCTTATGAATATTTTGATTAGATAAGTTTCTCATGTTAAGAAATTGGTTTTGAAGAAAATTTCTCTGAAAGATATCAATAAAGTTATGGCTCACTGATGAAAGTAGTATGAAGTCACCAAGGAGCAGCCTTTTCATAAAAAGATGAGCAAACCTCAGTCGGGCATCATCCCTATTAAAAAGTCAGACGCAGACTTCAGTGCAGTACACATACCCATACATACCAATTGTAGACAGGACATGCTGTAGTTCCCTACCCAAGATCTCTGTTTATATTGTCTTTGAAATTCCATGTACATTTTCATATTTTGCTTTTTTCTTGTGAATCCGTGTTATTATCTACAATAATGCAGTGAAAGCATCAAAACAAAGACTGCAGCAGTTCTGATAACACTTCCATATTAATACCTCTTGGAAAATATAAGCTAGCCACAGTAGTCTAAGCTAAAAGAATATCTACAATTAATGCTTTTGGGACATTAGACACCCTGCACTAAACAGCTTTTATTGTTTATAAAATACCTTAGATGAGCAGATGTGCTGATGCAATTTGGTGTGCTAATTTGAGCCAAATATAAAACTCGATACAAGTGCCAAAAATAACAGGTGCTGTATAACGGACTCAAAGAAATCATTATTAAATTTCGTATATTTATCATCTACAAGCCAGGAATATAATGGGATCAAATGTAAACATTAATGAAGCAGAGTTGATAAGCCTGCCTTCAGAAGGCAAAAACAAATCTCTTCAGATAAGAATGCATTCTCTCTCTCTCTCTCTCTCTTTCTTTCTCTCTCTCTCACACAAGTTACTGTGCACACTTATATAAAATAGCTAAAGTCATGGCTGATTCATAAAGTCACTAATGCAAAGAAGTCACTATACTAATTCTGGAGTCAAATGTTGCAGATTCTCAAAACTTATATAAAATTCACAAGGCAACCAGAATACAATTTACGATCGTATTTCTTTGAAATTTTCTTTATGAACATCTGCATCTGTTATATGCTGAGCTGTAGAATATTTAAAAAATAATGTTAACATAAAAATTTCCTTCACTACTGAAACAAAATGTCTTATCCTTCCCAAAACACCATAAACTGAAATGAATGCATTAGTAAGCACAGATTTACTGCAGTTTGTCTTTGTCTCAGAGTAATAATAATGATCTTGTTATCAGCGAATGCCAGCTTTCATGAAATCGAGGCATCTGTAAGGTAAGCCTACATGTCACCACAGACAGAAAACATAAGTTCCAGGGGATGAGGGAGGTTCCCAAGTAATTTTGAGGAATAGGAGTATATTACAGAATAGTATTTGGGACAATCTTACTAATGGTCAATAAATGTTATTGTTGTGTGTGTATATACTGAAGAATTTGGTGGAAATTACTTTTGATGCTTTCATTGTGAAGAAGAGATAAGTATTCACACAGACATGTTTAACAGGATTACATGGTGCATACACGAATCAAAACAAGTAGTTAAATGTTATATACAATCATGTGGTTTCATGTAACTGTAAATATCTACCATTGCTTTTGCCAAATAAATCAGTAAAACTATGGTCAGAATCTGTGAATAGATGTGTGTTTGTGTGCATGTTTTAGATGACACTGTGCCTACCTCCTCTGTTATCTTCATTTTAATGTGTCCTCACTTCCTCCTTTCTATCTTCTCATTATTGAATATTCACCCTAAAATCTTCCCTATTACTGGGTAAGTCTTTTCCTTTTTTATTTTTTATTCATTAATTTTTTTGAGAATTTCATACATGCGTACAGCATTTACATTATATTCACATTATTTCCACCCCTTTCTCCAATTATGCCTATGGCCTCTTCCATGTTCCCTCTAACACATTACCCTTTCTTATTTAGCCAAAATGGATAACATATACTCATAAATATCTATTTTTTCTCTTAATTTCCATACTTACTGTCCTCTCTATTGTTTACTATGGTGATATTCACTTGTTATCCAAAATATTTAATGTTTTTCTGTTTTGATTAAAATTCATACAATATATTTGGATAATATCTTTTTTAAAAAACAATATTTATTTATTTATTTTACATCCTAGCTGTAGTTTCTTCTCCCTTTTTTCCTCCCAGTTCCTCTCCTCATTCAACCTCTGTTCCAACTCCCTAATCCTCTCCTCCTTCATTTCTAGTTTGGAAAATGCAGGTCTCCCATGAGTATCAACAAAATATGGCATATCAAGTTGCAGAAAGACTAAGTACTTCTCCATGTATTAAGGCTGGATAAGGCAACCCAGTATGAGGAGTAGAGTCCCACAAGTCTGTAAGAGTTGGAAACAGCCCTGTTCCCACTGTCAATAGTCCCACTAGAGGATCAGGCTATACAATTATAACATACATGGAGAGTGTGTAGTTAGTGCCCAGAAAGATACCTGATTGTCTTCCTCTACAGCCTTTTTACCCCACCTCTCTGTGGCATAGTTATTCTTTACTTTACAGCTAACATCTACTTATGAGTAAGTACATACCGTGTATGTCTTTCTCAGTCTGGGCAACCTCCTCAAGATGATGTTTTTCTAGTTCCATTCATTTGCTTCCAAATATCCTGTGATCCTTGTTATTAACAGTTGAATAATACTTCTTTGTATAAATGTACCACATTTTTTTATCCATTCTTCAGTTGAGGTGCACCTAATTTTTTTTCCTGGTTCTGGCTATTATGAATAATACTGCTATGAACATTGTTGAGCAAGTGTCTCAGGTAAGATGTTAACTTGAATAACTGGAAACAACAGAATGACTATTTTATTTTATTGAAAATAAATTAAAACAAAAAATATGAAATATTTTCAGATCATAAGCAGATGTTGAAAATAGAAATTTTTCATACGATATATTCTGATCATAGCTTTCCCTCCTGCTCCTTCTCCCAGTTTCTCTCCAACTCCCATCTCATCAATATCCAGGCTATGTCAGTCCTTTTTTAGGAAAAAATAAACATCTAAGGAAGGATTATAAAATAAAATAAATCAAAAATGAACAAATCAGTATGGAACAAAATGACCAAACAAGAAGAGGAACCAAAGAAAAAGTCCAAGAAACACAGGTGCAGAGACATCCAAACTCAAAAATACAGGAATCCCATAAAAACCCCAAACTAGAAGTTACTGTAAGACTATAAGATTTTTTTTTTTTTAAAATGCAAGCCATGGGTTAACATTGTGAAACAAAGAACCTCTAAAGATGTCATTGACATGGTTTTGTAGTGGTCATATTTTGCTGGCCATGGGATCTACCCTTAAGAGTGTTTTGTTTTCTCCAATGAGATTACCTAAGAGAAAACTAATTTCTCACAGGTAGCTATCAATCAGACATAGCTTCTTCTGGATACTTGCTTGGTGTGATCTACCTTCCTTTTATTCTAGAAAAGAATTCTGACCATAGCTTCTTTGCTTATCTGTATTCAATAAGCCTGCTTGAAATTTCAACTAAATACAATGAATTCTCTTACCTTCCCAAGAAGGGAGGGGTCTGCAGAGCAAAACCTATTCTGCCAGAGCTTCTCTGTGTAAATATGTCTGTCCATTCATCCTTTTTTTTTCATTTGTTGACTCAGCATAGTCAGGTTCTAAGGCTTAAGCCTTGGAAAGACACACCTCATTCTAACATAAATCCAAAAAACAAACAACAAAACCCCCAAATCTCATAGGAATAACTATTTATGATGAAAAGGTGAAATTATATAAGAATAAATAACAAATTATCCAAAATTAAGACAAATAAAGAATCAAGTTGTATAAACCAAAGAAGCCAGATAAATAAACCAACCCAGAGGTATTGATGCGTATATAAACTTCCCAACCTTTCCCACCTGCACATCTCATCTGGTGCTATTTTTGTTTAGATAGTTTCCCCACTGTGTAATTGTGCTGTTTATGTTGCCACCACCAGATATTAAGAATTCTCACTTCGCATGGTGGCTCACACTAACCATTCCAATACTTCAGAAACTGAAGCAAATGAATAGAATTCCTTAGAAAAAATGAAAGTTAAAATTTTGTTATATGATTTTATGTATGTAAATTTATGGGTCAGGTTATCAGCCACCCTTAATGAAAACAGTGGCTTCTTGATCCCAGTTGTGATGTTAGCTAATAGCATTTAGTTAAGCAAAGAGTCTGGCATTCTTGATTTTTATCAAATATTAGCACTGGACTTTGAACTCTATAGATATGGTACCCACTTCATGAAACATCCATGGTGATGAGGATGCCTAGATGCTGGTAAAGAGAATGAAGGAAACACAGTTATGAAATTCTCCTGAATGTAGGTCCTACATTGACATCTTTTTTTATTTAAGTCTAAATTAGCATTTTAATTAAAACATATCTATTTAAAATATATGTGGCATTTTGATATTTTGTGTAGTATGTAATGTTCGGATTCCTGAAAATTCCATCTGTCATCTCGAACATTCATCATTTCTTAGTGTTAGAATCTTAAGGGCCACTCAACAGGAGGGAAATTATACCTGGCACTAGAAAATTAGCTACCTGCCAGGTTTGTGAATTCATGAACTTTAGAAAAGAATCTACTATCACCTCTTTGGTGAACCAGAACAATACTGTATTATTTTGTAAATCTTATCCTCATACCTACATGTAAGTGTAGGTGCCACCCTTCATCAGATCCTTCATCAATGTATCCTCTTTACAGAAAAGACACCATCCCAGGAAAACCACATCTGGCCACAAGCAGATTAAGAACTTGGAGGAAGTGCAGCCCTACTGGATGAATGTCCATCCCAGATCCTGCATCTGTGGCTCAGGGAACCTTGTTGAAAAGGAATAGTTGGAGATCCAGAGAGTATGTTGTGAAACCGTCTTTGCTAGAAATGCTTCCACCAGCAAGACTGAAATAATGGTGTTGATAATAAAAATATTAGCATGGAAGGAGAAAACAGTTCACATAGGATCATCCCTAGGCAAAGAATTATAGGCAGCTAATGATATCTAGGGGAGGAAGAGTTAGCCTGTCACAGGAATAAGCCCTGTAGTGGGTTGACTCATATGAAATAGTCAAGTGTGACACCATATAAACACACAAACACACAAAACTGACTCAGTCATTTGTATTTATGTATGTGTACATATATACACATACATATATATGTCACAAGAAAAATTCTGTCAATTTGAGAAAGGAGGACCATGGAGATGCTGGAGGGAGGGTAGCTGAGAAGGGCTGAAGAGAGGAGAGGCAAGAAGGAAAGATATTTAATTTTATTTTAATTAAAAATTTACTTTAAAATAAAAAAGCAAGATTTTTTCTTCTTTTAAAGAAAATCAAAGCACATCAAGTGTTTTTAGCTTTTTAAAGTGTGCAGTTAATGACGGACCGTCACATATTTTGATCAGAAATCTGTCTTGATAGAAGCTCTTCAGCGACGATGGCCCACTACAGCAGCTATAGTTGTTGATCGCTGTGGGTAAACATTATGTTTCTGTCTCCTTAGCTTTTAGCAATAATTGCTCAGAGAACTGATGCAATTATTTTAACCCATTAAACATAAAATAAATTCTGACACTGATGTAGACTATATTTCAAGGAGAAAATTTGAAATTAACCTTTATCCAAGGTTATTAAAACAGTTTTAGCTGTGTTCAGGAGTATGTTTTATCATTTTGTAGAACTGAAATGAAGGCAGGGTGGACAGTGCAGTTGAGATTTCCTGTTCCAAAATGACTCTATCTCTTGTCAAGTTGACATAAAACAAGACTTCATTGTCAGTTATACATCATTCACAAGCAAGGGCATCAAAAGAAGGGTTGGTGTTTTGAATATTGTGGCAAAATTCTAATTATCAGCTTTCATGTAATTGGTAATTCAATCAAAACTACAAGAAATAGGTAGTAAATACATGGAATATTATCTTATATAAATGATTTAGCTCTCAGATATTTAAAGAATTTGACTTAAAATGACATTTATTAAACTTAAAGCATGTTTCTTCTATTTCAGGTTTGTTGTATGAACCTCTGCCATGGTAAATACTGTATTGGTGTATGAAGTCCTTTTATATATGTGATGCTTTTATTGGTTAATGAATAATGAAGCTTCTTGGACCTATGATATGGCACAATATAATCAGGTTGGAAGAGATATAGCAAGAGGGTAGGCAGAGTCAGGGAGATGTCATGTAACCCCCCCAAAAAAAACAGATGCCTGGGAACCTTAACATTAAAACATGAACCTCATGGAAAAATATAAAACAATAGAAATGGGTTAATTTAAGATATAAGAGCTAACTAGAAATATGCTTAAGTGATTGGCTAAGCAGTGTTATAATTAATATCATTTCTGTATAATTATTTTGGGTCTGGGTGGCTGAGAATAAACAAATGGCCGTCCTCTGATTACACTATTTATCAACTCTAGAAAACTTAGCTTTTTGTTTTTCACAATTTTTTTTCCTGCATCTCTAATTTCACAAATACTGGATTAACATTTTTGGTTGACCAATTCATTTGTCTTGGGTAGGTCCAACCAAGTCGTCAACCAAAACCTTCCTCAAACTGACTGTGTAACTGGTGCTAACCTGGAATTTGAGAACTGTTTCTATATGCCATTAAGTGCCAGTTCCAGCTTTGAACCACTATCTCCATGGCATGACATCTTGAGTTATTAGATCACAATTACATGTCAAAAGTAATGTAAATTAATGGAGTTAATTATATAATAGCTTTTCTGTAATTGCATGTTTATTCTATTTATTGATTATATTGAATTTTTGCAGTACAATTTTATCTAAACATTTTCATGTTAAACTAAAAAGGAATGAACCAAATCACCTTTACTATGAGCCACATTTATGGACATATATGAGTAATCTTCTCTTTACTGGAAGATTTTTTTATCATCAAAATTTTAAATATACCTCTAAAACATCAACAAAAAGTTCATGATGTCAAAATGTAGTAACATGGGATATTTAATTAACCAGAGCTTGTCCCTCCTGAATTGATCTTGCCAAATCAGGGTATGATAGACCTGTCAAACTGAAGAAAATCAAAAAGGTTTAGAAATTTTGTGCAGAAAATAACATATCTTTTATTTCACCCTACAGACTTAAAGGAACATTAAATGATTAGAATATTTGATTAACTATAGTGATTTTATTTCAATAAGATGTATCTAACTGGAGACATTCCTCTAAGGAAATTCTATACATAGTATAGCAGGGAATAAGGTATATAAAATATCTTGACCTAGTGATAGAAGAGCAAATACTTTCCATGTGATAGTTAAGGATGCCATTTTACTAGTACTGGAAGTCTGATTAGATCATGTTAGTATTCTGTATAAAACACGAATTTAATTTAATTTGTGCCTTCCTTGTATAAGTAATCATTTTTCCCTTTAATCAAATCACAAGAGGAAATTATGCAAGCCAATCCACAGAACTGTCTTTTTAGCATGTTGTTACTTTGTACACATTTATACTTTTAAACATACACAAAAGACTTAAGATATCCCCACTGTCTCAAGGAAGTGTTTACCATCACTTTGAAACAGCTTGCTACATTATCATTTTTCACAGGCTATAGCGGCACTGGAAGATTACCAGCTGAAAGGAACTGAAGCACTGACAGCTCAGACCTGTCATTGTCTTTGAATCACTTTGTTTCTATTGATTATTCTTTGGGAAGACTATCATTTCTGCCTCTCACTTCCACTCTTTGCTATTATGTAAGCACTTCTGCTTCCTTCCAAGAAAACTTAGGGTTTGATAGGAAAGGCATTAGAAAATTAATTTTGCAAATAGAATTCTTAATATATCAGTATTCCTAATGCTGACTGTATTTCTCTAGAAAGGTTGGCATCTACCTTTTCAATTTGAGAATTTTGACAATAACACAAATCATAGAAGATAGTAACACATTATTATCTCCTTATGCTTTCAAATAGAGGAATTTCATATTTATTTTTAAATTATAGAGCTAAATTTATTTTGTATTAATCTCTTAATATTAAAAATACAATAGATTTTTTTGGTTCCTGAATTCTTACCTTGACTTCTCAAAACTTAATCAAGAATCTCCACACATGTACTTAAGTTCAATTGCTTCCAATATACTTCAGCATTCTGAACCAACTATCAAAATAAATAGACTTAATGAGTTGCATGATATTATAGAAAACTAAGTAAATTTTAATAAAAAAACCTCTCAAAAAGATAAAAATATTTAAGCTTTAGTAGTGTTTCTTTTGCCCTTATATTTGAGA
Source organism: Arvicola amphibius (assembly GCF_903992535.2). Lineage (NCBI taxonomy): Eukaryota > Metazoa > Chordata > Mammalia > Rodentia > Cricetidae > Arvicola > Arvicola amphibius. Next base: position 125,608,414 of record NC_052053.1, read on the forward strand.
CATAGACATTCAGTATTAAGATTTCCTCTTGATGGATTTTTCCTGTGACTAACATGAAACATCCTTCTTTGTCTCTTTTGATTGAATTTAGTAAAATTATACTTTGGGAAGTGGTAGTGCACGCCTTTAATCCCAGCACTCAGGAGGCAGAGGCAGGCGTATCTCTGTGAGTTCAATGCCATCCTTGTCTACAAGAGCTAGGACAGGCTCTAAAACTACAGAGAAACCCTATCTCAACCCCCACCCAAGAGAGCTTAAATTATACATTAAACCCCACACACTAATAGTGGGAGACTTCAAAACCCCCCTCTTACCCCTGAATAAATCTGTTAGTTCCAGGAGTACCTTAAGAGTAACAAAAAAAAAAAAAGATAAAAATACTCAGATTAGCCAGGTAAACTCAACTTTATCTATGATTAATTAGAATCATATAACCTTATTACTAAAATAAGGTTACTAAGTTAGACAAAGTATTATGTTCTAAATATTTATGGTTCACTATATATATAAAATAACATGATTATTTTTGACAAGATTTTGTATAGAATGTGGACATTTGAAAACATTGTTATATCTCTTTGCCAAATTGAGTATTCAACATAAAATGATTTAAAAATGAAAGAGATATTCTATTCACTCCTGTATTAGTTCCTCCCAATAAATATTAATTCTCTGAAATTTTGTTTTATTTTTGTGTTAGCTTTTTATCAGTGAAATCAAACAACCAGATTCTTAGCTTATAATGTGAAACAAAAGGTATAATTTGTTTCATGATTCTGGTCTCATATTTTGGGGGTTTATTGCAAACTACTGTGATATGATAAATGGCTGAAGCCTAAACACTTTCATATCATATTTTAAAAAAGGAATTTCAAAGCACACACATATCTGTCAAAAGTTAACTATACGTGGCAACACCTCCAACTAGGCCAGGATCCCTAATGTTTCCACTTTCTCTTAAAACTTTGCACCAGAAGATCAATATTAACACAGGAAGCTTTGGTGTAGCATTCATCATGAAAAACTACAGCTATCTCTTCCATATATCGTAGAGAATATTTGTCTCTAAGACTTACTATCAAAAATAACATCTGATGTTCAGTGACAAGAATGTCTTCATAATTATTTTATTTCTTATCAAATTAGACTGTCTTCCAATGTAACTCAGCATCCAGTGTGAGCCTGTAAGTTAGAACTGCTTCCCATCTGAGCACTTTGCTGTAATTGTGATGAATGGCCAACTAGAGCAAAAGTTCAGAAATAGAACTTAAATTTAATTACCCAATGAAAAATCTAAGTGCTGCCACCATATTTCATAACTGGAGTCATCTCTTTATTTATAGTGTACTTATAGGAAAAAGCCTCTTTAGCACATATAAACTAATCTGCCATTTTTGAAATGGAAATTCAAAGTCCTTTAGCTAGTAACATGTAAAATAAACATATAAGCCCACAATAGCAAGATATAATCTTTTCACTTACTTAACTGTGAAACCTTGATAAAACTGCTCAACTCATGTGTCCTCAGTCCAGCTTTTTCATTTGTCGTCAGGAAGCAGTTAGTTTGACTTTCACGTTATATGTGGGCACTGTTGAAGGCCTTCTGATTATCAACAAGTTCTACATGACGTAAGTCCAGCATTTCAAATTCTGTATATTAGTTTCTTCCAACATTGGAAATTTCACACAGTAGCCTTTCCCTTTACTGCATTGCTGCAATTTCCTTCGTATTTCCCATTTGGCTCAGCTCATCTTCTCCACACTTGGTTTCAGTCATGCGGTAAGACAGTGAAAACGCACTCACCAAGAGGACTCTCTCAAGGGGAGAATTTTCGACTCTTTTTTAAGCCTCCGAACCTGTGCACATCTCTAGGAAAGCACTGTCATATATTTTTATTTTACTCACAGCACATTAAGAATAAGTAGACCTGATTAAATTAAATACCTAGAGATTTCAAAGCATTAATTTATACTATCGCTTTTAGGATGTTTCCCATGAAGGAACATAATCATCATCAGAGATAAATGACTTTATTTAAATATTTATTACTTAATGATGCAATTTACAATCAAATATATAAAATACCTTTATATAAGACAAGTGAATAGAATATTAATATATATTATATTGAAATGAATTAATTAGTAATTAATTAATATATATTATATTGAAAGGTGAATTGAATTGAAGTCTATTTAAAAAACAACAACAACAAAATTAAGTACTCATTAAATTACTGGAGTCCAAAGCATAATCCTATATATTAAAATAAAATACAGCCTAGTTTTCTAATTAGGCATTCTGAGGCAAACAGGGATCATACTGCATCTTTCAATTGTAAAGCTTCAGATGAGGAACGTCTATGCTTCTAAAATGTTGGGACCCAATAACTACGAAAACTTCCTGTGAAACCTAGTCTTACTATTGGACTTGGCAGTTTGCTAATACCATTTAAACCAACATTTTTTGTTGTTGAGATTTTGGAATACACAGAGTAATCATGGTAAAAATAGAACAACTATTACCTCTAAAGACAGACATAATAGGAGGTGGCAGCTTCAAATTCACTTTTCTGGTCATCAGAGTAAGCATGCCTTTGCTTTAGAATGGTTGCCTCACACTAGCTAGGTAATCTGATTCTGTGATTGTTACTTGGAAAAAATGTATACAGACAGAAATGTGCTCTGAGATTATTCTAGGCACAGCAGTGAGCTGTATTTTTACCTAGTTTGCTCAGCAGCTGTGCCTTCTCTTTTGTATTTTTCACAATGCCACAAGAAACAGAAGATGAACAAATACATTTCAGACTCCCTGGTGGTAGTAATCTACACTGGATTCTGCCAGATAGCTACCTAAGATTTGGAAGTCATAGAAAAAAACAAAAGATTAACCAATATACCTACAACCTGGACACACATGCTCATTAAAAATGATAAACACAAATCCTGTATGAATTTCCTAGAACTGTGTATCTCAATTCCTTGAGCAGTTTTTTATATCACTAGTAGATTTTTTTTATACTTCCTAAAACCATCTAAATTATTTAGAACCAGCTGGCTTAAACTAAACATGGGGTTCAGGCACATAAATTTTTATATGTGTGTGAAGAGCATAGCTGGTATTAATACACATTTCTGTAATGACAGTGGCCTAGGCCTTGTATTTTTACTCTATTCTTCACAATAACCATGCTTTACTTTGTTATTAACTTTATTATTCTGTTTCTTATTTGTTACACATATCCTTTTTAAAAGGAATGGACTACTAGTGACTCTGCCTGTGTGAAGGTTCTCTTTTTGTCTGTTCTGAGTCTACAGAAACATTAATCACTTTAAACATAACACATCTTTCAGCCTTATTGTTTACTGGTAGTTCTTTTCAAAGATCCAAATCATTACAGTAAATATATGAGCACTTAAAATAGGCAAATTTAAATTTTAAAAAGCTGACATTTTATAAAGTGTGGGCATCAGATAAATATAGTGGATGGCTCATTAACCAGCCCTTCTGTGGAAGTTCTGTTGCCATGCCAATGCCTAAAAGGACAAATACATGAAGTGAATGTGTTACGGTGAAGGTCTACAATGTCACCCTGTCCTCAGAGAACTGAGACCATCAAGCTAAATTAAGGGTTCTAAAAATATTACTTGAAAATTAAAAACTTTAAACCAACAATATTTAATCCTGAAGTGATGGAAAATAAAGTTTTGATGACTGGATTTTGAAAATCAATATGTGGAGAGTCATTGTCATATTCCCTTCAGCTCAGGAACTCCAGATTTCTGGTTATCGAAGAAAGAAAGCATTTATTGACTGCTTGCTCAGAAGCTAATACTGTATTTTATAGGTCATTCCTCCACCTTCCACAAGCATCTCAAGACTTTTGATGCACCAATCAACTATTCTATGAGGTCAGCAATTTCTGGCTATAAGTATATGGTGGTAAAATTCCTTTTACCTAATAGAATTCCATATCATTACCTCACTGAATTTTTTTTCCTCCATAGTTGTTTCTTTGGATGGTAGTAAGAGTATACGGGTTGCGTGATTTTCTTTCTATCTTTACAAAACTCTGCAAAAACAAAGAACTTTTGTATCATGACCTAGTTATTGTATAGGAAGCAGGAGAACATGGTACCATATCTAGTTCACACTGCAGGCCAGGAAATCTTTTTGTAATTCCACATATATATGCAAGATAAAATTTAGTGAGTTTAGTTTTCTGGTAACTACCCAAGTTTGATGCATGAAATTAGCTAGCAATCAAGCTCAGCATTTCTCTGATCTGCCTATAGTGCACTGGTTTCTTTGCAGAATACTAGAGGATGTTTGACTGAAAGCTTTTGACTGCATGTTGGGTTGTGATTGAGTGGCTGACCATGAACTACCAAATCAATCCCTCGGCTTGCTGTAATGGAGCTGTTCTTTTTAAGTCAACAGCAAACCCTAGTAAAGATATTGTGTTTCTTGTCACATACAGTTAATTTTTAAAAAGGAGAAAAAGAAAGAGATTAACAGGGATGACAGGAGGAATAAAGTTGGCAATAGGAGAGGAGAGACTTATAAAGAAAGACTAATTTGCTCTTATTAAAAAGTTTTGCCTAAACTAAGAGAAATATTTTTGCAAAAGCTGAAGTGGTATATTGATGGAACTCTCCAAACAAAAAGAAGAGGTCAGCCATTAGTGAACAATGAACATCCACCTCTGCTTTATTGTGATACTCAAATGAATGAAACACTGTTGGTGTAAAGAACACACTTGCGTGGTAAGGGTAGGGCTAACCTGAAAACAATCAGTCACACTCATTGTTGCTGATTCCCTTGTTTAGTATTTGTTTGTTTTTGGAAAGAATGCAAACAAGTATATGAGATGCTGCTTAGTGTACAAGAGAACGATGCTCAGACTGTTTCAGAATTTCTACATAACACACAAACTTATAAGAAGTTGACAAATGTTGGGAAGAATCCGATGCTTATGGTTTCAAAGAATTAGGAACTGTATCATGTCATTGTGTGTGGAGAAGATAAACTTTAGAGTTTAGTAACATGGGCAAAAATAATTAATCTTTGAGATATGATATAGAATAAAACTGATCTCTTCATTGATATGCTGGGCCCAAACAATTATTGTTTATTGGTCAAAGATACTCTGTTTCCTGAACTTAAAATCTTATTGGACTGTATCTATCCATACTCATACTGCTGTGTATTTATAAACACTTAGCTTACATCTTAATAATCAAAAAGACAATTTCTTTTACTTTTTAAAAAGGTATACTATCTGGAATGTTACATAAATCACTTTTCCAACATTTAATCAAAATAAGAAACTGAAGATAACCAAACTGAGGCTTACAGAGGAAATTCCAAAACAATGAACTGACAAGCTGTTTCCAAGGAGTCCTGCCCTTGCCTTGGCAATGCCTGCCTTGAAAGAGATGGAGTGTTACTCAGTTGACTCTGTCACATAGAACAAACAGAACTGGCTCCTAGGTGCCTTACCCATGATATGATTTGGCAGGGGTGCCCTATGTTTCCTCATTCCATTGTTATTGCAATTTTATATTATTTTCTTATAATAAACAGTAGGTTCATGAGGACTGTATTTTCAGATCCTGTGGATTCCATAGCAATTGAGACTTTCAGGCTTCCAGCCGGAATGAAGAATCCAGAAAGAAAAAGAAAATTAAGCAGGAAGAAAAATCTCATAAGAAACTAGCAAATATAAAGATGGAAAGAAAATGAAAACAGCAAATAAAAACCTCCAATTCCTATGCTTGAGAAAAATAGAACGTGATTATTATTTCTGAACTAATGGACTTGAAGTATGCTTAAAAGAGACAACAGAAATTAGTAGAAAGTTATTGGCGTTTTTGTGTGTGAAATGAAATGTTCCACACAGGGTAGTTGAAACAGTGTTCATAGCGTAATGGAATGCTTAGAAGCAGAGACTGGCCAAAGAGAGTAGTCAGTGAGTGGTCACTGGGTACTGGGAAGTAGGCCTTGTTTATGATAGATAGGCCAAGTTTATGGCTTCGTTTCTTCCTTGCAGAGGTGATGTAACCTTGCACACCACCTCCTACTGTCTTAGTATGAAGTTGCATCTTTGCTATGTGTTTCCATCATTATGGACATTATTGCCTGAACTCTGAAGTTCAGTAAATTGTTCTCCTGTTAGTTGTTCCTTCCTTGTATTTTGCCAGCTAACAAAAAACAAATTAATATGAAATTGTAGAGAATAAAGTACAGGCAAATCTAAATGGTGCAGATAAGCATTGTAGAGGGAAGAATCACAGATAGAAACATTTTCCTTTAAAATATCAAAGTAATGAAACTGGGAAAATTAACAAGGGGACTGTAGAATTGCATCAGTACAGGATTAATATCAAAGTATTCCTGGAGTAAACTTTTAATATTATATACAAATAACTATTGAAAATTTGCAAATATTTAAAATCTGCTAGCTATAATTTGCATACAGTTTATTTCTGATATTTCCATGTTCTGAATTATTAATAGTCAATGGGTTGATACTGAGAAATGCAGAATCTGTAAGTAAACGGATGGGACAGACTGTTAGAAACCATTATGAATGCGGGCCTCATAAAATGTGTCAGTTAATGCAGCTTCTGTGCTTCCAAAAATACTGCATGAAGATGTCACACGTACTATGTTTTTACATTCAAATTTTGGCAAAGCTACCTTTACCCTTTCCAATATTGACTGGTATATACTATGTGTCTTAGAGTATCTACTTCTGCAATAAAACACTGAGAACAGAAGCAACTTGGAGATAAAATAAAAGGTTTATGTCAATTACAGTTGGCTAGTGAGGAAATCAGGGCAGGAACGCAGACAGACAGGAACCTGGAGTGAAGAGCAGTCGACAAGGCTGCGGTGGGGTGCTGTGTCCTGCTTTTCTTCTATGACTTGCTAAGCCTACCCTATTATAGCACTCAGAACTTAGCCTTTTGATGACATTGTCCTCAGTGAGTTGGCCACTCCAACATCATTCATCAAGCGATCAAATGTACCTCACATTTACTATAGATGATCTGGTGGCGACATTTTGTTAAGTGATGTTTCCTTTTCAAAAATAACTCTACTTTGTCTTAAGTTGATAGAAAACATGGAAGTATGCTATGGAAACATTAAATAGAAAATGTAGGGTTTTTTGCCATTAAGACAATTTTTACAAAGGCTATTTATACTTTCTTTGTCTCTCTCTCTCTGTCTCTCTCTCTTTGTGTCTCTGTTTCTGTCTCTGTCTCTCTCTGTGTATCTCTGTCTCTCTCTCTCTCTCTCTCTCTCTGTGTGTGTGTGTGTGTGTGTGTGTGTGTGTTTGTATGCTTTTTAGTAGGACTTAAGCTTTAATTGTAGCATAAAAGCCTGGATTGCACAAGATTTCTATTTATAATTGAAGTCTAATTTCTGAAGAAAACGTATTTAGCACTATTAGTGTGTGTAGTACAGAGAGCAAAGACTCTTCTCAAAGCAAAGAGTGATACACTCGCATTCTCAACAATAATTCCTCGTGCTTTTTGTATTTGTGCCAAAGTACTTTTGGTAATATTAATTGAGAGAAGTCATGTGATATTTTAAATAGAGCCATGGGACTTTATCCCATTATAGCTGAGTAACTACTGAAAACATCCATCAATCCTACCACACCATCAAATATTATATTATGGCAGCAAATTAAGACATTGCATTTATCTAATCCTTGACTTTACATTTACCTCGATCTATTTCAAGAAAAGAAATGAAATGCTTGCTGCAAGATTACATTTCCAGCAATTTCTGATAGAAGAAGGACATGAACTTTGAATGGAGCAATTGTTTTCTAAATGGATTTTTAAGGACATAGTATAGGAGGCCTTGGGTTTATTGTTTTGTTTTGAGTCCAAGAGTATTGGATGAAAGGAATATCTCCCCAGCAGAAACGACTTGGAAGGACATCACCTGCTCAATGAATGAGAGGCTCCAAGCCAAATTTAAAACCCTGCTCACACACAAAAAACTTTTGATTCCTTCAAATAAAAATTTTAAATCCTAGAAACAAAATGTCATCTTATATCTGTGGAGACATTTTAAATAAAAATGCATTAGCTCAGTGGTTGTTTCAAAGAATTGGAAATAGGATCTAAGACCCTCACCGCACAACTCTGAATACAGCCCCTATAGGATTAAAGTGATCCTAAATCCTTTCATTGTGCTACACTCTGAGTGTCGACATCAAAAAAGGTCATCAAGATATTAACCCATGCATTGTCAGATAAAGGCATATTTAGAGATCACATAATTCAATATCTTCATCTGAGCAAAGTTGTATGACAATGATTTTTGAGAGTTCATATAGTAGTAATAAGTAAAATTATGGTTTTTTACAAATAAAAAAGTGTTTTATTGTGGAAGCATATGAACAGTGTATGGTATTTAATGATTTTATTCCCAGCTAAAATAACTACAGAGAATTCAATTTAATGTTTCTTGCAAGCATTCATTGTTTTTGAATTTTCTTGTGGAAACAAGTTTTAGCAATATTTTTATATTTTACTGATTATTGTGTTTTTCTTTTCTTTAGAATATTAAAGGTAAATGATAATATAAATATAGCATTTTCTTTAATGATTTTCTTTCATGATTTGGGGAGTTATATCTCTATTATTTCAGACAATATTTCAAAATGGAAGAATTGGAGCTCTATAGTGACCAGAATTCATCAAGAAAAGCACCAAATTATGAAGCTGCACGTCAACTATCTGGGACTCCTAATGGAATCTTCTCAGTCCCAAAGGGTTGGAAGCAGTCTCTCCCTTGGCCTGGCAGATGTCCTGTGCTTCTCTCATGCCCAACACCCTGAGGTCGCTATTGCAGGTGAGGCTTGGAATTTACTACCTTTCTGTTGCTGTGATGAAGACCATGATAAAGACAATTTTAAATAAGAAATAGTTTGATTTAGATTATGGATTGAGAGAAATAAGGGACCGTTACAGCGAAGCAGAGACAAAACAACTGGAAAGGAAAGTTAAAAGCTTACATCTTCAAAACACAAGCAAGATGTAGAGAGAAATATCTGAGATTTGAGTGAGGCCTTAAGTGCTCAAAGCTTAATAGCAGCAACATTCTTCCTCCAGCAGAGTCACACCTCTCAAGCCTTCCCACTCAATGGCATCAACTGTGGTTCAAAATCCCAAGACTATGGAGGCATTTCTCCCTCAAACTATCATAGGTTTCTTCTTCCCAGTTTTACAAAATGCTTCTCAAGGATTGTGTGTTGTCCATTCAATCCTGCCACACACAGCCTAACCTTTCACATCTCTGAAACTGTGGAAGAAGATGCCACAATTGCTCCAATTCAGCATCCTTCATGTCTTCATACTAGTACCAGGTGAATGAAATTGCAAAGTCCTATTATTCCCTCTGGATGATGGTTCCAATCAGCACTGGACTACAGCAGCTTCTGTGTGATGATCCCATGGAAATACTTTACTGGATCATTCTTGGCTAGTCCACTACTTTTCTTCATAAACAAATAAAAAGATATAAGTTAAATAGAGATATTGCTAGTCACAGAAACTGAGAGAAGAATGCAATATTAGAATAAGTATAAACAAGTAGTACCTACTCACAGTTAGATATATGAGGAAATGGCAAATACATCAATGGGATTTCAATGTAAGAATAAAATATGAATAGAGGGATTGAATGTGGGGTACAACACATGAGAAGCAAATGTTTTAATACATATGTCCATACCTTTATCTTCCTTAAAGATTTTATTCTGTAAGTTTACATTGGTCAAGCCTCATGAAATTACATTGGAAAAAGCTTGCAATTTCATTCTCATGGCTAAAGCTGACCATGGATGGTACTATATATATGTATTTTATATATGGTACTATATATATATATATATATATATATATATATGTAGTAAATATGTATATATTTACTACACAAGGAGGAAAATCCATAGAAAGCTCACGAATCAAGGTAGGAAGCTGACAAAATTAATCTATCACATTGATCATGAAAGAGGTGTGACTTAATAGTAGTTCATAGTCTAAAATCAACTAGAAATTCTTGGGACTGGGGTATATGTTAATCCTGATGTCCTTCACTCGGTTTTGGTTCCAGGCCATGCAGGCAGCAAGTGGAAGTCCAACCGAGAAAGAGGGGTAAGCAGACAGGGTTGTCCCCGGCCAGAGGAGACATATTGGGGAATTAAGATGGCACACCCTCTGAAACAGGTGGCAGGAGGGTGAATTGATGGCCTCTAAAAGATAGAATGTATACAGATCAAAAAGATAAGTGTGTACAGATGTATGATATGTTGATTGTGTTGTCTTTTGTGTTCTGGACTGGAGAAAGACATTTGATTCTAGGAACTGCTAAGAAAGGTATTTTGACTTTAAAGTGTGGGCTTAAGGGTTTGATGCTTTGGAAAGAGGTTCTGTTTTTGTCTCCACAGAGGATGAGAACCTGAGAATTTATTCGAGATTCATGTGGTTTGAATTCCCTGAGACCTCCTGAAACGTTGCAGTAAATACCCCCAAGAATGCAGCATCCCCGCTCAGCAGGAAGTAGCCAGACAGATTGACAACACCCAAATTCTCTAAAAGATTGTTTAAGTGGGGCCCCTTGAGTGGTTACAGAGCAGCAAGCCTGCTTCCCTGAGTTCTGCTCCACTCCATGCACTAGTTTGGACCCAGAACGAATGCAGCTGGGGCTAGAAGGCAGCTGGAGCAGAGCTTTGCTAGGTGGCTGTGGTGGAAGGCACATTGCCTCAGCCCAGTTGGTGCCTAGCCTGGTGAATGCTACAGCAGTGCCAGAAGTATCAGCAAACGCAACAAGTGCTGGAGCTGAGACAAGCTGGAGCACAGACCCCACTGGGCTGCCCGAGAACGCAGCAGCAGGGCAAGGAGAAGGCAGTGGCAGTTCCAGGTTCTGCTGGCCAAAGAATCTGCGGCAGAGCAAAACTGTGGCCTGAGCAACTGCTGGGGATGACCACTCCAGTGCTGCCTTGTTGGTTCAGGTACCAGCCATCATACCACTGCCAATTAATGCCATAGCCCAAATGGGAGGCTGGGTCCAGTGGTGATTGGGCACCCTCTTGCTAGCAATCTTAATGCCTGTTGACATAGGCATTCATTTCTGAATTCTATGTAAGATTAGACTGTGGGAATAGTATGAGGAACCAACAGTCTCTGGGATACTTGAATCTACCTGTCTTACAGGCTTAAGTTGCTCTTTAGTGTTCCCTAAAAGCCAGTATTCTCCTGAGGAGATGCTGTCACTGACTCCTGAGTACAGGTTCAATAGAGAGTGCTAGCCAAAGTGAATCTAGGTGCAGTAGAGACCAAAAGGCTGTGTGGTCAGGAGGGGCCCTGTATCGTGGTAAAGTAAGGTTCCGAGACCAGTGTTTCCTGGGTGGCTTTCCTAATGTGAGGAAGCCAGCTACAGTGCACAGAGGTTGCATTTGCCTCAGATCTGTACCTAATGGCATTTACTTGCTCAATCGATCCCTGACAAATGCAGCCATTGGCTCCAAAGAGCCTTAACCCATGAGAATGCAGCATATGGTCACGTAGCAAGTCCTTCTGAGCCTGTTGGACCTAAGACAGGAGGGTCTTCTGTTTTATAAAAAATTTAGGGGGGGAGATGTTGGGACTAATGAGTCCTGGCTTTCAGCTGTTCTTCCCTGTCTAGAACCTTCTAATTGAAGTTACTAGAAGCTGTGCCTAGCTTAGAGGATCAGAGGATGGGATTTACACCTGTTGGCCATTGACTGCAGTGTGTTTAAGCCTACATGGTGCTAATAAAGAGGGGCTTTGGTATCAGTGTTTGAAGGTCTGTGTTGGTCTGTCTCTGCATGTGTATTCTCAACCTCCAGTCCCTTGCCCATAGCTCACGGCCTGGGGTCTAGCGCATAGAACGCAGACCGGAGCCACAGTGTGTGGCAAGAAATTGAGCTAACTCTTAAAATATATAAAAAAAAAAAATCTTTTACTAAGGGCTTTGTGAGTAAGTGGGGAAAAGGAAAGAAACATTTCCAAAACTTTCATTGTATGAAAATAAATTTAAATAAAAACCAAATATAACCAATGTAACAGAAAGGAAATAATGAGGAAACTCAGAAATCTATGTTGGTTGAAAAGATTTTAGAAGCAGTCCAATATCAGCAGTGAAAAGGTCTGGGAAATGGCCATAAGAGAGCAGAACTGAGAGAGGAAGCTAGGAACAGAAATAATAAAATCTGTGGAGGGCAAGAAATATTAAGAGAATTTTGGACTGTCACTATATAAATATCGAAAATATCAAATTTGGTAATGAAAGAAGTGGGAAAAAGAAGATAGTGAATTTCTTATATGACAACAGCAGAGAAATATTGATATTAAATGTTAAAGTAAGAAATATAAAAACTATTTAATTCACTATTCTTTAGTACATGTGAAAATTTGGTCATACATATTTATTTCCTCTTTGTCTTCTGTAGCCAAATACATATGTACACAAGAAAGCCAGAAGCAAATAGGTGTCAATTTGAGTCTGAGGAAAGGCATTGCTTTTTAGGTGAGATGCATCTTAGAATTATACAGGCAAATTTGACACAAATGATTGATCTATAGCCTGCCCAAGCTGAGGTTACTAAGTAACCAATAGCATCCTTGCTGAGCGAAGATGTTATTGTTTGAAGTCATTCATAGCTTTATCAAATAAAATACCATTTTATTTCATTTCTTAATATTTTTACTAAGTTTCTAGGTCTACTTTATATAAAATTTAAATTCTCCAGAGTTCTTCAATATTTAAGAAGAAGCTGGTAATGAATGTTGTGCACAGCTTTCACAGCCTTCACCCAATTCAATTTTTTATCCTTCAGGTTTTGAAACTTAACATTTCAAATCACATCACATTTTCCCCTGAGAAAAATAATAAAATTAAAAGTCATGGATACTGACTCAGCCCTAAAAAAATTTAGAGAAGTTCTTCAAGTTACTTGACAAATACTTATAAAAATTAAATTGCAAACAAACTAATGTGCTAATATAAAAGGAATTTTATTTACTCATTACTGAATAAGGAGTCACACAAAAATTAATGGCTTAAAATCAAGCTTTTATGATATCATAATTTCTATATGGCTAGTCATCTGGCCATTGAGTAAAGAGGTGGTCTATGCCAAGATCTTGAACAAGGCTAAAATCAGGAAGATAGACAGGGCTTGTATCTCCCTCCATGGTCAACCAAGAAGAGGATCGTCTTTTAGGCTCCTCTAGTAGTTGGCAGCATTCAGTTCCTGAGAATTTAACCTTTTTCTGGATATTAGGTCACAATGAATTTAGTTCCTTACTCTAAGGACCTTTCCACATAGTAGCAATAATAATAATAATACTATAATAATAAATAATACCATGTTTCTTAAATCATGTTAAGAGAAAAGGTAACAGTCATGTAGAAATAGAGAAAAATGTCTTTTGTAACCTAAAAATAGAATAATTTTCCTCTATCATTTTTCATAAAAGTATTGGTTTGTCCCTATTTCATTGATGAAAGTATAAAATTTGTCCCATTTGTATTCAAGATCGATGTTGATTAGACAAGGACCTGTGTTGTAGGAGGCTGCAAGCTATGAATCTTTTAGGACTCATTTAGTAGTATTTAAAATAAATCTGTGCCACATTTGGGCTCAGCATATCCACTAGCAATATTCTTTTATTGTGCTCTTGTATCACTATACCTTCTTAAGGCATTGAGTTATGTAATATTAATTAGTCTATTAATTAGTCTATTAATCAGGGTCCATATGGTGGGATTGCTTAATAGCAAACAGCTAGAACAAGAAGCTTAGCGATCTCATCTTTAATTTCAAGCATGAATCAGAACGAGCAAACTGAAAGTGAGGGGAGCACCTATATTCTCAAAGCCCAACTTCAGAGGCCTACCTTCTCAATAAGGACACATCTCCCCATAATTTTACAGGAACTCCACTAACTGGAGACTGCATATTCAAATGCCTGGGAAAATGGGTACATTCATTCAAATCATCACACATCCTATCAGACTTAGCCATTTAGAATGCTACATTATTTGTCTTTGTATTTTGTCACCCTGTGTTACAAGGGAAAAGTATTTCATAAATGTTTTTCAATTAGTGCTACGTTACTTGTCAGACAACTTAAAAAGATCATCATTAGGATCAAAATTTGAGAGTTCAAATCTAAAATTAAAATGATTAGAGAAAACTACACTCAAAAATAAATAGCTATTAAGCAGGCTTGTGATCTTACTATTGTTTTAGGCATTCTGTTAATTGTTCCAAAGGATATATTTCATTTATAAAAATAAGATTTTAGTATGGCAACTTCTACTTCAAATAATAGTATAAAAATACTTATTTTATACTTATTCCTCTTTGAGGAATAGACATTTTATATTGCCTCAATTCAATACATTGCTTCACAAAAGAAACATTGTAAGGTAAAAATTGTAACTAAGTGAATAAAATATAGATAAGAGTCACATGGAAAAGATGAATTTGAAGGACTTTTGAATAGTGAAAAGTTACCCTGTGTTCTATTCCAAAATGCTTTATATTGGAATTAAAGGTAAATGCAAAGAATAATTACAGTAAAGTACGTCTGTAAAGCCCTATCCATATGAGCAGCTAAAAGCACTTTGTATCACATTACTTCATTAATCTTTGTAGTCTCCTACTGAGTGAATCTGGAAAAGACTTTAATTCATTTTTATAGATATTTTCAAGTGGAATAGAAACTTTAACATCCAAATGTATTTTCCATGACATATTTATGTCTATTTGATCTAAAAGTAAAAAGCTTAGATATGTTCTTCCAAAATAGTTCGTCAATTCATTAAATTATTCCTTTAGTTAATAAGTATTGAGAATGCAAATTATATAATTATTAAACTAAAGGTACTAAGAGAAGTCTAAAAACTGAAGAAATATTGTTCTTCTATCCAAGTACTAACCAGACCCGAACCTGCTTAGGTTCCATAATCAGACACGCCAAAAACAACTTGCAGGAGGCAGTTCCTTAATTGATGTTCCATTTTCCCACAGAGGCCAGAAGAAATCATCAAATCTCCTGGAACTGGAGTTACAGATGACTATGAACTATAGTAGGGGTCCTGGAGATCAAACTCTGGTGGTCCAGAAGAGCAGTCAGTTCTCTGACTCCAGCCCAAATATGGCATGACTTTAAAAGTTTCAGGCATCAAAAACTCCAGTTATTTGAAATTTTATGGTCTATTTATAAATCTAGTCTTTTCACTATGAGCCTCTGTTTAAAGAAATGTTAAAAGATTTTGAATTCCAAGTGACAATAAGGATATTAAAACAATCACTCTTATGCAAAATGAAAGTCTAGTAATATAACGTGAAATCTCATAGATAATGTTTTGCATCTCAGAATTGCTCATGATATTCTGAGATCCAAGGGGAATGGTAGCCACACCTCTCTGGCTTTGTTCTCCACACTACATGCAAACTGTCCACGAAGCTCACACAAGCTCATCCTAGTGATTTAATAGCACAGGTAATATTTCCAAAGAAAAAGAAATTACAGCCAAATGTGGTACCATTAAATAAGTAAACATGGAGCTAACATTAACATCAATAACACTATAAAATACCTTGGGCTAACTCTGACAATGCAAGTGAAAGACTTGAATGACACAAATTTTAAGAGATTGAAGAAAGAAATTCAAGAAGACGGGGCAAAAAATTCCCTTGGTCATTAATAAGCCTAATTAACATAGTAAGATAATCATCTACAGATTGAATGCAATCCTCATCAAAATTTCAACATAATTCTTCCTAGATATTGAAAGGACAATTTCAGCTCCATATATAAACACATAAAGAATATGGAATAGCTAAAACAATCCAGAATAATAAAATAATTTCAGGAGATATCATTTCCCTCCTCCAATTATATTATAGAGATCATCATAAAAATATCATGGTATTTGCATAAGAACAGACATATTGATTAATGGAACTGAACTGAAGACTCAAGCATAAATCTGAACACCTGACCTTTTATATGAAAGAAAGTCAGAAATACATACTGGAGAAAAAGACATCATGTTCAATAAACCATGCTGATCAAACTACACAGCTTCATTTAGAATAATACAAATAATTTTATACTTTTCACCCTGCACAAAACTGTACTACAAATGGATCAAAAATTTTATCACAAAACCTGCAAAATTGAAGATGATAGATGAGAATATGAAGAATAGACTTGTATTCATTGGTACTGTAAAATGTTTTCTGAGCAGGACACCTATACCATAGACACTACAATCAAAAATAATAAGCACATCCTTATATAATGGAATAGCTTCTACATGACAAGAGCCACTATAGAGAAAATGGCAGGCCACACAATGAAATAGCTTTTTATAAAATAATACTACACATCTAATAAAGGGCTACTTTCTGAAGTTTATAAAGAACTCAGAAACATGAAATCAGGAAAAAAATAACTCAGTTTAAAAATGATGCACCAATCTAACCAGAGAATTCTCACAAAAGGAAACTTAAATACTTAAAAAATGCTAAACACTCCTACTAATCAGGAAAACACAATTATTATTATTATTATTACATTGAGATGTCATTTTATGACCATCAGATTTTTTAAGATAAATAGTACAAAGGACAGTTCATGTTGCTGAGGATCTAGAATAAGAAGAATGCTCATTCATCGCTGGTGGGATTGCAAACTTATGCAGCCTCTACAGAAATCAGTATAAAGGTTCCTCAGGAAGATGCAAATTGGACTACTTCATAATTCAGCTCTCATAAGTGGATATTAGACATAAAGCAAAGGATAGCCAGCCTATAGTCCACAATCCCAGAGCAGCCAGGAAGCAAGGAGTATCTTAAAGAGGGATACATGGATCCTTCAGGGAAGGGGAAATAGAAAAGATCTGTGTAATTTGGGAACATGGAGGCAGAGGGTGGAAGGTAGAAGAATGGGGAGGGGAGGAAGGGGCGGGGGAGAAAAACATGAGAGATCAGGATGGTTTTGGTGAGGGAAGATCAGAGAGGAAGAGAAAGGAAACAGATATCTTGGTAGAGGGAATCATTATGGTGTTAGCAAGAAACATGTCACTATGAAAATTCCTAGGAATCTACAGGATGACACCAGCTAAGAACCTAAGCAATAGTAGAGAGGGTGCTTACAATGCCCTTCTCCTGTAATCAGATTGATGACTATCTTAATTGTTATTTC
Source organism: Arvicola amphibius (assembly GCF_903992535.2). Taxonomy (NCBI): domain Eukaryota; kingdom Metazoa; phylum Chordata; class Mammalia; order Rodentia; family Cricetidae; genus Arvicola; species Arvicola amphibius. The sequence continues at coordinate 125,625,688 of NC_052053.1, forward strand.
AAACAGTCATAGCCATTTAGAAGACAGATTTATTTTCACCCAGTATTATTTCTATGCATTTTAGATATAAATAGAACCACAATCTTTTGCCTGATGTTTACTAATAACCTTCCTTCTTCTTGAATATGTCATTCTTCCTGCTTTACTCAAGAGATCATTCCACCTACTCTCATCTTCCTCTTCTACCTTTTGGAGACAAGGTCTCATTATGTAGCCCAGATTGATCTTCCATTCTTCCTTCTCCTACAACATACACCCAGTTTCAACCATGGTGACCATGTGCATTTACCTTATCTTGACGGCTGGAATCTCCTCTGCTTTTCATCCCTATGAACAGATTAATTTATTAAAAGAGGAAAAATGAAATAAAATGGCATCCCCTTGACCTTCCCTGTTGTGTTTATTCAATTACATTTTCCTATGTCCTTTTCTTTTTCAATTGTGAAATATACCTTAATTCTATAAAACTAATAAATTAAATAAATAAATTTTAAAAGTAAAATCTGAGTTTTTGCTCTCAACATTTGTTGTGGAGAGGCTGCTTATTTGCTCCAGGTTGCCCAGACTCACGAAATAACCACACAGGAACTATATTATTAAATCCTTGCTTGGCCTCTTAGCTCTAGCTTCTTATTGGCTAGCTCTCAAATCCTAAACTAACCCATCTCCATTAATCTGTGCATTACCACGAGGTTGTGGCCAATTGGCAACGTTTCAGCAGGCTCCAGCACAGGCATCTGTACCAGGCAGCTGCTACATAGCTTTTCCCTGACTCCGCCTTCTTTCTCCCAGCATTCAGTTTACTTTTCCCCACCTGGCTGTATTCTGCCCTATCACAGGCCAAAGAAGCTTCTTGATTAACTAACCAATAAAAGCAACACATATACAGAAGGACTTTCCCACATCCAACATTCTCCCCATCAAAATTCTTATATACTTGCTCTTGATATTATAGGTACATGCTGCTTTATGATGTGGTAAAGGATGGTGGCTAGTTTTCTTCTAAAACTGATGTAAGCAGTCATATAAATTCTAACGACAAAAATTCAGTTCAGTAAGTTACTGCTGAATTAAAAGTTCATATTTAGATTCACATATAGATATAACACTAAAACTGACTAGCAGATATATAAAATATATCTTCTCAATTATAGCTGTGCTTTTAAAACTTATATTTTCACCAATCTTAAACTTGCAGAGGCTGTTTTATCTAAAATCCTATATAATCTCATAATTTACAGGACTTGTAAGGACATATGGAACAACTATCAAATGACCCTCTGTGGCACAGAAAAACTCTTCATCTTCATGTTCATAGTGCCTTATCATTATGCTTATAAATATAAACAAAACAAGCAAACAAATGGAAAAAAGTTAGACCAATTGATTCAGCATAATTAATGTTTTAATCAAGAATCTATCAACACACAAAACCTAGAAAGGTTCCAAGAACTGTCTGTACCTGTAGGAAGACTGTCCATAGCTGCAATGAGCAAGAGTTCCAGGATCTGCTTTAGTTGTCCCGCGGAATGAAGCGTGATCATCGGTAACCGGTTGCCTGAAGCTCTGAGGCTATGAGTGGGTCAAACTCAGCTGCCTGTGAGAATAAATGTGCTCTGGGTAAAAGTTTGCTTTTTCCACTTGAGGTTACAGTTATTTGTGAAACATTAAAACAACTTGTCAAGTACACTGAATGATTTTTTCTTGTTACAGAGATGGAGAAATGTAGAGGAAACAAGCCCTGCCGTTGAAGAAAATAGAAACAAATACTTTTCCTGGAAACTTAATTTCCATAAGGAAAAGTTTCTTGTGGCTACAGTCATTTACTATGGTGATACTAAGCTTGTCTGAAGATCAGAGGGTGGAGCTAGCCACTAGTTAACCATAGAGTCCTGGCAGTGGTGGCACACACCTTTATTTAATCCCAGCACTTGGGAGGAGGAAGCAGGAGGGCCACTCTGGGTTACACAAGGTTAAACCAGTCTAAAAGAGAAACAAAGTATGGCGATGGGGTCATACCTTTGATCCAAGGACTTGAAATTTCATGCCTCTGCTCCCAGTACTTGGGAGGCTCATGCCTTTAATCCTAGCACTAGAGAGGTGGAGACAGGAATATAAAGCAGGTTGAAACAGGATCTCAGACCCATTCAGTCTGAGGATTCCTAGAGACATGATTTTGCCCATATAGTTTGAGGATTTCGTAGATGTAAGAAGTCTCTCTAGTGACTGATTCCTTTACTTCTCTGATCATTTACCCTAGCTTCTGACTTTACTTCTCTGATCACTTACCCTGACATTTGACTCCAAGGTTTTGTTATTAAGACCAATTAGAATTCACACTACAATTTATTCTTTTGTTATTGCTTCTCCTGACAAGGTTTTAGTTATCTCTGGACCTCCATTGATTTACAACAAAAACAATTCTGCCGTCTTCTCACTGAGCTGTTCACTCCTTTCTTCAAAGTTGTAAAGTTTCTTTGGAAGCAGAGTGACTAAGGAGGTGGAAAATTACTGGAGCAACTGCACCGCTAGGAAAGGGCAGGCTAGCCGTAGGTCTAGCTAATTCTTTTTTCTTGTGGTTAAGGCTGATCTCCAGCAATTATAGAATCATACTCCACAGCTGTAAGCCCAAATAAGCTACTCTACGAGCTTATTAGGTGATTAGCTGAGCCCAAACAGTGAGTTTCAAGTTTAGTGAGAGACCGTATCTTCAAAGAATAAGGCAGAGAGTGATATAGCAGATGAGGCATCCTCCAGGAGCTTTCCATGTACATATATGGGTACACACACAGACACACAGATACACAGAGGGTGTTAGGAAGAGAGGGAGACAGACACAAATACACAGAGCTTGAGGGAGTGTTATTGTCTTATAGTAGTTCTGATTAGCAGAGTTTCACTAAAGTATGCTTCTATTTTTATGTGTTTAAAATGTGATCCTCATAATTTCTAAAATTCGCAGTATCTTTTTTTTAAAGAATAGCTACAATGAAGTATTAAAGATCCCACATGTTTGACACAAATGTTTGCTTTACATTGGTTTCAGATGGAGTATAATTGGCTGTGAACATAAAAAAAGTACACTTGCTTTTTTAAAAACCTTTGAGTGCATATGGCAATTTCTCAAATGAATTTACATTCATACACTGGTTTATTATTTTCTGGACAAGAAGGAATGTAGGATAGTTATTGTAGGTATAAATATAATTAAAAGGTTAAAGCATTATCCTCGTGATAGTAAGCTAGTATTAATATTATTGGTGATGCTGTAAATGTAGGAGAAAAGATTAATAGAACAGCAGGCAAATTATGGCATGTATGCAAACCTTTTAGCATAGACTAGGTTTCCTAATTACAACGCATATTATTACTAAAAATTTGCTGTATCTATAAGAATTATATTAAATGCAAAAGAAAATCTCAGTGTGCTCTCATATCCTAAATGTGGTGTTAGAAAAAGTGTTTTTAGACACTATTCCCATTATGATAAATATCATTAGGCTGTCTGTCCTTGAAACTTAGATTCAATTGCCTCTGTGGTTTAAATCTGATTCCACAAATCAAGCCAGAATGAAGAAGCCAATGAAAATGCATCTTTCGGCAGCATCCTTTGACAGTATGTGATAAACAGCATCATTTACAGGACGCTGCAACATGCCATTTACATTTAGAAAGAAGAAAAGTGCTGATTAAGCGCCCATCTGTCCCAGGCTTTCTCCTCTACAGTGTGGCAAGAAATTCAATCTTTTGGGGTTTTAGAGCCATACACATTTCTAATCATAACACGCCAGAAGCAATAAAACTAACAGAATGAGTGGGGCTGCCTACTTCTGACATGATAGCATTTCTGATCCAGCGGTGTTCCAAAAACATATGTTATTATTATCTCTGGATTGGCAGCTCAGCACCCAAGAGCTCCACTGTCTCCCTAGGTTTGCTTTTAAAATACACAAAGGACTGCCTTAAAATAAAATACGTGTTATATTTTATTTTTTCACTCTGTCTCACCATCTTGTTCCAAAGGAAAAAGAAGAAAGCAATGACCGTTTTAGTAATTAACTAATCTGCATGTTTTGAGAAGATTTAAGGGGCACAAGAGATTTTCTGAACATTGCTGCTTTATTGATTGGCTCGGCTGAGGGCTGTACCTGCTCTAAAAATGCTTGCTTTTATTTTGTGTATATTAAACATGACAACTCTCCTAGAGGAACACAAAAGATTTATGGTCTCAGGATAAGAACACAAAAAGTAAAACTTCAGCACCTGATAATAATTCCAAAAGATTCTGTAAGAACAGAGTTGAACCCTCAACTCTTCATTGATTTTTGAAGACAAATCTCCTACATAAAAAGTTTATATTTGTGAATAGAATAAGCTATTCTACATAAAATAAACTGTATTTGCATACTTTCTCCTCATCATTCTATGCATTTAGATTTTTATCTAAATAAATATTTACCCATTAATTATTTACCTGTTTATTAAAGTAATATGTAATGTGATTTATTGTCCAAAAATGCAATTTTAGTTAGCAAATGTAATTAAGGAAACTGAATACATTATTTCTAAATGGTGTGTTATTTAGACTGGACTTCTTTTAGTCTAAAACTCCATTTTTTCAATTTAGGAGCTATTAATTGGAAGATAATATTCTTTCTTTCTGTATCATGCCCCATTTGCTTTAATTAGCCTTGAAAAAAATACTACAAAGGAAAAGGAGAATATTTGTTTCTCAAATAATACCCTATTGAACTTCTGAAATAGAAAAAACATGGCTGAACAGTTCTTACAGAATAAAGATTTTAAAGGGGAGAGTCAAAACCCTAAATCACCTGTATTGGAATTTGTTTTATAAGTAAAATCTTGTTTGAGCTAAAGAAGTTGGTCGTTGTTAGGTAAACTATATAGACACTTTACTCAGTGGATTTTTGTTGTTGTTTTGTTTTGTTTTTTTGGTTTTTCTAGACAGGTTTCTCTGTGTTGCTTTAGAGGCTGTTCTGAAACTAGCTCTTGTAAACCAGGTTGGCCTCAAACTCACAGAGATTGGCCTACCTCTGCCTCCAGAGTAATGGGATTAAAGGTGTGCGCCACCACTGCCCAGCCATAATCTTATGTTATATATATATATATATATATATATATATATATATATATATGTTCACGGGTTTTTGTGTTTATATGAATACATAAGGAGATAGGAGGAGAAGAGAAAGTAGAGGTAAGCCATGATTAAATCACAAGATTTTGATATTTTAGGTTCTAAGCTGTAGTTACTTTACTGCTGAAGATACATTCATTATATACTTTGTGTTTGATTGAATGTTTACATGTGTAATGTGTTTCTATCCTGTCTTATGAATTCATCCTTCAAATATGAGCTGCATAATTTCTTAAAAATTTTCTCCAATGCCATCCAATATAGGTCGGATGTTACATTTGCATGCTTACAATTCTATATTTCCTGTTCCAGGAATACATGTATTTATAATATTGCAACTTTGTAAGATCCTTGACATACATTAACCAAGTCTTATATTATGGCGAATTGGATTTCTTACTAAATAATAGCTCTCAAAACTAAGTATACTATGTCATGACAATTTGTTCACAGTAATGATTAAACTGTCTCTGCCAGTATTCTTATCAGTTTCAAGGGATAACACACATTATATACATGGATATAGAACAACAGAGTGGATGACTGTGTGATAGCAAAGAAGTTACTGATGCTGTAACACACAGTCCTAGAAGAATGCTTGACATGCTGACTGTCCTGGGTCAGGAGGCAAACACTCTAGGCTCTCCTGAGGAACACAAGGTGGAGTAGAAACCTGAAAATGAATGACAGTTAAATAAAATATGAATAGAGAGAAAATCATTTCAGGTTCAGGGAATTCCATACCCACAGGAAAGTTAAAGTAGATATAAAGACAAACAATGAAAGACAAACAAAAAAAAAAAAAAAAGAAAAAGAAACGGTGCCTGCAGAAGAATTAAAATACATCACAGATAAAAGCTTTGTTTGAACAAAAAAAGGGCCAAAATTACAAATCTTTAAGAATGATTCTGGAATGGAAGAATATCAGAAAGCAGAGGTGTTACTAACATGAGAAAAGAAGTCACGACAATATTTCATTAACAAATAATGGATTTATCTTTGAATAAACTACCTCAGAGGTTTTCAGGTTTACTTGGCCAAGTTTACATTTCTTTGTTTGGTTTTAATTCCTTAAATTTTTAACTGGGCTGAAGGTCACGCCTTGCATTGAGCTAATTTAATATTATTATATCTTTTATATATCCAAGTTTCCAAATATGCAACAAGTTTCTGACGACAGCATGCTAAATCTCAGAGAGACACATAGATTATGTTTGCTGAAACACTCACAGTGTGTTTAAAAAACCACCCCTCTTCTTCTTCCCCTTCCTCCACCTCTTTCTACAATCCCTATTTCTCTCACCTGTGTTTATAAGGTGGTTCTGTATACATCTATTCTTTTAGTCTTCTATCTTTTAAGATGTATTTCTTAATTATGTGTGTTCGAGTGTATGCCATATGATGTAGGTACTGTGGAGGCAAGAAGGGGTAATAAGATTATCTGAGTCTGCCATTACATTAACAGAAGTTGGTAAAAGAAACTGAATTTTGCTCTTCTAAAAGGACAAACTATATTCTTAGTCATGGAGATATCTGTGAAGAACTCAGTCTTCTTAACTCTGAACCCTTATTAGTATTATTTATACTTTCTTTGCTCAACATTTCAAGAACAATGAGTATATCACATCTGATTTATCCATATTGAAAATATTTGAATTAAGATGTGTAGTAATTGGCATTTGGGAAATACTTTTCTGATACTTAACATATATTTTTTCTTCATAGGTAAATATTTAGAATCATTAGGATTTTCTGATTAGCAATTACTTTTAACGTGTCTTGAATTGACTTGAATTTCATAGAATGTAATCATTTCATGAACCTAAAAGTGAAGTGAATATAAAGGTTTGACTTTAGAAAGGAAAGAGTGTACATGGATTCAGTGCAGCCTGAAGGTGGTCAGAGGTTGGAAGGGATGCTGTGTGAACAGTATGAGAAAGAGGTGGAGGAAAAAGATTGGAAAAATGAAGCAGTATGGAAGACTTACATACTTACCGATTTATTGTCCTTGAAGCACCAGGAATAAACTCAGTGCCCCGCACAAGCCAGGCAATCACTCAGCCCACTGAAGCATAACCATACCATAAAATTTGTTTGTGTGTGCCCTTTGGGTTTGTTTTGTTTTGGTTTGTTTGTTTGTTTTTTGGAGACAGGGTTTCTCTGTGTAGCTTTGGCTATCTTGGAACTTGTTCTATCCACCAGGCTTTCCTCAAACACAGAGAGATCTGTCTTCCTCTTCCTCCCGCGTGCTGAAATTAAAGGTGTATGCCACCACCCCAGCCCTCTAAGTTTTTTTATTTACTTATCTTGCAGTAGTTTCCCTTTGTTAATGCAAATAGTCATTTTTATCAGCAATTGACAGAAAAAAACTAAGTCCAATTAAAATCTACTTATTAACATGCCATCACTATTCAGAATTTATTCTATATATTATAAGCATTTTTAATGTTTTAGCCACTAAGAATGAGAATACATCTAAATTGAGAACACTCACTCCTGATAAACCATAAATATAGTAGCGGCAAAGCAAACATGTATAAAATAAAGATAAAGGCAGCCAAGGTTTTCCTTAAAAGATAGGAAACCCAATTATAGTGATCACCACCAACTAGTCAAATGATTAAAAAAATTACAAATCCTATGTCTTTTGAAAAAGCTTGGAGGCAATGTGAGCTCTTTGGTTTTGAAGATGGGATAATTCCTGCTGGTGTCATTCTATGATACAAATAAAGAACCTTTATATAACTGGTGTCAAAATTTTTACTTCTACCAATTCAAATATTGTGTTCTCTTACCTTGCATACAACCTGGTATTATACATTCATAGAGTCAGAAACATAGCATGATAAGTGGTTTTCAAGAACTGAGCCCACATTAGAAAATTTAAATGAAACATAAAATATTAAATAGCTTGAATGGGTGGAGAGAAAGATAAAACACAGAAAATATTTTTCTTAAATCTCAGCACTTTTTAAAGAATCTTCCTGTACCAAAGAGCTGAATGAATAAAAGAAGGACAAGGAATAAACAAGAAGATCCTGGCTACAGCCAAGTTCCTATCTTCAGCTCTTTTACACTCAATAATACATATTCTAAAAATCAGAAACCCTAGATTTTAATTTAAAAAAAAATAGAATGGTTATATCAGCAAAACCTCATTTTTGAGTCATTGGATTTCTTTAGATGATATGGTGGAAAGGTAAAAATTCTGATGGAAAATGTTGTGTTTTCTCTGAAAAAAAATAAAAATAAGACAAATGGAAAGTTATCTTAAAATATTTTGTTTTGTGGCAATCTGAACAGTTGTTTTTAACTTCATCTCATTTTAATGTGTTTCTATCATGCCTTCTGAATGTATCAGTGATTTGTTTTGCTGTTACTGTTGATGAAGCAAGACGTGTAAATATTTCTCAGGTCCCCCAGGCGACTTCCTGACTCCTTTTCAGCCCTACTCCCTACTCAAAAATTAGTTCAAAGGTTGGTGGAATTCCATTTATGAGCAATTCTGGATGTAGTCCTTTTCCATCTGGAATTCTCAGTGATGCAATTCTAGCAAGTGCTTAGAGAAAAAAAAATTAAATCATGTTTCGCCTCCTAGAGTATGAAGAGTGTGTACTCTGGGAAAATTTATATGCATGTAGGTAATGAATCTGGATCTCGCGATACCAGCAACACTATAGCCACACGTCTAGGTACTCATTTTCTTCAGTGAAAATCATATATGCTGAAGAGATAGTCATTTGTTTAATTTGTTAAGGAATCCTATGTGTTATGCTTCTCTGTGTAACCTACATAAATATTTTCATGGTTATGTGTATGGTACATTTTTACCTACATGTTCGTGTGTGTGTGTGTGTGTGTGTGTGTGTGTGCACTATGTATTTTTGAAAGCTAGATAGGGTGATGGACCACCTGGAACTAGAGTTAGAAGTTGTTAGATGCCCCGGAGGTGCTGGGAACTGAACCCATGTCCTCTGGAAAAGGAAGCAGTCCTCTCAACCACTGAATCATCTCTCCAGCACTAAGTGCCACCTCCTTTATTTTCATTTAGTAAGAGGCAAATTTTATTTATTTTTTTTTATTTTTTTTTCCTCATGGTTTATTTTTTTATATTTAAAAATTTACATCTCCTTCCCTCCTCCTCCCCCCTCCCTCCCCTCCTCCTCCCCCTTCCCTCCCCTCCTTCTCCCCCTTCCCTCCCCTCCCCTCCACCCATACCTCCCCTCCCTCCCTCTCCAGGCCAAGGAGCCATCAGGGTTCCCCACTCTATGCTAAGACCAAGGTCCTCCCAGCTCCCCCCAGGTCCAGGAAGGTTTAAAACTTCTGTCTTCTATAAGATGTCACATGGTGGGAAAAACATAATACACTCTTAAATAAGTGATTCAATACTAAGTACAATGTTTTATTTATATTAAATAAAATGCAAATTTCATTTGAACATTTCTGAAAATGAGAAATATCAAGAAAACTATTCATGCATTTAATATGATTCTTTATGTTTTTCTAACTTTAACCCACTAAAAGATAGGACATATTATAAACGTTGACAGCTTACAACAAAATAAAAATAAAAATCCTTTAGACAATGAATTAATACATGGTCGAGTGTCAGCCTTCTTACAATTTAGAAGAAACTGAGGCTGATGGATATGGATATAACTGATACATACATTAAATGTGCTGAATATAAAGTACCCATGCCTTTTAGTTTGGATTTTAAAACGCAAAATTATCATGTATAGTATAATTATCCTAAGACACAATTTGAAAAAATCTTTCTGCTTGCTGAGCCACGGCAGTTGGTGATAGCCCCTTAAATGAGTTAACTCCTGTACCAGAAGGTACTTCTTTTAGATGTCAAAGTAATCTGGAACCTTACAATTGATATTTCTGCATCATCTTCCTACATCTATGATACTACAATGTATATGAATATAGTATTTTGTAATTTCTGAGATACAAAATATAGTGAAATGCTATGAAATGGTGACTGGAAAAGAAATACTGATTGAAATTTTGATTATTTATGAAGAACCTAGTATTGCTAACAACAGGGAACAAAATATACTGCTTAAATGGTCTTAAACAAGGTTGTTAAAATATATTCGTCCTTCAGTGGATAAAGAGAAATTAAAGCTATATGGTGGAGAAATAATCAAAAATACAAGAAAATTTTAAAATTATTGTATTATCATGGAAATATTAGCATTCTTGAAAGCAAACTCAAGTTCGCATTAATTCTTTGAGACATAAGATCTTGAGAAATTTTCTTATTTCATATTATAGTTATGTGGATGTACACATGTCTTTGGGTTGATACCTGTGAGTACAGGTGTCATCAGAGGTCAAAAGCATCAGATCTTGCTTGGAGCTGGATTTATTAATAGTTGCATCCTGACAATGAAGGTGCAGTGATTTAACTTCGGGTCCTCTACAAGAGAGGTACACACTTGTAACCACTGAGCCTTCTCTTCAGTCACTGATATGGTAAAGTTTTATTATCATCACCAGTGGTTCTATTAAGCAAACCTTATTCTTTCAGAGAAACATTTTTGATAGTGAATATAGATTATACCCATGAAGACTTAAGGGATTAAAGTAATTCATATGCAGCCAAATTTAGCTAAGTTCATATTTGCAACTACCTATCCATAGTGTTTATGGGCATCATGTGGAAAAGCTGTCACAGAAGAACACAGGTTTTATAGAAAACACCCATGATATCAGCTGAAGTTAGAAAATGCTACAGGTACGAGCGAAAGGCTGCTGGAGGGAAACAAGCATGAAGAACTGAAGTCCCCCGGAATTGATGCAAACGAGCACACCAATGATGCATGTGTAGGGGGTTGTAAGGGTAGAGATCACATAACACAAATTCAAACACAGAACAATGGTCACATGGATATCATCAGCTAACATTTGTGAAACCCACAGCAGAATTTTACCTCAAAGAAGGGGACAAGTCATTGTAAAAGGTTAAAATGAAACCATGTGATTCATAAGGTTAGTTCTCATTAAAACATAAAAGAGAAAATAGCTAAAATTTAAACAATCTAAATGTTCTTAACTTATTAAATGTAAATGATAATGTGGTACATACCTACAATGGAAGAAGATTCAGCTGTAAAAACTAGAAAGATTATACTGAGGGAAGACCAAAAAACACAAACACCTCATGTTCTCTCTAACATATGGTTCCTAGTTCCAAATCTTCTTTTGAAATTATATGGGTTGTAATAACATCAGAAAACAGGAAAGAAAGGATTATGGGTGGTTAGAGCTAGAGAGGGTAATTGCAGAATACAGGTTGACAAGAAGTGGGAAACAGGAGATAAAATAGCAAGGGCTATTAATTGTGGAAGAAAAGGGAATATAATTCAAGGTAGTGAGGAAGAGGAATGAATAAGTTCACAGAGAATCATATTATTTCCTATTTATTTATAATTACATATATGTTTATATGTCTCAATAGATAGATAGATGATAGATAGATAGATAGATAGATAGATAGATGATAGATAGACAGAGATAGACAGATGAGTTTATCTCTTGGGTTTATCTTTTGGCTCCACACAAAGGCCACAGAATGTCTAAAAATTCCAGTAACAAACATGGTAAATCTCTTTTTGAGTTGGTCAGGAAATCGGGGGAGTTAAGGAGACCTCCCTGAGGCCCACAAGATGGTTTTGACCTGGCAGCTTCCTTTCTTCAGACTAGTTTTCTTGGCACTGGAAAGTGCTATGCAAACCTATGACGGTGGAAAAGAACAGACTTCCTACATAGCTGTGATGTCTATGAACCACAATGACATAGCACACTAATCCTAAAGATATAATAGTAGCACTCAAATGCTGGTAGTATGCATCAACTTTCTAATTGGACTAAACATTGGCACAAAAGGAAAAAAAAAAAAAACATGCTTCGTACTGGAAACCTAGCCAACAACTCCAGTCCTGAGAGCTCGTGCATCTTAAGAGAAAGACCTGCAGTCACTTGATGCATGTACTTTCTCTTATTTTCTTAAGTGTTTTTTCATAGAAATTTTTCTTTTTGTAACATTTTAATTTCTTTTTATTTTGCTTGTGTGTATATGTGTGTGCATCCATGTGTACGTATGCATCTTCATGTAGGTGCCTGCACATACCAGAAGATGGCTTTAGATACTCTGGAGCTGGAATTATAGGCATCTAGGACCAACTCAACATGGGTGCTGGGACTCGAACTCCAGTGTTCTGTGAGTGTAGCAAGCAGTCTTAGCAGTTGAGAAATTTCTGTAGCCCCATGGGATTTGCACTTTGATTATACAAGCATTACACTAATTTTTCTAAATTAGCTCCCACATTTTTATCATTTAGAAAGCCATCTTAATGGGATAATTTTATTATTATAGTACTGTAACTGCTCATTCCTAATGTGAGAAAATGCAATTTTTCAGTATTTGCCTTATAATTAGTAACTTCATGGGCTAATTCAGCAGTTGAAAATTTTTGGTTTTGAAGATTTGATTGTTTTCAAAATCTAAAATGCTAATCCTGCCAATCGCAGCACACGAGCAGACATACTTTGTTCTTTTCTTTCAGTGCTGATACTATTTCTTCCTTTTTTCTTTCCTTCTTTATTTCCTTTTTTCCTTTATTCTTTCTTTCTTTCCTTCCTTCCTTCCTTCTTTCCTTCCTCCCTTCCTTGCTTTCATTCTTTTTCTCCTTGACTAATTGACCTGGCCAAAACTAAGTACAGTCTTAAACACAATGTTTTTAAAATACTATTATTATTTTGTTCCTGACATTAAAGGTATTATTTTTTCTTTTTGTTTGATTCTGGTTATTATTCTATTTGCTTTTGTTGTGGATGTTGTTCTGGTTGTTGATTATATATTTTGGGGACAAAATCTCAATCTAATATGGATTCAAGACTGGCTTAAAAACTCACTATGTAGCTAAAACTGGCATTGAACTCTTGATTCTCTTGTTTCTTTTTCTAAGTTCTAGGATTATGGCAAAGTGCCACTGATCTAGCTAGGTATTTGTTCATCTATCTGAGATGGTTTAGAGTGGGCTTTATATTGTTGAAGAAACTTATTGTTTTTCTAATATTTTATGTTTTCTGTATTTTTTAGTCATGTAGGGGACATAATAAACATTTATTGAATTTTTAAATCCTTTTAAAAAATTAATTGAAATGACCATATTAAACTTTCCTATATTCTTTTAATTTCATTTACAGTAAATAACTTTAGTATGCTAAATCAACCATGTTCTTGTAATATATTTCATTTTAAAGGGTACAATTCTAAAGACTTTTCATGCTTTTATTTTGCTGAGAAGTATTTATTACTTATTTGTCTAATTTTGCAAGTGTTCGTTGTATGTGTGCCTGTGTGTTCACATGCATGCTTGTGTGTGTGTGTTTGTGTCTGTGTGTATTATGGCACTCACGTGAACCTCACAGAACATCTTGACAAAGCCCATTAGCTCTTTATACCATGTAGGTCCTGAGGATGGAACTAAGGTTGTTGGGCTTGGTGGCAAATCTGCTACTTTGCCATCCATTGATGGGATTATATCTGTGGATCCTATCTCTGAATCTCTAGAAAAAAAAAGTATAGATATGACCACTTATCAAAGAAGTTTATTTTGCAGGTAACTGAGACTATTACAGAAAGACACAACTAACCAAAATACTGAAAACTACTAATGATGGTTACCCACTGATAACTGACTCATTTACAAAACAACCCCTACATCCAAGGCTCAGTGAACATTGCAGAAATGGAGGCAGAAAGATTGTAAGAGCCAGAGGTCATTGACATCTGTTGTCAGCTTTCCTTTACATAACAGAGAAGCTGTATCCATGAAATCTCAATAGCACAGTTGCCTGAACAAGACCTGAACAATAACAGCGGTTGACAAGCCAAAGAGAATGGAAAGGAGGTCTCACACAGGCTGCACCACTAAGTGAAGAACTATAATCAATTAATGGCTGCTGAGATGGAAAGCACAGCAAATTTAAGGAATGTTGATTTTACTGGTATTCTATATTCCTATATGTCCTTTATTATAACAAGCACCCATATCCTGCCAAATAAACAACTACCATCCATATCCCCCAATTCTTGGGAACACAGACATCATTTGCTCCAAACTGAGTTCGGCTGTTTGTGGATGAAGTATCTTTAGGGTTTCTGAGAAAATTTAAGTTAATGGCCAAGTCCTGGGAGGATCAATCTTTGTTATAATCTTTGTTAATAGATACCACCTTTCAAGATTCAGAAGGTCTCTATTGATTAAAGCTGGTCCACCTTAACTTGGAATGAGTCCATAGCCTCTTGTTTCCTATGGAAACAAAAGTAAAACCAATTCCACAAAGCAATGCATCTTTTGTTTTGGTTTTGTTTTTGTTTTGTTTTGTTTTGTTTTTTTTTTTTTTTTTTTTTTTTTTTTTTTTTTTTTTTTTTTTTTTGAGACAGGGTTTTCCTGTGTATCTCTGGCTGTTCTGGAACTCACTCTGTAGACCAGGCATTTTTAAGTTCCATTTTACAAATATATTTTATGACTGATGTTTTAAAGTTAAGGCATTTTAAATATATTTAGGTTGGTATTTTTACCAGTCTATCTTTCAGTCCTGTGTTTTCCAGCAGTTGCCTCTTGTCAAACAGAAAATTCAAAATCAACACAATAACATGTAGGATCCAGACACCCTGTGAATTTCCCATCTTTACATGACTTTTTTCATATTTCTTTTATTGTCTCATTAAATATTTTGTTTTATTTTTTGAAACTATTTCTTTCTATAACTGCCCATACCATTTTTTTTCATTAAGCATACTTACATTTTTTAAGCACACTGTGACCAATTCAGTGATTTTTTTTTTCCTGTCTGAATCTGTCTTTATTGTGTATCTCTAACCCATTTTGTAGGAGCAAAATCCCTAAATCCACCATGTAGCCCACAGTTGTGTTGTGCTTGCTAGCCCACCACTGAGCTTTCAAGCCCACGGGCAGCAGCTGTGGAAGCCTCTTCATGGCAGCTTGTGTGAGAGACTGCAGGAACCTTCCGTGAAGCTCTGCTAATTATGGTTGGCTGCCGGCTCTATCTCTCCTGCAGCTGTCTGGAGATGCATCTCTGTGTCATGGCCAGCATGAGAGGTTAGGAAGCCCAGTGTGGCTTCCTCTGTTATGCTTAGAAGCTTTTTGTTAGGTTTTATGTAGATCCACGCCAGATGGCGGGTGCCAATTGCAGCTGGAGGTTTCTAACCACTCTGAGGTTTAATATTAATTACAAACTGTTTGGCCTATTACCTCAGGATTCTTATTAACTAGTTCTTACAACTTAAATTAACCCATTTCTACTGTTCTACATTTTACCACAAAGGTCAGTTCCTTACCTAACGTCTTTGATTCTCTAGCAGTTGCTAGCATCTCTATGACTCCTCCCTTTTTCTCCTTGTATCTCTGTTTGGATTTTCTTCCTGCTTCTATCTTCCTGGATATTGGTCAAATCAGCTTCTTTATTAGCCAATGTTATTAAAACATATTCACAGCATACAGAGTGACATTCCACATCAGTAGGCTTCTTCTATGTCGGAATGACAGTGTCCTTTGCCTTATAGAAGCTTTTTCATTTCATCAGTGGCATTAGTAAAGTAGTAGAGTGATTTATAAGGACTATTTATTTATTTATTATTTTGTTTTGTAAGTCAGAGTTTCTTTGTGTAGCTTTGAAGCCTGTCCTGACACTAGCTCTGTAGAGCAGGCTGTCCTCAAACTCACAGAATTCCACCTGTCCTTGCCTGCCAAGCTCTGGGATTAAGGCATGCACGACCACTGCCCAACTAAAAGTACTTTCATGGCCCAATGTAGGGCACATTATTGTAATTAAATAAACAATGGCATAAATAACATCATTCAATACAGTTAAATGTTATAGGAACTGAAGCACAAAAAGAAAAATGAAATCTATAATATTCTCTCCCAAGCTGATTAAAACTTCAATCCAGTGTTCAGTCTTACATAGAGGAAAAGAGTTACTGGTAGCCTTAAAAGTAATTATGCCCATTTATGACTGCCTTGAGAGATGTAATATTTAAGAGGAAAGGCTACCTGAGTGGATAAAAGGGGAAGAGTTAACTGAACACGCTTCATTCACAGTCTATCTCTTTGTTACTTCAAATAACACTTTTGTCGTTTAGTGTGACCAGTAGGCACTGTTACAACTAAAACTAGATAAAATTCCAAGCTGTGTAAAAGACATTGTGTGGTTTAACGTAGACGTGTTTCATGCTTGCCAACTCAACTTCTCCAGTCACAATGTGCCTGTGGCAAACTGTTTCACCATAGAACTGAAGCTGTCACCTCCAATACCCCTCTGACAATGTGAATATTGACTTGCACTTACAAAGGTCAGACAGTTCCACCAGTTCATAGCAGTGAGAAGAACAGCTTCAACAAGTCTCTTTGAAAGTAATTTAACCTTCAAATTGCAAACCATGCATCCCCGAGAAGCCAGTTCTGGCAACTATGAGTCCACGTGCTCTAGTTTGCAAAAGTCGTAATGGGAGCCAGAAAGTTAGCGGCTGTGGCAAGCCTGTTGTACAGCCAGTATACTGTTTTATAGGCATTCCATGGAAAGTAGACATTGTGACTTTTCTTTTTAACAGTGTGTTGGATTGTGTGGTGTTATCCTTGGGGCTGTGAGCTTTCCTCCATGATCGGTGGCCTTCTTGACTTCTAAGAGCCATGTGCTGCGGGAAGATAAGACACCACATATATTTTCCACAGAGTCATTCTGACACAAGATGGAGAAAAGGTTTATTCCTCAGGGACTACAACATCTCCTCTGCTGTCCTTTGAAAGTCCTTTGCCTTCTGTTACTGTCTCATGACTGAGAGTTCACCAAGGGCAGACATAATTTAAAGGCTCCGGGAATTGCAGCCTATCTGTTAATAGTGGTGTCTGGGGGACAATACAAGAAGGATGGTACGGAGAACATGAGGCTGAAGATGAGAACGAAACTTCACTTTTCATTCTGATGGAAAGTAAAACCAATGTTTTTAATTTTTAATAAAACACATTTACATTCTTGTACCAAGGCCAGGGAAAAAATGTGCTGAATATAAATGAAGATTATCCCTTAGTTTGTCTTGAGCAGTGCAAGGCAGGAGCCACTGTGATAAAGAGGGTATTTTACCCGTAATAAGTAGAAGGAAGAATATGTCCTAGCATCTGAGAAAGCAAGCGTTCACGATTCTGAGCATATTTTACAAATGACATTAGGCCTTTCTCTGCTTTAAGTTTGGCAATGGCAAGATTTTAGACTGTGCTAAAATCATCCTTAATGTCCTTTCTGCCTCATCAGTGGGCGACCATTCAAGTAACAAAGTGCCAATCAGCAGCTCTTGTTCCTCTTGAGCTTGAAGATATCTCTGTGGAGGCTTTTCTGTGAGCATGATCTCTCTGCTCGGGGTGCCCTTCATTATAACGATAGTTAAAGGTCTGCTGACTTAGCCATTATGAACCCCTAATGTTCTCAGCTACAAAAATTTTGCTCTACCATAAAGCTTGGAATACTAAGTTGGAGCCCAGGCGAGCCCTGATTTTGATAAATTCAGGGGAAATAAAATCTTCATTTTTAGTTAAAAGGGGAGTGATAGAAATATAAATATCAAAGCTCTTTGAGCTATGTGTGCCGCTGCTCTGCTGTCTCCAAAAATAACCCCATTAATTAAGATGAAGTTGGAAAGTAATTTGCTCATAATGTGCACTGATCATTTTTGTAACTTTGAGTGTAAAATTGTAATTAAGGAAGAAAAATAAGTTACATGCAGAATAATTTTCTTCATTGAAAAAATATCAGTGAATTTTCAGCAAAATATTTGCTGAAAATTCAGAATCTATTTGCTGTCACAATTTCTGCAGTTTTTTATTTGATAAATCAGATGTTCTTAACACTTCTTTTGCTGAAATATTCTCAGCTTAAGTTTTTCACTAATCGAGTTTATCCAGAAATAATAATTTGATAAATATTTAACAACAGCGTATATGTATTAAAGAATAGATGTAGTTGCAATTTGTCTCGATTTTTGTAATTTAGCATCCTACTATTAAGAAAATACACAAAATTTATTTTGTCAATGATACATGTGTATGTATAGTGCTTAACTATCAAAACACATTTAATGTGGCACAATGATAATTGTACATTTACCGAGCTGAAGCTCAAGAAATAATAAAATAAAATGAAACATTTCTTTGAAGTCTGTAGAGAATGATGGCCATAAAGAAATGCACTTACGCTCAGAAGAGAAGCCCACCTCAGAAAGAGTTGGTAACACCTCAGGAATTTACACAGGAGTGGATGTGTTGGTTCCTTCTTGGGCTGGCAGAGAGGCTGTCCCCCTTTACATAGGGCAGGTCTTCTCAAGGTATAATATTTGGAATTAAAGAAGTGATGGTTCAACCATCGTATAGTGTGTACATCATCGATAGGAGAAATGCTGGAGAAGACCGCAGAGACATTCAATTCAGCTTTCATGCTACAACACGGTAATGGAAACATTGGGATCCAGAGTGAAAGATGTGAGGTATAAAGGAGTAAAAAGAAGACAGGAACCAGGTCATATGCTAAACCATTTATGTCTATCATCTTTCAGCAAATGAACGAAAAATACATAAATACAGTAAGATTTTTCCCCTAGCTGATCTCCCAATCTGAACTAGAAGTCAGGGAGAGCTGTGAGTTCAGCTTGTGGCATGGAGATTCTCAGTGTGGGAGCACTTTGTTGCCTTCCAGATCAGGCCAAACAACAAACAAAAAAGGAAACAAAAATACTCAAAGGAAAAAAAAAAAAAACAAATAAAACATTGACAGCGGTGTTGGTTGGTTAAACGGGTTGGACATGGACTCGAAAAGTCTTTTTGGCTTTTCAAATAGCTCTTCACAACTGATCTTTCCTCAGCCAGATCATTTCAAACAATCTGAATCTCAGAGTTTCAGCTTTTCTTGCACAGGTAATATGTCAGTTAAACTCATGTGGGTCACCTAAATTGACCTTTGAATTGCTTGTTTCGGGGACTGAGTGTGAGATCTTATTCCATCACTTTGTTTATAAAACATAAATAATCAAGCATATCTCCTAGAGACATGTTCTCTTTTGTAATTGAGATATCATAGGCAAAGAACACTAGCATTTATAACTCAACCTAAGAGTCCAAAACTTTCATTTCATCTGAAGGACTAGTGAGGATTCATTACCAATAAGTGACCATCAATACACAGAGCCATATACCAGAAGTTGTTGATGAGGTACTGATTTACTAGGAGAGAGCTATAGCTGTTTGAACAGGAGCAGGTGGGTGGGTTTGTGGTATCTTTTTTAAGAAACTAAAGATGAAATGACAATTCTGGACTCCTATAAATTAGTTAAGGCTAAATATTGGTGGCTAAATATCAGCGGATTGATAGCTACAGGAATAAATGTTCTACAGAAATAAATGTCCCTGACGTAAACAGATAAGTAAGATTGGATATTTGAAAATCAATATATTTTATTCCTGAAACTATGGCTACATGTTATATCTATAAATAAAAGAAAATAAAGCTACAAAATCTGATCATCTTGAGATGACAGATTTATATACAATATGAGAAAGAAGAAAACATGAGTTCCACTATGTATTGATTATATAGAAGGATAAAGTTGGAAAATGAGTAAGAATAGTGTGTATTAACCACACAAACACAGGAAGAAAAGCATGTGGCTGAAGTTACTAACTAAAATGTTCTAGACAGTGGAAATTCAAATGAAAAATAATTCTTAGAACACTATGTGATGTGACAGGTTCTTAAACCATATCAAGTTTTTTATAGCAAAATCATTATTTCAAAAGAAGACCTGAGAGATATTTAAAACTCATTTACTAAAATGGGCAATTTGGTGAATTCAGTAAATAGATTTATAAATTAAAGAAAACTGAAGAGGCAAAATTAATTTTAGAAGAGGATTTCCAGAATATGCTTCTTAAAAATAAGTCTAGCTGCTTGGTCTATAAAATAGAGGATATTAAAAAAATAAACTAATTGTATGGAGGAAGATATTGAAAAAATAAGACTATGCATCCTTCAAGTCTTAGCTGTGTAAACAGTGGCTGCTTGTTCATTTTCCAGTTTCCTAGACCTGAAATAATCACACAGAAAGTATATTAATTAAAAGACTTCTTGGCCTATGAGTGTAGGATTCTTATTAACTAGCTCTTACATGTTAAATTAATCCATTTCTATTATTCTGTTTATCACTACAAGGCTGTGCCTTACTGGATAAAGTTACAGTATCTGTTTCCTTCAGCAGTTCCATGGTATCTCTCTGACTCTGTTTTCTTTCTCCCAGGATTCAGTTTAATTTTTCTGACTAGTTCTATTCTTCCCTGCCACAGGCCACAGCAGCGTCATGAACCAATTATAAGAAAACATATTCACAGTTACAGCGGAGAATCCCACATCACCTCCCCCTTTTTGTCTAACTAAAAAGGAAGGTTTTAACTGCAGCATTATAATCTCTAAATAGGTAAACCTATAATACAAAAAAAAAGATTTCATAAGGAGGTGTAATCAGCATGGGTGATACTGCTGGCACAGAATGGGTAATCCACAACTGTGCATGACTTGAGAAACAGTCTAGTCAAAGAACCTTGTGTGGCACATCCAAGGGTTTAAGAAATCCAGCGAAGATGAGAGAGAAAATATGGCTAAGAAATTTCAGAGACTTTAGGGATCTAAATACTTCATGAAAACCAAAGCAACAGGGTTGAAAAGACAGAGGGACCAAAAGAATCTTTTATGAGACAGGTAGAGATTTTTAATGCTGAATTTCTTGGACACAACGATTGCATTAGAAGAAGAAGACAAGTGCTGGTGATAGTATGGAGCATATAAAATAGTCAGAACATGGAAAGTCGAATGTGGACCACACTTTTATGAGACTCGTCTGTTGAAGAAAATGATAGAAATGAGAATAAAGTAAGTGGAAGCACAAACTGAAGCACTCTAAAATATGACCTTTGAAGAGTGGTTTTCTATACTTCCCTACATATAATAAGTTATTATTAATGTAGTATTTTATTGTAAAATGGTGATGACATTATTATTAGCAAAAATATATTAAACACATTATATGGTACAGGGGCAATTTGAATTACCTAGTGTATTTGCTACAATATTCTCTGTTTTCCCTAGAGATATATGAAGGGTTGTTTCTAGCCACCCTGTGAATATAGAAATCAAAGTCCCTTAACAAAAGGCATGACATGTGTCTATAACCTATGCATAATTCCTTGAATGTACTACATGGCCTATTGATGAGCTGTAATAGCATATAAAATTTAAATACTATAGAAGCAATTACTATTCTATGTTATATGGAGAACTATGGAAAATACCTTATCACTATCTCTTACCTCATATTGACCACTGGGTGGATTTATTGATGACAATGAGACATGTATTTAGCCAGAAAGAGGCAGATGAGTAACAATAAAATGTGACCCAAATTTCAACAGGTGTTGATTATGGGGATCCAAGCATGGACGTGATGCCGTGTCAGCTTTAGTCAAATGATTGAGCTCAAAAGGAATAATGATTATAGCATTAATAAGTTGGAGAAAATTCTAATATTGTAAAGTAAATATTGAAGATGTAACATTGTGTACTACATTTGACATTAAACATGCCCTTTACCTAAGAGTCCTGCCATCTAATATGTAAATTTTCTAATAATTAGGTCCTTTTTTGGTGTTATCAAAGGGATCTGTTTCCTGAAGGTTGTCACTAATTCCTGTGCTTCCTTTAAGAACCTGGTAGCTCAGTAGAGTCCAATCCCTGGATACAAAGAAATCAAGGGAGACTCCATGACAGTCAAGCAAGAAAGAAGCTTTGAAATCCAGGGAGATAAGAAACCTACACCCTTTATACTTTGCAAGGATTTAAAATTTTCTTTTTATCTGAGGAGAGTTTTTGTTGTACTTTTGATCTTGTAATTTTGAAACAAAAATTTGATGATCCCAAGTAATTTTAATTGAATAATTACATTTGAAATAAATTTATTTAAGAAAAGCACTGGTTAAGCCCATTTTCCCCAGAGAAATATGTATTTAGACTGTCAGAGCAAACTAATAATATTCCTACAAATCTCTACTAATTCCTCCCAGAAGAACAAGAAAGGTACTTTTTGTTTATGGAACTTCTTTTGTGTTGGTGGGATGAGTCATATAAAAATGCAGTTTCTGGCAGTGCTGTCATTATAATCTAGAACTTCATAGAAATTTTTGTTGAATTATAGTAGGTGGTGCTTCCCTTTAACTTTCTTAATATTATTATAACTTCTTGAAACATTATTACTATTGTAAAATAAATCCATGCATTTGAGAAGATTGTGACATGTTTATAAAATATTAATTTTATTATTTCTTACATATTTTACAGCTTAGTTTCAATTTTAGAATTGCACAGTTAAATTCTAAATATAGTTGATTTATCATCTATCAAATTTTGATCACACAGAAAATCACTGAAAGAATAGTATCTTGCATACAAGATAGCTTATTTAGTTGGATTTAAAAGTAATTTTTGATCCTTTTATAAATAAGAAGACTGTTATTCTAGGTATTTTTATGTACAGAACTTTTTCTATACTAGAAAATATTGTTGGGCCTAACCTGAAGATTTTTTCTATAATTTATAACTGATAACTGGTACTAGGCATATATTTTTATTTATTTATTTATTTATTTATTTATTTATTTATTTATTTATTTATTTTTGGTTTTTTGAGACAGGGTTTCTCTGCAGCTTTTTTAGAGCCTGTCCTGGAACTAGCTCTTGTAGACCAGGCTGGCCTCGAACTCACAGAGATCCGCCTGTCTCTGCCTCCTATATTTTTAAAATAAACAAAAATACAGCTACAAAAAGTGAGTCAATAATTTTTAGTCAATAAACTAAGGCCATAGTGAACCCTAGTAAAAATCATGGCTGTGGGCCAAGCTATATGACCAAAGTGAGATTCTCAGGCTGAAAACTTAGTCTATCTCAAATGGCAAGCTAAAGTTGGGCAGTGGTGGCGTGTGCCTTTAATCTCAGCACACGGGAGGCAGAGGCAGGCAGATCTCTGTGAGTTTGAGGCCAGCCTGGTCTAAAAGAGCTAGTTCCCGGACAGGTGCTAAAGCCACAGAGAAACCCTGTCTTGAAAAATCGATGAACAAACAAACAAACAAAACCAGCAAGCTAGATACCTTGATAACTTCTGAGGAATGGCACCAGACACATTCATCTGGCAACCACACACACACATGCACACATATGCATGTACATCTACGCGCAGACACCTGCATACAGAGAAATATGCAAACATGCCAGGCAATAAAACAAAGTCAAACTATAAAGCTATATCCAGGGAGTAGATGGTAATTAGTTGAGTTCAAGAGACATGCAAAGGTCATCAGAGAACAAGTACTGTGAGAAAATTTGAAATTCTTGCTCATGCACTGAAGAGGGACTTCATGACCATAGATCTATTTCTCAGCTTTTAACTTTTAGATAATATTAGGTATGCAGAACATTGTCTTTGATGGAATAACCAGAAGTAACTCAGAGTTTCTAACTATAAAAAGGGATAAAAAATACTTTGATTGTTGGGAATATTTTGTTTTCTTGACCAGGTGATGATTATTACATTTTCCCAAACTCACAACATTCATTGTGTTTTGAAAATTTATTTAACACTTCTTTTATCTTTAACACTCCACAAAACTCGCACACTTACTAAGCAACATAGTCCAACACCATCCTTTGTCAAACAACTCGTGGCTTAGCTTGTGTAACTTATTAAAGAGTAGAGTTGGAGAGATGCTTCTATATTATTTTATCCTAGATTTTTCATGCAAAAATCACATCTAAGTACTGAAAACATTAAATGAATTACACAGAATTCTAATTTTTAACAGCATTGGGACTAGAGTGCATATTTCCTAAGCCTTTCTAGTGTTCTCAGTGGTGCTATGTGATCTAAGAGAGATATTACTTACTGACTACCCTTTAATGCCAAAAATGATATAAGATAAGAAAATCGAGTCACCTCATTTTCATATCACAAGAAGAAACACATGGACCAAAAGAAATACAAAAGGACTGAGTGTGTTAAAAAGATGGCTTTTATGATATTTATATGGAGGTGACACTTTATTTACAGACTGCTAGAAACAATTATCGCCTTTTTCCTAAAGAAAACTTTCGGCTGATTTTCTTTATAACTTTGATGGTCTCTTCCAGTTTTTGCAGACTAGTTAGTTTAATAAGCCATTAATGTTGTTACTCACATCCTCATAAGTTATATTATATTTTAAAGGAAAACCGCTGAGGTTATATTTCTTACTATACAATTGTTTTCTATTCTATTTCTCTAAAATGATTTATTAAATTATAATTATTTCAAATTTGACAGCCAAAACAGTGTATTTTCTATCACAATTGGTTTAATTCTTGTAATCCCAATTTTCGATGTTGAATTTTCCAAACTTTTTATGTTTGGGAGCTCTGTATCAATACACAGTTCAAGGTCCTGTGATATTTGTGGGCTCAAGCAAACCTCCGACACCACCTTCAAAATTAGGTGTAGGTACAAATGGATACAATCGAAGCTGGGACATTCTAAGTTTTCAAAACTCCTTCCCAAACTCCTGGAAATCACAGTTGTGAGTCTATCTCCCAGTTATTAAATATCCTGTAACAGAAAATACTTCAATAAAAACTTCAGCGCTTCATTGAGATACTGGGAGAGCACTTCCCTGAGGCAGCTCATGGAAGCTGTGTTCCAAGAACAGATGATGCTAAACCTGCCTAATTAATTGCTGCTAGAGAAATCCCAGATGATAGAGAAGAACCTAGAACCACTTCATTAAACCAGCATTGCTGCTAACAACAAAGGCAATTGTTCTTTTACCCTCAGAGAAGTGTACTCTTAACCCTAATCAGGAAACGTGTCTTTGCAACAAACAATTCACTACAGAAAACAACAAACATTCAAAATACAGTGGTGAAACCCAGCTCCATCTGTAAAACATCCCCATAGCTAAAGATGAGGGAACATTACAGCCAAGAAGGCAGAAAGAGTTGAAAAGCCAAAAATCAGAGAGTTTTCTGGAACATTTTGACTCCTAGCAATGTCAGAAGTTTTATCCATAAAGTATCACCAACATGACTTCCTAAACATGAAACAAACAATGAAGACAACAGGTGACATATGAACGTGGACAAGGAACAGTCCTTGAGGGTTCAACCCTACGTAAACAAAAACAAACAACTAGGGAATGCTAATAATAGGATAAATGCCTTTCCCAGGGATGAGAACATCGATTGGTTATACAGCACCTAATTTTCCTGAAAACATGCATATAAAGAGCGTTAGATCGACACAATAGGCTGTATTCCCAAATATTTAAGTATATCAAACATATGTGTACATACATACATATATACATATATACATGAATAACAATTAATGGAAAAGATGCCATGAATTTGAAAAACAACAAGTAGACTATTTGGAGGCAGGAAAGGATGAACTGTAATTATTCTATAATCTAAAAATATTTCAAAATGATTTTTTTTCCTTTTTTTTCTTTATTTTTTTTTCCTCATGGTTTATTTTTTTTATATTTAAAAATTTCCATCTCCTTCCCTCCTCCTCCCCCCTCCCTTCCGTCCTCCTCCCCCTTCCCTCCCCTCCTTCTCCCCCTCCCCTCCCTTCCCCTCCACCCATACCTCCCCTCCCTCCCTCTCAAGGCCAAGGAGCCATCAGGGTTCCCTACTCTATGCTAAGACCAAGGTCCTCCCAACTCCCCCCAGGTCCAGGAAGGTGATCGACCAAGCTGAGAAGGCTCCCACAGAGCCCATCCATGAAGAACAATCAGAGCCTAGAGCCATTGTCCTTTGCTTCTCAGTCAGCCCCCGCTGTTGGCCACATTCAGAGAGACGGGTTTAACACACACAAACTGTTCCTGTCAACACAATGGCTTTTGACCCTTAGATTTTTATCTCTTCTTTTCTCTCTCCTAGGTCTCTAATGCAAGTTACCATCTGGATGTCTCTAAACAATTTAGCCACTTGTAATCCAACCTTAATACATAAAATCTATAATAGTTTAGTGTTTTCATTCACATTCCAGTCTACCTTCTTCAGATCCTCCATATTCATCACAGATAATATTTTGCTGACTCATTCATCTATTTCAAATCTGTGTCTCTATTTCCACTGCTACTGACTTATTCACATTTTCATACTTTGACCAGATAATTACAGTAACTCTCATTTGAGACTCCTATTGTCAGTGTTTCCCCTTTCCCATGCTTTTCCCATTTGTCCCTACCTTCTGCTCCAATAAAATAAATAAAATCTTTATTTAAAATGTAATATAACACTCTTGCTTAAGACTATAATTTCAAGTCAATGATTTCTTGTGAAAGACCTTAATCATCTCTTCATAAACTACCTCTTCAATCTTGGTGTCTTTGACTATTGCTGACTTACAAAAATAATCTTTGTTTAGAATATCCTAGCTGAACCCACAGCCATATATATATATATATATATATATATATATATATATGTGTGTGTGTGTGTGTGTGTGTGTGTGTGTGTGTGTGTGTGTGTGTTTGTGTGTGTATGTATTTCTGCCTTACTGTTGATGTCTACAGTTTTTCTTTTAATTCTTCTACTCGAATATATTTTTGTACTCTCAAAATTAAAGTGCTTACTCCTTCAAAACAGCACTTCTACATTCTCTAAGAATTTTACACAAGCTACATCTATACAAAAACATTCATATCCTTATATGCATATATCTGTATATGGATATATACTTATACATACTCTCTGAAATATAAAAACAGCATAAAAGTTCCCATTTCTGTGCAAAGATAAGGAAAATATTTCATTATAAAAAATTAAACGTTATATAATTTCAGACATTACCATGGAAAATCTTAGTAACATTTTTGCTAATACTGTGGATTGTAATCTACAAGGCTTATATGGCTATTGTTATACATCCATTTAATGGATATTGGTACTCAGTTTTTTCTTCATATTATATCCTTAAGAAAATGGTTTGTTAACAGAGTCAAGAATGAGGCACTTTTAGAAATGATACAGTCTTTTCAGATTAATAATAAACAGCTAGCTGACAGGATCAATATCAACTGAAAAATTAATACTATTGAAAGTGGTAACATTAATTTGACACAAATTTGAATCCATGTCAAAAGACACTAATAAATTATCTGAAAGAATTCATACTGTTGAATTTGACGATCAAAATTTGTTAAAAAGTTGTGATAGGTTAGCAAATAGAGTATCTCTCCAGGAAGGCAATCTGCAGGCTATCCAAGTAATGTCCAAGGATGAGGTGTTATCTTTAAGGGAAAAACCTCAGACCTTGGAATCATATGTGCACAATGAGGACCAGAGGCTAGATATCTTAATGAAATCATTCGAAGTATATACAAGCCATGAGATTCAGGCTTTTCAAAAGATAGTAGTAAAAAGATTTGAAATGATTGAGGAAATTAATGGAGCTAATGAGCAGGGAAAGAAGGTGCAAGGACAGAATTTAACATTGTCAGTAGCTGTCAGAGATGTTCTCTAAGCCTAAGGTGTGGAGTATTTTATAGATGTACCCATTGGAACAGGACTTCACAACTCTATATTCTGCAATTTTCTTTAACAGTGTCCAACTGTATAAACATGTCTTAAAGATTTTAAAATTGAATTATCTGTGTTTCTATCTCTCTGTCTCTCTCTCTCTTTCTATTTCTGTTTGTCTCTCTGTCTTTGTCTTTCTCCTCTCTCTGTCTCTCTCTGTCTCTCTCATACAGAGAGAGAGAGAAAGCACTATGTGTACAGTATCCATCACAACCAGAAGAAATTGAGATCCTCTGAAGCTAGTGTTCCATGCAGGATGGGCCAGCAGACATTCTTGGAATAGAACGTGGATTTACTGTAAGATAAAAACTCAACTACAACAAAAAGTATGGAGCATGTCACGATACTGTTTGTAGCCATTTTATCATAAATAGTATATGCATATATTCATGCTATACTCAGAAAAGACAGAAGAGAATCATTGACCTTGTTTTACCACATACATGATGGATACTCCAGGTAACAGCAGCATGTCTTTTATATATACATACACATATACATATATACAAATATTAAAGCCTTGCTATAAAATAATTTAAAAGTTTTAAAGTTTGAGTTATAAATAAAGAACAAGTACAGATTTTATCTATGACTATATTCTATTTGTATCTGCATTCAAAAATAGAAAAGTCAATTTTATTTGTACATACAATCAGTCCAGTTTATAAACCATGCCTCTGCCTTTGAAAATATACTAAAAGTGAAGTTATATGTCCTCTTCTCTGTCATGTATAAAACTTATCTTCTTTAGACCTTTGTTAGCTTCTTAACTTAGTAGATTTCTGGAGACATGGCTTGTTTTTACAGGTTTGGGCAAAAGTATACAATGATAAAGTAATTAGTCCAGTATCTCAGCAATCTGGTTGAATGTACAAAACTTTTAACTTTTGTCATTGTCAATGATGCACAATATAGCAAATAATAAGTGAATTCTTATCCATTTATACTTGCTTTCATAACAGGAAGTGTGGTTTATGACAAAATAGCATATTTTGTCATTTCTCTGAATGTTATTGTAACTCAACATGATAAGTTTGGAAACATTTTCACTTCTTCAGGAAAAACATATTTCATCATTTGTTAGCTATTATTTGACCTGAAAGTGTACCCATGTGTGTTTACTGATTTTTGTAAGCTTTATGTATCCATCCCTTTCCATTGGTAAAACATAACAGTTGGTTTCCTTGTGTGTCCTCTGTTCCAAGGAGACAAAATATTCCTTTCAATTGCTATATCTTTAGTAGAGAAGGGAAGGAGAGTCATATAGATGAATTGAAGCTTATCTGAAATATTTTCAATTCTTTAATAAAAGTTATGTGATCATTTGTTCTGTTGTACTGTGACTCACACTCAAGAGAATAGAGAGATCAAGGAATGATTCAGTTATAACACTGTTAGTAACAAAAAATACCATGGAAAGAGGTGTGTAGAAATGACCTTGGGGGAATACTTGTGATTACTAAATCTTCAAACTTTCTTTATCTCATACAAACTATTGAAATTGACCTTTCTATGGAAAAATTGTAAAGAGCCTGCACCAAATAATAAAATATATAAAAGATGTACAGTTTTTTGATATGAGCATACAAACTCATGGGTAATGTATTTTTTTGTATGAGGCATGGATTACATTTTAAGAATCCTAATAATGATTAAAGGCATGCTTTATTTTGACTATTTATGTTAGAAGTAATGATAACCACAAAATGCCATATTCATTGACTTTTCTGAAGCCTTCACATCTTAACAGATAAGCATTAGTTAAGAGTTAAACACATCTTTGTTGTTCATGAACTACTGGGGCCAACATGGCAAAGGAAAAACAGAGAACCATCTACAAGCTAAAGTAGATTCAGAAGAAGAAAGCCAAATCTGTTCTGCTTTTTATTTTAAAATATCAATTCTCATTGAATTCAAGTCCATGTGGTTGATGAAGTTTTAATTTCTTTCTTTATTTCTTCCCAGACCGAGGGGTGGTTCAGTAGTTGACTGTTCAGCTTCCAAGAGTTTGTAGGCTTTCTGGGGGTAGAATTATTGTTAAATTCTAACTTTATTCCATGGTGATCTGATAAAACACAGGTGGTTACTAATTTTTTTTGTATCTGTGGAAGTTTGCTTTGTCACTGAGTATGTGGTCAATTTTCGAGAAAGTTCCATGAGCTGAAGAGAAGGTATATTCTTTCCTAATTGGGTGGAATGTTTTATAGATGTCTGTTAAGTCCATTTGATTCATTCTCTTATAAACTTAACATGCATATCTAGAAATCACCAAATGGGAGAGTTAAATTCACATCATGTCATGTGTCTCTCTGATATAGATGTGAAACAGAGGAATAATTTGAAATTTTTAAACTTCAGACTTTTGGTGAAATTGCTGAGCCTGAGTTTCAGCTGTACTTACTATTATATAAGAAATGTTCATTGTCACTGGGAAAAATATGAAAATTGGTTCATGATTAACATGTGTAAGAAACAGTTAAGGCCTTGATTACTATTCTTCTGGGTGTTACGAGAAAAAAAAACAGCACTCAAAGGGAGTGGCACTATTAGGAGGTATGATCTTGTTGGAGTACATGTGGTCTTGGTGGAGGAAATATGTCACTGTGGCGGCAGGCTTTGAGGTCTCTTATGTTCAAGCCATGCCCAGTGAGTCAAATCACTTCCTGTTGCCTGAGGGATGAAGATGTGAGAACCTTTGGGCCATTCTCCAACACTACGTCTACCTACATGCCACCTTGCTTCCCACCTGGAAATTATGAACTAAACTTCTGAACTGTAAGCAAGCTACCACAATTAAATGTTTTATTTAGAAAAGTTGTCATGGTCATGGTATCTCTTCACAGCAATAGAAACACTATTATGACTTCTTAACTATGCTTCATCAACCACATGGACTTGCAATGAAATGCAATTGTCTTGTAGGATAGCAGTAGGATAAAGGAAACAATACTGAGAGAATATACAAATATGGAATGACTTTAAATGACACTGACTATTCATAGTTGTATTAGACCTGTTCTATATACTTTGTGAACAAAATAGGGAAATAGCTAAACTCTTCTCTTTAACAAAATTGTTGAGATTTATTTGGTTGGCTTTTTGTCATAGAGGATGTCAGGTAGTCTAGACTGGCCTCAAATATACTATTTCAGACTAGACTTGAATACCTTATCTTCTTTCTTCCTCTACTCAAGTGCTGAAATAGCAGGTTATTGTCACTACACCCAGTGTAGGCAATGCTGGGGATCAAATCCAGAGCTTTGTACATGGTAGGCCATTATTCTACTAAATGAGCTCCATACACAGCACCCTCATCCAAAGTGTTAAGCTACATGTCTTGGAAATCTTATACCTGTGATTTGTAACTATGACTTCAAAGTGAAGACCATTCAGTAAAAATCCATAACAGCTTCTTGGTAACTGTTTATTAACATTGGAATAATCGTTGTTGATCTTTGTGTCACAGGAATGAAATCCTTTGCTCAAAAAACTGGGGTAGGAAGATCATAAGTATACTTGCTGGTGTCTACGGAATGGCAAAAGGGCCAGTCTTAGCAATTTAGGGAGACTCTGGACTGCAACTAAAATGTATATTAAAAGGGAATGGAGCAATGGCCTAGGAGGTAAACCTTGGACTCAATCATGAGGAATAAAACAAAATGTATTATCCTACCTCATCACTAACACTGAGACACAAAATATGAGTTTTAGAAACTTTTAAATGTATAAAACCATATACTGTTTTGTGATTTAGTTTATGCCACACATGTTCAACATGGACACATTTATATGTATGTGGGAGGCATAGTAATGGGTATGGGTGTGGATGTGAATGTATGCATTTTTAGTTACCATTTGTTTTTCATTTTTGATATACTGTTTTAGTATTTACTATGAGATGTTTTGAACTATACTTTGAAACACTGAAGATTTTCTCTTTCAAACAACATATTATCAGACATATGCTTTTGAGATTTTTACACCAAAATAGCAGTATTCCTTATGCTGCTTTATTCCTTCTGCTGTTATTTATGAGATTCCCTTATGTTAGTAATAAGAATGCAGCTGACTCTTCATGTTTCAAATATAAACAGTATACATATTTTAATAGTTTTGCTATATGCACTTTTAAGATTCTTGTTTCCCAATATATAAAATTATAAATTTGACAAAATGTTTAGATGCTTATATACTTTTGTATTGTTTATTGAATGCTTATATAAGTCAATGATTCAAAGTGTAAAAAAGATGTAAAAATCAAGACTTTTTTTCCTAAGTCAAAACAAAATTTTCCTAGTGGGAAATTGTTCAGAGGGAGCAGAAGTGGTGAGCTCCTGCAGTGTCAGGGTCATTTACATGCCATTGCAAACGGATCAGGTCCCTTAGAGGCAGGGTGTGAGTGAAGGGTGTGAGGTGTCAAATGTACAAACAGTAGATAGATGCTATTTCCAAGAAATGAGTGATGTTAACAACATAGTTTCACTCTTTCTCTATTGCAAGAACTGCAAGTCAAAATAGTTACAAAGTCCAACCTTTTACTTGTGTCTTCAATACTACAATCCATAGTATTAGACTCCTAATTTTGATGCATATTCCATTTATACAAAATTAAAAATGAAGGCAATGTTATAAGCATACTTTTCCTCTTCATATATAAATTGTGATAAATTTGATCTTATTTTGTTATTTATTTGATTTGCTCAGAATATAAGAGTTGTGAATGCCACTTTCTTAGTAACCTTGGTGAAGTTCCTGAAGTTCTCTGATGTTCCAGGTCTTTTAAATTGGAATACTAAGATATAACCAATTATCACTCATTTTTAAAACTAGTAGTAAGGTGTCTGGATTCTTAAGCCTGTAATAGAACTACTTTAAGCTCATCATTGGCATTTGTCCTTAGGGCAGTAAAGAAATTAACTGTTTAATTGGACATTGACAGGATTAAAAGAATCCAGGGCTGTTCCCACATTGAAAGTGCAAGCTGTGAACCCAGGAAGTCATGAGAATGTTCAAGTACAAACTGTGAGTCTAGGGGGCCATAGAGAATGCCAGGAGAAGAAGGGAGAGTATTCCCAGAGTCTCGGAACAGCTCTGACTGTTCTTGTTTTAATATTATAGATGTGTTTTTATGACTGCCCAGGTAACACTCACGTAGTTAGAAGTCACATGCGAAAGGGACCTAAAATACTTTTTAAATTTATGAAATACATTTATAAAATATTATAAATATATAAATAAAATATTATAAAATATTCTCACCAGCAACAAAAACACATATGAAATAATGACAGCTGCCCAGAATGAGAAATGGCTGTGCTTTAAGAGTGAATGAGTACATTGATGCAATAGTCCCAGAACTAAGACATCAGGACAAACTTAGATATCTTAAAACAAAATTCTTTATATGTTCAGGAATTCTGATGACAAATAGGATTGAAGAAAAAAATACATTCTTTTGGCCTATATCAAAGGGCTGAATGTAAGAAAATTGCTAAAAGTGAATAGGAGTAAATAAATAGTCAATCTGAAATATATAATGACTTATTTTTTAGTGTATGACCCAATTAATAATTACAAGGTATCCATGTTCTAGTGTTTGTGAAGTGCTAACCTGATGTCTCAGTGAGTCAGCACGTACTCATCAAGATTCACAGCTACCATTCTTGTCCCATGTCTCCCATTTTGAATCTGCATGACTCATGGCCAACAGTAGATGCATCCTGGCCCTGACTTCTTAGCCTTTTCTGTTTGTTACTTACATGGAATTTTATAAAGAAGTCTGGTCAGATGTTGTTTCCAAATCCTCAGGATAAGTTCTGAAATGTTCAAACCAGAGTAAGGTTTGGGTTGGTTTACCCTGCTGATTTGGCTGACAGAGATCTAGTGCAGAAGTCTTGTGTATCCTAATGGTACTCTGTATATTATTTCCCCAGCATCTTCTGACCCAGCAGCTTCTGTGAGGAGCACCTTTGGCCCAGTTGCTGAATATTAGGGAAGTGGAGGACTATGTCTATGGCCTTCAAAGGATTCTAATAATTGATATAATAATGGATACAAAATTCAGATGAGTAAACTTAGAAGAAGCATTAATAATAACTGCTGTCACAGACAAGTCCCAGGTCTCAGTAGCTCAACCTTATTGCTCAACAAAGGGACATTCAATGCAGATGAATAAATGACTTACTTTTATGGGCCATTGTATCCAGTCACGTTTCCTTTATTGAACTGCTACACACAACACTAGTAATTGTACCTGCCATGTGTCTGTTGGAGCATTCATGGAGAGATTAACCAGGTAGGAAGATCTGTCTTGAATATGAGGGACATTTTTCAATAAGGCTTAGGCCCAGACAGAATAAAAACAAATAACAGAGGTGCTGGAAAAATGGCTCAGCAGCATAAAGTGATGTGTGGTTCCCCTCTGTATGCTATGAATTTGTTTTATTACCATTGGTTAATGAAGAAGATGTTTCAGCCAATGACTTAGCAAAGTAAAGTTAGGTGTAAAATCTGAACATATACATACATATATATATATATATATATATATATAGAGAGAGAGAGAGAGAGAGAGAGAGAGAGAGAGAGAGAGAGAGAGAGAGAGTAGATAGTGTGATAGTGTAAAAGAGACACCATGTCACTGCTGAAGGAGAAAGATGCTGTAACGTCGGAACCAGTAGGCCACAACCTTAGGGTCTTACACAGATTAATAGAAATTTTTTATTTAAGATGTAAGAGCCAGTTAGACATACCCCTGAGACATTTAACAAACAGTGTTGTAATTGATACAGTTTCTCTGTGACTAGTTGAGTCTGGGTGACTGTGAAATGAACAACCAGTCTCCACTTATAAAATGGTGCTCAATGTGGGACTTGAACCCATGGCCCGAAGATTAAGAGTCTCAGGTTCTACTGACTGACCTCATTTTCCACATCTTGCTTCCTCGGCATTTGTCTGTCACCTTTCTCCTTCAGCAGCGACATGTCATCTCTTTGATTATACCTACTTTTTCTTGTTATATCTGTTTGGATTTCCTGCCTGACTTTGCTTTACTAAACCATTGGCCAAAACAATTTTATTGGTTAACCAATAAAAGTAACAAATATACAGAAGGACATCTGACATCACACAAGAGTCATAACTCTCACCACATTGAATGAGTCTCTGCATTAACTGCTGCTAACTGTATTAAGGAAGCTTCTGTGACAAAAAGCTGAGAGGTATGTGTATACATCTATGTATATAAAGAATACATAGAAGGAAGTTTGACAACATATTTGCTTAGCAGAGAACAATAATTGTTTTTTTTTTTTAATCCTTGGACCCATGACCTACCAAGGTATGTGCTCCTGACCAGGTTTAGAGTATCAAGCATAGGTTCCTACTTGTGGAGCATGACTTAAGTTGTAGAAGACAGCTGCTTATTATTCCCAGAGTAGTAATTTCACTATTGCAATAGTATATAGATCTTGCCCAGCTGGATCTACTACAGTATGGAGGGACAATCAATGTCATGTTTTACCATACACAGCTCATGGGGAATTGCAGAGCTACAAAAGTTAGTAATTGTATGACATTTTTTAATTTGTTACTGCTAACCTACACAATTAAAACTATGAAATAAAATTTATTTCAAAGTTTTGAAGTAGTTGGAATAGTATCTCTTTGATTTCATCTTCTTTTCTATTTTGCTTTCAAATTACTATCACATTTTTTTCTTCCAACAAGCATTAGCAAATCACAGCAATGTGCCAAATAATGTGGTTATGGTTACTAGACAGCAATTGTGATTTTCCTCTTCATGTGCAATAAATTAACAAAAACTTAATGGCATTATCCAATTAATAGTTTTGTTATCAA
This sequence comes from Arvicola amphibius, assembly GCF_903992535.2. Classification (NCBI taxonomy): domain Eukaryota; kingdom Metazoa; phylum Chordata; class Mammalia; order Rodentia; family Cricetidae; genus Arvicola; species Arvicola amphibius. The sequence goes on from NC_052053.1 coordinate 125,661,449, forward strand.
ATCTGACAAATTGAATAACTTACTATGGGTTTCAAACCTGAGTGTCTTGTGAGGATTTGTGGAAGTAGGTTACCATTGTCAGATATACCTGGTCAAGGTGCTGTAGTTGAGTTATTTTAACCACAAATCTTTAAACATGAGAATCCAATCCCTCACTAGCTCGTAACAGACAAGTCTGTTCACTTCATGGTGTAGAGTATGAACTTAAAACACATAGGTAGCTTATCAAAGCAGACGAGAGTTATGAAAATATGTTACACTGCTAGAAACTTAATGCATGGGATGATTTACCTTCACATAAAGCTGGTATTGCTTTTGCAAATATAATTATTCTAAAATTTGGTGGCTTCCCTGTTGGCCTTCTCATGCCAAAAGTCCCACCAACATGTCTGTTTGATATGTCTAGAACATTTTATTTGTTACCTGTATGAAATAAAATTTATTTCAAAGTTTTGAATTAGTTGGAATAGTATCTCTATGATTTCATCTTCTTTTATTTTTTTGCCTTCAAATTACTATCACAATTTTGTCTTCCAACAAGCATTAGCAAAGGACTCCTTCTAAAAAACTTATCAGTCACTCCATACTTTGATGTAGAGATGTGGGAACTATTCCCATAAAATTTTCAGAAGTTCCTTGTCTTAAAAATGACTCTAAAGCACTGATTTTATTTTCTTTTTAGAGGTTGTTTCTTGATGCTGTTTCCATCTGTAGACATTAATAAACTCAGAGCAATCGAGTGCTTTATCTTTTTCTTGTAACATTGTAAGAAGAATCCAAGTGGCTTCTTCAATATTTGATTTGAAAAGCTGCAGAGCTGCATATCCAAACTGGTTGAGAGACATTTTCTATTCCCTAACGTCTTTTTGATTTATAATTCCTGCTAAACTTTGTGATAATATATAAAAGTTTCTTTTTTATCCAGTTTCTAGTAGGATTTTGATGTCTGTTTTCTACTCCCAAACACCGCTATCACATTTTACATAGGATTTCTTCAAGGCTTTTAACATCTTCATTTTATTTTCTGTCAAGCGAGTTTATTAACAACAGCTCAGTGCCAAAGTGGCTCCCAGATTTTTCATTTTCCTCATAGAAAACTAGTGCTAAAACCACTTCCGGGTGGCAAGGTTTTAATTATTTATGTCTGAGACGTACAAATTACAATTGTCATTTTGGTTACATTCCATTTATCAGAAGACAGTTGTACATATAGGCACATTCAAGGGAGGGGAATCTCACTTACTCTTGGAAGGAACAGTATCAATGTATTTAACTTGTGAGCATATTACAGAACACTGGAGGAGCAAGTTATTAATAATGCATATCCTTTTACTTCAAGGCTCTCATAAGTAGAAAGCAACACAAGTATAAATGAGCATGATAATATAAAAATCACTATAATTGATTTAATAGTGATGTTTCAGGTACAAAGTAATTTAAATGTCACTTTTATGATTCGGTAGACTTTAATAGTGATCGGGAAGAAACAATTCAAAGATGTTGAGAAATGGTGTTCTAGACAAAGGAGTGCAATCACATCAGAGATACATGAAAAACATGATTAGTTTGGGGTATGGAGTTATGATCCAGCAGAAATAAGAATACAAGTATTGAGGTACCATGAGACATAATCATGTATGTTGTCCAGTTGTAAAGAGACCTCCATACTACAAAGAAGCGTTCAGACTCAAAGCTCAGTGTTTAATATTATAGGCATGTTTCTCTGAGGTTGTTTATTTAACTACAAAATTAATATTGCATTTAATGATTTCAGGGTAAATATATATTTATGTATGTTTTCCTCCTTACTAAATACATTTCTAGAGGAGACGTACTTGCTCTGATTTGGGTAGATTATTGTTGTGGAATACCTATGAGTTGCTTGTCAGGTAACATGCATTTGAAAGGTCTATTTTGGAAATAATTAGTATTATATGTTGAATTTGAATAATTGGGAAAGAAACTTAATGCATGGGATGATTTACTTCTAAATTGTTAACCTGAAGGAATGGCACAAAATGAGATTACTGAACATGAATAATCCTAGACTTAACTGAGTCATTTATGTTTCATAAAACTTTTGTTTTTCAGTTGACTCAGATAACTGTTTATGCAGACACGATTTCCTCTGGGAGTCAGTCTTTCTCCTGCTGAGCCATTTCGTGAAAGTTACACTGGACAGAACTGTGGGAGATGACGTAGGTCAGAGCAGAAGCCTCTAGGGAGCCTATTCCATTTTTTAATAATTTCAATGCAATCTCATTAGATGAAACTGTCTCTATTTAGCCCAGAAAAGTAAAGGATATAATTTGTAACCTTAACATTCTGGTGCCAAAGACACCAGAATTTGGGTTTAAATTGAATATAAAGTAATCTGTCACACTAGTGATGGACAACTAAATTTTCATCGAGAAAAAAATCCTAAGCTAATAATCTATTTCAAATAGAATATAATACTTCTCAAACAAAATTGAAGCATTAGTTTCTTACAAACCTATTATTTATTTTTCCTGTGCTCTCAAATTTAAGAGTTTATTGCTTGCCCTGTAGAAATCAGGAAGAATATATAATATATCTCCAAATCTACCCTACCAGTCTACTACCTGTTGAGCAGAAAGGACAAAGAACACTGCTTCCGAAGTCCTGTTTTTCAGCTGGCCACATAGTTGTATATTCTAAAGACTTAGAATTTATTCCAATACCTTCCTTATCTTCCATTAACAGCCAATTATCCTGTGAAGAAATTTATGTATAAAATCTAGGGGGAACTGTCAGAATGTACACCAGAGGCATCTGAAAGGAGGATAAAAATGATCTTATTGACAACAACCTTTTTTACTGCCCAGATCCTCGAGGAATCTCAGCATTATCTGATTAAGTAGATGCCAGACAGAAGAAGGGAGACAGATGGAAATCACTGTGCTTGCCATTAGAAAGAGGTAACAAACTTCAACACATCTGACTGTAAAATTATTCAGACTGGGGCACAGAAATATCCTAATATTCATGACTCGTAACAGTTAAAGCTAAATGGAAAAAAAAATAATGGTGATCATCAGCAAGCCTTCCAGAAAACAAGCATGAAATACATATGAAGACATCATATAAACAGATGCAATGGTACTGCCATTTTAAAACAACTTTTACTTGCTGAGGAAAGAAAATGTGAAAAAAGAAGAGGAATATATTTTACTGATAATGAACATATGGTTTCTAATGAGGTAGGGGCATTTCAAACAGTACACTAGGGTATACTGAAATTATGTACTCTCTATTTGAGATTTGGTAAGTCAGCAGTCTCTTCCTAATCTTACCTCCGAAGATTTTGCTAGAAATCAAGAGGATGGAGCTTGATTGAGACATTGGAAACCCTTATATCTGGCAAGAGGTTGGACTGAAGCTCAGATATTGAAAGCTTCAAATCCATTGTGGATAATTAGCATCATTCTTGTTGAGCTATGCAAAACATTGAACAAAGGCTTGGCTTTTAAAAGATATTTTAGATAACCACAGGCTCATAAGAAATTGCAGAGGAAGTCATAGAAAAATGTAGTTTTCCATTTATTCCTCTTCCTCCAACGTTTCCTTTTTTCCTATTCACAGAATAACAAAAAAAACTGGTAATTAATAGTTTGTATAAGTCAGAGCTTATTTTTATTTCTACAATATGAAGGAATTCATTCTATTGCATATTTCTATCAATTTCAATGAAATTTCATGACGTAGAAATGTTTGTGGATGTATCATCACAGTCAAGAGGCAGGTTATCTCTGCTGTAATATCAGCACAGCGCTCATGGACGTGAGCACTCTGTAATCACTCTCTTTCACTCCATCTTCCTCCCTGGCAATCACCAATCTGTTGACATCACCATTATTATTTTTGAGACTATTGGAATTATACAGTATTTAGTCATTTATGACTTGGCTTGTTCATTTCACATAATTTCTCTTAAATGTATTCATGCTCTTGAGTATGTAAATACTGTATTCCTTTTTATTGCTGAGTGGTATTCCATGGTATTGACATAAAACAGATATTCAAATCATTTACTCTTTAAAGTACATCTGAATAGTTTCTAGATTGGTCCTATTCTACCAATAAAGTAAGGTAATTATATAACATCTCTGAATGACTGCAATTTTCATTTGCTGACTACAATAACCAATAGTACAATTTTTGAATTTTATTTAAAATCTAATTTTAATATCAAAAGACACTGCAAAACTTGTTTCCAACGTACTACACTTTATCTAATAATATGTGAATGATTAACATTATCTTTGCTCTCAACAGCATTTGGTAGTATTATTATTTCTTTAAATGTTTGTCACGAGAATAGGTATACACTGTCTCTTTAAGGGTCTTCACACAATTTATAATTCCAAAATAATTAGAAATGTCACAGAATAAAGTACAGAGCAGAATACACTGCAATAACTTATGTTACAGTTTTAAATAGGAAAGATTAAAATATAGTCAAGACTGGCTCAACCATATTCCAATCCCACTGGGAGATCAGGCACTTTGTCATCAGACATCCCCATTTTTTCTCTTACCCCAGACACAGATTCTGCATGTATGATTAACAAAGCAGTGGGGACAGATTTGAATTGCTATCTGCATTAGAGTGAGGCATGTCAGGTGCTTGGTTCTGGGTTGAGGTTTGGTGCTGTTGGCTTGTCATCATCAACAAGCAACTCTCAAAGCACTATTTCATGTGTTTTGGGATTCAGAAGGAATGACCGCAACAGCAAAACTCTGGTGTGCAGTCACACTGAATGTTTGAATTCTTTCAAAGAACAACCATTTCTCCATGTGTGCTTAGGTGAGAGGCAGTCAAAACCCTAGAAGTGGCCACTGGTCCTGTTCCCGAATTCCCTTTCCCATCTCCATCTACAAGGGCTCATTCTGAAAGCTGGCTGACCACAAACTCATCTTCTTGTCTCAACTTGAAGACTGCTGGTACTGTAGAAAGGGACCAACTAAATCTATTTTCCACCCATCCCAAGAAACATTAAGTTTAAGAGCTGAATGTTTTATATTTCAATAGTCTAAATTTTAACCATTCAAGATGGTGGTTTTGGGATTGTAGCTTCTAGCTATTTCAGACTTCAGAAATACTCAAATTTATGGATTTGGATTTTTCTGACATTGACATTTGAAATTGTGGTGTTTAGAGTTGTGCTTTAAGAATATGATCATCGTTACTCTTATGTATTCCTTTCTAAGTAGTCAGTACCAAAACAGGTGCTTAAAAATTAAGGAATAATTTTAAAAGTTACTGTAAAAGTACCCAGGTTACTAGCCAAGTTTGTAAGATTCATCAGGAAATATTCAACTGTAATTGAATGTCAAGAGGAGTACAAAACTTGAGATTGAAAACTCTAGTTATTCAGCTTTTGTCCTGAGCTCAACAACCTCAAGATACTGTTTGAGCTGATTAGAAATACCAGGCTTCAGTCCCTAACCCAAAGTCCTGAAACAATCTCCATTTTAATGGACTCCCTAGGTAACTCTGTACACCTTATTGATTAAAAAAATAAACAACAGAAATGTGAATATGGGAATGATGTTCTTGGCTTCTCAAAGTGTTCAGTTTTCTGTTAGAATATGATGTCCACGGTACTACTGCTTAAGCTGAGAAAAATAAACAAACAAAAATATGAAAAAGCAAGCACATTGCCTTAAATCTGAGATGACCTGAGTCTTCATTTTCTTCCCCTTTCTGCTGTCTATATGATTGTCAGAATGAATAGTATTTTGTGCCTGAAACCATAATAAATCTTCGATTTCAAATTTCAGGAGTGTATTAAATTATTTGACAAGCACATGCTGTTCTTATCACCATGTGAATAACAGGCTAACAAAACGATGGTTAAAGTATCATGCATTTCTGGGTAACGGTGAGTCTGGTAGCTGGCACTTTCACACATGTGCTCCATTTAAATGTTGGTTCTTTTCACAAATGACAGACGAGAAGGAGCAATAACAGCAGTTTGGTATCTGGTTAACAGGGAAGAAGTAGAGAAGTAACACACTAACATTCAAAGTCATTGCACAACACTAACTGAAAAACCTTGATGCAAAAGATCTGCAAGTGAATTAGGTAATCACATTTGTAAGGAAAATAAAATTAAAATTATTAAGTTAAAAACTTATAATTGTTTTATAGTGACTTTTACTATCCCATTTTATTGCATTTCAAATAAGAAAGATATTGCTTTATATAAGCAAATATATTGCTTTATTAAAATATTTTGGCTTGGGGTTTCTTTGATCTCTGTTTCAATATTTATTTTTCCTTATGAAATATGATGTGACTTTATTTATTTATTTATTTATTTATTTATTTATTTATTTATTTATTTATTTGGTGTGTGTGAGGGGGAGAACTTGGGGGAACTTGTTTCCTCTTCTATTGTGTGGATTTTGGAAATTGAAATGCGGGTGTCACGCTTGGCAGCAGGTGGCTTAACTCACTAGCTCTCAGTTTTATTTTAACTTTTCATCCTAATATTCTAGTTGTCACTCTAGCAGATTAAAAAATGGAGTACCAAATTTCCTCTAACATTATTACCCAGAGTTTGTATGGAATCAATTGGGCATACTTTAAAAACGCAAACAGCTAACCTACCCCATTTATTTTCTGTACTCTTTTTATATGAAGAATGATGTAGCTTTAAAACTGATTAACTAATAGTGACATTAATATATAACTCTACCTCTGCAAACCAAAGGGTTTTGGTTTTAACATTCATTTTCTGTTCAGCAAGTTTAAAACTGTCTACCTCTGACTACATTCTCTCAATAAATGACCCTGAAAATATTTGTGAGTCAGTATCACTTAGCATTTTCAGTCATGAACTCAATAACATGCTGGGTGTTGATGGGTTCTTAATACTAATGATATCAGCTTTTCTCTCCTGCAGGGAATCAAAATCATATATCTAACTCCCATCTGATGGCAAATCTCTTCCTTAACTAACACAGGCTACTTACTCATGTCCCTGTAGACTCTTATTTAGACAAACTGGCTTTTCTTGAGAAGAGTATATGAACTGAAAACTGCACCATGAGTCTTGTCTAATTCATGTATCCTTCTTTAAAGCATAGCTTACAAAAGGAAAAAAAAGCCCAATAAAACAACAACAATAAATCGACAGTCTCAGGTCAGTGTTACACACCCAGGCCAACTTTAAATGATGTTTAATAATTAAACACAAGATCCTCAAGATTTACTCTCTGTTGTAATCCAGTTTCCCTTCAGCAGTAAGTCCATGTTTATAAAAAAAAAAAAAAAAGGAAAACCTCTATCCTATGTGATTCTGTACATGTGTTCCAATAGTAACACTACTGTAGAATCCTTTTAAGAACAAGAAGCATCATTGATGGAGGACTCTCATTGGCTAATAAAGAAACTGCCTTGGCCCATTTAATATGCCCGCCCTTAGGTGGGTGGAGTAGACAGAACAGGAAGTAGGAAGTGAGGTAGATGGCTCAGTCAGATGCCACGCCTCTCCTAAGTTAGTCAGACCTCCGTGCCTCTCCTCAGGGAGACAGATGCTATGAAGCCAGCCACCAGGTCAGAGATGCTGAATATTTCCCGGTAAGACACCCTTCGTGGTGTTACACAGATTATTAGATATGGGTTAGTCAAGATGTGAGTAAGAGGCTGAAACTAATGGGTCAGTCAGTGTTTAAAAGAATACAATTTGTGTGTTGTTATTTCGGGTGTAAAGCTAACCATGCGGGAGCCGGGCAGGATGAAAAGCAGGCCAAGCCCATCTGCTCATCACTACACACCATGGTTTCAGAAAGTCAGGCAACACCTTCTACAGTTGATCAAGATCCTCCTACCCCATATCCAGCCCCACCCTACTCAGGGTATGAACCTGACCTCTTTAATCAGGAGAAGATAGGGCTCCAACCACTCCAGATGTTCTCTCTGCTGCTGCTGCTGCTGCTGCTGCTGCTGCTGCTGCTGCTGCGAGAAACATCCATAAACTGAGTGTAATTCTTGATACTGATCTCTTCTACCTATACCCACAGGTTACTTCACCATTAGCCAGAATAGTGCCAGGGATTTCCTGAATAACAAGTACTGAAATATTTGAAGGTTTGTATAGTTTCCTTCAGCCTCTCAGCATTAAATTCATCTTATCTGGATTTTTGTATTATTATTATTTAACATTAAGAGACATAAGAACTGAGAAAATAGAAATGTTTACCCTAACTTCCATGTTATAAACTGCATTCATAGAGCAAAGTATAATGTTATATCCAAGAAACATATACAAGTTTTGTACTTTGACGCGTCAATGAAAATGTCACTAAGGAAATTAGTGTGGTGGTTTGTCAGGATGATGGAAAGCAGTCTATCTCAAGAACCAGCTATACCAATATTGGTCACAAAGGACTGTTGATTCTACCACAGAGACATTTGTTAAACTATGTTCATTGCTTTTCTACTCATAATAGCTAGAAATTGGAAACAACCTAGATGCTCTTCAGTAGATGAATAGATAAAGAAAATGTGGTACATTTATACAAAAATATTACTCAGCCATTAAAACAAAATAAATTTGCAGGTAAATGTAAATAACTAGAAAAAATCATTCTGAGTGAGGTAACCTAGACCCAGATGAACAAATACTATATGATTAACGTATATGAAGATGTTAACTGTTAAGTCAATGATAAGCAAGCCACGATGTGCAGAACCACAGACACTAGATAGAGAGCACAGTATTAGACTGGGAAAGGTATAAATCCCTATATTCCATTAGTTGACTGCACTTGATTCATGAAAGCTACAGACAAGAGCTGGAGGTGTAGCATGGTTTGCACTTTGTTTGATAATTTTCTCCTTTTAAATTTCAGTTCAAGATTGTTTTGATCATGCAGAAATGATTTGCTAACTGTTATTCTGTGTACTTAAAGGGCCAATGTGTTCAAACAGTGCAATTTTGTAAATCCTATTTTTCATGCATCCCCTAGCCATCTGTTCATGTTTTATAAATATGTGTTCTCTCAAATCTTAACGTGTAATTTCAAGTGGAGACACTTCCACATATGCTCCCAAATTCTCTTCTCAAGCTCCTCCTCACTAATTAGTCAATTACTACCAATAGGTAGTCAAATCTTCATCATCTATTTATTCCTTTGTTCTTCATGTCTTAGTTTAAAAACTGTATATTTAGTAATAACTTTTGCAAGATAGTGCAATGTTACTAGCATAATTTTTACAAAGTATTTTTAAAAGTAAATGTGAATAAAAATTAAGAAAAGATGATTTCTTTAATATAAATATCTACCTTGTTTTATAATAATAAGTTATTTCTGAAATCAATAACAAAGTACCTTTTTAGTCATTAACCCATAAAATCTTTAAAATAACATATTACAAAGCTGAAATTCATTTTAATGGCTAAAAGTGAATATTGTAGATGAGAAACCGAGGGTATAAATTGAAAAGTGTCAATTCTGAATTTATTTTTCACATTATAATCATTGCAATGAGTAGGCAATCCTGAGGCTAGGATGAGAACTTCTCACTGAAGAGGGAAAGAAGCAAGCACTTTAGACAATTGTTCCAGTGTCAGAATCCCACAGTTGGCTTCAATCAATAGATGATCTCTCATTCTGCTTTTTAAAACTATTGAAGATTTATTATATAATTGCTGAATAGCACCAGGCAAACAGAAGCACATGTGTGGACTTGAACATATGGGCATGAAGCATCACTAAAACCTTTTTCTTAGGTTACCTTAGGTGATGCTTGTGAGGGTTAATTTAACTGCCATTGTGAATGAGCCTAGAATCACCTGGGAAGAGTCTCAAGAGAGTCTAGATTGTCTGGATTAGCTGGCCTGTGGGATTGTCTGAGGGGAATTTTCTTGATGGTCTTAATGAATATGAAAAGACTCAGATTGATCGTGGGCAGCAACATTTGCTGGTAGGGACCCTGAACTGTAAGAGTCAGGAAACTAAGCTGAGCATTAAGCATGTGTGTATTTATTTCCTTGCTACGTTAAAGATGGTAATGTGAAATATAACAACCTATATCAACAATAAGAAAGAAAAGCAGAATGAACATGAGAAAAAAAAACCCACTGTATATTGAAAAGCTACAAGAAGAAAATAAAGTTTACCAGAGACATAAGAAAAGATGACGTAATTGTAAAATAAGGCAAGCTCCTTGAAAACGCAGCACCTACAGAATTTAAAAGGAGCTTTTAGACATTTTTATTATGATTGTCAATGCTGAAAACCCAATAAGTATAGAAGAAAGGGGTAAAAATATATTCCTGGGAAGGGACCCAATATCTTACTTTTCATAAAACTAAAACATAATTTATTTAAAAACTATCAAAGAATTATAATAACAGGCCGATTTTCCAAGGTTTTGTGACTTTTAAAATAGAAAACAGACAAATATCATTGAGGATCAGTTATAAATAGGTGTTTGCCTTAAAATAAAATGTGGAAAAATGGTTGTAACTTTTCTATGTAATGTAAATATAACCTATGAACATTAAACTTAATAAACAAATGATCTAAATAAGACTGACAGGCCAGGACATGCTCTCGTGTGTCCAGCCTTTATTTACTCCTGCAGGAGCCTGCCTCCATCTTCCTTTGGGCTGCCTTTCCCCCCTGAGGTTACAACAGGATTTGGTCAGCTTTCACATGCTTATGTATCACATTATAATTCCATCAGCATGTGAGCTGCTAATTCTTTTGGATGCTAGTAATTTCTCATATCAAGCAAGAAATATGCTCTGTACCTTGACATCTTTGTTTCAATATTTTCTCAACAAAACATAGCCAGTTGTCACATCCCTGGTAATTAGCATTCTTTTGTATAACAGTCTACCCACTTTCTGTTTAAAATTACATTCAGCAACCATTAAAAGAACTAGAATATATTTAAGTAGCTTTACTTCAAACATTTACATTTGACTACAAGTGTGTATGACTAATGTTTGTTCACAGAATCTCCCTAATTGGTGAGGCCTCAGACAGAAATGAAAACAGGGAAGCCTGCCTTTCCTGTCATTGCAATGAAGAACTTGTTTGACTGTATTTTCTGGTGTGCTTGCATGGAGTTCCGTGCCTGACATAACAAGTCCATGTATCTGTTTTCCATGTAGTCACCTCTTCATCCAAATAGCCTAGAATTCTTCTGAAATTGTTTGTTCTGCTGCTACATTATTTCTCTGCTAAAATCTTTTGACTTTGCTCTCCGATTGTTTTCCTATCATTTTCTATGACTGCTGTACATGGCACAGTAGGTCAATTGCTCTTTTGTTTGAATTGTTTTTCCTTTTGCTTCCCAGGGCACCAATTCTTTAATTCCTGCTGCCGTGTGATTGTCTTTAGTGTTTTTGATGGTTCTTTCGCTGTCTTTCTACAGACCCCATCCACATTTAACTTCATCTTTTCTTGAAATCAGCCATACTATCTCCACAGTTCGAGCAATTATCTACATATATCCCTCTGTCTCTACCAATGAGCTTTCCTAGGACTTTCAAGTGATTTGGCTATCCCACAAGCTTTATTGTTGGTTATTTTTATCCAAGCTTCTCTTCCTTTTATGTTCTCAAAGTTGTTAACCATACAAGCACATACTCTTTTTTTCATACTTTCCCCGTGGGTACAGCATCCTATCATGATTTATTATTTTCTTCGTTACTCTCCTTTTCCATTCCTATGGATAGTGATTTAGGTCAGTCTAGAGAGACATCTATAACCCATGTGTCATCTCTACAAATTTAGAGAGCAGCTGTGTTTCATTCAACAAAGTGGGTACTGGTAAAAATGGAATCTTGGTACATTTCCTGATACTAATGCTGATTTTATTTTAAAGAAAGCGACAAAGAGCTTTATGGTGTGAAGGAATAAGAATAAGCAATCATGCTGTTGTTCTTCAATGCTGAGAGTAACACAATGTTTGCAGGACAATTGATTACATCCCTTCATATTAACGTCTATATCATCCTAACTGTGGCTTTAGGCTTTCTAATTGTACTTATTTTTTCTAAAATTATTTCTTTGCAGATTTATTACCTTTACTAATAATTTTGTAGTAATTTTGCAAATGATTGTGTGCCTCTGATTAGATTTCAAAATTACTTTCTTTCAAACCAGCAAAGTCTAGGCACAGAATTCTATTTAAGTTTGGGGAGGTCTTCCTACCTTACTGATGACAGCATGCAGCGGAAGATGGAAAGGATTTCAGTGTAGCCACCATCAGCAGAAGTAGGAACGCTTATATCTCTTGCCTATTTCCATGAGACCTGGTATTCAGAGGCCACATTTTAATGTTGCCCTTGATTCTTCTTATTTCTCTTAGCCAATATTTACAACTCATAATGCAACTCATAATGCAAAATACCATATATTGTGTATAAAAATATGTGTGGTAAGTTATAGCATTAAATATCAGAATTAGGAAATCAAAACCCAGAAAATTAAAAACTACATTGTCATCAATAGCAGCTGTGTTGTAATTTAAGTTATAGTGAGTAGTACAATCTCTTCCTAGTTCACTTTAGTGTTCGCCTATTTCAGTCCATCAGGAAGACAACTATGACAGCACATACAAACTCGAATCCTGCTCATGTTCTTGTCAATTCTTCCTTTTTAAAATGAATCTGATGTGTCCTTCTAAATACATTGGCTGAAGCACCAGAATTACACTAATAAATTATGTTTTAATGCTCTAACCTTTAGAAATTTCTAGAATATTTGAGTCAGCATTGCAAAGAAAAGCCCCAGGAGAGTGGGTCTGTTTCCAAATAGGCCTTGAATCTCTTCAGTGTGGCAAATTATATGAAAATTTTCATTTTTCCTGTAAATTTCATGTTCATCTGTTTAAGGGATGCTCATGTAATAAAAACTGATATTAGAAATTTATTCACCTTCTTCAAATTGCGAAAAACTCAAAACCTGTGATGATGCACAATTTCTACTACTCTGAACATGGGAAGACTGAAATTATTCCTGGACATTCTGACATAGCTCTTGTGTGCAAAGTACTAGTATATTTGTACTAGCTACTCCAAGCGGAAAATTGCAATATATGTTTCCACATGTAAGCCTTCTCTAAAATGTATGCCTGTCTTTATACAGATTAAAATTATTTGGATGTGAAATGTTTAAGACTTTGTCTATGCATTTCTCTTGATATTTATTTAAAATAAATAGACACAGTTACCTCCAATCATAGAATTCAATTAAAGTCTTGAATGTGGGTCCATGGAAATAGGCATTTATGCTTGTAGTTCCTTATTATTTGTTTTATACCTACACTCAAGCTTAAACAAAAAAAAAAGTTTTTCATTAACTCTGTACTAATCAGCTCTACTGCGGTGGCAGAGTACTTGAGTGAAACATTTTAAAGACTGAATAAAATATATATCTAATTGGGGTCACTATTACATTATATTATAGGTTTCATATGCTTCCATTAATATGCACCTGTAGTGAGCAAAACATCATAGTGAACTGAGTAGGGTAAGGAGCGGTGTTTCATTCTGCCTGGCAGGAAGAAACCAATATATTAATAAAATATAAGAAAAGGGGTCGTTTGACAAGATGTATTTTTAAAGTCATGCCCCCTGTGACCTTATTTAGGCCCTGCATGTAGAAGATTGTACTACCTTCCAATAACGTCATCTAATACTATCCATGAATTAATTTGTTAATTATCATCTAATCATTTCTCAATGCTATAATACACTATGTGCTAAATCTCCAGCACATAACCTTTTGAGTAATAATTAATAACCAAAACAACAGAAATGTTTTCATTTTGAAAATATCCTATAGAAGTGCATTTTATACACAATACAACTCTGGAAGAGCCATTAAAATGAAAGAGTTTTGAATGAGCATTCTTCTTCCTAAGACCTAAATGTTCGTTCCTTCACTTTCTGAATCAGAGAAGGGGACTCCATTCATTTTTCATCCACATTGAATTCTTAGTCTCTACACTGTTATCTAAAATATAAAAAGTTAGTGATCAAGTGTGAAAACATATAGAAGAGACGATATGTTTTCATTGAAGTTATAGTAATACTAATAGTAGTAGGAAGCTGAAGAGTCTTTGTATCTGAACTCATGTCTTTGAATATCTGTATACTAACCCAATTTTCATAGGAAGGAAACTGGAAAATTTTATAGAATAAGAGCAAAAAGATAAAATGGGTCAGAGAACTATTTCAGAATGATGAAAGGGTTCATCTAAAGAAGAGCAGAATGTTGTTAAGAAATCTTATTCTTGTTTCAGTACATCAAGACCCACACAGATCTATAATGCCTTTAGAGTCACTGAGGACTGGAGTGTATTTAAACAGATAAAGTTGAGCTTGCTTGTCCCTTGACAGAACTACAGTCACTGTCAGTTCCCTCTGTCCTTGGAAGCACCACGGGATTGGAGTAAAATAATTTAATCCTTGTTGCTATGTATTGATTTGCCTTGATAGAAATTTATCATCAAAAAATGGAATGCCATTTGAGCAATGCAGCTAAGAAATACAGACTGACTTTTTTGTTCATGTAGTCTCAACAAAAAGACATAGAAGAGATAAACATTTATGATGTGTAATTTAGGTGCTTCTGTGTACCATATTTTTTCTTTTGTTTAGCTCAATCTTGAAATAAATGCTGAGAAAGAATAAAATATTATCTCTAGTTCTCATGGTTGTCTATAGCTAGTTGTCTGCATGGCCCGTACTCAAGTGGACATGGCACATAGATAGCAATTTAAATTACTCCCTGTATTATTTGGGGGACTTTTATTAAAATGCTAATTCTGTCTGATGGACCAACAAACGATTATGAAAAGAAGATGTAAACTCAACGTATAATCTGAAAGTTAAAATACATTTACTATTGAGAGAAGAAACCCAAGTTGTCTGTTTATCATTCTATTTAACCAGGGAAATGGAGGTATTTGGGATAGAAGAAATTACTAAAAGTACCACGTTGTAAGGAGATGTGTGCAAAGCACGTTTGTAATAGGATTATATGTATTTAATGGGAGAATAAATATACATTTGAAAAATAGTGAGATCAGAATTGACATTTGTAGAGCTAAAGTAAACATGGGTGAAAGATCAATGTTTGCCTCTGAACAAATATATGGGAAAGGGTAGATAGCTCCACACAGTTTCAGATTTGAGGTTCGCAAGTCCTTCATCACATGTTTTCAGGAAGTTAAACAAAAGCTGATGAGTAAATTCTAAAATTGCTGTATAATCTGCAGTTAATCTTTTTAATACTTAGTTTCAGATGTAGTTAAACTTGGTATTTTTTTTTAATTTTTCCAAAGTGTGTGAGTGCTTTGCTCAGAGGTATGCCCATTCACTGCACATATACCTGATGTACGCAGAGGTCAGATGGTGTTCAGATCGCTGGAATCGGAGTTAGAGAGACTTGTGAGATGTCACGTGGGTGCTGGAGATGTAAAGGCAGTCATCTTCAAGAATAACAAGTGCTCTTAACTGCTGAGCCATGTCTCCAGCCCTCACAACTCTCCATTTCACCTGCTGATAGCATGCTGTTAGTTTCAGTCATTAGTGTCAAGAAATTGAGCTTCACCGAGCAATGTTCTCACTTATCATTTGTATTCCCTTTCTTTTCACAAATACTTTTATTGATTTTACCCAATGCTTCGAGTGGGGAAACTTCTGAGATAAATAAATTCTACACTTACTTAAACAAGTCATTTGAGTGCCTTTATTGCTCAGAGTCCAGTCCCAACCATGCTGTTTCTGTAATATTCTGTTGCTACACCTTAATGTCATTGATGCTCCTCGTTTCTTTTACTATTTTCAGACACAATAAAAATGATAGTTGCATATGTAGCTTGTATTTGAAGATAGTATTTTCAAAATACATCAAAAGAAAATCAAAAAATAATCCAAATGGACTTATTCATTTGAAGGGAAATGGG
Source organism: Arvicola amphibius (assembly GCF_903992535.2). NCBI lineage: Eukaryota > Metazoa > Chordata > Mammalia > Rodentia > Cricetidae > Arvicola > Arvicola amphibius. The sequence continues at coordinate 125,677,413 of NC_052053.1, forward strand.
AATAAGGAAGAGTGCTTTCTTGTTTAACTCATGCTTTTTGCTTACTGTTTTCCTCTGTTCCACAATGTAAGCAAAGCCAGATACATTAGAAAAGGATGCACACACAATTCTTGCTTTTAATATATTTTACTAACTCTGATATATAGAACATTTCCAGAAATAATATAAATTAAGAACAAAGAAATTAAATATGAAAATACATCCAGAATAATCAGAACACTGTGTCAGACAACCTTGGGACTTGGGTTTCTTTGACTATATGCATGAATGAAGCAATAGTAGATATGTTCCTTTAAAGATGAGTATTTATGATCAAAACAGCATGTTTAAAGTGATTATAGATAAATCATAGATAAATAAATTAGACTTGCTCCTCTCAAGTAACAAGGAATCTTTGGCAAAAGGCAACCATCAATAGGCCTTAGATTATAAAAAAAAAAAAAAAAAAAAAACTGTGTAAAATCACAACCCTTACATTACAACAGGTTTGCTGGGTTACATTACACTTACCAGGTTTGCAGATAAAGTCAAATGGCATATAAGAACAATCAGATAATCCTCACCACTTCTTACCTATTTAAAATAACTAAGAAAATGATATACCCAGTTAGATAAATTATAGGTAGTACTCAAAGTAAAAATTAGTATTTTAAAAGCACCATGGCGATGGGCTTGGTCTCTACGACATGGACGGGCTCTGTGTGAGCCTTGTCAGTTTGGTTGCTCACCTTCCTGGACCTGGAGGGAGTTGGGAGGACCTTGGACTCAACATAGTGTAGAGAACCCTGATGGCTCTTTGGCCTGGAGAGGGAGGGAGTGGGGGTATGGGTGGAGGGGAGGGGAGGAGGAGGGAGGAGGAGGGGAGGAGATTTTTAATAAAAAATTTTTAATAAAAAATAAACTGGAAAAACAAAAAAAACAAAAAAACAAAAACAAAAAAAGAATCTTATTCTGAACACAGTGAGTAAGAAATCTTCTTTTTCCTATGCTCTGAAAAAATGGATATACTATTCCTTGTATGTTGTATGAATAAATTTTGGCTTTGGTTCTATGCTTATCTGAGTATTGGAGAAATATTTGAGCAGTTGAAGATGGTACTGGAGACTGATGAATCAAATTTCCCTTTCAATACTCACACTGTCTTCTTTGAATCTATCCTAAAACATCGCAATTTTCAAATAGAACCATAGGAGAAATGGAGTTATCACCATGTGGACCCTTTCTCTCTTCTTTTCCACTCCCTTCTTGATAGTAACTATGATAAGAGCATCTGTGACAAGCTTGATAGGCCAGGACACGACTAACTCTATCTCTTCTCCAATAATTTTTGATAAAGATAGATTTCTTTATTCTATCCAGTCTATTTTGCAAAAACCAGTTGAATCTAACCTGGAATTTTAAAATGTGAAAACTATACTGTGCTTAATTTCAGTGGAAGATGAAATAGCAGAAGGAAGGTTTGTGTCAAAGAATTTGCAAGGTGAATATAACCTTTCCCAAGTTAAATGAGAATGAATGTCCTTGGGATACACATCAGTCTTTTTACTTAGGTCAGTCCCTTAAATGCAGACAGCACAGTGTTCATGTGACCTGGCCAGAAAACTGTTAATGGTAGTGGCTGACATTTTTAAGAAACAACGAAGCAACTCTCCTTAAATTGAATATAGTGCAAGGTTGTCACCAACAGGTTTTTTTATTTTTTAGAAATTCCCAGGACAGAAGAAATGTTCACAGACCTGACAGACATGGTGACTGCTCTTTTTCTTGGTACTAAAAACCAGCTTCATTATTTTTATTTTTTCCTGTGGTTCCTAAATGTGAAAGGAAAACAATTATCACATAAAATATATGCTTAAGGTTTTGTTCTTGTATTAGTTGGTAGGCAACCATTTTTCATTTAAATCTGAATCTTCTGGGGAAAATGGAAATATGAAAGTTATGTAAGATGTGTCAAAAACTATATGTGAGATTTGCAGGTTTGTTTTACATATACTTACTACATTTCAGTCAAGGGAAAATCAGTCTATTCTATAATTTCAATAAAAATACACCTAGCTTATCTTAAAAGGAACAAAAGTTTTCAAAGTCATTATTTTTAATACATATGTTGCTCTAGGGAGGGAATAAGTGTGAGGAATTGAGTTTGGGCTCTAACACTTGTCTGTAAAATGCCAAGTATATGGTAATTCCCTGAATTTCCAGCACTTGGCAGGTAGTGAGAGACCAGAAACTCCATGGTTCTTGCTAGACAGCCATTTTATCTGATTCTGTAAGAACTAGTTCAGTAAAAGGCTCTGTCTCAGAAAACAAGACAGAGCATGACTGAAGAACAACAAATGTTGATCTCTCACCTCCATACACACATACCTGCATATAAATCTCTGCACGTGTGTACACACACCCACAAACATATACACTTGGCAAATATAAAATTACATGTTTAAAAGTTTAAATGTTATTAATTATGAATATTAATAAATTGTTTCCCTTTAAAGATAATATTTATTATATTACATCATTTTTTCTGGATAGAATATATAAATAAGGGGACAAAAGGGAAATAAAATTATGTTATGTTTTTGTTGTTGTTTTTGTCTAAAAGAGACTTTAGATAGGTGAGACTACTAATAATTTGATTAGTTAGCAAAATATTCAGGTAGACTGGCATAATTTATTAATAACTTTCACACATATTTAGGTCGGGAGTACTTTTGGATCTAGTAGAGACCTTGACTACTTGCAGTAATCAGAGAACCATGCAGGACAGTCACCTCCATGATAGATTTAATAAATGAATTCAAAATTAGTTTTTTTAGCACTCATAAAGAATTTATTATATATGTGTGTTTATTTATTATATATTTATTATATATATTATATATTGTTTATGTGTTTATACAAAAAGCTTTGGATTGGATTACTAGAACTATGTTAAGTGCAAAGACCAAAATGTTGAAAATGTCAGACATTATATTTTGTATTATGAAACTTAAGCCCTACTGGTGATAAAACTTAAAAATATATTTCTACAAGTTGGAAAAAAATCACATCCTTGGGAAAGATTAATAATTTCATCTCAATGAGGTTTATATTGTCTTAAAAATTTTACTTATAGTTACACATCTTATTTTAATTTTTTTAACAAAAGAAAACAACTTTTTAATTTTACATACCAATCCCAGTTTCCACTCCCTCCCCTCTTCCCATTCTCTTCCAACCAACCCCTCATCTATTCCCCAGAGAGGGCAAAACACATTGCTTTGAAGAAGAATCAATGCCCTCCCCACTATATCTAGGCTGAGCAAGGTATCCAACCAAAGAGAATGAGTTCCAAAAAGCCAGTACAACAGCAGGGACAAATCCTGGTGCAACTGCCAGCAACCCCACAGTCTGCCCCAGCCGTACAACTTACACCCCCATTCATAGTTCATTTTAAATGTACTGAACCTTATGTTTATTCTCTATTATTGAAATCTTTTGAAATATTTTAATTATGCTCTTATTCTACAGCATCCTCTATCTGATAAAGATTTACACTTGCATTAACTACTTTTCTATTTCTGCAATAAGAATCCATGATAAAGATAACTTAGATGAGTTTGTTTGGGTTTGTAGTTTCAACGAGTTCATTATCAAGGCAGGGGGCACAGTAGCAGGTAGGTAAGCATGATGCTGGGGCAGTTTTTGAGAGCTTATCTCCTCATACATAGGCATGAGGCAGAGAGAGAGAGAGAGAGGTAGCTGATTTGTGGTCTTTGTGAATTTAAAAGATAAATATGTAATTTTCATTTTTATATTTAATTTGTTTGCATATATAAATAATTAAATTATAGCTTTCCAAAGTTGCATTTTATGTGGAACAGAATTATAGAAAACATTCATCATAATTATTGTTATTTTTAACATTGTTGCTATTGAAAAGTTACCCTGTTACACATTTCCCTCAGTTACAAAAATTGTGAATTATAAATAAGAGAAATTAGCAAAATTTTCTCTAGTATTTCTCCAACAATAAAACAGACAGCATATATATATGTCTTTCTCCATATTTTTGTCTTAAATTTATATTTCTTACATAATTATAAATAAGTACATATAAACATTTTTTTCAAATTAAACCAAGATTTTTTTCTCATTTTTTTTATTAAAAATTTCCATCTCCTCCCTTCCTCCTCCCCCTTCCCTCCCCTCCCTTCCACTTATACCCCCACTCCCTCCCTCTCCAAGCCAAAGAGCCCTCAGGGTTCCCTTCCTGTGAGGAGTGCGTTTACCCATTGAGACAGTGGGACAGATCTAACGGGAGACCACCAAGTCCAGTTGGAATGGGACTGATGGAACAGGGGACCAAACCGGACTCTCTGAATGTGGCTGACGGTGGAGGAGGACTGAGAAACCAAGGACAACAGCAATGAGCATGAACTCTACAGCATGGACGGGCTCACTGTGAGCCTTGTCAGTTTGGTTGCTCACCTTCCTGGACTTAGGGGGAGCTGGGAGGACCTTGGACTTAAACCAAGATTTTTATTAAACCTTTATATACCTACCCAGCTGGAATTTGATTAGGACCACTCCCTGGAAAATCTCCAGTGAGTGGATCCAAGACATATCTTGTCAGGGCTTATAAAGACAAACCCACAGGTCTCCATGCATGAGGCTTTATTGAGATTTTGAAGAACTATAACTTCCAGAATTCTAGGCATTTACCTTGTTTATGGCAAGTGGGATTTAAAGGTTAACTTCAGGTATAATATGCCCTCTCCAAAGTTATATTCTGTGAAGCCACAAAACAATCCCATACTAGTTAAAAATTAGGGATAATAAAAAGGGTTATTTATTTGAGGGGAAAAACTTACAGTTCACTGTCCCAAACAACAGTCCTCTCGTCACAAACAGAAAACACAGAGTCTAGTTGCCAGAAAGGGAGCAGGAAGCAAGAGAGAGGGAGCCCTGTTCCCACTGCTTTTTAAAGTATCAGAGACCATGCCCCAATGGGCTTGTATCTTAAAGGCTATTGGCTGAAGGAGCAGATGGAGCTCCTGCAGCAATTCTGCATCAAATCTTTGACTCTATGATGGGTATGGGTTTATCTTTGGATCTAATAACCATCAATTAAATCATACCCAGATAGGAATTATTATTTAGTCTTCTATCAATGATGTAAGAGACAAGAGTAATTAACAGAAATTGGAAGGGCCAAAGGCCCTGTGATAGATACTTTTTTGTCCTGCATAAAGCAAGCCACGTGTTCTATCACACTGTCTAACTGTTTTAATCAATGAGTCTGAACCCATTATTCTGGCATATTAATTGGCATTATAGGAAGCCACCTTGTCCCCTACTTCAGGTAGCTTCCTTTTCACTTAGCATTTCAGCCTCTTAAGGGGAGCAGGGACAATGAACTCTTTTCTTTACTTACTTCCAGCTGAAACTGGTGCCTCAATTGTCAGGGACAGGGCCCTAGAAGACAGAAAGGCTAGTCGAAAGCTGGGCAATGGGGCATTTATCAGAAGAATCTGATTAGCTGATCCAGGTAAAGGTATAGGGCACAATGATGTCAACCGGACTGGTTCATATATCAGTCTTCAACAAGTCAAGGGCACAGCAGGCTAAAGTTTGCAGGTGCTCCTTGAATTGTGTCTGTCAGCCAAGTGAAAATATGCTGAGGCAAATACAGCCTAAGGACAGAAGTTAAAAGTCAAGAACTTATCAGGCAGTGGTGGCACACACCTTTAATCCCAACACTCAGTAGGCAGACCCAGGCACATCTCTGTGAGTTCAAGGCCAGCCTAGTTTACAAAAGCTACATCCAGGACAGCTAGGGCTGTTATACAGAGAAACTTTGTCTGAAAAAACAATAAAATAAAATAAAATAAATTTCAAGAACTTAAAGAAAAACCTTGCATTTGGAACTGCCTTATTTGACCTGTTATAAGTAGATACAAGCCTTATGATATGTTTTAAATCCCTGAAGCTTAAAGGAATTTTACTTTACCAAAGGAGATAAAAGTTCTAGATAGATAAGTATTAACATTGCATTGAAATTTATATTGCAGAATAAAGCAGCCAACAGGTGCTGTAAAAACAAATAGAACAGATTTACATTTCGGAGCCATAGCAAAAGCTATGACTTTGGGTTAAAAAGTATGATAATTTTTATTGCTCTGTTCAGAAAGCCAGGCATACACATTACAGATTGATGTTTTTAGCTTGTTAAAAAGTATCTTTAAGTCTATATTTAGAAGATAGCCAAAGGAAATTCAAAGTCTGGAGCTTGCAACTGAATAGTAAGTAGTCAGTCTCTACTAGGCTATGAAAACTCCATTCATTGTATTTATGTATCTTAAATCATATTTTGTGTTAATTGCCTGCTTTTGTTGAACTGGCAATGCTATAGTTCGTTTAGCTGTTAATGTGATGGGAGTTTTGAGAAGGAATAATGTTGAAAAAGGCCTGCTTGTTGGTTCCCAGCCACCCGGCTAGCTTAGACCCAAAATGATCACACAGAAACTGTATTAATTAAATAAACGCTTGGCCCATTAGCTCTAGCTTCTTATTGGCTAACTCTTATATTAATTTACCCCATTTTTATTAATCTGTATATTGCTATGTGGCTGTGGCTTACTGGGTAAAGTTCCCATCATCTATTTCTGGTTGCTTCTTGGCTTTCTCTCTGACTCTGCCCTTCTTTCTCCCAGCATTCAGTTCCATCTTCCCCGCTTACCTGAATTCTGCCCTGCTATATGTCCAAAGCATGTTCTTTATTCATATTAACAAAGACATTTTAATAAAACACCATATATATTTTAAAATATTCCCTAGTCTTGTATACATAAACTAAAATGTTTAAAGCTATTTTATAAAAATATATTCAGTTTTTTAAAAAATTTTTCTGTAAAACTCTAAAATTCCCTTTTAAAGAAATTAAAATCTTTTAACTATGCATTTTTGTGATATCAAATAAAGTACCCTTTATATCTCAAGAATGAGACATAGAGCACAACCAGAACTTGTAGAAGCCCAAACCAAGTTCTAACAGTATAAACAAGTGTCTGTAAAATCAAGGTCAAATGAATAACTCTTACGTTACAAAATGTGGTTGCCAGCAAGATATAGTCTTGTATATAAATGCATGGAGGTGCAGCTTTAACACATAATTGAACAAACATTGTTTTAAAACCTATCTTTTATAAGTCTAGTATATAAGACAGGTATGAAGCATTAATCTAATTAATTTCTATCAATAAAAAAATCAGGAGTCAAATGTTGGGGTAAGAATCTGAAAGAAAAGAGAGCATGGAATAGTCCCTATTGCATCCTACTTCTTCCATTCCTCTGCCCAAAAGGGCAGAGACCTTCTCTCAGCCCTGCCTTACTATTTTCAGTCCCTTTTATATTACGGTCCTCCAAACCTCCATGGTCAGCTAGTGACTATCCCTCTCCTCTATCTCCAAGAAAGCATTATTTGTCAGAACACAATCAAAATATCACACAACAAAGGACAGGAATTATATAAAAATATTATGCCATTTTAAGAGTATCATTGGAGACTTGTTGCCTCCATACTTGGGCCATACCATGTCAGTGTCCTCAGTCAAGATTGTGGTGAAGGCATGACATCCATCGTCTCCAATTATAGCCAAAATGACAACCAGACATTTGGCTGCCCTTAGTCAAGATGGTGGCAAGCCATATGCTGTTTCACAGAACAACTACAACACTTAGTTGCAAGTCTTAAATTAACTTTCTTTAGAGATATTAGGGATTTTCAGTCATACCTGATAATTTATAAGTCAATAATCTATAAACAAGGCACACAGAACACAATAAACTCACACATTCAAGAGCAGTCAGAAGCAAATATCAGCGGCTGTTAGGATTCAGACATTATGTTGGCTCCTATCACCTGGCAGGATGAACCCAGGCAGCACTCTAGATAGCTGTAGTAGGAGCAGCTGGCCACTTCCAGCCACTTCCCGCCACCTGTAAGCTTTACTCAAAATAATTACATGGAAACTATATTCTTTTAAACACTGCTGGGCCCATTAGTTTCAGCCTCTTATTGGCTAACTCTCATATCTTGACTAACCAATATTTAGTAATCTGTGTAGTACCATTAGGTGGTAGTTTACCAGGAGAGATCTATCTTAACCCCATTCTCAGAGAGGAGAGGCATGGCGACTGCCTGAGGCGTCTGCCTGACTCTGCTTTCTTTCTCCCACAATTCTGTTCTGTCTACTCTGCCTACTTAATTTTCTGTCCTATTAAAGGGCCAAGGCAGTTTCTTTATTAACCAATGAAAGTAGCACATAGACAGATGACCCTCCTCCATCAGATAGTCCAGGATCCTAAGGCTAGTTTGTCATTATGCAGGTGCAAACATCCCTTTAAGAGACAAGCCTTGCCCATTTCTGCTCTCCCAGCTGCTCTCTTGACAAGGCAGGCTGGTCCTTGCATCTTCCTCTTTCTCTTCCTCTTCCTTTCTGTATTTCTCTTTACCTCTTCCCTCCCTTTTACCATTCTCCCAATAAGCTCCTCACTTAAACTCTGCCTGCATGGTGTATTTGTCTCCTTCCCACCAAGGTCTGTCTTGCATGGTTTTATGACAGCTGTCACACTCATTTATTGATTTAACTGAGTCTGATACCAATTCTGTTAGCTCCATGTTTGCAACAAAACTTACAGGTATAGATCCCTTAAAACACATAAAACAAATAAAAATAAAACTTACCTCCTCTAGTGTTGGAATTTGGGAGGAGGAAAGCTTGTCTGTACTTCCATTCAGTTCTTGTGGATATAGAGGTGCTCAAGTGGGAATAGCTGCTAGCTTCCTCATGTAAGAAAGCTGACTAGTAGCCCAAAGTTAATACATAAAGACAAACAAGACACATAAGACAAGATATAGAGCCAGAGCAACAATAGAAAAACATAAGAGTCTACAAGAACAGGAAACATGGGATAATGACATTTAAATAATGGAGTTTTCTACTACAGAGGTCTGCCAGTCCTTCTGGTACAACCCAGACACTAGATACCCACCAGACTAGGGACATTCTGGATTTCCTGAGTATAATATCTACACTGAGCCCATCACCCAGTCTTGGGGAATTACCATAAAAGTTCTTAGGTCTGCTAAACACCAAAGTTCCAAACATTTTCAGGCAAGCTTCATACTTTACCTCTTGGCTCTCAATCTCTGGGCAGGAGGGAGGATCCTCAGGACTCCAACGTCAGGAGAGAAAATCTTGTAGTTCCAGCCAAACTACACAATAAACTAGAAATAATAATAAGGGCATCTCCCCATAGCCTGAACAAGTTTGTCTAGATTATGTCAGATCCCCCTTGTTCACTAGTAGGGATCCCTAAGATCACCTTCCAGAAGTGAGGCCAAAATTGGCTCAGAGGGGAAAAAAGTTTCTATGTATGGCTTACCAAAAACTGAAGCCTACGTAAAAATGCTTGCTACTTCCTTTTAATCCCTTTTCAATCAAGGTCTTTCATTGTAGGTGTGGTAGAGATAGAGCAGAGTCTGTTGTCCCCAGATGCAGAGTGAAGAGCCTACCTTAAGAATTTGCAGAGCCCCAAATGTTAATCCCTATTTGCTGAAGAAAAACAAGTTTTACCATTTGGGCCAAATTACAGAAAGCTTTTATTAAAATTTTATATTTCAACCAAGATGGAATTTGGTAAGGATCATCCCTAGAAACTATGCAGCTGAGTCACCATCTACATACATATTTACATATATATTTGTTGTCACTCTAGTTGAGAGTATAAACCTGAAATAATTGTGTCTAAAAATGAGGGAGACTAAATTATCATACACTAACCAATTTGATTTACAACATCATACAAGCTATATTCTGAGGGTTAAGGAAGGTCTCATGAGCAAAGTTCACATAGCTTCAAATTTTATACAAACTCAAGAACAACCCGTGCTTGAGAACATTTTTTTGAGTAACAACATAAGGTAAATAATGGTCGATCTGAAGTAAATCTACTCCTATTTACTGCACCTGTGAGGGGTACAAAAGCACATGCCAAGAACAAATGCACATTTAGGAGGAACAGAGGTAATGGCTCTTGTCTTATTTTCTTGGAATTTTCTCATAAGCATTCAAATTTTTCCTTACACAGCTTTATTCAGTCAGTAACAGTGTGGCTATACACAGTTTTGAGCAACAAAATCAGTTATTTGACTTCTGCTTTTAAAGAGCAATCTCTAAAATCCTTTCCACTCACCATCATTAAATAGGCTAAATCTGGAGACATTTACAGTTTAAGGCACAAAGCAGAAATCTCATGTAAAACATAAAATTTAATTTATTAAAACCAGTGTGCATATCAGAGAGTGGTACATATGAATATGAGAGAAGAAAAGTGGGCAAAGGTCAAGGAGTTGCATAGGTCTTCATATCAAGGAAGTTAAAATTCCTTTTTCAGTGTGTGTGCATGTGTGTACATCTCTGCATCTGTGAGTGCAGGTGCCTACAGATATTAGAAAAGGATGTCAGATCCCACAAAGCTAGGCTCATAAAGGGTTGTGAGTCACTGATACGGCTTTTGGGGACTACACTCTGAAAAAGTTCCTTATTGTTGAGCCATCTCTTTAGCACTAAGGACTCATTTTTATCTTTAAACGGCAGAGACAATTTTGAGACCTTCATGATCATCACTGTAATCAATGAAATTACTAAAAGTATGAACATGTTTTCAGTATCAGTACATGAACTAAAAATCATTGTTAGGAAGTATAAGAAAACAATGTTTACTATAAAAAATAGAAACTGATAAAGTAATTATGTTTTCTCCTTAGTAGTAACTGACAAAAACTATAAAAGATAGATGTTAAAGACATGCAGCCTAGTTATAGAGCAAGAACTAGGGGTAGGCTGGGGAGATGTATCTCCCTAGAAGGGAGAAATTATTATGGATGGTCAGGGTAGAGAAGGGCACTGGAATAAAGGATCAAATATGGAGAGAGGAGAGGGGCAAAGAAGCGACTATGAAGAGGAACATCTAAAATAAAAGGCAATCTGAAGGCTAGTATGAGAACCTAACGAAGTAGAAGCTTCAAAAAATGTACACATTTATGAAAGTGAAATGAATAAAATCTCCATACAATGTAAGAAACTGAATCCCCAATTGGACATCTCTTGCCAATCAAACAAACTTCCTTTACTGAGAATAGGTTATAACGTTTCAAATTGTTGGGCAAAGGGACCCATGAGAACTCCCAAAGAAACCAGGCTATTGCTTATATGTTCTTCACAAACAGACAGTAAAGGCCTATGGGTAAAAACAGCACCCGTTCAACACATTGAGCACAGAGGAGTTGAGCAGGTGCCTGCATAAAGACTTCACCTCTGCAGTCAGATGACCATGGTACCAGATGATAGTCTGTACTCCACAAAAAGAGGAAGTTAAACACCAATCCACCTACCAAACTTTCAGTATACAATGGTAGCCTGTGTGTGAGACATACTAATAAATTTGTGGCACAAAGATTGTTGAAGTAACAAACTAATATCTTATCTGAATTATGGTCCACTCCACTAGTTGGAACTATATCCAACACCATTTGGGTGACCAAGAAACTAAGACCAGATGGTCCAGGAACTTAGTGACAAACCAAATACTACAGTCCTGCTAAAGGAACATACAAATAAATGACGCATAGATTAGTGCCTTGTTTAGCCATCATTGGAGATTCTTCCTCATGCAGAAAATATGAATAAATACAGAGACCCATAAGCAGACGATATGCAGAGAGTGAGAAACCTTGGAGCACTCAAGCCAAAATAAGATGTCTCCATCAAATCTGTCCAATTAAGAAATAGGGGATTCTGTGGAAATTGAGACAGAAAGAATGTATGAGCCCTGGAGTCTGGAAGATACCAAGGAAGAAAAGCCTCCTAACATAGCAGGACTGACAGATGTTTAAACTCAGAGAGACTGAGGTAGCATGCACAGGGCCTGCCCAGGTCTGCACAAGATGGTATCCTAGAGCTAAGAGAAGAGATCAAATGCCAGCATTACTAAACTGAATGTTATCTCCAATTGAGAACCATTTGCATGCTTGTATAGAGAGTGGCTTTAACTCTCTTACAAAACTGAAGTCTCCTTGCTCTAAACCTGACCTTGAATATACGTTTTTGTCATTCAATAACAAAAAACAAAACAAACCAACAAAACAAAGCAAAAAGACAACCTTTTGGTTTCAAGTATTTGTTCCTGAATATCCGAACTAATGTTTAGCAATTACAAATACCAGTTTTATCTGAAAAAAGGCCCCTTTAGGAGTGCCACCTTACATCTTGATAGAACTCTTCCAATCCTTTCTCACAGGAGATTCTCTACTATGTCTCACTTATCCCCGAAAGGGAAGGGAAGCAATGGAGTCTCATGGCCTTTTCAGCATTGTTGGTTTAGGAAATTTTAATAACAAGATCACTGTGTTTCCCAAGCTTTCATACTTCCGGGATATGCTTTCCTCTTAGTGTTGTGGACGGATGTTTAAAGTGAGTACAGTTGGTAATTTGAATGTAAAAGACAAATGCTTTGTTTCCATCTTCAAAGCAAAGTAGTTTAATCAGAAGTTCCAGCCAATGAAGAACATCTGTGCAGGGGGATGTACCAAATTTCAGAGTCCTGCCTCATGGACATGACAGAGACCACAAGCCTTGTAATGCCAAGGAGAGTCAGGGCTAGAAAACAAATCTGAACCCTCCTTTCTTATTTGTATCCAGCCATTATTTAGGTATGTTTTATTTTCTTTTGCTTTGCTTTGTTGTTTTGTCTTCTGGAAACTCTTCATATAATTTTCTGGTGCATCACTAACTTGCAAAACTAGAAAAATATTTTGATGGGATGGAAACATGGCTCTGGGACTATGAATGCTTGATGCTCCTTGACCACCTTACCCAATGGGTTCACCATATTATGAGAAGCCCACCAGAGACCTCTCAGACAGAGTTTATTACTCATTTGAAAACATTTATGCAGCCAACTGGGACTGCACACATGTACTCAGGGGTCCAGGTATATCCCCAAGTGTTCAGAACAAGTTCTGGCCTCAGCAGCAACAGGTTGAGTATCTTCGGGTGGGGGTGGGGTCTTAAAAAAAGCAAAGAGTTTAACAGAAGCTAAGATGAGCAGTTAGCAGAACGGGCGTCTGTGCAAGCAGACCTTTTAACAGAAACTAATATAAATTAACTGGGGCATCTTGACCTTGGGTTCCTAGAACAGAGTTTGGTAATTTTCCATGGGATTCTGCATCAAGGAGATTAAATTAAAGTCAAACGTAACATTTCTTAAGTGATAATACAAAATGGAGGAACCTCTGCACAGTATTATCCTGTCTCAATAACTGCACATAACACAGCTTCAGGGGATCTTATAGTCTCTTCTGACTTCTGTGGGTACTGACACACACATTTATACACTAACATGCACACTACACCATACACATGTGCACACATTTGCACACATGTGCATGCGTGCACACACACACACATTCTTTTTTCAAAAGAAGAAACTTTGATAAAGATAAAGAGTTAAACATCAAGTTGGTTCAATGCCACATAAAGGCATGAACTTTATGTGGATTAATCCTGGCCATGACTTGAAGGAAATAATAGAGAAGTTGGTGAATGTAAGGAGGGGGTAATGAACCAGCATCTGAGAAGGGGAGGCCCAATTGCAATGATGAGAGTTCATGTTAGCAATGTCTCACACATCTCTGCTGAAATGAGAAGGGATGGGCTTGACAGACAAAGCAAGGAAAGAACTTTCTCCAAACTTGCATAGCACAAATAATACTAAGTTTAAATGCAGACCTCATTTCTACTTTCCAAAGTATCGAATTTCAAATAGCTAGCGGATTACCTCCTGCGTATCTGACACCACTTCATTTACTGGAGGCAGTCTCAAAACCATCACATATTTTAGAAATATTGCTAATCTGGGCAAACACTAGAAAATCTTTAAAGCTTAACAAGAGGAAAAACTTTATAGAGTGTGAAAAAATCTTATTGCATTCATATCTTTATTTTTCCCTTGGTGGTTTTTCTGTTAGGAAGACTGCTGTGATTTTAATAGTGACACGTTCCGTTCACTCAGACCTAGGGAAAGAGTTATTAGAGTTTTAAATAATACACAAGATTCTTTATTAGAAAGATTTAAGATAGTCAGGGAGTCTAAACTGAAGCTATTTCACTCTCAAATAGATTTGAATATAAATAGATATGTTAAGAAACACATTTTATTTTTGCATTTTTTCCTGGTTTGGAGCAACGACTAGACATAAAAGTCAACATGTTTAACCTCTTCACTAGCCCCAAACAAAATCCCTAGACACAACAATCAGGTAAAGAAATTAACAAGTAAATTGTGTTTTAATCATTTGCTAAAGATTTCAGGAGAAGATCTCCAATAGGAATTGATGCTGTATCTGGAGCTGAGGGTTTGAGCCTGAGCCCCGACAGTCCTAACAAGCTAGGTCCTGCCAGCCATCACTTAAGAGCCAAGTAAACAAATCATGGTGGAAAGCAGGAAAGGGAGACTTACCCAGTGTAGCCAGGTTGGGAAGAAGAAAATGAGATCCAATGCCCAACTCCAAAATCTATTTTCTAGCTTGCCACCATGAGGCTTAAGTTTAAATAGAAGGCAACAGGTTTCTGTACCTAAGCTCATTCCTCACTCTCCTGACTTTCCAGGAAAGACTGACAGTTTAAAACAAAGGTCTTGTAGGCTTTTGGCTCCTGCTTGTCGGCCCCCTGCTGATGTATAGGCTCAAGATGTTCTAGGCTAGGTCAAGACATATTACAGAGCAGTTATGGGCCAATCACTCATTCTATCTTTCCTCAAACTGACCAAACCTAAATTAGGGGAGGAAAGCTCTTGAGAGATATAAAAATTTTCAGCCCTAGAGAAGATAATGAATGTATTTTTAGATTCCTGAGCCTCCACTCCTACCCCTTTGAGCAGATGATCTTTTTCTCTGTGCCTGCTACATACATGGGTTGCTTTACTCCCAATAAACATGCTTCTTCAGCTAAAGGATCTGCCTGCTGCTGTCTCTGCAGTGCTTTAAGTTTTCTGCTTTCTCTGATGTTATTTTTTGGACTTGCAATTTCCCAGCCTTAATTAGCATAGAAAATGAACCAAATCATGACTCTAAAACTGTAAAAAAACAAAACGTCCAAAATAAGAAGGTAGCAAATTCAATTCTGTTTCTCACAGTTGTAAAAGAATAGAGTCTGGTGAGGGTCCACTTTCTGGCCATGGATGTCGTGTTCTTGCTGAGTCCTCACATAGAAGAAAGTCTAGTCAGCGCTCTAGGTTAATTGTAATTAAGGACATGGATTCCTGCCATGAAACCTCAGCCCTAGTAATCATGTCTGCTTCTAAAAGCCCTTAGCTGAGATCACAGGAATAGTGCGATCATTCTTACCAGGGCATTTCAATTGTTATGAATGCAGCTTTGCACGTGCATTTAGTCCACAGAGCATGAACGGCGTGGAGATGCTTAAGGTAAAGGGCAAACAAGAGTAAATAAAACTAAAAGTTAAAACTTGTTTTTTCTTTCAGGGAGTTTCTTTCATATTTCAATAAATTTAGGAATTTCTCTATTCTTTAGAGAATACATAATGTAGTTAAGTATGAAACAGAACCAAAGAAAATAAAATTACAAGAAAATAAGAGTTAGTGTTTAGTGTCCATGGAGACAGTATAAAAAACAAAGAAAATTATGTAGACTTGAAAAGGAAAAGATGCCCCTCCTATTGTTGCTGGCTTTCAGCAGCTGAGAAGCAGCAATTGCAGCTCAATTAATTTCTGTCAAGACAACTCTATATAGAGATAGTATCTGTTTTGTATAAAGATATTTTATGTTAAAGGGACAGTGAACCAAGCTAAGGAATACATGTGGCCCTGGGCAGCCTCCCCTTTCCTTTTCTTGCTAGCCCAAGAAACTGAGATATGATTATCAACTTTGTTTCCAGGAGAAATATCATAACTTTTTGCATTCCTGTGATCCCTCAGGACACCTAAGAGTATAAGGAAGAGCTAAAGAGATGGAGAGAGAGAGAGAGAGAGAGAGAGAGAGAGAGAGAGAGAGAGGAAGGGAGGGAAAGAGGGAAGAAAGAAAGAAAGAAAGAAAGAAAGAAAGAAAGAAAGAAAGAAAGAAAGAAAGAAAGAAAGAGAAACAGAGTTCTGGGTAGCAGGTACCTATTACAGAAATGGTTTGCCACTAAACCAATAAGACAGAAATTGTTGTGAAATAAAGATAAGCTGGCCCGCCCATTAGGTGCGTCACTGCTTCTCACATGCTAGTGTATAGCTTCTAGGGGTCATGCATAGAAACTGAAGTGCCACTCTCTTAGAGAAGCCCACACCCATGCTCCAGCATGCTTTCCAACATGATTAAAATTTATGTTGCATATATCTTTTAACAAGTTAATTATAATTAAAGACATCAGCCTTGATTCTGCTTGCTATATCTTTCTTTCTTTTTTTTTTTTTTTTTTTTTTTTTTTTTTTTTTTTTGGTTTTTCGAGACAGGGTTTCTCTGCAGCTTTTAGAGCCTGTCCTGGAACTAGCTCTTGTAGACCAGGCTGGCCTCGAACTCACAGAGACCCGCCTGCCTCTGCCTCCCGAGTGCTGGGATTAAAGGCGTGCGCCACCACCACCTGGCTGCTATGTCTTTCTTAGCACTTATTATTCTCTTTTAACTCTTATGCTCAAGTGTATATTAAAATAGATATATGCATAACATTTAGTTTATTTATTACTATTATGTGTATGATGTATTTATATAGGGTATGTACATACAATGAAGGTTGAGGTCAGAGGACAATTTCCAGAGTCAACTCTCTCTTTCCACACTGTGTGTTGCACAGAGTAAATAACAAGCTTGAGTGGCAAAAGCCTTACCTTCTGAGCCATTGTACTGGTGCCTATCAAAGTATCTTTGCAAAATCTCAACTTGTTTTATACTGACTGGTTCCAAAATAATAATAACAATAGTAGTAATAGTAGTAGTAGTAGTAGTAGTAATAAATTACAATTAATAACTAAGAAAATTTAAAGAATTAATATTAGTAAGAATGTTAATTGTTAATAATTATTAATAAAATTGATATTAATAAAATGTTAATTATTAACGATTTATAATAAAGAATTAATATTAATGAAAGCTAAAGAAAGGCATATAAGTGAGTTGTGAAATTCACATTTTGGAGTTGAAGAACAGATGAAAGTACATCCCCGAAAATACAAAAATGGGCTTCTAAAAGATGAGTTAGTGGTGCTAGTGGGAAATGAAGCATGTTTCTAGTTGGACAAATGCAGGTGGTAGAAACTTCACCGTAGTGGCCAGATTTAGGGATTTGTTGTTGTTGTTGTTGTTGTTGTTGTTGTTGTTACTCTCCTCCCTCAAGGATACACAAGGCACAGCACTTGCAGACAGGACAGTAGCTCTACAGCAATATGGGATACAAGACCCTTCTCATTTTCTGCTGGCAGTCTAATCACTATTAGTACTGCTGGTGGCCAAAGTTACTATTCTACCAGAGAGAAAGTGCTTTAGATGGAAGACAGCAGCGAGAAATGAAGCTTCGCTGAAATTAGCATATGGGAAATTGTTTTCTCGTGTCATGTGATTATCCTTAAGAAAGCATATTGTGCTGTGTTTTTTTTCTGGTTATTCAAGAAGAAATAAAAGAAAGTGCCTATTGGTATAGGAACTTAAAGCACCTGCTTAGGATGCTCCCACAATACTTCACTAAACAAAAAAGCAAAAGCAGTTGGAACGTGATGGGTGGTGATGGCCTAAATCGAAATTGATAATCCAATTTGAAAGACCACTAGGACTTCATAAAACTTATTTTGGTGGCAACAAATATAATGTAAAGGAGCCTATACTGGCATGCTTATACTAGGAATACCACTGTAGTATAGGATTGTTTCCAGACAAGGAAAACTGAGCACAAGGCTATTTTATAATGCTGTTGATATAGAGAGAAAAAGAATAGATTGCATAAAAATTTTGTAAGCCACGCAGTGTTGGAGCATACCTTTAATCCCATCACTTGGGAGACAAAGGCAGGCAGATCTTTGTGAGTTTGAGACCAGCCTGGTCTATAAGAGCTAGTACCAAGACAGGCTCCAAAGCCACAGAGAAGCCCTGTCTCACCCCACCCCACCCCACCACCACCAGCAGCAAAAAAAAATTGTGTAAGTAAAAACCCAATTTGATAATTAAAGCACAGGAAAGGGCAGAGATGTGTCAGGTTCCCGAAACCCCAAGGATACTATGACTAAAGTCATTGCATTAATGCTTAATATATAATTTCCGCAACATATTTCAAATGAACAGTATATATTGTGACTGAATGCTTCCAGAAATGAGCCACACTTCACAATGTATGCTCTTCAAATATTGATTGATTGATTGATTGGAATTTGAATAACTGTGGTGAGGGTGAAATTTTGTAGGTCCACAGCCGATTATCTTGGGTTACCTTTAGCTCCCTTAGCTGATTGTTTATTGCCTATCTCTGTATGTGACTTACGATACTTGTAACTATCTCTGTATGTGACTTTACATACTGGTGACTATTAGATAAACTGCTTGGGATGTATGAATAGACTATCTAGCTTCCATCAACTCCCAACTCAATTATGATTTGAGATAGCATCTGACAAATCTAACAAAGATGCCCTGTTCTGCTGTAGCATTCATACCACAATGTGCATACCATTGTATTGGAAAGTGAGTTAGTTTACCACATTTTTGCTCTGTTGTGTTGTGGGAGCAGTTTCCTCTGTGAGAGAAACATTCCATCCTGAAAGAAAACTTCTTAAATCAAAAGATAAACATTTGCACATAGCTTCAACTATGAAACTGACCAAACCCACTAGATCCCCTCATCCCCACGGCGGAGTGATCAAGATGCCTGAGACTCACTCTCAGAGAAGCTAAAGTGCAAAGATCCTTTCATGAGACAAGACCCAGGGAAAACTCTGAGACCAGAGCAGCTTCTGGGAAGAAACAGACACCAGATGAACTGCCTGAAGGCATTTGCACAGAGTCAATTGGAAAAGACTCTCCAGGCTCTTAAGCTTCTGGCAGTGTGCTCCAGGTTCCTAACTTGAGAGCTGTCATTAGTGTTGAAGGAGACATTGTCGCTCTAGCTATCTTTGTATCATTTCCGCTCTTGTAAGTAACCCCTCACCCACATTCCTGTAAGTTATCCAAATAACACTCACGGGTTCACCAAGTTGGGCTATTTTGATCTGTACATTGGTCTGTCATGGACTCCTCTACCTGGAAGAAGGAGACATGTATGCTGCATTATGAAAGAAAAAGTCTTGATGCACAACAGTTATGTCATGAACATTTCCTGAACTTTCTTCAAGGCTAGCTAATTGGTCAAAATGTTAACGACTGTAGAGAAGATGGAGTGTTTCAAGCTGAAAGACTAATCTTGACTTTCTACTGCCCACTAATATTCATTTGTTGCCCGACACTTGACCTAAAATCCTTGTGACT
The DNA here is from genome assembly GCF_903992535.2 of Arvicola amphibius. NCBI lineage: Eukaryota > Metazoa > Chordata > Mammalia > Rodentia > Cricetidae > Arvicola > Arvicola amphibius. The sequence goes on from NC_052053.1 coordinate 125,696,965, forward strand.
ACCAGGTGATACCTTTGGAATGTTTTAATTCACCACTACCTTTCATCAACAAAAAACACTAAGGATGCTGCTCACAGCAGCTGAAGCCTATACAGAAATGGCCGCACTTCGGTTTGCCCCACCTAATGCTTGGCCAATATATTGGGTAAGTTTCTTGATTTGTGATTTTCTTTACCACTGTGGAACATGGATTATGGGCAACCACAATTTGTATTCTTAAGCCATTGCCATGCACTTGGCTCCAAAATAAACTCTTTTTGTAAGTATGGTAGGAACTGTAGTTTGGTACCAATAATACACAGATACTCTATAAATGAATATTTAAATAATTTATACTTTCAGTATGTAGTAGACTTTAGTAAAACTTTTACAGTCATATGACAAACTGAAAATTGGAAGCACAGTAAACTTTAGATTATTTGTGTTGCTATTTTATATATTACACACACACACAACACACTTCTGTCATGGTGTTATAAGATCAAAGCTGGGAATTACATTTCTAGCCTAAAAATAATAAACCAGTTAACATGAAGGGCTTGACAGTAGAAGGAATTAGTTTTTATTGCTACAAACTTGAGAAAGTTTTATTTTCATGTTTGTCATGAGAAATGTTACAAGCAGTTATAGAAAGATTTAAAATCACCATGTCAGCTTTGGATGTTTGTCATGAAATTTTAGCTTTGTTCTCAGCTCTATGGTACTCTTTCCAGGTCTAAAACACTACAAAACTTTAACTTTGAAGAGAGCAAGTATTTCCCATGTGTTACCTTGCTCACTTGCTACTAGGTGAAGGGATTCTATCCAGCATGAGCATGGCTCCAGCAGGACTTTCCTTTCTCCTCCTCTGTCTTGATAAAAACTATTCGATTGCATTCCTAAAGCTTACCACCAATCTCTATTCCCTATTTGACCACTCTCTCCTCCTAAAACTGACTAAAAAGGTCCAGCTATCAAAGTGTTGAAGCTGAACACCTAATTAACATGCCCAATTAAAATTAAATACCTCATCCTAACATAGAGTTTCCCATTTTACCTTTATAAACTCTCATTTTCCTTTGTGTCGTGCCTGCCTCTTTTCTCTCCGGAGATTAAGGAGCTGGTAAATAGGTAACACACACACACACACACACACACACAAACACACACACACACAAACACACACACACACACACACACACACACACACACACACACACACACTTTTTGAAATCATTCAGCTTTCAAAATAAAACACTTATTTGTAATTTACTAGCAGGGTTTAATTGATTAATGATAAAGATATGGTAGCCAGCTTTTTTAATCTGCAGAAGAACCAGACTATGCCAGGTTAAAGTGAAGGCAAGGAGACAGCATAGGTAGATGTGACATTCAGAGGATAAAGGAAAAGAATCTATACAACAGCTCATCCAGAACCATGCTTGCTCTCTTCCAAATACAAAGGGAGGCCTCTCCTGACTCACATCTTCCTAATCCATCAGGTCTCAAAACATTCACAATGATATCTTGCTTTCCCCTAAGGAGAAAGAATAAGAAATTTGGCTACTTGAAATTTTTGCATAGTTCATACAGAAAACTTTATTCTTGCTGTAGAATTCAAGATGATTTAGAGGCTAACTAAATGCTACTGTCGAAGGAAGTGGATAAAGTTTGCGACATCTTTATCATTTTTGTAACAATATTTAAAACATCTTCTGTGACCTAAACCTTTTCCAAAGAAACACCAGTAGTACAAAACTTGGTCTATTTCTTGTTTGCATAAAATGATGATCAAGAATTAAAGTAAGCAGGAGTGGGTGGGACAATGAACAACTTAAGAATATACTGAGATAATTAGCACAGTCATTGAAGCTACTACTAATGAAAAAGCTAATACGATCATTATGATAATAGAAACCATTGTAACAATATTTGTATTAGTTATCTGCTAAGCAATCTCTCACATAGACATGTGTGCGTGCACACATGCATACACACACATACACCTTTAAATAATCCTTTCAATTCTATTAGCTGAGTTCTTCCATTGTCTCTAACTCACAAAAAGCAAAAAGATGTTTTGTTCAAGTTCAATTTACTTTTAGAAATAGAGACTCACATGATTGGCAAGTGAACGATTTTAATAATAATGCAATATATTTATCCAGTTCTAAAAACATTATAATACTATTGGCAGAGGGATTTTCCTGGCAAATTTATTCTTCTATCAAATAATAGTGATGCAGAATGAGAGCGATGGGATATTTCTTGGTTCAATTTTGCATGATCCAAGACCCTAAGATGACAGACACTCACAGCCATGAAAGATCTAAAGCGGTTGCTTCAAGTTTGTTGTGTCATGCCAAAGAAGATTCATGATTTAGACGCTCATGGGGATATACAACGTGGAAGCAGGCTTTACTAAACATTATTGCATAAAAGTGAGGAAAAGTGAGCCAATCAGGACAAGGGAGAGAAGCTGCTGAAAGTGTTACAAAACAGGCATAGCCCTTTACGGGTTTTGTAAGTTATACAGTAATGGTACAAACTGGGCAGAGGTTTATATATTCCCTGATGAGCTAGTTAATTCTCAGGGCTTTCATGGGCTAAGCCTGTGACATATCTACATGGTCTATTGGTCACCTTAACTCTAACCAGGGCATTATCATGTAATATTCAAATTGTGTTAACCCAGTTTTGGAGTATTTGAAATCCCTCCCTGTCTGCCTCTGAGTCCCACTTTAATTATGACCAGTATATTCACTATCACTTACGAGCATCATATCTTACATAAAGGACTCTTACATAAACAAAGCTTTCTTTGTTTTCATGTTACATGAAGGGTTTGTGAGTTTACCATAGCAGAGATAACTCATCATAGCCACTAAGATATAGCTGCAGTCTCGGATTACCTCCTGTCATCTCGTTTCCTGTGGAGTGAAAATGGCTCTCCTTCCTGAACTGAATGCAGACTTGCTTGAAGCCATCCTTCCAGTTTAGCCTGTTTGGCCTGTTGTGGTTATCTGTGTGAGGAGCAAGGATATATGGAAGGACAGTGCAGCTTTGCGTGGGTTTTCCTTTCTTATGATTGATGTCTTTCATTTTACTTTTGATTTATATGTCATTACTTTTTTTTTACTTTTATTGTGCTCTATATTTTTCTCTGTTCCCCTCCCTGCCTCTCCCCTCCCTTCTTCAATACTCTCCCAAGGTCCCCATGCTTCCAATTTACTCAGGAGAGGTTGTCTTTTTCTACATCCCATGTAGATGAGATCTATGCAAGTCTCTCTTAGTGTCCGTATTGTTGTCTAAATTCTCTGGGATTGTGATTTGTAGGCTGGTTTTCTTTGCTTTATGTTTAAAAAACCGCCTATGAGTGAGTACATGTGATAATTGTCTTTCTGTGTCTGGGTTACCTCACTCAAAATAATGTTTTTTTTAGTTTCATCCATTTTCAAAAGCTTCCTGAAGCCAAGGGGCCTGTGGCAACTGACCCAGAGCACTGCTTCTCCTCTGATCCATCAGGCTCGGTTATTTCATGACAACAGCATGGCCTCTTAATCGTGCTCAGCAGAGCTTCGGATTTGGCTATATTAGCTCTGTATCTTCCTTTTGACTCTAACTTCTATTTACCCTCCAACATTTGGATCAATTTTCAGTCTTTTACCTTTCCCTTTCTACCTACAAAAGATAGCTTTCCTGACACAGTAAAAATAGTTCTTTAAGGAGTGAAATTAAATTTATAATCCATCACTATCATTTTATTATTGGTATTTGTTACAAATTAAGCGTTATGAAACTCAGTTATTTAACTGCCTCCTACTCTTTTTAATCTTTTAAAATTTTATGGGAACTGATCACAGGGAAGTTTGTAACTTTTCAGTACATGTCAAAACAGTAGCATGGCCAAAGAATAAAATCACTGAGATCCGTTTTCTTCCATTTTTCCAAACATTTCCTGATTGCCAAGAACTGTGTTATGTGCATTCAATCGTAATATATGTCTTAATGTAATATATGGTGAAATCTGCACGTAGCCATTATGATTTGTCCCCACTGCTCTGTCCCTCATGTAAGTCTCCAGCAGGGTCACTTCAGTTCTGCCTCCTCAGAGTCTGTGCTTTACCCTCTAGCCGTAGAAAAATAAGTATTCTCCTGGATAATAGTTGCACTTCTTGTGGGCTGTTTGTTATAAATTATTGGCATGGATATCAATTATTTTGTTTACCTTTCTTTTTTTATTTATTTATTATATATACAATATTCTGTCTGTGTGTGTGCCTGCAGGCCAGAAGAGGGCACCAGACCCCATTACAGATGGTTGTGAGCCACCATGTGGTTGCTGGGAATTGAACTCAGGACCTTTGGAAGAGCAGGTAATGCTCTTAACCTCTGAGCCGTCTCTCCAGCGCCTTGTTTACCTTTCTTAAGTAGTAAATTATTTAACCCGCTACATAGAATTGTGTTATATCGTCATATGAACAAATAATATAATGACACTTACACTGATATCAGGATTTTAGTTGCACCTGGGAAATACTGATAGACTGGTAATAGATGAGGAATACTTCTGGGCAGATATGTTTCTTCTCTGAGGTTCTCAACGAAAAGGACATTCGTATCTTCTATAAAAGTTTCCAAGTTTTTCAATCTAGGGAATGTCGTTAAGAGTTGGAATTCAATAAAATTATTCCAACATTTAAAACTTAAGAATTAACTCTGAAATCATGGCTACCAGAAACAGCATGGAAGGCAATCTGAAGGAAAAGCAGCTCAGAGAAATTATCCCAACATTTTCTTTATTTCTGTTTTTCCTCCTTTTTGCTGATGTGTATGTGTGTATGTGTGTGTGTGTGTGTGTGTTTATATGCCTGTCTCTACCTGCCTGTATTATATGTATGCCTCCTCTGCATATGTGTGTATGTATCTATGTGTATCTGTATCTTTTGCTCCCTGCCTTTCTCTCTCCTTCCTTCCATGTCTGTCTTCCTCTCTCTCATCCTCTCCCCCGTCTCTGTGTGTATCCATGTAAAATACAAGAGCTTCAGTTGATTTAGAGGAATTTCCAAAGTCTGGCTATAGCTTACTCAGGCACTTAAATCACTAGAGATGACATTTCATAAAAATTTTACTTCCATCTTTGAGTTAGGAAACAAAGGACGGCCAGAAAAATATTCATGTCATTTTACTGCTTTCCTCTTTATAGTTAAAGCAACAGCATAACTACATGAAAAATGGGCTAGGAAAATAAATTAACAATGTTAATATAGGTTATAAAAGTCTAAAATCAATTGCGTCGCAGGGAGAGGCTAGAAGAAGGCGGCAGCTATTTGACTGAACGTAACCTATGGCTGTTTACTTCTTTGTGCAGTGATGTTGCTGAGAGTGTGGTGTTGAATGAAGATGAAGTAATACTAGCATAATCCTCCGCTGGATTCCCAATAGGAAAGCTTGCCTCAGTCACAAGTAATAAAGTAAACACAGAAACTGCAAAAAATCCATCACCAGAGGAAAACAATAATTTAAACGAGTGATAAAAAAGGCACTTCATCTATGCATGATAAGAAAGCGCTGAACTCAACAAATTATGTGACACACCAGAATGGCTCCCTGCCCAAAGAAATAGCAAACAGCTTCCGATGAGAGAGATGGGAAAATCACTGAAATTTGGAAATGAAATGAGAATTTGTATCGTAAAAAAAAAAAAAAAAAGTTACCAATATTATTTTCCTGAAAGCGTCTCCCAGAATTCTGTCCAAGTTTCAGGGATTGTGTTAAAACAAGAAAGAATATTAACGGTGAAACTGTGCTGAGGTTTTTCAGGCTGTGTCTTGTCCTGGGAGTCTCCATTTTATAAACAGCTTTGGACTCCATTTTGTGCATGAAGGATGACTCTGCACCCCAGTAGACATGTGATCCAGGCAGAACCTTTCAAACAGCACAGGCTGAAAAATGACTTAGTAACTTATTCCTAGATTCAGAAAAAGCAAGACCCTGTGAATTTTTAGGTCAAAATTGGGGCTGTACTGTTTGGGCATAGTAAAAACATATAATGAAAACAATAGATCAAAACCTTACCAGACCCACATGACCAATAAAAGGCTCTGAATACCTCTCCTGGACCACATAATGAGATGGTCATTTAACACTGTGATGAAAATGGGCCCCACTGTTCTATTCTTGGTCTGTGTATCAAGGACTTACCAAGAACACCCTCCTGTTCACCATCCTAGACCTGTCCACAAATCTGTTCTTCTCTGAACCTCAGCAGCCTAACTTAGAAGAGCAGCCTGCACAAGGGATGATTATGTTATCTGTCACAGGGTATCCGTTCCCATCTTCATCAGATTTTTTGGTTCTCAGGACTTCTGAGTATTCCCGAAATTTTCTGCAATGTTATAACGCTTTGCCAGCACTCTGTTGTCTATGTGTAATTGTGTGGTCTAACAGTTGACATTAGTGATGTTATCAGACTTAGGGGAAACAGCCTGTGCCCCAAGCCAAGATCAGTCACCAGTCCTCAGCAGGCCAATTAAATGAGTCAGATTAACAGTCAAAAGAAGGCTAAGGCAATACATTCAAAAAGCCACACTGAGAAAAGTGACAAAGAAATACAGAAGCTACCCCCATGCGCCCCAAGTGCACCTTCTAAGTCCTGAAGTAAGATTAAAGTTCAAAGTATTATGTAGACAACCAAGTATATGCATATACAAATACTGCTAGTCCCTTCCACCATTGACCCATCATTGTCTGGGGTCCAGTCTTATTCTCTAAGGTGAACAGACAAGTTGTTAGAACTATATGAGCCCTTTTTTCAGGAGACAACTTTTCTCTATGGCTGGGGACTTATCTTTTCCCCAGAGTAGCTTTCTGGGGGAATTTCCTATTATTTGGGGCCCACTATTACAACAGTTTAATAGTTTGGTTGAGAAACACAAGTGTCCTTCAGAATAGCTTCTTTGCTGCTAGGCCTGTTAGTAGTTAAGATTGGAATAAAAGAACTAGGCTTTTACTGTGGTCAATCTCTCATAGAAAGTGTGTATGCCTGGCAAAACAAAACAAAAGAAACAAACAAACTTGTGCCCTGAAATAAAAATTCTGGTGTCAGTCAAGACATGTCATCTTTTTAGTCAGCATTCAGGAAACCAGGAGAGCTTCAGAGAATTTGATTAAAGAACAATAAACAACAACAATTCAATAACTGAAAAAGGAAAATACTTTAATCATAAATATGGATGGTATAGCTGAACAAAAGTGAGAAACCAGAGAAGCTTTGCTAGACTTTTGCACCAAGCAAAGTGACGACAGTTAAAGAGGTGTATACACAGGGAACACTGTAAGGAAATTTCCATGATATTGAAACACATTTTAGAGTGTTTTTCTGCTTGTGTTTATGCTTGTATATCTTCCTGATGCCCATGAGGATCTGGAGAGGGCATCACACCCCCTAGAACGGAAGTTGCAGTTCTTTGTGGACAGCCATGTTGGTGCTGGGAACCAAATCCAGGTCCTCTGTAAGAGGGTTGGGGCCACCCCTGACATCCATGTTCTCAAAATAAGGTTTTAAATTTGAAAAGAAAGAATTGTGCTTTTAGAGATAGTAAGGTTTCCAACATTGAAATAATATATTTTTGATTTGAAAGATATGCAGCAATGGCAGACTCCAAGGAGCTAAAAAGAAAAGATAGATTTTATATAGTGAATTAAAATCACTTAAGGAGTTGTCTAGCTCAGAATTTAACAAAGAAGAACTCTACAATTAAATTTGTTAGATTTAATTTATAACAGGGTGTTAGTAAATCATCTACACATGCTTTTGATTCTTCCTTCTATCTACCCTCCCTATTCCTGAGATTATAGGCCTTCCTGGAGTTAGTGTGTAAATTTATTACTGCAAAGACAAAGAACTAAGTATTCATCCAAACTGTGAATGCATAACTCATACTATCTCCAACTCTGTTTTGAATCTCTAAAATGAGTAGAACTAAACATGTCAACATGAATAATAATAAGTTCTTATGTAGATGAACATCTCCAGGCAAATAAGTTAATCACGTGTAGAAAGCATTGAATATTTCAGCAAATCCCAGCTACCCAAGAGTATTTCTCTGAAGTAGGGGTGAGGTTGTAAAGGGGTCAGCCAAGGAACAGGATTGACTATGTTTTCATCCAGCATGGCCCGAGGGAAGTGGCCTTGGACAGCAGATTGTTGCTAGTGAGCCTAGAACCACACCCAGCAACAACCATGGGGGAATGTGCTAGCCGCACTCCAGAGCCTCCAGTCCTGAGGTCCAAGAAACTGTGCCTTCCCAGATACATGCTGTGTGAAGAGGAAAAAAAAAGTGGGGAAAACAAACAAACAAAAATAAAAGCATACGTAGATGATTTCATTGCCATTTTTTTCAAGTTTTGGAAATATCATAGATTTAAAAATTAAATTTCAAGAAAAGTTGCAGAATATGTGGAGGAAGCCCAGTGGGAGGAAGACCGAGGGAGCTACAGGTGAGTACATTAACACACAGTGATCCACCCTCAGCAAAGCAGAAGAAAGAGTTAACTGAATAGGAAACCCCACTAGAGCGGGATGAAACTGCCGGGGTGTCAGATTTACTTCCCTTTTAACAGTATAAGTAGCTAAATAATCAGCTAGTCTTAGGAGAAAGGAACATGGTTATGGGGAAAGAAACAATTGTTTCAGTACCTGGGTTAAGAGAATAAAAGCTGATGAGAAAAAAATAGGAAGAAGCCTAAAGAACTGAGAGGGTCCCAATGAAAATGGCTGTGTCTGACTGTAATAGATTAAGTTGAATAAGTTATGTTAGCTTGATTCAAATTTGGGGGAATGTGGAATAAATAAAAGAGAAAGAAAAGAGTAAGAAAGGAGAATAAATTAAATAAAAACAGACAATAAAATGAGTGAAACCAGATGAGAGGCAAACAGCTATGCCATGTGAGTAAACACGTGAAGTCCTGCTGTGAACAGAGTGATGGAAATCAGGACCAAATATTTTCTGCCTCCCCACGTTGTATCATTTCTAGCATTTGCTAAGTAAGAAGCTTTGGAAAATCAATAAGGCATCATCATTTGGCTATGCACTGTGCATCAACAAGAAGAGTATTGTCAAGTGTCAAGTGAGGATGCCTTGTGCCTCTGTCTCTTTCTGACTCCATCTCTTTCTCTGTTTGAATCTTTTCATCTATATCTCTGTCTCTCTATCATCTATCTATCAATAATCTATCATCTTTCTATCTATCATCTATCTATCTATCATCTATCTATCTATCTATCTATCTATCCATCATCTATCTATCATACACATATACAAACACAAAATCATAATATATTCCTTAGTACTTCTAAATAGATAAATCTTCATGACTAAAAGTTTAATAACGTTTACTAATTGAGTATTGTCTAAAATTATGAACTTTGCACTATAGAACTTTTGGATTTAATACTGACTAGAAGCATTGTAAGCATTGAATCATGCCAATAAATTCACAAAAGCCTTTATAAGAAAAGTCTCTGTCTCTTTCACCCATGCTGTATCTCTGTGCCTATAGCATACAGTATACTGCCCTTGGCTTTTTCAGGCTTTTAACAAGTATTTGGGGCAAAGAGAAACTGCTCCTCCTTCTGAAACATCTTCTGTAATAGTTGCTGGAATGACACCACAGGTGCTAGGTTGAAGACCGAAAAACAGCTTCAACTTCTCAGTAACCATCCAGACTTTAAAAGAAAGAAAACTCTCAAAGAATTATACTCTTAAAAGTCAGAGATTCTCACAGCAATTCCACTTGAATACGTAGAGCACTGTTGGAAAAGAACACACATTGCGCCTTCAGTGAACCTGAGTTCAATTCCCAGTACCCACATTTGGGAGCTTTCATATACCTGTAAAGCAAAGGGGAGACTCAGATCTACTTCTGAACTCTACGTGACTTGAGTTGAGTTCTGTGTAAGGCAGCACAGATGGACAGCACCGTCCCTGTAATCTCTGTAAGATAGCTAAGGTTTCACTCAGGGCTTTAAAGAGAACTTTCATTTTTCAGACAGCACAAGCTATGTAACAACTGGTAGACGATGGAATATCTAAACAAATTTATCACTCAGATTATTATCATTATTATTTACCTGCAATTCTTAGAATGGTAGAAGATCTCCTAATTTTAACAGATTTAGTGTTGAAGACATGTATTGCTAGCACAGGCAGAAAAACACTCAGACCACGGTCCTCTGAAGAGAATAAACTGCCATCCCTGAGGATACTGTTTTCAGCATCCTTGCTAAAAAGAAAAGTTAGCTTCACAAATTAATTTGTGCTATCTTTACATAACATTGATTAACATGGATAAGTTTTCATTACTTGGAGTAATTGAAAAACATTAGTCACAAATTACATGATTTACCCCAGTATAGTTTTGTTTGTTTGTTTTTGTGTTTGTTTTATCAAGAGAGGGTTTTCTGTAGCTTTGGAGTCTGTCCTAGTTCATTCTGTAAACCAGGCTCGTCTCGAATTCAGAGAGATCCATCTGCCTTTGCTTCCTGAGTGCCGGGAATAAAGGCGTGCACCACCATCACCTAGCATGTCCCAGTATATTTTCTAAACAAATCTTTATTTCTTATTTAATAAGAATGTGTTCTGTAGATTTCTAAGAAATAATGTGAATGGAAATATTCTAAGTATGGCTTGACAAGACTACCTTAATTTCAAAAGTTGTTCCCAACCACTAAATAAGCATTCTCATGAAAATCTTAACCATATATGACTATGAAAATAGATATATCATCAATCCTTGGACTGAGTTCATTTACATAAGAAAGTAAATGCAGATGTACAGATCATAGATAAAAGAGTAAAGGAAGAATATATTTGCCAGTATTCCCAGAGAATTTTCGTGTTTAGTTAGTAAAAATAAATTATGAGCAATCCTTGATGTAATAAAATATGTTAAGGAAACAAAAGTAAAATACAATTAATTAACAGATAAATATATTTTGTATTTTATGACACTGTTGACAGAATATGAACGTATATAGTAATAAAAGTCAAACAGCTTAATTTAGAAATTCTAAAAGGCATTACAAACACTGAAAACAGTATAATTAAATAGTTTTAAGAACTTACTAATTTGTTTTGAATATGTTTTCCTGTACAATCAAATAGCCATTTCAAAAGAAAGTGTTTGTAAGGGAGGGATAAAATGAAAGGGTCCTTTCACAGACTGATGGGAATCCCAAAGTGTGACCCAGTGCACCCACATCCTCTTCCTCAGCACCCCTGTCCCTGGGTGATGCTAGTTTGGATTGATGTTTTCTTTCCATGTAAACACTGAACTGAGTTATAACCTCAAAGCTCTAGCTGACACCCACCTTCCTTTTCTTCTATCTGCTCCCACAATCAATATTATTGTAATGTAACTTTTAAACATACACTTTAGAAAATAATTAAAAATAATATGTAAAAAATAAAGCTACCCAAGTTCTTGCTACAAGTACAGCTTAGGAAGCTGCATTATAGTGCCTACTATAAAGACATTGTCTAATTTTAAGTAGATTCCCACCTGATAGACTGAAACCTCCCTATGCAATGCCAACCCTGCAAGAAAAGCATCAGTCTCTGTTCATTGAAAACAGTGTTTGCAGGTGTAGTGGGGCATCACAGGCCTTTAATCCCAGCAGATAAATGGATCCTTGTGAATCCAAGGTCAGAAGGCAGATTGGTCTACATAGTGAGATTACACTCAAAACAAGCAACAACAACAAAAGTACTTAGTAACTGGTACAAATGGCTCTTGGGCTTTTTAACAGCTGTTCTCACTTCCTGTACTTTCAAACTATCATAGATGTGGTACAAATATCATTTCACCACATCCCATTTCCACATCCCATCACCACATCCCATCACATCGCCGTCGTCTTTGTAAGAATCAAAGGTTACAATCTTTGTTCCAATGTTTTCATTTATAGTCCTAGAAGATCCTTACTTGGATTGATTTCTTTTTTAATGTAATTCTTTATTGATTCATTTGGAATTTGGGAATTTTACATCATGCACCCCAATCCTGCTCACCTCCCATTCCCTCAATATCTGCCCCCTCACCTCTGCAACATGACTTCCCAAAAAGTTAATTAAAGCAAAGCAAATAAACAACAATAACAAGCAAACAAAACTACCTTACTATTTTTTTTTCTTTTCAACACTACATTCATCCTAGTAGCAGTTAATCACGAAGTATACACTTTTGTTCAACTAGCCCATCTGTAAAGTGTTCACTGGTCTGTTTCAAAGTCGCTGGTAAATCATCATCACTGAACCCTCACCTAAATTCCTCTTGGATATCCTGCTGCTGCCCCAGTCAATGAGATCCTGTGGTTATCATTCCTAATGTCACAATTAGGAACAGAATTCAAATTGCATATTCACACACATAAAATAAGAGGTTTGAGAAAAGTCTCATCAGTTAAGAGTAGATACTGTTCTAGCTAAGGGCTCGAGTTCTGCTCTCAGCACCCATATCAGGCAGGTCACTAACAACTTGTGATTGCATTTATTTATTTATCTATTCATTTATTTATTTTTAAGTTGATGTCCTGGATTTCAAACTGACAATTTGGCCTCTATGGGTAATGTACTCGGGTGCAAAAGGCAAATTATGGATACACACATATACACACAAATAAAAATGAAAATAAAAGTAAATGAATTAAAAATAAAGACCTCAAAGATTACCAGAAAACTCTTATATCTGAAAATCAGTTTTAACATAGTTGCAAAATACAAAATTATCATACAAACATCAGTGACTTTTCTACATACAAATAATGAACATATTGGGTAAATAAAGAAAATAATTCTATTCACAATATTAAAAAAATGTTTTGAAATGAACCAAACCAAGAACAGAGAGATCCCTATATGAAAAACATAAAAATACTAAAAAAAAGAAATTGAAGACTGTATAAGATGAACCTCCCATTATTTACCAAAATTATGTTTGTGAAAATGGCTATATTGCTGAAAGCGATCTAGAGACTCCAGGGAATATCCATCTAAATCCCAGTGATATTTTTCAGAGAGCTAGAGAAAAAAAAATCTTAAAAGTTATTTGGAAGGATAAAAAGAAATTTCCAAGTATCCAATGAAACCAAAAGGAAAAAAAATACATATTTATATTGTAGAGCCATAGTAACAAAACCAGCAGATAATGCCCCAGAATTGTCAGGAAGAACAATGTTATACAGTAGAGGAGACAAATATACCATGCATTTACAGTAGCTGAAGAAATAGCAACAAAACCTGAAGATCATTGCAGAAGAGGGATCAGGATTATTGTAAAAGTCAAACGTAGTGGATGATTGCATCAAAACTGTTTTCTGGACACAAAAAAGAGTTGAGCACATGAATTCACAGCAGCTGTGTATGCATTAAAAGGCCTGTGTAAGATCAAATCAGTCGTCATTCTAGCATGCATGGGATACTTCCTATAACAAAGCCACGCCCCACTATTCCTTCACAAAGAGTGCCAATAACTGGGGATCAGATGTTTAAATTTATTACATGCAGAGAACATTCCCATTCAAACAACCACAGGTCATGAAATATGATAATGATAGAATAAAACAATCAAATTACATTATATACATGAATTAAAATATTGCAATTAAATTCATTATTTCTTACAATTATAGTTACATATATATAGATGTTATCAGCTCCATTTCACCTATAAAAAGATACTTTCTAATTTTTTCTGATTGTATGATTTCAGTTAGTATTACATATTTAAGTCAATTTTCCTGCAAATTTTTTCATTATTTTATATTTTTAACAAAAATATAATTATATCACTTACCCCTTCCTTTTTCTCACTATTGTCTCTTTCATGTTTTCTCACCTCAGATTGATAACAGCTGCTGACTGAGGTTTCTATCCTGCCTGGTTCCCACAATCGTTAAGTCCCAAAGAAATCACACAGAGGTCTACATTAGTTATGAACTGATTGGATTATTAGCTCAGGCTCCTTATTAACTCTTACAACTTACATTAGCCCATTATTCTTGTCTATATTAGCCACGTGGCTCAGTACCTCATTCAGTGAAGCATTCACATTTTGCTTCTTCTATGGCTGAGCCAGGACTGCTTCCTTTTCCTGGAATTTTCCAGTTCTCCTTGACCTGCCTCTACTTCCTATCTGGTTTTCCCACATATACTTCCTGCCTGACTACTGGCCAATCAATGTTTATTTAAAATATAATTGACAGAATACAGACCATTGTCCCACAGCAAACAGCCTCTTATTCTTTGTTTTTTTTTAAAATTATATACAGGCATATATGTACAAATATATAAATACAACGTGTAGGATACATTTCTATTGTTTGTGTGTATGGACTTTGCATTGGCTCTCAACCCTACCTGATGCTAAGTTTCCCTCTCTTGATAGTCATTAATTTCTTGTAGTATTTTGTCTAAAAGTACAACCGCTTGAAATTTTCCCCTTCCACATTACTCTATCCTTTGATATTGACATTGTTTAAGTGTTCAGGATGCTCAACCCTCTGTGATACTAAGTTTCCCTTTCCTGATATTCATTAATTGCCCGTAGTTTTTGTCTAGTAGTATAACTACTTGAGATTTTCCCCTTCCACCTTAGCCTATCCATTCACAGTGTCATTGTTCAAGTGTTGTGTATGCAGTCATTTGGAAGAGAGGTGGTCTCAAAGTGGATTTCCTGGCATTTGGATGCTCATTATCTTTCTGCCTGCTCTTCAGTGATATTCCCTGATGTAGCTGTAGAAATTGCCCCACACATATATTAACTGGGCTGAGTTCCCTAGAATCCATGTATCATTTCTTTGTGTCTTGGAGGGAAATTCGGTCTGATATGAGAAACTTAGCCAACTATCCAGGGCTAGTGAATTAGGGGATCTTAGAGGGCAATCTACTACTATCACTTTTCTTGATCAGCATAATTTCTTAATAGTATTCTAAATATTATCCTCATCCATATATATCTAAAGATAAGTGCAAATATCACCTGTCATATAGGTATAGATGCCCAGTTTTCTTTATTCAGTCATCTCTTGTTAAACAACTAGATTGAATTGTAGTTCTTTGTTATAATGAAGAAAATAGATCTAAATAATGTGATGCAAATATCCCTGTGATAGGATAGGCAATTTTGAGCATATACACAGAAGAGAAATAGTGATGTCATGTGGAAACATTCGTTTTTCTCTAATTCATTGTTTATTAGTTCATTTGTTCATTTATTCATTCATTTGTAGACAAACTCTCACTCTATAGGCCTGACTGACCTAAAACCACTACACAGACCAGGCTGTCCTAAAATTCACAGAGAGCCACTCACTTATGCTTCCTGGGAGTCAGATTATAAGAGTGTGCCACATTTGTATGAGTTTATAAATTATCTGTCACAACCATGAAAGAGAAAAGATACACAGGACATATTGAAATTAATGATTGGAAATATGCAATTTATAATTTATAATGTGGTAGAAAGCAAATGGTATATATATATATATATGAGAATACAAAATTAATTGACAGAAATATTCTGTATGAATTTATATTTATTAAAGGCTTCCTGTTGTCATATGACTTCATTCCTTTTCAATTATTTCCTTTTTTAATTCAATAGGCATGTAATAATAATTAAGACTTATTCTCAGAAAACATTATATAATGTATTCAACAGGTTTTAAAATATCTTCAAAAATAAAACAGAAAACAAAACAAGCAAAAATATTGCAGGGCAGTGGTGGTGCACACCTACAATGTCACCACTTGACAGGCAGAAGCAGGTGAATCTCTCTGTGAGTTTGAGACCAGCCTGGACTACAGAGTGAGTTCCATGGTAGCCAAGGCTGCACTGAGTAATCCTGACTCGAAAAACCAACCAACCAAACAAACAAACAAGAGGAAATATCTTCAAAGCCAAGCACTCTCCAGAACTTTAATACTTTTGTAAATATAAATACTAGAAAAATATCATTAAAAATAAATAATATTTAATTGTCTTTGCCTGGGACATCATTTCTCGAGCTGAAAACAAACAGTGCTTGTCAGTTGCCTATACAGAGACCAATAGGGATGTGTAGATTAATGAAGATATGTTTTCAACATTGTACACATTTTAGAAGTGTTTTTTTGTATATTAGTTTTGTTTTTAACTTTCAAAAGTAAGAAAAAAAGCCTGTCTTATGCAAGAAAATCAGTCTTATTTTCTTCGACATTGTGTTGTAAATTTATCAGATTCTAAAAACATACTTATCACTACAATGTTTCTAGGATTAGGAAATCCACACTAATTTTAGTGAGACCTTCAACAAGAATGCTCCCAATTTGTGCTAGGGCTAGCCTTTTGTGTGGGACTAAATTATGGAAAACCTTCCAGATACTGTTTAGTTGATGTCAAAATTATTAAGTCCATGGAACCTGAATTCTTGCCTTGCAGTCTGGGATTCCAAAATACTTCTTTGATTCTTTGAAGTTTTTACCAGCCTAAAGTCAGACAATGGGAGATATGCTATCACATTCTTTTCTTTATCATGTATTATAGGAAATGAAAAGTCATAGGCCTGTCTTCCATTCGAGGAGAAAGACACTTACATCGTGATATGGGCCACCATGGGCTTACTTTGGAGGGCACTTTTGACACAGCCTGGGGGACAAAAGCTTTCTTGGCCATTACCTTTACAGGTGCATTTCTTTCAGTTGATCACTATCATACCACATGACTGTGATTGTGTTTTGGTGCATCTTATTGGCAAAATACAGAACAGTCTGAAAGAATTGAAAATACAGACTTATTTAGAGCCTACTTGTTTTGCTCAGGCCACCATTCAGTGGCACAGAAAAAGCTAAGATTTCTTCAACATTACTGCATGTTTATTATCTGATGAAGGTACAGATTGAATAATACATTACACACATGAGCAATGACTCTCCGTAGGTTCATATTGAATGCCATGCTACATAAAGGAACAATAACTTTCTTTAATCTTTTTCTCTTTGTATCACACTGTGTTCTGATCCAGGCAGACTCTAGATTTAGAATCACTGCCATTCAATTTAATGTTTGAACATGACCCTGAAAGTTCCCAGTGGCAAATGTGAGAAGTCAGAAGACAGAAAGAGCAGATGTGCTACTAAGGCAGCTCACATACAGCTTCACTATGGAACTGATTTGGTTTGTACTATTTGTTATTACGTTTGAAAGTACTCAATGTTATCACTTCAGGTGTTTGTTAGAAATGAGCACCATGGATTTTGCATCTTGTTTCCATGTGTATTCAACAAATCTAGGTTTTAGAATGAAAGGTAGCAGATTTCCTAGATTTGGCTTTATACAAATGGGCTTTCCTCTAGCAGTTAGATAGTAATGAATCAAGTTAAATGTTTCAATTTTCTTCCATAATCAACATTATTAATTTCTGGATCTTGAATTAATTACTAAGAATGTTCATTCCCCATAGGTAGCAGCATAAACTTCAGCAGAATAGTTATTTCTTGCAAAATTAGTTCAGATCTTCTATAATAATAGCAAAAGTACTATTTTAGGGTTCTCTGACTTCACTGAGCAATCTTTTGAATTTATTTAAAAATGTGTGCAACAGGAAAGGTTTGAATACTTTATTTTGTTAAGGGAATATGATTATAATTTTACATCATTTCTGACAGTCTTACCATTTAAATGAATAAATTAAAATAAAAAGGCTAGAATTAAGAGTGAAATTTAGCATTTTTTCCATTGGTGTTAACATAATCAGTATGTTTCTGTCAGTGTAACACAACATACACAGGTATTTTTATTCATCGTTTGTCACATACCGAATTCTTTTTTTGCAAATGTGCAAGTATATGTGCAAGGAATACGTATTTATTACCATATATTTTGTTTTCAAAATGAGTTGACTCCTCAATTAACAGATTTTTAAATTTTACTCATTTCTTTGAATTACCAGAAGAGAGAAAATAAGGTTGTGAATTTTGATGTTCACTTGAAAACACTGGAGAGTTTAAATCCTAATGACTTAAATACCAAAAGATAAGGAAATTAGACACAAATTTTGGTTAACCTCTATTGAGAACTGAAGTTGTGCATTAGGTGTTGATAAAAATTTCAGATTTTCTTTATGGAACAAGAAATTGAGAATGTAATTCTTGTGTGTACCTGCACACAGAGAGATGTTGAGCTCCTGAAGTGGTGAATGAACACTCCTTATGCAATCTAATGTTAATCTATTAAAATAACATTTAAATGTTAATTTATTAAAATTACATTTTGCATTAGCGTTTACATTCATTTGTTTGTTTGCAGATTTTCTTCTAACCTTTGTGTGAATCTAGATTTAGAAAATCTCCTTTATTTTTTTTTTTTTTTTTTTTTTTTGATTTTTCGAGACAGGGTTTCCCTGTAGTTACTAGAGCCTGTCCTGGACCTAGCTCTTGTAGACCAGGCTGGTCTTGAACACACAGAGATCCGCCTGCCTCTGCCTCCCGAGTGCTGGGATTAAAGGCGTGCGCCACCACCGCCCGGCTAAGTTTTTTTTTTTTTTTTTTTTTTTTTTTTTTTAAATAGCACACATCAGAAGAAACCTATTAGAGTTTAATAACAAAGATACGTTACACATTTTCTTACTCTCGGGTCTACTCCTTTTAGGTTTCAAAGATATGCTGGCAGTTGTAACTTCAAATTGCTGCTTTTCACAACTTTTCTCCTAGGATATTTTCCAAAAGAAGGATGGATATTGTTGACAAGAAATTAAATGTAATAATCAGGCAATTAACCAAGGGTGTTTGCTGCACTATATAAAGAGACAAATTAAGACGACCATAGTAGCTAGAAGCCATCTGTTAACCAATGTCAAGTTGATGATAAAGAAAATTGAGTTCCCTTGGCAGTTGGTTTTTCTCCAGCTGCACGCAGCTATAAAAGAGCCATCAAAGACAAATCTGCATTTGTTGTTAATTCAGAAATGCAGTAGGCAGACATTGAGAAACCTCTAGTGACAACTGAAATTTGATGTAAAATTCTGAAAAGTTTGTACATTGGGTGTCGGTGAACCCACTTTCTGGAGAGGGCTAGCAGGTGACAGTGCAATTCTGGTATGTTCCTGAACTCACTAACGAATTCATATCATGACGTGCTGAATGGAAAATTTCTGAAACAATCAATCCTGCAAATGGTAGCCTATGTTTTGATTTGTTATTTTACATGTATGAGTGTTTGCTGTATATATGAAAGTATATCATACATGGGCTTGGTTACCCTGAGACTAGAAAGGAGCATCAGATCCCCTGGATCTGGAGTTACAAATAGTTATAAACCATCTGGTATTTGGAGGTGAACTGACCTAGGTCCCCTGAAAGAGCAGCAAGTACTCTGAGCTAGTGAGTCATCTTTTTAGGCCCTCATCAGTTTTTTTTTTTAATTTACCATATAAAACAATGTTTCTTTATAATTTTATCTATGTATGTCATTGCACAATGTTTTAATTCATCTCCCTCACTAATGTTTTATTGTGTGTGACACTGAAATTTCAATTGATTATACACAAATTATTCACATATTTTCCACAGTCAAAGCTTTATTATGATACCATCTTCTGTTTTATATTTTTAAAGGGATATAGCATGTTCAGCATTCAGTCTCCTCAGCCAATGAGATTGAGGATTGTCATAGCTTTAAGACAGCATATTGATGAGCTGCACTGAGGACAGTGCTCTGTCATGGAGCATGTCATGATTTTTGCTTTTTTAGAAGCATCATTTTTAATTGCCAATATAGTCTTACATGTAGACAGTAGCCCATTTTACATTGAAGTTTACAATTGAAACTTGGATCATATTACTAAAAATGGAAGCAGATATCATAGATAATAACAAACACAACTCTATTCCCCTGTGTCACTGTGTAAAGTGCAGATCCTTCTGTTGGCCATAAAACATCATAATTCTTACTGTAGAATCATGGTACAGCATCTCAAAAACGCTGCTGATCCCTGTTTTCCAGACAGGTTCTTCATAATCAGATGGTTTCAATTGTTCTTATCTTTAACATTTCTTTTATTTGTTTGTTTTAATTATTATTAATTCTTTGAGAATTTTACATAATGTGTTTTAACCATAATTGCCCCCTCCTACAACTCCTCCTAGATATTTGCTTTTTCCATACCTACCCAATGTTATGTACTTTTTATTGTTCTCAAATTCATCAAGTGCAATTTCATTGCCCAAATGCTTGTTGACAGAGGTTTTTCTCTCTCTCAGACTTGCAGCCGTTCCATCCTAAAGAAACATACAGAGGTCTATACCAACTATAAATTAGTTGGCCTATTAGCTCAGCCTCTTATTAACTCTTGCATCCTGTATTAGCCCATAATATTTTTCTATACTTCCTGCCTGGATACTGGCCAATCAGTATTTTATTAAAGCAATACAATATAAGTGACAGGGTACAAGACCATTGGCCCAGAGCATATACTGTCTATGTATGGCCTTCCGGTGATGCACAATCAACTTACCAGGTGATTTACACTTATCAATTGCCCATATCTCACTGGCTAGAGTTAGAACTGTATGCTGCTCCCCCATCTCCATGATGGTATTTAGTGTGGTTGAGTATGCATAGGTTTTGTAAATTCTTTTGCAATCACTGTTGATATGTCTGCTGTCCCAGACATTTGTTTGAAAAGGAGATAGCACACCTGTGACTAACAAAATCAAAATTCAGGCAATAATACATTAAATTGCCCCATCTATTGCATACCTTTCTTATTTCTTTCTTTGTGTGAATGCCATAAACACTTTTTGCTGATGTCAGTTTGCTGTTTTGAAACAGGTGATTAGCCTCTGGGATAAAACATTATTTCTCTTTAACTTCTGATCATTACAAAGCAAATAACATTCAAAAAAGACATGGATAATGGTGTTATTATCGCCGGCTAAAAATCAAAAAAAAGTATTAAAAAAGACATTCATTTCCTCTCTATTCTTTTGAAAACCACATGAGCAACAAAGAGATGGAATGAAATATCTGTCTGTGGAAATGATCTGAAATACATCTTTAATATTTTCATGGTAGTTCTTAAGAGAAAGAGAAAGACACTACAACAATGCCCCCTTTCCTCATAAAAGCCAGTGATTTCCTACAAACTCAAAGTGTTAGTGTTTATTTTTGCAGCACCTTCACATAACAGGAATACAGAGGTAGCCATTTTCCAAGAGTCACACTGTAAAACTTCACCAGATTATAATAGTGACACCAGACTTACATATTGACACAGATTCAAAGCCCTCTTCAATTATCAATCAATCAAACAATCTGGATCTTCATTTGAATTTTTATACCAGTTGACGTTTTTAGATAAAACTATGTGGCTTAACTGCAATAGAAAAACAAGATACACGTGACAGGAATGGTGCAGGCAACACCCTGAAGATTTCTAGGTTTGCACAGCACAATTCTTACTACGAAATGTCAATACTTTCAGCATAGGGAAGGTGCCCCCACTGCTCCTGATGTTTATAAAATACTGTTAGCTCTCATGCTGCCAAAGAAGGCATCCTGATACTGGCTGGCTCCTATCCCCACCAGCCTGACACCTCTTGATAACAGGGACATCTCCACAGTCATTCGTAGCACACCTGGTCACAGGAACATGTGATTTACACAGCTGCACTGCTGAGATTGGACTTGAACAAAGTTTAGCCCATGAGGCATAGACTTGATAATATGCAGTCAGAGGAGTGTGCAGTGTGAGAACTGTGTGCCTGTAAACACTGTTGTTCAGATTTTGCTCATAAATCTTTCAGGAAAATAATAATAAGAAAATATTTTCAGAAATATAATAAGACTATCAAAGTCTTTGGAAAGATAATGAAAAATGAGCAAAAGGCCTGCAATTCAATGCATGACAAAAATGAATTCTTTACACTCAGATTTTTCTATTACATATTCAGAATTGACTACACATAGTGGAAGAGATAATATTGGACAGTAAGATACACAATTAGAATTAGGCACGTGAAAGCAATTTAGAGAGAAACTCAGGAAAGATTGACAAAGGTGTTTGTATTGACCTTAATCAAGAGATAAACTTAGAGTTTGAGGTCATGGTTCTTAACGTGTGGTTCACAGCCCCTTTGGGATTAAGTGACCTTTTTGCAGGTAACTGCTAAGACCATAGAGAAATACAGATCTGGCCCTACTAATCCCGTCAAACCTAGATAGTGTCTAAAACCTATTATAAAAATTGAAAAAAAGGCTCTGGTCAAGACATAAGAAAGGATGGTGTTTGATACTTTTTGGAGAAAGTGAATGACAAAATCTAGACATGTCTCCACCACCCTCACCTCTGGCCCTATCACTTTGAAGAACCAGGCCCAGGACCAGCCATACTTGTCCTATGAGAGCATACAGTCCCCCCTGGAGAAGAGCAGACTCATCCTAAAACCACACTGGGATACTTGAGAGTCAGAATTTGTGTGTAATCGCTAATGTTTTCATTATCAAGTCCAGCACCTTGCAGGTGGTAGCAAACTTTTAGTAGACAGAAAAACACACATGAAGTTGTTGTGGTTCTGCACAACAGTTGATGTATAAATGACCATTTTTTCCAGGGAGTCTGGGCTGTTGGTATTGAACCCTGGGGCTTATACATCTTCCTTATATTCTTAGGGAAGACAAAGGAAGTAAGGAGGGTTTAAATGTGAAAATTCAGAGACATTAGCTACCCAGTACCACACTCTGAATTGAGAAGAGAACATAAAGACTGTTCCTCAATATTCTCACAGGAACACAAACACAGGGATGGACTGGTAGATCAGGGAAACCAGATAAGTGTTTTGCTACAGACTGGCCTGTATTATCTTGGTGTCTTTGTATGAAAATAGTCCTTACAAAAATTTATTTATATTTATTTCATTTTATATTCCAACCATATCTCTCTCTCCCACCCCACCTCCTGCCCTCCCTTGCCTCCCCCATCCTACCTCCCATCCACTCCTTCCAAATGGTAAGGGCTTCCATGGGGAGTCAACAAAGTCTGGCATATTAAATTGGAACTGGACCATGCCCTCCCTCCCCATGTATAAAGGCTGAGCAAGGAATCCCACTTTAAGACTGAGGGACCACTGCTGTGCTGGTGAAGGGAGGCCAGGTTTCTTTCACTACTTCTCGCCAACCTTTACCTTTCCACAGTGCCATATTCTGCTTTTTGTCCATGTGGCTTCAAAAACATCACTCAGGTTTCAGGGACTACCCAGACGTGGCCATTGTGAAGGGACTTTTGAACTACATAAGCCACAATGTGTCTTCCTCAGATGCCACCATCCAAGCAGAGGAGTTCCTATCAGTGCTGGTGGCACAAGAGTCCTAAAAGGATTTTGGCTGGCTCTTCAGAAAAACTCCAGAAGCCCCAGCGCAGGACGTCTCAGGGACAGGAGAGAAACTAGTACATGTGAGACCAGCTTCTGTGACAGGGCATATGTATGTATGTATATATATATATATATATATATATATATATATATATATATATATATATATATATATATATGAGATCTGAAACCCCAGGAGGACACTGAGTTCATGGGCCCAGCAGTTGACAAACCAACTGCACCAGAAGCTGGATCAGTGCAGTTTCTGACTTTAGAGCAGCCTCTGCCCAAATCAGCTGATACCCAGTCACCTATAGTTGTGGCTGCAAATGTTCCATCTGCCAGACAGGTATTTTTATCTGCTGTTGTGCAGTTAGGTGCACGAGAGTCCATTTCCCTCTGCCTGAAGTTGACATATAATTAGGTAGTAGAATTACTGCTGAGTTCCAACCTGCACCTGCTCCATGCATAAGCTAGCCTTCCTCTCTTTAGAGAAAATACCCCTTTTATTTTGTTTAATTCTTCTTATTGTTTTTTTCATTTGTTGGGTTGCTATTTAGGCTTTATATTAATAAAAATATTGCTTACTTAAAAAGAACACTGATATTTACATAATGATTCATAACATTAGAAAATTATATTTATGAAACAATAATAAAAATAATATCTGGTTGGGGATCACTACAACCAAAGAAACTGTATTAAATGATTACAGCATTAGGATGGTTGAAAACCACTGGTTTAAAGTACACATGTGGGTCACTATGGAAACTGATGTGGTTTTCTTACCTTTGAAAAGAGGGAATTTTATTTTACTGAAAATAGAATAAAGTTTAGTAACTAATTAGGGAGGTTTTAAAGATAAGAAGAGATTCAGAAGAAAAGAGTGGATAAGAAGGCAATTAGGGGTGTGTCTGTCCAAAATATATTATGTACATATATGAACATTTCCAACAATAAATTAAGAAAAAACCTTAGCGATATGCCAATATAAACTATTATAAGAAAATGTCTTTTGCCAGAATGACTCTCTCTCTCTGTATATATATTAGATATTAGATAGATGATAGATATATAGATATAGATAGATATAGATGTATTTTCAAGTGTACCTTAGTACTTTCCATTTCCCCTAAAATTTTCAAACTCTATAACTATAGAATAGCTGTCAAGTATAATTCAGAACATGAATGAGTCAATGACATAGAAATTAACACTTGCATTTACTTGTCAAAATAAAATGGTTAATTGATTCAATTCAGCCAAGATGTCAATTATCCTAAGAAGTTCCAAACTACACTCAGTTGTAAATTATTTTATCTGAATTGTCAAAGCAATTATTGAAACCTCTTAGACTAAGTTGTTTTCAATCATTCCATATAACTCAATATATACTTTATCTTGCCATTCTTATAAAATTATTAAATGCATGAGCTCTGTCTAGTTTATATTTCAATGATAGTATTTAATTTATTCATATTTATAATGTGGATGAAAGAAGCTGAAGCCATAGATGAGCAGCAGGTCTCACCTGGATATATATATATATATATCCATATATATGTATATATATATATATCCTTTCTCTTATTTTAAATCCTGATGACAGGTTTTCCTCCTTATTCTCCTCCTAGTCATCACTCCCAGCTCCATTATTCCCCAGATCCACTCATTCTCTTTACAGAAAAGTGCAGGTTTCCCAGGGATATTAACAAACATGGCATATCAAGTTATAATAGCTATGGTCTTGTTATGGCCTTGATCCCTCTGGCCCCTATAATCCTTCCTCCCCTACTTCTGCAGGATTCCCAGAGCTCTGTCTAAAGCTTGGTTTTGGAATCTGCTGCTATCAGTTGCTGGTTGGAGTCTTTATGAGATTATGCTAAATTATGGTCTGCAAGTATAGAAGAATATCATTAGGAATAACTTCATTGACTTTTTAAAATAAAATCAGTCTTGATTCATGTTATCCTAGTACTCTTGAGCCTCTTTCAAGATTCTTTGGCTTTGGGCACAATTTTATCTTTTAGGTCCTGACATATTGCCTTGCTGTTATTCAAAAGTGAAATGTTGAATCCTTCATTTTAAAATTATTTCTAGCATATTTTATAGTATAAAATAATTTTATCATTTCCCTTTCCTTTTTTCCTTTCAAACACTTCCATACTCCCTTCCATGCTCTTTATCAAATTCACTTTGTCTGCTTTTTAATTATTGTTAAATGCACATATTTATATACATATATACCTAGCTCATCAGTACATCTTACACTTCAAATTTCTTTGAATACCTTTATGGTTTATTTTTCTGTTTCTAATGGGTAATTTAATTATAAAGGATCTTAGTTCTTGAAAATCCAGAGTAATCTTCCTGTTTGAAATCAAACTGATTGGCTAGTTTAATTACAACTGTAAAGTTTATTTTTTGACATGTAAAACAATAAATTCACAGTCCATGACCATGGAGATTTCATGGTAGTTATAATTTTTCTTGCATATCTAACTGGATGCATCATAATTTGAAAGATATTTATTACTGTCTGAAGGTGCCAATATGTAAATAAAACTTTGCTTCATTAAATCTTTCAGGCACTTTCCCATATACTCAAGATTTCATATTCACATTTCAATGTGAATTTATATAGATTTTTTAATGTCACTAATATTCACAGTCATGATTTGGAGAGATGAAAATCAAAAAACAAAATACCACATCCATTTTTATGTGCATATACTGATAAATATGTCTATTTTTCTCTAACATTATTGTTTGATGAAATATTGACAGAGGAGTCAAATTTCAGGTACAGAATTAACATTTAATATAAATGGAATATGCAGCATATAATTATTTCTAAAAACTTTAAAAATGCATGGACTACAGGAAAGGATTTCTTTATTCATTCGTTCTATTTTGTGTCTAAAGAGAGAAATATTTTTCTTCTGACCAAACATCGAATCCACAATAAACCAATCATAGCCCTAACGGGAAGCAGAGCCAATTCCCCTTTCACTTCTTTGCACTGTGGTATCTAATCTCTCACTATTGGTAGTCAGTGCATGCAGTGTTCATTAGAAGAGCTTCAAACATCAGAGGTAACGCTGGAGACTGTCGCAGATTCACAGGGTCTCTTTCATATTTATTCAATTCATAATTAGCCTACAACTTTACAAGAAAGTACATGCAAAGCTCTGGGTCATAGCTTTAAAGATATAGAAGCAATAAAATCTCACAAGGTTAGGTCATTATTTTTAAATGACTTATGAACACTTTCATTTTATTGCCAAACATTTTTGTAATTCGTTTTTTCCAAAGACAAATGTGCTCAGCTTGATTTGTGTTTGTCTTTGCATTTAATCACGTTTGCAGTCACTTTCAGAACTCACAGTTAATCCTCCCTGCATTTATGTAACACTTCTCAACTTTTCTCCCTAAATTTATCTTAGCATTTTATGGCTTATTACACTTTTATAATGTTGTAATCATTATATACACTAGTACTCAGAGTATCCAGACAGAAGATATTTTACAATCACATTATTAAATTGCTCAAATATTTGCGAGTAACACATTCATAAAGTGTAGACAGAAAAATCTGACAGATCCCAATGTTTTCAGAAACCCACAAGAGGAGAAATGCTTTATGTAAATACAAATTAATACTCTAGCCATTTCTGGGAAAACTGGAACCGGATATAGGTAACTGTCCTCAGGCAGTTGAGACTGGTTGGGGTGATGCTGGAAAGGGAGAATAGGTACAAAAAAAAAGTGTGTCTTTGTTGTCTTCCACAGTGATTCATTTTCTGAAGAAAATAAAAAAGAAGAACTCTCAGAGAATCAGGGGCGCACCCATCCACTGAGACGGTGGGGCTGATCTAATGGGAGCTCACCAAGGCCAGCTGGACTGGGACTGAAAAAGCGTGGGATCAAACCGGACTCTCTGAACGTGGCAGACAATGAGGGCTGACTGAGAAGCCAAGGACAATGGCACTGGGTTTTGATCCTACTGCATGGACTGGCTTTGAGGGAGCCTAGTCTGTTTAGATGCGCACCTTCCTGGACCTGGATGGAGGGGGTAGGACCTTGAACTTCCTGCAGGGCAGAGAAGACTGACAGTTCTTTGGACTGGAGAGGGATGGGAGGGGAGTGGGGGGAGGGGGGGAAATAGGAGGTGGGGAGGAGGCAGAACTTTTAATAATAAAAAATTTTAAAAAAGGAAAATGAAATATAATTATAATAATTTTTTTAAAACATTAAATACAGCAACATATAATTTAAATCAAAGATTGTTTAGAATGCTTGAAAATTTAGGCTAAGGTAAGCTGCTTTGTGTTTTACATTTGAATTTCCAGTTATTAAAGTATGTATTGTAATAGGTATGCTTATGAATCTTAACCCATTGCTCATCTAATGGCAGGATGAACAGCTTAAATAATAAATTAATTATTTGTAGGAGGAGGAGACCACTTATTTGTCCCAGCCTCCCCAAACCAAAATAACAACACAGAAACTATATTAATTAAAACACTGCTTGGCCCATTAGGTCTATCTTCTTATTGGCTAACACTTACATCTTAATTTAATCCATTTCTATTAATCCCTATATCATCTCGAGGTCGTGCCCTCCCAGCAAAATTTCAGCATGTCTGTCTCTGCAGGTGGAGCCATGGCATCCCTCTTAGTCCACCCTTCCTCCTCCCAGCATTCAGTGCAGCTCTCACCCCCACCCTGTGTACCTAAGTTCTGCCCTATCTACCTAACAGGCCAAGGCAGTTTCTTTATTCATTCATGGTAATCACAGCACATAGAGAAGACTCCCACATCAATTATTATTGTCAGGATCCTGGAAAGCAAAATCCATAATATCAGGATATATATTAGGTATATTAAAATATAAATTAGGTATACATATCAGAATACAATTTAGATGTACTTATTAGATAAACAAATATAGATGATAGAAATACACATAGAAAGATTATAGGGCATTGACAATTTCTAGAATTATGAAAGGTGAAAAGCCCTGTGATTTTCCATGTGAAAACCGTAAGCCCAGTAACCCCTACAGTATTGTTCTCCTCTGAGCCTTAAGACTTGGGGATCAAGATCCTGAAATCCAGGTACAGAAAGCAGATGGCTCAGCTCCAACAGAGGGAACAATTTCCTTACCTCTACTGGCCCCAAAGACATGCGGTATGTACAGTCACACTGGGAGGGGTATACTAATTTCAATTATCTAATAAAATGCTACTCTTTTTCAGAAACTCCTTCACAGGCATGCCTAACACAGTAGTTTTCCACATTTCTGAATTATATTTAATCAAATGAAATTAATACAAAGCAGGCCACACGTTAATCGGTTAAATGTTTAAAAGTCCTAAAATACAGTTAACACTCCAAGCATAATATCCATTTCTGATGTGTATGTAACTTAACAGAGTATAATATATGGGAACAGTCTTGTTGGTTTTATCATGTCACTGTTCAAATATGAAACAATAAATAAACAAATTTTAATTGGAATCATATATTAAAAAGTTATAACTGGAGAAACAGTAAATGGTTTTACAATAAGAAATAAAAATTTTTGATAAGATTGTAAAAATACGCAAGCTTTGAAATCTATCTCAAACATGAACAATGAAAGGCAAATGAATTTTTTTTACTAAAACTAATCATTGTCCATCCATGAGAGGTGTTTTAGTCACCCAAGCTGACCAAAGATATCTATTTTTTTACGTAATAAAAATGGTTGAAGTCCAGAGGAAACGGTGAGCTCAGTACATGTGCTTTTCCTTCCTCTCTAGTTTAGGATTTAGGTCGACTGAAATAGCAGCACAATTTTATGGGTCAAAGCAATGGAATGGCCACTGACTCTGAAAAAGTCACAGTGACTGCAAAAAGTAGACAAACGTGATTGGGTCTGCTGAGCTGAACAAAATCATCAGTCTCCTCATAAAAGCTCCACTTATATTTTATGCTTCTTAATTTCTTCAGTTAAAATTTCTTTTCTATATTTAATATCTGTTTTAAGTACATGCTCTAAAGTCAATTGATTTCATGACAAACTCAGAAGTTGGACCCTGTATGTGGCATTAGACCGTGTACCACCACTTGTTGAAGGGTTATAGAAACCTGCTGAAGTCTCTTTACCACATTCCGTATAAGAAGCTGTGATTAATTTATCAATGACTTTAGCCTGTGTGCATTTAAAAACCAAAAAACAAAACACTATGTAAGAAAGCAAGTGAGAAGGAAAGCTTATTGAGGGCGAGAGAAAAATTACACTTCAATAAAGAAATAGATTTCACTTTAAGTACCCAGGAGATTACTTTACAAGAATAATAATAATAACATTTTTTAAAAAATTACCGCTTGGTATTGACCTTTATGTCTGGAATATTGCTTTCTCAATATAACCCCCATTGAGGCAAAAGCAATATTAACAAATGATTAAGTTTGCTGTAATTCTTAGTATTTTAATAAACATGGTCATAACATGCTAAGTAAATTAAACTCCTTAATCTTTCCCGTTATTCTACTGTGACACTGTGCTGCTGCATTTAGAAAGTGATCATTCTATAGACAAAGTCACTAATCATCCAGAATTGATTAAAAGGGGAAACTTTTGCGCATTCCCTGTGACCTCGGAGCTGAAGTCTTTGAATAGGAGATGAAAGCTTAATTATTTTTATGTTCAAGTTCACTGTCATCCATCTGCCACTTCACCCATTCGAAAGTGTAAATTACTTCGGAAAAGATGGTATATGCTCTCCCCTTTCCATTTTAAAAGAATTCATGTTCTCGACTTCTAGGTGAAAAATAACACCTTGACAAAATGCTAACTGTGTGTTTTGTTGTTGTTGTTTATTTTGCTGACAGGGATAGAAAAACCAGGAGATTACCTAGAATACTAAGAGAGAGCCGAGCGAATAAATCAATAAGTTTCTGGCTATTTTATTCATCTTTTTTGAACATGGAAGACAACAGTTTTAGACAGTGCAGATCATTTTGCGATAAAGTGTAAAGTATTTTCTGAATCTTAAGATAAAATTTTCTTTACTACACTATCTAGAAAAAAATTGTTTTATATACGAATGATAAATTGGTAAAAACATCAGCTTTGCTTCCCAGCCCACCATTCTCCACCAAGCACCATTATACACAAAACAACATCTGTCTCATGTTTGAACAGCCATAAATGGTGTCTCAATACATAACTATTTTTTTTTAAATATTTTAAAGGGAAAGTTGATCTTGTATTGTTTTCTTGAAAAAAAAAAGCTTGTATAATGATACAAATAAATACAAATAAAATTAGTGTGCTTTCAGTAAATTTTTAATAAAAATGTGTACAGAAACAACTCAGCCTGGTGTTGACAGTCAGTCTCTGCTCTTTCCTAATATGAATCTACATTCTAACTCCCCTAAAGCCTTTCCTGGGAAGAAACATCCAATAGAAAACTACTTCGTGCTAAGTGGATATGCTTTAAATTTCAACTCCATAAGTTTTTAACCATGTGAATTTTGGACAGGTATGGAATTTACATATACCTCAGTGTATAAATTTGTTAAAATGACATAATAATACCCCAAAGTTTAATGAATTGTAAAACCTCTTAAAATATCTGGCACAACTTCTAGCACACTAATAAAGTTTTATAAATAAACTATTGTTAACACTGTTGCCCCTGCTTTCATTTCTGTTCAGGAAAAGAGATAAAAAACATCACTATATACCATCTCTAATATTTCCTATGCTGGTATCCCTAACAAAAGTTTATCTATTAATCTGAATACATTTGGGCTTCAGATTTGGCTTGCTAAGCATGCACAGGGCCCTAACTTAATTCTAGAAAAAAACAAAAATAAGATTTGCTATATTACACTGCTCCCTTCTCTGTCTGTCCTCAAGTCTTTTTTCATAAAACTCACAAAGTACAATGAAGAGGTGGATCTAGTCCCAGTTTCTGGGCATCCCTATTGTGATTAGAGCAACCTCTCTATTCAGAAGCCATAATTTTTTCATGCATTAAAGTTAGAATTTCAACTGTAAAATTCAGATGTCTACTGGTAAATTAATAATAGTTAAGAAGAATAACTTTACTCCAAAGTTATTTACTCTTTGTCACAAAAGAGTATAAAAATTATAAAGTCCAATACACATTTTTAATAATAAAGTGATATATCAATAGTCACAATTCTTCCATAAGACTTCCCACAGGGCAGGGAACCCTGACTGCTCTTAGACTGGAGAGGGAGTGGAAGAGGGAATGGGGGGAGGGGGAGGGAGTTGGGAGGACGGTAGGAGGTGAAAATTTGTAGTAATAATAATAATAATAATAATAATGAAAAAAGAAAGATTTAAAAAAAGACAGAGTAACAGATTAGGTTGGAAAAAGAAGACCTTATCATTTATGTTTCTAGAGATACATACCATAATTAATGAAGGACACTACTTTACAGTTAAAGCATAGGAAAATATATTCTAACAAAAGAACCAGGAAACAAACAGTCATTGACATGTTGTTGTATGAGAGTCTTTTTGGGGGAGATAAAACACAAACAAATATACAAACCCATATAGTGAACAAAATTGTAAGAGAATGATCAGGACATAATATAGTGCTGAAACCACAAAAGTCCAATTTGATTAGTGAGCTTTACATCCAGGAGTAGGGAGGCTGCATCATTGAGTATCACACAAGAATATGGTTGATGACTCACAAAATCTGCAAACCTTAGCTTTGTATGGTATTTACATGTAACTAAATAGATTGGAGTGTCCTCTCTAAGCATGGCTGTTCATTCTTCCCCATCAGTTGCTGTTTGTTTGCTTCCAAGCCCTTGCAAAAGGCCCTTGTGAATTTTACAAGTTTCATACACATCTGAAGAGTGAAGTCCATTTACTTTCTGAGTCTCAAAAGCCTTAATTCACTTTCTATATCCCACACCTGCAGAACGGAATGCTTCAAGTCAGAGGAAACTTCTTCACAACATATTTTGATGTTTGTCAAAATAGATTTCAAATCAAATCAAATGAGAAAAGGGTTACTTGCTTCTAGCTAAGTATATAATCTGTAAAGAGGACATTACAATTCTAAACTCATTTGCAATGGAAATGTAGCTAACTTCACAAAAATACTACTAGGTATTAATCACAACAGAGCAATAATGAGTGAATGTATGTCACAAGATTATGATTAAACTGATAAGCCACACAAATTTGTAAGAGAATGATCAGACATACATAAATCTAAATGTGACTCATTATATAATAAACTAAAGGAATGACATGACATGATGATTACAATAGATATAATATAAAAAGTATTTCACCTTATGATAAAATCCCTACAGAGACAAGGAAAGGGGAGATCATACACTGATATAATAAATAATGTGTGTGATAAAACTATAAATAATGTCATGGTAAACTGAAAAAAACTCAAAGTATTCCCAATAAGACAAAGAACAAAAGACAGGTGTCCACTGTATCCACTCCTATTTAATGTGTTGCCTGAAATCTTAGAGCAATCAGATGAGAGAAGGAAATAAAAGGGATACAGAGAGCTGAAGAAGAACTCAATGTACCATTTTTCACAGATAATATGATTATTTACATGAGAGACCTTGAAGACTCTACCTAAAAATTCCCACGTATAATACATATTCTTGGCAAAGTGGTAAGAGATAAGATAAATATATGAAAAGTCAATAGCTTTCATATATACTATTAACAAACACTCTAAGAAAGAAATTGTGGAAATAAAAATAAAATCTTAAACGATAATCATTAAAAAGCACCCATATGTAAACATAAGCAAAAAATGGAAGACATTTCTACAATGAAATCATGACATTACAGAGTAAATGAACTGAAGAAATTAGAAAGGAAAGACCTATATCCTATACTCACTGATTGGTAGAATTAATGTTGTGAAATTGGTTCTCCAAGAAAAAGAAGTCTACACATTTACTACAAAAGTAACCAAATTTATAGCTTAAATCTTTACATAAAGAGAAAAAGCAATCCTAAAATTCATAGAAAGATAAATCATCCCAGATAATAAAAGTTGTAATTTTGTTCTGGTAAGCAGAGATGGTATCTAAATGCCTAATAGAGGGAAAAAGATAGATAGATAGATAGATAGATAGATAGATAGATAGATAGATTTATAAACAGCAGACAGATAGATAATACATATATAGCATATACACATGTACATTATTTATAATTAGGTTACTATTTTTTCAAGCCTTCATGATACAATAATACTTTTAAAACTGGTAGTGATTATTGCAAAGACCCAAACTGTTCAATATGGGGTGAAGATGTGATGGTGGAATACTTGGCCTTAAATTTGAACATTTAGGAGTTACTGTTGAATATATTGTCATACCTGATTTCCAGTTATACTAAAGACCTACACTAATCAAAACAGCATGGTATGAGACATAAATACACACATTCTAATGGAATCCATTCAAATTTTGACAAAATTGTCAAAAATAGTCATTGAAAAAAAGGCAGAATTTCCATCTCCTTCCCTCCTCCTCCCCCTTCCCTCCCCTCCTTCTCCCCCTTCCCTCCCCTCCGCTCCACCCATACCTCCCCTCCCTCCCTCTCAAGGCCAAGGAGCCATCAGGGTTCCCCACTCTATGCTAAGACCAAGGTCCTCCCAACTCCCCCCAGGTCCAGGAAGGTGATCGACCAAGCTGAGAAGGCTCCCACAGAGCCCGTCCATGAAGAACAATCAGAGCCCAGAGCCATTGTCCTTTGCTTCTCATTCAGCCCCCGCTGTTGGCCACACTTTTTTTTTAATTAAAGATTTCCATCTCCTTCCATCCTCCTCCCCCTTCCCTCCCCTCCCTTCCACCCTCTCCAAGACAAAGAGCCATCAGGGTTCCCTTCACTATGTTAAGTCCAAGGTCCTCCCAGCTCCCCCTAAAAAAGGCAGTATCTTTAACAAATAATACTAGGATATTTAGATATACACATATAGAAAAATAAAATTCAATTCTTATCTTTTACTCTGGACAAAATCCACTTTATTTTGACCACAAATATCATTGTAGGCATGATACTCTGAAACTGTTTAAGGATGTAAAAGGAGCCAGTCAAAATACAGGCACATGTTAGGACTTTCCAAATAAGATCCAGATTGATAAGACTAACGGTTAAACAAATACAAACATTTAATTAAAATCATCAGTATTATAAAGCTATATATTGTCAATAAAATGAAAAGACAAACCATAGAATTGATTTTGCAAACTATATTTCTGACAAGAGTATTGATATCTAGAATACAATGAACTCAAAAGATAAATATCAAGAAAATAATTACAAGGGTATGGAGATAAACAGAGAGTTCCTCCCCAAAAAGAAACAGAGATAATCTATTTTAGAAAGTGTTCAACACCCTTCACTATCAGGGAAAAACAAAACTATTTGAGAATTCATCTCATCTGGTTAAAATAGGTATTATATAACTAAATAATTTATTAACAGAAAAGTTGAAAAACAGTAGAAATGGGGATTCAGTCTTGTTGAGAGTAAAAACCCATGTAAGCACTACACATGTCAGTGTGAAAGTTTCTTAAGAAATAAAAATTGATCTCTCTATGATCCGGCTATATCACTCTGGACATATGCCCCCAAAGACTCTATATGTTACTATAGAAATACCTGAACACCACATTTATTGTTGCTGTATACACAATAGTCATTAAACAGAACCAGCTTTTCTGTCTATCAGCTATAAATGGAATATGAAATTGTGTTACATATACCTGATAGAATTGTATTCAGTTGTAAGGAAATATAAAAATTATAAAATTTGCAGAAAAATGGATGGAACTGTAAGAATATAGAAAATGAGCTCAAGTCCAGATAGAAAAAATCTGCAATTCTCCCCTATATGCAAATCCTAGCTTTGAATTCTCAGATTAGTGTGTTTAAATTGGAGTGCCTACAAATGTCAGATTTCTTTAAAATGGCCACTCTAGGAAGAAAGGCAAAGGGCCTTAAAGGAAAATGGAGAGCAAAACAAAGGTGATGTGAAAGAAGATTGGGACTAAGCTAGAGGTAACAAAACTTAAACAGGGATGGAGGTGAGACATAGGGCAGGGGAGAAGGCAGGGGAGACAGATAACCAAAACTGAAGATAAATGAAAATGTTCTAGGGAAACTTAGCCAGGTGGTAGTGGTGCACACCTTTAATCTCAGCACATGAGAGGCAGAGGCATGCACATCTCTGTGAGTTTGAGGTCAGCCTGTTGTACAGAGTGAGTTCCAGGATAGGTCCAAAGCTGCACAGAGAATATCTTTTAAGAAAAGGAAAAAAACTATTATTTTATACATTAATTACAAAGCATATACTTTAAAACATTTAAAAACATTGACAGACGCACACTGCACCTTTTATATATGGTGTTGGATTTTCCCTCTGTATTCTGTGACTATGTTTTATTCCCATTGGATAATAAATAAAGCTGTTTTGGCCTATAACTTAGCAGAGCAGAGTCAGGCAGGAAATCTGAGCATATATATATATATATATATATATATATATATATATATATATATATGAGAGAGAGAGAGAGAGAGAGAGAGAGAGAGAGAGAGAGAGAGAGAGAGAGAGAGAGAGAGAGAGAGAGAGAGAAGATGGAGTCAAGAAGATACCATGTAGCCACTGAAGGAGACTCAGGAACATTACCTTACCAGTAGGTCACAACCTTGTCGTAAAACACAAATTAGTAGGAATGTGTTAATTCAAGGTGTAGAGCTATCTAGAAATATACCTGAGTCATTGACTGAACAGTGTTGTAATTAATTTAGTTTCTGTGTGATTATTCGGGTCTGAGTATGCAGGAAATAAATGAGCAGCCTCCATCCACAAATATGCAGTTGTCTCTTATGATAATGAATTAATTAAAAATTCAATGAAAATTGAAACACACATTGTAAACTCTAAGTGCAAAAATATAGTTTGTCTTGTTTAAAAATTCCCATCTAATGTATAGAAAAATTGAACAGTAATATACATTATTTAAGTGAATAATTTAAAAACTCAATACAAAATGTACTGAAATAACAAAATAGTTAAAGAACAAATCAGTTCAGTTACAAAACAGTACTGTACATAGCATATTTAAGAGGGAAACTCCTCAATTCATTTGGTAAGCTACTTAAATCCTTGATTTCCGAAGCTTGGCAAGGAAAAATATCTGACAATCAAATCTCTGATACACATTTCGATGCAGAAGGCACATCTAAATTAATAACAAATTAAATTAGCTATATACAAGTTAATATTTACTATATATAATTAATTCATGATATAATTAGATATTCAATTAGTACAGTTTAAATATGAGAAGAAAATAATATCACAACATCAATAATTAAAGTTCTTATAAATTTAATATATGCTTGGTATTTATAAAACACAGCAAACCTGAATCTGTTCCACAGTATCACCTGGACTTTGAAAGCACATCATTCCCTCAGAATTGCAGAATCTTCGTTAATTTTATAAAGCATAGCTTTAAAAATGTAGTAGGGAATGGTGTGTGTCTGTAGAGCCATTGCTCAGAGGCTATCTCAAATACGTGCAAAAAATATATAGTATATGAAGGTGTATATTTTTATGTTGACTTGAATATAGTATACAAGACAAGAACAGTACATTTCTACATAAAAATAATATAATAGACTAATTATTCATTAAAATGTGTTTTAAAGATGAAATCATAAATAAATAGTGGTATGAAGAAATTTAACTCATTTTACTCCAAAGCAAATGATTTTTCCAATAAAATTCTTACCATTTATCAACGTATTTTTAGAACTAAGAACAGAATTTAAAATGGCTTCTTATTTAAAATGGATAAATACTCAAATAAAAATTGATTACCAATTCTTTAGCTAATTTCAAAGAACAAAACAATATAAAAGTATGAGCATAATCCAGAAACAGCCTTCAGTATGAGGAGAAACAAAGAGTATTTTGGATTTCTTAGAAAATGTTTGGAGACGAAGTTAGTGCCCACAACTCATACGTAAGTTGTCTGCATGCAGCATCCATTGAGGTAGCGTGGATTCGTGCTTAAACCTTAGTTTTCTGCTTGGGAACAAGTGAAAAGTAAAACTAGCCACTGAAGCTGCTAAGACAGAGAATCTGGAAGCAGATTGTCTGGAACTGTATCAAGACTTAAATCAAATATTTTAATGAAATTTCTAACTTTTGATGATTCACATCATCTTCGTGAAAATATACCATCTCACAAATATGTAGGTCTAGAAACCATTTCAACAGAATCAAAACAATATCCTAATAAAAGTTATTTTTTAAGTTTCAGTATTTTAACACATGGAACAATAACCCAGAATACCTGATACCTTTTTTTGTTTTGTTTTGTTTTTGTTGTTGTTGTTGTTTTTTCGAGACAGGGTTTCTCTGTAGCTTTGGAGTCTTTTCCTCAAACTAGCTCTTGAAGATAGACCATGCTGGCCTTAAACTTACAGGGATCTGCCTGCCTCTGCCTCCTGAGTGCTGGGATTCAAGGTATGTGCCACCATCGCCCGGCTCAGAGTGCCTGTTTTGTTGACTAAGGGGTAACTTGATAATTTTCTGATTGACCAGAATTTTGTCTTCAGAATATGCAGAGCTATGGATTTGATCCTTAGCACTACAAAATAAAATAAAGCAAAAAATTGTCTGAAGAAGGGAACTTAGCAAATGACAAGTATCGTAAGATAAACCAGAAAGCTTTGAGCTAATTACAAACAGATGCCCCTGACTGGCAAACCATTACTATATGGTTGGAAGACCAGCACATCTATATAGACTTTAGCCACCTTTGAAAATTCAGCTCAGAAAACTCTATGAAATGAAAAT
Source organism: Arvicola amphibius (assembly GCF_903992535.2). NCBI lineage: Eukaryota > Metazoa > Chordata > Mammalia > Rodentia > Cricetidae > Arvicola > Arvicola amphibius. The sequence continues at coordinate 125,735,261 of NC_052053.1, forward strand.
TTGTCTTTACCTCGACGTCTTACTCCTTGTTTCTGTGGGCCAGATGCACAGTAGCATAGAAATGAGTCTAAGAGTCTCAAATAAACATATCAATATTATTAAGAGTCATTCTTGAAGCTACAAGTTATAAGAAGTAGTAAGCATCTAAGCATATTTATTAAATAACTATTGTGAATTTTTTTATTACATGAACAGCTAACAAAACTGGGCAGGTAACATTCTAGAATACTTTCTTTAGCTGTAACCTACTTTGAGCAGTTCCAGGATGCTTCTGCTAGAGAATTGTTTTCCACATGTCAAGGTGGAAGCTATTTTCAAAATGGTCAGTGGCCGGTATATCATTTTCCAGATAAGGAGAAGCTAATATTTTTCTTTTAAACTTAAATTATTTATCATCCTCCTCCTCCTTCTCCTCCTCCTCCTCCTCCTCCTCCTCCTCCTCCTCCTCCTCCTCCTCCTCCTCATTATTATTATTATTACATGTGATATATGTGGGGGGTGCCACAGCCCCACCTACATGTCACAGGTTAATTTTATATAGCAATTTTCTCCATATACCTTTATAATCGACCCATGAATCTAATTCAGTTCACCATGTTTATTCTTCACACACTTTTAAGTGCTGAGCCATCTCCTAGACTTTTTTCTTCAACTTACAACACAAAACTTAATATTGCTGTGTGTTAATAATTTAATGTGTGCTTACAGTTACATATACACAGTGCTTAATACAGCAGAAAAGGATAAGTATACACAGAACATATTTTATACAACACTTTCAGTTTATAATTTCTTCTCTATCTGTTTTGTGTCTAAGTTTTGTGCCAAAAGATTGTAAACCTAATTTTATTCTATAGAAACAAAGAGAAAATATATTTAGAAAAATGCTTTAATGTTTTAATAACAAACAAATGCATGTTTGCTTCCCTCTGTATTTGTTTAATTTTAGACTTGTACAGTCTTTAGAAAGCTGTGATACTGAGTCAAACTGATCTATTTTCCGAAGAAGCATATATACTAAAGATATTAATCTTTCTTAATTCTTCACTAAAATACATCAATGAAAAGAGCTAATCTAGAAGTCTTCATCCTGAAAGCTTTGATATTTCAATTTTTGCATATAGATAGAAGAAACTAATCTGATTTTTCTGTTTCATTTTAGTCTTGTGTCTGTTTTTTTGTTGAAATTTCTATATGTGAATTTCATTTTATTTGTATTATTGTTTTCCTCGTTGTTACTTAATATTGTAGTACAGTTATGTCTTAGGGATTCTATTGCTGTGAAGAGACACCATGACCATAACTCTGGAAACTTTTATAAAGAAAACATTGAATTGAGGTAGCTTACAGTTCAGTGGTTTTAGTCCGTTATCATAATCGTGGGACATGGCAGTATGCAGACAGTTATGTTGCTGAAGATGGAGCTGAGAGTCTCACATCTTGTAGGCTAGAGGAGGTAGTCTGAGATACTCGGTGATATCTTGAGCATATATGCCTGCCTTCACAGTGACACACTTCCTCCCACATGACTCTACCTACTCCAACAAGGCCACACCTCTTAATACTGCCACTTCTTTTGTGGGCCATTTTCTTTCAAACCACTATATATAGTGCAATTTTAAAACTGAAAACTGTATTTTAGACCATTACAGGACCAAACAGAAATGACTTTCCTTAATTTAATACTTTCAGATTCTAATAGTTATAATGCAAAAGGCAATGAATAACTGGTATAAGAATTTATGCACATAAAAGTCATTATCTTTCTTTTATGGGTAAGAAAATGTTTGATAGAAATTAGTTTTTCTTAAAAAATTATTAATATTATTGTCTTAGTGGTGTTTTTAATCCACAGGTAAATTATACTCTTTTTCTTACATTTCTGACTTAGTTTTTTAGTATCCTATAGGAATTCTAAATTATATAAAATATAATCACTTAAATTTATGAAAATAAAAGTTGTCATCTACTTTCAAAACTAAGATCTGACAAAATTAATATGTAGTTTTGTTAGAGAAAGAATAAAAAATTGTTTATGTAATACACTTAATAGTTCACTTGTGTTCACTTACTTTTTACATATTTAACTGAAAAAATAGCCATAGAACATTTAAGCAAATATGAAGAAATATTATTAAATCATTTTTAAACAAAGAAAATAAAATGATCTGTCTATGTTTCCCCCATTTTCAACACAAGATGACCACTTAACTATGAAACATAATTTTAGCATCCACTAAAATTTTGTAGTGTTAAAGTTTAAAAATCAGCCTGTCCTGAAAGAAGTGGCCAGTTTCACTGGTGTTTCTCTCAAGATTACTTCCAACTATTAAGCAAATATGTAATACAAATCATTGCTTAATACACACAGTACAAGGAATGAATTGTTTGGGGAACTGACCTCACAATGCTGAGGTTATCTGATGATCATCACACATAGGACCTCTTCCAGGGCCTTCGGGAAAAATTAATACAATGTCCAGCACAGAGCACATGACATTGTCCAAAAAGCAAAACAGAGTGTCCAGCACAAATCAGCACCAGGGTCCAGAGAAGAAAGGCACCTAATAAATATCCTTAGTATTTCTGCTATGGACATGTTTTTGTCTCCACAGCTTTAAAACTTCTGAATAAGGAATAAAGAAGATCCACACAACAGCAAGAAGAATTTTTTTTTTTTTTTTAATGTTTTGGGCATTCTTTTTTTTTTTTTTTTTTTTTTTTTGGTTTTTTGAGACAGGGTTTCTCTGTGGCTTTGGAGCCTGTCCTGGAACTAGCTCTTGTAGACCAGGCTGGTCTCGAACTCACAGAGATCCGCTTGCCTCTGCCTCCCGAGTGCTGGGATTAAAGGCGTGCGCCACCACCGCCCGGCCTTGGGCATTCTTTTACTCTTAAAATAGACATAGCTTTTTTCGATATTTGGCAAGAAAACTGAACTGGGTTATTTTCTTAAATATTTTGAGATTGCCTTTTGCTTTCCCGAGTACTTCATATAAACAGTGGACTTAGGGGTTGTTTTGATATTTTAAACAAACATTTATATCATTACTATGATTTGAAGAGACAACATTTATTGTAGTGCATTAGGCAAACCAATCAATCTTTCAAATATAACATTTAAAGGTAGGAACTGTCCCTTCATCATTTGCAATCATGTTTTCTTAAAATTTTCTCTAAACTGGTAATCAAAGGAAATATTTAAAAATTACATGCATGCTGTTTTTGAACCGCAAAAATTACCTAGAAATTTGATGTTTTGATGTATTTTTTGAATGAAATACTACGAAAAGCTGAAGACCAATCTTTGCTCTCAATATAAATTAAGATCAACTCTATGTAGATCCATTGATAATCTCCCAATACTTCATGTGAACTGTACATACATATTATGGATGAAGTAAAGAACACGCCTGCGCTTGAAGATGTTGGATTTCAGAAACAATAAACAGAAGCAGAGACCCACTTCTTTTGCATGGATTGAGAGAAAGGAAATAAAAGTTACTTTTCTCATATATCTTTTATTAAGTTGAATGGTAACTTGAATTCACTGGTGAAATCTTTCATTTTAGATTCTGAATACATCTAAAGAGCAATTTTGGTGTGAAATTCTAGTCTAGACACCAGAAATAAATGTAAGGCTACAATTCTATCGACATCACAGTGATAATTAGAGTAAACTATCAAGAAAGAAAATTTAATTCAAACAGTATAAATTATCACAAGAAAAAGAAAATTCAGGTGTCAGGCATAATGCTAGCTGATTTATACTCTCGTTCTGCAAAAAGGGTCCATGCTATGATTTGTTGATATAGTCTTAGTGCACAAACTTACTGACTATAATTTTACTATGCCTTCTGTGACCAAATAGAACCACTATCACTATGAAGGGAGAGCTTTCCACTTGCTTATTTTTTTACCTCCTCAAATCCCCAATGTAAGTGAATTTGACTACATTATCAAGATCAATGCTGGTCATGTATTTATTTACTCTTTCCAAGGAAAACTGAAGTGTGTGCACTTCAATAAAATTTCAGATTATCTCAAACCTCTCTGTTATGGTATTTTACCAATAAGTAATCTGGTAACAAAATTTTTGGAGTAAGAGAGTCAGGTTCACAAGTAAGCTTTGCTAACATGGCCTGAATCATGTTCCTGAACTTTTTTTTTCTGTCTTCTATATTAAGCTTCTTGATTCCAACCTTCTCTCTTTTGAACTCATTTCATCCTTCGAAAACCAAATGTAATGAAAAACTAGAGATGCATTTAACTGTGCTTTTCATTATAGACAGTAAAGTTATAAATATAAACCACAGGGAGCTTTTTATTTAGCTTGTTTTTAATGAACCAAATTGGGAATTTGAAGAATTCTATTCATCATCATGTGTTGCTCATATTTGTTGGTGTTCCCAATTCAACACATTAGTATTAGTGTAGAGTTATAGCAAATATGTATAGATTTTTTTACAATACAATTATATGTGGATATGTTGAATATAATTTTATTATAAATGTTTTTTTTATTTCTAACATTAAAGATGAGCTAGTAATCACTAGCTGTTCAATTTATGTTCTAACTATTTGTAAAATTTGGAATGTGTAGAAACAATCCCTTATTCTAAGAATACAGTATATTTGATATTGGGCTTGAAAGACTCCAGGGGATACGCATTGCCTGAGACTAGCTCTACTGCGCTGTCAACCTGTCTTCAACTCATGTTTACGGATTCATGAAGGTTTTCAATGACCAGTTCTTAGAAGAAAAGCCAGATGATTATACATAGTATACTGGTGCATGACAGCTTCTGTATCAACATGGCTGTAACTGTTGCTCATTGAAGCAGTTTTTTGATATAAAAAGAATTTGTGGAAGAGTTTGATAATTTCCAGTGATAACAGTTTTCCATTGTTATTGTTATAGCATATAATACTCCAAATTAGTCTTTGAGGGAAGTTCATTCCATAAAAAAACCCCTGTATACCTGTGGTTTCATTCCTACTTTTCCAATATAGAAAATACACCTACACTTCTCACCAGTCATGAGCATGGAACTCAATACACATATAACCCTCTTTTGCCACTCGTCTCCTTTAAGTTACACAGCCTGAGACAAAGGACTTGTGTATGATACATTATGTGAGAGTTAATTCCATGTACAATGAAGGCTGAAATAAGAAGCAGCAGCAATGAAGTCCACTGTGGTCAGGTGTGTTCCAGCAGTCCTTCCTAAAAGAATATATATTGCTGCTCAAAGTTACTTACCTAAGGACTGGCAAGGTGGTTTAAAAAGCAAAAATACTTGTTGCCAAACCTCATGGCATGAGTTCAATCCTGAAAACCCACATAGTATAAAGAGAGAACTGACTTCTACAAATTGTCTTTTGACCTTCATAAATATATTGCTGTGTATCCCTACATACACATATATCCAGTGAATTAGCCAGTCAGTATATCAGCCAGTGTAAAAATGACATATCTGATGTTGGAAAACCCATTTTTCTCTTTGAAGATTACTCAGGTAATGTTTAGTTGCACACATTTGGGCCTGTGATAGACATGTAGATATCCATGCCAACAAAAACCTGATGTGGAAACCACATGATGTGCTCCTGAAATTCTGATGTCACTCATGGAGCAATCCTTCCCTATGACGACCATTTTAAATGATCTTCATTATTGTTTAGTAGATTAGCTACCTAATTGCCAAAGATATAATTTCCCAAGATTTTACTTATGAAATTTTATATTGGTTATTAGCACTAGACATGACAAAAATAAGTGACACAAAAGATGATCTTTTGATTTTCACTTTAATTTCCATATCCTACCAGGTTGAAATAGACCTCCAGCCTCAGCTGCTCACCGTAGTTGGGGTTGATTATCTTATACTTTTGTTATATTAAAAATGAGAATAAAACCTGGGTCTAAATTTTCCTCCATCACTTCCAATCAATCAGTATTAGGTTGGAAGTATAGTAAATATATATAACATAAGTAGCCTCCTATAAACAAGGTAAGTCATCCAATTTTTCTGCTGTGGTTATCAGAATTTCAGTTGTAGTAACTGGAAATTCAGCCTCATAAATTATGTTTTGGTGAACATAGTGAATTTATCCTGAAGTAGTGTTCCAAATTCCTAAGATGTCATTCACACATTGATGCATTCTGAGTCGTTAATTGGTCTTTCTGTTAGTGGTTTATGCCAATAGTACTCTAACATAATAAGCTACACTCATGTTTGGCTGTGTGCTCAGTATCTCATGTTATTGCTGAAACAATCTTTTTGCCAAAGTCATCATTGCGTGGAAATGACATGTAAGTAAATCTCGCATTCTTTAAGCCCATGGAAGAGGATCTGGCAGCCATGTGATGGGCTGGAAAGATAACTTACATGCATGATTAGTCTATATTCTAGTGAAGATGAATCATCTTTCTTCCCAGGATGAGAAAAGACTCCTGTCATTATTTGCTTTCCAAGAAGCAAGTTGCTCAGCCATCAAGAATGCTGCATTATTAAAAGGTAGATTTCTTCTTATTTGATACATTCAGTATTCTCACAGAGGGATCATATAAAAATTAACTAAATAAAGACTATCAAAGTGCAAATGTCCACAATAGAGAGTTACAAAAGTCTTGGGCTAGCAACCTCAGTGATATCACAGTAAGCAATGAAAAAAGAAACTGGGCAATCTTCTATGTTCAAAGAGAAGAGTTAAAATAAGGGAAAATACACACTTATGGGTAATGTCAAATGGCTTAGCTTGCTGATGATAAATCAATAAGGAAAAATATTGGAAAATAAATAACAGAAGTATGGGGAGGATACATTAGGATGATATTTGAAAAGGGAATCTTCTAGAATTCATGAAGACCTTCATATCCAGTAAATATACCTTCATTGGAATAGTTAATCTTGATTGTTGAATTGACAAAACATAGAATCACCATATTAAAAAAGTTTCTGGGCATATCTGTATAGCAATATATACATGTATATATATACATGTATATATATATATATATATATATATATATATGGTTAATAATGTGACTAAATGCTAATTGTGAGTAGTTTCATTTCATGAACTGGAGTCCATGACTAGATGAATAGCAAAATGCCAGCTAAGTACCAGCATTTATTCGTCTTTTCTTCATGTCCAGGAGCACAGTGTGACCAACTTCTCTCTATTCTAGCTGCCATTTCCCCACTGTCATTATGGATTTCCTTGCACAATGTAAACCAAATAAACCAATTATTTAAATTGCTTATGTAGATAGCTATTTCATGACAATAATGAAGGAAGCGACTAATGCAATCATCTACTATAAGAACTGTCAATGGGAACCGTCCTATGCCATTGCCTAATCAGGACTAGTAAAATGAGTTCATAAGCACTGCAGCCATGGAAATAGGAAAACAGATTATATGTAAAACCAAATGAAGGATTTCCCAAATTGACAGTATGCCCATTGTAGCTAATAAAGGCAGTAACTGAGACCAACTCAAGCTTTGATTTTATTATTCCTTGATAATATAATTAGTCATCATCTTACACTGAGCACATGATAATGAAAAATATATGATGAAATCAATGAACAGACTTATCCTAAGTATAATCAATGCATAAAGAACACAACTTATAGAATTTGAAAGATCTCCGGTAGAGTCTTTTCAAGCGGGTCACCAAAAATCCCATATGATGCAGCCCCACTTTTTCGTTAAAAGAGACATGACGTTTAAAACAGAACCTTGTGATTTTTTTGGGGGGAGGTTCCGTTATCTAGTTTAGGTCACATCAGATGTTGTTGTCCTGAGAGTGGTCCATGCTACTGAAAGAGAAAGGTAAACACCAACTCAGCCACAATGACATCTGCCTGTAGAGAGCTAGTAAACCAATGCTACAGAGCTTGTGGGAGTGACCAGACTATATCTGATTTAAGGCCCACTTCCTGCTACAAAATCAGTCCTTACCACAGTGGCCAAAAACTAAAGACCAGGTAGGTCAGGGACCTAGAAGAAAACCAAATATTAGTGTCCCGAGAAAGGAATGGAGAGACCAGATGGATTCCTAACAATATCTGCTATATTAGACACTGATCATAGATTAGTGTCTTGCTCAGCCATCATTGAGAAGTCTCTTCCTATAAAGTTTTTTTGGTTTGCTTTAATTCATTTTATTATAATTCTTTATATGCCTATTTTCTAAGGAGAGACAGAAAGAGTGGAGATTTAAATGAGAGGGGAGGTGGAGAATATCTGGGGGTGAAACTGTAATAATACTACATTGTAGTATAAAAATGTATTTTCAAGGAAAGGAAAAAAAGAGGGGGTAAAAGGAGTTGACAGGAAATAGTGGCATACACCTTAAATCCCAGCACTCAGGACTCAGAGATAAGTAGATCTCTATGAATTCCAGGTCAGTCTGCTCTACAGAATGAGTTCCAAGACAGCCAGGGTTACAAAAAGAAACCATATCTAGGAAAATGCAAAAAATAAAAAAGAGGGAATTTATGCAAGCTTGAATATCACCATTCAAAAGGCAGGGAGATAATTATCAAGTCTCATTGTTCACCTAAAACAAAAACATTTGTTTCTGTGTCTTTCACTGATACAATTAGAAAAGAACAGCAGGAACAGTGAACAAAACTATGGTAAAGTCAGGGACTTTATCTCCCTGTGGTTTGGGCTACTTGACATTAGAGTTCCAAGTTCCTCAAGACCTGTGTTTCCCTGAGGAGAAAGAACAAATTCTAATAAACTTTAAACTTTGCTGTCAAGTCTGAGCAAGGCTGGTAAAGGAAGGCAACTCCTAGTTTGATTAAATGACCAAAGACTTTTTCAGGGGAAGTTTAATCGTGAGGCAGTCTTGAATTAAAGCAACCATAAGTCACTGTGAAGTCATGATATAGTGCTTGTAATATATTATATATTGTATATATTATTGTAATATATTATATATTATAACATATAAGGGTAATAGCTTATTCTATGGGGAAAGAAAAGTTGCTGATGTCATGCTATTTAAAGATCTGTTTGCTTTGTGTTTAATGAATTTGGGGATCCACACATGCTGGCATGCATTCTTATGTGTGGAAGGGTGAATATGATTGAATGGTTGTCTTATATTTACATTTCTTTTGCAGTCCTGTGTCCAAAATACATTTTCCACACAGTGGCCTAAACATTATTGGTAGAGAATACCATTTCCAGAGAGCAAATTTAACAAAAGACCTTATTTGTGGAAGACCAAGAGTGCTTTGAAATTCTTTTATCACATGTGGGCTTTATCAGAGCCCCATGACATCTTTGAATCACCCCTGTGAAAGTCTTCACAGATCTCCCCACTAGCTGATAGCTCAATGTGAGGCACTTTGGACTTCCTACCAGTTTAAGTTTCTCCAGTATCTCCAACTGTTCCACCTGAATCCAGTTAATGATGGCTTCATCTTTATCACAGGCAGAGGCCTCTGGGTTTAATTTTTGTGTTTCCATAACCCATATTAATGTAGGATCTAAATCCTAGTTTAATTTTCATTATCGTAATACTTCATGGTTCCGCTTTCTGAATTAAATTCAACTAAAATTTCTTCCAACCAAGTAACTTAATGGAATATGTAACCAGAAAAAAAATATGTGAAATGAAAATAAACTTACTAAAAAATGTAACAAATCAGACAAAGTACTTCATTGAGATTTTTATAAAGATGAAATGCAGATGTACAATGGTTCACAAAAAAATAAGCAAGTACAAATATCTCTAAATTAAAGCACTGTGTGAAAACTGTGGAAAAAGAAATTGAAAAAACTAACTAACACATAACTCTTCATACACAAGCAATTGATGTTCTGGAAAAGACAAAAGTGTCAAAAGCAATATTTGAAGATATGGTGACCAATAATAGTATCAAAAGGTCTGAGGCAGTGACAGTCTATAAGCAGCTAAGGAATAAACAAATATCACTATCCACAATCTCCACATCCATTCTAAACATACAGCACAGACCCTCAACACAGAAAAATTAACCCAAGATTGGAGCAAGGACAATGAATATTTCAGGAACTCATGAATTACAAAATAAACAAAATTTAGATCTATGCTATATGATATATCAGAGTTTGGATAAATGTAAAATTGAATTCAGATACACAAATTATAAATCTTAACTATCTTTGTAATTAAAATATTTGCAATGGGATATTTATTAAATAAGAAAGTGTAATAGGCTTATCAGGAAAGTATTTAATTGTTTCTTAAGATAGCACTAAAACGTTCCAGTAATGAATTCCATAAGAGAGGATGGCATCTCTTTAAAGAAGAGATTTGCAATACATACAACCCATTACAAGTATACCTTGAAGAATATGTTTAGTTTATAAAACTAATAGAATATATCAGACAAGTCAATCAAAGAACAAAATGAAAAATGATTTAGACTTTCTCAAATGAGCATGTGTACATAAGAGAAAGAGATGATTACAAGATACAAATTAAACTTCAATCATGTCACTGAAAAACCACCAGAATGGTTAATTATTTCTTTACTTGACTAAACCAATTAAGTGTTTAAGACAATATACAACAAAAAGCCCTCGTGAACTGCTGATTAAGAAGGAGTTAATATAACCAGTCTGGAAAAGTCATTTGGTATCAAACAATAAAGATAAGCATATCTAAGAAATCAGCAATCAGAACATGGATTGGAAGTCCTTGATTTTTCTCAGGTGACATACAGGCAGAAAAGCTAAATTCACAGATGTTAGCCAGTATGAAATATCCAAAGAAACTGGACAATAGCAACATGCAGACAAAACAGAAACCTGTAAATCTATTGATCAAAGTGGGCTACTTGCTGATGTCTAACTCCAAGGGATACAAAAATATGCGCAGAGAAAAGATGATAGGCTCTAAATATCTATTTGAGATAATAAAATTTAGCATGTAAAATCTATGGTAAGCTAACAGGAAATTGTGTTGCTTGAATTTATAATAGTTTTTAAAGAGAGGTGTGATTGAAAAAGAAAAGGGGTTTAAAACTGCAAAACTTCTCTGAAAAATATTTGCATAATATTTTAAGGACAGGATGTAAACTCAAAAGACTGTTTTAAAAATTAGGAAGAATGTTAGATTTTGTATAAGCACTTAACATTTTCCATCTTCTTCATATAAAAATTAGCATGTAAATAAGGTTGTATCTTTGTATTTTCAGCCAAAAAAGTCACTAAGTTTTGAAATTTGAAAGGTACTGAGTAACATAAATATTTTGATATGTGAAGAAGACACAAGTAGGCGAAGTAACCTGGAACACAGGATTGACATAACAGAATAGCAGAAACTGAATCGAGATAGGAGCATGCAATATTCTCAAAGCAAAGATTCTGATAAAGTATGGTGATGCATAACTCAAAAAAGTAACTAGTGTGGGGTTTTGTTACTCTTGTAGGCACTTTTGCTAACCATCATTCTCTTCCCTATTCCAAAGTTGACAGTCTTCCATTTTCAGAGACGAAAAATATGCAATCTTTATATATTATGCTTAAACAATAGAAACAATATATTTTTTCTGAGTTTTGAATAATACATATTCAGCACATTACATGTATAATTATTTAACACAAATCATTATGGCAATAATTCAATTGGTAAAGATTAAGCAAAAGAATATATTGTATATACACATTATAATTAGCAATACATTTTCTAACTATAACAGAAAAAACAGGGGTAAAGCCCCTGAATTTTGAGAAAATTACCTGATGTTATGCCTGAGGCTTTTCAAATGTGTATCTATTACTAGGCAGATAAGAGTCTGAGCAGTCTTCAGGCTCTACAAGGACCAAAGTAGCAGATGGAAGTTGTGAAGATGGGAATCCGAAGCACCTTGTTCAGGGGTTCCTGGAATGTGTCATGAATCCATACTTCACTGTGTGACAATGAGATAACTATAAACTCGAATATGTATGACACAATGTTATATGAATGTATTTCTATAGATTTTAAATTGCCTAGAGGGAAGAAAGGATATAAATAAGGTATAATAAGCCAATGAGAAACTGTGGCTATTGAATAATGGATATTGATAAGAGTCTAGATTCAAATTGAACTAATAACAACATAAATGACCCTCAATATGTGAAAATTGACTTTTATATACTCTTAGATGAAGGCAATTTATGGAACAAGCATGCTAAGGTGTCTAGTACAAAGTCTTGTAGAGGAGCTTATATTTGGAGATTTCATAGTAAGATGACTTAGTGAGTACAGAGTTTGCCTCATAAGATGAGTTCCTGAATTCAAACCCTGAGAACAGTTAAAAGGAGAATGCAGTTGTATGCATGCATAATGCTAGTGTTCCTTCAGTGAAATTGTGGCCCAGAATGAGGAGGTCACAGAAACAGAGAATTCACTGGTCTGGTTTGCACAGTGGCAAACATCTGAGACACATTCTTAAACAAGGTGAAAGGTAAGGCCAAACAGGGGGTCCTCTGACACATGCACTGTATCTTGTATGCATTTGTCTCCCCCTAGAAAGAGAGAGACAAAGAGACAGAGGAAGACAGAAGGAGACAGACAGACAAAGACAGAGGCACCCAGATAGGGAGAATTTAAATTTCACTACTAAGTGTTGGGTATAAAGATGAGCTCTAATATAATACTTTGGTCTAGATTACAGAGGTTTTATTCTTATGTATTGATAAAATCATCAAAGAGTGAGAAATATTGGAAGATTAACAAACAGGCAAAAAATTATGATAAAGATTGGAAAATACAGCTAAATAAGTGGTTAAAGGGAGACAAGTATATCTAAATTTTATTTTTTATGTAAGTACATCGAATTCTCTAGTGCTATCAGGAATACATGATGGGATTAGTATATTTGTCTTTATATTTTACCTGCCTTATTACCAACCACATTATTATGGACAGTGTCGATATCAGCATAGCAATCTAAATAAGTCTATTATCTAAATTAATAAGATGGGTTTATGGTCCTGAGGAATGACAATTATGCAGGCCTGTAAAAACTAAAAGTAAGAAATTATTGAATTACGAGGAAATTCTAATCTGTCTCTTAAGTCTAATTTCACAACCTTTATTTCTGCTTACATAACAGAAAAGATAACTGACACTTAATTAGCAACTAATTTCATTAAATTTTTTAGTATATCTGGAATACTTTTACCAAAGTAATTAAATTGAAATGAAGGGTAACGTTCTCATTGTAATTAAATATTCTCATAGACACTACAGCAACAGCTACAATCTACTATATTTAATTTCTCCAACTTCTAATTCATGCATTAAACCTAAATTGACAGAAAGGGTAAAATGTAGTCACATTGATGTGGAAGGGAGTATGAAGAGCACCCCTAAGAACCCCATGAACATATGTGAGGACAGTCAATGAAATGAGGTAACAAATTTGCATCAAGTAGAACAAAGGCCTAAGTTCAAAACCCAGGTGTCTCCAGCCATACTGACATTATGAAATGATATGGTCTTCCACAAAGGCCATGATAGAGAATCAAACATGCAAGTTTCCAGAAACACACACACACACACACACACACACACACACACACACACATTTTGTAGCTTGAGTAGGCTTATAATGTTGTTCCGTACCATGATTCTATTCTAGTCAATTTTCCCTGCATGTGACTATTGCTCCAGGATGCACACACATAGTAGAATTAATTGACTACTGGGATAAAGAAGGTATAAGAGGTAAATAATTCTATTTAATGACCAGCTTTTTGTTTTTCTGAAGGAATGTATTACTATGCAACCATTTTTGTCACTCTGCTTCTTCAGTCTTGCATATATGAACCTTCATCCCCGGTTTAGTTTCTATTTTTATTCAATACATAGAAATATAAAATTTTAATCCAAGCAAGTAATAGAACATTTTGATAAAGCATATATTGTGAAAGATCTAAATCAAGTTAACTTGTTTTTCACTACTTGAAAGTTAAATGTAAAGGTAAAGTTCTTCTGGATTTCTGAAATCTATGACACTGAGGTACATAAGTGTTGTCTAAGATGACAATCTTGTGCAACTACAGAACAAATCCCAATTGCTTACCTTGGGGAGTAAATTAAATAGATTTCTCAAAAAGAATTCTATAATTCAGGGTATGATGAAGCACACCTCCAGTCCCAGCCTACCTCAGGAAGACAAGAAGATTGTCATGGATTAGAAAGCAGCATGGGTTACAGCGTAACTAACTGCCAGACCAACCAAGCTGTTACTCTTAAAAAAAAACAGTAACCGAGACAAACCAAAAATGACCAAAAATATCCTTTGATATAAGTAAATATTCTAAACTAAAAATTAAAATTACTGTAAAAAATACATCCCCAAATAGTACATCGTCAAAAAGATAAAATACATAGAAAAAAACATGGGAAATGGTAATCCTGTTTGTCTGTATAACAGTGAAAGCTGGAAAGCATTATAGAAGCTCCTGAAAAACATCAGATGTAAAAATGCCTTATATCAAAGAAAAGAGCACTGTAAGCTTAGGTTTAACAGAAGCCTACATATGTTTCTGTAATAGAGGGATTGTACTTTTTTCCTCTTCATCTAGTAGGTTATTTTATTATTATTATTATTTATTATTATTATTATTATTATTATTATTATTATTAATCTAAAGAGTAGTTGCATTCATGGGGAAAAGAAAAACACAAAAATGTAGGTTGTCAAAAACAAGGAAAAGATCCAAAAATCTTTAACACTTTATACATAAAATTAAAATCTTAAGAAGTCATAGTATTATTTTCTGTGTGTATGCCTGTGTGCACATCTATATATGTGCATATTTGTGGAAGTCAGAGGACAACTGGTTGAAGCTGCCTTTCTCCTTCCATCTACTGTGTCTAGTAAACGGAACTCAGATCAGCAGACTTGACAACAACTGCCTTTACCCACTGAGCCCATCTACTCTGCCCTAAAATTCTTGATTTTAGGTAAGTTATAAAAATAGTAACCCAATTTTGTAATCTGCTGGCCTGCCCTGTCACCTAGTTACCCTGCCCTTTAAGAGATGATCCCTGCCCACTCCTAATCTCCTCTTTCCTGCTTCAGAGGCAAGTGTATCTCCCATCTGCTCGCTCTCTCTCTCTCTCTCTCTCTCTCTCTCTCTCTCTCTCTCTCTCTCTCTCTCTCTCTCTCTCTCTCTCTCTCTCTCTCTCCTTCTGCCAAAGAGACACAGTCTCTGCTTCTCCTTGCCCTCTCTCTTTCGTCTTTTTCTCTGTCCCTGCTTCTCTCTCTCCCCTTCTTTCCTCCCCCCATAACCCCTTACTTTTTTTTTTTTTTTTGGTTTTTCTAGACAGGGTTTCTCTGCGGCTTTGGAGCCTGTCCTGGATCTAGCTCTTGTAGACCAGGCTGGTCTCGAACTCACAGAGATCCGCCTGCCTCTGCCTCCCGAGTGCTGGGATTAAAGGTGTGCGCCACCACCGCCCGGCAACCCCTTACTTTTATACCGTTCCCAATACCAACTATATAAACTCTTATATCCAAGGTCTCTCTGCATGGCTTATCTGTTTGTCTCCAGCCCACTGTGGACTCAAGTCACCTGTGCCAAGAATGATACCAACCCATAGAAAAATAATTGACCACAAGCAATGTTTTCTTTAAGGTTGGATTATAAATGCAAAGTGGAAAGCTGAAATTCCAAAAAATTAAAACACAACAAAACATGAAACATAATTAAAGAGTTTCTAGAATTTAAAATTCTATGTGAGACTCAAAAGTTATGTTGTGTTATAAACACAACATAAACGATTAGACATTCAGTATTGATAAAATTCCAAAATCAATTAACTTAATTTTGAATTAAAAAATGTTAAAGATTTTATTTGATAGCTAATGCTTATATGAGTGCTTTAAGAAGGAAATATGCTTTGCATATACTGCATATTCTGTGAACTAGCATGTTGCAAGCAGTGTTGCGCCCTATTTCGATATTATGCTTCCAAAGACTTTGCAGTTTTCAAAATTAAAACATTGCAAGCAGTTAAGTCATTTAAAGGGTATATTACAACTACAACATGTAAAAATACTTCCAAAGAATAAAACTGGAGCAGAATGGAAATTGTGGTGGGATCATTAAGCCAGCTTGAGAAAATCCAGAATTTAATACCGAGAAAGACAAAACTGACTGAGATATGCTCCTTCACTTTTGAAAAGTATAATTGATTTAGAAGTAAAATCAATCACACACAACAGGCTAGCAGCTAACAGCATTGCTGAGTTGGCTGTTTTTCTAAGTCTACTTTATTAAAAAGAGAAGAAATAGCTGAACTTAGCACTTGGCATATTTGCATGGAAACTATAGTTCTAAAATTCTTAAAAACACTTTATTAAGATTAAGAATTGACTTCCTTAAAATTTGCATCAATTTGCATATTCAAACCTTTAAAAATCAATAGATAAAGGTTAAACACAGTACAGTCTATCTACAAATAGTTGCTTCCCTACCCCAGACTACTAAGGTTTAAATATAATAATTTTTGTTTTAATAAATTAAAGAATATATTTGACATAGGGAAATATTACTTAAAACCTGTATTCTGGTATGGCAGTGGTG
The DNA here is from genome assembly GCF_903992535.2 of Arvicola amphibius. NCBI lineage: Eukaryota > Metazoa > Chordata > Mammalia > Rodentia > Cricetidae > Arvicola > Arvicola amphibius. The sequence continues at coordinate 125,751,853 of NC_052053.1, forward strand.
GTGCATGCCTTTCATTTCAGCACTCGGGAGGCAGAGGCAGATAGATCCCTTTGTGTTTACACATCATTCCCATCTACAGAGACAGCTAGTCCTAGTACAGTCAGGGCTTCACAGAGAAACCCTATTTCAGGAAAACAACAACACCAAAACACACAAGCAAGCAACAACAATAAACAAACCTGTATTCCATACAGTTACAAATTACAAGACAATATAAGTTCAGTGTCTAAAACAATATCTTTCTGTACACATTTTTTTTTAAAAAAATAAACAAGGCAAACTGAAGAAAATATCTGAAAGAAATGGCAGTAAAAGTGAGCTCATTGGAGATAGGCATGTTTGCATGAAACTTTAATCCCCGCATTCTGGAGGCAGAAAGAGAGGAGATCGTTGTTTGAGGCTAGCTTGTTCCACAAAGCAAGTTCTAGGATGGCCTGGAATGTTACATAAAGAACCTGTGTCTTAAAAAACAAAACAAGCAAAAATGTGCTCATTGATTTTTAATAATCCCAGCACTTGGAGAAAGATTCAGGAGAACTGGAAATCTAAGGCTGGACTAGACTACATAGTTCATAGGTCAGCCTGAACTATTGAGTGATACTCTGTTTCAAAATGAACGTATGAATAAACAAAACATACAAGGACAAGTGCAATGGTTGTACAGTTTATTCAATAGCAGGTGAGACATAGAATATTATTAAAATACTATGTTTAAAGTCTCATGAGTTTAGTCAGTGTAACACATTGCAGTTAAACTACAAGGGATTTTCTACCAAACTGAAAATCAACAGTAAAAAAACAAACCAATAAAAACAACAACAAAGGATGCCATCTACTTAATAAATTAAGGCAAGTATTTGTTATAACTAGGTACAAATGTTAGTCTATGATATAAAGAGATTTTAAATATAATGAATTAAAATTTGCAGGAGCAATGGTGGTACCTGCCTTTAATGTCAGCACTTGGAAGATAGAGACAGGCCAGCATGGGCTACAAAGGACAGCCAAGGTTACAGAGAGAAACCATGTCTCAAAATACAAAACAAAACAAAATAACCAATAACAAATTACAGTTTAATTAATTAAATATCAGATACTTGAGTGAAAACAATATCTCTTGTTTCCTACTTGAGCCCTCATAAGCTAAGTAAAATTAGTGTGGCTATTCTCAACCATTTGGCTGCTTACAGCTGCAGTCTTCAAACACACTTACCCTTGTGACCCAAGAAACAACTCCAAGGAGGAATATTAATGACTAAAATGTAAAACCCAAATTGTGAACTTTGGTAAGAAAAAATATAATAATAATAAATTATAAAACTTTTTAACTATAAGTTAGTAAATATATAATAGAAAGCTCTCTGAAAAATGATTCCTAAACTTCTAATTTAGATGAATATTTAGTGATGCAAAATAAGCTTACAATGTATGGAAAGTGCAGAAAGGTGAAAATAAAGCCATCTAATTGGTAACAAACTTGGCAAAAACCAAAAAAAAATGAGAAAGCACATACTTCCCATGTATGCACACAAATAAACTAGAATAGGCTAGTAAAGCGGGGAGCAGAGATAGATTGAAACTTAGGTGGGCAGACACCAACTACTCCTAGATTTACCAGTATCTCTTTTGATGAATGTTACTTTTATTATTTAAAAATTTATATTGTACACAACATGTATTTTAATCACACAATCGATTACATTTACATTGTTCTTCAAAAAGTAATGGCTGATTTTGAACTTGACTGCTTCGTTCAGAGAGAAAGTAGCCCTTTGTCTATTTGGTCCTCTCATTCTTGGGTGTACAATTAAAAAATACAGAAGCCAACTGATTATGACCATTATGTAACAAAATGGCAATCATATCTCCTGAATAAGAATAAAGAGGTGCTGAGTTGGCTCTTTATGCAAATAGCTCTGCCTGTACAGAAGGGCACACCCTGCTTTGTCTGACTACTGATTCCAGGTGCTATCTATTTACTAGTTCTGTGTATCCAATTCTGTTGTGACGGCAGCTGAGTTGCTGTCTTCAGTTGCATCTTCTTTAAGTTAGAAAATTTTTCTTCAATGATTTTGCTGACAATATTTACTATGCACTTGACTGGGGTTTATTCTCCTTTCTCTCTTTCTGCTATCTGTATATCTGGTCTTTTAATAGCGTGTCAGGTTTTCTTGACTTTTTCTCCTAAAATTTTTAAAGATTAAAAAATTTTCTTTGATGAATATATTCATGCTTTTTATTTATTTTATTTTCAGTGCCTGAGATTTTGTCCTCTGTCTTTTGTATTCCATTGGTGAAGCTTGCCTCTGGGGATCCTGTTCAAATTCCTTTATTTTTAATTTTCAGATTTCCCTCCATTTTGATTCTATACATACTGTCAGATCTTGAACTGTTGTCTTCCTTCTCTTTCACTCGTTGCTTGTGTTGTCACAGATTTTATTAAAGGATTTATGCATTTCCTCTTTAATGACCTTGGTGTTGGCCATGTTGGAGGAGCTATTGTCAGTAATGCAACTTATGGAATACAATTCACTGGAGCACAAAGCTATGATGGGTCCACTCTGGAGAGTCAGGGCCCTGAGGGATTGTCCCCAGAATGCACCTTGCTTCTCCTGTGCTTTGTGTTACTTGCTGCTATTGTGTTTTTGCTGCACTTGGCATAATATAATTACTATGTGAACGAATCCCACTCTATCCAGTATACTGTGACTATTTCATGGGAAAAATCCCACTCATCACTGGGCAATTTACCTGCTGTTCATAGTAAAGATGATTTTTATAAAATAAATGATTTAATTGAATTTTCTAACTCAGACTAAAAGATACAGGTGGTAAAGATAGTTAATGAAGATGATAAGGAAAATGGTTGAGTCTTCACTGCCAATTGCTCCAATGAGAGATACAACAGACAGAAATAATATTAGAAGTCACCTCCTTTTTGTGCTAGATGTGAGACTTGCTAGGGTGAAAAATAAGAACAAGGAAGTTTATGAATTCTACCTGTGGAAAAACAGACTGAAGAAGAAAGAAAGCAATTATGTCCCTACACCCAAGGTTAGGCCTTAGTTCCTTGGTCATATAACTTACAGAATTAATTCACAGGTTTCAGTATGTACTTTGGCAAAAACAAAGCTGTGAAGGAAATTAAATGACCCTCCTGTGTGTAAAGAAAAACAGAAAAATAGTTGCTTAGCTACATCACCTGAGTAAAGCTTTGTAGAGTAAAAATACGATAGGAATCTGCTCCACTGAAACCACAAACAGCTGCCTACCAGTACAAACAGTTGATATATACTTGGTTTGTTTAAAACTTTGTTAATCAGTAATACAAAAATCATAGCTTTGGGGTAAAGATGTTACAGTGGAAAAATTAATACATAGGAAAATCTTTAATTACTTGTAGGCTTCTAAAAAAACCATGTAACTTGTGATCATAAGGAGTTTCTTCCTGCTCAGATATTTTAATTTTTTGGAAAATATGTAGCTTGTAGTTGTGAGGTAATTATATCTTATGTAGAAATGTTTGTCTTTGGTGCTATAAAAGGGATAAGAGGAAAATAAAGAGACAGAAGAAGAAAAAAGAGAAAAATAAAATGAAGAATTAAGTTTTGCTCCCTCAGATAAATCTCCTGTGTGTTGAGTAGTACCTAGTGCACATCTCCTCCCCAGTTTCTCTACCTGCTGAAGCTGAACTCTGGCAGGACCTCTAGCACACACATAAAACTTATTTTCAAGTCTCTTTCTTGTGCTTCAGCTACGTTGTAATATGAACAGCCTTCTGTGGTAAGCTTATTGGGCTCCAGTGAATGCATATTATCCTGATGGTCATTTAATTTGCTTTTACTAAGCATCTAAGCATCTGGGTTAGGGAAGATTTTAGATCAAGGTGCTGAAAACAAATCTTATTTTTGTTGGTTGGGTACTTTGTTTTTGGTTTCCAATGTCTTCTCTTCACTTCTAGCAACCTTACGTTTATTAACTTAATATGCAACCAAATGAAGTATATATTGCTTTTATCATGGAACAGAAAAAATGGGCCCTGGGAACATTTCATAATTTGGTCAGCAAGGGAAAGCTGAGGTTCACACCAGGCTGTTTGTATCATAAATACTGCTCTGTGCTACATTACACAATGCTTTCTTCTTAATACAAAAAAAAATTGTTTACTAGAGCAATAAAAACCATGTTGTTATGCACAAGGGAAAGGTCTTTACACTGTGTTGAGAAACACTTTTATTCAATTGCTTATATCCCATTTCACCTTCGTGAGATGTTAGTGACTTATTTAAAAGTACACAACAATGCAGTATGCTTGACCTTTGTGTATTCATTTTTCAGACTTCAGATATACTGGTACTTGAAGTATATTTTACAAGAAATAAAAGAAAGGAAGCAAATGGATATAGTATTCCCTCTATATATACCACCTTATTATGTTATTTTAGTCATTCAAAGCACAATATGAATGTGTTTGCTTAAGGTAGTTAAATACCCCATCTACTTCTCCTCCCATTTAGACTACAAATTTGTAGAAAATTCACCAGGAGTGAGTATCATCTCCTCATTCTTCATATAAAGAAACCAAGACATTGATGGATTAATTAAACAGATGATAACTACTGGCTGACAAATATTAGTTGTCTCCAGGGCAAGGGATGTACCATAAAGCTATAAAAATCATTGTGTTCCCTTAGGTGAAGTTAAAAGAGAAAATTAAACAAATCCATTATCGTTGCTCCCCTAAGATGTCAATTACCAGAGTGGGAATGGGATGGTGGCTGTGAGTGTCTTTCTTACTTCTTCTACTTACCGTCTTTTTAAATGGCTCAACAAACTCTCACTAATGAGCACACCTTCCCCTACAGTACTGCATTCCCTACCGAGTGTGTTAGCCTACACAAAGTAATGAGGTTCATTCATACCGAGGCCTTCATTTTCAGGTGAGAAGAGCCTACTAACATAGAAGCTTATTTGATTTTTAAATTGCTGTACTTGCTTTTGTTCTTCTTTGTATTTTTCACATTTCTGCTATCTCTACATGTTTGTGAATAGAAGCAATATTTGAAAGATAAGGATTTTTTTTTCCTGAAGAAAATGTACCATTTTGGAATGTTTTCCTTTGTCTATGGAATATATACCTTAGCCAACATGCTTTCTCTTGAACTTATTGTAAATAATAGTGAGAGAAATGGTGAATGACTTGCTTTAGAGCTTTGGTGACGATGTCAAAGACTTACTCTAGGACATTCAACATGGACTTGGAATTAATTTTTCTAGCATTAATAACTACAAATGACTTCAAAATGATGATTATTGTATATATTTCTGCTAAAACATCTTCCTGATCCACCCACCGGACACCACATTATCCTGGTCATTCTTAGTTTTCCACAGCCATCTCTCTCAAGGTCAAGGAAAAAGATGCAATAATGAGAAAAAAGAACAAACATCAGCTAATGGCAAGAGCAGTTCATAAAAGGCTGTAATGGCAATTCCACCCAGACAGGGAAGGAATGCAACATTTTCACTGAGCACTACCTGACAGATTCAATAATCAAGGGAAAGCCTTAATTGATGACACTTCATTAGCATAATGAGTCAAAGCTGGGAAAAGAGAGTCCCTTATTAATTAATCAAGCAAAGCACGAACTGTTTCAGTCTCCTACATTCTGCCATCTTCCATTAATCAAGAAAATGTGTATTAAACTCATTTGAAATCTCGGCATGTGGATTATCATCCCAAGGAAAAGCAATGGCAAAAGGGTCTGCCCAGCTGCACACATCTGCTTTGAGTTCCTATACGCATCAAAATCAGATTTACAAGGCTAAAATCTTACACACAGGGCATAGAAATAGCTCTTATCCAAGATGTGTAAATCACCACCTCATTAGGAAAGCAAACAAAACCCCATCAACCTCACTAGGTAAAAAAGAGAGAAACAAAAGAAATTAACTTCATCTGTTGTTCCTTTGCCCAATGCCCAAACCTCTGTTGTCTGAAATATATGCTGTAACATATAGACATGTAAAAAATACCCACTGCAACCTAATAATAACCTTTACATATTCTCATCTACCCACCTCCTTGCTTCAATTTCTGTGCTTCATTGGGTCATGAGAGATTATTTTAGGTTCTGTGGGGGTGCCGAGTTCAGATACAAAAAATGGCATGCTCCTTAAGGCCCCAACTAACTATGAGTACAGGTGTGGAGAATTACTGCTAATGAGGTTAACCAGCCCAGATCAAAATGTGGCATCCCTACAGCAGAATGGGCTCAAAGAGGCAAAACCCAAGACTCAATTATTGTTAGGTCAATCCCCTGTGTTGTTTCATGTTATCCTTAGGTGAGAGGTGGCTGTCAACCCATTAATAAGCTAAAGAGGGTTAGAATGGAATCTGGGAAAGGAAATGCTTTAAGGAAATCCACATATTTGAAGCTGGAATCTAATTGTGACACCCATTGCGATCTCTCTTCTTAGATCTTTAGATGAGTGTGACCTTTAGTTTTCTCTTAAACCATAAGGAGTTAGAAGCAGAGGAAATCTTCATTTGATTATAGGTCTTGTAGTCTACGATCAGATAGCATTTGAATATGTCACCAAATCAGATGTTGGTCTGACACTCATTGGATTGTTTCCAGAAACATTGTGTGATGTAGAAATACTACTTTAACCAAACTCCTCACCTCTTTTATATCTGCCTCCACCAATGACTCCATATCCATGCAGTGTACAGATCCCACATGGAACGCAGTTTCAATAAAACTCTGTCTTCTCTTGCTGTATATCATTGTGAGGCTGCCTACATTGCTATGTCCACTGTGAGGAATCCAAGTTTTGGAAAATCATCATTTGAAAAGATTAAATGTGACCACTTCTTGAACTGCTTGATACCCAAACTACAAGACCTAATTGTGCAGCCATAAAAGCCTAAGTTATAAAACCAAATTGGGTAATCCGTCAGTCTCATTGATCTACATCATATTTATATAGACCTGTTTCCTGATAAGATAGGTTTGAAGGATTATTCAAATGTAGTGCTTCTGGCATTGCTGGAAAAAAATTTTAAAAGAATAAACATGATACAGTGCTGTCCAATGCTTATTGATCAGCATTATTTTTAAATGCTACATGATTAAGACAAATTTGTCACAAGAGTGATTGGTCTAAATATTTAAGTGGTTCATTAAGTGAAGTAACAAAATAAATTCTCACCTGAAGGACTTCTGGCATTTCAGAAATCCAGTTAAGTGAGATACCACTCACCATAAAGAGGTAACTGAGATATCATCTACCAAATTGGCCCTAAATGCTGAACAGTAACTTTGAACTTAAACAAGAAATAGGCAAGCCTCCTTGCAGGACTATAGACTCTATCAATTTTAAAGAGCACACGTTGTGTTGGGGATCATTTTATAATAATAAATCACATTTCCCACCTGAAGATAGCTGGAGCCATCATCTATAATGTAAGACAATAGCTAGGAACTATGTTCTAATAAAAATGTTATTGATTTTTCAAGCCTACACATATTCCCTATTGCCATAAAGTTGGCTTAATGTATGTGATAGAATCTGCTCTATGCATACAAAATTAAACCCTTAACACACACTGAAAATTGCCTGCGATGTTCAGGGTTTTGAGTTTTGAATTCTATTAGCTTTGCTCATTGAGTATCAGACCTTTTCTCTATGTGTTTAGCTTCTTCTGTGAAATACACCTTTGACATTTGTGTTGATAAAGCAGGTAAACTTTAAAACTGATTTAAACATGGGTACCCAGATAATATGTTGACCCAAAAATTTAGACAACTAAATGAGAATAAAAGTGAAGTTTGAGGCTTTTCAGACAGATTTTCATATCTCTATCATATCTGTAATCTATCTATCTATCTATCTATCTATCTATCTATCTATCTATCTATCTATCTATCTATCCATCTATCAGCTATCTATCTATCTATCTATGATCTATCTATCTATGATCTATCTATCTATCTATCCATCTATCATCTATCTATCTATCTATCCATCTATCATCTATCTATCTATCTATCTATCATCTATCTATCTATCTATGATCTATCTATCTATCTATCTATCATCTATCTATCATCTATCATCTATCTATCTATCTATCTATCTATCTATCTATCTATCTATCTATCATCTATCTATCTATCTATCATCTATCTATCTATCTATCATCTATCTATCATCTATCATCTATCTATCTATCATCTATCTATCTATCTATCTATCTATCTATCTATCTATCTATCTATCATCTATCTATCTATCATCTATCATCTATAAATCCATCCATCCATCTAATACCTGTCTTTCTTGCTCTGTGTATCTTTATCTCTCTCTCTCTCTTCTATTTTATTTATAGTATTAGAAATAGAATCCAGGGCCTTTTGCATTCTTGGAAGTCACTCGATACCACATATACATCTCAGCATGTTTTCATAAACATTGAAAAATATTCCATATTTAAAATACATTATTATTACAGTAAATGATACACGGGTTTACTTTGCTGGAAAATGATTCTCACCTACTTACAGTAACTGAGCCACTACAAATAAATATGGTTCATGTAATAGAAATTTAAACATTTCCAAAGCCTAAAGTTACTAAAACACAGGCTACTTTTCTAAAAAGTGAAATGTTTAATAATTTTTTTAAAAAGTTATCTTTGAAATAGTTTTATACTATTGAAAAAGACAATTATATTCACATGCGTTCTTAGTTCTGGCCATCACACAAAGCATTACCCTTTTTTGTCAATTCAGCATATTATTTTGTGTGATCTTGAACAAAGCTATACATTAATTTTATAAATCATTAGATATATAAATTTATGATTTTAATAAAATATGTGAATTTATCTAAATATTATTAGAGACAAACAAATAGAAATTTACATATTAGTGAAAGTCTACTATTGGATAAATTACAATATATTTAGCTTTGTTATTGTAGATCCTCAACCTAACATAAAAACTATCAAAAGTGTTCCAAGCTTCTTTGTCAATAGACATAACTGGAAAAATAGATTTGTAGATTTTAACTCAGCAAATTCAGTATTAAATACAAAATAAAATTCTACATGATGCCTTAATCATTTAAAAGTCCCCCATCTATCCTATCATATAACACATTCTCCAGTCATGAGGCTTGAGGAAAGAACTGGTACTGCCAATTATTATTACCAGCTTACACTAGTTTCTCAAGTTCTCCTGGTGCATTTTATTAAACAACATATTCACGGTCAGAAAAACCTCAAGGCTATAAAGAGGGAATAATGGTCATGTGATAAGATGAGCAGATAATCAGAGCAGAAAATGAATCTCTATGCCCTAACTGCTGGATTTCTGCTGTCTGCTTACTCCTCTTCATTGCGTTTCTGAGATGAGCACATGTGCCTAGTGATTCCTGATTAAAAATGTAAGAGCGGTCCATGCTATTTTAACACAATTACTGAGAAGATGAAAACTAATAGAATCTACACCTTGAGAGTGTTTATCTTTTAAAATAAATATACGATCAATATTTTTAGTAATTGCCAAAGAAATATAATATTAAATACAACTCATTTAATAAATACTTTATAAAGAAAGTGATTAACAGTCTCACTAAAGTAGAATCCTCTATGGCTAGAACTACAAATATGTATTCAACTACAGGAAAACTTATAACTTCTCTTCCTTGGGTCATATGATAATTTTAAGAGATTCTTATAATTTATTTTTCAAAGTAAGAAAACTTTCAAGATATTTACATTCTAAAATTCACTCATTTCTGGATATTTCTATCTTAAATAGGAGCCAACATTGAAAATTCAACATTGTTCTATAGAAAACAGATGTTTCTCTATCTACTCTGAATATTTTGGTGAGCAATAAAAATTGATTTCCAAAGTCTATGAAGAACTGTGGAATCAATAATGCTATAAAACCAATTACAGAAATTAGTATTTCTGCTTCATTTAAGAGAAAATGTGAAAACCCTAGAAGACTTCAAAAAATAGCACTAGAACATCAGTTGTATGGAGATGACAGCATCACTTCCAAGGAAATGTTTCTACTGCAGTTGATGTGCCTTTAGTAATACTGATGATCTCAAGTCAATCCATTTCTTGTGGTTTTCCATGGGGATAATTCAGAATCCTATTCTCACATTATGGTTTAATAACAGTACAAATGAGTGTTATTGTGCAAATAACTGTAGAAAACCATGTGTTCCTTATAATTTGCTATCTTTATTTACAGAGTTTAATCACATCTTTTTGTGGAAAGGCATCTAGGATGTTTGATTGTGTTCATTTTTAGAATTTAAATTTAGAGTTTATTTGAGATATAATACAAATAATATTGAACTCAAACCCCCAAAATTTGATGTACGCACATGAAAAACAGGACACAATTTAAGACAAAACATTACAGGATGTTGAAAATATTCATTCATAAAGAGCAGTCAGAGAAGAGCAGGTACACATATTTAAAAATATTCTTACTTTACTAATGTTAGCACACAGTGGCTCCTTTCTAGTGGTGCCTTTCTGCAGTTCTGTATCTGTAACCATTGCTAAGACATCAGTACAAAACTGACACAAATGGAGGTTCAAAACTTTCAGAAAGATATGACTCAGGTCATTTAAATTTGTAAATTCTACCACTCTGTTGTAGTCATAATTTATAAAATTTCATCATCATTGTCTTGTGTATCTGTGTAAAATCTCAGCTAATTTAAAAATAGTCGACTAATAATATATTTTAGGTTTCCCTATTTCCATTAATCCAAAGCATATAAAGAAATGAATTTTAGGTTTCCTTGTATGTTTCAGATTAATGAAAATGATGGAAATTTATCAATTCTAGAGTGCAATCCAGTAGACTGTAAATAAGTTTTAATACTTTGTGTCTTTTCTATTTTTCGACCATTTCATATGTTTATATTCCCATATTACACTGTCTCTTCTCCTCCTTCTTTGGCTGAAAACTATCTTAATCCCAGAAAGTCTGCTTCCTACATTCATGTATTTTTTTTGTATGATTCAATGAGCTTAATACTTACGTGATTGCTTGCATAAGCATGAGTGGAAGTTATTTTCTGGAGCATTAGCCACTTGCCATTGGCTATGACACTAAAGAAAGGGACACCCTTTTCTCTCAGTCACCATTAACTCTTACTAGTCCCTCCTAAGGACTGAAGCATCATGATTCCCTCTTTATCCAAGGTTCAATGTTGACAAATCCAAGCTTGTGCATTTCTTCCGTTTATCATCACAGCTTCAGTGGGTTCATTAATTCATTGGCTAGGTACATGTGTAGAGACCCTGTCCCAAAATAGACATTAAAATCGGCCTGGGCTACAGCTCAGTGACAAGGGTTTGAGTGATTGCTAGCATGCAAAGGAATCTATATTAAATTCCCAGTACATAAAAAAAGAAAAGAAGAAAAAGAAAATAATGAAAAGAAAATCTAATAGCTTGATAACAGAATAGAGTAAGGATATTATTTGAAATATCTACTGTATAGGAAGATATTTAAACATGAATGTGCTAGTAAGCAAATACTGGAATGTAAAAAGTAATATATCTTTTATTAACATATATACTGTCATCTAAAATTGCTTACTATAAATTGGGGAGAGTTAATAGGCTCACAGATATGAAACATTAATCCCAATGTATGTGTTCATTTTATAGTATTATAATTTCTCTATATTCTTCACAATAACTATAATAGCACATAACAAGACAACGGGAATATAAAAGGAGAAAATCCCAAGATTCAATAATCAAAAACACAGAAATAATTTTCATGTATAAAGCCCAGTTCTAACTTAAAGATTAAGAAAAGTTCTGCTTCAGACAGGAGTGTAAACATCGACTACAAAGACCACTAGACTATTTGTGGAAGCCCAAGAACACTCAGGTGCAGATGCTGTGTGCTTTTTACCGGAGAAGACCATTTATACATGGGTCTAAGCAAACAGAAACACTTTTCCACCTGGACAGTGACTACACTGCACCTTCAGGATCCCAGTTTAGCTCCACACCTTTCTCAACACGAGCTTTTGAGTACAGAAACCACATCTTTTGCTGACATACTTTCATTAACAGTAACAGCAGGAAGTGGAACCACAGATGCCTAAAATCAAGATTAGTACATTGGCAGGCTTTCCCATAACTGTGGTCTTTGATAGATTAGGTTTTTGCTTTAGTTTTAGCAGGTGGTACTGTCTACATGCTGACTTTTATGGCCAGAGTGGTACTTCCATCATGGAGTTGTGTTAAGGTCTCAGGTCTACTAAAGTCTGGGTCTCTGACAGAGAAAACTGCAAAGGCTTCTGCATATCTGGCCGAGAAGGGCAGAAAGCAGTATTGATGTGAAACAAGTTCAAGTCCAGGGAGCAGGCAAAGAATTGACTGTCAGGAGAAAAACAATAGAGGAGCAAAGGAAAGATTAAATTGAGGATAGTACAAAAGAAAAATATGCTTTATTGAGGCAGTCTGACATCTCTCATCAAGAAGAGAGGAAGAAACCACCTAACAGAGACTCTAATGGGTACTTCTGAGCTGAGCATTTCATAAGACTGGGGTTCTCCCATTTTTTATACTCTAATCCAGATCTTTGTCACTAAGCACTCCCTTTCCTCCCTTTTCTATGAGAACAGTAGTGGCCTCCTAGAAAGCCTGGCATTCTTTTCTCTGTCTCCTTCCATGCTTCTGACTGTCACTCAAATACATCCACCCAAATTACAAACTTAATGTTCCTCCTTTGATTTCCACTGCTCCTGTCAGTGACATCTCTTGACTTGCCTGAAGATGTGCTGCAACTTGCCAGCGTCCCTTTCTGTCGTTTGCAAATAAAAATCTATTGATGCTTTCCATCAAATCCCCATCTTATGTATTCACACGTCTCTTAGTTCAGGCTGTCTTTTCCACGCAGAGAAATCAGGAGGAGATGAGTAATTGCAGGGATCGGGATTTTAGAAGCTCTAACCCAGGGCTTACCTGACACATTTAATTGGAAGAGGGATACTTCATCCAAAGTAACAGAGAGAAATTCAGACAACGACGGTGTTACAGACGCAAGGGAATTGACAGGGAAGGTGAAAGGGTACATGTCTGACAATAGATGGCTTCTAAATTAAGTACAAAGTATGGCCATCACTAAAAGGTGATGTAGAGACAGGGGCAGAAACAGAAAGTCAGGAGAATATGTTGGGACTTGAAGCTTGCCTCATACTTTACAATATGCACTTTAGGTTTAAATTTTGTAAAGGTAGAAAATAAAGCTTGTCTAAATTTAGCTGTTATTCAAAGTAGATAAACATTGTCTTGAATTCCACTTTGATACCCTCCCTCAGGTGCTTGCACGAACATGTAAATACAATGGACATATAGAACTCTAAAAATCTTGATATTCTTAATTTATGATAGTGATATATATTTACCCAACTCCAGGCTTGTAACAAAGGAAGTCACAATTAACATAAGAAAATTTTATATCAAGGTACTTCCCAGATATCTCTAGTAATAAGCATCCACAATTACTTTATTTCTAGTTCCTCAGACAACATTCACTACCCAATATAATTTCCAATTAATGCTTCATGAGTTTGTTTGTCCTTACCATAAGAGGTGTGTGTGTGTGTGTGTGTGTGTGTGTGTGTGTGTGTGTGTATACCAAGTTTCCATGCTTCCTGAGTCCCTACAAAGGAAGCTTTAGCTTCCTAGCTTTAGCACATGAAGCCTTACCTGCACTGCAAGCTTATTCGTATATCCCATTTTAGTTCCTAATTGCCTACATTCATAAGTTAACAGCAACTTAACTTGTTATGTTTAAAAAACTGGTTAACTCTTAAGGCTGGATGTTATAATCTGGTAGGAGGAATGAGTCCCAAAAGCAGGCAGCAGGTGATAGACAACCCCTGCTCTCACTGTTAGGAGTCTCACTTGAAGACCAAGTTACACAACTGTAACCTGTATGCAGATGGACTAGGTCGGTCCTGTGCAGGCACCATGGTAATCAGTTTAGTCTCTATGAGCCCTTATAAGCCCAGATGAGCTGGTTATGTGCGTTTTCGTGTCATGAATATGACACCACTGGTTTCTCCACTTCTTTCTCCACCTCTTCCATAGAATTCCCAAGCTCTGTCTCATGTCTGGGTGTTTCCATCAGATGCTTGGTGAAGCCTCTCTGAAAACAGTTAAGCGAGGCACCACAAACTTAATAGAAAAGAAGGTGCCTAGCATCACTGCAGCTGGCTGATATCCATAGGATACCTGCCAGTATCTGAACCAAAACAGTGGAGGAAGAGTGGATAGAGGGGTAGGGAGATGGAAATAGGTGAGGGAGGAAAAACTTTAGTTGGAATGTAAAAACAAATAATAAAGCTGGGAAAGTTTGGTGCAAGGTTTTGTTCTCAGCACTTGGCAGAGAGAGGCAGCTGGATCTCTATGAGTTCAAGGCCAGCCTTGTCTACAGAGTAATTCCAGGACAAGCTACAATGTAACACTAAGAAACCCTGTCTCAGAAAAAAAAAACAGAAAGAAAGAGAGAAAGAGAGAGAGAGAGAGAGAGAGAGAGAGAGAGAGAGAGAGAGAGAGAGAGAGAGAGAGAGAGAGAGAGAGAGAGAGAACCATACATACACTGTGGTAAATTAGAATTCAGTACTGGAAAAATAAAGTTGTCATCTTACATAAAACTTTATGTAAGATACAGACTAGTCCTCAAGAGAACATGGTTTGATACTAAACCAATAATGCATCTGCCAACCCATTAAATCATCTCATGTCTGAAAACATGTAGTGCTTGGACAGAGTGGCATCTCTGTCTTAGCTACTGATATCCCCCTGGATACGGGCAGCAGTGTCTGCAGACATTTTTTTTTTTGTCCATAACAAGGTCTGATTGGTACTGGTATCTTAAGTATAAACCAGGGATGCTGGGAAATGGCTTCCAATGTATAGTAGATTCCCTTTCAATAAAGAAATATCAGGCATAAAACACCAGTATCACCAAGCAACTCTGTCCCAACTAAGTGGCCAGAACAGTAATAAAACAACTGAAGAGCGAAAGGGGGAATTGCTTTTTTTGTGTCCTCAAGATTGTTCTGCTTTGGCTTATAATTCTTTTTACATGGCTTATTATAAAGCTCAAAGAAACACAATTGAATTCAGTTGACTCGCCAGACTTTGTTTATCTTTTCTTATCTGAAGACTGACTCATATTCTTAGTCATACTGGTTTGGTCTCTCTTGGCATTCAAATCTAATCTCTACATACAAAAAGTTTTCCATTATTATTTACCTTTCCTTCCAATACAAGCTGATGTTCAACTATTTTTATCAGACCTCATACTTTTCCCCAATTATTATACTTGCGAGCAAACACATTTGATATGGATGCACAATTGCAGTGTGGTATTGCCGTAGCCCCAAGATGCTGCACTTTAATTGCAGGGATATATGCCATTGTACAGTGGGGATATTTCTCCAAATACTGTTGGGACAGCATATCAATAATTCATGAGAACTACTGCAGATAGATATTTAAATACCCAGATAATTTGATCCTATTCAAAACTAGGAGTTGGAGATCATTTGCTAGCTTGTCAGATAGCAAAACTATCCTGCCACTATGCCCTACTATCCCTGGAGGACAGACGTACACTGCCACTTTACAGCCACTTTCTGGAAACACAAAGGGAAATGAATTTATTTAATAAAGTTAGTGCTAGATACTCACAGAATTTGGGTGACTTCAAACTGTCTGCACAATAATAATCACATGGAATTAGTTATTGCAATAAAACCTCTTCTCACCGGAGATATTGCTATTTCCTCCTGAATCATAGGTCTCTATCACACCCATGCTTTAGATTCAAGACATGTCTTGATAATCCTCTTTGTACCAGCCTCTGTACCAGCTCAGAACAGAAACAAAAATAAGGAGAGAGTTTGAAGCATATTATTTCTTTTAGTATAAAAAGAATTGAAAATGCAAAGCGCTAAAAATATAAGGATTTAGAACCCCCCAATAAGCACAAAATCTTTTCTAAACACACTATTTCAAATTCTGGAGGTAAGTAATAATGCATAATAAATTAGCCTGTAACATGTGGAGAAGCTTTAGAAAACAGGTTTATTTTTTTACAATATGCCACTGAAAATACTTCTTGCTGATGAACTGTCCTCATTTTTTACTGTGCAGTGTTAGATTATTTATTGAGCTTTCAAGAAGGACCAACTCTCATCATATATTTTCTGCATATTTTATTGTGAATGATAAAATTTGTTTATGTGAGTAGAGTCAAAAATCATGCAGTTTTCATGATGAACTAGATTTGGGGTGGAAGCATGGCTCTCTCCTTCTTAAAAAAAATCACTGAATTTGATTGCTTATTTAAATTATGTCTCTGTTCAGCTCTAAATTTGCATTATCATCTTTTAACTAAAGCCACTGCATTGTTTAGCACATGTGCATGATGTAAGAAGTGCTGTAAAAGAACACAGTCTGTGAATACATTTCCCAAATCTCTACATGGCAAGCATATAAGGTAATTTTTCAAAAAGTATGGGGTACCTGAGAAATAATTCTATCTGAGAAATCCTTTAACTCTGAATTGTGGCAAATAAAATAAACTGATTTTTGTTATTATTTATTTATTTGTTTATTTTTTTTCTTGTTATTTTTCAGAAAATTCCTTATACCAGACATCTTGACTCTTTTGTGTTGAGTGTGTTTTTTTTTTACCTTTTCTTCACATATTTCTTTCCATTCTTAAGGCAAATGACTATGGTAATATAGAATTGCAATGGGAAGATCTAAACCTAATGTGAGTAATGACAGGAATAAAATAAAAAGAAATATGCACACAAGTGTTATATAATGGATTTTCCTGTCACAACAATAATACTGTGGATGGCAAATAATATCACTCCAATTGAAAGGTTAGCAAGAACTCGCTATCATGCTATATCGGGCCTCCAGATGTTGTAGACCTCCCAGACCTTAAGAAAACTGACACCACAGTGTAAGGAAGAATTTTAGCCCTGAAACTCAGCATGTAGGACACAACACTTGCCAAAAGAGAAAAAAGACCTAATCCACCTAAGTCCATTGTTTTAGAACAGCAGTTCAATGTACCAACCTTGTTTTTACTTCTGTAATTCTGCTTCTAACTATTCTTGCTAACTAAAGTGTATCGACCCAGGATGCAGTTTTGTGTTTAAAAGCTTACCATCAGAATGGCCCATGACTGCACTTAGGTCCCTAACACCTAGGGTAGACACCACTTGACTAATAAAGACTTTCTATTGTCTCAAACCTATGTGTAGGAAGAGAGAGCTGCTTGTTGATTCCAGGCTGTTTAGTCCCCAAATAATCACACAGAAACTGTATTAATTAAATCGCTGCTTGGCCCTTAGATCTAGTTTCTTATTGGCTAACTCTTACATCTTAATTTAACCCATTTCCATTAATCTGTGTAGGACCACATGGCTGTGGTTTACCAGCTAAAGTTCCAGCGTCTGTCTCTGGTGGGGCTACATGGCGTCTCTCTGACTCTACCTCCTTTCTCCCAGCATTCAGGTTAGTTTTCCCTGCCTCCCTCTATTCTTTTGCCCTATCATGCCAAGCCAGTTTCCTTTATTAATTAACCAATCATATTCACAGCATACAAAGGGAAATCCCATATCACCTTCCCTTTTCTGTTTGAATAAAAAAAGGTTTTAACTTTAACACTAAAATTACATATAACAAAAAAGATACCAAGCAAGAACTACAGTTACAATATTTATATCTACTTTATATTTTATCATAACTAAGGAAAGCTATAATTATAATTATCTATCTATTCTTCAACTCCATCAAGAACTCCAGAAGGAAATACTATTACCTAAGTAAACAAGAAGTGCACTGTAAGCAACTTCCAAAACTCTAGAAATTACAGAGACATCTTGTTGCCTGGACAGTCACCCAATATTCTTTGTACCATTGGGACATCCATCTTCAGCCTATAGGCCCATGGAATCCAGCAGGTCTGCTAGATACTCATCCATGAAGCAGGAAATTTCCAAGACAGGTCTGTCTATATTAGCAGTTTGTCAGTCACTTTCTTCAGTGTCCTGCAGCTATAGGCTATGTTAAAGTTAAAGCCTTCCTTTTTGTTTAAACAGAAAAGGGAAAATGGTATGAAAGATCCTTCTGTCTGTGTGTTGCTTTTATTGGTTAATGAATATAGAAACTGCTTTGGACTTATAGCAGGGCAGAACTTAGCTAGGTGGGGAAAACGAAACTAAATGCTGGGAAGAAGAAGGGCAGAGTCAGAGAGAATCCATGTAGCCACTGAAGACAGATGTGGGATCTTTACCTTCGGGTAAGCCACAGCCACATAGCAATATACAAATTAATATAAATTGGTTAAATTAATATAAGAGTTAGCCAATAAGAAGTAAGAGCTAATGAGTCAAGCAGTGACTTAATTAATACAGTTTCTGTGCAATTATTTCAGGGTTGAGCAGCTGAGAACGAAACAAGCAACCTCCTTACAACACCTATGTTCAAGTAGTCCTCTATGAAGAGTACTTTACAACCATGCAAATGTGACAACAGAAAGTGTCACATAACCTCAGTGTATACTTTGCATTCTACTTAAGCAAAATCTAGGCAAAGAGGCAATTCCCAACAAAGACTGATAACTGATGGACATTTTTTCAAATTTTTAGAAGGTATCCTGTAATTTAGGACAAAGAATGACTTACCAATATATTCCTTTTGCAGATACAAAAGACAATCTTTTTTTTTAATTTAGTGAAAATTCAAATGTTACAATCCAAAGAGTAATAATAGCAAACCCTCTGTGAATTGTTGGCAATGTATTCTGGAGTAAGACTACCAATCTATCTTTGAATTCCTCCAAAAATAACTAGACATCTGCTTTTTTGCAGTACCTATCTACACAGCATGGCAAAAATATACTTCATAACCAGAGATTTATACTCAAAATATGTATCAGTAATAATGGCTAAGATTTAATAAACATATACATTTATGTGGTTCAGTTGTAATTCTTTTACCTAGGCAATAAATTTTACCAGATTTTACATAGTTAGAAGTTGCTTTCCTACAGGCTCCTATTTTATATAGACTGGACTACCAAACTTAACAGACCTATTACTTTTAAGAGCTTCCATAGTCAATTGAGCTAAAATTGTTAACTTTTTTATTATGCTATACAGAGCCAACAATGTCCCCGCTAAGCACCAGACACTAACAATGTTTCCAGTGCTGGAAAAGTTCCTACTTAAAAGTTATTTTCCAATGAGGTTCCATAGACCCTTAAACATTTCAAACTATTGTTGGTGTTCTTGGTTGGCCCCAGAACTTGATTAGAA
Source organism: Arvicola amphibius (assembly GCF_903992535.2). Classification (NCBI taxonomy): domain Eukaryota; kingdom Metazoa; phylum Chordata; class Mammalia; order Rodentia; family Cricetidae; genus Arvicola; species Arvicola amphibius. The sequence continues at coordinate 125,771,269 of NC_052053.1, forward strand.
TATATTTCCAAAGGCACCAGATACTTGAGTATACAACCCAGAGAAATCAGGCTGATGCTCACCTGAAGGTTTATCCCTGTTGGGTGTCTTTCAGAGTACTGAACGGTGCTATGCAGGCTAGTAAGAGGGGAGAACAATACTCAATTCTTCTCCAGCTGTGAACCTGTGCTTCCTGAAAATGATAGAACTGGCAAGATATACCCACAGGTGTGATAGAGACCAGAACTTCATAAAAGTAGTCAACAACTTTCTGATTGGATCTAAGTTTTAAAAAACCAGAAGATCAAAGCCACATCTCATCTCATTATCAAGCTTAGAACCTGTGGTTGAGGTGTTGGTTATTTTATACCACATTCACACAAGCTAAAGAAATTTTGATAAAATGTCCCTACAATATTGGCCTTTAGGCAAGTCTATCAGACATTTTATTGATTCATATAATTTTGATTGGTATACTAGGGACAGCATCAGTGCCTTCCCTGGACTGATGGTTCTGATTGCTGCATAAAAGCAAGCTGAGAAAACCATGAGGTATAAGCAAGTACACAGAATTCCTCCATGATTTCAGTTTCAGTTCTTGTTTCCAGGTAACTACTACTTAGAAATCCTATTCTGATTTTCTCTGTGATAGAGTACAATATGGGAATTGAAGAATGAAAAATATTCTTTCCAAACAAACTTAGTTTGGTTATAGTGTTTTATGGCAGCTATTATCTTGTTAGGGTTTCTATTGATGTAAGGAGATACTATGGCCATGGAAACATTTATAAAGGAAAACACTCAAATGGGGTTGGCTTGCAGTTCAGAGGTTTAGACCATTGTCATCATGGTGGGAAGCATGGCAGCACACAGGAAACATGGCATTGAACAGATAGATGAGAGTTCTAAATCTGAATCCACAGGCATTGTGAAGTGACTGATACACATTTTTTCCAACAATGCCACTAATACCCCAACGAGATCACACCTCCTAATAGTGTTACTCCTTGTGTATCTATGGGGGCCATTTTAGTTCTAAGCACAGCAGTAATAGCAACTCAGATAAGACAAAAGGTCATGGGCCCTCGGTGAGAAAATATTATAATTCTTTTAGATGGGCATAGCATTAAACTGACACATAATGACTTATTGTTACAGCCAGGATTATTTAACTGTTCAATCTTCATCAGAGAAACTTCTATTTGCAGTAGATGACAAGCAACATAAAGATATACAATTGGACAAGGTGCAGAAATTAAGAGATAGCAGAGTTCTCTAAATGGAACAGTCCTAAATGGAACATATATACTGCACCCATCCCTCTATAGGCATATGGATCATTGAATAAGAAAAGGCAGAAGGGATCAACATAGGAAAAATGGCAATCCTACCAAAAGCAATCTTTAGATTCAATTCAATCCCCATCAAAATCCCAACACAATTCTTCACAGATCTTGAAAGAACAAATAATCAACTTCATATGGAGAAACAAAAAACCCAAGATAGCCAAAACAATCATATACAGTAAGGGAACTTTTGGGGGCATTATTATCCCTGACATCAAGCTCTATTACAGAGCTACAGTAATGAAAACAGCTTGGTATTGGCATAAAAACAGAGATATTGACCAATGAAATCGAATTGAAGACGCAGATATTAATCCATACAACTATGAAAGCCTGATTTTTGACAAAGAAGCTAAAATTATACAATGGAAAAAGACATCTTCAACAAATGGTGCTGGTATAACTGGATGTCAACATGTAGAAGAATGAAATAGATATATATCTATCACCATGCACAATACTCAAGTCCAAATGGATTAAAGACCTCAGTATAAATCTAACCACACTGAACCTGATAGAAGGAAAAGTGGTAAGTAGCCTTCAATGCATGGGGACAGGAGACCACTTCCTAAATATAACCCTAGTAGAACAGACACTAAGAGCAATAAGAGCAACAATAAGTAAATGGGACCTTGTGAAACTGAGAAGCTTCTATAAAGCAAAGGACATAGTCAGTAAGACAAAAAGGCAGTTAACTGAATGGGAAAAGATCTTTACCAGCCACACATCAGACAAAACACTGATCTCCAAAATATATAAAGAACTCAAGAAATTTGACATTAAAATTCTAAATAACCCAATTTTAAAAAATGGTGTACTGAATTAAACAGAGAATTTTCAACAGAAGAATTTCAAATGGCCAAAAGAGATTTAAGAACATGTTCAACTTCCTTAGCTATCTAGGAATTGCAAATCAAAACAACTCTGAGATACCATCATACATCTGTTAGAATGACTAAGATCAAAACCATCAATGATAGCTTATGCTGGAGAGGATGTGGAAAAAGGGGATAACTCATCCATTGATGGTCAGAATGCAAACTTGTGCAACGACTTTGGAAATCAGTATGGCGGTTTCACAGAAAATTGGAAATTAACCTACCTCAGGATCCAGCAATACCACTCTTGGGAATATACCCAAAAGATGCTCAATCTTACTACAAAAGCATTTGTTCAACTATGTTTATAGCAGCATTATTTGTAATAGCCAGAACCTGGAAGAAAGCTAGATGCCCCTCAACTGAAAAATGTATAAAGAAAGTATGGCACAATTACACATTAGAGTACTATTCAGTGGTAAAAAACAATGCCATCTTAAATTTTGCATGCAAATGGATGGAATCAGAAAATACTATCTTGAGTGAACTAACCAAGACCCAAAAAATGAATATGGTATGTACTTACTCAAAAGTGGATACTAAGTAATAAGGTGAACCCAAAGAAAAACATGTAATCCACAAGGATGACCCAGTTAAGACTCTAAGCAATAGAGGAGAGGGGTGCCTGAACTGGCCTATGCCTTTTAGTCAGATTGATGATTATCTTAAATATCTCCATAGAACCTTTGTCCAACAACAGATGAAAATAGAGGCAGAGACCCACATCAGAGCATTGGTCTGAGATCGCAAGGTCTAGTTGAAGAGTGGAAGAAGTGAGAGTATGAGCCAAGGGTGTCAAGATTATGAGGGATTCATCCACTGAGACAGTTTGTCTGTGCTAATGGGAGCTCACCAACTCCAACTGGACTGGGAGTGTATGAGCATGGGATCAAACTAGTACCTCTGTATGTGGTTGACAGTTTGAGCAGATTGAGGTGCCACTGATAGTGGCACTGGCATTTGTCTCTACTGCATGTACTGGATTTTTGAGATCCTATTCTTTTTGGATGTATACCTTGCTCAACCTAGATGTAGTAGGGAAGGCCTTGTACTTGCCACAGGGCATGGTGCCTTGTCTTCTCTTAGGATTGTTTGGGAGGTTTAGGAGGGTGTGGGGAGGAAGAGAGAGGTGGCAAGGGAGTGGGAATTTGGATTGTTATTTTTTAAGTAATAAAATAAATAATTCTCAAAACCAGATTAAATTTTTAATTAATATTAAATGGAGAGATAAAATTTTAAACATTTCCAGTAAGAATTTAAGCAGGAAATGTATTTTAGTATTGATTCTCCTTGCTAAGGTTTACTTTAAAACTTTTTACAGTAGCCAAATTACACAATCATTCAAGGAACCTATACATGGAACAATAAAGAAAACATGGTGCCTGAACTTGCTCTATACTATAGCCACACTGATGAATATCTTGCATATCACCATAGAACTTTCATCTGGCGATGGATGGAGATAGAGACAGAGACCCACATTGGAGCACTAGACTGAGCTCCTAAGGTCCAAATGAGGAGCAGAAGGAGAGAGAACATGACCAAGGAAGTCAAGACCACGAGGGGTGCATCCACTCACTGAGACAATGGGACTGATCTAATGGGAGCTCACCAAGGCCAACTGGACTGGGACTGATGGAGCATGTGATCAAACCAGACTCTATGAACGTGGCTGACAAGGAGGGCTGAGTGAGAAACCAAGGACAATGGCACTGGGTTTTGATTCTACTGCAGGTACTGGCTTTGTGGGAACCTAGTCTGTTTGGATCCTCACCTTTCTAGACCTGGATGGAGCAGGGAGGACCTTGGACTTCCCTCAGGGCAGGGAACCCTGACTTGGACTGGAGAGGGAGGGAGAGGGAAAATGGGGGGAGGGGAGGAGGTGAAAATTTGTAAAAATTATATAATTTAATAAATAAAATAAAATAAATGAAAAAAGAAAACATGGGCAGTGCACTAAGAACTGAGTGAAATAACACCTATTCAACATAAATAGAACACAGACAAAAGAGCAAATAAAGAATTCCACCATAGACTAGGAAAGCAGTGAATTTAATCGGGTTACTTAGAGTTATTTAGGTGCAGGGTCAAGTACAAGAGTAAGGACAAATCAAAGCCCATTGCATCACAGGGAAGCCAACTCCAGCATAGGCGTTGACTCATGAAAGTCATGTGCCAGGAGCTCCTTGAGCAGCTTGTACCAAATGAGTAAATCAGAGAGTGTGCTCTTACCAACAATTGTTTACTCTCGTTATAATGTTTGGGAAAGAACATGTAAATTGTGCAATTTTCTGAATCTCATAAAGTTTATTTACATCTGAAATTAGGGAAAAGGCAGCACAAAACATACAGACATATCAGGGGAGGGGTGAGATGGGGGTCAGTGGTCATTATATCCAGAGAGAAAATAAAATTATATTTCTAGGAAAATGAATGAAGCCAGACATCTGAACTCCAACAGATTAATTGAAACAAGCTATACTGAGAAAGACAAATCTCACCAGTAAAGTCCAAAGTTAAAAATTAAGATAAATTTATGAAAATTGAAAGGAATATTTAGCAAGAAGAAAGTTACTACTGGGGGAAAGGAGGTAGGATAAGAGAACAGTGGAGTGTAAATGCGACCATGCTATATTACATACATATATGAAAACATCATAATGATGATCTCATTATTGTATGCAAGTCATAAGGAATGGTGGGGAAAAGTGAAATGATCTGTTAGAGAAAATAATATTATGCCATTTGAAGGAGGGAAAAGAAACAAGGATTCTAAGAATTAAAATACTTCCCTTAAATATTGTAGCTAACCCTATTCATTCATTGTGGCATTTTCTCTCAAGGCGTAACTGCCCCTTAAGTCTAATGAAACAAGCGTCAGAATGCAGGGGGTTGTTCTGCCCTAGGTGTTAGACATTGACAAGTAGTAGTTTGTCTTGTTTGACAAACACCCTGAGAAAAGGAAGCATTGCTGGCTCTTCTCACTTAGGTTTTCCTTTCACAGACATGCACAGTTCAAGCAAATGCAACGCTGCGCATGTGTTAAAGAATGTGCACGCTCTGGCTCTGTTCCCTCGATGGGTAATTCTTGTGAAGAATCTCACAGCATTTCAGAAAAAGAAGATAAATAAGATTCTGTAAAGCAAGGACAGAGAAAAGGTCATTCAATCCTGCCTAAGAGGATCAAGCCAAGTTTACAAGAGCGGTTCAGGAAATAGATGAAAAAGTGGGTCTTCGTGCGGGGAAAGAAAGCACACCTTTGAGAAATTCACTAAGTTGAGTGGATTCACAAAATACTTTTGCATGCTTTGACTGTTCATTTTGACCTCTTTTAAAATGTGTTTGACTATCATTTATACAGTACTCAATATACCTTATGTTGAAGATAAAAAATATATGTATATGTACATATACATATATTTGCACATTTCCAGCAATTTGCTTTAAGCAAATATTTTCACAAACCCAACATTCAAATATTTTATTTGAGACTCTATGGCAACATTTGTAAAATAATTTTCATTTGTAGATCACTGACCGTGGAAACAGGCATAGGTAGATCTTAATATACATTCTACCAAATCATTAGAGGAGTAGGCTGTATTGAATTACATAATGAATCTCATTAAGTTTATAAGTTATGGATATCCTACATTAATGTTTCATAATTTCTGAAACATAGACATTATTACTATTAGGAAGTCTGGACTTAACCTTAAGTAAAACAGGGTTTATTTTTGGTTGTTGTTGTTGTTGTTGTTTTGTTTATTTTGTTTTCTAGACCGGCAGGGGATAGTGATGACTTCAAAACCCTCAGCGTGTGGAGCATCAGCCATTACCAAAAGAAAGAAATGAAGTGTCCATGGACTCTTAACAACCACTTTAGAATTTGTTTAAAGTAATTAAATATAGGATATTCTTTGTATTCAATTATATGACAATAAAATACAGATGGTGGTAAAAACAAAAAGGCCCCGTCTTATAAGTACTTTATTTCCACAATTCATAAAATGTTCACACAATTATCTGTGGGGTCTCGTGACAACTGTCCAAAGCTGATCACCAGTTCTCTGTTTAATCAGTAGATTCATCACCTGAAATGTCCCCAGATCCTGACTGGTCACCACTATAATCACCTTCATGGTGCCTTTTCTTAGAAATAGTACGGAAAGCCCTAAGTGAGGTATGTCCTGAGCGGGTATGTATTGTTGACATGGGCATGACTAAGTCAATGAAATCACACCCTCAGCCACCTTTTCCAGGATGAGGCTCAAGGAATAGGAAACAAAAATTGGCATCTGCAGCTTCCTTCTCACAGATGTTGTAGCCTGAGGATGCTAGCTAGCTACAGTGACCCCCTATTGAGGCCAGCTGGCCCCTATCCTCTGAGTTTCTGGGTTTCCTGAGGGAGGAGGTGAAGCTCCACCAGAGTGCACACACCTCACCACACCAAAATTCTTGTTTGTGTGTCTGTGTCTGTCCTTTCTTCATTCTCTCGTTATTCCTAAAGTTCCAGTTTCCAAGCCATGTAAGATGTGTCAAGGAAGTGGCACCAGTATATGACTAGTATTAGTGCAATCACCTTCATGGTACACAGAAGCATGCACATATAATCTGTGGTCAGCTTTGTCAATCCTCTGGCTTTTATCAAATGCTTTAGCTATAATGAATTATTTGTTTTGATTTCAGAATTATCCCAAGTTCTTTCTTCCCTCCTTTCCTTGTAACATTTTGAGCAATGTCGTTACCTTGATCACAGAAACTGCACATAGATTCACAACATAAATTTAGATATCACTTCACCCAGAAATCATTTGCATACCCTCACTGTCTTTTGGGGATGCATCTATAACTGTTTCTTCAGCATTTTATCTTTGATCACAGTCTTCATTTGTGCTCTCAGTAAAACGTAAAGTCAGGGAATGTGTGTATTGTTTGCTTATGTTAGTGACTAAACACTTGACAGGCCACTTAAAGGAGAAAGGGTTCATTTTTCTTCCCGCTTTGATAGTACAGTGTTTATAGTTGAAAACTCATAGCAACATGAGTTCTTTCCTCTGGTGTCAGGACCAGGAGGTTACCTAATCTCATTTGGGTGAACAAAAGCAGAGAGCAGCAAACAATCAAAACCAGGCTTTATAAAATCTCAAAGTTCGACACGACGACCAAATTCCTCAAGCAAGATTCTGATCAAAGGTTCTAGCGCCTCACAAACAGGATCTGCAGCCGCGAATCAAACTTCTAACATGGGAGAGTGTGTGAACATTTCCCATTCAAAACACAGAAGTCAGTGTTTCGCGAACTTAGTGATTTAGGGAAGAAATTAGTAGTCTCTGCATTGATTACTTCATTAATATTCAGGTTAAAGCTACACATGAACTCTTTGGCTTTCCTTTAAGAGAAAGTTTTGAGGTTACCCAAGAAGGTCAGGTCATTTTCATTCTGTGGCCACAATGAGTTTTGATTAATTTAATTCATATTTTATGGGGAAATTTATTCTCTCAACTCAGCAGTACAGTTCTGATGATGTGCAAGCCTGGTATTTTTTCTGTTTTTGTACCCTCATAAAGGGTTTTATTGGTTTGTTCTGTATTAGTTCACTTATAAGTTGAATTTCAACAAGAGCTTTGAACTTTAATAAGATATGTGTTTCTCATGTATGTGTGAATCTGTGTGTGAAGGGAGAAAGTTCAAGGTTTCTGCATTCCATGCCTTTAAAATTATCACTAGGCAGTGGTGGTGCAACCTTTAATCTCAAGGCAGATGCAGGCAGATCTCTGAGTTCAAGGCCAGCCTGGTCTACAGACTGATTTCTAGGACTGCCAGGACTGTTACATAGAGAAATCCTGTTTCCAAAAAGAAAAATCTGAAATAAGGTTAAGATAATTCTTATTTCTGTGGTTTGTTTGCATATATGACATCTGGAAATGAGAACTATAAGCACCAAGTATATTTTATTTTAAATAAATGAAAACTATCTCTCGTTGATAATAGTATTGGTTTGTGTATAAACTTAAATTTTCACCTTATATGATGCATTAGGTTTCTGATAAAAAAGTTTGTTATTGTTAATTATGTCTTACAAAACCACTAGATCAACAAAGTATTATAATATCTTTCCATAAATCGAATAGAAAACCAAAGAACACCTTTTATTTTGAAAATTAATTCTGGTCTCTTGTCAACAGGTTACAGTGGATGGCTGAAATTTATTAAATTTTAATTTCAAACAGCAACTTCACTAGCATGGGATCCTCCTTACAAAGATTTTTGCCTACAATTCTGTGTTCCCACTGACTCCAGTGGTTTTTACCTTATGATTGACACAAGATTGAATAAAGAACATGAAAGGATCACAGACAGATACCCACAAAACATGTTTTACAAAAGTTCATAAAGAAATGTAGGTTGTCCAAGTAATGAGGAGGTACTGTAGATGTGAGAGGGAAAATCCAATCTCCTATTCTGTTCCAGTGCTTTCTCTAAGTCACTTTATAGTGAAACAGGCTCATGTCATATTTGCAAATGCCCTAATTGAGATTCATGGAATAGCGTGTCTAAAGAATTCTTGCACTATCAAATGCTTTACAAATCAAAAGAAACACATGGCCCTTATACCTTATGTGCTGGACAAATGCTACAAAATAACTTTTTGTTATTCCTACACATGTCCTTTTCTACAAAACAGTCTCATTTGTTTGCTATACCATATGTAATATGTGTGTTATGCTTGTCTTTTTCTTTTATTGAAAATAGTTTTATTTTTCCTACAATATATTCTGATTATCGTTTCTCTTCCATCTACTCTTTCCAGTTCCTCACCACTCCCTTTCATCTGGATCAACCTCTCCTTAAAAAACAAACAGGCATCTAAGTGTAGGAATAGGAGAGAATAGAATAGAACAGGGCAAAACAAATTATAATAGGACAAAACAAACTAAGGAAGGAAGAGAGCCAAAGAAAAAGCACAATAAACAGGTCTAGATGCAGATACCCACTCATTCACACACTTAGGAAAACCATAAAATGCTGCGCACCGCGCACCGTGCACCCCTCTGCGCTCTGTGTGCTAGAATCCAGTTCCCGACCTTCGGGCAAGGGGCTGGAGGTTGAGAATACACATACAGAGTCAGACTGAGACACAGACCTTCTATCACTAGTACCAAAAGCCCCCCTTCAATAGCAACATGGAGGCCTAAACACCCTGCAGTCAATGGCCAACAGGTGAAAATCCCATCCTCTGATCCTCTAGGCTAGGCACAGCTTCTAGTAACTTCAATTAGAAGGCTCTAGCAGGGAAGAGCAGGTGAAGGCCAAGACTCAATTAGTCCCAACAATAAAATATAAAGAACAAAGCCATAATAAATATGCAAACAACTTGTAAGGTAATAATAATAGTAATAATAATAATAATAATAATAATAATAAATCACAAAAAATACTAACACAACATTAAAAGATAAGAAACCTCCATAGATTCCATTGGCATTTGTTTCCTGCTGCCCATCTACTACTAAACATGCTACCTACCCTTAAGTGTGGTTTGTTTCCCTGGTAAGACTCCGTGGAAAAATTTAACTGTTCATTTGTAAGTAGCTATGAATGGAAGAATGCTTCTGGTCAAGGGTCATGTGTCCACTTCCACTTTCAGTCCTAGGACGCTATCTGGTGTAGACCAGTGCAGGCCTTGTAATAGGATACAAAATTAATAACAGAAAAGTACTAGGTTGTTTGTTTTCCATGAATTTGTATACTTTCTATTGTTTCTGTGGTTGTTGATTATCCAAATTTAATCCATACTGGTAAGCAGGCAGTAGAGAGTTAATTAATTTCTTGTAACTGCTGAGGTTTGTTTTGTGTTCAAATATATATTCAGTTTTGAAGAAGATTCAACGAAGTTCTCAGAAGGTATATTGTTCTGTGTTTGTGTGAAATGTTCTGTAAATATCTGTTACATTCATTTGGTTTATGAAATCAGCAAGCTCTAGCAAATATCTGTTTGTTGTTGTCTAGATGACCTAAATATTGACAAGAGTTGGGGTATTCATATGAGCCACCATCAGTATGTGAAGGTCAATGTGTGTTTTAAACTATACTACTGTTTCTTTTATGAACTTTGGTGCCCTTGTGTATTGAGATAATCCTTTTGTACCATGTGAAGATGTGTCTCTCTCTTTTCTGCCTAAGACAGACTTGAATTGGTTTCTTAAAGAGCTGAATGTCCATTAGCTATGTAGGAGAAGAGAAGTGGGAGTTTTGAAGAGAGAACTCCAGAAAAGGATAAGAGGTGCAGAGATTCTCCAGCAAGAGGGATAGGAAGTTGAACATATGGTACTGAGGAGACATAACAAGTAATGTGGCAGAACATAGATTAATATATGTGGGTTATTTTAAGTTTTAAGAGCTAGTTTGGAACAAGCCTAAGCTATTGCCAAGCTTTTGTAGTTAATAAAAAGTCTCTATGTCATTATGCAGAAACCAGCAGTTCAAAGAAAGCTTGATTTTACTTGTGTTTGGTATACAGACATTAAGAATTTTAATGTCCTGTTGGTATCTTTTTCCTTTGACAAGTATATTGTAACTTTCCTTATTTATTCAAATTAGTTTTGATTTGAAGTCTATTTGTTAGATATTAAGATAACTATAAGAGTTTGATTCTCAGGTCAACTTGCTTTGACTATCTTCCTTCCACCCTTTTACCCTGAGGTGTCCTTCATTCTTCTTGTTAAAGTATATACACACACACACACACACACACACACACACACACACACACACACACACACACACACACACATATATATATATATATATATATATATATATATATATATATATATATATCTTGTTTTGTAGACATCAGAAAGATGGATCCTGGTTTTACAACCATTATTCTGTGTCATTTTATTTAGAAATTGATAATAAGAATTATCATTGAGCAATGGTTGATTCCTGTTATGCTATGTTTTCCTACCACCCTTTTTCTGAATTCCTGATTATTTTCCTAGTTGACTTTTGTCCTCCCTTGTTCTTCAGAGAGTGTGATGGCTCTATGTTACCTTTTAGAATGCTTTGGGATTCAGAGAAGTGTGGGCACTGTGATTTCTGGGTACTGTGTATTTCTAGGTAATGCGAACTCACCTATAGGAATGGAAATTGTTTAAAGGGAGGATTATAGTTTGTGATGGTTGACAACAAGGATCTGTTCAAATCTCTTCTAATGGGACCAGAGAAGAGGGAGAGGTCAGAGAAAATAGTCTGCTACAGAGATGGGGATAAGTTTGGGGGACCATATTTGCAGAAGAGTACATAGAATGAAGGTTTGAAAATGGCCTACTTTTTTACTGACTTGTTTGCTTCTCTAGTAGGCTTGGCTAGCCACATTGTATTTATTTTAATAATGGGCACTAGAAGCTGTAGTAGCTTGTAGACAAAGTGGCGTTAAAATACTTTATACCAATTACAAGCAAATATTACTTTTACTTCTACTTTTTAGTAAGTTCTGGAAAGTTATAGAGGTCCTTTCACTGTGTGAACTTTTGTCAGGAGATACCTTAACATGGCTAAACTACTGTAATTTCTAAAGTAGTCATAATTTTTTTCTACATATTATACATTATCTGCTTATGATGAACAAAATTAACAATCCTGAAAACTAGAAACACATGTGAAACAGCAGAAAAATAATCTACCAGAAGTATCCTTGGATTTGAGATGTCAAGCCATTTTTACCATTGCATATTTTGATATCCCTCATGCATTCCTTAATCTGAGATATTTCTGCATTTTTGTCAATAAAAATTATGGGCAGTTATAAGGCATATTATGTGCCTAAGAGAAAATTTGGGGGATTTCTTGCATTCTGTCTTCTGAATGATGTCAGTGGTTCTACTGCCACAATTTTTAGTAAATTTTGCCATTGACAATGACAATTCACAGTGACAGACTATACTATCACACGATTTTAAACTTTGTATATGTTTTTGGATCACAGAATGTCTCAAAACTTTATTTTCAGAAGGAATACTATGTTTTCATGTAAATGCGGTATCTTCATTATTGAATTTTAAATGTTATATTTATTGTGTAATTTTAGGTAGTTTTATAATACTGTGGCTATCTTTCTAAACTTCGTCTTCTATAATGTCATAGATTTAACTTTTTCTCTGGCTGTATATTGGATTTTATTTATAAAGTTGTTGAAATATCTGTTTTTAATAACAGTTCAAGATTTACAATGTCTAAGAAATTACATTACATATTAGAAGTTCCAAATGCCTGCAGCAAATCCTTACAAGCTCTGTGTTTAATGATATCAAATACATTATATCAACATGTTCACCCCTTTTATCATTTCCATAACGCAAAACAACATCCGCAAAGATTTATTGTTACTTAATCCATTCATCACTATAAGTAATTAACAAGTCATCTGTCATTAGTTCTTAAGCTTTAAACATAATCTAAACACTATCACACTATCACAGTGGAATGTACTATCTTCACATGCATTGTGCAATGAATGTCTCCCTCCCAGCTTCCATTCTGTACTTCTTCCATTTAATAGTAGAGCAATCCCACATCTCAGAGCTTTCAGTGTTATTCATAGGTACAATACTAAGAATTTATATATCCCATGGTTTCCTGTAACTTGTTTGTTTTTGCAAACTGAATAAGTGGAAATTATACACACACACACACACACGTGTGTGTGTATATCACTCATATAAAATTAAATCACTTCCCTAGAAGAAAATTTTATTCTACCTCTCTATTTCCTTTACTATACAGGTTAAAAGTGTTTGCTTGCACTATTAGGTCAAATATGCAAGTTAGAGATGCCCTCATTAAAATAGCAAAGTATTACAATATAAACCAGCTGACCCTTTAGTATTTGTCAAAGAGAGTACCTCTATGTGCTCTATAAGAAAACAGCATGCTTCTATCTTGTTTTCAGTTTCCTTGTCTTGGTTCGATTTTTCACAATAGACTCATAATACTCAAATATTTTCATCCTCAATAATTAATGCACAAACTTAAACTACGAATGTTGTCATATCATGTGCTCTATGAAGGAACCAGATCCTGAGAGGTAGTCGCATTTCTAAAGCTACGGAGTGTCTGTTTGAGTTAGACCAAACCACAGACTTGTGGAAATGTTCATGGCCAACTTTACTCACTCTGCAAACTAGATGTGGAAAAGACATCAGAAAGTAACACACTGTGATTTTTAGTATCATAATTAGAATAAAATCATATCTATTTGTCTCTTACCATCAATAAACAGGTATGTTTGAATAAAAATATTATGTTTACAGCAGAATAAAATATTCACATGTGGTGTAAAAATGACCCTTTTTTTTGAGACAGGGTTTCTCTGTAGCTTTGGAGCCTGTCCTGGGACTAGCTCTTGTAGACCAGGCTGGCCTCGAACTCACAGAGATCCACCTATCTCTGCCTCCCGAGTGCTGGGATTAAAGGCGTGGGCCACCACCGCCCGGCCAAAATGACCCTTTCTTGATTAGCTTTCTTCATACATGACTACCTTCCTTACTGGTACTCAGTCAGTCCCAATGCATACACCATACACGATTCTTTGTTCCCCTGGGCTTCCAGATTGGTGATGAAAGCTGGCAAAAGGTCAGTGTTAAGAATATATTAAAGGAAAAGTAAATACATCTGATGAAATGTGAAGTTAGACGGGATGCAATGACGTAAACCCATCATTTCAGCACTCAGGTGGCAAAAGCAGAAAGATTACAAATTCAAAGCCAATATGGGTTTGATTTTTGTGTCACACAGTCAGTCAAACAAGTGAAATTGAAATATCAAATCATACAATGAGGAATTGTCAGAAACTACAAATGAATGCATGACTTTGCCATAGGAATTGTCTATTGTTTTAAAATGGCAAGGAAGCACCGAGACTGGGACTTTGTTTAGTGAGGGGACATGGAGAATGTGTGTGAGAAAGGAGCAGGACGAAACAAACAAAAAAGAAAAGACAGTTTCCGGGTCCTTTATTGATCGGATTTCCACTGTGGAAATTTGGCTGACTTCCACTGCAGAACTCTGAGCAGCCCTGCAGAATGCACTGTAGAAGTTGACGCTTGTTTTAGAAAAACAACACATTGTAACTGCCTTTCCACTGCCATGCATCTCATTTTAAGCTAGGTTATTTCTATATTTTTAATGATGACATGTAATTAATTATGTAGACATCCACATCACCAGCTTTTCTGGCATAATTGTTTAGTGTACATGCCAGGTGACCACAAAGACATCGGATATTACAAATGGATAAAATGTATACATAGTCCTAAAATAGAAACAGTAATTAAGTTTCTAAAGTTTATTCTATAGTAAGTGGCAAAACAAAGATCCAAAGTTAATTTTCAAGGAAAACAATACATTACAAAAGATTAGCATGACACAGAATAATTGAAGAAAAAGTACTAGCTATAAAGCTGTCAAACAAAAGCAGTAGTATTGACCATGCCATGCCCCAACAGTAAATGTACAAGATTAGTCACCTCTACTATATCCAGAATTAAGAAGTTGTTACTGAACACTGAAAAAAGAGCTCAAAACAGAAAGCCATGGTGAGGGGAGAGCCAGCCTTTTGGTACTATAAAATGATTTGGGATATTCTTCTCTATGCTGTGACTATGTTTCATTACCATTGGTTAGTAAATGAGCTGATTTGGCCAATAGCTGGACAGAAAAGAGCACGGTGGGAAATCCAAGCAAAGGTAAACAGAAAAGAAAGACAGAATTAGGGAGAAGCCAGCAGCCTATGGAGAAGCAAAATGTGAGGTAACAAGTCACAAGCCTCAAGGTAAAATAGAATAATAGAAATGGCTTAAGTTATAATAGCTTGTTAATAATAAGTCTAACCTATTAGGCCAAACAGTTTGCAATTAATATTATGCTTCAGAGTAGTTATTGGGAACTGCTGGGCAGGAAAGAAACTTCCAGTTATAAGACACAAATGCCCAAGACTTCAAGGACGTAACAGGGTGAGTTAACAATCTATAAAACCAGAAGACAATGCCACTGTAGCAGACAATTGAGCAGAAATGGGTGGGCAGCAATGAGACACACAAGAAGCCTCAAAAGATTCCCAGTGAAAAGTATCTCTAGTTCCAGAGTTACATTTCTGTTCATTGAAATATTAATTCTTTAGAAAAAAAACTCTGTGTCATTGTGAATGTCTTTCTTAGAGAAATGTGATCCATCAGCTAATATAAAAAATATAGGATGCAGGTACCATAATAAATCAGACAGATTGAAAAAAAAAAGGGGCATAACAGCTTTATAATAATTGAAATCTAAGTGATGAATGTGGCGCTACTGAAAGGATAGGAGAAACAGGATTGGACAGTTAAATGTCATAGGCATATGCAAGACAAAAGTATGAATTATATTTGCATTCAGTGTCATAGAACAAAGATAAAAAGAAACGGGATAAAAATTCAAACAGCCAATGGGTCTAGAAAACACTGCTCATGTGCAGTAATCATCAAGGAATGTAAATGTAAAGCAGAATAGTAGTGGGAGGTCACCCGATGCCAGCCTAAAAGTCACTAGGAAATGGCAGCAAGTGCTGGCAAGAATGTGCAGAAAAGGGAACTCGTGTACACTAGTGGTGGGAAAGTAAATTAGAGTAGATATAAGAACCAGTGGGACAGTTCTCCAAAAATGTGCAAAAGAGAATTACGACACTGGCCCGCAATGCCACGGCTAGGTATATATCTAAAGGAAAGAAATCTATGTTCAAAGACACCATGGGAACAAAGTAGTCGTTTCATGGAAATTTCAAGTGCCTGTGTGCTTGTGCAGGAGGACGTGCGTAGTTCATGACAAGGCTGCACTAATCAAAGCACTACGGGGAAGAGTTCTTAAAGCTTTCACCAGAAAGCTCTCATAAATATGTAAGGAGACAGACGAGCTCAACCAACTTTGATATTTTAGAGTGTATATCAAAATATCACATTTAACTTAAAATTTATGTGTTTAATACAACATTTTCAAAAATAAATAATTTCAGTGCTCAAAATGAAACAAAGAAATAATTGGAATAGGAGCTGTTTTTAATATATAAAATGTAATTTAGAGACAGATTGTATTTGAAATTCTAAGGGAATTTACTGATAAAAATATCTAGTAAATTGTTGGAAATGGAGAAATGTGTAATAATAAGGAGTCAAAATTCAGGATACAATTGTGTGAGTTTCCTAAAAGAAAAGTAGAATTTAGGTTAATATTTAGGATTAAAAGATTCAATGATAGAGGAAGGACTTTATGAAACCAATAATGATCCAGATAAGGACACTCACTTGGAGGACAGAAAAATTTGACATTGCTGTGATACAAGATTCAAAATAAGCAAGTAAAAGTAATAAAAAGTAAAGTTTGAAGGAGGGAGTAACCCTTCAGTAGGAAAGTTGAACATACATTAACAAATAATATGCTAATTAAGTACTGTATAAATCACCTAGTATTATTGAATTTAATCTCAAGGCAATAATAAAATGCCATACCCATAATAGAATGTAGAGATGTTTTTTTTTATTTTAAAAAGACTAAACCAGAAGAAAACTGATTTTTCTTGCTTTCTCAACACCACATTTAAAAATAAACAGAAGGCACTGGGGAGATGGTTCAGCGGATAAAGTACTTTATAATGCAAGCCTGAGCCCTGACGTCAAATCCCCAGAATCCACACAGAGTTTGGCAACACTTCCACAATACCAACACTTTGATGTCAAGTAGAGACAGGATGCTACCTGGAAACTGGTTGAACATGAAACCTAAACTACTCAGCACACAGCAAGCCCCTGCCTCAAATAAGGCAAAAGGGAAGATCTGACAACATAGGTTGTACTCTGCCCTCTCCATATGTGTACTTTGCCATTGGAGCACCTGTACTCATATAGATATCACACACACACACACACACACACACACACACACACACACACACACCCCATCATCGTCATCATCACAAACCTATTTCTATAGCATAAATTATAAGTAGAAAGGATGAAATGCTAAGACTGAGAAGATTTGTATGAGAATGTCTTTAAGAATCTTGGACAAGACATCCACGATTTAAAGGACACACAAACACAAAATATAAAAGGCAATTAACACTAAATTGAAATTGAATAGATGTAAAAAGCAAAAAAAAAAAAGTGTAGGGAAAATTTAAGTAAACTTGGTACCACATATCGCATACTTACAAAAGACTTAAATATAAGTCATCTAATTAATTTTCTTATATTTTTTTAAATATATTAGCAAAAACATATGTAAGAGATATATACACACAGACTCACAGACTATGTGAAGATAATGAACGAAAGTCACCAAACAGTCCACAAAACTAGCAAAGAACCACAGCAAGAAACCATTGCACCCAATACATTTGCAAAGATTGACAACCTACAAGAATCACTTATTAATGAATATGGACAAGGATCCATCTCGTCCATATGTGTTAGTCACATAAATTTCTACCACTTATACAGCAAAAAAATGTAGTTACATAATGAAGTTGTGTATTTGATCCAGCAAGATGGCTTATAGAAACGTGATTGAAAGTAATGGCTATCTCTGGGCCCAGAAAAAAAATAATTAGACTGTAAACTGGAATATTCATCATAAAAGCAAAAGAAAAGGAAATTATCCTCATTTCCATCCAGAATACAAAAGACAAATCCTTTGAAAGGCATAAATGAATACATTAGCCATGTATAAGTTACATTGTAAAGGTAACTTTTGGAGCACAACCATGCTGAGATGCTCAGGTAACATACAGCTCTTCTGGGTGGTAAATCTACCTAGCAACAGTAGCTTCCCGACATGGGTATGAGTGAGCCCTAAGCTCTTTCGAGAATCTTCAAGTTTCTTAGGTTAACAGTGGGTGGAAGAAGCAAGGACACTAACTGTTGTCAAGCCTCACAAATTGCTAATTCATGAGCAAATCAAATGAGCTTGGTGTGTCTAAGTTTTGAAATAGGTAGTAGTAGAGAACAAAGAAAGATTAACACTGTCACTAGTCTAAAACCCCAAGAAGCCCTATATAAGCCCTTTCAGTTGGGGGCTGTCCTTCACCACCCTGGCAGAGGCAGCCACTCTCATGGACTCTTCCTTCCCAAATCTTTTTTCTTTCTTTTTTCCTTTTATTTTTTTGTTTTTTTCCTTTCTTTTTGTTTGTTTGTTTTTTGACACAGGGTTTTGCTGTAGTTTTAGAGCCTGTCCTGTAACTTCTCTTGTAGACCAGGCTGGCCTCAAACTAACAGAGATCTGCATGCCTCTGCCTCTGTTGTGCTAGGATTAAAGGCCTGTGCCACCAATGACAGGCTTCCAAATCTCTTTCTTAAAAGAGTCTTGGGTGATGATCTTAATTTGCAGAGCAGAATAGAAGAACCTGGCTGGGACATCCCTTAGGGGACTGAGCTAAGAGATGCTCCCTTAGAAAGACTGAGCAAAGCTGAGCAGAAGAGCAGAAGAGAGCAGGAAACCTTGCTGGGTCACTCCCTTGGGGGACTGAGCTAGGCTGAACAGGAACAGTAACAACTTGGAGATTACTACATTTCTGCAGTGGCATTCCCCTTTAGCAGAGTTTTATACAGAGGAAGTAACATCTTGGGCCAAAGAAGAAGAAACTGATAGCTATTCTAGGAAGTTCCCTTACGGGAACAGAGCAAAGCTCAGCCATAGTGGCTTTCCAGAAGAGGAGGCCATCCCACACCTACACTCGCTTCAGGTAGCATAACTGTTGGATAAGACAAGTCAGGACACCTTCCCTCAAGAGCTATTGCATCTGCAGCCTCCAGAGCTGTCTTATTGTGGCTCTACCCCTCCAGAGTTGTCCTATTGCGGCTCTGTCTTTTAAGGATGAGCTGTCATATTGTAGCTCCGGTCTCCAGACCTTTACTATTGTGACTCTAGGGATCGACTTGCTTCCTGATGAGTCAAGACACCTTTCTCTCCATGAATGAGCCATTTTTCCAGGGCAGAGACGCAGCAACAGTTCAAAATATAAAAATTATCCAGAATTACCATTATATAAAAGCTGAAAGAAAACCATATACACTATTATCTAATTAGATACTGCCGTGCACCGCAGCCCAGGTCTGCGCTTATGCGCTAGACCCCAGTTAGCGAGCTTCGGGCAAGGGGCTGGAGGTTGAGAACACGCAGAGACAGACTGACTACACAGACCTTCAAACACTGATACTAAAGCCCCTCTTTATTAGCACCATGTAGGCTTAAATACACTGCAGTCAATGGCCAACAGGTGAAAATCCCATCCTCCGATCCTCTAAGCTTGGCACAGCTTCTAGTAACTTTAATTAGAAGGTTCTAGCAGGGAAGAGCAGCTGAAGGCCAGGACTCATTAGTCCCAACAAGACACCACAAAATAAAGGAATACCATGGAAATATCTAAAAATAATAAGGATAGTTTACAGCAAACTTATAACCAAAATTAATTAAATGGAGGGAAACTCAAAGAAATTCCACAAAAGTGAGGAACAAGTGAAACTGTCCATTCTCTCCATAATGACTAAATAGAGTACTTGAAGTTCTCGCTAAAGAAATAAGACAACTGAAGGAGATCGAGGGGATAAAACCGAGAAAGAAGAAGTCAAATTATCACCATTTGTAGATGATATGATAGTATATATAAGCAACCCTACAATTTATATAGGAATTCTATATGAATTCACTAATACACACCATTAGTGAAGTGGCTGAATACAAGATTAACTTGAAATGAAAAAAAATAAATCAGTAACTCTCCTTATACAAAGGGTAAGAAGACTGACCTGGAAGTATTAATCTGGTGGCAATGGGCGTTCGATAAAGTTCTCTGCAGACAGTCTGTATTCCGTGTAAGATTTTGTAACAAGCACTCAACTGCTTTTGTTTGCTTGTTTCTTTTCTTTAACAAGCATTCCAGATGCTTCATTAGCAACTATCAAACCCTCCCTCATGCTCACCCATAGTGGCTGAGACCAAACTTAGAGACTTCTTGGTCAGTAGTGATAGAGGTTTGATCGGAGATAGCTGCTATTGTGTACACTCACAACTATATGTGGGTTGAAATTGCTGGAGCTCCCTAAATTCTGTCTGTGAAGGCACCGACTCAAACTTACCCTCACAGATTTTGCAGAAACCAGAAATCTTTCCAACAACAGCTACTTCTTGCTGGCATGGGGAAGCTGCCATCATGAGAACCCGGGGTTTATTTCAAAGACTCCCACTTGACCATCCATCAAAGGTGATAAACCACCTCAGGTGTTGCCCCTCCAGACACACTAAGTGGCTTTAGATTATGTTGGTGTGGGTACATCAGTTTTAAGTAGTGTCTGTTTTACTCTGCCCATAGCTGCCTGCTGTGGAGGCCACTGGAAATTTTCAGATGTTCCTGTTGAGATCAAGGGGGAGGACTTTCTCTACCCATGACAACTGAGGTAGGCAATAGACTGGTTCTTTATTTCTCATTATTCTTTATATTCCTAAATAGCTGGGACACAGTATGGAAAATAAAACATGAAACCGAAGAAGAAACAATCCTGCCTGTGGTAATGATGAATCTTAAAAGTTTCTCCTAGTATATTCTACTACATCCAGTGATTGACCGAACTACACGCTCTGTGTTCTGTACATTAAAATGTTTTACTGTTAGAAAAATGCATTTCTTCTAGTGACTAGTGCTAGTTCATGTGTGAAGAATTTTATGTTTTCATATATATTTGAAATTTGTATGAATTTTGGTGAGCTGATATCATTATGAAAATCTTTTTTTTCATATTAAAAATTCTCTGTCAAATAAATGAAGTTCCTGCTGTTCTACCATGGGAAAAATGTGTCTATAGAACCATACTTATACATTCTTCATCATTGGATCTAGGGGAAAAAAAGATTTGGTCTACTTTGCAAAAGCTCAAGTTTGTTCGACTGGTATAAAAATGTAGAACCTCTAGAAAGGAATGATGTAGGTGTGTCTTCTATCTATCTGTTGATTTCATTGGTTAGTAAAGAAACGGCCTTGGCCCATTTGATAGGCCAGCCCTTAGGTGGGTGGAGTAGACAGAACAGAATCTGGGAAGTTAGTCAGACCGCCATGCCTCTGCTCTCTGGGACAGATGCCATGAAGCCAGCCACCAGGTCAGATATGCTGAATCTTTCCCGGTAAGACACCACTTCATGGTCCTACACAGATTATTAGAAATGGGTTAATCTCGATGTGAGAATTAGACAATAAGAGGCTGGAACTAATGGGCCAGGCAGTGTTTAAATGAATACAGTTTGTGTGTTGTTATTTAGGGGCATAAGCTAGCCAGGAGGACGAGAGCCGGGTGGCGGGAAGCGGCCGGCAGCTCTCACTACAGAAAGGTCAATAACTATCAGGCTTATTTTATATGAATGAGTGCAATAGACAGTTCCTCCCCTTTCACAGATCATAGCACCCCAGCTTCCAATGTTGTTTGGTAGCACCATTTAGAGTAAATAAAATTATAGACATTTAAATGTGTGGATTTTTGTGCATTTATAAAATGTTTATAGCAGAAAGTCAGATTTAATAAAATTTTTATTTTTCTAAATATATAGTTGACTGAGTTTATTCTTATAAATTCACCAAAAGTTGAGGCATCTCCATCCTTTGAGTCTCTACTGCAAATTATTTAGTCTTAGTACTGTGAAAGTCCTTTATTAAGTAGCTTCTGTAGGGCTACCATCTCAGTCACATTTCTTCAGGTTCTCTGGGACCACAGATGGGATAAGAAGCTAATAGTTGGGAGCTTCCTTACAGTTTGTTAGACATTGTCTTGAAAAGAAGGACCAGGTGCTTGAGCTTGTCCTGAACTTGGCCTTAGGACCACTTCTTTTTCAAATTTTTCCCAAACTTGTTCACTGGGTCTTTGCTTTTCTAGTCTGAGTTTTCTGACACTACTTGGAATCCGATTGGAGCTCTGAAGGCAGTGAAAACCATTAAAGACTCAGTAAGACATAAGACAAAACGGACAAGAGGAAGAGCTTGACAATATTCCCTTGCCCAATAGGAATATGGACAATGAAAGTTGTCTTCATCTTGTCCATTTGAAGTGGCACTGGAGGAAATAACCAGAGACATAATGCACATTAATAAATAATATACAAATTGTGGAGAATCAACAAAACTGTAAAATTATTACTATAATCAATAAATACAAATAAAACTATTTTATATTATTTAAGAGTACAGGATAGTATGTCGACACCAAAGAGTCCTTTAAAGTTTTATATAAAAGCAATAAATAAACAGAAATTGATGTTTCAAAATAGTCTTGTAAAATACATCAAATGCAGCAAAAATAAATTTAATAGCTGCTGTAATAACCCTCAGCAAAAATTATGATTATCTTAAGATGAATTAAAGAACACTGAATAAATGGATGAATATGCTACGGTCCTAATGTTGAAATTTTATGAAAATATTCTATAGAGTGAAATTAACCAAGTGCCATAAAGATAAATACACTGAATTTAGAATTAACTAGAATGCAAATATCAAAGTATTCCCAAATATTCCTGAAAAAGATTACCTGTCACGAGCTTTAGAGACCTGTAGTAACACTTCAAAATGTTGCTAGGAGCATGGGAAAATATTCTGGAATTGGAACCTTATCCTAAAACAGAGCAGTGTAGAGAGTCATTTCTATAAACTATAGTACCATAAAAGAGTGGTGGCATTTTCTAACAAGAGTAATAATAATTAAAACTTGATATGGAGTAAAATAAATGTTGAGTTTTGCTTTTTCTACACCTGTATAACAGGATGTAGAATATATTGTAATCAACTTGAGTAGAGTTTGTGGATTAAGTAGGCAGTTGTGGCTATCAGAAGCAGATCAAGCAGAGTTTAGATAACCATTTTAACATGAAAAAAAGTTTTTCATAATGATATCAGCTCACTAAAATTCATCCAAATTCCAAATATATATGAAAACAAAATTCTTCACACATTAACTAACACTAGTTACTAGAAAAAAATGCATTTCTCTAACAGAAATACATTTTAACACAGAGAACATACAGAATACAGTTCTGTTAAACACTGGGTGTACTAGAACACAGTATGAGAAACTTTTAAGATTCATCATGACCACCGGTGGGATTGTTTCTCCTTCAGTTTCATATTTTACCTTCACTCCCATGTCCCAGCTATTTATGAATATAAAGAATAATGAGAGATAAAGAACCAATTTTAATCTTTTTCAATATAAATTTTAGTTCTTACTCTAGTACACATGAGTGACTTGTCTCTGGACCAATGATTTTCAACCATTTCTATAGTATCACATCCCAAAATATGATGCTTTAGTTTGGCACATAATATCACACACACACACACACACACACACACACACACACACACACACACAAGCATATAACTGCAACAAAATTTTACACAATATATACATCAAACATGGGTTTTCATACACACACACACACACACAATGTATGCGTCATATATGCTTCAGCTTATAAGCATATATGCTTATAATTCTTGTGAGTAAACCAGGCAAAACATTCAGAGAACACTCCCAATTCAGTATTGCTTCATACCAAGATCCTTTATTAATTATGTTTGTGGACGTAATTAATAATTACAGAGATGCTTCTCTCTGATGTTCCACGTGGAAATGACACTGGTATAGACACTGGGAAATAATTCTGTGCAAGCCACATGGCTGCACTTTCTGTGCCAAGTCTACCGCAATGAAAAAAGAACTCAGTGATTCTAAAACACACCCAAAGAACAGGACACAGAGTTGCTCATCTAGACAATATGTAGAGAACTTTCTAACAGGAAACACAATTCTTTACAACTAGATTAGGAAAGAGACAGGTTTTCAGAATGGGAAAATTACCAGTAAAAGGAAATTGAGAGGCCCAAGTAGATAAGTCTTCTGGTAAGAAGAGGATAACAGTCAGGTTGCTATAATAAAATACCACACTACACAGCTGAAACAGTAATCATTCCTCATGGCATTAGAGTCTGAGAGTCAGGCATCAGCAGATCCAGTGTCTGGTGAAGGCACTGGTTTTCCTGATTAGAATGTTTATTTGCTGTCTTCTCATTGCATCATCATAAGGACCACAACAGAGTGAGTAGGGAGACAAAAGGCAGAGAGGAAGAGATTTACAGGAAGATGGGGAGAATCTTAAACCCCTCCTTATAAAGGAATCGATCCCATTAATGGGGTATCCACTCCTGTTATTACATTTTAAATTAATTTATTTTTTCATGCAATATATTTAAATCATGTTCTCTCTCCTAGCCCAAGTTTCCTCAAATTATTCCCCTCCCTACCCACCTAATATACCACTTCTCTCTCCCTTCCAATAAAACAAAACAAACCCAGAAGACAAGAATGACAGAAGATAGCAATAAAAAACACACACTAAGTATTTTGATGTATGTGTTGGTAAACTAGTGCTGACTATGCTTGCTATGTAATTTTCTCCCAGAGTCCACCTCTAAATACCACCTGTTGGAGGTAGGAATCTTAGCATATAAAGTTTTCAATACATTAACATCACTTCATAACACAGAAAAATAAATTGGAGCAGAAAAAAAACTTTATAAATATATGCCCCCAACCGTAGACATGGTCAGCTTGGATGGCTTGGCTTCTTTGATATTATAGCAGATTCTTATAGTGGCTGATTTTTGGTACACAAACCCAATTCTTACTCGTAGGGATCTTGAGTTCTTTATAGAAAATACATAATCTTTAAAAATAAATATTTCTTATTTAATTCGCAAAATTTTATGATTGTCATATTTATCTCTAAAATAGTATACCCAATCCCAAAATTTCTGAATTTGAATACACTGAAGAGATGGACAAAAGTATCATATTTTTCTGTGTTATTTCCTAGATGGATCACATAAATAAAGATTTAGGTTTTGAAACAATAAAAGGAGGTGTAGTTGCTCATGCCTGAAATACTATCACTTTGAAGGTGGCACTACCGTTAGTTCTAGGCACCTCGACTACACAGTAAGTCCTTAGGTCCACCAATATACAAAGTAAAGCTATCTTTTAAAAAATATTTTTATTAAGAAAATATAGAATTGGAATTTTGTGTGGCATGTGAACACTGTGAAATACCAGCCCAATCCCATCCTGTACCTTGTTCTTAAAACCAAGACCTGTTAAAGATAAAGTGAGATGCTAGCCTACTTGCTTTTCCATCCAGAAAATCAGAGCGTTAGCTTTTCTTTACATATTTGTTTTCAAATGGAAAGAAGCAGTTTCTCATTATTCAAATGTTCCCTTCTCATGATCTTTGTTCATTGAAATCCACTGTTGCTTGGTAAATAAAACGTTTCTTTGAAAGGGCTATGATTTTCATGGTCGTTCAGTGTGTTGCCCAGACATCCATTCTAACTCATTTTCTTCTAGAATTTCTGACATTGGTTTTCTCTTTTTATTGTGTATAAAATATTTAAAGTATTTATTACAATATTATTGTGAACTGCATTTATAGTAATTACATAGAACTCCAAAGCCATGCTATAAAGAGTTATAAAGTTAATTTATGAAAATGCCTTGTCTGTTTTCACTTGAGCTGTTCTCTTATTCATCACTACCTTAAGTTCTTCATGGGTGGATTTAACAGTACTGAAGGGCAAACTTTTGTCATCCCTAAAATTAAGCAATGCCAAGTCTTCCAAAGCCAATGCTTCTGATGCTTGCTCCCTAGCTGGCAAAAGAACCTTTTGCACAAATGCTAAGAGGTTTGTTGGCTCCACTATGCACTATAATTCACCCTGTTATGGAGGAAAACAGCTGTTTTGTGATCATGTTCTGGACATTTGCCATATTGGCATACTGTGTTAAAAATCCCAACTCGCCTCTCAGCACTGCAGTTCAGTCTCTAGGCTATTGGAAAATGAATAGACAAGAGAATCCTTGAACTACCTCTTTTAATGCAATGACTTTAGAACCACTTCCTAACAAATAGCAAGCTTTGTCATTTACCAGTAGACAAAATTGTAAGAATATTTAGCAATAAACATAACACTTCAAATTTCATGCCTCAAATCAAGAATCCCAAGGATACCCACAGCCATTCTAAGTGAATCCCAAGGAAAGCAATTAGTGGTGTCATCTAGCTCCACAGGATCATAAACATGGTTAAGTCTCAAATCATGCACAAAAGAGTGGTTGGAGTCAGCTGTTGGTTTGTATGCAATTTGAAGATAATAAAAACCCTTCATATAAGTTGTTATTGTCATATATGTGTTGTTCTCAAATACAGGGGAAATGTTATTGAGAACTCACTTAATTCATATAAATATAAAGCTTCCTAAAATACACAAGTCTTAAAAATGAATATTCAGATATTTTGCATTAAGTACACAAGGCACTTGAGAGTTTTGTATAATATTTCAAAAGAATAACATAATCAGGTATTACAAAACAACTCCCACAAAGAAGTACATTGATATTAAGATTACATCCCATTTTCTCTGAATCATTAACACTACCCCATGAAAATAACCTTGAGTATACATTGTAAACGCAGTCCCCAGCATGGGGAGATTAGCATCATGGAGAAGTAAAGAAAGCTGAAACAATATCACTCATTTACAAAGGTGATTTGAGCTCAGGATAAGCTCAATAAGACAGACTCAAAGGTCAATCTTTTCTAAAGTTTATATAATTTTCGTATTTATTATTGCTTATATTGGTTTATGGTAAATTACACTTTTTTCCATTTAAAGTTGCTTTCATCTAGGCTATGTTCAATATCTGCCTATTATCAATTATGAGCAAGTATCTATGCAGTATGATGTAGAGTCCTGTGGGGATAACCTAAGTACTTTACTGGATCTTGAGGAAGATCCATTCAGAGCTTTCTGAAGAACCACCATGCTGATTTACACAGCAGCTGTACAAGTTTGCACTCCTAACTTCAATGAGCAAGTGTTCTGCTTTCCTCAAAATTTCATCAACATATGCTATCATTTGTTTTATTAATTACCATTTTTATTAATTTTAATTTATGATTACCCATCTGACATGCATAAGAAGGAATCTCAAAATTTGGTTTTCCTTTTTATGATAGCTAAGGTTGTTAAACATTCCTTTAAGATTTTCTCAGTCACTTCTTTTTCTTTTTTTAAATCTTTATTTCTTTTTCTTTTTCTGTTTTCAATATATCCAAGCTGCATTTACTCTCCCTCTACTCTGCACCCCCGCAACATTTCCCCCAGATCCACTCCTCCTCTATTTGCTTTCAGTTAAAGAGCAGGCCATCCCCCAGAAGTGAAATATTGGATAACAAAATGCAATTAATCTAGGCACATAGACTCATATCAAATTTGTGTGAGGCAATGCAGTAGGTTGTTAAAAGGGTCCTGGGGATAGGCAGGAGTCAGAGATGCCTCCATTCCTGTTGTCTGAGGTTTATGTTCCACCTAGTATCAGCAGTCATTAAGTCCCAAAGATATCACACAGAGGTCTACATTAACTATAAGCTGATTGGCCAATTAGCTCAGACTTTTTATTAACTCTTAGAACATATATTAGTCCATAAGCTTTGTCTATGTTAGAAACGTGACTTGGTACCTTTTTTGACGAGGCAGTCACATCTTGCTTTCACTGCAACTGGGTCATGACTGGAGACTACAAAATCCTCTTCCCAGAATTCTCTTGTTTTCATTACCCCACTTTGACTTCCTGTATCATCCCCCCACCTATACATTTTGCCTGGCTACCACTGCAAACCTTTAACAATAAAGTCTTCTCATGTGTTTCAGAGTCATGGTTTACATTCAAACCATTTGTTATATACTCCTTCCCTTCCAAAATTGTATTGTAGCTCTCCTTGGTAAACTGTTTGTGTCAGGACTTTTCTGATGCTGTTGAGACCTTTCCAGTTGTTGGAATAGGCGGTGTGTTCTCTTGACGACAGCAGTTGTTTCAGGGAGGAACCTCTGACAGCGGTTCAGTTAATGAGGTGTAATCAGATACCTACTGGGATTATGGAAGTCCAGTGTCACGGGAAAGAAAACTGAAGCTGTTGCATCCATCTTGGCACACACCAAGGGTTACCGATGAAAGAATGGAGCCAGCAGAGAGAACACTGGCTTATGTGATCCAGAGAATCGGGCTTTGGTGTCATGTTATGAGTTTAGGTACAAAACAAGTCTTTACCAGAAGTGTTCTGTATTTCAGGTCATACAGTCATTTCATTATGGATATAACACAACTAACCCATGTGGATTCACAGAGACCATGAAAGCATGTACAAGATCAACAGGTGCAAGCCAGATGGGATCCCAACACTGAGAGAAAGTGGACACAGTATACAACCCATAACCAAGAAGGTATCTGTGATTGATACCTGCGGGTCAAAGGAATATCAGTTTATTCAGGAATATCATTCCCACTTGAGGGCAGTTAGCATACAATGTATAGTTGGCCAATAAAAAAAAAACTTCTCAATTACATTTCTGTTGATCTTTTGGTTTCATTTTGTTTGTTTGGCATTTTTTAACTTATTGCTATTTTGCTTGACTGTTTTGATTTTCATTTTTGTACTTACATTTTTGTTTCCTTCTGCTTGTCTCACGTTTGCTTGCTTGTTTGTTTTTGGAAAAAAAGACAGTAAGAAAAATACATAAGGTTGATTAAATATGGAGGATGTGGGGAAGACTAGGAAGAGGGAAAATGTTGAATATACATGATATGAAATATTTTCACCAAAAGTATGTAAATCAACAAAAACAAAGTCTGATACGTGCAAATGAAGTAAAATGAATATTTTATAACAGTAAAACAAGACTACTAATTATCTCATGAATCATTTTTTACTGTAGGTGTTCTCTTCCCACACTTATCTTAAACTTGGGGCTACAGAGATAGCTCACTGATTAAGAATACTGGCTGATCTCCCACCAGACTCAGGATCAATTCTTCCAGCACCCACACAGAGTTCAGAACCATCTGTACCTCCTGATTCGTGGAATCTGACACACTCTTCTGGCTTCAGAGGGAATGCATAGGTGGGGCAAGACATCCAGTCAGGTAAGACACTCATACATGTAAAAGTTATGCAAAACTATTAAAACACCTCTAGATTATTTCAAGGCATTTTTATGTCCTGAAACCCTAGTTATCAGTTATCAGTATCAAATAGTCTTCCGTAAACCTTTAACATTAAATGTATATAAAATTAAAGGGGAGCAGCAGTGTGTGTGTGTGTGTGGTGTGTGTACACAACAACAACACATATAAGCGGTCCTGAGTTTGACAGGGAGTTGAGAGAACACTAGAAGAATTGGATGGGGAAGGGAGTGGAAATTGAAGAGAGATGCAATTCACCAAATGTAAAATCAGTAAGAATATATGGTAAATTTGAATATTTGTAAAGATTTATTTAATTATTTATTTTGTATATGTCTGTGTCTCTGTCTACAATGTATGTGCCTGATTCCTTCGGAGGTCAGAAGAGGTCATTTGGAACTCCTCAAACTAGAGTTATGGATGGTTGTAAACGACCTTGTAGGAGCTGCAATTGTAACCCAAGTCCTTTGCAAGAGCAATCAGTACTCTTTCTACAACCTGGAGAATGTGTTAACTTCCAACCATTATTTTATAAATAATCTAACTACATATAATATATATATATATATATATATATATATATATATACTATACTTACTATATACTATAAGAATATAAAGATTATTGTTTTAAATCCCACATTTAATTTAAAGATTTATATGTGAAAGTGCATCATCTTTAAAGAAGACCTATGAATGTTTATATTTTACATACAATATTTACAGTTAAAGCAAATAGAAAAGACAGAACCTGAAACTCAGTTTCCAATGTGAGGCAATGCTTGAGAAAAGAAATGGGTCTGCTCAATACAATACTATTCACCACCAAATTATCCCAAAGTGTTTTACAAAGTAATTAGTTGGAGAATAATGGAAGAGCATGCAAATGAACACAGGGGCTGTTAAGACACTCAGCAATAGCTCACACACTGCTTTGGACATGAAAATCTGCTTTATTGAGGAGGGATGTTAGTTCAATTATAGAGCAATTTAATAGAATAATTGGAATTCTTTTGGGTCTGGTAAAGTTTATAGACCATCAGAATGATACACTAACTCTATATTGTTGAAAGACTTCTTCAGATACCATTTTACAGATAAACAGATACTCCCATGTGGATAGTAACATAACTGCTCTCTTGAAACTTGCACCATTTTGATTGCCAAACCCTGGGATTATAAGGCCAGCAACTAGTAGATCATGTCTTCTCTTCCTCTGGCCTCAGTGACAGAAAATGATCTATCCCCACATGGTCCATCTTTCTCCGAGGAAGAAAGGGGAAATATGAACTAGGGAAGAGTGAATTAAATAATTTAAAAGGGCAGCTATATATTAACTTAAATGTATCATCAATGTAAAGATACTTCACATTAAACACTCTGTTGTCCAGACAACTATTGAATATATAGAGGCCATATAGAGGTTTAGCTGAATAAAACAGTGAAATCTAAAAGCAGAAGTATGCTTCGTCAGAATTTTTTGTCAAAGTTTTGTATTTGACCAGGACATGCATGGGAAGTCTCTCGCTAGGAGCATCTTTAGTAGCAGGTGCAATATATTATCAGTGAAAGTAGATAGGTGTCCTCAGCACAGACTGTAGAGCAGAGCTTAATTCCGTTGCTGTGGCTACAGCTGGCACTTTCTTAGGCTGTCTGATTCACCAAAACCTCTGCCCCTGGCCTGAAGATAATCTATCTGTCACCTTTCAGCCTGAGTCTAGTGGCCTAGGATGAACTTTGTTCCATGGCACCCAGGGGAGATGCAGGTTATGTGACACTTAAGTATCACTCTGAGCTCTATTGTTTGCCAGTGGCAAGAAATAACCCCAGACTCGCAAAGGGTATTTAGAAGTGACTGTATTATCTGAAACACAGAACACTTCTGGTAAAGACTTGTTTTGTGCCTAAACTCATAACATGACACCAAAGCCCGATTCTCTGGATCACATAAGCCAGTGTTCTCTCTGCTGGCTCCATTCTTTCATCGGTAACCCTTGGTTTGTGCCAAGATGGACGCAACAGCTTCAGTTTTCTTTCCTGTGACACTGGACTTCCATAATCCCAGTAGGCATCTGATTACACCTCATTAACTGAACCGCTGTCAGAGGTTCCTCCCTGAAACAACTGCTGTCGTCAAGAGAACACACCGCCTATTCCAACAACTGGAAAGGTCTCAACAGCATCAGATCAGAAAAGTCGTGACAAAAACAGTTTACCAAGGAGAGCTACGATACAATTTTGGAAGGAAAGGAGGAGAGCATTGTGTAACAAATGCTTTGAATGTAAAACATGACTATAACACACATGGAAGTCTTTATTGTTAAAGGTTTGCAGTGATGCCAATGATATTCCTTGTAAATTAACATTAATTTATTTCCTTTGAGGTGATTTTTGGACAAAATTTCACAAGTTTATGTACAAAATATTAATTCTCAAAGTCTTTTAATAGAAACATCTACAAAGTTGTTATATATATATAATTATATGTAACATGTAAAATACTCTTGATACTTGAACACTAATACATGTGTTTAGACATAGATGAATTTATACTATTGTATTTGTCAGGGTTCGTTAAAAGAATAGAAGTAGTAGTATGTATAGTGAGATAGATATGCATGATACACAGAGAGAAATACATTGTAAGGCAGTGGTAGATAACTGTCAGCCATCTAAAGGCTCATGTCTGCAAATTGTCCATGCTAGGATGGGCAAAGCAGTTTTGTTGAGCTAAAGTCTCATGATAGTCAGGAATATAAAACTATTTCTTCTATATTTATAATTCTATTACTCACTAAAATATTTGTTGAGCATCTATAATGTGCTTGGTGCAACTTTAGCTACAACTAGAGATGCAGTTTACTGCAAAAGGAAACCAGGCTCCAAGAAGGTTTAAACAGGGCAGAGAAGTGATCAGATTTTCTTGTGGAAAAGAAGATACAAGAATATGGGCACTATACCTGGGACTGCAGGAGAGGGACAAAGCTTAGGTGCTTGAAATAAAAATGTAAGAACTCATACGGTTAGAGCAGGAGGGAAATTTAAATATGAATTATGCAAGCATGATGATGGATAAGAACTGAGGGCAAGGTAGAGAGAGTGAAGTGTAAAGGTTGCCTCCCACATAACTAATGTGTCAAAATTGAATGGATGGTTCCCATTTTTAATAAGTAAAATAGAAGGCTTGTAGCGTGTTTGACATTTTTGCTTCCCCTTTGACACTAATAAGTATGTCTTAAACATTCTGCTTTACTCGGAAGCTATATTATTCCCCGACATAATATTTCCCCTCCATTTAATGAGACAGTAGCTTAAGACTTTCAATTGTACCTTGGATATCAATACCCCTCATTCTTTGTCTTATTTGTGCTCAATCTAGCTTTGTGCACAAAATTTAAAATAAAAAAGAAGCAATTGCAAGAGTCATGTGTAACACCCAAAAAGGACATAAATCTCTATCATTGCTTTATCTATAAAGTTTATTTAGAAGACAAAATTTAGGAACTTTTTGAACAAACACTCTTAAATTTATAACCATGTTTATGAATACTTATAATTGTATATATCTTTTTAAAGGAAGTTACTACATGAACCTAAAGAGTAGAGAAGATGGTAGTTTTTAAATCCTTCATCTGCAACTAGCACATGTAATATTTCTCTTTATACATCGAGGGAGCACTTAGAGATGCTAATCTCAAAACTAATGTTCATTTCTTTCCTAAAACCAGCATGAAGAGCTATGATAAACAGAATGTACTAGACAGAAAGATTGATAACAGTTAGCAAGGAAGATAGGGAATGGTTTACCAACTGTAAGTTCAGATATTCAGATTTCATGTTGACTGTCCATAGATACTCTAAGGTCAAAATATTTATTTTCTAAACATTTGATACCATAAAAGATTTAGTTAAACATAAATTGCAGCACTGGATTCAATTTTGTCTTTCAGTGTTGCCTTTAAAGTGTTTGTCATATTTGTACACATATACAAACATATGCACATTTGAATTTTAAAATGACCTTCATCATTTGATAGTCTAATTTCATTCTTTAAATTACCCTTATTATCATAGAAGTTTGTGTCCTTTTGCTTCTCTTTAGTTGCATTAATTTATTATGGTTGTTTGATTCGTTCAGAAGTGAATGGTTGCTTTTTAGAATGTGCAGAAACTGTGAGTGTTGCTCAGTGAATAAGGAATTCCATAACTCCTACAATGCCCTGTGTTAGAACACACGTAAAGAACATATTCTCTCTCTCTCTCTGTCTCTCTCTGTCTCTATCTCTCTCTCTCTTTCTCTCTCTCAATGTTTCCACCACATTTTCTATTCTACCTTAATGCGTTTCCAGGGTTAAAGTTATTTCCAATCAAAACGATTTCAGGTCACTCTTAAATCTCCCATAGATCATCAGAGGAAGCTATTCCCAAAGCACACCCTCAGGGTTATTTTTTAATCTTCTGATCTTGTAATCACTAGAGCACAAATAGTTCCCACATTACTTTATAACCTTTAGACAAGAATTGATTTATTTTCTGAGTTTTCTTCAAAATTGGATCTATGTTATGCTAACACAGGCTCTTTCCTTGATGCATGTCCTACTACTAACTGAATATATGTCAGGAACTGAGGAAACATACACAGGGCACTTTCTATGCTAATCATTAAATCTACTCTAGCACACTATTCTTCTTCAAATTGCCAGAAATGAGATAGCACTCTAGTCCTGAGCTAAAGGAATTGCAACATTTTGTAATCTCATCTCCTGCTAGATCATTGCTTCTTTGTTGTTTCTGCACTGGATCACTTGTGCAGAAGTGAAGACAGGCTCTGTGATGTACCTTACTGCCTGGCATTTTCAATCACTTCGCAACAGCCTCTGAACATTTGTCATAATGGTAATGGAAGTGTGGGAAGCACTGTACTAGTAAAAAACAAAACTTCATATTTTGTCTTCTTTTGAGTGAAATGAAATATCAAAACCATAGGGCCAATTCTTTATGAATGTCAGTAATAGCTTGTGAATTTTTATATATAATTTTCTCTCTACAAGCCTTTGCACCTGTGAAATAGAGCATAAGAATGAGATACTTAATCATTTATTAGGCTAATGAACCTTAATAAACTCCCAAATTCAAATCCATTGACTTTCAGAATGGCATACAACCATTATGAACCTATCGACATCATTGGTCAAAAGTAAGCAGGGCATTTTAATTTATAATTAAATTTCTGTTGAAAATTATCATCAATATAGCACATATTTTATTGTTATCCTGAATAATGTCATCTTTCTGCTTATTTTGTACTTGTCTAGTTTATTGATCAAGGAATTAAATTGTTATATTGCTTTGGAAGAATTTTTAGAAGGGTGGTACTGAATTGATACTCATAATTAATTCTCCATATAATTTTTTAATATTTAGATTGGATGGCAGAGGATCACACTCATAATAAGTTTTAATATAGTTGCAGAAAAGTACAATGAGTCAGAATTCTTTGCCTAGGTTATGGGAGGTGAGGCAAGTAGGCCAATGATATGCAGGCAGGATCAAAAGCAGAATCAGCATGTTGTTTCTGGTCCAGAGGATACTGTCAGGATGATTACCCGAATCTGCAGAGGCAAGTCATTTGTGCCTAATGGTTCATCATAGAAGATGGCATCCTACCCAGGACCTGATTACCCAAATCTGGTAGACTTTCTGCCCATATGACCCATCTTGTCTCTTTATATGTGTGCATAAATTGAGGAAATCAATTCACATTTTTGTTGTAACTCTCCAAGGACTTTGTTGCCATTGTCTTATCTTTTAGTTCATAACCTAATCCATAACCATCAACCACTGTGCTCTTTCATGTCTTAATGCCATCCGTGTAGAGCACTGTCTTTCCGTGTCTCATCTGACCATTGTAGTGGGTTTTTCAAGGAGACAAAATAGACATTTGTGTCTCTTGGACAAAATATGTTATGCTTTCTATTTTACAAAATAGAAAGCAAGTAGTATCGATATACGGGTATTTGGACTCTATTGATTACAATCCATTTTCTATAATCAGACTCAGGAACCCTCCTCCACCCTGTTTAGTTTATTATTCACGATTCTGAATAGAGCTTTGGGGCTGAGTGTCATTTGGAGTAAAAGAAAATTAGCAATTTGGGGCGATCCTACATTGCATTCACTTTGCCGAGCAGACTGAATATATTTTTAGGCACTGCATGTTTATAACCTAATTTTCCCTCATTACTTTACAGAGGTGACCTTGTTCTAATACCTTCGGCACCTGATGTTATAAAAGTGAAATTCTTTTCAAACCTGTTCTCTTAACATGCTCCTGCTCAAAAACAAATGAGAGATAACATTAACATTCCTGCCACAAAATACCTGCTAATTTGCTTGCAGTGTAGAGAGAAAGCTTTTCATTACATATTACAAACTTCATTTGTGTAGGATGAGTCACCAGGCTGGTTGGAAAGCAATGAACATCCAATCTGCAATGCTGCTTTCTGTTCTAGCATCAACCCTCACGGTCCATCTCATCCAATATCAGCTTTTTGCTCTTTTTTTAAATTTGCATCCTGTTACAAAATTGTATTGTTCATCTGTCAAAACAGCTTTGATTTGTGCTTTATTTTATATTACAGCTTCAGAGAAGAAAACACACTCACAGAAATATTCTATTTTCTTTTTAAGGTCAGAAAGAAATCTGTACAGCAGAAAAATGAGCAACTTGATTTCAAACAAATGATGACATTATTAAGTCAGAAAACTCTAGTCTTGATCTTAAAACCCGCTTGATATGTTAAGTTTCTCATAAAAGTGGGGTCCCAAGACCAAACTGCATACATGAACAAATCATCCCTAAACACTAGTGAAAAATTATCAAAGAAGCTTCCAATACCTTGTTGCTATTAGACAGCAGCACTATATTTAGACAATAAGATTTTTGTTTATTATACTCCCTTTACTAACATCTCATTCTTCTGTGTCTTATTATTGGCACAAACCTTTATTTAATAGTGAGCTTTCCTAAAAATTTGCCCTGAGCTACTTTTTGCATCATTATCAATTAAGGAAATAAAACTGTACTTCACACATCACTTTTATGGATAGACACTGATTAAACATGATAATGGATATATTAGATGTAAAATTTTCCAAACATTTTGATTGCCCAATAAATCTCATCACACCATCCCTGAGAACAAAATATCACTTTGCAGTGGCAGAATTAGGTCGTTGGTTAAAAGGAATCTAGTAAAATCTTGAAGATGAAATGTAAACAGAACAAAAGAACACATGTTTAGAATTGGGAGCTATTCTACTGTTGTAAGCACTAGAACTTGAGATGATTATGAGCAATTTGTGTCTTAGGCTTTAATATATCCATAACATCCTGATGAGAGGCAAGGTTAAATAGAACTGCAGAGAATTTTTCAGTAATAAATGATACTCTTCATCCTCTATGGCCAAACCACATACCCTTGGATGTGTCCATTCATCATATGAAACTGTGACAGAGATGGAATAAAGCAAGGGATATTAGGGGTTCCAGGAAATGGGACTCAAGTCATTGCTGTGATAAAATTCTCATGGGAAGATCTCTCTCTCTCTCTCTCTCTCTCTCTCTCCCCCCCTCTCTCTCTCTTTCTCCCCCTCCCCCCCTCCCCCCCCCACTCCCCCCCCCCCCCCCCCCCCCCCCCTCCCTCTCTCTCTCTCTCTCTCACACACACACACACACACTCACACACACACACACACACACACACACACACACACACACGCACACACACACACATCTATGTACCTATCTCTCCAATGAGAGGGAAACCTGAACTGACCAATTTTGATTGTACTAAAGTGTAACTAACTTGCTGGACCAATAAGATTTTATTGGGGTTACTAAGAGAAAATATGATTAAGCAGTTTCTTACAGGGAGAAGAAATAACTCAACAAACAGGACAGATGCAACTTCAAGAACCTCTACAAGTAAGTCTGAAAAATCTCAATGTAGTTTGTCTCTTCGCTTAGGTGCCTGCTGTTTCCATAATGTGGGGGACTCTGAGAATCTTCCAAGATTTTGCCTTCCAAAATACGTGATTTTTGTTTGTTTACTTTATAAGTTTCATGGACCCCCCACTCCCCCTGGGTAGGAATGTTAGATACAGAAGAAAACGTCCATACAACATCCACTGATAACCGCAAGTCTTGGAATTCTAGTGCAGACTGTCTTCCGTAAGGTTCTAAAATGAATTACTTCTTTCCTTTCCAAAAATTCTTGCAATAACAAGTAGAGAGCTAGTTTTTCAATACCTAGACTATAAAATTTCATCTATTTTATTTATTAACCCTCAAAAGAATTTTGAAAGCAGCACATTCTCACTTTTTTTTTAAATTTCATCATCTTAATACTTCAAATTTTCCTAAAAGGGACTTGTTCCTTTAATATTTTCAAATTTTAGTACAGAGAAATAGAATGAGAAACTTCAGTATCCCTTGTGTTCTATTTATTTATAACTATTATATAAGTGTGGAGGACTTCCCAGTACGTTTTATATTGACAAAACAGGAGATCCTCTAAAATAATCCACAGTCATTATGAAGTATTTTGTTGTAACATTCCAGACTATACATATTTTTTTTTTTTTTTTTAGAAAATGTCCCATCCCTGTGAAGTTTCAAGTGAACTTACAGTGGTATGGGATTCTACCACTAGATATTTTTTGCAGTGTGTTTGCTGATATGTTTTTTTTATGGTACAAGGAGAATATTTCAAGAGAACTTTTGTATGTGGTGAGCTCTGAGGTCTGTAGAAAATAATTTTATCACTTACTCCATAAGCTAAATTTTGTTTAAAAGATATTAGTTATAATTTAGGCTCAAGAAATTTTAAATCATGGTATGGGTAAGTCACCTGTTATTTTAAAAAATGTTTTATCAGTTAATATTTGTTTAAATAAACTTGAGGAAGATATAAATTTGTTAGATATAAACAAAATACAATGTACAGCTACTTCATGTACTTATACATAAAATTAGAACTACCTGAATGCCACTACACATCTAAATGAAAGTGTATAAGACAAATGATACAAGAACTATATGAGAAATATCCTTGTCAAATATTTTCAGATTAAGTGAAATAAAGTAAAGTAGAAGTTGAAACATCATCACATACTACACAAGCATCTGGTAGTATGATCAACATAACCACAAGTATGATCAACATAAGGGGCACTTTTGTTTTGGAGATGGAAAGGAGGTCTAGGTTAATTTGTATGTCTTACTTAATTGCTGGGGTATTACCCATTAGAAGAGGAAGATAAAAGAGATGAGAGTGAGAATGGATGATACCTCATCTACTATCTGCAAGTCAAGGAAGGTATCTGGTTCCTGGAACCCAGAGAAAAAAATTAATAGTTCTCTGCCAGACCCTTTAAGAAGGAATGCAACTCTTCAGATAATTTGAAGATTTTTAAAACTGAAGAAACAGACTGGATTTCTTCAGTTATAGAATTGCAGGACATTACATTTGGTTTTTTTATATCACCAAATTTACTACAGTTTATCACAGTCCCATAGAGAACTAATATGGTAACCTTTATATAGAAAGCTAAATGAAGTCCTGCTAACTCAGCCACCTAAAATAAGGAATAGAGCACAGGGTCTGATCCTGTAAAGGCACTACATTGCCAGGAAACAAAAGGAACATTTGCCTGGCCTTTGGTCTCACTGAGAACAGAAAATGGACATGAAACCCAATTTGTATATTATTCATGTACTCTTAAGCAAGCATTTCTTGTTGGAAGTTTAAAAGGGTACCAGAAAGACAGACTCAATGCATTTTCTTAGAGGAAGAGTTCACTTAAAC
This sequence comes from Arvicola amphibius, assembly GCF_903992535.2. Classification (NCBI taxonomy): domain Eukaryota; kingdom Metazoa; phylum Chordata; class Mammalia; order Rodentia; family Cricetidae; genus Arvicola; species Arvicola amphibius. The sequence goes on from NC_052053.1 coordinate 125,810,483, forward strand.
CGGCATGACAACATTACAGCAAAGGGATGTGCAAATGCCATGGTAATAGAACTGCAAGCAAATTATAAAGAATATAAATCATGAGCCTATGCATCCACAGAAAATATTCATCAGACTGTAGCAAAAGTGGGTGTGAGAAGTTAGGACAACAACAGGATCAAGACTATGGTAAGGGCAGGGAAGGTTAAATCTGAAATAAATGAGAAGAGTTAACTCATACTCACCAGTAAAACCGGAGAGTTTGGATACTAATGTTTTCGTACACGTTGAACCTCTACAAAATATCTCCTTTTCACAAAATTGTAAAGCCTTTCCAAAAGATATGTCAATCTTGGCAATCAATAAGAAGCCAGAGAGTAGTCTTGAAGTCGGAAATTCTATGATTTTTTTAGGGATATGAACAATACAATCTGCTTACAATAGACTAAGAACAAAGGTTGTAAGAACAAGAAGGCAAAGTCATTTCAGATACATATTTTAAAATAAGAATGAATTGTTAGGGACTGTGGACCCGAACCCTGAGCTTCCTGTAAACCCTGCCTGCGGAGGTTTACATCTTGTTTTCCTATGTTTGCAGCTGCTCTGAGCAAACAACTTGTTTTTGAGCTGCTCTGAGCATAAGACCCTTGGGGGTTCCTGATGACCATGGAGTGGTTTCTGGTGGGCTTGCAGCTGAGAGTTAGGGCATGGACATTAGTCAAGGAGACCCTATATAAGCTGCCCTGGTATACAATAAAGAGAGCATTCTTGGCACCCCATGTCTCTGTGTGTGTGTGTTTCAATCTCCATGCCCTTGCTTGACTCGCGAACCATATAGTAGTGGGTAGTGCTTAGAGCAGGCACTGCGCAACAATGAATCATATTTAGGTATGATCCATTGTTAGATGCACAAGGAAGACAGAGTGGCCTTCGGACACATGGATTGGAGAACAGTACTGTTTTTATTCATTGAACAGCCGCACCACATATATTTATTCATCGTATTTTTTCAGCAACCTAAAGAAGGAGATTGTATCATTGCTTATAGATTTAATGTGAGACAAACTGAAGTTAAGTCAAATGACTTTGTCATTCAGTTAGCCACTGACCAGGCTAGATTTCAAATTTAGAGCTTTTACTGTAAGCCACCATACTGCAGAGGAAGGGGTCATTTTTATTCACAGAGAACAGCTTTCATTTTGAGGATGTTAGATTTTAATCAATCCGAAAGTGAAAAACTCTGAAGCCCAGTTTGTTATCATCACAAGGAGCCTTCAGAACATGGCTGCCATGTAGAACAAAGTTGACACCAACAAAAGTTAAATTCACACACCACTTAATTATCACTCCATCCAATAAGGAATCCCGACTTATCTGAATGTGAAGTGCTGGAATATTATTTTCCTATCATTAAACTACAGTAATTTATAATGGGATTGGAGAGAGAACTCCTTCCCTGTGGACCACCATGACATATGGCTGATATAAAAATCTATTTTCACACAGCGTTGTAGATGACTGATGTCATTGAAGTGCCTTCCTAATAGTAAGCATAATTGATAAGAGGTCAGTCAAGCATGGAATAAGCCTCTGCAGAAGGAAGCTATCAGATTACATATCATTTGATCTTTATGAATACAGAGAGAAGAAGTAGCTTAACAATTGGATTTGATGCATTTAAAATGGGCAGATTTCTCCAGCAAATGGCGTTGCTGAACTACAAAGAAAATTGCAAGTATTAATTCCAATTTAGGTATGGTATTTCCAGTATGTAATTAGAAACCTGCAAACTCATAGGAAGTCAAGAGAAGCCTCAGGGCTACAGGCATTTGACAAAATGCCTTACCCCCTGCATATTGCCTGTTAAATTTAGATCAAGATTGACAAAATATTTTTCCTGCTGTGTTGTAAGCTCAAAAGCCAAAACTTCTAAGGCAGCCATGCCCTAGGTTCATTTTTTATTTTTCAGTTTTCCTTAAGAAATCTTTTATAAAATAAAAAAACAGCTTTAAAACTCTTGCAAAACTTTTCCCCCTCTTTATTCTTTGCTGCTTGGCATTCTCCTCTAGAGCTACACCTATGTGAAGGCTTGAAGATCACCACACAACAAAAACAAAAGTGTGGCATCCAATTGACTCTGACCTTCTGACAGCCAGACTGGAACAAAATCTCCCTCTTAAATCCCACCAGTATTGGGTGAATCTTCTAATCCTAAAGAGCTGACCTTATTGATTCCTTTTTGTGCTTTAAAAAAGAAATAGAAATATCCTAACCGAAGCACTTTTTCTAAAAGTCTAGAAATTCCCTCCTGCTTTTATGAGAATTCTAATGTTGAATAAAGAGTCAATAAGTTCTGATTATTTCATAGAAAATATTAAGAAGAATCTTTCCTTCACTTTGATATTGAAGTTGTGTGGCTTTCTGACATGTACTGATTACTGTGGAATCTGAGGATGTCATACACCCACTCAGACTTCCTCAGGCGAAGACTGTGACATTCAGTTACTCAAAAAGAAGCTGGCAACATCAATAAACTGTTGTATATTACACATATATGTTTGCCTTTTTAAAAATATAAATTATTTAATTTACTTTAAATTTCATTTTTTCAATTAAAGGCACTCAGCCCAGAAATATCCCTTACGTAATCTGGCTGCATATCAACATTTTTTTTCTCATGTGTAAGCTATGATTTTTCAAGAGCTTGAAGTTTCTCTGAAAATAAGAGGATTGGTTTGGGAGTTCTTGGGTCACTCTGCCTCATCTGGGTCACTGAGCTGAGATCCAGTCAGAACAGGATGTAACTCCTTTCCCCATGTGTTGACTTATCAATGTGTGCTGCTTTTAATATATACTCTTTTGCTGGGGCCTCATTGAGTTACACTCAAAGTCCAGCTCAGCACAGTGGCCAGATTTCTAAACACTCTTGGAGGGTTTAAAGTATGGATAAGCTCATGAACCAATACAGATAAAGGAAACACATCTCAGACCTACACTGTTCTTAAAAGCACTTCTAAAGGTCTTGCCTCTAAGTACACATTCATTCAAACAATTTGAGATAATTCAAGTGTGACGTGGGAGGGTCTTCTGTTTAAGTTGATTTCATTGGTTAATAAAGAAACCCCTGCCTCATTTGATAGGCCGGCCCTTAGGTGGGTGAAGTAGACAGAACAGAATGCTGGGAAGTTAGTCAGACTGCCGTGCCTCTCCTCAGGGAGACAGATGCGATGGAGCCAGCCACCAGGTCAGACATGCTGAATCTTTCCCAGTAAGACACCACTCGTGGTGTTACATACATTATTAGATATGGGTTAGTCAAGATGTGAGTAAGAGGCTGAAACTAATGGGCCAGGAAGTGTTTAAAAGAATACAATTTGTGTGTTGTTATTTTGGGTGTAAAGCTAGCCGGTGGCTGGGAGCCGGGCGGGACGAAAAGCAGGCCTGCCCGCAGCTCATCACTACACAAATGTCTTATTACAATGCTCTTACTGATTTTCAGTCTTACCTGGAGGAGGTGCATGTCAATGACACACTGAAAACCCAATAAAGAATCTGTAATGCATTCACGGACTCTCGTGAAATTTCACTTCACACCTAGAAGATCTGAAATCTTTACAAATTCCTTCCTAAGACTGACATTTTCACTCAACCTAAGAGTGTTTGCAAACTAATTAGTTGCACCAAAATCACAATTAGTTTTAAAATAGCTAAAATTTATAACAAATGTAGACCGTTCCCTGTTGTGACTAGGCTTCTTCACCAACAAAGCAGCACATTAAAATTCCCAATCTGAACTGAAACAACAAAAAAGCATTTTGTTTTTTCAGTGAGCCATGGAAAGACATTTGTTTTCAAAATGATGGAATGCAAAATGTCATGAATAACAGTATGAATCCAAGTGTTCTGGGAGGCAGCCAGCAGCCAAAAGAGCAACCTATCACAACAATTTGTGAAGAGGTACTGAAAATAAAAAATTCAGAGAATAAACATTAGTTGAATTATGAGAATTTTATTGCCTTAGGGAAGAATGGTGTGATCCCATTTTAAAAAGTTAAAATAAGTAAAAGAGATATCCATTCTAACTCTGACATTTAGAGCAAAATTAACAGAGGAAAAGATTAAGCAAGTGAAAATAATCTAAATGCTAAATAATCCAAAAGGATGTCGTGATGTAGTCTAAAGTTTTCCAAGAACAGGAGGTCACAACTATCCTTAAAACAAAAAGGGCCATAGAAAACATTCATGCCTTCAAGGAAGCACAAAGAGGTAGCTCACTAGGAGCTAAAACCCATCACTTGGCAGAACAAAATGGGCTTGCAAGAAAACGATGATTCACACCATTTAAGATTCCAAGCAAATCGACTTTGACTGAGTAAGTAGCTTGTAAGGAAGAGGAACATCTTTCTCATGGCTCTGGAGACTGCATGCACAAGGTAATATGTTGTCAGATGTACTATCGGGTGAAGATTAGTTTTTGGTTCATAGACTATGTTTTCACTCTCAGAATAGGTAGAAAAGGCCAGAAAACTCTTCGAGGCATCATTAATGAGACCATGATTTAAATTCATGGGAGTTCTGCCTTCTTATCTATCCCAATCCCATCTCTTCTAGCATAACAAAGTTACTAGATGTCAATATATATGTTTTTACAGGTAACACAGTTCAGACCATTGAATGACATTCTGCCAGGAGTAATGTTGTATGAATTTTCCTGGAGAAGCATGAACAAATATCAATATCAACAAATATCTGGTCCTTATAAAGCGCTGAATACAGACAAAAGATTATTGAATCCATGTTCATATTAATGAACTAAGTTGTTTAATAAGCATGTTTATAGGATTATGGGTAAGAATTGTTGTGGCTGTTGTCATTTTACAAGAGCATAGGTGAATCAAAGTAAGGTACAATACCAAAAGTACACCCCAACCCATTTGATGGCAGATAAAAACTATAAAGGAATCTTGTGTACAAGCTGAATGTAGCTTGGCGGATTGTAGAGTTCCCTTTCCCCAACAATTGTTATCACCAGAAAATACTGGGGAAGGGCTTTATGAATCTTGTACATTTCAAGAGCTTCCTGAGATTTGTGAATTTTGTTTACTCATCATATTTAATTTACTCCTTCCTACATCTTAATAATCCTACCTCTAGGAAGGAGTGTTTCTATTTAACGAAAATAGCTTTGAAGGATTACAGAGCCCACACAGACAAATAGTCAATGCCAGAATACCATGAAAAAAAGGACAAGAGAGGAAGAAATCTCATGACTGATATTTTGTTTAAACATATACTGCAGTTTACAATTTGTTGAATAGAACCAGAAGTCAATTGCGACCAAATACGTGGTAAACAACCTTACAAATGAATCCAAGAAATAAAACTCCACCCAAATAACTAAGTGAACAGCACAGGAATTGTGAGAAAGGATCGTTTAAAGAGTTTTTATCTGGTGATCAACCAATTATTTTTCCCCCAAATATTCAGAGTTACAAGTAGGTACTGAAGAATATGCACTTAATGTTGTGCTATTTCCTGAGGGAGATGTGAACAAGGATTCAGTCCCAGTAGGGCACCATGGACAGACTGAAGAGTGAATTCAAGTTTATGTGCCACCACACCTGAGTAGATGTCAGAGGACAGATTAGGGTAATGATCTTTGTTTCTACTCTGTTTTAAGGCAGAATGTCGTGTTTATCCCTCTGCGTGTCTGGTTAGCTCATCTATGATTTTCCAAGAACATTGAATATATTCCCCCTCTTCCCATTGAAGCACCAAGACTAGAGATGTATCTGGCTTTCCATGTGTCCTGCAGAGCTGACAGTGGGTCCTTGCCCTTGCACAGCCAGTGAGTACCTCATCCACTGAGCCATCTCCCCAGACTGAACTTTTCCTTTCTTTATCATATACATTCACTTATAAAGTTCAATAATTATTATTCATTAGTATTGATATTTAATTAGCATTTCATCAAAGCTGTTTTCATAAAATAGCTTGAAGTCTATAATCTAACCCACACCAATCCCGTTTAAATTAAATTAAAGCCTTCAATTTGTATGAGTCCGCATATCTGTGTCTGTAATCACGTTGAAGTAAATTATCACCTGATTTCCATAGATGTGACGGCTCATCTCACAGAAACACAATCAACTTTGTCTATTTTCTGAATGCATCCACACTGTTTTCTGTTTAACTCACTAGAAATGTGTTTTGGTGGACATCTGTGTTTTGTTTTGTTCCTTCTTAAAACTGTATTCCTGAGCCAAATTGCTGCAGTGTTAATGTTTTTATGCTAGCCAAGTCCAGTTGCTCTTTTCGAGTAATGTTTCAAGACAGATTGTGGGAAGCTTCAACACGAGAATAAATTATAACTTAAGAATGGAAGATAAGGTGTGAGCCTTCCCCGATGTGCTTTTTCATTCTATGTTCTTAATCTTTAGCCTAGTTCCGGAACAAACCATGTTTCTCTTAGCACTATGCTTTCAACTGCATGTGTCTACTGATATAAATATGATGCACATAGGCATGTGCCCATCATAAGTTGATATGTGTGTATATAACATGCTATATACAAATATGTAAATTTCTGAATACATACATAAATTACACATGAATTGCATATGCATTTGCATAGATAAACATAAGAAAGTTTACCCACACACTAATGAGGTCTATTTATTTTTAGGTACTCTCTTACACACTTATAATGACTAGAAAGTCAAATTCATACAGCAGGATGACATGGGCAAGATCTGATACTGGAATTTTGAGTTGTAAAGAAAACTGGATGCTTTATCCCCTTTTTGCATGTTTTGGAGAATTTTGACTCTTTTATTTCTTTAACGCTTCAGAAGACTAGATGAGATGCACACATATAGTTAGGGTGATTTGTTTCACTTGAGGCTTCTGGCTTAAACATTTTCACACTTAAAAATGAGTTGGCAGTAATATCTGGACTTGTCGTTCACTGACAACACAAGATTGTAATGAAATTTACAAAACACATAAATTTACCATATTTCCCTTTACAAATAGCTTGGTTTTTGTTTCTAAATTTATTTTCTTCATATTTACACCATAACCAAACCTTTGCCTGCCTTCCCTGTTCCCAGTCTCCCCACTTCCTTCCTTATCCACTCCTGAACTGTTTCTCTTCAGATATAGGCAGACATCCCATGGATATCAGCCAGCCATCGTATACCAAGCAATGAGACCAGGCGCGTGCTCCTCCACCAAGGTTAGATGAGGCAATCAGCTTGAGGAATGGATCCCAAGATTGGGTCGGGGACACTGACCCAGCTACAAATACTTTAACCTACAATTTGCCCTGCTAACAAGTTGTACTTGAGTAAACATGGTGCATAAATTGTAGTACTGACCAACCAATTATTGGCACAATTGGAAACCCATACCCTGGGATGGAGCCCCCCCTGAGGGTCAGGGTCCAAAAGTAAGAACAGCAGAGACCTAGGATACAACCAATGATTCTTCTTTTACTGATTCAAATGATCACAAACCTATTTTACTCAAATTATATTGCACTACAATTTCAATTTTAAGTATTACAAACAGTAATATAGATATTTGGGAATTACATTTTAAACACACTATATCACACTTTGAAGCAGAAATAATTTCTCCTAAATTTCAAGTGAAAATAAAAGTAATAAGATTTAAAAAGCAGATCTATATATGTTTTTCTTTGGGTTCACCTTATCACTTACCTTCTCTAGGATCATGAACTATAGGCTCAATATCCTTTAATTATAGCTAGTATCCACTTATGAGTGAGTACATACATTATTCATCTTTTTGGGACTGCGTTATCTCACTCAGGATAGTGTTTTCTAATTCCATCCATTTGCATGCAAAATTCAAGATGACATTGTTTATTTACTGCTGAATAATATTCTAATGTATGTAATGGTATTGCTGGATCCTGAGGTAGGTTAAATACCAATTTTCTGTGAAACCGCCATACTGATTTCCAAAGTGGTTGTACCAGTTTGCATTCCCACCAGCAATGGATGAGTGTTCCCCTTACTCCACATCCTCTCCAGCATAAGCCATCATTGGTGTTTTTGATCTTAGCCATTCTGACAGGTGTAAGATGGTATCTCAGAGTTGTTTTGATTAGCATTTCCCTGAGAGCTAAGGAGGTCGAACATTTCCTTAAGTACCTTTTGGCCATTTGAAATTCTTCTGTTGAGAATTCTGTTTAGTTCAGTACCCCAATTTTTAATTGGGTTATTTAGAATTTTAATGTCTAATTTCTTGAGTTCTTTATATATTTTGGAGATCAGTCCTTTGTCTGATAGGGGGTTAGTGAAGATCTTTTCCCATTGAGTGGGCTGCCTTTTGTCTTACTGACTGCATCCTTTGCTTTACAGAAGCTTCTCAGTTTCAGAAGGTCCCATGTATTTATTGTTGCTCTCAGTGTCTGTGCTACTGGGGTTATATTTAGGAATTGGTCTCCTGTGTCCATTCATTGAAGACTATACCTGAAAATTGGAAACAGACATGGTCACTTGACAAAATCAGGAGCATGGGAGTGGGGAGTAGAAGGAAGTATAGAAAGGGGGAGAGGAGGGGAGAAGGGGATGGTTGAGGAGAACTTGAGAGATAGAGGAAGGACAGATATGAGAGCAATAAAAGAGATATCTTAATTGGGAGAGCCATTTTCGGGTTTGCAAGAAACCTGGTTCTAGAAAAATTCCCAGGAATCCACAAGGATGACCCTGTTAAGACTCTAAATGATAGAGGAGAGGGTGTCTGAACAGGCCTTGCCATGTAGTCAGACTGATGATTATCTTAACTATCACCATAGAACCTTCATCTAATAGATGGAAACAGAGGCAAAGACCCACATCAGAGCACTGGACTAAGCTCCAAAGGTCCAGTTGAAGTGTGGGAGGAATGAGAATCTGAGCAAAGAGGTCAAGACTATGAAGGGTTCTTCCACTGAAACAGTTTACCAGAGCTAATGGGAGCTCACCAACTCCAGCAGGACTGGGAAGGAACAAGCAAAGGACCAAACTAGTCCCTCTTAATGTGGGTGACAGTTGTATGGCTGGGGCAGACTGAGGGGCAACTGGTGTTTTACTGGGATTTATCCCTACTGCTTATAATGACTTTTTGGAACCTATTATCTTTGGATGAATAACTTGCTCAATCTAGATATAATAGAGAGGGCCTTGTACCTTCCCTCAAACAATGCACCTTACCCTCTCTGAGGATTAGATGGGGGTGGGGTAAGAGGGTGTGTGGAGGGAATGGGAAGAGGAGAGGGAGTAGGAATTTCTATTGGTATTTTTTTTCAAAAATATATCTGATAAATTAAAAGAAATAGATTTAAAAAGCAGTAAACATGACAATTCTCACAATTTTTTTCTATTGATGGACTGAATCAAGAATAATGTAAATGCTCTCAGAAACTAACATTTTTACTTTAAAAATTTGTTAAAATTGCCAAATTCTTTCAACAAAAAAAGTTTGTCTAAATTTTCCTAGATTTTGTAGAAGTAAAGCTCTGTGCCGAAAGATGAAGTGTCAATTTTGAGTCAATATTTATAATATATTGACAATATACACTAATTATATAGTGTCATAAATAAGATAGTAATATATTGACATAAATACTACTAATAAATAAGTCATTCACATTTGATATAATAAAGAACATGGAAAAATTATATTATAATTGTATTTTAATATGATTAGAAGGAAAGGTTTCTTTAATTTATTGTTTTGAGCCTTATATAATATTGCTTCAGTGAATGATTTTATGTACATTAGCATTTGCATTTAGACACAATTTTTAAATAATTATTTCATTGGTTTTTCAAAATCTACTTTACATAAAACATGCTCATAGTAAAGTCAATGCTGCTAAGGAGATTAACCTCTTTGTCCTTGAATTTTAATTATATATTAGATGTTTTTCTCAAAGAGATCTTTTAATCTTTATAATTTTTCAACTAATTAAATATAAAACAATTTTCCTTTAATTCTTTGGCTCAAATGTAGTTTTCTTTTCCCTCTTTTTTACCTTACTTAGTTTTCTTTTATGAATCCAGTGGATAGTAATTTAACTATTTTTAAGTTCCTGTTGTCCAACTCCTACAGTACTGTAATAGTTCCATGGATTTGAATGTAAAGAAATATATATCTTTACTGAAAATCAAAGAAATATCAATTTTTATTTTGAAACCACATATAGTACAATTTAAGTAAATAATAGAAAGATGCAAAGTTAAAATTAAATCAACTGGACCTGTTTAAAGCCATACATTAAGGTCATGCCGGGCGGTGGTGGTGCACGCCTTTAATGGCAGCACTCGGGAGGCAGAGGCAGGCTGATCTCTGAGTTCGAGGCCAGCCTGGTCTACAAGAGCTAGCTCCAGGACAGGCTCTAGAAACTACAGGGAAACCCTGTCTCGAAAAACAAAAAAACAAACAAAAAAAACCATTAAGGTCATATATAAGAAAGTATAGAAAGTATAGATTATTATTTTTTAAGATGATGATTCTATCCATAATTTATTTTTTCAAACATAGTTTCAATCACCTTCTCAAAGTCTCTTAATTTGTTTGCATAGAATTCTTTCTAGTTCAGAGGCTGTTCAAATGCAAGTTGAACTGACGATCCTGGGTATCATATAATTTAATTTTGTTTCTCATGTCAGAGTTATCACAATTGTGAATACTAGTTTTATCCCTGCTTCTTAAGGATGTAGTGAAGTGAGAAATAGTAAGAAATTAGGATATTCTAAAATTTTACTTTAACTATTTTGTCAAGGGTAAGCTGGAACTTATTTAATTGTATAATAAATTAAATAATATTGAAAAGTATCCCATTTGAACTATTGATTAAATAGTTAATTGAGACAGCAAAAATGCAGTTGGGCATCCAAATATGTCGATCTGGAAAGGTATTGAATAGTAAATATCTATGTATGGAAATATCTATGAATGCATTAGTGGTATATTCACTTATGAAGCCCATTGAATGTAGGGATGTTAGTTTACCCCAGTATATCCCATTAGAATGAAACAGAAAAAGAGAAGTAATGATGAACATTAACATGAAAATGAAGAAAGATAATAAGCAATTTCTTAATCCATTCAAGTTGATGCATAAATTAAGGTATGTGGTCAGATGGGTATTAACCACTCTTGAGGACCCAGGCTGGCAGGAAGACATGCATGGGTTCGCTTAGAATTTTGTGGTGCAGGGCAGGTAGATCCTGTTATAATGACCAAATGTATGGTTCAGAAATGGTCTGGCTCATGCGGTGTGGGGAGAGGCAGAATAAGAGAAGTGAAGACAGCGAGGACTAGACTGACATGGGAGGTCTGCTTGCCACCGGGGGCGGGAGGGGGTCATGGTCAAGTCCAGGCCAGGACTGCAGCTGAGGGCGAGGGCTATGTCTGGGTCTGTGGCCCTCCTTCAGCCAGGGTCTGTGTTGAAGTCAGAGATGCTTTTTACTATTAAAGTCCATACAGATGTCTGAGGTCTAGGGCTATGCTATTGTCCGACAGACACTCTGCCAGTGGGGTCATGTTGATCTGAATGGCCTGCACTGCCACTTGGCATAATGGTGATATCCAGAACTGTCTGCTCTCAGAGTCCATGTCTGGTTCTATATTCCTACCACAAATGGGGGTCTGTATTGAAGTCCAAGGCCCTTGTTGTCACCAGAGGTACATGGAAGGCTGGGATCAAGGCCACATCTGTGGCCTCATTGATGTCCAAGGCCGTACACCCTGCACCCATTAGAGCCATAGTGATCTGAATGTTTGTGCTTCTCCAAAGAACTGAGATGCTGCCGAGGGTCATGTCTAGGTCCATGGTCCTGCTGCAGCTGGGGTCTGTGTTGACACCTGTGGCCTATGTCACCTCAGAGGGTAATAGGAACCATGCATGATGAAATCAGAGGACCATGCTTTCTGGCCCTCTCGTTGCTGGCCCTGCCCCTCACTTGGCACTGCAGCAAGAAAACAGAAAGCTTTGTCAACACATGGTGCTGGTCTAACTGGTTACCAGCATGGAGAAGAATGAAAATAGATCCAAATTTATCATCATACACAAGTGGATCAAAGACATAAATATAAAACCAGATACACTGAATCTGATAGAAGAGAAATTCAGAATTAGACTGGAATGCATTGGCATAGAAGACAAATTTCTTAATAGCACATGCACTGAGATCAAAAATTAACAAATGGGACCTCATGAAGCTGCAAGCCTTCTGTGAGAAAACGGACACCATCAACAGGGAAAAATTGGCAACCTACCAAATGGATATATTTTCACTAACTTCACAACCGACAGAGAATTAAAATCCAAAACATAAAAGATTCATGTATCTACACGTGAGCAAACCAAATAACCCAATTAGAAAACTGGGTACTACATTTATTAACTAGTAAATAAATAATTCATATAGGACTAAAGACATCATCATATCTATTAAGGTCATAGAAAAATTAGTGTGATCATTAAAAGAAAATCTTTGTCAAAAAAACTGGGTACTAAACAAAGATCTAAACAAAACTAAAAAATGGGATCTAAACAGATTTTTCAATAAAAGGATCTCCAATGTCTGAGAAACACTTAAAGAAATAATCAACATCCTTAGCCATCAGGGAACTGCAAATCAAAACTACTTTGAGATTCTATCCTACACCTGTCAGAATGTCTAAGAACAAAAACACTGACAATAGCTTATGCTGGAGAGGGTGTGGAGCTCCTCCATTGCTGGTGGAAGTCCAAACTTGTACAATCACTTTGGAAATCAATATGATAATTTCTCAGAAAATTGGGGACTGATCTACCTCAGGACCAAGCATTCCTGGGCATAAATCCAAATAAAGATCCGTTCTACTACAAGGACACTTGCTCAACTATACTTCTATTTCTAGTATTCTAATTTTATTTATATTGAACATCTGTCTACATGTACCTTGTACTCCTTCCCTGTGCTCTTCACTCTATTTGCTTGCTTTCAATTACAATGTTTCTTTTCTATTTTCTTTGAGCTACAAAACTTTGTTTTTTAGTCTAATATTCAGCTATGACTATATATTGACATTATTTTGATTTTTCCTAGATTTTCTATCTTAGTTTTTATCTTTTAATTTTTAAAAATTATCAATTTTTACTAATTATTTTAAATGATTTGTGTTTATGAGCACAGTACCTGTGTCTTTTTAAAATCCTTTTCTTCTTATCCTAAAATCTGGAATACTTATATTGGTTTAAGTTATTCATTTAGTTTACTTTCATTAAGGCTCAATGTCTTGGAGTACTAAGTATCTCTTTTAAAAATCTGGATATTCTACACAATAAATAATTTTTGAGTCTTCTTGTGATACCTCACTGTTCACCAAGAGAGGCCCATCCGCTCATATTTTTAGGCAAACTTGAAAATTCCTTTAATTCATCAATATACTGCATTAAAATTTTAAGAGGCTGAGCCCTGGGCATGGTAAGTTGAAATATGTCTGTGCCCCCATGTGAGCAGTCAACACCATCCACTTTGGAGTGCTTTGCAGTCCTAAACTTGATAATTTCAAAGGAATTGAGCTACCAGTACAAACCAAGAAATGCATATAGTAAGAACAAATCGACTTTCTGTTGTTTATTGTCTTCTATGACTGCATCTTTATAATATAGTAACAATCACTTAAGCATATATTATTCTCATACATTGTACTCTTAAGTATGGTTCCTAGAGTCTAGAGTTGCTTTTTTAGTTCATTTGATGTTTTGCTACCAATGTGAACTATGATCTTGTTTTCTTTATAAGTAAATAACCCCAGAGAATAGTTATTGCATACCATATCTTAGGCCTCTTTATTTTCACCTAACTTTAAAGTTGACAGTTTATTCCTTGTCCCTTATTGCTCTGTTCTCCCAATTGGTTTTAGTTTTCTATTTTCTTCATTTTTATGGTCATGATATTTTGCTTTATAACCAGCCAACATTATCATGATCATTTTACACATGCTGCTAACTTGGTTTGTCTTAGACATGTTGTTTACAAAGTATTTTAGCTATTTTCAGAAAGAGAGATCTTATGAAATACTGTGGATAATAGTATAAGATTGTACTTTTCCTTTAGTAATCTTCATTGTTTTACCCAGAACCTTGAGGTCAAGTTTTCAGGATATTTCTCTTGTTCTTCTTCAAAGTAATATTTACAAAGTTATTTAAGATTTACTTCTACTTTATTCATTTTGTTAACTCACATTAGTCTTGGAATTCCAGTAATAAATTTGTTCAAATTTTCAGACAGTTTAATAAAGCTATACAAGCTTCCTTTTGATTATGTTATCAAAAACACTTTTAAAATTATGTTTTCATGATTACTTTCTTCTAAAGTCTATGTGTAATTTGACCACTTATATACTTTCAACTGAGTTTGAGAAGCTTTTTATCTTCCTTCCTTCCTTCCTTGCTTCCTTTCCCTGGTCTATTTCAGTCAACATCCAGAAACTATGCTATTGTATATGGTAATTCCTCTGATTCAGCCTCCACAGTGCTAGATGAACAGATATTAGAAACCACATATACGTCTGTTAGCTTAGTTTGACTAGACATTTTGCTGTTAATTTGGAAAGTGAAAAGCATAATCTTTAAGTGCTGTAGTCTCCGTCAATCACAGGTGTCCAAACAAAAACAAAGGAATGTTTTAATAGTTGGACAAATGAATGCATGAAGTAGTGAAAGGATGGAAAAATAAATGACTGAACCAACATATGTTTATTTTATTAAATAAAAATGCAACTTCAAAGCTGTCTTTATTGTGATTTAAATTATTTCTAAAGTCAAATATAAGAAAATCTCATTATTTCATTTAATTTGTATTTTGTTAGGAGTCTATTCACTCCCGTTCAACTCACAAATCACAGTGAAGATTATCAGTATCATATAGAAAAAAAGGGAGAAAGGAAGGAAGGAAGAAAGAAAGGAAGAAAGAAAGAAAGAAAGAAAGAAAAAAGAAAGAAAGAAAACCTCTGTACTGCTTGTTAGAAGAGGATATTTCTTTTAAGCTGTTTTGTTCTCCGTGTTGAAGTTCAAATCCAGGGCCTCTGGTGTGGTCTGGAAATCTTCAATTTAACAACATAAATCCACCCCAAATCCTTCAAAAACTAAAAATATTAGTCAATCAAATATACTTTGTAACACCAATTTACTATCATTTCTGCTTTTACTTGTAATATATACAGTATTATATTTTTTAATTATCTTCATGCTTGAAATTAATTTCAAACAAGTCATTATATTGTCCCTGATATCTGAAGCTTTATTGAAGCTATCATGTCATGTTTAATTAATTTCTCTTAGTTAAATAACTGAAGTCTGAAAAAGTATAGGATATATATCAAAATTTCTGAGAATAGTAAAATTGATGTATTTATAATACCAAGTTGAAGACAGAAAACATCACTTGAAAATATAAATAACAATAAATTTCTATTAAGTGAAATAAAACTTCTATAATGGATGTTTTTAAACCATCCTCAGGAGATTATATAGCTAATCTTGGCAGGCTGTTTTTGTGTTTCATATATTCTTTGTTATCTACTTATCTAGGGTAAAGAACATATGCCTCAAATTAAAATCTCATAGTTTCTTGGCCAATTGTAAAAATGCAATATAAGGGCACCATTCCTTGAAAATGGAATTGATGATATAAACTAGCCAAACAAGGGAAATAGGATGTTTACATGTTTACAATCCTTATGCTGAGGAGACACAGTAAAATCATATGTTGCAAGGTACAATACCTTACTATTAAATGAATGTTACATGATGACTTATTTTAATCTTAGGATAATACTGATTTTCATAATAAAATATAAATAATTTTGTTGATTTTAAAAATGTCTTCAATAGGTAGAATTAAGAAAAAGACCTAAAAATTTTTAAAAGGAACATATATAAAATAATTAATTAAATACAAATAAGGTAGATTTGACCTTAAATATGATGTTTAATTTTAAAACCAAAGATTCTCAGGAAAATATAGATATATCAAATTGCATTCTGTATAATTTTTATTCTGTCTTTATATATTTGTTTTGGGTAGGTGGGTGAGACAGGATATCTCTGTGTAGTTTTGTAGCCTGTGCTAGATCTTGCTCTGTTGAATAGGCTGCCCTTGAATTTGCAGAGTTCTCATTTTAAAATGTTCAACATCATTCATAATAATAGATATAAAATAATAGAAATTAAAAGAGGTTAAGAAGAAATGAAATATGCCTTCAAATAATAAAGGTGATTTGCCAGACTCAGACAATATTGCAGTGCATGGGTGGAAATGGAGACCATTTTCCATAAAATCTGGAATGAGATGAGGATTCTAGGTGTCTCCACTCTTTGTTAATGCAGTGTACGAAGTCTTAGTTAGCCCAGAAAAAGAAGAGAAAGATGATAAGTGATAAAACGTAGAAAAAATAAACTATACTTACTTGTAGATTTTACTTCAAATAATAGATCTCACAGAATCTAGCTGAAATCTCTTAGACCTGACCAGCACTTTCAGTAAAGTAAAAAAAATGTGAACCAACAGAATCCAGAAGCTTCTATGCACAAGAACTATAAACTTGATGAGAAAAAATAATTTAAAAACATATCTCCTTCAAAATAGCTTCAAAATAGGTAAGAATGTAGAGTACAATCACCATCAAAATTCAAAAGATGTTCTCAGTACTAGAAAAAAATCCTAAATTTCATATCGAAACAAAATAGACAACATATTGAACAAAGTAGTCCTAAGAACGCTGCCAGATATGTTATACTTGATCTCAAGACATACGACAAAGCTTTTTAATAAAGTGGTGTGGCAATGGCACAAGGTATTATAAAGAGACCCAGAAATAAACCCAGGCAGCTGAGGTCACCTCAGCTAAGTATTTGATAGAATTGTCAACAATTGAGAAAAGAAAGATCAGTCAACAAATTGTGCTGGCAAACTGGATATCCTACAGAAAAATGAAATCACATTCAACTTCTCACCCCACACAACAATCAGTTCAATAATGGATCAAAGGCCTGAATCTAAAAATTGAAATTTTTAAAAGAAAACACTTGAAGATACAGAGAGAAGCAAGAACTTTGTGAATTGGGCTCCAATAAACAAGAAATTAAACTCAACAATTGACAAATGCAATTGTATGAAGTAAAAATGATTTTGCACAGCAAAAAAAAAACAATGAAGTCAAGAAACACAGTACTTATGAATTAAATAATCTTTTCTAGCTACACTTTATACAAAGAAAAATATCTACAACATACAAGCAACTGCAAAATTAAAGAGCAAACAAAACCAATACAAACAAACTAAATAGCAAAATGTGTTGATATTTTGTTTGTGTTTTGACAAATAAAGCTTGCCCAAAGATCAGAGTACAGAACTAAGCCACTAGATGCTAGACACTGCTGGCACCCACCGAGGCAGACAGATCTCTGTGAGCTCAAGGGTACCCTGGACTATCCAGGATTGAATCTGTCTAAGAGAGAAAAACCAAAACTAGCACAAAGGTGATCCCAGCACTTGTGATCACACGCCTTTAATCCCAGCACTGAGGAAAGGGCAACAGGAGTGATATGGCTGCGCAGAGCGAGGGGAATATAAGATGGGAGGAGACCCGCGCTCATACCAGTCAGTCTAAGGATTCAGTCTGAGGAAGCAGTCTAAAGAGGCATTCTGGGAAGTACAGGATCTCCTATTTGGTCTGAGAATTGATAGAGTTACAAACTCTCGAGTGGCTGGCAACTCTGCTTCTCTGATCTTTCATCTTTCACCACCTGATAGCTGACTCCAAGTTTTTATTAAGACCAATTACAATAAATAACTTCCAATCAATAAATATGCCATTAAACTCAAAGCTCATTCTCAAAAGAAGAAACACACATGGCCAGCAATAAAACATTCAACATGCTTAGCCATAAAAGAAATGCAAGTAAAAACCATTTGGGGAGTCTACCTGACCTTAGTCAGAACGGCTATCATTGAAAAAGCTTATGGCAAAAATACTAGGGAGAATTTAGAAAAATAGCAGCTCTTCTTTATTGCTGGATGGACTATAAATGGTACCATCATTATGAAAATCAATGTGCAGGTCTCTCAAAACTCTAAACAGAGAACGTCCCTGTGACCCATCCCTGTGATCTATGCTACTGTATGACCAGCTGTGGTGCCAAGCTGATTCTATATCCTGTCACAGACACACTCAGCCCAATACGTTTACTGCGGATTTGGTCACAATGATAGGAAAAAGGAATCACCTTATATGTTAACCTACAGAACAATGTAGTTAAAAAATGTGACATATACAATGGAAAACGTAATTTTGTAAGTTTCAGGAAAATGGATGAAACAGAGTAATGTGTGTGTGTGTGTGTGTGTGTGTGTGTGTGTGTGTAACTCAAATTCAGACAAACACTGCATGTTCTCTATTAGATACAGATCCTGGGTATTGAGTAGAAAAGACAGCATTTATGTAGAAATATGTATACATAGAAGTCAGGAAACTATAAGAGAGGGAAAACGTTTACCACAGGATAGAAAGATGGCTCAGCTCTTAAGAGTCTTCCAGAGGAACCAGGTTCAATTTTCTGCTGTCATGTGGTGATCTCAACCATCTGTAACTACAGTTCCAGGAATCCTGGTGCATTTCTTTTGGCCTCTGGGGGCACCGAATCTGCACATATGCAAAAACATAAATGGAAGAAAAATCACATCAATGCAACAAAATATTTTTAAAATAAATTAAAAATGGCTTTAAAGAAGGTAGGTGGAGAGGGTATAGAACACATATGTGAAAAAGTGCAAAGGGGACTACTTGGGGTGGATACAAGTGAGGGGACAACAGAGATGGGGACAAGAAGCAGAGTTAAAGTGGAGAATTAAGCCAAGTTAAATGTGCATAAAACTGTCATAAAAATATGTTATTTTGCATTCTGTTTATAACTTTAAAAACTTAAAGTATAAAAATTCAGCAACATTTTTCTAAACAACATGTACATTAAAACTATGAATATCAAAATTAATAAATATTTTAGTTCAGTGAAATAAAAATACAACCTATCAAAACTTGAAAAGAGGCAACTAAAGGGAAATTATACTTTAAAATTCATACATCAGAAAGAAGGAAAGAGAAAATCATGGATCTAAGCAATCATCTAAATGAGCTAGAAAAATAACTTGGAATTAAATGCTCTGAATCCTAAAAATAAGAGCAGAAATCAATGAAGTATAAAATATATATTCATTAGAAAGCAAATATTTTAAAAGTCATTTCTCTGAAAGGACTAATAAAAGTGAAAGTCATTCACTAAAGATAAGCATGAAGAAAGGAAGAAAAACATATTTTGTTTATTGAAATTTAAAAACTGTCAACAACATAAATCTAAAAAGTAATAAAAAGTTATTTTGTTCATCATTCTGTGAATGAATAAGCATATAGCTGTTACATAATTACCATGTAAATTATCGTTTTCATCACACATGCACCCACACACACATGCACACAAACACCAGAGATAAATGATGTTTAAGAAATGAGTAACAAGGAGGAAGGCCCCTAAGAGAGACATACATGGATCTAATCTACATAGGAAGTCGTAAAAGACAAGCTCTCCTGAGTAAATTGGGAGCATGGGGACCATGGGAGAGGGTTGAAGGGGAGGGAAGAGACAGGGAGGGGAGCAGAGAAAAATGTAGAGCTCAACAAAATATATATATAAATGAAATGAGTAACAGATACCAAGTTCCAGATGTCTACCATCCTGATCTGTACCCACATTCCCAGTCCTAGCCCCAAAAGGGACCTAAATCACTGTTGTCACCATCAAGTTCCCAATCTGAGCTCCATGTACCAGCTACTTTTCTGTTGTTTGATTAAACATCATGACCAAGGCAGATCATAGAAGAGTCCATTTGGCTTATGGTTCTTCAGGGTGAGAATGAATACGACAGCAGGCAGTGAGAGAAGAGGCTGAGAGTTCACATTCGTAAACGCAGCCTTGAAGTGGAGAGAAAATTAGAGGTGGGTAAGGCTATAAGCTCTCAAAGTCCACTCCCAGTGCCAACATCCACCATGAAGTCTACACCACCTCACCAAAAATTGCCAGTGTGGACCAAATGTTTAAATGCATTTGGAGCATATTTAACATCCTGTCCTACAGAACCGATACTCTATGAATTACAACACTGAGCAGCCTGTCAACATATTAATCCTCAAGAGTTTTATAATGGGACTTCTATGCTGGGGGTAACTCAGAGCTTTCTACTTAGACATAAGACCATTTCAGTGGGAGGTAATCCATGGTGGATACTCTAAACCTAGTCAACTACACGTGAATGTTAGGTCATATACCCCAGATTAGAATTTACTTTTATCACCCACCTAAAACAATAATTTCTAACTGTATCCTTAGTACTTATTCTTATGACACAGACAATTGTAGACCTTACCATTTCATCAAGGAGCTTAATTGTACAGGAAATGAAGGCTACTATAGATATCCACAACTTGGCAAACTTCAGAAAAAAAAAAAGGTGGTAATATGGTGACTACCCATGTCATACATCTGCAACTTAGTCTCTACACCTAAAGCTTAGGAAGCCTCATGAAAGGTGATTAGAAATATTGCAGAAGCCAGAAGACCAGAATATGCTGCTAGGTAGTCTTTTAGACATGAAAGAGAAGTCGTATGAGTGAAATGCTAATGATATTGCTGCCTAAACAAACCCTGCACAATGATGATGCCAGTTGACATGCCCCATCCATAGATGAGAAGTTAGAGACATTAGGTGACTGTGGAGAGAGGGAAAACAGTGAGAGGCTATCCACCACCAAATGGTCAGTCCTAAAATCATGTGAATGAATAACACTAAGTGGACTCCCTAGGACACACTCACATTCTCTCTCTCTCTCTCTCTCTCTCTCTCTCTCTCTCTCTCTCTCTCTCTCTCACACACACACACACACACACACACACACACACACACACACACACACCTGCACACAAATACATATGAGAGGAATTGAGAGACATGGGAGAACTGGAGTAGAAAAAGAAAGATGGGTCAACATGATATAAATACACTATCCTGTGTGAGATTCTCAAAAAGATAAACATGCTAAAATGAAATTGAAAATAACTTATATAGACAGTCAGATAGTTTTCTATTCCTGAACATCCATTATTTTATATTGTTTTGTTTATTATTATTATTTTGAAATATCATCAGATTATGTAACCCAGATTGGCTTTGAATTCTAGATTCTCCTGACTTTGTCTGCAAAGTGCTAAGATTCAATGAATGTGCCATTACGTCCATCTTGAAATTACAATTCTTAATGAGAAAGGTAAACAGAAAATTTATATAAACAGTCCATTACAAACTTAGATACAATTGTTCTAAATTGAATATTAATAAATCAGATTATTAAAAATAAACAGGAATTTAAATCACAGACATATTCCATTTGTTCCAGTATGTAAAGCTGATTGCCCTTCATCAATCAAATAGAAGACAGAATACAATTCAGGCCAAAAGAATAGTATAGACAAGTTGATAGAATTTAAGATGGTGGTGGCTAAAATTAATAAAATAAAATATAAGAGTTTCTTTATGTTATAAATGATGTACACAAATATTCCATAATGGACTAGGATTGTAGTTGCATTATAAAGGCCTGTTTATTTTGTGTGAATTTCAGATTCAGAGAGAGAGAGAGAGAGAGAGAGAGAGAGAGAGAGAGAGAGAAAGAGAGAGAGAGAGAGGGAGAGAGAGAGAGAGAGATATTCCATAGGAAACATTTATTGAATGCATTTTTTAGTAGCTGAAATACAGAATATTCTCCTAAAATCAGGAAAAAGCAAGAATGTTTTTCCTTGTTTTGTTGAACATTATTCTGGCCATCCTAATAATAATGGAATTAAAATGCAAAGAGTGTATGAATTTGAATGAAATATCTGTCAGGCAGGCAATATAAGTATATGTTTTAAAACTGACAAATTCACAAATTTGATAATTAATAAAGGAATTTAGCAGGATTGTTGAAGATGTGGGCATGACAGTTTGAAAACAAACAAATATATGGAACAAATTATTTATTGTTAATAATTTTCAAGAGATGGCAATTTGACACTAATGGAATAACTACTGTGTTGTCTCTCATGAACAATACATAATTCTATAATGAAGCATAAAGTTGTAGCACAAATTCTAGTGCAGTAACTTTATTAGCCCTTATGCTTAGATCTGTGATCTGTCACTATATGTGACTTCTGCGTAATTTTCAAAGCAAAAACCTTTGTCTAGCACATATTCTACTGTTTGTTAGTGACTGCTTCAATAAGTACTTAGGAAGTTTGCAAATTGCCTGCCCACTGAATGACAAAGTAAGATGAATATAAATTAAAACTATGCAATCATTCAAATTTCTTGCCTTTGCAAGAACACTACTTTGAGGTATTATTGCAACTCCACATTTAGAAAATTCAGCTCTCTTCAGTTTTATTCACTTTTATCTGTCAAACTTCCTACCCTAATCAAGTAAAATGTGCAGCATATTCTGTTTGCACCCCCATTCAATATGTGCAAGTAATTGCTACAAGCAGAGAGAAATAGTGTGGGTATTGAGGCTAGAGAAGATACACAATAATTTCATTATGTGAAACAATTGATTTTATTTTGTAACACTCATTTTGCAATGTGAAAACATGGTAAGAAAAACACCTCTTAAAGAGTTAACATATAAGCTGGGCGGTGGTGGCACACGCCTTTAATCCCAGCACTCGGGAGGCAGAGGCAGGTGGATCTCTGTGAGTTCGAGGCCAGCCTGGTCTACAAGAGCTAGCTCCAGGACAGGCTCTAAAAAAAAAAAGCTGCAGAGAAACCCTGTCTCGAAAAACCAAAAAAAAAAAAAAAAAAAAAAAAAGAGTTAACATATATATACTAGCTGTTTGTTAAAAAACCTACTCATTGCCAGTATTTAGTTTTCTTTATTTTTTAAGAGTGTAATGACTTTTTTTTTTACTGTGCTTTTCACTTTCGTCTTTTATTCTAATTATTTTACATGTACAATCTTATTTTAAAAATCTTAATTATATTTTTATTTATCGTATTTATAAATCATTTGCTTAGTTTTATGGTTTTTCTGTATGTTTTCTTAATTTTTGTTAATTTTATTGAGCTATACATATTTCTTTGCTTCCCTCTCTTCCTCTCTCCTCTCCTTTTACCCTCTCCCATGGTCCCTATGCTCCCAATTTACTAAGAAAATCCTGTCTTTTTCTACTTGCCATGTAGATTAGATCCATGTATGTCTTTCTTAGGGTCCTATTGCTGTCTAGGTTCCCTGGGATTGTGAATTGCAGGCTGGTTCTCTTTATGTCTAAAAGCTATTTATGAGTGAGTACATATATTTGTCATTCTGGGTCTGGGTTACCTTACTCAATTTGATGTTTTGTAGATCCATCCATTTCGCTGCAACTTTTCAGATGTTATTTTTTTCTGCTGTATAGTACTCCATTGTGTAAATGTACCACATTTTCCTTATCCATTCTTTGGTCGTGGGGGCATTTATGTAGTTTCCAGGTTCTGACTATGGCAAACAATGCTGCTATAAATATAGTTGAACACATATACTTGTGGTGCAATTGAGTATCCTCTGGGTATATACTCAAAAGTGGTATTGCAGGGTCTTGAAGGAGGTTGTTTCCTAATTGTCTGTGAAATCACTGTACTGATATCCAAAGGTGCTGTAC
The DNA here is from genome assembly GCF_903992535.2 of Arvicola amphibius. Taxonomy (NCBI): domain Eukaryota; kingdom Metazoa; phylum Chordata; class Mammalia; order Rodentia; family Cricetidae; genus Arvicola; species Arvicola amphibius. The sequence goes on from NC_052053.1 coordinate 125,834,256, forward strand.
CAGTTTACACTCCCACCAGAAATGCAGGAGTGTTCTCTTTACCCCACATTTTCTCCAGCATAAGTTGTCATCAGTGTTTTCAATGTTCAGATCAATGAGTGTCCAACACTTGCATATCCTCCTCCACTGAACTCTAGTACTTCTAAATGATGACTCAGGTAAAGAGTTCTGAAGGAGAAGTTTCAATAAAAATACTTTATTCCTACTGGTACACAATAAGCTAACATGTTCTCTAGCATGTCTTCTTTACTTCACATGTTTTAGGTACAGTTGATAGAGACTTTGAGGAGTGTGATTGTACCTCCATTGTTCAAATACAATATTACTTTCCTGAGAACAATAGGCTTTTTATTTAAATAGAGTTTGGAGCAGAAGAGAACGTGTATTGTCTTTTAAGCACAAGATTTTAAATTTCAAAATGACCAGACTAAAATTCATCCACTATGCTCTCCAAACTATAACCAAAGTACTAAAATTGTATGCTAATTGGCTGTAATTTCATTTTACAAAATTGAGAATATTTTAGCCTTTATCAGGCACTGATGCTTTTCTTTCATGCTCTAGTCAATAGTGTAGGTAGGTGTCAGTAAGAAAGAATAGAATCTGTGGAAAATAACTTACTAAAGCAGGGAAATCCTAAAAGCAATATTTAATTTTAGTATAAGATGTAAAACATACTTATTTAAGGTTTAAATTATTTCAAAACATGACTTAGACCTAAAATAATTGTTGCTGTGGTCAGGTAAAGACAAATGATGAACAGAGAGATTATGGTGACTAATCACTGCCATCTTTACCCAGCAAAAAACAGAATTAGAATTCAATTGGAATCTCAAAAATGTAAATAGTATATTGCAAAACAAACATTTGAGCTTAAACAGGATCTGTAATAGTGTAGAACTCAGGCGCTCTTCTGTTTGGAAATTATATAAATTTCTGATACAAGTTTTATGCAGTTGTGTGCATGTTTAGGAACTGTGCTCGGTTCATACAAAAATGAAACATTGCGCACAACGCGCCCCCGTGTCTGCATTCCGTGCGCTGGCACCCAGTTCGCGAGCTTCGGGCAAGGGGGCTGGAGGTTAAAATACACAGACACACACAGACAGAGAGACACTGACACGGGTCCGCCAGACTAGGCACCGACTGGGCTGAGGCAATGTGCCTTCCACCACAGCCACCTAGCAAAGCTCTGCTTCAGCTGCCTTCTAGCCCCAGCTGCATTCATTCTGGTTCCAAATTGGTGCATGGAGTAGAGCAGAACTCAGGAAAGCAGGCTTGCTGCTCTGCAACCACTGAAGGGGCCCCACTTAAACAATCTTTTAGGGAATTTGGGCATTGCCAACCTGTCTGGCTACTTCCTGCTGAGCGGGGAAGCTGCATTCTTCGAGGTATTTACTGCAACATTTCAGGGGGTCTTGGTGATTCAAACCACATGAATCTCAAATAAATCCTCAGGTTCTCATCGTCTGTGGAGACAGAGAAACAGAACCTCTTTTCCAAAGCATCAAATTCTTAAGCCCATATTTTAAAGTCAAAATACCTTCTTAGCAGTTCCTAGAATCAAATGTCTTTCTCCAGTCCAGAACACAAAAGACAACACAATCAACATATCATACATCTGTACACATTTATCTTTTTTTAAAGCTATATGCATTCTATCTTTTCCCAATATATACATCCCCTCCAGCCAGGGACAACCCTGTTCCTTTACCCCTCTTTCTCGGTTGGAGTTCCACTTGCTGCCAAACAGAGCGAAGGACGTCAGGATTAACACATATACCCCAATCCACCCTCACCTTCTGAGGGCGACCTCTCAGCATTCCCTAGTTCCTGATATCTCGGCTGAGACCTCCAATTGCCGTGCACCACGCCCCCGTGTCTACATTCGATGTGCTTTTACCTAGTTCACGAGCTTCGGGCAAGGGGCTGGAGGTTAAAATACAGAGATACACACAGACAGAGAGACAGCAACATGGGTCATCCTTGAATTCCCCAAGAATGCCCCCTTTATTGTGTTCAGGGGCAGATTATATAGAGATAGCCATGCCTCACCTAAACCCACCCGAAACCACTTTCCTGCCATCAGGAACTCCTGAAGGTTTCTTGCTCAGAGCAGCTGTAGGCATTCACATCAGGGGATTACAAGAAATTCAGGATCTGGGGTCTCACTGCTCCCAACAAAACACTAATGAAGCAATGGTTTATATAAAATTGCAGGTTGCAAGGTTTTCAAGTAACAATCTTTCATTTGGATGTCTGAATGAATAAGTAAGAGTTCTGAAAATTAAGATTTTTTTTGAACAGAACATGATTCCCAAAGATCCTATACGATAATTTAATGATGGATTTTAAGAATCAATCCATAGAATTGTTTATAAAGTTTGGTTTGTGGTCATTTTGCAGCAGAAACATGGGCATAAGAGCCTGAGAACAGCGCTCAGTTTTCTACCTTATATATATATATGCCCCTTACTTATTTGAACAGAGCTTCAAACTTTTGTTTCTAGTTCCTGATCTCAGACTCTGAACTTGAAATTTCAAAATACCTAAATTCAAGCCGGGCGGTGGTGGCACACGCCTTTAATCCCAGCACTCAGGAGGCAGAGGCAGGCGGATCTCTGTGAGTTCGAGACCAGCCTGGTCTACAAGAGCTAGCTCCAGGACAGGCTCTAAAGCTGCAGAGAAACCCTGTCTGGAAAAAAACAAAACAAAAAAAAATACCTAAATTCAAAATTCTTTCTGGATCAACATAGAGCTATAGAAATTAACTGTGGGACTGAGAATAAAAATTGATTGTGCAATCAAATTAACTAGAATTTAAAATCAACTTTCACAATATACTTGGCATTAAGCTATCTTCTGACCATACATCTAATTGCATATCAGGGTAGGTAGACAAGATATCATTATGAAGTCCTGGTTTGCTGATGGAGGATTCTTATTGGCTAATAAACAAACTGCCTTGGCTTTTTGATAGGGCAAGATTTAGATAGGTGGAGTAGACAGAACAGGAAAAAGGAAGTGAGGTAGATGGCTCAGACAATTGCCCCACCTCTCCTCTCTGGGGCAGACCGCCGTGCCTCTCCTCAGGGAGACAGATGCGATGGAGCCAGCCACCAGTTCAGACGTGCTGAATCTTTCCCGGTAAGACACCATTCGTGGTGTTACAAAGATTATTAGATATGGGTTAGTCAAGATGTGAGTAAGTGGCTGGAACTAATGAGCCAGGCAGTGTTTAAAAGAATACAGTTTGTGTGTTGTTATTTCGCGTGTAAAGCTAGCCGGTGGACAGGAACCAGGCAGGATGAAAAGCAGGCCTGCCCGCAGCCCCTCACTACAGTTTGCCTGGAGCATGTTATGTAAACCTGGTTGACTTTGATCATATAGTTTCACTACTTAAGTACTGGAATTAAGGTGTGTGCTGCCATGTCCTACAACTCTCAAGGAGTTGGACGCCCATTATCAAGTAACTTAAGAGAACAAGATAACACCATGTGTGATATGGGCTCGCTAGCATGACACAGAACTTAAAGGCATGAGAAATTTCAAAGAGATTTCAATAACTTGGAAAAATTACAAGGAGGTTAAACTATGGGTTAACCTGGCAACTGGACAGGGTGGTATTTGTGCATGTAGAAAAAAAAACTGCAAGAACATTGTATAATAATTTAGTGAGTTAGGATTTGTATTAGGGAAGAACATAATTGGACACTGGAGGGTTTGCAGATATGCTCAAAGTTCAAGCCACTTTTATCAGAATATAAATAATAGGATTCTAGCTAGTGTCATTGTCTTCAATACTGATGCTTGCTTAGCATCTTTTATCCAGGCAAAAAAAAAATGGGAAAGCATATTCAAATAAATAAGATATATTTGCTATCCATACTTTAAAATAATGATTGGTCCTTCATGTATCATCTTTTCTGTAAAAGAACTCAAATATGTGGAAATTAGGATTTCAGATGACTTGAGAAATAATTATGACCTGAAGCTAAAACTCATAATTTCTAACCTCCCATATATATATATATATATATATATATATATATATATATATATATATATATATATATATGAGACAATAACATGACTGTAATTATCAGTAACAGCTTTAGAAAACATGGTATTTCCCTAATGACTTTTAACACAGGAAAAAGAAGTAGGGTAGATCACAGACACTTACATTTATTGGGAATACTGTTAAGCTCCATTTCTAAAATGTTTTCTACAAACAGCAGGTGTCTGAAGTGACTACCTGAGATACATTCCTTGTGAACTCGGTCTTACAAAACAAGTCCATCAATATGCTGAAGCATTTTCTTGAGTGCTTAAAGCAGCTAAAACGCAATGTGTGATAAATTCCCCAAAACTGGATTGGCTTCAGTTTAGCTTGATAGGGATTAGCATCCCAATTATAGCATTACGGAGGATAAGGAGGAAATATCGCTAATCATTCTGTCACTTCAAAAAATCACCAGGTACAGGTTAAGCCTATTTTCTTTTGAAGGAAAGAAAATGGGTTAGTTTCTCTTGTAATATTTTTACAAGGTCATTACCAGTATTCAGAAAGCAAATAACTGAAAAAAACAGCTTAATTTATTAATGTACTTTTAGATTTTTCTGTGCCTTAATCTAGAATTATAATAAAAGACAAATGTGCTTATTTTCTCAGAGGCATCCCTTGTTAAAGCCCACCATCAACATATTCTTACTGTTACCAACTGCTGACTGCCAGTATTGTGTATTTCCCACGCTACATCTAAGTAATTTACCTTCTCTGGAAAGTATTACAATAGTTAAGCTATGTTGCACTAATTTATATATTTGATTACCTCATTGACTGGTCTTCTGCCCTGATTTTAGACTAACAAGTAGCAAGCTGACTAACCTAAGTGCAAATAGTAAATCACGTGGAGAAAATCTGTGACGCTCAGTCTATGCATTGCTCATTGCAATGTGCACACAATATTCATCTCTCACACATCTGAACCTGCAAGCATATTGTGTCAAGCTTTACTGGAATGTTATAGAGTAGGGTGACATCTTAGCCATACTAGGGGCTCCAGTGTCAGTCCCCTACCAGTGTCAATTAGGTGTACCACTAGGTTGCTACACTATGAACTTTCAGGCCTGCCCCAGAAATCAGATCCTGCTGCAGCATCACTTTGTCTGACCAGTATGCGTGCACTCAGCTCCAACATATAATGACAAGCTTTCCATCATCATGATTTTCAGTTTTACTGAGCTATATGAGTATATCTTAAATAAAAAAAAAAATGGAGAAAGCCGGGCGGTGATGGCGCACGCCTTTAATCCCAGCACTCGGGAGGCAGAGGCAGGCGGACCTCTGAGTTCGAGGCCAGCCTGGTCTACAAGAGCTAGTTCCAAGACAGGCTCTAGAAACTACATGGAAACCCTGTCTCGAAAATAACCAAAAAAATGGAGAAAGATTTCTAGAATAGGCAAATAAATATATAAATATTTATGCATTTGATTTCCTACTTACTTTCAAATTATTACATTTGAACAGACATGTATCTTTTGGTATTGCATAACAACAAAAAACAGTCACAGTATTGTAAAGTTGCCCGATTTGTTGCGTTAATCAGGATGCTTCGAGCTACATGGAAATGGAAAAGTGCTGCTCAAGACTCCTTTCATAATGGTGTCATTAGATCAATGCTATGATCAGACAAACTTTATAATGTTTGTGTTTCTTAATTATTGAACATCTGGCCAGCATAGGTCTGTAACATTTGAACACAGATGAAAGTACAAAAATTATTGCCAAAGATTGCATCAGTCACCTCCTGCTCCCCTCCCACAGTCGCAGTTCATTGCTAGAAAGGATTAGCTTGGGGGCTGTAAGATGCTCTAAGTCCACATTTGTATATAGATCCCTGAATCTTGGAATTGGTACTAAATGTTATTTCATACTTAGGCTATGAATTCTGTGAGTCTCTGTCGTTTCTTTCCTCTTGGAAGTGTTTTAAGGAGAATATGACCTCTACTGCACACTTTTGTTTTCTACAGTAGCCTGTGCTCTGTCTTTTCTTCTTAGGGATGGTGAGCATGCAGACTGAAAGCAGGGGCCGACCTGCCCTTTCCTTTACACAGAGTGACCTTGTTGACTGTCCTCTTTTCCAATTTTGTTTTCTTCTGAACAGATTATTGCTCTCATGACTTTTGTTAGCTGCTAAGAGCTAAACCTGCATGTCAAACCATGAAGCCAAAGCAACAATATAGGACTTAAAATATTTTTTTTAACATTGTAGATACTGTAGTATTAGTCTTTGACAATGGACAAGGATAATAATAATTTCATTTCTTGAAAAAACTTTATTTCCTGAAGCCTCTGTATGCTTGAATTCCTCACTGGAATACATCTAGTATGTACTAGAATTCAATATAACTTTCTTCTGAGTGCAGTGAAGCTAAATCAGAATTTTCTCACCAAATTTTAGGTCAGTACACAAAAAGTTGATAAGATATTTTATCACACCCAATATTTTTTCCATTCAAGAGAATAAACTACCATATTAGATTATTTTCCACACTATTTCCCTATTGAGTGCTTTCTGCTCTACTTCAGGAATGAAGATGTAGTGCATGAGGTCGATTGGGAGAGGATGTCTCTGTGTGTTGCCCACCTAGACTCATGTCACAACTCTCTCTAAGTAGAAAGAATCAATATTCTAGGCCAACACCGATGTAGCATTAAACAATATTGTAATCATAGGTCAAACTTGATAATGTGTCATTAACTATAAATTAGAAGATAAATTAATAGTTTATATAACATAAATTAGCATAGTACCTATTACCTAGGGAGATCTTAAATATGCCATCACATTATGATAATTATAGCAACCTCTACTTCTACAGTCTCTGAGTGTGCTGAAACAACTTCCTTAACTCACCATATCGCAACATAACTCATCTAATAAACAACAGAAATGAAAAATCTACAGCATTTCCAGAACAGTTAAATCAACTTACTGTTTGAAAATATAAAATGAAAACCCATTCAAACGAAAGCTTTTGGTTTATTATCCTTACTTTTTACCATTTCACAAACCAATCAACATAGTAATATTCAATAATAATTTAAATTTGGTAGGAAAAGTTTATGAAAGGCTTTGTTCTTTTTACCTTACAACATTTTAAAATAAAAAAATAGCTAGAAAGAATCAAATAATCTGGAGCTCTGGCAGATGGTCTTCCATATTCATAAGTGTAGTTCAGTGGAAAACATTTAAAAGCCCTGAAACATAGCCTGTACTGTACCATAGGATCCTTGTGTCACAGTAGGAAAGTTCTCCTGCAATATTTTGGGAAAAAATAACACTCTACAACCACTCACTAGTAAATATCTGCATATTAATCTTTATCAAGAAGTTGTCTTTCCATGAAACCCAATATTTTATAGCCATAAGTAGCATAAAATAATCTTTTTAAGCTATTGAAAGTATTTAGAGCAGTTACTGTGACCCATCATATCCATTACTGTCATATTAATATGAAAAATACAAAAATGATTTTATTTAATGAAAAAAGTTCATTTATCCTTTGTGGTATTTGAACAATTATTGATCTAAACTGGACTTGACCTTCTAGATTTTCCATGTATTGAATATTCAACTGAAGAAACAGAGCTAGTGTACTCTTAAATGCCAGCTCTATTCCCATGCAGGCATTTGTAGTTCCTCCTCCTGACATTCCCATGTGTCCAAATCCTACTGTTCTCACTAAGGCTCTACTCGCTGACTCTGTTTATCAAGCTTTTCCTCCTCCATTCTGGAAAATGGAGGCAATCTACCCATTGAATACACGTTGTTCTCTGTGTCTGAGTGATTGTTTAACTCTCTATTGCCTAGGTCCCATATTGATCAGTTTCAAACACATTGTTTTATAGCCTATTACAGTGAGACGCATCTCTAAATGCTGAAAGTAGGAAAGTTATGCATTCTAGGATGGTATAGGCTATATTGTGAGCTTGAGATAAGCCTAAGTTGTGAAGTAATACCTTGCTTTAAAGGAAGAACAAAATGAAACACTTCTCTAGATTCTTAGTACTCTCAGTGGCATAGATGAACAAAGGAAGATCGGAGAAAGGAGATGGGGTGGCTGGGAAAGATGGGCCAAGAGTGGAAGCAAAAGGCAGAGGAAGAGAGGAGGAAAGGGAAAACCTGAAGGCAGAAAGAAGAAAGGGCTCCCTTGGTGTTTCAAACACAGGGATGGAAAAGGAAACCGAGGGATGTTTTCTTTGTGTCAGGAGCACTTTGTAGCAATTTTACTGGAGTGAAATAATAAGGACCATCATCGTTTTAAACTTTGGCCAAGACTGTATCGAAATGGCAAGTGGTAGAAATAGGTTCCCATTAAATTATACACCTTTGTCCTCGAAGCTGAGGTTATGTCTATATAAGCCATTTTACATCTCCTTCAGCTATTTCAGCTATTGTTTTAGAATCCTGAGTTACTCTTTGAGGAATTTAAGAAGAAGAGCTAGAAATGATTAATTATGGGCACATTAGAGGTTTACAATGAAGGAATGGGAGATGTTCAGCGTATCTCCACAAAAATTTGCTCTCCCTAAGTCTTTTTATACCTTTAGGACCCAAGCCCTGCCATCCATGCCAATTTAACATTTAACATCCAATTTGGACTTGATCTTCATTCAAATTTGATTAGGACTCGGTGAAGACACGTGAAGATGGACCTCTAACTTCCCTTTTCCCGTCCCAATAAGATCTGTCATGCTTTCTAAGATAGGTTCAGACTCACTCTTCCAAGACTGACCCACACTGCTTCTGCCAGATATTTTCAACTAAAGCACAAACCCTTTTCATACCAGCATATTAGATTCTTGGAAGTGATAACTTTGTGGTTAAGAACATCTTGAGGAAAGCCATAAAAATGCTACATATCGTTTGCAAAGTTGAAAATCCACCTAAACAAATCTTCCTAATATGTGCATAGACCCATGCCATTCACCCTTCACCGAAACAAATCTTCCTAATATGTGAACAGACCCATGTCATTCACCCTTCACTGAACCATCATGTCCTTATTCTTAAAATCACTAGTTTCAGGTTTATTTCTTTCAGAATAAAAGTCTTACCATCACTGACAATTGATGATGCTGAAGGGAGTCAACACACCCAAATCTTCTGTAGTTAGAGCTTTCCAGTAGAAAATAAATAAATAAAATTTAATCACTAGCCATCATTCAAGGCTCTGATTAAAAGTTCTACATGGCTGGACTATTTTCATCAAGTAGCTGCTCAGTAAACGTCTATCTGAGGACATCTCACACAATCATTATCTATCACACTCCTTATCTGAACCTTGGTGAAGTGGAAAATCTGTATCACAGCTCATGGCTATAAGATAGTTCATGATTTTCCTTTCTTTCTTTCTTTTTTTGATTTTTGTTTGTTGAGTCAAATTTTTCTCTGTGTAACAGTCCTGGCTGCCCTGGAACTCACTTTATAGATCAAGCTGACCTTGAACTCACTGAGATCCACCTGTCTCTGCCTCCCAAATACTGTGATTAAAGACATGCACCACTACTGTAGAGTTAGTTCATGATTTTTATTCCAGCTCCACACTCTAGGTTACAAAGGATCTGTCTTCATGGGATTCAGGAAAGACCATATTAATTTTGCTTATATAGGAATTGGAATAAAATGAGAATGATATAGGATTTGCCAACAGCAAATATGAATTTGGTAACATGTTTTCACTATGCAATGGTTTTAAAACTGGAAGATCCTATATCCTATAGTGCACTGGGTCCTGTGAAACGGAAGTGTTGGGTATCAGTGGAAATGATCTTTATCTTTGTTGGGAAAGAGGGAGAAGATGCTGGACATGAAGCAACTATTTCAAGGCAGTCTAAAAATCTGTACAAACTCCTTCAAAATAAAAAAAAAAATCTGGCCTTTAATTCCAGCATTCGGGGGGCAGGGGCAGGCGGATCTCTGTGAGTTCGAGACCAGCCTGGTCTACAAGAGCTAGCTCCAGGACAGGCTCTAAAGTCGCAGAGAAACCCTGTCTCGAAAAAAAAAAAAAAAAAAAAAAAAAAAAAAAAAAAAAAAAAAAAAAAAAAAAAACACATAAAACCCCCCAAAAATCTGAAAACTTACAAGCTATATTTTTTGAAGCAACACAACCTAACCCCAATAAATTACCAGGGTCAATTATGAAGTAAAAAGTTTTACTTTCCTTTCTATTTCAGGATAATCCCCCCTCAATTTTTTTCAGGAGACTTGCCAAGTCCAAACAGATGGTGTTTGTTAAAAGGAAAAGGTAATTTAATAAAATCAGACTCGCGTTGTTTATAACCCATTTTAGAGCAGGCAGCATCAACTGTATCACTCCCCTCCAGTGACATCAGACCACTGCTCCACAAGAAAGGCCAGCTTGGGAGGACTGAGTGTTTCATGGCCTCCGTTCACAAGTTCCACTGACTGTTTTAAATATCCTTTTTGAAAAAAAAAAAAACTCAGCTGAGCAGTAAATTGATTCCCGATTCTATTCAAATTCTCAAAGTGAAATGGCTGATAGAATCAAAAGGTAACTATATTTCAAAGAGAAAATCCTCTTTTAGAATTCACCCGACATATCCCAAACTTTTCTAAGTCAGTGATGATGTTCCCACTATTTCTTATGGAAACAGCAAGTCTCATGAAGTAGGAATATCTGCATCATTTGGGTTGAAAGCTTTGTTTCTTCTGTTAGTGGTCTTACTGTCTCTCAACCTGGCATTTTTGTCCAGATGGAAATTCTAACTTCAGGTTTTGACTAGGATAACAAGGCACCAAAGGCTTCAGAGAATGCTGGGAAAGCTATGGGGGAGAGAGGAGGAAAGGGGAAGCAAACTCTTGTTTCTCACGATTTACAACCTCTAAAGTATGTCTACACACAATTTCCTGACTCTGCCATAGACAAAAACAACTTCCAAAGACCAGCTGATACCAGAGAAAAACATCTGTTGTACATGTTTAATTTAATTTATATTGCTTTCCTTTTTATAAAGGGACATTTCATAGACAAGTCATCAGAGAAAGATATATGTGAGTATGGATTTAATTCACTTACACGTCAGGGGATTTAAATTGCCACTTTTCTAAAAGAATTTGTGCTCAGAATAAAAAAAAAACTGAAACTGACTTTGCAGATATTTAACATACAACATAGTAAGATGGGATTTTGACGCTCTTATGTTTGTGTGTATGTGTATATGTAAGATATATTTATACACACATGTCATGCATACATATATAATACATAAATGTAATATATTCTTTGTTGGTAGATGTAATTTTACATCTCAAAATGTCTCCCTGCAAATAGAAATCATTTACCATTTTTGTTTCAGTGTCAACAATGCAGAGGGAGCACAGGTAATAAACTGTAGCCAATATTTTCATGAACAGAAATAAATTTAAAACATGAAACAAATAAAAAGAAACGAAAGGCTTTATTTGGAAATGTGTACAAATCTCAGAGCTTAACTTAATGAATTATAAGTTGCATGGAGTTTTCATGTTCCATTTCTTCTATCATTGAGGAAACGAATAAAATAGATAAATAAAAAGAAGCCTCTATAATTTGTTAAACCAAAGAATGAGTAATGATAGCATGAGTGGAAGAAAACAAAACACCAGAAAGATATGTGGAGCTGTCAGCAATTCGTCAGAGCCAGCCTATTTTAGCACCTAATAATTTTTTTTGTGTGTGTGTGTGTGCTCCTTCTTCAGATGAGAACAAATCCGAACGCCAATGCAGTAAATTCTCAGAGGGGAAACCATAATTCTATTGATGTGCTCCAAGATGGCTTTTTGTTTTCAATTCTGCAAAAGCAGATCAATAAAACTAATGCAGGTTCTCTCCTAAGATTTTTCTCCCACATTCCTAGGTAGCAGACTTGATAATGCTGCATTAACTGCTTCAGAGCTGGCAGGGAGAACAAGAACACACTGATACAGATAAGCGGAACGAAAGAGGAGAGAAAAATGCAAACTTAGAATGAAGCAGTGTGATTTTTCAGCTGAGTCCATGGATCTTGAGTGAAAGTGCATAGATTTGGTTTGAGTTGTATTTACCTGTTATGTGAGCCTTACTTTCTCACAATGTTTTTTATCATAAACAAGAATGAAATGAGATTTACAGGTAAAATATCTTAGAAGTTCTGGCTAAGTCAGTTTCAATATGTTAATTTCTTTTTCACTGTTATACTGTGACCCTACTGTTCTTACTGTGCTTCCTGTAGGAATTTCAAAATATCGGTGGGAATGACATCATCTGAAGAAAAATACTAAGACTTCCTATTATCTACAAAATATGCATTTAAATGTGGGTTTGGAGAAAGTGTGGGATAGAGGTATATAGAAAAAAAGAACTGAGCTTTGAAAAACCTGTCACAGCTTCTGCCTGTCTTTTTATTTCTGCCATGGCTGATCAAAAGAGGAAACTGCAACATCCATCCTAAAAAAAAACCTGAAGAGACCTAAGGGACAGCTGAATCCATGACTTTCAACTGCTAACAGTTTTTGAGTACTTGTTTTAGGTTACATTTATTTTTTTAATTCTATTTTTATAAAGAAATAGGAATATACTAATCTTTGTCAAATCTATTCATTCAGAATGGTAAAGCACCCCATCTCTTCTTTTAAAATCTCTAGAATTCACCTGCCCCAGTTAACTCTGGTATCATAATTTATAAGATGCACCACACAGAACAAGTAATTTGCATCTTATCTAGGCTAGTAATAGAATGTCAGTATACCTGTATCTTCATCAATACATGAAGGCATCTCTGGTATTGGCACTAAGCAAGTGTCAGAAGAAATTAGGTTTATCTGCAACCTAAAGACAATAATAAGATGGGTGGTACTAATTATAAAAATATGATTCCATTGCCGGGCGGTGGTGGCACATGCCTTTAATCCCAGCACTCGGGAGGCAGAGGCAGGCAGATCTCTGTGAGTTCGAGGCCAGCCTGGTCTACAAGAGCTAGTTCCAGGACAGGCTCTAAAAAAGCTGCAGAGAAACCCTGTCTCGAAAAACCAAAAAAAAAAAAAAAAAAAAAAAAAAAAAATGATTCCATGGTACTGGAAACTTACTCTCTTCCTGTGGCTACTGAAGTCATGGATCTTGTAGAAAAACCTATTACTGCCACTTTCCTGAAATAGCATAACTTCTAACTGCATTCTAAATACTTATCTATATTATACGCTCAGACGAGGATAGTCCTTACCTGTGAACAAAGAAGGTCATCTTTGTAATAGATAGAGACTATTACAGAAAGCTGCAGCAGGTCCAAAATCCATAAAACAACTGACCGTGGGCTGATAGACTCCAGTAAAGAGACATACAATACAACTCCTTCACTGAATGTTCAGAGAACATACTGGAAGATGGGGCAGGAAGACTGTAAGAAACACGGGGCTAGTGGAGCTCCTATGAGTGAGACTGAATCTCCTAGAGATGATAGGGAATCATAACCCACAATTCCTCAACAATATGACCGCCTTAAGAAGATCTGAAAAAATAAACTACTAATAATCATGTAAGCATGGAAGAGAACACCTAATGGGCCCTCCTTCAAGACAGGCAGCTAACAAACACAGACACCACGAAAAATAGTCTTCCAATTAGATTGGCTATCCAATATCAATTGATAAGCCATGAAATTATATGTATATAGTAATACTCAATAGATTATGCAAGTTGTTTGTTTGTGTGTGTGTGTGTGAGTGTGTGTATCAATAACAAAGAAATAGAGATGATGAATTTGAAAGGAAGCAAGGGAACAACTGAGCAGAGTTGAGGGAGAACAGAGGGAAGGGGCTGGAGGGAAGAAGGGGGAAATGTTGTAATCATGTTTTGATTTTAAAATATTACTATAAAAGTCTCAAAGAATTATTCAAGTACTATTAAAGAAAGAAAAATAATTACACCTTCAGTCCATGACATGTAATTGCAAGATTTTACAAGAAATGTCTTGTTCCCCAACAAGTTAAAGATAGAGAAACTAACATGTTATAAATATTATTTAGATAAATGTTTCCAAATTAGCATATTCAGGTTATACAAATGAAGAGAAATAATGTTACTCTAATTTTGCTAGTTTAAAAAGTATTCCTAACCTCTCCCCCACCCTACTTGTCAATGCCTAAGGCAGATAGGAGAGCTGTCCTTGACCCTCACTGGCTGAAACACTTGGGAGCAGGCCCTGCACTTAGCCAGGGTAGCACAGTAGAGCCAGCCTTGTTGGCAAATGTGTGGGTGAGCCAGACGTGAAATTGTGAGCTCGGAAGAACTGTCCCCATTACCCATCTGTCTGTGGCAACAGGGGAAAGATTCCCTTTCCCCCCTACCCATGAATGCCTGAGAAAGGTGGGAGAACTGGCCTTGAGCTCACAAGAACAGGGGAAAAGCTGAACTTGCCCCATTCCTGCTGCAACACTTGGGAGAGCAGGCTATATACCTCACCTGGGTAACACAATAGACCCAAGCCTGTTGGCAGAAGTGTGGGTGAACCAGCACCAAAATTGTAAGTGTAGGAAAGGTGTCCCCATTTCTCTTTTGTCCTCCAGTTGTGTGGATGGAGGGGATATGCATCCCCTTATTTCCTGGCCTCTTACTACCTACAACAGATGAGAGAGATGACCCTCCCCTTAAACAGCTGCAGCACCCAGAAAGCAGGCCCTGCTCCTTGCCTATGCAGCACTGCAGAGCGCTCCTGGTGGTTGGAGGTGAGGGTGACCCACACTGATGATGTGATGAGCAAAGGAGGACTGTCCCTATTACTCATCTGACATGGGGCAGCATGGGCAGAGTAGAGCTACTCCCCTCCTGCTCATCAATGCCTGAGACAGATAGCGTTTCTGGCCCTGAGGTCCTAAGAGCTGCAGGGCTGTCTCTATCCATCACCAGCTGCAGCACTCAGAGTTGGTGTGGGATCACCAACTCTGAGGGCATGAAGGCAGTAGAACCCACCCCTCGCTCGTTGCTGCAAGGGTGATTTAGCTGGAGCAAATCTGGAGCGGTCAGGATGATGATAAGGATGGGAAAACTGGAGAGAGGACCAATCCCGCAACTGCCCAGGCCCAGAACCAGGGTTATGATTTGGACCACTCCAACATGAAGATACCTGACCCTCAGACCCAAAGCTGCAGGATCTCGATAGGATCACAATAGGAGACAGCAACAGGATACCCAAGAAGAGACTCAATGAGGGCCCAGCATTAATACTGTAGTAGAAACCAGGGACCTGAACCAGACCAGTGGCTGTTTGTAAAGACCACTTGCAAATAAAGATGTGTGGACAAAGGGGTTTACTGTGTAACTCACTGTCACACTGCAGCTTCCATGATAAGATTTTTATCTTTTTTTTTTCCTTTTTTCTTTCTATTTGCACTTTTTTCTCTCTCAAATTTGGAGCTTTTTTTGGGGGGGTGCAGAGGCAGAGGGAAGATGAGAAAGGACTGAGAAATGGATGTGATAAAAACAAGTGATCTAAAAGGCACACACCATAAGTAAAAATCAAGTAAAAATATTCCTACATAAAAGAATCAATTCTTTGGAAACTCATATCTGCAGCCTTAAATTTCCTGTGCTCATATGGTTTCCTGTTAATATTTCCTAATAACTCCCTGGTGAGCATATCACTTAGCAAATGTGTAATCAAGTGTATCTGCAGAGGCCATTCACTATGGGAAACTTTTTCTGACTAAAATTATTGTTTTTTTTTTTTTTTTAGAGTTGTTTTGATGACAAGAGAAAATTAAAATCCAAAATTCCAATTCGATTTTCCTTCATGGTGGTTCTCTTATTATTAACATCATGCACAGCTGTGATTAATTTCTCACAACTGACGAATTGATAAGCTCCACAGTTGACACTAGTAACCACTGTTTTGGTGAACATTCCATAGCATTGAGCAGATGAATAAGAATGTGTCTGCTATAGTACAAAATAAGCTCACTGACCTCATAGTCCCTTGGCAACTGTCAATCCTTTTACTCTATCCACAATTTTACCTATTCTAATATCATAAAATTAGACTCATAAAATACATTGTTTTTTTTTTCAAAATGGTTTCTTTCCCTCAGTAATATACACTGTCTCAGATATTCTAAGCAAATTATCTGACACTGCTGTAACTCCTTAAGTATCTCTGCAATTTTCATTTTCTTTTATAAAATACATTTTACTACATTTGTTAATTCACTGAGCGTTTATGTGTGCACAACACAGCATGCTTGTGAATGTCAGGGAACACACTGGAGGCACAGGTTCTGTTCTGCCATGTGAGTCCCTGGGTTCGAATTCAGGTTGTCAGTCTTGGCAGCAAGGACTTTTATCCTCTCAGCCATTTTGCTGTCCTTTTTTTGTTCTTTTTCTTTTAGGTAGGTAGGTAGGTCTTTTTTTTTTCTTTTTTATGGTTTATTTTTTTATATTTAAAAATTTCCATCGCTTCCCCTCCTCCTCCTCCTTCCCTCCCCTCCCCTCCACTCATAACCCCCTCCCTCCCTCTCCAGGCCAAGGAGCCATCGGGGTTCCCTACTCTATGTTAAGACCAAGGTCCTCCCAACTCCCCCCAGGTCCAGGAAGGTGATCAACCAAGCTGAGAAGGCTCCCACAAAGCCCATCCATGCAGAAGAATCAAAGCCCAGCGCCATTGTCCTTGGCCTCTCAGTCAGCCTCCAACGTCGGCCACATTCAGAGAGTCCAGTTTGGTCTCATGTTCCATCAGACCCCTTCCAACTGGAGTTGGTGATCTCCCGTTAGTTCTGTCCCACCGTCTCCATGGGTGAATGCACCCCTCACGGTCCTGACTTTCTTTCTCATGTTCTCCCTCCTTCTGCTCCTCATCAGGACCTTGGGAGCTCAGTCTGGTGCTCCAATGTGGTT
Source organism: Arvicola amphibius (assembly GCF_903992535.2). Taxonomy (NCBI): domain Eukaryota; kingdom Metazoa; phylum Chordata; class Mammalia; order Rodentia; family Cricetidae; genus Arvicola; species Arvicola amphibius. Next base: position 125,851,188 of record NC_052053.1, read on the forward strand.
TTCACACATATACTTTGCTTTATTTTGAGATAATTGTAGACTTTTGGAAAATTTATTGTTTTAACATGTTAACATTAGCAAAATGTATTGCTTGTAAAGTTAGCTTCAATAAAGCATGAAAATTAAAGCATCAGAATACTAACTTGATGAGAACTTTAAGAAATCAAAATATCACCAAGTTCCATGCTATACTTCAAGGGGTATCATTACTTGTGCACAGGTATCCTGAATTTATTTCTGACTTCATACCAAAATCAACAATAATATCCTTCAGGGTTCCAAGTGATGTATATTTCACAGAAAGAATTTATGACTCAGAGTGAACCGCATACTCTCTGAAGGTTCTTTAAATTCTCTGGTTTCTTTCCTTTTCATTCTCCATTTTACGTAAATGAGATACCTTCATATTGTCTTACATTTATTTATCAAATAAGCAAAGACAAATCCACAGAAAAATCTTGAGGCCACAGACATTCCCTGCAGTGTTCATTATCTCTACAGCTGCTGCAATGATTCCCTCTCTTCAAATGCATCAAAAAGACAAGGGAAGCAAATCCATTCTGTTTACAACATGTCCTTTCTTTGTGGAGTATTTATTGCCACAGGACATGATTTGAAAAAGTGACTTGTAGGCAGTCATTTTCATGAGACTATTCGTGTGGCTTCTACCATTTCTGGCAAACTCCCTGATGCTCTGGCTCTTATAATCCATTCTCCACTTCCACAATGCTCCTTGAGCCTTAGATGTGGGTGTATTTTGTAGACTTATCTGTTGTGACCTGCCACACAACTGTTCATTTTGATTAGTGGTGCTTTTCTGTAGTGACCTCTGTCTGTTACAAAGAAAAGTTTTCCTTGATAGAGATTGAATATTAAAACATTTCATCTGGGAGTCAAAGGACACATACTGAAAGTGCCGGTAGGAATGATCTAAATGACTGCACCAATGGACGTGTGAAAGTGGAAGCCTATAAGCCCATTCAAAGGAATGTTGCAAGTGAGAGAAATTGTCTTCTCCAGCAAAAAGCACACCAGTTGGTTTTCCAATACCAAACAGTCAGCCCTAAAAATGTACTTAAAAGTAACACTAATGGGTAGAGCAGTTTCTATTTAAGTGTGTGTGTGTGTGTGAGCTCTACCTGCAAATGTTCATTGCAATGAGTCATTGGACTGGTTCAAGGCCTCTGGATTTTGCTACACTATCAATACTGGATTCTCACGGGGCCACCTCTCAGATATCCTGTTGTTGCCTTGTGTCATGGAGATCCTGCAGTTTGAGTTCGGCAGGTCTAGCCCCTTCTAATGCTTCAGTAGTTCATAGATGAGATAGGTACTGGAGTGTGAAAACTCAAAGGTCTGGATCTGGACCTGAAGGGTGGATGATTTGGTCAGCCCGCCTGCTCTTCTGCACCCACACCACCAGGCTAACTCTCCTGCTTTGCCCAAGCAAGGGGTATAGTCAGCTCTGATGCCTGCAGTAGCTGGCAAGGAACCTTCGGGGCTCTCCTGCTCTCACACCCTCAGGGTTAACTCACCACACCACTAGTGCTAGATCTCCAGCACTGCCTTGGTGAAGGACAGAACAAGCTAACCCTAGAGCTACAGCCAACAAGGGACCAAAACAGCTCTCCTATGCTCACACCCTTTGGGCTGTGTCCAGACCACCAGGGCCAGCTCTACAGTGCTCCCTAGGCAGGGCTCCTTAGGCAATGCTCTCCCAGGGGCTGCAGCCACCAAGGGGAGGGTCCAGCTCATCACTCACTCTTATGCCTGACACTGCCCACCTGAGGAGTGTGACCAGCTCTCCTGTGCTTATGCCCCCAGGCCAGCTCACCAGTGCCCACGCCACCAGGGCCAGCTTTGCTGTGAAGTGTGGAGCCCTCTCTCCTGAGCTCTGAAGCATTTTTTTTTCTCTAAGGATGCCTCTAAAACTGTCAAGACCACCCAAGGTCATCATCCTTGTTTTGTAAATACAGTTTTGCTGGATACATGCCATTTGTGTGTGTGTGTGTGTGTGTGTATAATACTTTATTTTGTGTAGTATAAAATTTCACCCTCAGTATCATGACTATGTCAGGAAACTATATATAACATTTGGATTTTTTTTTACGAGAAGCATAGATGTTTAAATTATTTCAAGTTATCTATGAGCTCTACAAATAACAAGTGTAATCCATAGTATATATTATATAACATGGACTTTGCAACTATATTCTAAATCACCACAATTTTCAATCTTTGTAGTCATTTCTTTTTCCTATTTTGATTTTTTGCAACAATAACATTAAATTGTTTCATAATTGGGAAAATCTTCATGAAGCCTTCAATTTTCACATTGTTTTTTATGGATTGTCACAAAAGTATCTTTTGTAAATATGGCATTTAGAATTTTTCTTATAAGATAGATGCTGTTGGCAAGACTGGAATGTGTCTCAAATAATCCTAGGAGGTAAAAACACAGCCATATTCATTATAAAATGAAAAGAGGCCATTTTCATATAAATAAAAATTGCTTCATATATTGTCTCAGATTAGGGACATAACTTTTTCCTTTGAATTATAGTTGAAACAGAACTAGGAAATTTCTTAATGTTAATTTCCTTAACATTTTCTTCTCTATTTGTATATGACAAATAGATCTCCCTGAAAAGGAGAAGTACAATAGATATTACAGGAGGTCCGGGAGAAGGTAGGGGTGTAAGCAAGAGGTATTATGTGGGGGACTGTAGGGAGAGACAGATGGAATTAGGGAGCAGTATGGAAACCAGTTCAGTGAAAACTTCCTGGAATCTACGAGGGTGGTCCTAGTGAGGTTGCATAATAAAGGAGGATATGGAGTCTGAACTGGCCATCTTTGTAGCTAGCCAAGCCTTCAAGTGGGGAACTGTGTGTCGTTAGGTTGAATTGTTGGTGAAAGTGGTCTCAATGAGATCCCTAAACAACCCAGGCTGATGCTATGACAGAAGGTCAATCTCTGAAAACTGACAGCAGAGCCCCACTAATGTACTGTGTAGGACTGTGTCTACATAGTACATTAAACCTAGAGAGGTCAAGCTGGTACCTGCATGGAGCCTTCACCCTTACATCCTAGTGTCTTTGGCCTGAGAAGGTACTCTGAAGGCTACAGAAAGAGAAACTTGAACACCAACCCTGCCACAAACTCGTCATTCTACAATCTGTCCTGCCTGAAAGATGTGCTGGGTCAAGGGTGGTGTAGAACTCATGGGAATTGCCAACCAATGCCTCTCTGGTTTAAGTTGAGGCACATAACACCAAGAGAGGGAGCCATTATCCTACACTGCTTGGGTGGCTAGGAACCAAAGAATGGGTTGACCAGAGATCTAGGGCAGAACCAAACATGACTGGCAATAAAAAATAAAAACAAACAAAAAATGAATTGATTCTAAATGATATTCTGCTATACTCACAGATCAACACCTATTCCAGTCATCATCAGAGAGGACAACTCCAGCAGCAGATGAACACCAACATTATGCAGAGTCTAAATTAGACATGTACATCAGGTCCCTCCCCCGAGAGATAGGGCAACCCTACAGAAGAGGGGGTTTGGAGAAATACTAAAGAGTCAGAGGGCATGGGGGACCCCAGGAGAACTTTGCCCACAAAATCAAGCAGGGAGGATATGGGCACATAGAAATTGAAATGTCAAGTGCAGGGTCTACACCACATCCTCTACATATGTATCATAGCTGCTAGGTTTGTGTTTTTGGAGACTCTAATGAGTGGGATGGGTGCGTCTGTGACTCTTTTGACTGTTCTTGGGTCTCTTTCCCTGCTATTAGTTGTCTCGATATGAGGGCTTTTGTGTTGTCATGCTGTATCTTGTTTTGTCATGTTTGGATATTGTCTCTTAGAGGCCTTTTCTTTTCTGAAAGGAAACAAAAGGAGAGTGGACCTGGAGGATAGGGAAGGTGAGGAAAAGCTGTGGAGAGTGAATCGAGGGAAATCTGTGGTGGTTGGTATATATAGTCAGAGAGAATCTATTTTAATAAGAGATTTTTAAATAGAAAATATTTAAACAACATTGACAAGTTTGCCACTTGCAACCTATACATGCACAAAAGTTCAACAAGTTCATAATAGAGGACATAATATTTTAAAAAATACCTCAAACATGTTCTGTATGAACATGCTTAAGTATGTCAAAAGGCAAAGGTATCATAAAATGATAAATGCAATTGGCAAATATGAACTGAGATGAAGCCATGTACTTTTTTTCAAGTGATGTATCTATGTAGGTGGTATTTTCTTTCCTGCTTGTCAATTCTCAAATAACCAACATGGGAACTTAACATAAATTGTAAATGTATTTCCAAGAGCTCATGCTTATTAGTAACTAGCTCTTACAACTTCAATTAACTAATTTCTATTCATCTATGTATTGTCATGTGGCTCATGTCTTTACCTGTTCTCCAGCATGTCTTCCTCCCTTTGCATCTCCTGGTGACATCTCCAACCCCACTCTCCTTCTTAAAAGACATTCTCTCTTTCTCTCTAGCCTGAAAACCCTGCCTAGCTATCAGCTGATCTGCTTTTTATTAACAATGAGAGCATTACATACTTACAGTGTACAAAGACTGCTCTACAATCTAAATTTAGTAAACTGCATCATAGTTTATAAATATATATTTGTGTATGTATTCCTACAAAAAGAACAAATCAATAATAAATGTATTAAAATAAATAAATAAAAATGAATTTAAAATATACTATGGCTATTGTCACAATTGATAGCTACCTTCTCACATATGTAAAAACAACTTCAGTTAGATTAAGCAAAAGATAGAGCAGACTTAAATTAAATCAAAGATATAAAGGGAGGCATTGCCATTATCAACAGAAATTTGAAGGATTAAATGTGTGTCAAAATTTGATAAGTTAGAATAAATGCCCACTTCCTGAGTACATAAACTGCATTAAGATAGAATCATAAAGTGATAGATACCAGAAAGAATGAATAACAAGAAAAGACATTTGAGCAAAAAAATAAAGAATTCCCTTAAAAAAAAAAAAAAAAAAAAAAAAAAAAAAACCTGGCACCAGATGGCTCCACTATGTGATTCAAGTGAACAATTGCAGAAATAATACCAATTACACTCAAGTAACCAAAAAGTAGAAGAGGAAAATGATCTTTCAAACAATTTTGAGATTATAACATAAGCCTGACACCAAAACTTGATATCAATAAAAGGATGAAACCCATGGTGAGCATATATAAAAATTCTCAAATATAATACTTGCAAACTGAACTTAACAATGCATTAAAGAGAGTCTTCAGTTAGGATTCACCCCAGGAAGGCAAAGACTGTTCAATGTACAAGTCAGTAAACAGGCCACTCCCTGTTAAAGCAATGAGGAAAAATTCATATGTTCACTTTTAAAACATATATATATGTATACATATATATATGTTTGTATGCATGTGTACAAATCTTAATTAAGTGCAATATCCCATGATGAATATGGAAAGCAGTGATCAAGTTAAATAGCAGAAACACATTCCAACAAAACAAAAGAAATTCATGATAATCTAATAGATAGTTGTATTCTTGATAGGGAAAAGTTAAAAGCTTGCTCTCTAAAAGATAAAAAATTAAGGGATGTTCATTTCATCTACCTTAAGTCAACATACTCCTGGAATCTGTAGGCATGACAATCAAACAAAAGATGTGCAAAGTGGAATAGAATTCATAATGCTACTATTTACAGGTGACATGACCTTATACATAGAAAATTTCCAAGACTCCATAAAAATATTCAGAATCAATAAAAATTACAGAAAATTTGAAGGATAGGCAGTTAATGGGTGAAAATATCACTATCTGCCATGAGGAACTATCTGATGTGAAGTCAACATCTGTATGTCTATGTGACCTAGCAATCATATTCCTGCTTTAGAAATAATGTCAGTATTCCCAGGAAGCATCTGCACTGCCATACATAGGTTATCATACTCACAATAGCTAAGAAACAGAAAATCTAAATGTGTATCAGTAGAAGAGTGGAGGAAAGCAATGTGGTACATGTATACAATGGAATAAAATCCTGTCCATTCTGACAACAGGACGAAGATGAGTGAACAGAGACAGGTATGGCAGTCACGTACATGTGGAATAAAGGGATCTAAGTGTAGAATCTGAGGACAGTAACATAGGGAGGATCTAAGTAGTTTTATTGGTATTATATACTTATCACAGGAAGAGAAACAAAGATCACTAAACTCCAGTGAGCTATTGTCCTGGACTGATAGCACACAACAGCAATGAATAGTACATTTCAAATAGCTAGAAGGAATATTTAGAAAGAGTTTATAAAGGTAAATGTTTGAAGAGATGGGCATATTTACATTGATGTGCCCATACATCAAAATGCACATTTAATACACTGAAATGCCACTTTAGAAGTTTTTCACTTAGGAACCAAATTCAATTTAAATTTAAAAAAAAATAAATTAGAAGTTTCACTGTAAACTCAGAACACAATGTTCTGATTTTCATTTAGTCCCTGTTTTGTTTGTTTTACTTTGTTTTGTTTTACCAGATTTTTGACAGTTTCAAACATATATGCTGTGTGTTCTGATGATATTAACTGTTGGGAGCTGTGAACCCCCCAGATCCTGAATTTCTTGTAAACAACTTGTTTTCCTCTGCTCTGAGACAGCCTGCAGCTGCTCTGAGCACGAGACCCTCAGGAGATCCTGAGGCAGGAGAGTGGTTTCTGATGGGTTTGGCTAAGGCATGGCTATCAGTTAAGGATTCCTATATAAGCTGCCCCTGGACACAATAAAGGGGGCATTATGGCATCAAGGATGACCCGTGTCTCTGTCTGTGTGTCTTTGTGTGTTTCAACCTCCAGTCCCTTGCCCAGCACACGAACTGTATGGTAGCACATAGAGCGCAGACGGGTGTGGTGCACTACAGTTAACTCTCCTCACCAATCCTCATTTTCATCCTTCTTAAACTCCCATTGACCTCCCCTTATCCCATCTAGTTCCTCCTGCTATCACATTTTTTTTATTGTGTGTCAATGTATCATTCAGAAAGACACAACTATTTTGTGCTCATAACTCCTATGGTCATGTCATAGCTAGGATCAGTGTTAGATAACATTCCTCTCCATTCTATAGCTCTTACAACCATAGGGCCATTTCTTTTTGTGAAACATCCTATGGACTTTTGAGAGGGAAATACAGATGTCCCCACTAGGACTGAGAACGTAACACTCAATTATCCTCAGTTATTGCCACAGCAAATAAAAGCTCTGATCGTGGCTGAGAGCAACACTCATCTACAAGAATAAGCAAAATTATTCAGAAGGCAGTTAAACTACATGCCCATCTAGCAACACAGCTGAACACATTTCCTTCCAGGGTCTGTGACCTACCTGTGCATCAGCTTTCCAGCAGGTTTATGACAGTAGGCATGTATACCTTATAATGGAGCAGGACTCAAATCTAATTAGAAAGTATTTGGCTATATACTAAGCATCTGTGTCACTATTTAACAAGTGGGCATAACTTACAAGGTTGATATTATAGCATGCAGAAGCACAGCTGTGCAAGATCATTGATGGTGTGTGTCCCCCTGCAGCTTGTGTAGCATTTTTTTAGCACCGCAGTGCATGATAGACATTTCCAGCTCAGTTTCAGTTTGACTGCATTGTATCTGTATCAAAAATGTGTGGTATCTTTAGCAAATGGGGTTTTACCTCTGCTTTGGGTGGTGAAACAAGGACAATTTGCTCCTAGATTTTTAGCTGTAGCTTTTCTGTATTTCATAGTCTAAATTAAATACTTATGCCATCGTTGCTAATTTTGATGTAAGCTTCTCTTATTGGGGGGAAAAAAACCACACTGAAGTTCAAAGCAGACTTTTGCCTATCTCTTGCCAGTTTGTGATTTTTTTTATTGTGTCTGATATCTTCTCCAGGAATGCTGCATTGCTTCTCCTCTGGTTTCTTTTCTGTTTCAGAGTACTAACGCCATCTAACATTTCTCATTCTTAGGATCGACACATCCATACTGATACCCTTGGATATGAAGTACAATTTCAGTCAAATGCATAACCCGCAAAATAATTACTTTGATACTCATCCTTTGTTTAAACTTGAATATAATGCATGCAAAGTTTAAAAGAGCCAGAAAGTCCAACAAAGCAACCCTAAAAGCATCTGATCAAGGTTTTAGGTAAATCTGTTAAGGACGGATAGGGAAAACTAAGCAGGTTTTCTCATGCAGATTGTACATGGAGCCATGCAGCCTAGTCACGGATCAGCATGTGACTACCTGTGCAATGGGTTTCTTGGGGCAAGGATCCTGTAGAAACGGATTCCCACTCATCAAGGACTAGTAGACAACTGGACAGTGTAGGAATTTGCACATTGCATGCAACTTGCAGGCTCTTTTCTCTCTCATTACGTAGTTGATTCCTTGGGTGGTTTTTAGTTTCACATTGTCAGTCATGCATGCAACAGCTGTAATTTTCCCTGAAAATTCTAATGCTTTCCACTAAGATTCAGTAGGGGGAAATAATATTTCTAAAATTTCTTATCTGAAATCACTAACTACAATTACTAATCCTGCAAACTTTTCTGACTGAAAAGAGACAGTTCATATGAGAAAACAACACTTGGAACATTAACCACATGTCACGATTCTAGAAAAGAGAGTAAGGTACACAGAGAGAGAGAGGGAATAGGGAAAAAGCCTCAGAAATTCCCTGGATACCAGGCATATAGAATCAATGATAATATCTGGTATAATCCAATAGACAAATACAACACAACGCAGGAGCTTATGCTGATGGACATATGGGGTAGTGAGATGGGAAAAGAGCACTTTGTCAATGTCTGCCTTTTCAGAGAGATTGAGACAGGGGACCCTCTTGTAGAATAGGAAACTTAATAAAAGCCTATATTACAGACATGAAAGAATTGTTTGGATTTAAATATTCTTTTCCTTAAAGAGTTGTGTAAATACTCTTGCTTTTGAACGTTGTAACCACAAATAGCTGCCAGCTGACACAAATGGTGCCAGAAGTCTTGACATTTGGTCAATCCTGCAAAATACGCTGAACCCTATGTGTGGAATAAGGTTATGTGGGGGGGGGGGTGGAAAAGAGTGTTTGGGGAAGGATGAAGTGGGACAATGGGAGCTTCTATAATGACTACAATATATTTCTTAATATGACATTTCTTAAAAGTCAAAACTCGGAGCCAATAATAAAGTTGTTCATGTAAGCTAGCAGAAAATAAGAAAACTCTGTTAAAGTATAAATAAAGATGACTTGAGCTATTAGGAGCCACTTGAATTCAGTTCATCTGGTGTTCAGTATTATCTTTGTTCCAGTGCCTCCTCCCCATCCCAGAAACTGAACCCCAGCCTATGCTGGACCTTGGCACATAACCAATAAGATGAGTTCTGTTTTGAAAATAAATTATTATATCTAAAACAAAAGCAAGTAATATAATTCCATGTGCAGCTTAATGCTTAACTTACCAAAACTTATTATATAGCAGTTTCCTGAGAAATGCATGTTCTACCCAGTAGGAAAGCTCCTTAAGACAAAAGGGTAACAGGAAGTCCCTGAAACTGACCAGATCCATTACATTTCTTCCTCCCCATGAGTAAACAATAAAGACTTCCAAGAATCACGTGCAGACAAGCCAAGCTGTGAAAAGACTCTGAGCCAAGCAAAGCTGTCTGGAAGAAACAGAAATAATACCAACAGAAGCAGAAAGGATCTTGGCAGCTCCTGGGAAGAAAAAGAGAGTCACCGAACTGCCTAGAAAAAGCAAAGCCCATCTGAGCCTCCCTAGAAGAATATCAGACCAACTGAGCCACCTGGAAAGGTCATTCTCCAACACAATGAGCTACCTGCTGGATGTGCTTATGCTCCGATTTGCTGGATTTTGTGAAATACCATTCATGCTGGGGTGGGCTTTGATGATGCAGCTGTCTTTGATTGGCTCTTGTAAGTAATGCTCCACCTTTACTCGTGAAAGTAAGCACAATAAAACTCATGGTTCGCCAAGTTGGACTCTGTCATTAGCTCTAACCTGGAGTGTGTACACATGTGCAAACGTAGGTGAAGCATCATAAGACAGATGAAATTGGCATTCTTTTCTAATTCTGAGAAGTAGTAAGAAACATGGTTGATTCAGGAAAGCCAAGCTAAAACTGAAGGCTACATTGAAGGTCAGAGAACTAATACACTGAAAACTCTTTAAAACACTGAAAAAAAAATTGCAGCAACAGAGTGGGACTGACATAACCTTTATACAGGAAATCTACTTTATTTCCCACTTTTCCTGATTTAATATGTGTGAAAGTGGTTCTGGTTAGCCATGCTCAATTTACTCATACTTGACTGTTCTGTGAAGTTATCTGGAGCAAGTTAATATAGGAATCTGTAGTGACTGTCAGCTGAGGTGTTAGTCCTCCATGCTACTTTACTGTATTAATCTGCTTTATCGGTTTGTTGCTTATTTTTCTGTTAGTACGATGAGATGTCACAATGAAAAGCAACTTAGGCATCCTTTCCATTGTTGTTTAGGGTCTTAGCTGAGGTAATTCTTGTGGATTCCTAGCAATTTCCCTAGTGTTGTGTATGTTTCCCGGTAGCCCTGTTATGGCTCCTTAAATCAAGAATTCTCTTTCCTTTCTCTCCCTCAAGTGTCCTTCCCCACTTCTTGAGGATCCCATTCTCTTATGTTCTCCTCCTCTCCTTCTCCCCTCTCCCTCCATTTCACCCTACCTTTTGCCCCCAAAGAATACCTAAACTGGCCTTCTCTTATAATCAGATTGGTGACTTTCTTAATTGTTACCATTGAACCTTCAACTAGCAACTGAAGGAAGCAGATACATACAGAGATCTACAGTGAAGCACTGGACCAAGCTACCTCAAATCCAGCACAAGAGAGGGAGGAGCAATAATATGAGCAAAGGGGTCAAGCCAATGATGGTGATACCTACAGAAACAACTGCTCTAAGCAAGTGAGAGCTCACTGACTCTGGACTGATAGTGGGGAAACCTGCATAGGACCAAATTAAGTTCAGTTGTGAGGCTGGAACAATCTGTGGGGCCACTTGCAGTGGGACAAGGATTTATTCATAGTATTTGAATTGGCATCTAGGAGCACATTCTTTTTGAAGGGATATCTTACTCAGCCTACATATATAGGGGGAAGGGCCTTGTCCTGCCTCATAGTGAAGATTGAGACTTTGTTGACTTCCTATGGGAAACCTTACCCTCTCTGAGGAATGGATGAGGGAGTGGGGAAGTGGGTGAAAGAAAAAAAAGTGTGAATGGAATATCTATGTAAAATGAGAAAAGATTGTATTAAAAATTCTTATAAAAACAAGAAAGAAAGAAGAAAAACAATAAGGAAGAAAGGGTTAATTTTGGCATACAGTTCCAGTTGAATAATAGGCAATCATGGTGGAGAGATATGACAGGCATGACAGCTAAAACAGAAGTTCAGAGATCACATTTTCAACGACAAACATGAAGCAGAGAGAACTAACAGGAAGTAGCACATGGCTTTCGACTCTGAAAGCCCATCTCTAGTGAAATACTTCCTCCAGCAATGAGTTACTGCCTAAGCCTCCACAAACAGTGCTACTATCTGGGGACACAGTGTTCTGACCACTGAGCCTAGAACGGACATATCTCATTCAAATGACCAAAATTGCCTATGATACTGTATCATATTTTGAAAATATCATTTTATCAGATTAAAATATTGAAAATACACACACTCAGAGGTGATACAGCATAAAACCTAGAAATGAAAAATTTAAAGTACTTCAAATCTCAGAGAAAAGTCCAGGTTGATGACTCTGCCTCCAAAACACACAATAAATTTCTACTTAAAACTATGTTTAGAATTATTAAAATTTGGGAGCATCTACTATCTACAAACAAAACATGCTTTGACTGAGAGGCCACAGAAGTTGATAATGAGAGGGGAAAAAACACCAGGCTTCCTGTATCCAGAGGTTTTTTTACATTTTTAACTCTTGGCCTAGCATTTCTACAATGGTCAGCATAATATAGATCATTATTTGTAATAGAAGTTCTTGTTTTATTAAGCCAAACAGTGGATCCCAGAATACTGTGAATTATATGACCCTGAATTTAATGATTGTGCATCACAATCAAAATCATAGAAATATTTTATTTAATAACACATACCTTCACATTCTTTTAAATTGTTGTGATTATTCTTACTTGATCAAAGTCGAAATATTGACCACACCTAACATTCATGTGGAAGAAGCACCAGCATTTCACATGTCCCCATTGAGCAGTGTCTTAATTCATTTAAGGGTAGATTATTTATACCAACTTCCTACCATCACAATGACATTTTTTTTCGGTAGGATAGTATTCACAGCCCACTTCAGTAAGTACCTATGAATTTGTGTGTGTGATGATATTTTTCTATATGATTATTAGTATTATTTGAATTAAAAGTAAAGCTTGTCTTTCTACCTCATAAAGAAATCCTACCAAATATTTTTTGCAGTCACATTGGCTTTTCAGGCCCTAAGCAGAGCCTTGGACAGATCCTAAGCATCAACAATCCCAGATGCTGTTTCCAGAATCCAACACCTCATCTTTATAGCCTATTTTCAACTCTAACTGTTTTCCATTATGTAGTCTGTCTTTTTGAAGGATCTCTTTCATTTAAAATTCAATCATATCAAACCTTCTGTCCTGTATTATAGAATGCAGGGACATTATTCCAAGGCCTGTGGCTTAATAGGTAGATGAGCAAATGTCCCTTTCCCTTCAATGTGCTGTGTCAAAGACTTCTGAAAATAATTTAGTCTAACACTCCACAAGAGGTTCAAGTCTTTGCCAATGCTTCTGTTTTCTAGAAGAGAATTCCAAATTTTATATCACAGTGTTTCACCAATTAGTTATAATTAGTTATTGGCATTCAAGACCATATAATTTTATCTCAAAATGTCTTTGAGTAGTGTTTGATACCTGCAGATCTTTCTCAACAATCTTTTATTTTGGGTGATATTTTAGTTCATAGGGACTTTGATGTATCATAGTAATGACAGGCACTTAAAAATGTCCCACACTAGCTCCGAATTGAGTATAATAGAGGGTTATTTATCTTAGGGGTAGACTCACAGATTGCAGTTCTCTGAAGGAACAGGAAACAGGAACCTGAATCACGCCACAGGAAGAGAGGCCTGACACGTGCTTTACATGGGCATAGTATAAGAGGCCACGCCCAAGTGGGTGGGTTACTTAAAGGCTACGGGCTGTAGGAATTCCTACAGCTTTGTAGTGATCCATTTCACTGATGGTATTATTCTGATCAGACTAAGTAAGAAAAAAATAACAAATCTCAACTAATAGACAAACACTTGTGTATATGTGAATGGTAAATAAGCTTTAAAATGTGTAAGAGCTGTCTTCCTAAGAGAAATTTCCAGGGATATAGTAGTATAGGACAGATAGAGATATCTGTTCTAAACTGAACAATGGCTCATTGCATTTGTTCCATCTAATAATTATGAAAAATTCAGTGCCTGAGGGAATTCGGTGATTTTGGAATCTGTTCTTCATCTGGATATGTGTATAACCATGACCTACTTCCAGAAGAACCCCCAAGTTATTCATTTTGAGTAAGTCCTGCAACAGTAAGAGGCATTGTATCAGGTCCACCTGTGGTACAAATTGATCTGCCATTTGGATTACACGATCCACCAGAGCTGATGACACATGGAGTGTCAGTAGAAGATTGACATGCTACTCCCAGACTTCTGACAGGCTCCACTGCACCAAAGTAAAGTCTAGTTTGCTAAACCTATGTATTTTCTTGAGACATAATTCAATGTTTTTTCTGTGAAATTCCTTAGGGCTTGGATGTTATCATTTGCAGATAACTTTTCTCCTTTTATAAAACAGATTTTGGCCCCATAGTGAGTCTCAGAAGAGCCTACATACATAAGCACAATCTACTTAGTGAACATGGGATCTGAGTTTAAATATGCGTCATAATGAAGACTGCTTGTTGATATCACCTCTAAGAAATGTATAAAGGCATGAAGTAAGTTATATGATGTTGATAACTCCATTGCCAGAGTTCTTTGCAACAGACTACTTTCTCTTCCCCATCATACTGTGTAACATCATGGTGAGTCCCTTGAAAATCAGTCAACCCAAGGAAAAAAAGCAGGATTCTTGATTGCAGTTTGTACTGTGTTATATGAAGGCACAGACTGAAAAAGGAAAACTGTGGCCAAACAGTTCATTTCTGAGATTTTCTTCTTCTTGGTAATCACATCTCCATCATATCTAGCTAATCACCTCAAAAGAATAAAATAAACGGCTGAACATACAATTCTTCTGCTTTATAAGTTGTATCCAGTGACTTGTATGGATATCCAGTGATTCTCAGAAAACATAACTGCAAGATTGGTGACAAAGAAAATTGTATATCATGATATAATTACAGACTTTTTAGAATACAAAGGATGTGATATTTGTATTCCATGGGAACCTCAATGAATAGAGGAGGATTTTTGTTTTGTTTTGTTTTGTTTTGTTTTGTTTTTCGAGACAGGGTTTCTCTGCAGCTTTAGAGCCTGTCCTGGAGCTAGCTCTTGTAGACCAGGCTGGTCTCGAACTCACAGAGATCTGCCTGCCTCTGCCTCCCGAGTGCTGGGATTAAAGGCGTGTACCACCACTGCCCGGCTATAGAGGAGGATCTTAATAATGGCACAGGGTGATATCTGTGTGTGTCCATCATCTTGTTCTCTATCCAAACCTCTGTTTGACCTCAGAAGTCACGAATAAACACAAGGAGAGGCAGCATACGTAGGCTTAAGCACATGGACTTCAACTCATAAAAGGCAACCTGTCTATGGCTATGATAAAGGCCCATACAACCAATGGCAAAAGTCAGCATAGTTTCACTGATATGACACTTGTGGTTTGAATAGGAATGGCTCCCATAGACTCATGTTTTTGAATGCTTGACACATAGGAAGCAGCACTATAAGGAGGTGTGGTCTTGTTGGAGAACGTGTGTCACTGGTAGTAAGGGTGGACTTTGAGGTCTTAGATGCTGAAGGTAAGCCTAGTGGCACTTTCACTTCTCACTATTAAGATGCGGAACTCTTAGCTCCTTCTCGAGCACCACGTCTGTTTGAATGCTGTCATGTTTTACACCATGATGATAATGAACTAAACCTCTTAAACCCAAGCCAGACCTAATTAAATGTCTTCCTTTATAAGAGTTTCTGGGGTCATGGTGTCCTTTCATAGCAATTAGAATCCCTAAGATAGCATCCATTTTCACTGTGATCAGCCAGCCCCCTGGTTACTAGTTGATTAGGTTTGACTGCTTCCTTGGTGGGAAGCACAATATTTTCTTCTTTCCAAAATATAAACTGTAGATATAATTTGCCAAGCTTACATATAACAATTCTGCCCAAACTATGTGCCAAAGACTTACCACGTATCTTATCTACTGCCATCATTATTCTGATTAAGAGGTTCATGTCATAGGAAAATAATCATGGCATTAGGCTCACTGTCAGGGATATCACTGGCCCTAACATCTTCCTTCTGTTCAAATGTATCTTACTTGATCAGGCTGAATGGTATTCTAAAGAATCACTAATGGTACCATTTAAGTGTATAGCAACAATGGGAAATGGTACAACTGTGAACAGTCAGATTTTCTTTCACCACAATGACTATTTCATGGGGAGTAGCTTTTTGATTCCTCTCAGGATGGTTCATTAGAGCACTGGAAGTCCAAAGAGATTTGGATAAAGAGTGCATAGAAGGTCCTGCCTTATTCTTGTATAATGTGCAATACGAGATCACTGCCCAAAGCAGCACATGGCAGTGATAGAGAGAGGATATTCCTCTGATTATAGGATAGAAGCTTGCTCTTGCTTCAGACCTAAGTAACCCATTCTGCACCATAATTAGCAATTCACTGGCTCTCATCTCTGCATTTGATATTTTGAAATGTTTTCACTACTCTTTCCATGGACAATTCAATTCCTTTCTCTTCAGTACCAACACATGATTGAGTCGGTTCAATTAAGAAACAGTCAACAACAGCAACAACTAAACTCTTCTGGGCCTCTGTGTCCCAGTATGAATAATAAATACACTGTGCAAAGCAAAATAGAGATCAGAAGAGTATAAAGAAAAATTTCAAAACTTCCAGAAGTGGCAAAACCAAAAGTCCTAATTTAAGTATTAGGCATTTTTATGTTAAACACACATTATAAGGTTTTATAACTATATTGTCTTATTTACAACTTTGATATTATGATAATCATGGATTTTTGCATTGAATTATTAAATTACTGTATTTAACTACTACTTTCAATAGGTGTGGTTTTGTTTCCACCTGTATTTTTGCTTTTTCCCCCCCCATTATCTGTCCCTCCTTAAAATGACCCTGCAAAGTTTCTGAGGAGTTAGGTTAAAATATGTATTCTAAAAGGAAGTGTGATTTTTTTTAAAAGCAGTAGAAAGTATTAGAAAGGTGAAAATTCAGCATGCTTCACCAGAACAGAAGAATGAGAATCAATTTAACAAAGGTTCCACCTTTCAGAGAAAGGCTACTAAATTGTCAAAACAGTGACAAATGTTCCTAGACCAGAGCCACAGGCAAGAGACAGGACTGCCTTCCAGCATGCTATAGGCAGAAGAAATCCCTGATTTCATTTGGCAGAAGAATCGCTATTTCTATCCTCTCTGTTCAAAGCAAGTCATAAGATTTCAAAGGAGGCCAAAGGTAGAGCACCTGTAGAAAATTTGCATGTCAATGAGTGGATTGGGAGCTTTAGGTTGGGAATAGAATCCTGCGAATCTTCTAGAAACAGGAAGAGCTGTGTATGAGTACTTTGGTAAGTTGTACCATTATTAATGCCAAGAGAATTATTTGTGCTGGATTCTGTAGCAATGTGGCTGGCAAGTGACAGTCTGTTCTCTTGAATTGTTTGCTTGCTGTTTCTGGGTTGTGAGCCACAACTTTATATCTGTGGATACAGGGATTCTCAAATGTCATTCCAAATTTTTGCAGTTTGTCGTTTTCTTCTTGCCTATGGCATATATTTTTCATCATGAAAGGAAAATCCATGACCATCCTGACCTCTTGTCTTCCCATTGAACAGGCTTATATCAGCTTTTTCAGGGGCTACCGGGCCATCCAGCTCTGAGCTTCTGCGGTTTGTGCAAAGAAGGACCAAGCCTGGGCAGAAATGGGTGGACAGCAAACAAACAGAAACATGAAAGCCTTTTCTAGTAAAAGGCAACGTCACTTACCAAGTTTTCTACGTATCTCCAAGGGTAAATAAAACAGAGCAGGGTCACCTGGGAGTAGATTTAAAAAAAAAAAACAAAAGATCTCACTTCAGCCTCAGCTTTCTTCTGCACACCCAAACAGAAGGAATGAATCAAAGCAACAAGTTCTTCCAGCTACGTTATTGCCACCAACAAGGTTTCATTATTAATGGAAATTGTTATTGAAAAACTTCTTTCCCCCATGTATTGTTTATATTCCTGTTTAAATTCAAATTTGAGCCAGCAGCTAGGGAAATAAGATTATTTGAAGTGTATGGCAAAAATCTCATAGGCCGAAGCTTGATTTATCGAGAAGCATAAACCCTGAATTATACACCTCCTACTCACTTGAAATTGAACTGCCCACAGTTTTGTGAGGCTGCCCACAAGGTGTCTAATGAGTTATATGCCAGTGCTCATTTAACAAGAAAAGAAACCAAATAGAGCGTAACTGAAACCTGGGTACATTTTGTTTTTGTTTTGTTTCAGAGAGCTGTCAGATATTTCGGTCCAATCTTAAAGTTGTTGCTTCCCTTTATTGCAAGTCGACTTTGGAATTTTAGTTACCTCTTGCTCCAAAAGGTTTCAGTTTCCAGGGTGGCAGGAAGAATGAAGATGGATGGTTCCTGGGTCTGGTTGGTCATACCAATTTGTGCTGCAATCTAGGTACTGCAGTCTTGAATTTTAGCTTAAATGTTTAAAGGTTTTAGAAGAGAGCTGTGGTCTGCATACTGCTGTCGATCAGCACAGAGAGTTTCTTTGCAGGATGAGGCATCCATCAGGCCTGTGCACACAGACATTTTTAAGGGTTGGAAAAAGAAAAAAAAGACAACTTGACAGCCTGGGAAATGAGAAACCAGGATAGTAAGTAGAGAGAGGAAAGCTGGAAGGTCGCACTAATGCTCTTCCAGAGATCTCAAAAATAAGAATTAAATTTCTCTATTGATGAGCCATGATTCATAAAAAAACATGATAAAAACATTATCAGTTTAATATAAAACAATATAAGCTATTCAATAGTATTATTTGATTATGTATGCTTAATAAAAGTCATCTAACCATTAATCTCTAAGGTATACTGAACTTTAGATATATGCATTATTTTAGTGGAATGGATTTCTTATTTATACACATTGTTTTTTGTTCATAAACTTTATCATTGAAATTTTGAAATAGTTGTATTTCAATATTATAAATTAAAACTTACCTCCAAATAATCATACTAAATCAATAAATCACAGTAAAAATCCTCTAATTTCATAATCCAGGCCCCTTTCAACCCTTGATATTCACCATCTTACTTATGTTTTGAGACAACGCATACGCCATGGTACATTTAACGTGTGACTGCTCATGGTCACTTGCTGTTCTGTCTTCTGAACCACTCAGGAAAGACAGTAAGAACTAGCAACTTTGGTGGTGATACAAAATTCTATAAGTGATGTATAAAACTTGGTCTTTGGTCATGTGTGCATATGAACTGGTGTGAAGAAGAAATGATGTTTTCAGGTTAAACGTTGCCCTGCTTAACAAAAACACAAAGATGCCTTTTTGTTGTCTCAACAAAACATAAAGTTTCAAAAGAAAAATTATATATATATATATATATATATATATATATATATATCTGCACATACATGATGAACACACTGTAACTCCTCCAGACACTGTCAGAAGTGACCTACTTCAGAGACAGGACTATTAAAGGGAACGATAAAAAAAAGAACATTACCTCTTAAAAAAAGAATCCTAATCAATGTGATTTAGCATCACTCATTTGTGCTTAAGGAAACCTCACAGCTGTCAAGCAAGAATATTTGCATTAGTTCTGATCTGCTCATACAGTCATTATCCTGACTTTCTGACACTAAGGGCATTTAATAAGATGTGGTTATGGTGCTAGGGTAGATGGGGACCCTTAGGGCCTCTCAGTACTCTCTAGAGAGCACACACAACAAGCATTGTGAACTTAAAAAAAAAAGCGAGCTTGAAACAGTTTAAGAACTATTAGAAATTTCATCTGATACCTGACTTTTCACAAACTGCCTAATGAAAAAACAAATAAATAAAAATATTGGATGCAGTTTTTATTTCCAGTGTTATGCTTGTGTTCCCATAGGCTTATCTCTTAAGTGTCCCGTGTCAGAATGCCCCAGCCATCGACCTGCTCACAGTATCAGACATTAACGTTCAATCTCCATTTACTTTTCCCAAATCTTAGGTATTTTGATTAAGGACCATATCAATAGAAATATTTGAATTACTCTATACCACCTTGAAACAACTGCCTAAATAAAGAATAACTGTTCTTTATGGAAAAGGTGATCATATTTGTTGAGCATTCAGAGTGTCTCAGTTAGCATTAGCAAACTCATTATTAACTATTCTGCATTAGCTCTTTAGTGTTCATTAAAACATTATATTGTGTAAGTTTAATATCTCTGCTACTAATTTAAAATGGTAATGAGGAGCTTAAAACAAAAAGCAGTGCAAAAGGAATATAAAGGACCTTCAAGTCAACTTCAAAAAAGGACATCTTTATCTTTGCTTGGGCTTTGATTTTATTCTCCTACAAGGAATAGTAAAGTTGAAATATTCATATAATTAAAGAAGGCCATCAAATGAAGTACATAGACTTTGGATATGAATTGGCTCATGGGTACTTATTATGAATCTTAAAATATCAAAAAACTGGTTTCCAAAATCAATAAGTTACACCCACTCACCCAAAAGAAGGCGTTTGTGCATATTTTCCAATTGTTGTATTAGATCCAAAGAAATAACTTTGATTGAAAACATGTCATTGTTTTCTCATAGAATATATATATATACATATATATATCAAATGTTTTTCACTGCATATTGAAATATAACATAATAAAATAAATGCCCATCTCTCCCATACTCAACAAGAGGAAATCGAGGTATCTAAATATTCCTGTAAGACAGAATGACTTCCTGTATATGAGAATCTGAAGTCTTTAAAGGGAATGCTGAAATGATAGATTTTTACATTTTTTTGGACAGGAGGCTTTAGGAAATAAGTATTTAATATAGATCTGTTAAAGGAAGCAACTTACATCTTAGTTATAAGTGTTATCTGGAAAAATCACTTCAAATGATGAAAGTTATTGAGGGCTTGGATTTGAGGCATAAGAGGTGGACCCAAAGCCACAAGAGGGCAGCAGATGGTGTGAAACTCTTGAAGGAGCTGATGGCTATGGGCTGACTATGAGGGAAGGGCTATTGATGAAGAAGGCGTGGTTTACAGAGTGAATTTGAGAAGGAAAAGTAGAAGGCAAAATAGAGAACAATGAGGGGGAATCATGGAAGGAGAGAAAAAAGGAGGCAAGGAACGATAATGGGAAGGAAACATGAATGAAGAGAAGGAAGAAAGAGAGACGGAGGGAGGGAGGCAAGATAGATAAAAAGATGCACAGCCCAGTGGTGTGTGTGTGCATGTGTGTGTGTGTGTGTGTGGAGAGAGAGAGAGAGAGAGAGAGAGAGAGAGAGAGAGAGAGAGAGAGAGAGAGAGAGAGCGCTCACTGTGGGAGGTGTACAAATCCCTGTGTGAGGGTATGTGGAAACATGCAGCTTAGCATGTATGTGTTAGCCAATGCTATTTTTTAATGCTTGGAGCTAAAATACATAGAAAATTTTAAATATGTCAAATATATCTCTGAAAAGTGTAATGGCTGGTAATCCTTCCCACAAAAGACTCTTTATGTTAAGTTTGTGTTTCTCACATATTATTATTTCTCTTTTCCTAAATAATTAGCTTGCCATCACTACCCATGCCCTTCATCTCTATAGCCCCAATCTCGGAGTCAGAGAGTTAGCTTTTTAAAATTTGGTTGAATGTTTTCTGTGATTGTTATTCATTTCTTTCCAAAGGCTATGCTCTCTGCTATGTCAGGGACATGCTAGAAGACAACAGGATTGCATACAAATGGATGGCTCAGAGATCTTCCCAAACAGCAAAAGTCGAGGTGGAATGTCTTAGTCTCCTGCTTTCCTGGTACAATGAACCTAATGTTAGCACAACATATTCCTTTTCTCGTTCTTCCTTCAGTAGAATGGAGCCGAGTTTAGATGACAGTAGGGTTTATATAGATACATAGCATTCCATCAGTTGAGAGGTGACCTTCTTCAGAAGATGAACTGCCCATTTACTAACAACACATCACAGCACACCCTCATTTGTTAGTTGTTAATCATAGCCTTGGGAAAACACAATATAAGCATGAGCATTAAGAAGGGTAGACTTGGGATTATGGGGCGAGCCTTCTATCTCCTACAACTATACCAAACTTGAAAAATCTCACTGTAATTGCCGTGTTGAATAGTAAATATCTGCCACACTTTCAATTATACGTACTGATGTGTCCAAAGAAAAAATAAAATTTATCTTAATTATATTTGCTTATCTACAATGACAATAATAGTGATGTTGAATAATATTCATTTTGAATATATGCAATTTACTCTTTATCCTTACCTATCATTTACAAAACTAGACGAATGTTTACAACAAAGTACATGTCTCTCTATTGTTTGCACCTGTTTTCTATCAATTATTTTCTGTATGGGCAAAAAAAAAGCAATCAAAAGTTGGGCCTCAAGTGGTAAAAGGGTTTCATTAAGAAACTATTTAGTACATGAAGCTATAGATAGCTCATAGATCACTCTGAGACAAATGCAATGCTTTGTTCCGGTCAGAACACTTGGTAACTTAGAAGGATATAATGAGCACATATTATACACCAGGTATTCTTCCTAAGTGCTTTGGATGCATGACTCATTTTAGTCTTAAAGCAACCCTATAATTTGGCTTTATTGTTACCATATCAATTTTATAGTTGAAGAAAATAATATGGGGAAAATCGAGTCATTTTTTTCTGAGGTCATACAACAAGAATAAGCAAAGTTTTACCAGAAAAAAATCACCATTTCATAAATGCTGGACTCCCAGGTGGGAAGCACACGGAAAAGAAAAATGATTTGCTGGTAGCACTTTTTTTATGCAGCAGAGAACAGGAAGTTCAGCAAAATTCAGCAAAACTCAAACTCTACCTGAAGGAGGGAAGTAATGTGAGCAGTTGGAAGACAAGAGGAGAGCTGTGGCTACAGAGAAGATCCCTGGGCACAGAGAAGATCTCTGTGTAGAGAGGAGATCTCTGAATAAGAGAAGAGCCGAGGCTACAGAGAGATCTGGGGCTACAGAAGAGAGCTTGGGCTACATGTATCACAAGCAAAGTTCAGAAATTATTTCAAAAAATGCTGTGATAATTTCTCAATATATGCTTGATGTTTCATGTTCATTAAATTGTCAATATTTATTTATAGTGTCCACTTAGACATATTTGTAGAACCCAAATCTTTAACATTATTGAAAGAAAATCAGCCTAACATCAGAATTTGGTTGGAGTCAAGAGAAAGATGTTTTTCATTCTGTGGAGGTGGACAATAGCTTGTCATTTCTCTTTATTCTGTAGATAATCACAGTAATCACAATCCAGTATATCTGTGTTTTTATTCAGTTTTTATCCTTCTTCTCACTGTATGCTCCACCCTAGAAGACAGACAGCAGTTGGGACACAGCTGGCTTTCTGAGATGATGGTTCTAGACAATTGTTTCCGTCATCCAGTTTCTAGCCCATTTAGTTGTTACGTCTTTGAGAAATGCTCTCTTCGCAGCAGAAATATTATTTTTGTTTGGCCTTTAGGTTAACAATGCCACCTTATTCCAAACTATCATAACTCTGAATTTCAGTTAGCATTCACAGTGGTATTCCCCTCTTGGTTACAAAATGAATTTAGCTACTAATAAACAAGCTGCATGTGTGAAAGACTTTGTGTGTGTGTGTGTGTGTGTGTGTGTGTGTGTGTGTGTGTGTGTATGTGTGATTTTCTACAGCCTCCCCTTTGTATTACTCCTGTCATCATTGTACTTTACACTGTTATTAATAGTCCACGCCCTTAAATCAAATAACAATCTATTTCTTATCCTTCCATCTCTCTCCATCTAATCCGTCTTCCGGAGATTTGTCAAAGGAGTCTTCCTATGTGTGCCACTAATCACATTATTTTTCTCCTCAAAAATCTTTGATGGTGACCATGTATTACCATACCTGACTTGCACATGTGACACTTTACTTAGGGTTTTCTAGAGTATGGCAAACACACAGTGTGTGCTATAGAAGTAAAATGGAAGGTTAAAACATATTCTTAGTTTCACTGGGTATGACTGTGTTTCCATTTTATGCTTTTCTACTGCAGATACGCAAGAGCAACATGGATTCACACACTTGCCTTTCTTACGAAAGATAACATTTCTAACAGGTATGCTCCAATCCATGCACTTCTGCTGTCTAAGATGTTCTTGTAAAATGTCCAGCACAGACTTGCCAATAGGAAAAGCTATTAAGTAAAGGTTTTTCTAACACCAGCACATCTTCACTACTCAGGGAGTTTCTCCTTACTAAAGTACAACAATAACTGGCAAGGGCCCTGTTTCCTTCCTCCTACTGTCTTCTTATACCCTATGCATTGTAGGTTTTCAAGAAATAAGATGACTGAATTACAAGAAAGGAAAGTTAAACAATGAAGAGATTGTTTCTAAAAGTAGTTCTCACAAACTAAATATGCCTTAATAAATGCCACATGCTCGTCATTCAGTGATGTACTGACACCCCAGTGCAGCGAGGACACTGACAGCGCACAATCACAGAGAAGGGAGAAAAGTTCCTGGTGGCTTGACCTGTGTCAAAAAATAATCCTTCTCTGACACAAAGAAAATCTCCAAAGAAATAATGTTGAGCACAACTATCAGTGAGAACTTGGAAAAACATGTCAAAGGAACAAGACAGCATCTCTCAATGTTTATAAAATTTTTCTTCATGAAGAATCAGTTTCAAAGGAAAAATAAATATGGTACTACTACTACTTCATAGATAATAAATAGTTAATTGGGAAAATAAGAAATTTAGTGTAACATCTATTCTTCTCAAAACTGTAAGGGGCTGGGGCTGGAGAGATGGCTCAGAGGTTAAGAGCATTGCCTGTTCTTCCAAAGGTCCTGAGTTCAATTCCCAGCAACCACATGGTGGCTCACAACCATCTGTAATGGGGTCTGGTGCCCTCTTCTGGCCTGCAGGTATACACACAGACAGAATATTGTATACATAATAAATAAATAAATATTTTTAAAAAAACTGTAAGGGGCAACAACTCCATTCTTTATTCCTGTGATGAGGGATGCTGAATATGAATTTATTCGGCAATATCAAAAGATCAATTCTCATTATTTTTCTTCTACTGAATGGTACTGAGTACTATATCTTCAGGAAGGAAAGTCTTGCCTCACTATATGTGAAAATCAACAATAAGTGTTAAAAAAGATGTTACTTCACATTGATCTTTCTTAAAACACTAAAAAAAATCCAACATGGAATATAATCATCAATTACCAACAGAACAAGACAGGGATCATCAAATAACATCAAACAATATCATCTAATTTTAGCATCTATTAACATTTTAGATAAAAATATGTAAATGAACACACAAGAATATTCATATCAGACTATTTAATATACCTTTTGCTCCAGAGATTTCATCTACTGCCAAAACCTGACATTTTACTCCATCCTTTCTTGTTTTTTATGACTTTCCTGAAATTCTTGGAAAATGTTTTAAACATTAAAATAGAAATGAAGACAGAGAGCTAGTCTGGCTCATCAAAGCCTGAGGACCTTTTCCTCAGTAAGGTTTTGCCTTCCAAAAGTGTCTACAGAACAGTGACCCAAGCTTAAAGGAGTAACATGGTTGTTTTGCAGGAAGAATATTTTGAAAAAAATTGCTCAATAGAATTATTCTCCAATGTATTTTTCATATATACTTAAATGAAAAAATAAAAAAAAAATTCAGGTGCCCATGGCCGAATAGTCATAACAAAGACACCCACGAGAGCTAAATGATGTCATAGATCTGACAGTGGATTCTCCAGCCTGTACTAGCCATGTTGAATTTCATTTATTCATTTTTAATTAAGTTTACTTTTGGATCTTTAAAAAGTTCTAACTTGACCCTTTGTTGTCCTCTGTGATGTGTATGCAAAAGCCACAACCCCCATGTCCTCTTCTTTCCCATCTGCCTTATTTTCCATGGAAACCAGTCGTTTCTCCTTGTCCTTATCATGATATGTTTATAGCCAAACTTTTGGGGGTCAAACATATATCTATGAAAAACATACTGGAATCAGGAATCTTGAAAATAGATTTCAAATCAGGCAAATTCTGTATCTGTCACAAAGATTTAAATGTAAACTAACGTTAAATATTTATTACATGTTAGGCTGCTCACTAAAGTGAGTTTAAATAATGTCTTTTTGTGTGCAAAGTAATATGATAATTCATTGGAAGATACACTTGTGTATGCTAAATAAACACATTGAAGAATGTATATAATGCCCCCCAAATCAAGAATATATGATAAAAAGAATTCATTAAGATATAATTGTATAATTAAAATTACCACAGTAAATGACTAAGAAGACAGGAAACAGGCTAAGTAAAAAGCATAAAATGCTTAAATTCTGACTGTAAATAAGAATCTAAATACATTTGAAAATTCTATTAAATTTAAATGATGCAAGCATTTTATACCTGATTGACAGGTAAGACCAATTTGTTCTCAAAATAGGAAAAATATCAGTAAACTATAGGAAAAGACAGCTCTCTAGGACATAGTAGCATATATCTGTCATCATAGTGCTTGGTGGATGGAAATAGGAAAATAAGGATACAGGGCTATCTTGGTTATATAGGGAGTCCCACTCCAAACTGAGAACAGGAGATCCTGCTTCTAAGAATGAGCATCATATAGCATTAATCAAAAGAAAGTTGGAGTTGTTCTGTATTATGAAAGTAGACATTAGTTAACAGCCATATCAAAAATAAAAGCCAGACAACACCTAACTCCAAGAGCCATTATTAGTACATGGTCATAGCATCAAATCTTCAGAGGACATCAAGCAATATTTGACAGAACTAAGGTGACAGAATATACATAATATCATGGCAAACTTTAGCACTCTTGTGCTGTGGGACAACGGTTATATACCCTGTAAAGATTTGTCAGTTGTACTGGTTTAATATAATGCTGATTGGACAGTAGCCAGGCAGGAAGTATAGGTGGGGGTGACCAAAACAGAAGAATTCTGGGAAGAGAAAATGCTCAGTCTGCAGTCATCCCAGAGATGCAGAGGAAGCAAGATGAGAATGCCTCACCGATAAAGGTACCAAGCCATGTGGGTAACACAGACAAGAATTATGGACCAATGTAAGATGTAAGAGTTAGTTAATAAAAAAAAACCTGAGATAATAGGCCAACCAGTTTAAAATTAATGTAGGCCTCTGTGTGTTCCTTTGGGACTGAACGGCCGAGGGACTGGGTGGGACAGAAACCTCTATCAACACTCTGGGGAGAGCTAAGTAGTGATGGCAGTGTAACTGAATCTATCTGACAGAGTATACTCAGCATCCGATTGTCAGAATACATGTCCACTCTAAGAAGACATGCTTCCTAAAATGAAGAAATTGCAACACTTTCTATTAAGTAAAAATATACATATATAGAGATCTATAACAAGGTAGGCATATAACAAAGCATAAATATATAAAATATATGACAATATATAAGTATATATATATATATATATATATATATATATATATATATATATGTAAGTATATGTAAGTATATACACAAAATCGTGGTGCTTAGGATCAAGCCCACAGCCTTAAACAGAGTAGGCAGACACTATTTACCAAGTGTGGGAGCTACAGCCTCCAAACCACATTTTCATTTCAAAGTTTACACTGAAAAATAAGTCACAGGGATCAATGTTCTAGATGTTTTCAACTGGGAAGCTTAAGAGAAAGAGAAAACAAAACAACATCGAACAAAATCCAACAAAAATACACAACAGAAAATAGGAAAATCAATGAAAACTTGTTAAAAACAATAATGAAATTGTTAAACTTCTGTCTAGATTTATCAAGAGCCGACAGTGAGGAAAAGAGAGCAAGAAGAAAAACATAGCAACCGTGGGCTCCAGTAGGGCTCACAGACCCTAAAGGAAAATAAAAGAATCATATTAAACTATATGTGAATAATTTTGAAATCTTATATTAAGAGGATTCATTCCTTGAAAATCCTGTGAGCAAAACATTTGGAGAAGAAATTAAATATTTGAGGCAAGGCATGATGACATGCACCTGAAACCCCAGCACACTGAAAGCCAGCCTATGCTCCATAGTGAGAAAGGAGAAATTATAAATTAGGCTACACCTTTAATCTTAGCACTCAGGAGGCAGAATCAGATAGGTCTATATGAGTTCAAATCCAGCCTGTTCTCCATTGCACATTTCAGAACCAAACAAAACAAGCAACTAAGTGCTAAAATAAATCAGAATGTTTCTAAATCTATGAATAAAAATGAATTTTCAGTAAAAAAAACAGAGCTATCTAAATCAATGCTGTTGAATCAAAACATCAATATTGCTAAGATATTATAATGAAAGTTTAATTTAGTAAAAATTAATAAGCTCTAAGTTGTAGAAGAAAATTGAAAGGAATAAGAATAATTAAAGTGATGATTAAAAAAGATTGTGAAAGAATTAATACTTTATTTAAGATTATTATTAGGTCCAATAGTTAAGAATGCTACTTTAAAGAGAAAAATAGATTGATAAAATTAAAGGTTCATGAACTATAATAGCAATGATATTTTCAAATGATTTTTGAGAATTTTTTAAGATAAAACAAGGAGAAGATAGTTTTTTTTTAAATGATGCTCAAATAAACTGAGTATTTTATGTTGGGAAAAACTGACAAGAAATCATTCAAATCTTATCTCACATCACACACAAAAATTTCCTTGAACTAGTTTAGATCGAGATGTAGAAGTTGAAGGTAAAAAACATGGAGGAGAAAAGTTGGTGAAATCAGCAGTTTGTATTTCTGTATTTAGGAATGTGTATGTGTGTGCGTGTGTGTGCGTGTGTGTGCGTGTGTGTGTCTCTGTGTGTAAAACAATTAATGGAAAGCAGCAACGAATTTGAGGGTTTTTTAGGAGGTTTCAGTGGAAAAAATAGATGGTTGAAATGATGTAATTATACTTAATCTAGAAAACTTAAATATCATTTAGACTGTAGACTATTCATAAATGCAAAACCATAAGAGAAACTGTGTGATGCTGAGCACTTAGGAGGTAGAATTATTAGACTCAAGGCCCGTTCCATGAGCTGGAACCATGCCTGGCACTGCTAGGGTGGCCAGGAACCTGAGGCTAGACAGGCCCCGGACCTAGGGGAAAACTGAACATAACAATAACTCCTAATTACTTTCTTCTATACCCATATTTCAGGGTCCTGCTCAGCTATTACCAGAAAGGCTTCCTCTTGCAGTAGAGAGGAACAAATACAGAGACCCACAACTGAACAATGTGCAGAAAGTAAGAGATTATGGAGTAATCAATCCTAAACCGACGCATACATCAAACTCCTCCTCCCAGGGCTTAGGGACACTACACGGGAAAAGAGGCACGAGGAAGGGAAGAACCAGGAGGAATCAATGACATCTAGAGAACACTACAGGCTTGACATATTATGAACTTGCAGAGATGGTGCCAGCATTCACAGTGGCTGCAATGGTTCAAGTCAGATGGAGTGAATCCCAGTACTGAGAGGGGAAATAGATATGAGACCGCAGATATCTCCAAACGACAAAGACGTGTACAGAGAAAATTAGTAATGGAGGTGGAAGAGATCCTTGTGATTCCTTGGTGATGGAGTCAGAGAGGAAAGGGAAAGTACAACCGGTGTTCCTCTATGAACTGGGGATGGGAATGGAGGGTTAGATCTGGAGGAGCAGAAAGACGGGTCGAGGTCTGCAGTCAGCCTACCTGCTGCCCTGGCAGGAGAGGCCTGTGAGTTAACAGGGATAGCCTCCTTGTTTGGGGGGCTGAGATAAAGCAATGAGTTGGGGGAGGGAGGTTAGAAAAGAAATAGATCTCTTCAAAGAGAACGGGCTCCGAAAAGCCAGCTCAATCACTAGGAAATCCTGGTCCCACAGACTGCCCCAGCCACACAACTGTCTCCCACATGGGAAGGGCCTAGTTTGGGCCTATGCAGGTTCTCCTGCTGTCAGTCCAGAGTCAGTGAGCTCCCACTAACTCAGGTTAGATGTTTCTGTGGGTATCCCCATCATTGTCTTGACTCTTTTGCTCATATTATCGCTCCTCCTTTTCTTTGATTGGACTCTGGGATCTCCGCCGAGTGCTAGCTGTGAATCTCTGCATCTTTCCTCAATTGCTGGATGAAGGAACTATGATGACAATTAAGATAGTCATCAATCTGATTACCAGAAAAGGCCGATTCACGCACCCTCTCTACTATTGCTTAGGGTCTTAGTTGGGGTCATCCTTGTGGATTCCTGAGAATTTCCCTAGTGCCAAGTTTCTCTCAAGCCCCATAATGGCTCCCTCAATCTCTTTCCTTGCTCTCCCTCTCTGTCCTTCCCCCAGTCTGGTGTTCTTCTCCCCACTCACTTCTCCCTCCCCCTTTCCTCACACCCTCTGTTCTCCCACCCCTCATGCTCCCAATTTTCTCAGGAGATCTTGTCTATTTCCCTTCCCAAGGGAATCCATGTTTGTCTCTCTTAGCGTTCTCCTTGTTACCTAGCTTCTCTGGGGTCATGAACTCTAGGCTGGCTGGAGCAGTTCTGATACAGACCTGGGGGCCAGAAAAGGGGACTGGATCAGAGAAGATGGATGAAGTGAAACGGTAATCAGAATATAGTGTATGCAAAATTCATTTTTAATTGAAAACTGAATAAAAAACAAACCCTATCACACCTACTTAAAACACCTCTAAGCATATGGATGTAAAGAAATTACTTTTAATGGTAGGAAGTATTTACCCTCTGGATTTATAAATGCAACAGAAAGCATTTCAGCTTAATAAAAAGAGAGACATAGTTTTAAAACATGAAGTTGAGCAAGACTTTATAAAATGAGATATTCAAGTAAACAATGACTAAATACAAGTAAAGATTATTCACCTCCAAAGAGGTAAGTTAATGCTATGAAATACTACTTGAAATTGTTAGAAAGGCTAAATTTAGATTGTCAGTGTTAAATTTTGGCTAGGATATCAAATAGCTGAATAGTTACAATTTTGGAAATTATAACTAATCATTATAGAGTTTCTGAAAAAGTTCAGCATAACTATAGTATGTCAAATTATAAGTAAATAAATTTATATTTTTGAATAAATTTGTAGAAAACTTACTTATGGTAATACCATCTTGAAACTGCCTCTCCCAAACATCAATTTCTAGATGACTAATAAATTAATGCTAGCAAGCACCTGAAACATACAGTGAATATAATTAACTTTCTAATTATGCTGATGACAGAGACAGATATACCAGAGTGCATCTGATACATTTATGTGCAAAGAAAAAAAAATGATATATTGAACAAAAGTAAATCGATAGCCAGAGTTTGAGTGAGATTAAGGAAAAATGGGTGCTAATAAATCTGTTAGGGTCATAGAATTTTCTACATCTTGTTTATGATATATAGATTAAGCACATCTCACTGCACATAAAATCTATGCATTTTATATTTTATTATATATCTTTAAAATTGCTTATTACAATTTCTTCTCTAGGATATCAGGCTAGAATAAGATACGACTATTTCTATTAAAAACAAAAGTTCTATTATGTCAGTATCACACAACAACTTTATGCTACATCAAAACAAACTGACCCAAGCCAGTTCACCTAATGCAGTGGTTCTCAACCTCCTCAATATTGTGACCCTTTAAGACAGTTCTTCATATTGTGGTTGGTGACCCCCAACCATAAAATTACTTTCATTTCCACTTCATAAGTGTAATTTTGCTACTCTTAAGTGTTTCCTTGTAAATATCAGATATGCAGAATATTTGCTATGCGACTCCTGCGAAAGGGTGGGCCATTTGACTCTCAGAGCAGTGTTGAACCACAGGTAGAGAACCACTGACTTAATACATGAACTGACCAACAACAACGTTATCCTCAAAATAGCCCAACGTAGTGAAATTTGAAGATGTCACTGACTAATATGGGGAATATCATGCCTACCTTTCTCCCCTGAAAGAGACCACTCTTCATCGTTACAAACCCTGAGTTCTCCAGGGTATTGCAAGGCATTTGAGAGCTCCCTGAAGCACAGGCTGGTAGAGCAGTCAGCTGCTTGGCCTTGTGAATGAACAGAACAGCTATTTTTCTTTGAGCATTTAGCAGATGACAAACCAGCAACGAAACACTAACGCTGGTAACTGCAAAGGAAACGTAGAGTGTGGGCCTTGTTCCTAGTCTGGGAGGTGTTTGCCGGAAGCACACACACGCCTTCGCAGCCCACTGCCCTCACTCACGCTTCACTTCCTCAAATGATTACTTTGTGCAATAGACTTACTCAAAAGGAGAAATGGAACACGTTAACTTTTCTGAGCAAGGGAAAGACATGGGAATAAAATGGCCAACGAAGTGCCTTTCTCCTTCCAGGCACAGTGGTCTGACCACTAATGAAACCATCAGCATACAGATGTAGACCTGTGTGGGATACACTAACCCCAGCTCTGGAAATTGTTGATTCATCTCGCCAAAAAATTACACATACACATCACCTCCATGCTCATTAACCCCACAGCTCTTTCCATATTGCTTTGCTATTATTCCCAACAAAATTGTAGCCCTTATGTGGTTAGGTTCCCTAGTCCAGAGCATTCATTCCTGTACCCTAAAGGTGGACATGTACCTGAATGCACCCGTCTACAGGTACCTGTAAGACAAAATATTTTTCAAACACAGTTACTGAAAAGCTATCTTATGCTATGAACCTTTTCCGTAGGAATGAGGCTCCACAGACACACACTCAGCTGCTAGGGGAAGCGAGGAGAATGCTTATAGTCTAACCGTCATTGAAAATCATAAAAATGAGATTCTGGATTGAAGCCCAAGACAGGACGTTGAACTTTCAACTTTTTGTTCTGTACAAAAGAAATAAAATCCACGGTTAGCCTGATGCCAAATATTATACACATATTATATGGAAACACAAAAGCTGTAACCAAGGATCTGCAAAGCATCCTAAAAACCACACTTCTGTTGATAAGTTGGTTTAGGTCCATAACATAATAATATTATTATTAGGTCAATAATAATAATTACATTTAAGGATTTTACTATGTGGAGTGTAGGGAATTAATTTTGCCTTCTAATGGACAAATAGGCCACATGATATTTGCACCCAAACATTATCAATGATAACCCTGAAGCTGAAATGTTTAAGTGTGCACCAGAAATAAACTCACAGTACAAGTATCAATATCTGACAATTATTTATTGTCCCTAGTACTAGACATTTGAGTTCATTTTTCTATAGAACCGGAAACACAAGAATCACTTCACTTTGCTAACAGTTCAGCAGCGACCTACAGGAACTCCAGCACTGAGTAGCCAGGAATGTGTTTCTTTCCACTAAGTGTCTGGTCTTTTGCTGAAGCTGCCAATTCTGGTCTTAATTAGTGCCAATTACATTACAGTTTTAAAATGTAGACACGTGTATTATGTAAACTAGATGGAGAATCCTACTCCATTTTCAATCAAGATGCATAGCTGTCAGCAGCAGACACTTTCTGGTTGTTATTGTTCTGGAAACAATTCAGAATCCCAGTCCTTGGATCACATTCCTATGATGCTCCAAGTGTTAAGTCCCCTCATAGTCCCATTTCTAGCTTTATACCCTTGTTCATTCTTTTAAGATAATTCAGAAGATAATCAACAGTGTGATACCATGCTTACATTGTATCAACTACTTTAAAAGTCATAATTTTCATCATTAGCATTAATAAGTTGGATGTAACTATGAAGATCAAGCAGTTATAGGACAGATTCTAAATTAACTGACAGCCTACTTATGGAAAAGGTAATATTTCAGCTCGCTTTCTTTGCCACTATGTTCTATGGTTCATCTCAGAGATATCTGGAGAAATAAGAGAGCAAACAACAGTCAACTACTGCTTTGTTGCTCCTGGAGCTTCCCAGGGGAATTGCTTCTCTGTAACTAGGTATGCTACAGATAAAATCTGAAATTCTGCACATAAAAGAATTGTTGATAGATGAAGAAGACAACAAGAAAAAAAGTGGGAAAGAAGAAATTACTGTTACAACTTCTTATGAAGGTAAAAGAACATGGTAGCACATGTTCTAGACTCACCCCTGCACCCATGCAATAACTATATTGTTCCTTGTGATAGAAGAGCAATAAAATAACTGCGGGATTTCATCTTCAGTTGCTGCTTAGTCTAGAAGAATGTTCAGCAAGGAGATTTGCAAAGACATTGTGTGGTCCATCTGTTCATCTTAATGGGTGAAGGGAAATGATGCAGTTTGGGAAAGAAGAAGTAAGAGAGATGAGATACTACAAAACATTTCTTGTTTCATCTTTTTAAGTTATAGCTTTAAATAAAAACCCCTAGATTGTGGAACAATTTTATGGTGGAAAAAAATTCCAGAAAAAAACTGGTTAAGAAATAAAAAGTGCACACTGTACTTCTGAGTCATTTCAGCTTTATATAAACTCTTCTACCCAAACACTTTAAACAGAATGTCAGAGCTCATAAACGCATGAAAGACTCATTCAATTATTCACTAATTCATTCAGCGATTATTAAGCAATAACCAGATGCTAGACACTCTGTATTATGTGATTCAAAACACATTCTGAACAAAATATTATAATGTGAAATGGTAAATTACTTGACAACAGTCAGCAAGAGGAGATTGGGGTTTTCAGCCTAGAAATCAGAAGTCTTCCTCATAGAATACTGCTTCAGGAATAAAACCTGCTTACTGAAGGCAAAGGACACTGAGGGAAGAGCCAGTGGTCAGTTAGCAGGATACAGTGTTACTCAGCAGGAAGAAAAGACTCCAGTACCTCACGGCAGGACCAGTTGACCACAATCAATGAAAACTGACTGTGTGTTTCAAACTCCCAAGAGTCTTGAATGTTTATGGCCATAGATTTAGCGACTTCTCTCATTTGTTCCTTACTGAGAGAATGTACATTTATCAAAATATCACATTGTGTATCATACACTTGTGAAACTATTATGTATAAATTTGAAATTTGTTTTTAATACCTCCCAATTTTTACATTTCACCCATCAAAACACCAGTGTCCTACTATACCTTCACCTAGTACTTGTCCCCTCCCTCCAGAAATATGAGATCAAGGTCTTATTGCTTAAAAGACCACTTACTTTACACACAAACCTGGAGCAATCAAGCTGGAATTGACATGGAAGCCTCCTCGCCAAGGACTAGCTCTCATGGTATCTGAAGGTATTATGAAAAGACCAAGGGTGTTAATAAAGAAACAGCAATCCTAAAAAGAAAGCTACAGCCTATGTAGCACGACAATGAGCAGCATTGCAAGATAGAACCAAGGGTACAATAATGACTCTTACATCTTAGCACTGACCAACAACTGTCTCATTCAACTAAAGACCCACTTGACAGGAAGGAAATAATTCCTGGTACTAAATGATTGTTATTACATTGACTCTTACAAGAATCCAGTATTTTTTACAACACGCTGTTACTACACTTAATTTTCTCCTGAACACTATATGTCTGTACAAAATGAAATTATTATCTTAGCTAATTATTTGCATATCAAATACATGCATGTAATAACAATAAAATATAACAAATTTGAAGGAGAGTGGGATGGGGTTTATGTGATTGTTAGTAGGAAAGAAAAGGAAGGGAGAAATGTAATTATATTATGATCTCAAAAATAAAAAAAAGAAAATTATTGAAGAGAAAGCATTATACAATTTATATGTGGTTGTAATTGTACATAGGAACTATCAGGAAAAAATTAATTTTCAGCATTCAGAGTTTGTTCATGTTGAAAAAACAAACTTAAAAATTTTAAAACCGAACTCAGTAATTTCTGAGGAAGACATAGCCTCTCCTATGGTCATCCCCATGTCGATTTTCTACATTAGACATTTGCACAGTTATTCTTTCTTTTCTTTAATTATTTAATTTGCATTTTAGCAAGATTTAATGTAGTCTAAGCTGACCTTGAACTCACTGGGCTGCTAAGGACTTTGAACTCACTTTCCCCATATATCCACCTCCCCAATTATGGCATTATAGGCATGTGCTACAATTCCAAGGTGTCTTTTTTTTCCCCCGAAGCTGGAAAGTATCCTATTAAAACACTCTTCTTCTTGTTAGGGGTCTTCATTGACAATGAAAATGACTAATGCCCCCAACTCCTGTTCATTAATCCACTGAGATACTCTCTGTTTTATCCAGTTTTATTTTTACTTGAGTGATTCTCTCAGGCTCAGGTCAGAGTCCTGCTCTTTGCTTTAAATTTTTCTCATCATTTTAAAATGGTCTGCACCATTTACAATACCACTTGACAACACTAACACATATGTTAGCTCCCTTTTGGGGAATCCCTTTCTTTGTCCTCAATTTTAGTAATTCAATGCAAAAGTCATCATCGTTTTTACCCGTGATTATACTGGTTTTCATTTTAATCAGATGTTTGAGTTTAGAATTTTAATATTTATTCTTAACACCTAATAACCAATACAATACAAAATCATGATCAAATCATTCCTGTTTGAGTATCCTGTAAAGCTTCTACACTGAGAAATAAAACCTCAAAATGGATACTGTTTTTCTGCTTTACAGTTTTCATGACAATGTTGTTACGTACTATTTACTACTTTTGAAAAACATTTATTTCAAAAAATGATATATGTCTCCTTCATAAACACTTCATATATGCATAAGTCTAACTACAGACAAACACATACAAATATGTATGTTACTAGTGAGTAAATAGTCTTGAGCAAGTAATAATAATAATAATTTTTAATTATTTTTAATAATATTTTAATGTTTTTCAATATTACTAGTAACTTCAGAGTCTTCCTAAGTAGCACAGTATTTTGTGACTTTGACTCTCTTCAAAATGTTGGGTAGAAGGTCTATTTAATGTCCTGGTAGGCATTGTATTGTAATTAATTTCCCGTTGACCTGATCGCATTTGTGTGGCATTCAATTTCCTGGTAGTACTACTAGTAAAGCAAGAGTGTCACTTTAAAATTTATTTTGTGTTTTGTTCTTGATCCACTAGGACAAATTCTTAGAGATGATAATTTGGGATCAAGGGATAGAAAAATCTGTAGGAATATAGAATCATTTTCAACCTTAGCAGGCTAAGGTTTCTTCTATAACCTTTCCTGATTTCTTAATTCTTTCTTACAAGTTCTTCAGGTACAAGGCACACCTTCAAATGACATTCTTTCCAAAAAGTTCGGTCTTCTCTGAACTCCGATGTCATTACCAATCATTTATAGTTTGATTTCAATCCATCTGATTCCTATTGAAATTATGTTTTTGTGTGTGTTTTTGTGTAGGTGGAGTGTGCATGTGACCCCACAAATGCTTACTGAAGTTTTAATCAGAGTTTTCTACCTCCAAAACCATAGATTACTGCTTCAACGCATAACAGAATACTGAGCAGCTTTTAAAACTCGGTGGTAAATATTTCTCCAAAAAAGAACCAAAGTTACTGAGATAAGAAACCTATTATTTAGTGAATATCTAGCAAATACTAGCCTGTGATTTGATAGCCAGTTCTTTGAAGCAGTAATCCCTAAAATCTATTTTCAGGATGTTTCATTTTCTTGCTTAGACATTTATTTGTGTGATAGAGCCATTGAAGCAGTTAAATATTATAAGGAGATCCCACCATAAGTCAAGCCTCAAACACATTTTAGATTGAATATTAAATTATCTGCCAAAAGCATAGCCTTCTCTACCCAACACTAAGACTTGAGACAAGCATTGCAAGTGAAAGAAAAAACAATGATATGTTCTTGAAAAATAATTAAAGGGCAGTTTTCATTACAATGCTCACAAAAGTACAGGGGCGTTTTCTTACAGATTTATTGTGTCCTGACTATAATCAGTGCTAAATGTCACCTAAGTACTATTTGTACCAAAGGTTTCCAGCCTTTTAACAAAAAGAAAATAGAGAACTTGACTCACGAATAGTTTCAAGGTATAGGCACTATGATGTGTAGAGCAGGTTTGTTAATACAGCTCTTTCCAGCATCTATTTACCATACTCTGAGTATCAGTTTATCACCAAATTGTGCCAAATATCATTATGTAGAATAAACAGTTTATAGTTTACAGTAGAAGTTTGCTTGTGTATAGAAGTTTCTAGGCATCTCTGAAAGAAAATTAAATTTCTTTCTGGTTTTCTGGTGTAGTTGAATTTAACAAATATCTAACTTAGTATCTAAAGGAAGAACCTCCTCTTCTGTGAAAGAGCTAGCTGTAGTTTTACTCAAAATGATGTTTTGAAATAGAGACCTCAGGCCATGGATTGCATGATGTTATATGCATTTTATTGTATCAGAATAATATCTACTATTATTAATAATAACTACTCAAAATAAAAATGAAGAATAACCCTTGAAGATGAATGAGTGCATTCCAACTTTTGCTGAAACAGTTTTAGGGTTTTTTCCCCCTGTGACTTCTAAAACAGACTGTGAGTTCCCACAAAGCAAAGACTTGCTTCAATCCTTTAAATGATTATCTGTCACTACAAGAGACCTGGAAATGTGATTCGCTTTGCAGTGAGACTTTTTCCTTCACACAGAGGGAAGCAGGAGAGTCTAATTCAGCCCCCCAACATTGTGAAAGGCTTGATCACTGGCGGCTGGGTGTCTATGCTGAAGCCTTTCACGTGTGCGTCCTTAAAACAGTGTCACAGAGGAGAACTTAGAAACTCCTGGCAAAGCTATTAATGTTTTTGTCTAAATCTCTTCAATAAAATTCTGCTTTTTCATATTGTCATAGTAGGTAAGCTTTTACAATTTTAATTTTAATAATTCATCTATAAAAATAAATTAAAGATGATAAAACAAACGTTCAGTTGAGCAGAATCTCCAATTTGTGTTTTGAAGACTGTCTTTTTGTGTCTGGAGATTTTGTAAATATCTAAATATTTGATCCTTGCAAAATTGCCCTGGGTTACATTTCTGATCTCAATTGTATGGATGAGGACAGTAAAGCTTTGAAAGGTTAGTTTAGTAGATGACAGAGAAGTAACAGTAAGTAACCAGAATGTAAGGCAGGTTGAATATTAAATATAAGAAAACAGAGAACTCATGCTTTAAGAGATTAATGGAAAAACAACTGAAAGAAAGAGAACACTTGCTTTGTTTTTTATTTGGGATTGGAATTTTTTAACTTCTCCTTGATGATCTGAGTAGGCTGTGAGCCCAGGTTCAGGACTGAACCCATCCAGCACCTGTGCTTGGGGCTGAGTCATCTGTGGATACTTCTCACTGCTCTGAAAGACTCCAATGCCTAGAACAGAAACGACTTTCAGGAGAAGAATGGCATTGACTTGACCTATCCCCCAGCTGCCTGGAGAGTAGTTCACACACAGGTCTAAGACTGTTTGCCCATCAAAAGGAAGCTCTGGATGAATGGCCTATTCATCAACCCAACATCATCAATTCATGCTTGCTCTCTGTGAGGGTCTCTATCACAGCCTCAGCGATATCAAAAACGCCTGAAGTTGTATAAACAAGAAAACTCTGTCCTCCAACCTATTGTGCAAGAGAGCTTACAATGTCTGTCTGTCTCTTTGTGGGTTGCTATGATCCGCTGCTAATGAAAGGATGGATAAAGACATAAAGGCTTATGCTAATGAGGAGCCAAGTGCAAACGGAATGTAAATAAAAAGGGGAGATTCCCAGTCATGAAAGTATCTGTGAGTTCTCTTCCTCCTTTCTCTCAGAGTCCAGTTATTCTCATCAGCTTTTTAACCCTCTTCAAGGAAGGTCTTTAGAAAACACAAAATTGATAATGTTGATATTTTATGCCTATGTGTAAAATGGAGCAAAACGTACAAATGGACAAAACTATTAAGAACTGGATATGTTTAAACAGTGGATATAAAAGTTATCCACATTTACTGTCATTTACAAATTCATGTAAGACTACACAATTAACCATGGAAAACTTTAACTTATAAACAAAGCCATTGGTTTTTAACTCGCAAGTACTCAATGAAAACAGTTTAAAGTGTTCTAGGAACAAAATAGAGTTTTTAAATATTTTTGTTGTGTGTTGATAAATGAATATTACTAACAGCAAATGAAATTTTTTCTTGTTTTCATTTGATAAAGTTTGTGGGGAAAGTAAATGTCTTCAGAAAGCTTATAATTAGTATATGTACTCCTAATTCCTCTTTCCCATATGATACCTCACAACATCCTTATTAATATTCTTTTAAGTGTCCTCAGGTTTACTAATTCTTTGCCTTGAATACATTAATGTAACTCAGGAAAAAGTCACAAATATACTTCGTGATCTTTTTTGGCCTCCCATAGCTTATTACTTGTGAGAAAATATAAAAATAGAAATGAAAAAAAAATTGTATTGTATTTTATTTACATGAAGTCTTCTAGAAAGAATATGGAATATAAAATACATGGTAATGTTTATAGATTTTACAGAATTATTGATAATAAATTCAGGATAATATAGAGTTCAAATAATGAGAAAAAAATTTTTCAACGCTAGAAGCAAACTCCTTCCTCACAATGTCAAACCACACTTTCCAGACTGATAATCATTTCTGAATAATGGCAGGATAAAATAAAGGAAATGAGCTGTGTAGCGATGCTGTCTACTAGCCCACACAGCAGCGTGATAAACAGTGCATAATGACATTTTACTCACTCCTATTCTGTCTCTGCAACCAGGGCCCCAAAACTACGAGAAGCAGCATCTAAATAATATTCTGTACATCACAGAACATCCGTTTTCCTGGCTGAAGATTGGAGTTATGGTTGCCATGGAGATATATCTTACTTCAAATACTGTTAATGCACAAAGGCTTTGCATTTCACTATAGCAAAAAACAACAGCTCGTCCCCTATGTATGGCAAAAACAGTGACAGAAATTTCTGTTTACTGAACTGAACTGCAGGGTGTGGAGGCTTAGAGAATGAGAGCACAAAGCACAGAGCTCAGAGCCTCTCCCAGCAGCTTCTTCTGACCTTCACATGCTCTCCTCTCTCCCAGACCTCATTCTGTTTTAGAAGCAAGTTATAGAAAGTAGAATAAGCCTCTCCAAAAGAGGTGTCATGGAAAATTAGAACTCCTTTTAGCCATAGGAAGCCACAAAACTTGAAAACATTAGTACACATACACCTTTCTGTGCAAAGTGAGCTATGCACAAATTCTCTGCCTTACCTTGTTCAGGTATAGAACAGGAGATGCCCTTTCCTGAGTCTCCTGTACATCATTGAGGAAGAAGGGTAAACATGGAGGCCAAGAAGAACCTAGAGAGGGGACCATGCCGAGTGCCCTACCTCAGAGCATCAGAAATAGACCATGTCCTTGCTGCTCAGTTGAACTTCTACTGCTCATGATTTCTTGCACTAACCATGAAGACAAAGGGTTCTCACTAGTCCTCTGGGTCTTCAGTCTGAAGATTGCTGAACGATGGAAAGGTAGAACACTACACATTTTTATGGATTTCTGTCTCCTATACTCTACAATGCAATTTTATTTCAAGTTGACTATTATTAGACCATCTGTCTTCTAGAGGAGATGCTTCAATTTCCAACAAGAACCCCTGAAATAGATCCTATCACAACTGTGATAGTTTATTGAGCTAATGATTTTTAAATAAAGGAAAGCCTAAGACATTGCTTTGTAAACAATATTGACTACAGAGGAAGAAGTGACCCTTCAGGAAGAGATTTGTCTCCTCAATATTTCACTGCATTGGCGAACCTCTCCTCATTCAATACCCAGGTCTACGCCCAGGCTCCACGAGTAAGAAGGTGAGTATTCTGCATAAAAAATTGCAATAAGTTTTTATCGTTTACGGTTAAATTTTTGAATTGTGTTACATTATTACATTAGTTTCAGAATTCTAAACAACACAAATGAACCTCTTTAACTTCCATTTAATCTTACCTAATTTTGAGTGAATGGCTTCTGGGACATCCACTCTCATAATTCACTTTTGCCCTTGCTCTATCTAACACATATTATCTCCTCATTCCATGTATGTAAATGCTCATCACTCCTCTATTTCTCACTTACAAGCTCTCCTGCTGCCTGGTTTCAACTTCAGTTAGATTTCCTTTAGGAAAGCTGAATTGCTATTCCCCCATATGCTCTCTTGACCCTCTATCTCGGTAATGCAGTCCATTCACTTTGTCAGTAGTCATCTGTGAATTTAATGGTCATATTTTGACAGTGTTGAAGCAATTATCTCCTTAAGGCTTGTTTTCAACTCTATCTCCAAGCTCTTAGAATAAGTCTTGTATATATATATATATATTAAGTATCTATGCTGGTTGTTGTTTGATAAGGAATTACAATTTAAGACATATGGGAAGAGGGAATCTCAATTCAGAAACTATGTCAATCAAATTGGTTGTGGGCACATCTATGGGATATTTTCTTGCCTACTAATCGATGACTCAGACGTAAGCCAGGGTAGACAGCATTGATTGCCCTTGGCAGTTGGTACTGAGTACTCAATGGAAGCCAGCAAGCAAGTCAATAGACATTCCTCCATGGTCTCTGTTTCAGTTTCAGCTTCAGGTTCCTGCCCTGAGTTTCTGTTTCAGCCTTACTTGATGATAAGCTGTAAGTGTAAGGTGAGATAAACCCTTTCATCCCCAAGTTATTTTTAGTTCTAGTGTTTTTCACAGCAATAGAAAGTAAACTAGAAGAGTATTGTATAAATAATACATTATCACTGAAAAAGTAAGGAAGCAAATGAATAAAAACAAGAAAGAGAAGGCAAACATTATGTCTTCGCTTGGGTTAACATATTTATTTTTGATTGTAGCTAAAGTATATTAGCAGCATGTTTTAAAATCTTGGTTATCTTTCCAACACCACACAGTGGATTTGGTTTAAGGGAGCATCCTCTTCCATTCTCACTGTTGTGTCTGGCAAGTATATGCTATTTTCAGCAGACATCATGGCATGTTTAAAGATGATTGACTCATTCAGGATTCCCTGGATGCCTGTGCAGAGAGCACTTTCCTACGTTATGGGAATCTAAGAAGATACAAATTAGGCATTTCTCTTACCTTTCAGGAGCTTTTAATTTATTTTAGACATTTGGAGAAAACCATTCCCCACAAACAAAGTAGACAAACAAATATGCAAACCAACAAAATACATTAAACACACGAAAAGCTGCAATGACTATTCTTTTTCAACTGTATACATTTAATAGAGCTATCCCAGGACTTTGCCTGGGTCCTTTTGAATCATTTGTGTAATACGTGAAATGTTATCTGAGATTCTGCAGCAATGTACGTGTGATTCCTGACCTCATTGAAGCTAATAGTCCAGGTGGAGATGCAGTCTGGAAAAAAAAATTCTTATGAGACAGAAATCCAAGAACTGAGGAAAAAAATCATTAGGAACCCCCAAGGAAGAGCTTTAAACTGCATAGGGAGATAATGACTTTCTACAACAGATCAAAAGGACATAGGTCTCCTTAAAGTATAGGGACAGCTTATGAGCCAGACTGACAGGAACACTATTAATAGAAAAAAATGGGGCTTCAAACCAGGAACTTTATGTAAGGTGAATTTTAAAATCAGTATGGCAGTTACCATGGAACCCTTTTATTGAAAAAATCATTTTATCAGAAATGACCAAAGGATACATAAGAAAACACATTTCTAAAGTTTCAGTAACATTATCTTTAATCCATAGTCACCATATTTATCATGGTGTGGTTTTTCAACCATAGATGAGCATTAATAAATATTTACTGTAACAGCAGGATATAAATACCATTAAGAACTGCCTTTTTAAAATTTGCTTTCAAATTTTAAACTTTTGGAGTTTGTTTGTTTGTTTTTTTTTTTTTTTTTTTAATTCCAGCACTTCTATTTTTCCTTTCCTCTTCCTGGTCTCTCCCAAATACCCTACCTTCTCTCCCTCAAATTTCTGGCCTCTTTTATAATCAATTGTTATTGCATACATGTAAGTATCTGTATATACATGTATATTTGCAGTTGTGACCCAGTCACAGAGGAAACAGATGAGAATGCCACACTGATAAAGGTACCAAGCTACATGCCTAATGCAGACAAGAATTATGGGCTAATATAACTTATAAGAGTTAATAAGAAACCTGAGCT
Organism: Arvicola amphibius; assembly: GCF_903992535.2. NCBI lineage: Eukaryota > Metazoa > Chordata > Mammalia > Rodentia > Cricetidae > Arvicola > Arvicola amphibius. The sequence continues at coordinate 125,894,911 of NC_052053.1, forward strand.
AATAGGCCAACCAATTTATGATTAATGTAGACCTCTGTGTGGTTTTTTGGGGGGCACTGAGTGGATGCAGAACCGGACAGGGCATAAATCCCAGTCAACAATTGGCACCATGTGGGCAACTGCATCCACATAAAACCTGAGACAGCTTGGGAAGTAATTCTAGACACAAAAGAACAGAATTAAGCTTAATAATGTAAAGGAAATGAGTATTTTACCCTGCTTCTTGTGACTTTAGAACTACTCTGCTAGAATGATACACACACGAATTATGGGATAAAAAGTTCCTCTGAATACATTTTCCAAGAATAATGTTGTAGCTTAAGAAGTGAAGTAACTCATATATTCCCTCACCTAATACCCCTTCCATGGAAAATCCATGCTTCCCTCTTAGGGTCTTCCGTGTTACCCAGCTTCTCTGGAGCTGTGGATTGTAATATGATTGGCCTTTGCTTTACATCTAGTTTACGCTTATGAGTGAGTACATACTGTATTTGTCTTTGTGAGTCTGGGTTACCTCACTCAGGATGTATTTCATGGATAAGGGTGGGCTGGGCTGGAGGAGTGGATAAGGGTGGGCTGGACTGGAGGGAGAGGGCAAGAGAATTAGAACAGTGGATAGAATATAGAATGAAAAAAAGAAAAGAGTAAAATAACTACACTTTCATTGTACCTGAACACTTTGGAATATAGAAAAGCTCGGGTCTTAGGGATGCTGGCATATGTTAATAAAGGAAAAAATGCCCATTTGCATTGAAATGATATTTTTTTTGTGGTCAGAAAACAAAGAAATTTGAGCTCTAGCAAGAACACCAAATAAAAACTGTTTTGTGCTTATATATGTATGTTTATGTATGTTGGTGTTGGGATTTTCTTAAAATACTTTGATCTTGAAGATTGACTTATTTTTGCAAATTTTACTAAAGTATATATGAAACAGAATTTTTCTCATAATATTATACTAAGATTATAAATTTATTTAAATATATTACTTTGAATATTTAATCATAAAAGGGTATTTTTAAAAATCAGTATATTTTATTTACTTGAAAGTATTCAGGATATAAATTCTAGACTGAATGATATTTGTCATCATGAAACACCACATGATGAAGAAGGGGAAAATTTGAACAATGGAAGTCTTTTTATCTTGGTTTAAATAACATAAAATATCTTGGAATATCTCTAACCGAACAAGTGGAAGAACTGTATGACAAGAAATTTAAATCTTAGAAGAAAGAAATTGAAGAAGACAACAGAAAATGAAAAGATCTTCCATGCTCTTCAGTAGATAAAATTAACAGAGTAAAAATGGCAATCTTGCCAAAAGCAATCTACAGATTTAATGCAATGCCCATCAAAATCCCAGCAAAATTTGTCACAGACCCTGAAAGAATAATACTTCATATGGAAAAGCAAAAAAAATCCAGAATAGCTAAAACAATCCTGTACAATAAAGGACCTTCTGGAGGTACCAAAATCCCTGACTTCAATCTCTACTACAGAGCTACAGTACAGAAAACAGCCTGGTATTGGCATAAAAACAGACAGAGGGACCAATGAAACAGAATTGAAGACCCGGATATCAATCCACACACTTCCAAATGCCTTTTAAAAAGAAAGGCAGGCATGCAGGGAGACAGACAGAAAAATAAGGAAGGAAGGAAAGAAGGAAGAAAGGCAGTCAGACAGACAAGAAACAAAAGAAGGCAGGCAGACAGATAGTCATAAAGGCAGACAGGGAGGAGAGAGGGTGGAAGGAAAGAAGGAATGACAGAAAGAAGGAACAAAGAAAGGAAGGGAGAGGAAACTATCTGATTTTTTTTTCTCATCCTGATTTCTAAATGTCTTTTAGGGGTTACAGGCTAGGGAACCCTGAAAACAGGAAAAACCATGAAGGACTAGATGACATTCTCTTAGAGGTTGTTGGAGTTTTTTAAGATGACTGCACTTGAGAGAAGCAGCAGTGTCTTGCTACAAATACCTTTCTCTTTGGAGCTTAAAGGTTCTGCTTGGTTTTACAACTGCTAACTTAAATTTAAGACTGGAACTAGGCTTGCAGTCAGCTGATACTTATCTGCAATCACCAGATAAGTCTGCACTGGCACCTCTTTAGAGTGAGAAAGCAATAAGAGAATAACAAGGAAGAAAGAAAAAGAAAAAAAAGAAGCTCCGACCTAAACAGTATCTTTGCTATTCATAAAAAAAAAAGTATACTCCTGATCAAATTAATAGTAGTGGCAGAGTGTAAAATACTGACAGAGACCTGAAGCTTTGGAGTATAATTAAGAACTCACTGGGGAGAAAGGTTTTTGTGCAGGCAAGCATTCTTTAAACTCTTTGCTCTTAGTCTACATTCTGTTTACCAGGTGTGAATGTACAAGTAAAATTTTTCCCTCTGGCTTCGGAGAAGATTTTCCTAAAGGATTAGGAACAGGAATAGGGATTTCTTAAAACTAAACTATGAAGACACACACACACACACACACACACACACACTTTCTATTTCAACTGTTTGACCTACAGGTTCGTTGGGAAATTAGTGTGAGGGACCTCTCAACTTTATTTTGGTACAGGAACCTTATAACTTAGTAGCCTCTAGCACTGTCCCCACTACAGGTGACTGCCCTTTCCTTTTGTTTACTTCACTACAAGTAGTTTCCTAAACAGAGGAAGTAAACCAGAGATTTTATTGTTGGTAAATAAACGGCCGTGCATGAGTGCCTCTTAATAGCTTATCATCGTGTGTAATCAAACTGAATAATTGCTGGAGAGGAGAGTTTCTGCACATTGGCAGATGCCTGTGGGCTGTGCTCTGCTCTCTAATGTCACCATACAACAAAGCTCTGGCTGGATTACACATCAGCAGCACCGGGGCTCTAGGCATGTCAAGCTAGTGGGGAAGAATCAGCAATGTGAGGCAAATGTAGAGGTGCCAGTGACACAGGCATGGTCTTAGATGGATAGGGGGCAAGTGCAAGGACCAAGACACCAAGAAATTGAAGAAAACAGCTTTCATCACTAAATGGAAATTACCTTGAATGCTGTGCTGCACCACTGACTTTTGACAGCTGAAGCAGCAGCGAAGAGAACTTGAGTGAGATATTGGCCATGCTCTTCGCTTTGAAAGGGTCTAAGTGTGGTTGACTTTCTCTGACAAGATCAATCACTCTTCATACAACACAATGAGCCAAACCTAAGAAGGTTTTCCTGAGGGCGTTTCTAAAAAGATTGAAAAGCAGAAGGCTGCTATGCTAGCAGACATTTGTGAATGTTTACTTTCTTATTATATTGTTGCCATACTATTTCTCAATAAAAAATCTAAATGAAGAAGTTCAAGGTAAATTTGAACCCATGTATATTTTATCTCTTCATTTTTTTTAAAAAATTTGCGTGTGTATTTATTTAGAGCTTGGATACACATGCTACAGCGAGCATGTGGAAGTTGGAGGAGAACTTGCAGGAGCTATTTCTCTCCTCCTACCATGTGGATCCTGCCAGAGCCATTCAGGTTGTACGGCTTGGTGGTGATTGCCTTTATCTTCTGAGCCAACTCACTAACCTGATGGAGGGCTCCCATTGGCTAATAAAGAAACTGCCTGGCCCATTTGATTGGCCAGCCTTTAGGTGGGCAGAGTAGACAGAACAGGAAGAAGGAAGTGAGGTAGATGGCTCAGTCAGATGCCACACCTCTCCTAAGTGAGACAGACCACCGTGCCTCTCCTGAGAGAGATGCCAGACGCAATGAAGCTCCAGCCCAAGATGGATGTACGCTAGAAACTTCCCGGTAAGGCACCACTTTGTGGTGCTACACAGATTATTAGATATGGGTTAATCAAGATGTGAGTAAGAGGCAGAAAATAATGGGCCAGGCAGTATTTAAAAGAATACAAATTTGTGTGTTTGTTATTTCACGTGTAAAGCTAAGCAATGCGGGAGCATGGCGGCGGGAATCCGGCCCACAAGCTCCTCACTACAGAATGGCGCCCATGTGGATAACTGAATCCACAGAAAGCTTGAGAAAGCTTGGGAAAGAATAGAGCAAAGCATGGCTTCTTGGTAGCAGCAATTTCTCGGGTCTGAACGTGTGTTTTTCGGAAACAGCAGGAAAAAAGTTGTGCTGTTTTAAAATGCCGGCTTTCTGGGTTGTCCTGCCAGGGCAAACTCTGACTCTTTCAGGCAGGCAATCCGACTACAGAGTGTTTGAGTGTGGTCTCTGAGCAGAATGCTGCAGCTTGCTTGCTGGCAGGGACCTTGAAACACTGTAGAGTTGTGGAAATGAACATGGCTCTGGCCGATATCTCAGCCACAGGGCTGGAATCGCAGAAAGCTAAGGAATGGGATGGATCTAGCTGGCAAAGCCACGGCTTGAATCCTACCCATATTGCTCAGTAATTTAAAGACTTGTGTGGTCAGAAAGAGAGAGAGAAAGATAGTAAAGAGAGATTCAAAAACAAAGAAAACCTCTAAATGATTTATAGTGTGTTAAAAATATATGCATGCTAAAGGTTAAAGTTCTTAGGGTAAAAAAGGAAGAAAGAAAGTAGTTGGGTGTGATAGTACACACCTTTAATCCCAACACTTGCGAGACGGAAATTGACCTCTGTTACTTCAAGGTGTGGAATGAGATACAAGCCTCATTTTTCTCATTCACTTTCTCCATTGTCACTTTGTATGCTCACAACAGACTTAACAACATCTGCTACTTGGTTTTTTAGTGTTAGTCTTGATGTACGCACATCAATTTGTGTGTGGGGGTGGCGCATGCACACACACACACACACACACACACACACAAACTTCAAGTGAGTTTCAATACAGACCTGTTTTCCATGTGAGAGACAAAACAGACAAATAACACCTGCACTGTTCTGTCAGCAAACAATGTGTCTGCTAGAATTCCAATTCAGAAATCTGTTAAAATACACAGTTTCCCCGTTCCCTTCCTACCCTTTGCAGGAGGATGTTAATGTGCATTGGGTTTCCAAATTAACTGTTCCAGAAAGAGCTGAAGGTTTTCGTTAATATTTAAATTGAACTATCAAGCATGATGCTATGGTATTTTGTATCAACAGCTTGTACAGAGAAGTGTTTTAAATGTTAAGCTTTCTTCATTTTTGATAGGAAAGCCAGAAATGTTCTTTTCTTTCAAACAGTAATGCATTTTGGAATTTCCCTCAGCTATCTAAGAAAGCACAAGCCTGAGAGGAGGCAATAACTTGGGTGTCATGTCTGTCACTGCCTTTCACCTTGAACACCAGAGCTTCAGGCTCCATAAAACAGATTCATTCTGCCTCTTATAAAGGTAGCCACTGGAGTTACTCAAGTCGTAACTGCGTGTTAGCTTTTCTGCATAGTCTGATCCAAGGTAGATTCTTCAAAATAAATTCAACACTGAACAAATAAAAATGTGAGCCAGGCATTATGAGAAGGATGTATGTATTAAAACAAAATAACTTCTTTCCTTAATTTTATCAACTTTACTTGTGTCTATTTAATTGTGGTATTATGATACCATATAGCTCTGATTCTTCAAGGATATTCAAACTACAGATTACTTTATTTACTATAGGACCTCTTCACATGCAGTCTGTAACTACACCCCTTCTACTACCTTGTACTTATTCTGTAGAGGTCAATCTATCTTCTTGTTTTCCTAAGAAAGAAAGAACAGGTGTAGAGAAGTGGAGAGGAATCTGGAAGGAATCAATGGATGTAAAAGAATATAATCAAATACTACTGGGTGAACTGCTCCCCAAGCAACGAAAAATGTAGTTTTCTAAAAGCAAAAGAAAAAAAGAATATGAAATGGTTTTATTTTTTCTTGAAATATTGAACAGTGTACACTCTCTCACTCAGATCTAAGAGCTTTTGCTAGCACCCATGCAACCACCTTTGTAGTTTATTGACAGTCTCCCTCCTGAAGTATTTCAATCCCTATTTTATTAGCTTAGCTTAAGTCAGTTTTCCTATATCATTACTACACCATTGCCACACACATCCTTAAAATGGAGGTCTGAGGTAAGCATGAATATGCATTTACTCTATAGAGATGGGCTACCTTATAACACTGATGGAACTGAAGGATTCTGAAAAAAGCACAGGATATTTAGCTTTTAGTTAGTTAGTTAGTTAGTTAGTTAGTTAGCTAGTTAGTTTGGCAACCAACACTAAAGAGAAAGAACAGGACAGCATTGTAACCTTTGATGAAACATTGATGGGAATTTAACAGAACACAATTTGATAGCTGTCTAGCAGAATCAGGAAAGATGAGGAAAAGCACACAATAGAAAGGAAATTAGCCTTTATGTATTGATTTTCAAAAAATATACTGCATAACCTGATTTGAAGAATACCCCAATTTCTCTCCCTTCAATAAAATATTGCTTAAAAGACTACACAACCATAGCATTTTGGTAAATTCAAAATAAGTCAGTCATTTCTTTGATCACTTGAAGCACGATTAGTAAAATCTCAGGGTCAGAAATTGGGGTTCAACCTGAAGATTCACAAAGTAAAGCAGCATGACTACTGGGTCTAAAGGTGTGTATCTTTATGCCTACTGAGATTAAAAGTGTGTTACCATAATCTGGTCTGTAAGACTGACCAGTAGAACTGCTTTACTCTCAGATCTTCAGGTCTTTATTTATTAAAATACACTTGAAATGTCACTGTAATCATTAAGCTTTCGAAATGTGCTGGTTTATGTTTGCAAAAAATAGAAATTCCATGGTTACCAGCTTCAGAAATCCCTTAACCTGAGACATGTTCCATTAGTACAACATTGTGTCCTATCAACCAAAATTAATATGTCATTCTCTTTAGCTATGTTTTTCTAAATATGGAACTCTCAGCTTATGTAAATTTTACACGTTGCTTAGCCATTTTACAAGGAATGAAATTAACTTCAACTATCAAGGACAATGTGTGAATGATTGAGAATTTCAGAGGAATCTGCACTGGGGTGTTTAGAGGAAAATTCTGTGATTACTGTCATCTGCACAAGTTTTCAAATCAAAGCAAAGCCTTTCAAAATATAGTATTGATACTACCGTTTATGTCAATAAAGATGAATAAAGATTAATCTTGCACTGACTTAGTATTTTAGATATTTGTAATAAGAGGAAAAACATGATCAGAATAGCCAGGGAAATTTTTTATTTTGATTTAATTTTTGTATTTTTAAATATCCTTTCTCATATTGATTCTGTAATTGATTGACATGTACGCCCTTCTATATGCCTCATGCCAAAGAGTGGCCTGCCTTATTCTTGCTTTCTAGTTACTTTAATAATAAATATTAGATAATTAAATTAATAGTGGCAAGATTATTTACTTATTGACCTTTTATATATGTAATTGAGAAGGGGGAAGGTGGAGAAAGAGGGAGAGAGAGAACTTGGATTATTGTTTGTGTTCAGAAAAAGTTTCTGACCCAAATTAAATACTCCTCATAGTGCTTTATGCTTTCTTTCTTGCTATTTGACTGACCACTGAAATGTTGACTAACTTGTTAAGATTTTATTTATCTTTCAAGCCACAAATTTCTTTTGTGAAATTTAGCCTTTCCCTGCTTTTCTTATTGAGAGTTCAGTGTTCTTATCCTGCCAAGCTTCTCCTAGCACCTTCTCTGACAGCAGCATCTTGGGTTCTCAGGGAGAATTACAGTTGTAGAGTACACTTCCATTGCGAATGTGCCTCCATATCAACACGCTTCATCCCAGCACTGCTTAGAGCTTACAAATAGCCACTTAAGAAGTTACTTATAGAGATTATAAAGATTTGGCTTCCACAAGGAGACAACAATCTATTATGAAATATGTACAACATGGCTCTACTACACAGACTTCTGAAAATATTGATTTCTATAGCAGAGGAGACAGGAAAATGTTGTAAAGGATTTGGCTCAAGGGTTTCCAAACTTGATGACTATCAAAACCATACTGTGTCTCTTCAAAATTAGATTTGTAGACCTTGTTGTAGACCTAAGTATTAATCTTTAACCATGGTTCCAGTACCCAGTTTATGCATATTGTTCATATATCCATCTCTTTGGCACCCAAGAAATCACATCCAATATGCTCTTTATTTTCATCACATCATCTGGGGAGACCTGGTGATAGAGTCTAACATCAGAGAAAGAGAGACCTCATTTTAGCTGGAAAAAGACACTGTTTACAGAGGAGACCCAGTGTGAGTATATTTGGAGTAAAGACTGGGAAATAATCGCCTGTCGTTCTGTGAGGAAAATAGAGGCCAAGCAACTCAGTGTCTAAGGCAGGAACCAGAAATCTGGCTTTTGAACAAAGTGGAATACTTTGAGTATTTATCAAAATTTATGTACTCAAATACATGTGCCTATGGTACCTTTCTCAATTAAAAGAAATTCAAAAAACCATAAAGTTTAAGTGTTAAATTATAATTTTTGGAAACAATAGTAGTACATACTGTTCTATAGTAATGACCCAATAGCTGCCTCCAGTGATATTTTAGTGAGTCAAAGGGTTAAATTATATAGGGGGAAAACATCTTATAAGTAATTTGTCTATTAAATTGCATATCTCAGAAAAGGGTAATCACTCCTTGGTGTTACTAAGTTTTCATCATATTTAACACACATAACACCCAAATTGTGTGCCATTCAACGGTTCAAGATTCCTATTAGCATTAAGCTGTTTAGCAACATAGTACAAAGGGAACTAAAAATTATATGTGGAGTTCCATTGATACAAAGAGTGAATCCCAAAGGGCCCCAAGCAGTGGAACTGTTACAACTGGCCTGGTTATAATCACACTGGGGAGCAGTCAGCACCATGCAAAACCCAGGAACTCAGCTGACTCAAGTCACCACGTGTTTTCTTAATTTTCAGAGCTTTGGACATCAATCTCAGAACTATGGACAGCAGCACAGACTGCCCATCCTGGAGGGTGTCATAAAATACAAAATAATGAAGTTATTGTAAATAAGATTCGTGGCAATGAAAAATGATGTGATGTAATAAACAGAAAAAGCCCCATCACCCAGCATAACACCCAAGGAAGTATATTTGTGCATCTGTCTGCCACAATGAATTATCCCTCCAGGAAGTGATTTTCAATAGAAGAAACAGATATTAAGGATTTTGATACTGAAAGAGAAAAATGTTTTGGAGGTAGAAAACCATCACACATTAGTTAAGTTTCAGTCCAAAGCAGTAAAATTATAGTCACAGATCCATTATAGATACTGTCTATATTTCAGCAAAGTTACTGTAAGTGTGAGAATTGAGCCAGAAAGAAAGCACTGTAGTGTACTCATAAAGGCTGAACCATGAAGTGCAAGTTCTACCTCAAGACCGGCTTCCAACCCTGCTTCATGCCAAGATGATTAATGTGTCAACGACAATGTTCTAACTTCCTTGCAAGTTAAGTGATGAAGGCTGAAGACTGTTGACCAAAATCAAGAAGACCACTGAGATAGTTGTGTAGTGCACGTATAGAACATTATCCTGAAATGGCTTTTCCTAAAGGTCATCTCAAAGGGGGGAAATCCAGAAGGCATTGAAACTATAGGGAAAGGTCAGAGGTCAGCTGCCACCTCAGCGTCCACTGTTTAAAATCCAGGTCAATCCATCCACCAAGAAAATCTCAAACGATAATGAAAAAATCCAGTTCACAGCCGGGCGGTGGTGGCGCACGCCTTTAATCCCAGCACTCGGGAGGCAGAGGCAGGCGGATCTCTGTGAGTTCGAGGCCAGCCTGGTCTACAAGAGCTAGTTCCAGGACAGGCTCCAAAGCCACAGAGAAATTCTGTCTCGAAAAACAAAAAACAACAACAACAAAAAAAAACCCAACAAAACAAAACAAAACAAAACAAAAAAAAACCAAAGAATCCAGTTCACCATGTTATAGCTCACTTGGTCCCAAATCTTAGCATGTTTTTGTTTGGAAAATATCCCTTTATATTCCTTACCATCATCTAATCTCACAACATGAGGAAACAGATAGATAATGACATTTTTTTTAAAAAAAATATAGAATAGAATTAAAGGTCATTAGCAATAACAACTATCCAAATCATCTAGGAAGCATTTTCTAGAACTTTTAACAAACTGTAAGAATGCAATAAATTGTCAAGACTGCACGAGTACTAAAAATCTGCTTGCATTTTTGTGCCTCTGCTACCATCATTGTGCCTTTTAAGTTGGACTGTAAATGCGAACCAATCAGATGAACAAAAATCACTAAAGAACATCATAGGCAAATTCTTCTAGCCATGAAAAACAACAACAAAATATGGAGGCATCCTCACCTGCAGAACATACATACTCCCAAGGTTAGATTGCAACCAACAATGTCGAAACTTTAGGGCTCTGGTCTCATATGCCCTGCAGATACAGAGAACAGCTTTTCACACACACACACAGTTTATACTAAAAAGAATCAATGGAAGAACATCCTCAGGGTCATTGTAAATCATCTACATCGTGACAGCTGAAGATCCTTTTAAAAGGCACAAGAAAAGTAATTACCTTAATTTGTTCCTATGTTTAAGTAATTGTCAAGAACAGGCTTCAAAACATGATATTATGACTCTTTATGAGGACAAAGGAAAAATAGAGGAGGTAAATATGTGTGACAGACTTCCTGTGAAGATGCTAAACAAGTATCTACTCACCCCAATTAGGGAGCCTATGAGAGACCAAAGTATAGATACCAGCAAAGACCAATTTGGTAAACCAATGAGTTTTATTGGGGTTACTTACAGAAAACAAATGATTCAAAGACAACTGTGTCGCCAAAGCCAACTTCAGCTCTGTTGGCAGGTCACAAAATACAGGGACCTGGACTGTAATACACAGCCTGTAGGCAGCCCACAATTTGAAGAGAGTCCTTTTCAAGTGATTCACTTGCTCTAAACCTCTGCAGGCAACTCAGTTGGTTTCTGCTTTCTCCAGGCAGCTGGTCTGGGCTCAGAGTTTTTGGCAGCATGGTTCCTTTGAGAGTCTTCTTTGTGTTTTTTCTTATTTACTCATGAGAAGAAGGGACCCAGGGAATATGTTCAGTTTCAGGGACTCCCTAAAGCCGTTTCGAGTTGTTTACTGCCTGGCTTAAGGAGCTGGTATTAGTCATGGATTTTAGAGCAATTGAACTTATAGAATGAATCACCCTGTATCACCCTCTGCTCTCTCTTTATCTCGCCCCTTCACTCTCTCTCTCTCTCTCTCTCTCTCTCTCTCTCTCTCTCTCTTTATATATATATATATATACTTTTATTTTAGTAATTAAATATATTTATAAATTATACTTGTTAAATAAATTTAACAAGTATAATTTATATATTATATATAGACACACATGTATGTATATGCTTAATACATGTGTGTGTGTGTGTGTATGTGTGTGTGTGTACATGTTGACAGAGGTTTCTGTTATGCCAGGTCCCACAATCGTTCAGTCCCCAAAAATACACAGAGGCCTACATTAATTATAAACTGCTTGGCCTATTAGCTCAGGCTTCTTATTAACTCTTATAACTTGTATTAGCTTATAATACTTGTCTATGTTTGCCACGTGGCTTGGTACCTTTTTTTGGCGAGGCAGTCTTATCTTGCTTGCTGTATGTCTGGCCTCTTTTCCTCTTCCTAGAATTCTCCTGTTCTCATCACCCCATCTCTACTTCCTGCCTTGTTGTCCCACCTATACTTCCTGCCTTGCTACTGGCCAATCAACATTTTATTAAGAAAGTACAAGAAACAAATCTTTACAGGGTAAATTTACATTGTCCCACAGCATGTACACAAATAGAGAGATCAATAGATGATAGGTAGGTAGATAGATAGATAGTAGATAGACAGATTATATATATATATATATATATATATATATATATGTGTGTGTGTGTGTGTGTGTGTGTGTGTGTGTGTGTGTGCGTGTGTGTGTGTGTGTGTGTATGGCATTTATTAGAATGACTCACAAGCTGAGGTTCAGCTTATACAACAATGGCTATATATGAATTGAAGTTTCAAGAATTCAGCCTTTTAGGATGGATATCCCAGGATATCTTCAGTATATGCCATAATCTTGAAGAAGTGGGCTGTAATAAAAGTGAAGGAATGAACTTGCTAGTGAGGTGACAATGAACAGGCAAACAGCAAAACTTCTCTCTTCTATGTCTTTATATAAGCTTCCAGCAGAAGGAGAGGCCCAGATAAGACGTAGGTTTTCTCAGATCAAAGGATCCTGAATAAAGGTGTGTACTCCTACCTCATAATCTGCATTAGAAGTAGATCCTCCTAGTATAAATTAATTAAAAATCTCCTACAGGCGTGCCCTCCATTTTTAGATGTATGTAGCCAAGGTGATGGCCAAGAATAGCCATCACAGTGCTTCCCTGCAGAATGGAACTTTCCAATGTCACAGAAAACTACTATATGACACAAAAATAGATTCTTCGGGACAGTAATCCTAAGTGAACTTTATAAGGAAAAAAAAATTGTAACCAAGTGGAATCAGGAGGAACATTCCAAGCAGAAAAGAGCAATCCATCTGCCTTAGCTTAGATTGCAGTCTTCCTGAGTTCAGAAGTATTGAAGCAATGTTAGAGAGAGGAGACAGGAGCAAAGCAAGCCGACATGGAAGAGGGGCTGGACAACATTTAGATCATAGGCTTAAGATCTTAGTGTGGTCAGTAGACAAATCAGGGATTTGAGAGAATATTAAACATCTTTGTTAAGTACTACAGAATGTAGGACATAATATTTAAAATAGATTGCTAAAAGGTTTAAAATTTCTACCATAAGCACAAACAAATAAAAGAATTAAATTGGTTCTATAGCATAATCATAAAATGCAACTTCCTATTTTTCCATCTTGAAAAATAATTTTCCAGCTGTGATTAATTCATTCTCTCTGTAGGGGCAGCTCAAAATAATTGTAGTAGGAATGGGAACAAATTAGAGGGGCTCTCAGCCCAGAAGATTTCAATCTTGCAACAAAAGATGGGTGGCATGGCAGTCAATGAAAACGGAATAAATAAGGAAACATTTTAGACTCTTTTGTTTTTAGAAAAAAGGATAAACAATAAAAATGATAATCCAAAATTTACTTTTTCATTTGAAATAATCTCTAACTATAGATGACACAGAAAAGAAAAGATTAAAGCAAGTTACTCTTAAACATCTACTGATCAAAATCAATGTAAACAGTAAGGATATAATTTAAAAAGACAATTGAGAAGGAAGAGTAATTGATATATACATATTTGGTAAAAATAAGTCACTATGATGAACTTTATACAAGCTAATGGCAATAAAAGATTTATCCAGATGAATATTTCCAAACAAAAGAACTTATTTATTCATCTCATTCTTGGCCTTTCAGATCAGTGGTTACAAATCTATAGATCCAACACATAATTTGAAACTATTCAGGCAATAATTGAACCTTGAATAGATTTTCTTGACCTTAGGTATCACTTATTCCATGACTGATAGAATATACTGACTAAATAAATAATGTTTGTATAATATTTCTTTTGTATTATGTATAAAAAGTAATCTAACATAAAATGTATAGTGCTCTAGCAACTGTTATATAAACATATTATACTGTTTGTAGAAGAAACTTGAAAATCTGCAGATTTTGTCATTTTAAGGTTCTGGGAACGTGATGGGGACAAATGGACTTGTGTATGTGTTTCTGTGTGTATATACATATATATAATGCATAATCATTTCTAAAATTAAAAATTTTTGTAGCAACGAGCTAGGCTAGATATTAAAAATTTATAAAACCAAAAGTTTTGTTTGGAGAAACAAGATAAAGATAATATTTAGTATGAAGCAAGAAATCTTTTAAATATTCCTTTATTAAAAATATATGAAGCCCTTAAGTTTACAGAAACTTTGTGCTTAAGTCAGTGAATTTTAACATTTTTTTTCTACTTAATATTTTGCTATTTTGGAGTAAATGCTATTATACAGTAATTGCTGTTATAACAGGTTTGAAAGATTTCTAGCAGCTCACAACTGAATAATGCAGGAAAGCAAAAGCAATAACTTTAGAGTAAAACCAAGAAGATAGCAAAAGAAATTCAAATTGACTTAAAGACTGTACAACAGGCAAATCTTAAAGCATTTTCATTTAAATTTTTGAAGACTCATTTCATGCCTTGGATAATTTGACTTAATTTGAGATCTTTAGGCTTACAGGAATAAAGCTTTAAAATTTTACCTAACACTAACTACATCTTTTGGTGCGAGAACTATGGAGCAGGAGCTAAATGTTCTTTGCAAACATTCGGGTAATGTTTCTGAGCAGATTACACCTACATACGCTATGCAAAATGTTGCAGAAGATCAAATTACCCTAGCCACATTTGCGAAGCTGCAGCATGTCTGTCATTGCATGTAAACATATGCAGATTTATGCAAAATATCCTCAACTATATGTACCTAAAGTCCCAAACTCCCCACAGACATACAGAGCCAGAAGGTTTTGTTTATTTTCAAATTACTGAAAAATATATAAATGGTACTAAAGAAATCGACATACTTATTTTGTATTTTCAAATTTGGGGCATCTTGGTAGATCATATTTTTTTTTCTTTGTTAAATCTTTTGGTCAAGATTTTATATTCATTTATAATTATCTGTACAGTTCACTTACTGCAAGCACAATTTCCATTTGCTTTGAGAAGTCCTCTTAAAGTATACAAGACAATGTCCCTGCACCATTTTACGTAATGAGGCTGAATCTGTCACTGTCTAAGTCCCCCACCAGTTGGTTTGGCTATTTCTTAGCCACTCAGCGACACCATTATTTTTTCCAGATTTTGCAAAGGGATGCCAAATATTGCTGAAGGTACAACCACTACCTGCGCAGGTGACTGGTCAAAGAACAATGGACTGCTCTCCATGTAGGTGAATCAGATAGAAATCTCAGTGGTGGCTCAGGGACTCCCAGGAATGGTATAGTGTGAATAAAAATGAAATAATGTCACAAGTATTTTCTGGAGGGTCAGTTTATGCATTTCACAATGAAAAATTCCTGAAAGAACTGAATTATTGGCCCAGAGGTATACCTCCGGTATGGAGCAAATATATGAAGACCTGAGTTTTATTAGCAGTATAACCATTAATTAACCAACTAGTTAAGACAAACTACTTTAGAGGCATATTATTTTTTAAAGAAATGTGTATTATTTTACACTAAAGCCCCAAATTCAATTTTAGTTCGTGTGTTTATTTTTAGATTTTAAAGATAATCTTCAAGGCTGCCTTCAGACCTTTCCCTCCTGTATCTCTCTCCTGATTTCCCCTCCTGTATCTCTCTCCTGATTTCCCCTCCTGTATCTCTCTCCTGATTTCCCCTCCTGTATCTCTCTCCTGATTTCCCCTCCTGTATCTCTCTCCTGATTTCCCCTCCTGTATCTCTCTCCTGATTTCCCCTCCTGTATCTCTCTCCTGATTTCCCCTCCTGTATCTCTCTCCTGATTTCCCCTCCTGTATCTCTCTCCTGATTTCCAGAATGATGAAAACACCACCACATTCAGATTCTGGCAAACTCTAGAACCTCCTCACACAAAGAGGTGCGTTTATTTTCTTGAATTGGATTAAAAACAATTCTTGACTGCTTCACAACAAAAATATAGAGAAGGGAAGAGGTTGTTGAATTCAGAACTCAGGTTTCAGTAAACTGAAGGTATTTATTTTAAAAATTTCCTGTGATGCTCAGTTTTCTTAGACAGTCACTATTATTGAGAATAAATTAGGCTGCATCTAAACAGAAACAAGAGAAAGTAAAGCCTTGCCAGTAGCCAATAGCTATAGCCAGACTCTTATCAAGGAAAGGGAGCCTAGATGCCAATGAAGGGTGAACACAGAGAGTTGATTGTCTGATGACTTAAGTCCACAGTGAGCATCTCACCAGAAGTGACTCAAACAAACTCAAGCACAAATGTTCTTGTTTGTGCAGCAAGTCTTAATTGAAACAGAAATTATGTGCACCAGCTTCCTCTGTGTGTATGCATGTGGATTCACATACTACATTAACCATTTAGATTTAACAGCTTTGAGACTTTTTGAAGTGCTCTGACTTCAGTTATTCAAAGACTCTGTGAACTATTGTCACAGATGGAAATGTGGCAAGAACACAACGCATCCCAAGGGAAATGGTTGAGAACTTATCATTAGTCTTCACTGTTCATCCAAGACAAAGTTTAGGTCTGTGTCAATTAAATCATATTATCTTCACTATTCATATATGCTCATATTTCCCTCCAATCAAGTTGAAAAAATTAGACACTAGGGATATAGTCACAGTATTTAAGAATCTTGTGTATCATTGCATAGGTTTAAGAAATGTGTATCAGTGGCACACTTAAATCTTCCTCTCCTTTAATGTCATGTGGTCAAAATAACTTAGAAGTCCCATCTACATAAAGTTATTTGTCACCATAAGATAAGAGCCTCCTTAGGTACTTGGCTGAGTGATTCTGGGATACTTTCTACACATATTCCAAAGGGTCTATCATTAGTGTCTAAGGATTCAGTATGGGAATGAAAGGGTGAAATAAACTGTAGTGGTATGTAATTCATATTTTGAAAAATAAATCTTGCCTGAAGACCAGAGGCAAAACCAAAGCCACTAGAGGTCAGACAAGGATGACACATACCTTTATTCCCAGAATTTGGTAGACAGAGTTAGATGAATCTCTGTGAGTTCAAGCCCACCCTGAGATCAATACAGAAACAAAACCAGGCTGTGGTGGCTCACACTTTTAATCCTAGTCTTAGGGAGTTACACACTTTTAATCTCAGCACTAGAGGGAATATAAAATGAGAGGAGAGAGTGACTTAACCTAGTTAGTTTGCCATTGCCCAGTATGGTAGAAGGAAGTCTTCTTCAACGGTTTGACTGCTTTGCTTTTCTGCTTTTTGGGTTGAACCCTAGTTTCTATCTCTGGGTTTTTAATATTATTTTATTATTATTCATCTTACATTAAACAATTATGCAACTAAATCCTTAATGCAAATTAGGAATTATCAGCTCCCATTTTAAATAACAATTAGCACATAGCTCGTGTGGATTATAGAAACAAAAGCAATCTAAATTTATTCTCCTTGGAAATCAGGTATTTATGCTGTCTATATGAGCATGTGCAACAGGACACAAATGTAATGAAGTCAGATATTAATCTTCGTCTGTCTGACCTTGTTGGTATAAATCTGAGTCCAAGAAAACATATGAGTGTGTTCACTGTGTTCAATGTACTTATTTTCCTCATTCTGAAGTCTTTTGGCATCGTTTTACATTCCAGGAAACAGTTAGGCTCCCATCACACTGGGAAATCTTGGCACATTCCTGTTCGTTGACTCTTTATACTCAAAGAGGGAACAAGTTTCTCTGAGTCCTCACTGCCAGATACTAGGCAAGAGAGTAAATGTGGTTATGATGCTGCAGGCTCCTTGAGATGCTCATTATTATTTCAAAGTTAAGTTTGTACATCACACTCCCTAAATCTCAAGACAATTACTTTGTTTTCTGTTCCAAGTGTTGCCCATTAGCCAGTGGCTTGTACTGTCATAAAATGCACATCATCGGTAGCCATTGTCCTGCTCCAGTTTAAATTGGTGTCAGGGTACTTCTGCAATCCCTTATGATCAATGTTCTATAGCTTTTATAGACATCCTTCTTCTGCATAAATAGTTCCTGATCTGTTTCTCAGCTTTGCCCTGGAGGTCTATAACCATTCCCTAAAATGGCTTTAAAAAAATAAAAGTATTTCTTTCACCTCTATTAAAATGTCTCTGCAGCAAACGATAGGAGGCAGGCATTGTTTCTCTCATCATTATTTCTTCCAATCTGTTATGCACATGTGCATGTTCTTACCCCCCAGACACGGCCCTGTGTATGAGCAGCCTCTTGACAATGCAATGTGATACAGGCGTGATGCATTTGCAGAGTGAAGTAGGATAAAACAGCCCCTTCTCATTAGATCCCTATGTTCTGAGCATTTCCTGACATTTCTTTCCATTACATTTTTGGTTTTAGATTTAGTTTATTAAAATGTAGACAGACAAATATCTATGCAATGTTTTTATTTATATGCACCTTGAAATAGTAACAATCCCTTCTTCCCTAGCTGATTTTATTGCTTGGCACGCATGTCAATTCAAAACTGTTGAAGGGAGGGAGGGCAGAGAGATAGAGAGAAAGAACCCAAAAGTAGTAGATCAAATAAATCATCAAGTTCTCCTTTTCAAATTAGCTCATTTGTACCAAATTAGAAACAGTTTTAGACTTTTTATAACAATTACAGTAAAGAACATCCAGACTGCTCTCACCAAATTCTATACTGCATAGCTTTGGAGTGGCTGCTGGACAACATGGAGTGTTTAGTTACACAAAGTAAAGCAGCAGAGGACTCCCTAGCCCTAACTTTGGAAGCATTATCCTTTAGACTCCATGCACATTTTATCTGCTACTTATACAGATACTGTCTTAGTCTTCCTTTTGCAAATGAGGAAGTGTAGGTTCATAAAGGTAGGGAAACTTTCTGGCTAGTTTGAAATGGCAGCTAGCTTTGGGTATCCATTTATAATCATAACTCTTACAATGCTTTAGATAGTTTCATAATCCAAATATTTAACAAACCTAAAGGAACAAAGGATGAACAAACATATCAGTAGTTTTCCATAAGGAATTTATAATTTCAAAATCACAAAACAGTCTTTCTAAGCTTGCTTGGAGGACTGACAAGTTTGGATAAGATGCTCATGTTGAGAAATGGTAGTGTCTACTCTCACACTGCATCTTCTCCTCTTTCCACACTTCCTTCTACCATATACTCTGAAACTTGGGAGAAGCAGGCACACTGCATATGTTCTATTTAGTCTTTTATTTTCAGTAGCATGGCCAATTATAGTTCTCTGAGTTAATTATCAGCTACTGCAAATAAAAACTTCTTTCATGATGCCTGAAAGATACATTAATCTATGATTATAAGTATAAGTCATGAGGAATCAGTTTCTTTCTGTGTCCACTTAGCAGTGTAAGAGTAGTGGGCTCGTGCCTTTGGCCCATAATCTCTCTAGCCACAACTTTTGACCCAATAATGGTACTAGGTATCGTTTTATGTTTATCATGTGAAGCAGTTCTGTGGTAAATAAGAAATGGTTCATTAATGTCATGATGTCGCACCGCTTTTGCACCCATGGGCAGATCTTTGCAGGCCAGTCATTAGTGTAGCCCTCGGGGTTCACAGCTGGGCTAGGATGGTAATTCTGTTGCTCCTCCAGTAGAATATTCAAGCACTATAAAAAGTGAGGACTAAGGATAATGCTTCCAGGTCAGTACTATCTTGATTCCTCAGAGTTTTATCACTCCATCCGACATATGGTATCATCAGTAACTATCTTATAGTGAAGTTCTGGAGAATGACCTAGATCATTGGTAACATTCTGTACTCTACTGGCATCTACTAGTCTCGATCAGTCAAAAGTTCAAAAGAGGAAAGCCATTCCTGGCACTAGGCTTTCATTTATTGCCCTGTGATCTTTAGTAGGTGCATTATTATTCTATTAAGGAGTAACTCCATTTTAACTACACATACACACACGTTGTGCACACGTGTGCAAGTTTACACGCATGTTCATTTGTGCACATACATGATTCTGCAAAAGGAAAGTTTCCATAATGCTTTGTTCAAGATATCTTTAATGTAAAATACCCCTCCCCATATAAGAGATGCTTTTGTTTATGAAAAATAGTTTTGTAATTATTTTTATTTTCAACATTTTATAATTTCATATATGCATAGAGTGAAATAGTTCTGAGAGAAAGGACTTTAACATACAGGAAAATTAAAGAAAATTCTTAAATTGATTCTTCTTAAGATGTTGTGTTTTATGCCTGAAAATGGGTAATTTTAAAATCAATTAAACGTCTGGACTGATAATTTATTTTCTTAGATTTCTTTTAATGGAATAGGTTAAAATTGAATAAGAAGCTCATATTGAAAAGAAACAAAAAGAACATAAAATATTGTTTATTTTGGAAAAAGAATAAAATCCTGTCTAATAGTTAACATTCAAAGGAGGCTTTAGAAAAGCTCCAACAATTTTTAGATTGGTACTTAAAAACAGGCTGGAAGAAATAAGCTTATGAAGTCATTTTTCTGC
Source organism: Arvicola amphibius (assembly GCF_903992535.2). NCBI lineage: Eukaryota > Metazoa > Chordata > Mammalia > Rodentia > Cricetidae > Arvicola > Arvicola amphibius. The sequence goes on from NC_052053.1 coordinate 125,915,073, forward strand.
AAGAGTGAATTGATAATAGTTGTCAACAAGGAAACAAAGAACTCATGACTTATTCTGTACAGCCATTACTGTGTATTCCTCTAAAGAACAACACAATGCAGGATGAGTTAATAAGGATGAAGGGAGAAATCCTGCGTGTTAATATAGGCACCCAAACATCAGGGACATAAGATGTTGAAGTTCTATGTAACTTGTGTTGCATTAATTGTGTTCCAAGATAAAGAGGATCCTAAGCTATATGTTTAAATAACTCCCACTAAAAATGATTACTAATAAAATGTTGTAGTTCAAATAAACAATGCTTTGCCAAAAATGATGCTTATCCCTCAAGCGTGTGCCTGTGAACTGACCTCAGGATAGAAGTCATGTTACTTCTCAAATAGATAGTCAAAGCTATTGATATTTCTTTTGCAAAGTGCCTAATAATTATATACTTACTGTTTTAATTCTGATTAAGATTTAGTCCTGGCCCTTGACTGATCTTTCCACTTACAATTTTCTCAGAGGTTTTGTGCTCATCAGAAGTTTGTATTGCCCTCTTTGCTTTTAACCCTCATGCAGTTTCACAAACCCACACACCCTCTCAACTTCTCTTGCATTAAAATTTCTCAAAGCAAAAGCTCTCTGAATCTATGATTTCCCCATACTGAAATGGTATCAGCATTCTCACAGACTCCACTTTCAAGGTTTATTACATCAAAAATGATCATTTTGCCCATTAGTATGCTTTAAGTACTGTTGATAATCATCTACTCCTATCATCCACTCATGAATCAACTTCAGGGCTACTTTATCAATTCTGTCTAGGTAAGCTCTATTTTGCTTTGATGGGGGAGGGTCATCTCTCTATGTGTTACTTTCATTGGTTAATAAAGAAACTGCCTTGGCCCTTTAATAGGACAAAAATTAGATAGGCGGAGTAGACAGAACAGAATTGTGGGCGGAAAAAGAAGCAGAGTCAGGCAGACGCCTCAGGCAGTCGCCATGACTCTCCTCTCCGAGACTGACGCAGGTTAAGATCCCTCCTGGTAAGCTACTCCTTGTGGTCCTACACAGATTACTAAATATGGGTTAAAGCAAGATGTGAGAATTAGCCAATAATAGGCTGAAACTAATGGTCCAGGCAGTGTTTAAATGAATACAGTTTCTGTGTAATTATTTTGGGTAAAGCTAGCCTCCGCTGCTCTTTCTACACTGCTTTATTATTCCTTGTATTTTTTTATGCATGCCCTATAACCACATAAAAACATTACAGTTCTGTTTAGGGAACTATACAGGGGCTAAAATAATCTCATGGTTACATAGCTTCTTATTGGACCAATGCATTCTGTGGCACATCAATTTCTTAATTCATGTCAATGCTGACTCTTCAACCTGTTTTACAACCTCAAGTAGGGTTTGTTAGACATGAAGACTGCAGAGACTATTGTACTATTGTTTTTTAACTGTAAATAAATTCTAATGCCACCTGAAAAATCAATTTAATTTAATTAAAGATTATACAGGGAAGCTTCCTGACGTGAAAATAAAAATTCACAGTAAAGAGAAGTAAATTGCTCTGATTTCTTACACTGGTTTCATGATGATGTAGCCAAATTTCTACAAATATAATGAAACAAGCCTCCCATATTAAAACCATAGAGCAGATTAATCATTTTTTATCAAGTACATTCCTCATGTGTCTGATAAAATGTTTGTTATTTCTTCCCCAAAAGTTGACCTTATGTGAGGATAGCACAATACTTTATCATTATTTATTTCATTTGATTTAATCATTTTTCATCTTAGTACATTATGAAAAAAACAAATTGATCAAGCTCATGATAAAAAGGGAAGAATTACAATAAATACAATGGAATTTAGACCTTATGAAGACATACATGAACTTATTATTTTCACTTCAACAGAAAAATTTAGCAGAAATAGATGAATTTCAAGATCCCTTACCCTACCAAAATAAACCAAGAATACATAAATAATTTAGACACTTATAATAAGCAACAGATTGAAATTATTCAATCTATTTTTTGTATTCTCTAAATTGAAAGAAATCACACAATCTAGATGGAATTAGCATCAAAGACAAACTAACACAAATACTCCTCAAATTATTCAGTCAAATAGAAAAGGAAAGAATGCTTCCAATCTCTTTATAAAACCTAACTTATCCTGATACCAAAACCAGTTAAAAACCAACAACGAGACAAATTATAGTTCAATCTCTCTAGATTAACATAATCACTAAAGTATTTAATAGAATGCTTTCAAACTAATTTAAGAATAGATAAAAAAGGCCATTCATCATGATCAAGTTGACTTCCTTTTAGGGATTATAATGATGGTTTGTCATATATAAATGTGAATGTGAGTCTTCACATAAATGAAGTAAGACACTGAAATCATATGATCTTCTCAATAGATGCATAATAAACCTTTTAAAAAATACAACTTATCTTTATGCTACAAGCCCTGCAGAGACTAGAGATAAGGCCCAGCATAAAAAAGTATTCACATATTGTATCTTTTATATAGAATGTATTATACCCTACACATTGTCTGCATCATGCTGAACAGAGCAAAGCTTGAAGAATCCCTGCTCTGTAAGACCAAAAGCACAAATTTCAGTCTGAGAATGAATTCCTGAGAACTTGGAGGAAGGGGAACTTGTTTGAGCACAGAAGCACCATCAATGTCTGAATAGGATGGGATATCTTCTACCAGGAGATGGGGGGATTTAACCTGTGCACTTCAATCCATTGAGGTGGATCTTCTTGAAACAATCTACAGGCTCATCATATATGTATTTCCTCCATGGACACCCTTACAGCCACACCAGCTAAATGAAACTGCGTGATTATCTCAATAGATGCATTAACAGGCGTTTAACAAGAAAAAAATCTATTATATAAAATTAATCTTCACAAGAACCTTTCCTTTGTGTAATATTTATTTAGTGACACAAAGATGTGTTGCATTCTTTTATGTTCCATTTGTTTAACTCTGTGACACTGTGTTACTTTGCCTGCTTAAAACACCTGATTGTTTGAATAAAGAGCTAAATGGCCAAGAACTAAGCAGGTAAAATGATAGATGGGGATGGATGCAAAGAGAATAAATAAGAAAAGAAGGAGAAACAGGAAAAGGAGGATGCCAGAGGCCAGCCATCCAGTCACAAGACCAGCAATGAAGTAAGAAGGAAGGAAAGGTATACGGAATAGAGTAAGGAAGAAGCACAGAGACAAAAGGTAGATGGGGTAATTTAAATTAAGAAAAGCTGGCTAGAAACAAGTCAAGCTAAGGCCAGCATTCATATGTAAGAATAAGTCCCCATGTATTTATTTGGGAACAGCTACACCTCCCCATTTAACAGTATGATTCTTTGTCTCCATTCAGTGAAGAGTAAGAAAAGCTGAGGTCAATGACTATTTAAACACTCCTGAAATGTGGTGAATGTGGTCAACAGACAAGCTTTATTGGGATGAAAAAAATGACATCAAAGCTTTCACTTTCTGCAATGAATATGCACCAAGAAAAAAACTCAAAATTAAAAAGAAGACAAATATGTTCACTTGCTGGAGGAAATCCTACAGCCAGTAGTTACCTGCCCACTGTGGCATGGCCTCTTATACTTTTTATGCCAATGTAAATTATGCTTTCAGCCTCTTTTCTGGCTGCAGAATTTAGTTGCTGTTCTCCGTTCCAGGAGAGGATATTGATTTGCGAGTCTACCACTAAGTAAATAACCCTCTATTACTCCCAGTTCTGAGCTAGTTCTCTTAAGCATCCTTCTTCATTCACTCTCAACTCCTATTCAAGAAGGTGCTTCAAGTCCTAACTAGTAAAACAAAAAAGAGAAGGAAACAAAAGAGATACAAACAGAAGTTATTTGAAAATAACTCTATTTGCAAAGAATATAGTTCTATACATAAGAGACCATAAAGACCCTATCATGAAATTCCTAGGGCTGATAAACTTTTCCACTAAAGAATGAAGTAGAAGATAAAATTAACATACTCAAATAAGTAGCTTTCCTATGTACCAATGACAACCTATTGAAAAAGAAATAAGAGAAACAAGTTCATTTACGATAGCCTCAAAACTAAATAAAATAACAAAGATCTTTCAAGTAAAGCTAGAATAGAATAGCTTCTGAATCAGAGGTGTCCCGTTGACAGTGTCATTCAGTCACATACTCACACCTTTGAGGGTGTCATTCACACACATACTCAAACACTTGACAGCGTCATTCACACACACACTTACACCTCTGACAGCGTCACTCACACACATACTCACACCTCCGAGTGTCATTCAGTCACATACTCACACCTCTGACAGTGTCATTCACACACATACTCACACCTGTGATAACATCATTCACACACACACTCACACCTCTGACAGTGTCATTCACACACATACTCACACCTCTGACAGTGTCATTCACACACACACTCACACCTCTGACAGTGTCATTCACACACATACTCATACCTCTGACAGTGTCACTCACACACACACTCACACCTCTGACAGTGTCATTCACACACATACTCACACCTGTGATAACATCATTCACACACATATTCACACCTTTGACAGCATCATTTACATACATACTCACACACATACTCACACTTTTGACAGCGTCATTCACACAAATACTCAAACATTTGACAGCGTCATTCACACATACACACTCACACCTTTGGCAGCATCATTCACACACATATTCACACTTTTGACAGCGTCATTCACACATACACTCACACCTTTGAAAGCCCCACATTTCATCTCCTCCTCCTTAGGTTCATCTTTTTGTGCAGTTTTCTTGTCAAAGAAAATAATCATCACAATTTAAGGAGGAGGCCACAATGTACTATTTACATTTTATTGGCCATTTCTTGCTTTCTTCATTGGTTCTCTGTCCCATGTCAGAGGCAATTAGGGTTTCATTCAGGATATTAGAGAGGTAGAATTAGTCTGGTTCCTTGGGAAACTCTTAGAATTTCTAAGGACTGAAAAGTGGCTTGTTTTGCTTTACACACCATACTGTTTTACTCTTTTGAGTTACAAAATACCATAAAGATTACTTAGAGATAAAAAGTCAGAAGTCTACAAGTTTTCAATATTTTCTCTGCAGCCATGAAGAATGTATGTTTGTCTGTCAGTTCCACATCCTGCTCAATACACACAAACACAAATGCAGTAAAAATAAACTGCTTGCCTGCATAAAACCATGAAGACTTTAACTCACATTTAGCCATGGAAGTCTAATAACACAGAAAAGATCTGACAAATATCCTAAGAGGACTTTTTATTGATATGAACACAAGTTCTCCATTAAAAATTTCAGACACTGTCCGCCTTTAAAAACTTTGAAAATACTACATCAATTTTGGCTAAAACTTACAGGATTTAACTGTACCTCAAAAGATACAGAGCTTCTTCATGTGTTAAAAGAGATGTTTCCCCACTATTTCTGCCCATGATCTCCACCTGTTAACTTGTTATGAGTGAAAGGATCTCCTAGGTTGGGTAAAGAAAACACCTGTGCTTAAATGGCCCCAGTAAAAGTGTGCTGAATTGCAAAAAAAAAAAAAAAAAAAAAAAAAAAAAAAAAAAAAAAAAGAAAAAAGGAAAAGAAAGATAGAAAGAAAGGAAAAACAAAAAAATGAAGGCATTGGGGAGTGCATTCTATGTTACCAGCCATCCTGTGCAGTAAACAGCCTGCACTGATTCCTCTGCGGCAGAGTTGCCTTAGAACAAGAACTAATCTGTCTGGGTTTCAAAAACAGTGTTTGGGTTGAATGCAAACCATTTTGCAAAAAAAGAGAATTGGTCACTGAGTAATCTACACAAGATTACAAAATTTGTTACAGAGGGAATTTATAAATCTTGTTCTGAGACTGGACATTAAATCCATTGGTTTCCTTTGTCTAGAGGTTCCACATCTATGGGAATGGTAAACTAGGGAGGAAAATATTGAGAAAAAGGATTTTGTCTGCAATATGTTAGTCTACTCTTCTGTGACATTTCAAAAACCATGACCAGGTTATTTATAAAGAAAACCAGTTTATTTCGGATCACATTTCTAAAAGCTGAAAGTCCCAAACTGGGTAACCCCATTCAGCTGAGTTCCAGTAGGAGAAAAACTAAAGAGAACTGAAAGTACGGGAAAGGAGCACTGAGCAAGAGACGATGTAAAAGAATGTGGTGAGAAAGCTGAAATGGTGCCTCAAAAATATCATTCACTTGAGGAGAGCATTAATCCCTTCATGAGGGGAGAACCTTCATAACGCAAACTCAGTGCTGGAAAACCATACTTTAAACAAAGCAATACGAAGCCCATACTGGTGCTTGTCTTGCTCCTTACCCATAACAGTGTAGCAGTTATTAGCACAGTAATCACCTTGTGTAGCTATTCTAAGTGGTGGAGGGTTAAAGTGTTCAGGAGGATTGCACGGATCAAGTATAGATCCTTCATACCACAGTATTTGGAAATCCTAGAGGAAGTCTTAGATTCAATCTGTAACTATGCTGTATTCACAGTAAAATGATTTCTAGCTTCAACCATACCATCCTGTTTCAATAACTCATGGGTCTAACATAAAATGCACAGTGTATTTAGTGGTATGGCATTCTGAGTGCTTTTGGTGTGCTAGTGTATCCATCATTTCCATAAAGGATTAAAATTAAACTATAAGTAAACTAAATGGACAACACAGCTATGGTAGTGGAGCGACGTCTACAGTTAAAGTCCAGAAACAGGGCTGGGGAGATCATTCATATATAAAATGCACTCAATACATGTATGTGGACCCAAGGTCAAATTCTCATTATACACATAAAGTTGAACATACGTCTCTAATCCAAGTGATCCTACGGTGAGTTGGGAGGCAGGTATGGGAGATTCCAGAGGGTAACCATCCAGTTATGATGGCATATTCAGTAGCAAACATCAATGAGAACCTGTCCCAAAAATAGTGGAAAGAGAGAAATTTTGTGCATGTGATGATATGTGTATATATTCATTCACACATGCACATATGCAAACATATGTCATCCATCACACATACATTTATCATACACAATAAAAAATTTAAGAAATCCCAGAAGCATCCTTTAAGACATGGATCAATCAGTTTATTTAAACTCTAACTTTGTTTTTTTTTCTCCTAAACTGAGACATTAATGGCAGCTCATAATAGTTTATTAATCAGGGTGACATGGAGAAAAAAAACATGTAAATCACTTAATGCTGTTTTTTTACATAGAAATCACTAAATAAATATTAATACCATCATCAGGAAGTTCATTCTACTGAGCTGACAGTAAGAAACTGTCTTGGTAACTATTATTGGTCTGAGCCAGCATATGGTTTTCTTCTCTTGAAGAGAAGCAAGTGTTTTAAAATGAGGAAATAAGGCCGTATGTGGCAAAAGCTGAGTGGCTGCTGTGTACCCTGGAGGTACTGAGGTTTGCTGTGTTATAAATAACACTGCTCACATTATACCTCCTGGGTGTCTGCAAGCATGGCAAAGGTAATAATGTGTAACTGACGGAGTTTCAAATAAAGCATTATTAACATATTTGTTCAGTGACCTTCTTGCTTTTCGGCCCTTGTCTTTTGTGCTGTGAACATTCTTGCACCATCGCTATTCCTTTTCAATATTTCTTTCAGTTCTATTCAGGACATCCATTTAATTGGTTCAGGGTTCCTATTTTATTATCTATTTGTAACAAAGAAAGGATTTGATTAGCACTTCTTTAACTGATGTTGTTTTTGATAAGACTCAGTCTAGAGGATGATACAATAGTTAGTAACACCCTCTTTCCAGAAGGCAAGCAACAGAAATAAGATTGAGCCTAAAACTGGCTATTTCTTTGTGAGGATCTATGTAAGGGAGTCTTGGTAGGAATGAGAACCTGGTAAGTTTGCTCTATTCATCAATATTCTAGACTCAAGATTTGTGACATCAGGAATTGGGTTCAATAAAAGGCACCTAGGCAAAAAATATTTCCTTAGGAAATTGCCTACAAAATTAAGAATAACAATGTTAGAAGCCTTCATGTGTTGAATTAGAGAAATAAGAAAACATTCCCTAATTTGAAGCTCTTAGAAACTGCAGATTTATTTTTTTTTTCTGATCAAAGAAATAGACCATACCCTTAGCTGACTTTTGGCCAGAGGAGAACACAGAAGGGGAAACAGCTTCAAAAGAAGGAGACCCAAAATAAGTAGGGGTTCACCAATCTACAAAGTGAAAAATACCAGCTCGCAGTGCTTAGTAATATAGGTGCACATGTTCTAAAAGGTGAACTCTTTCCTGGGTCTGGCAACAGAGAAGATTTAGCAAATGAGTATCTCAGCGTGTTTCTCCACAAATACTAAAGAATATTGTGTAAACTGAAGGACAATAAATGTGTATTAGCCACCTAGCATCTATAAGCATGTTTGTGTTCTAAAGGACACATCCCTTACAACAGTGAAAAAGTCATTTCAAATGCTCTGTTTTGTAAAACCGGAAAAAGATAACAGTGAATGCTTACACACTGCTATCTCGATCAAGAAACATTTGTAGTCTGAGAACAACAGAATATCACAGAGGCTTGGGTCATTTTGGGAGTGATTTGGTGAATGAATTTTTGCTATGTGCAGGGCTGACTGATATCTGATGTGTTGGTAATGCATCCAATAGTATCTGGTAGTAGAGGGACAAAATTATAGCATTGACTAATGATGGATATGGAGTATTCAAAATACCTGTAATATAGTAAATTGAATTAAAAGTCAAAAATAGAATGTATATATGATCCAGCCATACCACTGGATACAACAAAGATACATGCATGTATGTTCACTATGGTTGTATTTATTATACTCAAAATACAGAGAGATCCTAGGTGACTACTAAGTTAGGAATGGGTAAAGAAAATGACACACACACACAAACACACGAGTTTTCCTCAGTCATTAAATATGTTAATTTTTGTCATATTCTTGAAGAAAGGTTGAACTTGACATCATAATTTTAAGTGAAATAAGCCAGACTCAAAAAAACAGTATCATGTGTGTCCTCTCACACATGCAAAACAGGAAAAAAGAAATGGAGGGTGGAAAAGTAAAACAGGAAATAGTGTGATACGGGATGGGACTGGTAAATGTGGAGGGCATGGATTTGATCAAGTACATTATATGCCCATATAGATCACCATATAGTTATATACTTTCCACAATCAATATATACTATGTTTAAACTTTGCATAAGTTTTGTTTAATTTTAAAATTCTGATTTCCAGCAGTTAGTATCACAAATTAGGCTAATACCACTATGATTTCCTTCAAGCATTCCCATTCAGTGGGCATAGTATATTTCCATTACAGAGCTTCATCAAAATTAAGTTGAATACTTCCCATTGAATACTGACCCATAAGATAGATAGATAGATACAGGGCCTAATAGAGGTTATGGGTCATAGGTTAAGAACTTTTGCTTTACTTGCATCAAAACCTTTCATCTAGCTTGATCCCTATGATGAATTGCTGACTTATAGCTTGGAAGGAAACTGATGGGAACAAGTTAGAATCTTTCTCCCTGTATCAAACAGCCATTCTTTATGAAGACGGCAGCAAATCAGACAAAAACACATGACATCTCATTGGAAATTTTAAAATTGAAACTAAATTCTTGTTGATAGCTATGCATCTCTGTTTTAAGGAGCCCTACCAAACAAAGCAAACTGTTTATCAAGCTTCCACAGAAAGGTCACTGTGGGTTTACTCTCTGGAAGGGTGATTTCTATGTCAACATCCTACAGATTCTAAGTATTAATTTACTAACCAGCTGAACCAATAGATGTTGTAAAATTTAGGCCCTTTGAGGTACAATCTCACACATATAAGTGAATCATGTCTTAAATCGTGGTCTATACATTTTTCACATGAGGTAAAACTCACAGTGGACACAGAATATTCTTTCTTCTCAGTATGTTTCTTGTTGCTTTGTGAACAACCTTTTCCCATATGTCTTGGAAAGGCTTAGCACAGGCATGGAGTGGTTTTATTTTGTTTTAACCTCACCAAATAAAGAGAGGTAGGACACAGAAGGGAGAGCAGAAAACTTTTATTGCATTTGGGGGTTCTAGATGAAATTTTGCTTTTAAAATCAAACACTTCTAAACACTGATATTATAAATAATAACAACAATTAAAAGAAACGAAATGGCATTAAGATTAAATGTAGGGGCAGGGAGGTGTGGTGCACGGCTTTAATCCCAGTATTTGGGAGGCTGGGGCAGGTGGATCTTGAAGTTAGTTTGAGGCCAGCCTGGTCTACAGAGCTAGTTCCAATACAGTGAGGGCTGTCATTCAGAGAAACCATGTCTTGAGAAAAAAATGAAAGATTGATGCAGGACTGGAGAAAACTTGTACTGGATAAAGTCTCACAATAAGGCTGTACATACAAAAAAGGAGAGATGGCAATCCACCACTCTAGGCACATTTCATAAACGGCCAGATCAATTATTCCCATTATCCAGCTCTCACAGTGTGTCATGTAAGTGTGTACAATGTTTGGAAAGGGTGGAGGGCATACAAGTGTTCTGTTGGCAACCAAAAATAGACCAGCCTCAGTCACACTTAGAAAAAAAATCTGAGACATCTAGTCATGTCTGTTCCTGAGCTAACGTGCCCTAGATTTTAGATAAAATTTTAATAAAAAACTAACAATTATGTTTTTCCCCTTAACTCAGATCTTAAGATTGCTCAAATGCTTCAAAACCTAGGGGTCAGAAATGCGCTTTTATTTCTATGTATTAGAACTATCAAAATCAAGTGTTTAGAAAGCTAAATGAAGTACGTATTCTTATAACTATGGCTCATAGTTGTTGCATTTCTCAATTTTGATGGAAAAGGATTTCAGTTTTAATTTTATGGGAAGACAAAAGCTCTTTGCACAAAACAGAAACTTAGATATGAGAATTTTGGTGATTCGGCAAGAAACTTATTTACCAAGGTCTTCCATCTGATATGTTCCAACAAATGTCACACCACAGTTACCTCCTGCACTATGTATTTAGTCATGCTCTTATATGCCTCTCATTAATATTCTCTCTTTTCTTCATAATTCATCACATCTTTACTTCTCTGATGTGTTTTAAAGGTTTTCAGAATTATAATTCTTCTTTAAATTTTGGGTAGTTTTACAAAGCCATTGTTTACTGTGGCGTTTTCATATGTTACTTCAGTATACTTTATTCTAAATAGCCCATTTCCTTACTCTGCCCCATGCTTCTCCTGCCTTTGTTTCCTGCTCCCTGTCTTTCCCCCACGTCAATCTCCTTTTATATCACATGCATCTCACTCCCTCTTATTGTTTGAGTCTGTCTTTCTTGTTGCCATTAAGATCTCATTTTACTTTTATGGTTCCTCTCTCTCTCTCTCTCTCTCTCTCTCTCTCTCTCTCTCCCTCTCTCTTTTGCTGATGATACATAGACAAACAGACGAATGGATGGATTGATAGTTAGTCTTGATCATATTTGTCCTATTAACTTGTAAATGTTCATGCACTTCATTTTCTTCCCTAATTGATATATATTTGTCCTCTGGAGGATTCCACAACATGTCTTTCTCATCTCTTACATACTCACCTTCATGATATAAAAAAAGTTATTATGTTAACCAGAGCATTAAATATGCTTGCTTTTCTGGGTCCTGGATCTCTCGGCCTTGATGTCAAAGGTATTTTGTTTTAATTCCTCACATCTCTTCCAAATTCATTTTCCATTTCTAAGTACTTGTCAGTGTATAATTTTGCCTAAAATTTCAATACCTAGTGAGACAACTTTAGACTTTTAAAAATATCTTCTTAGCCATGTCCTGATGTCTAGTCACTAAATACTTCTGGATGATTTTTAATTAGAAATTTTGTGCGGAATCCAAGAAACCACTAATTTATAAGTCCAGTCTGCCAATTCAGACCTTTGATTCTCTAGTGTTTCAGATAATTCTTTACACAGTCAAAAGTTCCACTTTGATAAAACACAGAATTTTACTTCAAAATATTGTATTGGTCTAAACTTCTACATATTCTGTGATGCACACAATAATCTGAGTACCTTTCCTTCCCGTGCTGCTGTCATTTTTGTCTCCTGGGAGCCATCAGTAGTAGCAACTGTTCTTTAAAAAATCCCTGAAAACAACTCCTAAACCATCTAACATGCCTTTGTTTCAAATGCTTTCTCTTATAGATTGAATGATCTACACCTGCATGTCTTCTTCAAAATTTATAGGGACTACTAAAAATATTTAGAAACACAAATCCTCTTGAACCACTTTGAAGCTCTGTTTTAAAATAGGACTCTGTATATTGAAGAGTGGTTCCATTTATAGCAGAGACAAACACAGCACTGCCATTCCTAACAATACAAGTTTGTGATTTGCGTTATAGACTAACTTCCCTTGGAGCCTCAGAACATCCCTTAATACCTAGCCAGTAACAAAATTAAAACTATTAAATAATTCATTCGTGAAACTATGGGGGTTATAAATACTAAATTGTGTTCATTATTTAATTCTTTGAAATCAATCAGTAGGAGGATGTAAGTGATTTATACACACATACACACACATTTAAGTAATCATTTGCTTGACTTAATGCACACAAATGAGGTTTAACTGACTTTATGATAAATACATATATTGGAAAATAAAATTATGACAACTACAACTTGGTTATTGGCTTTTTTTAATTAACCGAGATTCGAAATCTAAGCTATATTCACTTTGACCACGAGTCTTCTCCAGAGAATGCCATAGATTTTTTTTTTTTTTGCATGAGTGTTCTCCTTCCCTGATTACACTTACCAAAGAAACTTATGATTAATGACAGTTAGAACTTATTGGATTTGAAGGACAAATACTTGCTTCACCAGTTAAGGGAACGAGCTAATCAAAATGAAAAAGTGCAGGGCAAGTGGGAACGGGGAGAAAGAGGAGGCGGTGAATCTGTATGGATCTGCTTGACATGATGAGCCGACCTGCTAACTATCCATTAACCGCATCACAAACTCGACACAACCTTTGTCCATATTAAAAATAATGGAGTTGTTCTAGAAAAAAAGAAGAAGAAAACCTCAAATTAAGCCTCTCTGTTTTTATAGCCCTGGCTGGTGTTATTTCAGCCTCTTCTTATAACGTGCTTCAAAGCGTCGTTCACAGATAGGAGAGTTTCCTACCTCCACAGTTACAAATCCTCCTCTAACGACCCAAGCTGGCTGTTTCTTCAGGGACTGTGCTTCATACTTCAACGTGAAATTGAGACTGAACTTTTTATTTGCTGAAAGGTAACACAATTTTCTTTCCTACACCATGGTCTCATTCTTTACCTTTGCAGTGACCTCGAACGGGTGGGTGCGTCACATGTTTCAGCGCTGGGCTGTCTGTGAACTGGAGGGGAGTAAGTCTTGCAAAGGAAGCAGGGATCGTTTTCGGTGGAAGAATGCCAAGTAAAAATTCCAAGAGGCCACGTTGCTCTTTGCTTTGAGGTCATGAAAAAAAAAAAAAACATTTTTGATAGAAACAAGCAGTCTGTAGCAGTGTAGGCTAGCCATTCATATAATCTTATTTATCAATTAATTTCTGCAAAAGAAAGAAATCAAGGGGGAGGTCACTAATTGCCTGAAAATGTTTATGTGCTTAGCAGGATGCTTACCGGAAAAGCAAAGTATATGCTTCATAAATCGCATGGGAATTTTATTAATCAAAAGTTATCTCTTTATTGAGTATGTAGAAAAAGGTTTGGGAACATGAGCTGAGCTTATATGTAGTGTATGGAGCGCTTCAGTGAACTTGCAAGCTTCAAGCGCCCCTTTGTTCTTCGAGGCCCAGGGAAGGTTCATTTGCATAACTGCTCTAGGTGTGCAGAACATGATAGCAGCCAGCACAGCGACAAAGCAGGTTGACATCGAGAGGATGAAAAAAGAGCACCAAAAAATTGGCGTAGTGACTTCTAGAACTCTTTGCGGATTAAGAACTCAGAAACAAGAGAAAATATGCATCTTCTATGCTTCTTCTGGTCACAAATATCTTTCTCTTTCCTGAATAACCTTGTGAAGAACATTTGTTCATTTAGAATCTCCAGGGGGCAGTAAAAGGAAACATATCTTTCTGCAAGTTGATCCCAAAGCCATTTCTTGACCTCAGATGCCTGTTTGATTTGGCATGTTCATGGGCTAGTACTTTTCCTTCAGCTGGTTCCCTGGTTGTCCTGACCTTTCTTACTCTCCCCTGCCTTCTTACACACAGAAGTTCCCCGTGGTCTCACAATGTTTTTAGAAAGTCTTCAGAATGTGTATATAGTCCTGGGATTAACAGGGATTCTTCTACTTCCTTAAAATAATGCTTCATGAATTTTATTTTTCAAATGCTTCTGCTGTATTTCAGGAAGTATTTGCATAATTTACTTCCTGGGCTGGATCCTGATCATAAGTGCAAAAGCATTGAATCTGAGAGCTAGCAAGGGATGGGGAGATATGTGGAAGGGTTTGAAAAGGGGAAAAAAAAAAGAAGAAAATGACGCATTTAACACTATAAAAATGCTAAAAAATAAAACTTCACTTTGGCAGTCTATTATTGTTTAATTGATATCAGGGCCAGTCACATTTCACATTTCTTATCCACTCATTGAAACTGGATGGTGTTTCCATTGAAGACCGTTTGTTTCTATAGTCAGCTGATATTATATAAACTAAACGTTTAGAAGGAAACATCTAGATTAAATCACAAAAAAATGCAGCCTTGTAGCTAATTACAAAATACTTTTGAAAATGCTTAAGAACCATAAAAGCAATATTTGAGAAAAACAAAGGAGGGAGGGTTTTTCTTTGATTATGGGACTTAACATATTGTTGAAGGAATCAAGACACTATGCTATTGAAGAGAAGATGGGTACACAAATCAATGAAATAAAGCAAGAGTCAAAAAATAGATCTGAAGAAACAGAGCAACCTGATTTCTGACAAGGGCTGAGAAAATTCACTTGCAAAAAATGCATTTCATTTTATATCTTCTTACAGGATGGAGGATCCAGGCATTTCTCCCAAGCCCAAGTAACACTTGAGGACCCGATTCTCTACTAGCCTTGACAATGAAAAGAAATTAATTGCAAGTTTCAGCTGCTAACATAATCTTAAATCCCCAGTAGAAAAACATAACCAAATACTAACATGATTGATTTTTTTTAACAGTCCAGGGACTTATACTCTGGAGACAATAGCTTTAAATCTGTATGGGATTGTATCCAGACAGCTATTTCTCACTAGTGATTTTTTCTTAATAATAATAACGCTGCCCAGATGGAAGACATCATGACTTTCCCTCTTTTAAACACCACACCACCTACGTGCAAGCAGGAGGCCCACTGTTATTTTAACCTAATATTTGAATGAAGATTTACTTTCTTTGTCTCTGTAAGTCATCTGTGAAGCACTGCACACTACAATTCTAGTCATTTGAAGTGCCAAAAGCAGATCCTGGGTTCATCATTCTCAAGTTCAGCCATGGAAGCTTTAAAAATTAAGGAGGCACACAAATGACGAAGGTTGTCATAAATCCCTCAGGGGATGCCAAAGGAGTTTGGTTTGGACATTTAAAAACTCCTCTGTTCTAGTCTCTCCCAATTCTCTGCCTAGGCCTTGCAAGGCTTAAAACTCTTGACTTCACTTCTCCCTCTGTTGTTTCCAGGCAGCAGTCACACACTTTATTTCTATGGATCTTCAGAGACACCCACTGGAGGTGCATCCTGAGTGTCATAATTTGTGCTTCTGTTTAGCTGAAGGGAGCAAGAGCCGTCTCAATCCTCATTCCCTAACAGCATGCAGTGTGATTTCTCTAGGAAAGAATGATGACAACAGGACTTAGAAAGGTGCTAAGTAAGCCAGTCAGGGTCAAAATAAACCCAAAGTAAAAAAAAAAAAAATGGTAGCATTTTTTTTTTTCAGAGGCCAGAGATGCTGCAGGTGTTTGCAGGCTCTGATCCTTGATCTGGTTCCCGAATGATTTCTCAGTTCCCTTTCAGGCATGGGTGATGTGGGATGTCTTTTGTATATGTGTTGCTTTTAATGGTTACTGAATAAAGGTGTTCTAGCCAATGGCTTAGCAGAGTAAAGTCATGCAGAAACTCTGAAGAGAGAGAGAGAGGGAGGGAGGGAGAGAGAGAGGGAGGGAGAGAGAGAGAGAGAGAGAGAGAGAGAGAGAGAGAGAGAGAGAGAGAGAGAGAGAGAGAGAGAAAGAGAGGAGTAGGCTGAGCCAGGGAGTCACCAGTAGCTTCTAAGAAGAAAGATGCCACTGCTGAAATTCTTTCCTGGTAACTACAACTTAATGGTAATACACAGATTAACATAAATGGTTAATTTAAGGTGGAAGAGATAAGTAATAAAAAGCCTGAGCTAATAGGCTGATCAGTGTTGTAATTAATACAGTTTCTGTGTGACATTTTGTGTCTGAGCAGTCAGGAAACAAAACATGCAGCCTCTGTCTACACATGAGGATCTTAGAATGGCAATAAAATTCCATTAGGAAAAAAAAAATCCTACGGTTCAAAAGAATCGAATCTCTGGCCTGGGTGGACAACAAACATTTCAGTTGAATTAGGTCAAACACCTGGTCAAGAGACCACATCTAGGAAGGAGAACTTTCCTTAAGTCATGCTAAAGAGATGGGCAGAATAAATAGTCCTTTTATGAGATAAGGTGCTTCCTCTTCCTTACCTCTCACCCTCTTATATGCTACCAAGAGATTCAGTTGCATCAACTCAACTTTTCCCAAAAATTTGGCTTCCTCACTTTCCTCTAAGCCACCCCATGTGTCTGGTCTCAGTGGAAACCTAAAAAGTACGGATTTCCTTCCTCCTCTCTCCTCTTCCAAGCAGTTTCAGAGATCTCTAGCTTGCTTGCTGGCTTGCCTGCAGTTTGTAAACAAACAAAAGAACAACAAAAGCCTCTAGCAAAGTTGTCCTCAAGTTCCAAACAACAACAAAATGTGTCTTCACATATAAAAAGTAACTAAAACCAAACAGATATAAATGTACAAAACATGCAACATTGTACATTTTTGGAGAAACTATAAGAGAAAAATCATAGCGATCTAGTGGGTTAGTGGTTAAGAAAGGAGAGCAAAACCACAATCTACTTCATTAAAGAAAAAGAGATCAAGATAGAGGTCTTTGCCTGGTCTACAAAACTAGCTCTAAGCAACAACTTAAAAAGTGAACAAAAGAAAGCCAGTTTGGAAGAGCACTGATAGTACATACCTTTCAATCCCAACTGAGTTTGAGGTCAGTTTGGTACAGGAAGGCCAAGGCTACTCTGAAAAACTGTCTCTCAACAAATAAACAAGAAAAAGAACATTGACAAATAAGACTTGATCAAAATAAACAGGTTTTCCTCCACTAAAGGTACTGCCAAGAAAATTAAAATTAAAACAAAAATTATATACTTGCAGAAAGTACTTAAATATCTGATCTAGATTATATAAGCATATGATAAGGGGTAAAGTGGGCTATGTAGCAAACCTCTGTCTCAATAAACAAACAAAAAGATGTGCAGGTATAAAATGAGCAAATACATAAAGAGAAGAATCAGTACTCAACATCAGACAGCAGCTTAACATCCTTGGGGAAACATATATAGTCCTGAAATGATAGTCCACTATACAGAAGGGTGGTCAAAATGAAAACTGCACCCAACCCTGACTAGGATGAAAAGCGATTGAAATTTGTCATAATTTGTTCCTAGGAATGCAAATGATGTGTCATTTTAATAGTAATATATTAATTTCTTAAGAAATTCAACATTTATAATACTATCCATCAGTCACATATGTAGATATTTACCCTGAAGAAATGAAAACTCATTTTTACAATCTGAACCTAGACACAAACATGAAAACACTTCACATATCCATCACTGAGGAAAGGTATCAAAAACTATGATAGAGTCATGCTGTTGAGATTTTATGACTGTATTCACCACATTATGACACAATGAACATTCCTTTCACATTTTTAAAAATGAAATCAAAATGTAAACCAGAGAAAGCAAACATAAATTAAACTTTAACAAATACATACAGGTGAAAGAAACAGAATACTGAAATCAATAATGCTCTTTAAATGTATAACATTGACTCGAGGAAAGCTTGTATCAAAATGAAGTTAGATGGAGAGTAAATGTGAATAAATTCAGACAGAAAATATAGTAAGCAGAATTAATAAGAGAAAGACTAGAGTTAATGGCAGAAGTGAACATAAAGTTCTCTTGTATTCAAAATATATGAGTGTGTTTCATAAGTCTGGGAAGAGAAATTTTCTCAAATATGGGAAGAACTTCCATCATTGCACATGAACAATATCAGAGGAAAGATAAAGAAATATCTAGTCACAAAGCAGTGCTGAGGAAAACTTAAATCATTTCTTCTGTGGCTTTTAGCTGTGATATTGTAGAAATGTATAGTGCCGGGGTAATTTGACATGATTTTCAAAAGTTGCTTGTATCTGTTCAACGATGATAGAAAAATGATAAGCATGCTATATCTTCGATATACACAAATGTAATATATACTTGGTTTGGTGGCCACATCATAATTCAGAGAGACTTGAAGCACACATGGGTGACTGGTTACAGACAACATTCAATAACTTCAGTAAACTTGGAAAAAGTATTCTGCAACTTCCCTTCTTCTTTTACTCATAACTATATCATAATACCAAAAATAACAGCCAGAGAAATACAGAAATCAACTCTAGCCATTTTGATGGGAGTGTCATATTCCAGTGTATATAGAATAAAACTGGTATTCACATTAGATAACCTATTAAGTAAGAATTAACATGCTATGTAAATGAACATGAGTATGAAGTAAGTTAGATATACCAATGAATAATTTATGAAATCATAACTTTCTATGAGCAATATATCATATTTCATACATTGAGTATGGACAAATGGAAAATATGGAAATCTATCTTATCTGCTATAGAAAAATTCCTCCCTCCGTATATTCCATGAAGTAATTAGTCAGGAAGAGCTGATCTCTCCTTGTTCCTGTAGCTTGGACCCACATTGAATTTAGAGTGAAGACAAGCCCTTTATTCCTTTGCATGCCTTTCAGTATCAAATACAATCAAATGCATTAAGTAGCTAGGTGTCGACAGTATTTGTATTTAGTGTAATTGGTAAACAAGAATCTTAATATCTTCTTGCCATTATCATAGTCATATTTTTTCTGGGTAAATAATTTCTTGTGTAATTCTGATTTTATTTTTACTTATATGTAAAAATTACACATATTAATGGAATGTGGCATAATATTTCAAAAAATGTTTAGTTGTATAATGTTTAAATCAGGTTCAACCTAACAGTTCCACCAAACATTTAGCACTTACTTATTGCCAAAACAATTTAATCTTTTCATTTAGTTTTTGAAATATATTATATATTAACTTCTATATTCAGTCAATTTCCTACCCAACAGCATATATGATAGTTAGCTCTTAGGACCACTGACAGACTTGATCACATCTGTAGCTTTATCCCCAGTATCTAAAAATTGATATTATAGTCCCAAATCCATCATATCACCTTTTTATATCATGACAGAAGTGCAAAGATGTGTGGTACTTGAAGGTTTGTACTTGCATGAAACTGAAAAAGTCTTTGAATATTCACATTTAAGATACTAAACTCTAAAAACTAAGATCTAGGTTCAATGCTGATGTTTCTCCTTTTCTTTTAATAAGTATATAAGAATATTTTTTCAATGTTGAAGAATCAGTTTCAAATAAATAACCTAGGCTTTATAATTTCCTTCTATGTCCATGGTAGTTTATATGACATTGCCTTCCCAAAGAGAAAAAAAAATCAAACAACATAATTTATAGATTTTGTGGATCATACTGTTGAAAATTATCATTGTAAAGGTGGGTATATTCCCCAATTCTTTATCTTTAAGATTATTAATTCATTTATGTATATATGTGTGTTTAATTTTTATGCCTGCATGAATTTATGTGTGTCATGGACATGCAGGAGCCTAAAGAGCCCAGAAGATGGGGCAGATGCCCTGGGACTGGAATTACAGACAGTTATGATCCACCATGAGGATTCTGGGAATTGAATCGGGCTCATTTGCAAAAGTCGTAAGTGCTTTTCACTGAACCATTGCTCCAGCCTTTTTTCTTGATCTTAACGCTGTTCCTTCTTCATTTTGTGGAAGATGGTTTTGAAGATAACCAGAGAAAATAATGAGAGATATTCTCTCTTACATGGTGCTCAGCAGAATTACCTATTTAATTTACTGAGATCCAGATTCAACAACCCTTTTCTAACAGAATTCCTGTCCTTTTCTTATTTTTCTTGGTTCCTTAACTATACATAATTTACCATGAATGGTTTGGTCTCACTCTTTAGAGATATAACCTTAACCTTTTGTTTCTCCTTGATCACAGACTGATATATGCCCACTTGGTTACCTTGTCTGTGGTCTTTCTGGGTCGACATCAAATTGCTATTGTCTGGGCCAGGAAGCATTTACTAACAAGCGCACTGCAATAAGCTTTATAAGTTAATTTACTCTGAATGCACTGTTGTGCATAATAATGTGCAAAGTGCTTCCATTTCTACTGCTCATTTATACTTTACTGTTATTCATAATGACCAGGAGAGCTTGTGACTAAATATGAATATCTTCTTTTAAAAAAATAGTAAAACTAAGGGCTTGAGGAGCAAGGTGCCTTGGCCAAAGCCTCCCAGTCCTGAAGTGTGCAGACTCACACTTCTCCTGCCTGCAGTTGTCTACATTCTTTGCAAAGGGCCACACCTTTTGCAATTCAACTCCCAGAAGAATGGAATGAGAAGCAAATACAGCTGTTTTAAATTTCTCTTTGGTTAAACGTAAAATATCTAGTTTCTTACCATAGTATGGGCTTACATTCTGTTTTTCAATATAAATATTTAATAGCCATAAACATGCCCTGTGCCCTGCTGTGTGCTCAAGAGATATATGACTAGGCCCACAAAAACCAGGTACTACCCTAACAGCAAAATCTAACACACTCAGCATCTTATTTCTCTTCCATTCTTATTAATTTTGCATGAAATGTGCCAATAAATTAACTCTTACCATCCACCCTGAGAGATATGCTGATGCTTAGGTTTCTAGCTTTATGGAGAGGAAAGAAATAGTCTAGAATAGAAAAGTCAGTAAAGGGGGAAAATGAAGTGGGAAATAAAACTAAAGGTTATGCCTTCATTGCAGAGGAGTTTCTATAGCAATTGCTTCATCATAATTAGATTTGGCTCCTCTTTTGGTGTTACTCCTTCTGCATCATTTTTCTTTAGCAGAACATGTTCCTACCAATCAGTGAGGCGTTACAGTAAGAGCTCTTACTAGAGGGTACTTGTGTTTACCCCTTAGTTAAGAAGCCCACACCCAAAGCAAAGACTCACAGGGGGCTTGGTATCAGTACAAAGTACATACACAGACACTAAACAGAACATCTGTGGTGGTGAAGACAACATTGCTAATAGCTGAGGCGTAATGAAAACAGCAGAGAGAAATTATGTCAATCACATGTGTTGTAGCTATAACAATGTCTATGTCTAGATAATCAAATGGGCCAAAGTTTTCTGAATTTTCTATGCAATTCCAAAAATAAAAATCATATTACAGCATTCTTAGATGTCTTTTAATGCTGGTGTTGGGTTTGTTTTCTTCCCTAATTAATGTTCAGGCTCATCTTTATAATCAAAATCTTTATTTTTAAAAATGTAAAAATCACTAAACATTGCCTGTTTTAGAATTATTATTTATGTTATAGCTATTCAGATTTTTACCCTTTTTAATAATATATTTTTATTTTCTTCTTTTTAATAATTTTCTTGCTAGTGAACACAAAATCTGACTTTTTTTTTCTTTCAGTCCAAATTTATATTTAATACCTTATATTTTTCTGTATTCTAGAGTAAACTTTGTCCCTTTCCTCTATGGCACACACACACATACACACACAAAGTCTCATCAGGCTTAATAGTCAGAGTGCTTGCTGATCTTGCATAAGAATTTAATTGAGGTTCCAGCCCATAAGTTTAGCCAGCTCACAACTGCCAATAGCTAATGATGAGGGGATCTAAATTATTCTTCTGGCCTAGGTGGTTAATAGTACTCATATACATGCACACACACACACACACACACATACACATACACACATACACATAAACACAAACATATATGTGTGTAAATATATATGCAAATAAGTAAATACATATTTGAAGTCTTTTGTAGAATAGGTATTGAAGATGTTATTTTCTTTTTGACTACACATAAACACAAACACAAACATATATTTGTGTATATATATATATATGCAAATAGGTAAATACATATTTGAATTGTTTTGTAGAATAGGTATTGAAGATGTTATTTTCTTTTTGACTGGGGATTACATGGAATCATTGAAAACTCTCAGAAAACTCTTTAATACTGAACATCATCTCTGACCATTTGATTTTATTTTGCACAGATATAATGGTCTCAGTAGATATAATCTTTACAAAATAACATATAATACCACAATCCTCAAAAACAGTCTTGAAATGTTGACCAAGGTTTCTGTTCTACCCGGTCCCGCAGCCATTCAGTCCCAAAGAAACACACAGAGGTCTACATTAATCATAAACTGGTTGGCCTATTAGCTCAGGCTTCTTCTTAACTCTTATAACTTATATTAGCCCTTAATTCTTGTCTGTATGAGCCACATGGCTTGGTGCCTTATTCAACAAGGCATTCTCATTTTGCTTCCTCTCCATCTGTGTGATGGCTGCAGACTGAATCTTTCCTCTTCCCAGAATTCTCCTGTTCTCATTGTCCCACCTCTACTTCCTGCCTGCTATCAGCCAATAGGCATTTTATTAATAAAAATAAAAGAATGGTAAATGGATTTACAGGGTAAAACCATTGTTCCACAGCACTCCCCTGCCCATTTTTTTTTCAGAATGAGAACTCTGAATCAAATCTTGCTTGTTTAGCTTTCTTCCTGACCATTATCCTTACAACTAGTAACCAAAACTCTAAACAAAGAAAACATCCAAAATCCATTTTTTAAGAATGTGGAGCTGATATTGGAGTCCTGAAATACAAATAAAAATATAATTTTAAAATTAAATAAATGAGAAAGTACTAAGTGAAAAAGTACTAAATGAAGAAGAAAAAAAGACTACAATAAATTTTACTTCTGGACATATCTATTCCTCGAGAAGAATATGACTGTGCCTACTAAATCCCTTCCCTTTTGACTTTTATGAACTTGAAGGCTATGAAAACAGCACTCGTTGGTGCATCCAGCTATCAGACAGCACTAGCTTATCTCCAGTTTGCTCCGCATGATGCTGCTGCCCTCTGCCCTGTACACTTGAGCTGTTTCCTACATGTTCCATCATGTACACCTTTGTTGAACATATAAAAATTGAGGTGTTTTTAATATCAATGTATTTTAAATGCTTTTAAATGCATTAGAATATTTGCCAGGTCATAAATAATACAGCATTTTAATGAATTCTCCAGGGTATATTTTAAGTTTAATATGTTATAATTTTAATTCTTTAAGATGTATATTCTGGGTGTGGGAATGTCATCCATCTATTGCTTTGGATTTTAAAAATGGAAAGAGTACTGACACTTATTTTCTCCCCAAAATGTGAAAGATATAAGGTATTACATGGATGATATCAGTGAACACAGCTAAAGACAAAGGGGCAAGACCAAAAGGCCTCGATCCTATAGAAAGAACTAAAGATAATTTTGTAAATCTTGGAGCAGGAGAGGTGATTCTCCTCAAAGAAGAGCACACGAATTGATTAGCCAATGGCAAATGATCTTCCCTGAAATCATGCATATAAATGATATATAGACTCAGCAGATTATATTTAGGAATACATACATATATACATATATGTACATATATGTGTACATAATGTACATATATGTGTGCATATATATGTACAAATACATATATGCATGCAGAAAAAAAGAGACCAAAAATTTGAAGTAGAGCAGAGAGGAGTTTATAGGAAGGCTTGGAGGAACAAAGGGAAAGAAGAAATATAATGAAATTAAAAATCAAAGGAGTAACAAAATAAGAAAACAAAAAGGAGAAAAATATATTAATTAATTTGGTCATTAAATGCTTTTATTTTAAATACAAATCCTCAAGTATCCATGAATGTGAGACATTTTCTGAAAAATCTAATTGATTAGTTGCATAGTCCAGAGGCTACCAAATTTTCTTATTTCACTATTTATTTCTCAATTTGTGGAGGAAACAAGAGTTAGGGCATAGTATACAAGTGAATTAACTTGAGTGAATCAAATCTGATGGTGACAGATATTTGAAAGAAAGGCTAAACAGGAACAAAATAATAGCATGTCCCAGCAGTGTAGAAACTGATGGATTCTTGGAGGGCAGAAAAAAAAGTAGAGGAGTCAGTGTAGCTCTGGGAGTGTATAAATTAAAAAGTAGAGGACAGTTTCATATTCTCTCCAATTTATCATATTCTCAGTCTTTATTAGACTTTCTTTCCTGTTCTATTAGTTTCATGATATATTCACAAGCACTCTAGGTTATATTACAAAAGCAATAGTGAGAAAATAATAAATACAGACTAGTAAAGTATGAAAATATAACTTCTTAACTCTTTTTTCCAGGAATAATAACACAGAAGTTTAGCTTTTTGTATGTCTGTGTTCATTATAGACATGAATATGATATTTATTATCCTGTGATAGGCAATTGCAAAGTGATATTTTAAGGGAGATTCACAATGCAGTCCAGTTACAGTGCTTTCTGCACCTCGTCTCATCCCTCATTTTCTGGGTTTGCTATGCAGTTTTATACCCTAAATTGGAAATGTTCTACAGGAGTGATTTTTAAATTCTAGGCAACATGTGTAAGGTTATCTGCAGGTCAACCGTGACAACTGACTGATGATACTGGAAACCTAAAAGGTCCAAATCAAGGTCTAAAAATGCACATAGAAAATACCACAATCAAATATTTTGACTCTCAGTGGGAATATTTTTGATTCCAAATAATGTTGTTCAGTGAGGGTGATTATGTATAACCGTCAAAGTGAGCTTACCCTCTATTATGGCTCATTGATAGCTGGCATACTTGCTTCTTGCTGTGCAAAAATTGGAAAATTAGAATACCATTTTTCTCCATTTACCTCAATTAGTTGTTTGTATTATTAATTTCTGTTGCGAAATTTTTGTCTTTTGTTTTTGAAATATTAATATTTATTATATAGCGTGTGTTAAATGTTTTTGAGGATGCTTAAACATTAAGTAGACTTTACTAATCTTCATAATAATATTTATTAGAATAAAGATTATCAGTAAATATTAAGACCACTGATTTAATAAAATGAACACCTTAGATAGTCTTATCATATTGACAAATATGTAATGTAGTCATTGAATTAAGTTTGGTGATAAAAACCCATTAGTAAGAATAGGACTATAGTTACCACCTTAAGTAATTGAGCATATAATGGGAAGTGAAAAATTCATATTACAAGTGTGAGACAATATTAATAAACAATAATGCCAAAATCACAAGAAACTGAACAAATTTCGAAAATTAGGAGATTAATGGAATAGCTCATCTAGTTTTTTTTTTAAACCTTGAGTGCAATGAAGTGCCAACTAGGAAAGGTAGGGGAGCTTCCTGTGATGGAAGAAAGTCAAAAAGGCACAATTCATGATGGGCGGAATTTTATGAGTGATAAGAAGTACACTTTGAAGATGTTTTATATACAGGTATAGAATCATTTTGGCATGATTATTGTGCCAATATTGCACTTCCTGTGCTTAACATATGCTAAAAATTTGAGGAGACCACCTATAAAATATGTCTGTAATAGCCAGGAATGATTTTCATATTTGCCTCTTGATAGAGACATTGGAAAAAACTGATTTTTCCTCTCCCATCATAAATCAATTACAGATAGTTTTATGTTAAGGGTGGGAGTTTATACACAATTGCAGCCTTCCATGCTGGGCTTTTATCTGGCTTGAACTCATGTAGAACTTGTATGTACTATCATATTCTCCAAGAGTTCATATGTGTATTAGCTCTCCCCTATTGTGTCTAAAGATACCGTGGAGTCAGCAACTACCTCTGGCTTTGCAATTGTTCTGCCTCCTCACCTTTTCTTCCTTATAGATCCCTGAGCCTTGAGTGGAGAGGTTTGGTACAGACATCCCATTTAGGGTTGATAAAAAGAACAGCTTTTAAAAAGGTAGACTTTAAAGTGGTGTGCCATTTAATGTATGAAAGGTGACTCAGAGAGTGAAAACCATGGAGTACAATATCCCTTGTGTTTCTGTATTCTTCCATCTCATCGCTGACTGGTTTGTATGACTTTGTTTTCATGGACTAAATGGTGTTTTATTAGAAATATATGGAAAATATATTTCTAGTCCATTTTGTTACTGGAATATATTACCTGAGAGTTTCAGTGGAAATATTAATCTAAATAAGATGGAAAATTTCCAGCTGCATGAAAGCAGTAGCCTGCAAAACAATGGCTCATAGGTCAATATGTTTATTTATTTTTATGTTATTATTAGTTATTTCAAAGTATCATACTACCTGATATGATCACATTCACCTTCCATTCCTCAACTCTTCTCAGATTTTACCCTCTTCTTTTCCTACCCAACAATGCACCCATTGTTATTTATGAGACAAGAAAAACAGAAACACAATTCAGAAAATAAAGATCCATGGAATCTAGTGATGAAGTAATTTCATAGCATGCTTTAATTGAAGACATCCATTTTTGTGATATTTTACTTAGACACCAAGAGTCTTAGTAAATATATATGTTGCCAACAATGTCCCAATCTCTATCCAGTTGTACATTTGTGTGTAGTAATATACTGCTAGGTTTGGAATTATCAACACTTTTTTTTATTTGTTACAGGCTTTGTGGGTAAAAGGAAACCTGCATGTTAAACTTTGAAGTGAATTGACAGTATTCTGAGTTCTCAGTATGCTTTGATTTTGTCACGAGTAATGATTGTCATCACTTATTTGAGAAGAGATGAAATAGCAGTGCATTTAATCTATGATGGCAATAAAAAGGCAAATGTTTAATCATATTGTCAGCAAAATGGAAATTTCTTACAAAGGTAATGGTAAAGTCAACTATAATCCATCAAAGAAAAGTTTTGTTTATTTTCCCTAGGGCTCCCTGGGGCTGAGGTTGTAGGTCAGATGTGTAGTGATTTTCTGGCATAAGGAAGTCCTGGATTCAGACACCAGGATTTTGGAAACCCAAAAATTCACAATTGGTAGTTGGGCTCAATATATAGCATGTTGCCAAGTGCAAGAATGTGACTTTTCTCACTTTTTAGCCAAGGATGAATTTGAAATATGATCCTCCTGTCTTTATCTCTCAAAGGCTTGAATTACATGAGTACCACCATGCCCAGCTATGTATTGTTGGGGAAGAATCCCAGGGTTTCCTACAGCTAGACAAATCTCTACCTAATTAACAATACCCCTACCTAAAACTCACTTTTCTAATCCATTGATCAAGGGAAACTGCATGAATTATATCCCTGAATGACATGATTCATCCATTCTCTACATTTTAATTTTTTTCTTTTCTCTGTTATCAGAGAAAGGTGATAAATCAATATGTTTCTAGAAAAAGATCTATAGCTGTAAGAACATCATATATAATAAAAACTGCTTTAAAGGGTCTTTTGGGCATCTTTTCAGATGTTGTTTTCACAAATAGAGTCAGATAATATGTTAAAGTACGTTAAGTCTCCAATTAGAGACAGCACAGATCACTGAAGTAATTATGCTATATTTTAAAACACACATGCTCCAGACCAGTTCATTTCTCTATCTGCTACATTTTCTTTTTAATAAAATCAGTTCTTGACTTTTTGTTCTTTTCTAGGAATGCTGCTGTATAGAGACACCTGCTGGGAAAGAAATGAGCAGAAAGAAAACCAAACCTGTGCTTAGAAAACAAAAACAGCATTCCTCATATAGCCTAAGTATGCTTGTCTCAAAAAACATATTTAGTTTCAAGGAACACCTGCCTGTGAACTATATCAACATTCACATGCATCTAGAGATTCATAACTGTTCTAAAAATCACCACATGAATATATAGTTTTAAGAGCTGAGGATTAGAAATAATCCTCTACCTAATAAGATATCTGATATAAGAAGATAATAACGAACATATTTCAATCAAATCATTTCTTAGATAATAATGTATTTTAGGAAATAGGTAATTATCTTTCAAAGTTTTTATAGAATCATTTTATTATTGATTTTACATTTTAGTAAACTTTTATTCCTGTTTGATTTTATACAAGTTGATATAATAAGAAAAACAGAACTTTCAACTTTTATTTATATTAGCCTTTGTTGCTAATTTCTACATAAATGGGCTCCACAGCCATAACTTAGTAAAATAAAAAACATTTAAAACTAACAATATAAAACATAATACTTAGCAAAGCAAAATGAGTTCAGTTATTTTGATTGTGTTCCAAACTGCAAGCCCCCCTTAACATTTGCTGAAGTATTCTTATGTCCCATGTATCATAAGATCATAAAATCTAAAGACAATGTGATATATGTGATTCCTTGAGTGATTTGAACAGATTCATTTATATGGCTGGCTGAATTTTAAATAGCAGGGCAAGATTGTAGCCAGGTCTTGGAGTGCAGCCACTACAATAGTTTTCAAGTGATATTCACCATAATTCAGCTGAACATGGACCAGTCATGTGTGGAGAATAGATGACAGCATGATTTCCAAGCACCTGCTCTATGCTCCCAACCAGATAGCAAGAATACGTTACATGGTTACAAAATGATATCTGGCCTCCAACCATGTGGCAAAGATGCTGACAATTGCTTCAAAGCCAAGCAAACATATGATTCAAGATGGGGTGAGCATTATATAATTTCTGAAGAGAAGACACCTTGAGAAGGCAGTTATGTCAAGGAAAATTGCCCTTCATGTGTGAAATTAAAGGGCCTTAAAACCCTATGCTAACTAATTCTGTTTGTTTGTATAGTATACTGTACAAACAGAAACATTCTATGATGTCCAACAATATCTATAAAAAGAGAATAGTTGAGAAAACAGACCCTGAGATCGTACAAAATAAAATTTATTCCTCATTGATTAGTTGATTCAAAGCCTTTGAACTCTCTATAGAGAATTTTATTATTAATACAAATGAGTTCTTAATATACTATTGGAATCATTGATACTAAATATAATAATGTATATAAGATGAATAAAAGTATGTCAAGATTAAACATTATATAGTATATAGTAACCCTTCAGTCGATAGCAAGTTTTAGTATTGGTCATCTGCTACAAGGGAAACTTTGAGCATCACTGTATCTTTTCCATATCATTGTGCCATTTTATTATTTTTCTGGGACAATAATGCAATCGTTTTCAGCTGGAGAATGTTTTGCCATTATTTTAAATAATGGCTTTTAGAACATGAACAAGTTAGGTTCAAAAAAATCAGAAGGAAGCATAATTTTTGTGTACAGCAGTATTGTATATACTGTGTATTTTTTTTCAAAAATCATCAGTGAAACTCGGTTTCATTAAATTCATCACCCTGAGATCCCCTGAGTATAGTTAGAATGATGGTGCATGATTAATCATGGAAGCCCAGGCAAAATATTTAAGGGAGTTTCAGTGAAAATTCTAAAAACTCTGGAACAATTTGAAACACAGTATTGTTGGTTAAAAGACTTGAGAATGGAAAAGACTTGGGATAGTTATGCAAAGAAAAGCCAGCAGAAGAAAATATCAACCTAAAATTGCAAATCTTTCTGATATGCATTGTTAGTTCTTATGTAAGGAAACTAGGCATCACTGCACATATTTTGTTTTTGTATTTATTTTACATATGATTAGAATATATTCCAATGACTATTCAAAAAGAGGGAATTTGGAAAAGTAAAATCTCTGGCTCCTCTACTATTACCTTATCACTTTATGTTCCTTTTTGATTACTAAAAGTTTGTACATATATGCTATGCCAAGACACCAATTTACTTCTAATGAGTATGTCTGGTGCATTCTTTTATGCAACTAATAAAGGTAAATTCCTAAAAAAGACAGATATGTTGGTTATGAGGACAAGGCCAGTTTTGAGAATGTAAAGGCATGACAGAGAGATATGTACTGATTACATATATTGGCACAATGAAAATTGTTAGACCCAGGATGTTCTTGTCCACACAGCAAAGTAAGCCTTTCTTCTGAGAGAGCTCAGTCAACTGACTGCCAACAAATCAGGACTAGTGAAATTCCTATGGAGGAAGTTAGACCACATTGAGAGAGATAGTGGAATTCTGGTTCCTTCCTCTCTTTCTGACAATATTGCTTGTCCTGGGGTAGCTTGCCCCTCCCACACCACCTGGTTTCTATAGTGTTCTGTCTCATGACAGGCCCCAAGCAATGAGTGGAGACAGTCTGAAACCATGAGTCAAAACAAGCATTTCCTGCTCATTGGTTGTTTCTTTGGAAATTTTGCCACAGATAGAGAGATCTTACCAATACTGAGGGTTGCTCAGCCTTTACGCATGATCATGAAGGAAAGTCAAAACAAATGGGAAAATGCAAAAAAAAATACTAAAGACCAAGCATTGTGAGTTTGGAAAAAAACTTTATAAAACTATTTCTTTGGCCAGCTTCTCTCCTTTGGAAGCAGAGGACGAATTATAAAATAATAACTTAGTGTTCTGCTTATTACTTTAGCTAAGCACTTTTCTTGTATGTACCTTACAAACTGGACCCAGTATAAGCAAGACTGAACTCATTATTGTCCCCTGAAGACAGCATGGTTCTAAATCAGCTAAAATATGAGGCTCAGGGTAACTTTGGGGCTAGTAATAAAATTCATGGTGCTTAAATTGCTCACTTCTAATGCATATTTTACAAGTCTCTGAGGAAACCTCTGGAACTCATCATTTCCCCCCTTTTCTCATTACTATATCTGATGCTCTTTCAAACTCTGTGAGATACATTTAATGGTTTCTATAGTACGGAAAGATCCTATCTGAGAGAACTTGAAGACACTATAGAACAGATCCTGCTGAGAACTGTCTCTTTATTTGGTTACACAAGAAGACTTAAGAGATCTGTATAGAAAACCCTGGGGTCTTAAGTCAGTAAAAGCTCGATCATCTAAAGCATGTTGGCTTTTGCAGTGTGGCTACTTACTTAATCTATTGAACTGAATGTGTCTTAACAGGTAGCATTATGAGTACTGTGAATAGGTTATTGTCTATCATAGTTGAAGTCTATTTTCATTTATTTGTCCATTCCTTACTGATAGGCAATCCTCTTTAGATATGATTATGTGATGATGTATTGGAGGGAGGCCTAAGACCATTATCCCATTGTCACTATGCTTAAATTAAAATTCAAACCCATCAGAGAAACCTTCCCGAGAGCTGGCTTTCATAATTCCTTTAAGACTTAGAAACTGACTTCATAATAATTCATAATTATTAGGACCACATCTCACTAACTTATACCACCATAGCAAGAAACTTCTATAAACTTTGAGTAATACCAAAATTTACATTGTAAATTTTGCATTGTTTGACGTTAAATATATTTATCTATTGAAACTGTAGAAACTGTATTGAAACATTGGGTGGAAAAGAAAACATTATTTCTTCTTTTATATTGGTATAATGAAGACCCTGGGCAATGGTTCACTTATCTTTATTTTATTTAAGACGTATTACTTTGTTTATTTATTTATTTAGGAATTCAGAATGAATAACGAACTCTGCAACATCCCACCTAGGTCTTACACACTTACAAAGTCCAACAAATTCCAAATTGTGTATTTCTTGTTATTTTTTCCCGTTTGGAATCATATGAACTTTCATATTTGTTGTAGGGAGGCCACTTGTTGGTTCCTGGCTGCTCAGCCCTAAAAGAAACACACAGAAACTGTATTAATTAAATCACTGCTTGACCCATTAGCTCTAGCTTCTTATTGGCTAACTCTTATATTAATTTAACCCATTTCTATTAATCTGTATATCGCCATGTGGCAGTAGCTTACCTGGTAAAGTTCTGGCATTTGTCTCCAGTGGGGCTACATGTCTTCTCTCCAAACTCTACCTTGCTTCTCCCAGCATTCATTTTAGTTTTCCCTGCCTAGCTCTATTCTTTTGCCCTCTCACAGGTCAAGCCATTTTCTTTTCTTTTCTTTTTCTTTTTTTTTTTTTTGGTTTTTTTTTTTTTTTTTTTTTTTTTTTTTGGTTTTTTCGAGACAGGGTTTCCCTGTAGTTTCTAGAGCCTGTCCTGGAACTGGCTCTTGAAGACCAGCCTGGCCTTGAACTCAGAGATCCGCCTGCCTCTGCCTCCCGAGTGCTGGGATTAAAGGCATGTGCCACCACCGCCCGGCCACCAGTTTCTTTATTAACCAATGGTATTCACAGCATGTAGAGGGGAATCCCACATCACATATTAAATAACATTAGATGTTCCTCTTTTCAAAAACATTTTAATCCCATGTGCAGTCACATACTGGTGGGTGAGTTTCTTCCCTCAGTATTTTTCTCCTTTGTTTTCACTGCCTTCTTTCTCAGTATAATTCAAGTTTTTCCAATCAAACCTTCATATTTTTTCCTTTGTATGATTTTTTATTTACTGTGAGAATTCCATCTCAAGTACTGGTTTAGTTTATTTTCACCCATCCCTCTCACCCATTCTGGCTTGTCTCATGTTGCCACCACTTATATGTGCACACATGCACACATACACACATTCTACTGAGTCCATTTAACATCGTTCAGCTCTGGTTTAGGAAACCATATTGTTGAAAGATTACAGAGGCAGCTTCTCTGTCATGTCAAAAAGGGTTATCCTTCCTCATATTTTTTAAATATTTGCATTTGTGTACATATTTCAAAACTCTTCTGATTTCTCTTCCAACTCACTACTTTCAACATTTGCATCCAATTTACTATTAAACCTTGGGATGTTATATTCTTAGTGATTTTGAGTGTGTTTTCTATACATTTTGTGGTTTATTGTCCTGGAAATATTTTCAAAATAGATTTTTCTTCTTTAAATATAGTGTCTATAGTTTATAACATGTGTCTGCTCATTTAAAAATTTAATGATGTATTAATCTGCTTTGCATATATTTATAACTGAATCATCATTGGTTGTGCCTTCTTTAGTTTGTTTCTTTGCTATGATATTATCATTGTTCTCAAGAATGTAATCATATAAACTCCTCAAGGCATGGCATGAATTACAAAACTCACTCCTTTACCAAATTTTGAGTAAAGGGGATAAGATTTTTGTTCACCTTTACCCAAAAAGTAAAGTCATTAAAAGCCATATTTTCACAGATAAAGTTTGTCTATTACACATTTGCTTTGCTTAATATTTATCCTATTAGTTTTTGTCTTGAAATGTAATCAGAAGATAAACTTAGTCTCCTTACATTCAACAACTCTCCAGAAGTTTTTTTAAGTTCATTTAGAGAGTATATACTTTTAGATTACTCTCTTTTAATTTGACCTTCACTTTGTGGTTTACTGTTTGTCCTTATAGCCACCAAATGAGTACAGTCTTCACCTCTCCTCAAAGACATTTCTCTTTGCAACAAACAGAGACCATTACCAAACCCACAGATGATCAAAATGCAGTTATATAGCTGAGTTCCAACTGATACATCTACACCACAACTTCTTCACCGAAGGCTCAGAGATCATTTTGGAAGAAAGGTCAGAAAAAAACTCTAAGAAACAGAGGAATAGCAAATTTGTCATGAGGTTGTGTCCAGCAATAATTTCAGGAGCTGCACATTATGAAGTCTCACCAACACAGACGCCTAAACACACAGTGAAGAATATCATTAGGCATGCTAATGTTGATGAAGGAAAGATCATAAGACCTCAAACCCATACAAAAAAACTATTGGAAACTAAATAATGCTAAAAGCAGAAGGGACGAGCACACCAATTATTTATCCAATACCAAATGGTTAGATCTGAAAACATGCATACAATAACATGATATGGACAAGGTGTGTGTGTATGTGTGTGTGTGTGTGTGTGTGTGTGTGTGTATGTGTGTGTTTAAAAGGAAAGGAAAATAATGTAATTATAATTTCAAGTTATTTTAAAAATATTATAACACTTGCTGTTTAGCCGAATTAACATCAACCTACTCTATAAATATAAGGAGACAAGATTGCATAAAATACTGAAAATAAATTATGGTTGACAGCTCAGCTCAAAGTAAGAACTTTATACACCACCTGAAGGCTTAGAGATCATCCTAGCATGGGACAAGAAATACCTTAGTGCTTGATAATAGGAAAGACTACAAAAATCCATCTTCTAAGCACGAAACAATCATGAAAATCATGAACCAATAGCAGCTGTGGCTACTCATAGACTGAATGTGCCAACAATTAGCCACGAATGAGAAAGGTGCTCACAGGGCCCTATAACTTACAGCTCATTTACTGGCAACTGCTTTTTCTAAGGAGGAGGCAGAATCATGTATAATTGTGTATATGCCATGGTTTCTCTAGTCTCCAGTGAATAGCTTTCAGCCTATAGTCACATATAAGTGAGTGGAACACAAGACAAAACACAAGGTCATTATTGAGGTAAAGAAATGTGGAGGGAAGAAGAGGAGGTGGTAGTTATGGGAGATATAAGAAGACACATGAGAGTAATCATAATACATTATATATCATGAAGAAATTGTGAAAGAACAAAATATAATTTAAAAAGTCTTAAAGTATATTGTGCAACAAATCTTAGTGTTTATTGAGAACTTTAGGTCAAAACATGTGGCCTTTTAAATATTGACACAGAGTACTGAATTTATTTCTTCTCTATATTTTTAGTGCAAAAACTTTTCTTATCAAATATGCTTCATCTTCAATAAACTTAAAATTCCAGGATATCTTAGAACAATAGAAAAACAACAGTGTAAGACTAGAAGTAACTTCCCTGTAACAATATAAGGAAATTGGAACATGCAGATCTTATCTTTCTGAGTGTTTTAAATTTAGTGTGTGTGAGGTATTAAAGGAAACAAAGTCAAAATTATCCAAGCAAAGGTGCATGAAGAAAATAGAAGCAGTGTTAGGGAAAAGCTACCTTACCTGGATGATGAGAGACTTTACAGTACTATAACAAAAGTATTGTTATCTACCAGAGTTTAACATGAATTATTTTGCATATTTTTCAGAATTATATAATTTCATAACTATAATTATGTCTCTTTTATAGATGATGAACCAGATGTTCCCCCATGCTCACAATTCAAGAGCAACTGAAGTGAGATGCGTATCCTAGAACACACTAGGCTATACTGCAAGGAAGTAATGTAATAGTTGCATTTTGAACAAATACTAAAGAGAATGGTTTTTTTAATGTCCTTCTCACATGCATGAAAATACATGCAGTTGTATAAGTAAGCTCAAACTGTATCAGTAACTTGCATTTGGAACAACAAGTAAATATGCAACACTTCTTAATAAAGTTCATTGTCTGCAAAGCACTAAGTGCACAATTCTTACTTTTCTTATGAAAAACAGTTATGTTAACTTCTATGTTTAAACCCAGATATTCTTAACTCAGTCCCACGTGGTCAGACATGACATTCTTGTAGCTCTTAAATACTGGTTAGCAAGAAGTAAAGCAGGAAGAGAGAAAAGCCAAGAGCAATACACATGGTGTGTATTAATTCATTTCCATAAATACTAAATTAATTCTTTTTGATTAACCTCCTGGTGAAGTAAAATGAGCTCAGGTATTAATTGACCTCTTTTGTTCAAAGGGCATTCTAAATATATCTGTAAGCCTCTTAGATAAAACAACTGTCTTACTGCTTATTTCTGCTTTCAGGTTTCCTTTAGGGGTTCAGCTTGATTGAATGAGGCTGTGGATTAAGCAGTGTTATCTTAGTCTTTCTGGTGACAGCAGTTAACCTGGAAACCTCATGAAGTTCTTCTGCAGGCATGCTCTCACCTGCATTCTGAATTTCAAGTTCAAACTCTGGATTTTCAAGCATAGCTGGATATTTTAATACAAAACATATTAAAATACTGAATATAACCATGAAATGATTGATGTATGGCATTACTGTTACATGAAGGTTGACTGATATGCTCAAGATTTCCTAAGACAGGTGATCTATATCAAAAATATGATTGCTTCAAATATAGTAAAGAAATGTAAAGCAAAAATAAATGGCCTGGCTGAGATGGAGAGGGAAGAGGAAGCTTGTCTACAGTGAAGCAACCTCAAACCACTCTTCTAGGTAAGGAAATACAGCTTGCCACTTCAAGTTTGGGAATGATTTATCAAAAAAATTCCTCAAATATACTAACTCCATCAAAATGAGACTTAAATTTAGAAAGTTGGAGATAAATGACTTTGTTATTTGGTAGTTTTTATAGCCTGAAAGTTAAATAACACACTATAAACTAAAAACTGTTCAAACATTTGTGACTCAAAATTCTTCTAGCCTCTGTTATGGCATCCATGTTTGGTACTGTTATGTGCTTTACATAAAATGATATATCTTTTCTTTTACAGATGAAGGAAACAATCTTTGTTTTCTTTTTCTTTGAGACTGATTTTCAATTTGTTATGCTTTC
This sequence comes from Arvicola amphibius, assembly GCF_903992535.2. Taxonomy (NCBI): domain Eukaryota; kingdom Metazoa; phylum Chordata; class Mammalia; order Rodentia; family Cricetidae; genus Arvicola; species Arvicola amphibius. The sequence goes on from NC_052053.1 coordinate 125,951,857, forward strand.
TCCAAAGAAGAAAACCATAGTATAAGTTTATCTTCCACATGAACGATAAATGGAGCGATGCCCAGAAATTACTTTTGAATATTTAATTTTAGCCTCTTATTATTTTATTTTTAAAAAATGCATAAGGATACATGTTTGTGGGTGTGGATTTGTATATAAGTGCAGTTAACCACAATGACCACAGAGGATGTTGGATCACGTGGATCTGGAGGTACTTTTATTTTAGAACCACCAGACATGGATGCTGGGACCCAAACTTGGGACTTTGAAAGAGCAGTACATGCACTTAACCACTGAGTCGTGTATACAACTCCTTCGTCTTTCATTCTATATTGTCATCTTAAATAATGAGGTCATAGGATAACTCTTAACATTTGCTAAGTTTTCATTATGGTAGAATTTTCTAGGCCTGGACAGTTTTATCCTTACTATATCCATAAGCTTAAATGATTCAACATTTTGCTGTAAGATAGCATGACTGGTGATTTAAGATTTGAATGACTGAACAAGATCACAAATATATATTTCTTCTTTTCAGGAAATTTGACACATAGTTTCTCAAACCACCTAAGCCATTATTAAATGACATGAAAGGTGTTTACTGCTTCAAAAGACAGCCTTCCAGAATATTGCTTTCCCTCCTCTGAGCTACAGACTTTTAAATGCATTTTTATAAGTGTATCTTTCCTAATAAGAAGCAATGCCATGATCTCAGAGAAGCTGCACATAACATGAGAAATTTTTAAGCCTCTAGGCTGTTTCTTTAATGTTGGGTTTAGACTGTGTTCTTCTCCCATTCTATGCTTCCTTCTGAGTATCTTATCTTTGTTACAAAATAAGTAAGAAATATATATTCTACACCATCAAGGTGAAGGTAGCTAAAAGAGAAATATATTCGACATCATTACAGAGATATAGTGAAGGTTAATTTTTAAAAAAAAACAACATTTAAAATCTTTTTGAAAACAATAAATGAGGATTAAATTTTCCATTATCTCCAAAATAAATGCTTTTGTATTTTCTTGTCAAACAACTTTCTAACTTTAAATCAAAATGAAAGTAAGTAATTAGTGTTGGGTTACCATGCATTACTGCACCAAGTATGTGTGAGTTATCAGTGATGGTATTGACAACAGAGTGTTAAGGAGAGGAAGATGATATTCACCCCCAACAATACCTGCATCGACAAATCCCTGCTTTCTTAATGGTTATGTATCTCTTGTCTAGTATTCCTCTCTTGTTTCTTAATCTGAACCTGGACATTCTGTCCTTTCTAACTTTACACTGATGTAAGCTCTTCCCATCCCCTCCTATTGCTTCTCTTCTCTTTCCCAGGCTCCATACTGGTGGATCTAAATCTTTATCTTAATTTTCAAGCTAAAAATCTTTCACTGACTTTAACTTGGAAGCATCATACTTCAAATTTTAAAGAGAATATGAATGCTGTCAGGAGGCATTCTTTCCCCTCTATTCTCTCTTTTTAAGTGATCAATTTTCATAGAATTTGTATCATCTGATGACCCATAGGCAATGGGTTAGATCTATTCTCTTCATCCTAATTATATCAATAATTCCCTCTATTGGCTCCACTTCTCATCTCTTCATTAAATCTTTCTTCAGTTTTTGAAAATTAAAGTTCATATTAATATCACCTAAGTAAATACCTGTCCTGTTGTCCCATGCTTTTTAATCATTCACAGTGACCCTCTATTGAATAAAGATTAGCTTTTTTAAAAAATTCTATTCATTACAAAGTCAATAGATGCAACTGCATATCTAGAGATTTCCATGAATTTCCCAGCACACTGCATCCTTAATAAATGAAAATGTATTTTAGAAACCATCCTAAGTATTATTCCTTTGGAAACATGGTACAGAGCTTCTTTCTTATCCCATCTCCAATGGTTTAATCACTTCATCATCACTAGCTCTTCAAAGTATTCTCCAGTATCGTTTGTTCATTTGTATATTTAGTGTTACTTGGTCCCATGCTTTCCTATATTATATAATGGCATCTTTCTGTCTCATTCCAAGATCTGTCTGAGAACCCATGTCACAGCCTTCCCTGTCCCCATTGTTTTATACCAGTCCCCCTGCTCCAACAGGCACTCCTTGCTAACCAAAGGCCACACCTGCCAGTACAAGTAAACTGAAAACAGATCCACACCCCATTTTTGGCACCTCAGTTATACTCCCACCAGTTTCATTCCCAGCTCCATAGTCTCTCTTCTCTCTTTGATCCCATCCCCATGGATTACAGAGACCTTCCCTGCCAACCTTTCTTCCCCCAACTCATGCCATCATTGCAGCCTCTGTCACCTTCGTTCTTCCACGGGGCACACACCAGCTGAGCAAGGCAAGGAAACAAGTAGACCAACTAGAGACCTTCCCCACTCCTTTCCCCTCCAAATCCAAATCCCTGTCTCATTCCTACTGCTGTAACAGACAGAACACCAGCTGTAGCCTTCACAACCCCTGTGAATCACACAAATCAGCCCCTCCTAACTTCGCTTCCACACTTATCTCTGTATCCCAGCACCCAACTCCACCAGAAACTCCTGATAAACTAGAGGCCACACCTGACAGAACATTAGCTAGCCTGCCTGTGGGTGCGGGTCTCTCTCTCTCTCTCTCTCTCTCTCTCTCTCTCTCTCTCTCTCTCTCTCTCTCTCTCTCTCTCTGTCTCTCTCCCTCTCCCTCTCCCTCCCTCCCTCCCTCCCTCCCTCTCTCCCTCCCTCCTCTTTCCCTCTTTCCCCAGATCCAGTCAGGCTCATCACATTTTCTGTAGCAGAATACCTGTGACAGCCTTTGTTGTCCCCCTGTTCTTATCTCCTAGGGATTCTACAGATCTTCCCCTTCTAACCTCCATCCCCCAATCAATGGTTTACATCCATTCCAACATCCAGCCGGTATCATCTGCTAACCTGCAGATCATGCCTGCCAAAAACCAGGTAATCTTCCTGCAGATCTTCTTCCCTCCATCGTTTCCCTATACTCAATTCCCAAGTCTCATCCCTAGCTTTGCAGCAGAACACCTGGGCTTGGCAGACCCAATGGCTAGTCCTCCCAGGACAAGCAGGCTGAAGGCAGATCTGCACCTCTCCTTTTGCTCCACCAATTCCAACACCCCCAGTCTCAACGCAAGATGAATAGCAGAACACCTGCACAATGTGTATTTCCTCTCTAACCCATCACCAGTGGATTACAAAGACTATACCAGGGTTTGTCCTTGAGGCCACCAACCAGCTCTCAAATAATGATAAGGAGAGTTCTTATTAATAATGAATGCTCAGCCTTATCTTAGCTCTTATATGATATGTTTCTCCCTTTAACTATATTTTGCCTTGGGTATTTTTACCTTTCTTTCTGTATGTCTTACCCTGTGTCTGCTGGCTGGCTGCTACCTGGCTTTCACCAGGCGTCTCCCTTCCTTTCTTCTCCATTTTCTGATCTCTCTTCCTGCTTCTCTCTCATTCTTTTGGATCTTAAATTTCTTCTCTTACTTATTCTCTCTGCCTATCCTTCTCCTGCATAGCTATTGGTCCTTTGGCCTTTTATGGACAAATAAAGAGTCATAGAAAGGCAAGGTGAACCAGCAACACATCTTTACATAATTAAACAAATGGCAGCATAGAGAAACATAACACATCTTTCAATCAGTAAAAAGCAACAGAAAGAAATATAACACTCTTTAACACAGTTAAAGTAATATTCTAAATATAAAGAATCCTAACCCTTCTTTGCAGAGTTAAAGTAATATTCCAAGCATAAACAAATGGAACACATCTTTACATAGGTAAAGGAATATTCCAAAATAAAAGAAAGATCTCCTCCAACCTCACTTCCTTCAACTCCTCCCAGTCTTCCAGCCTCCAATACCAGCGGGAACTCCCTGTGAACAGAACAGCCAAGCAACTAGAAAAACAGGCAACACACAGTCATCATACTCTCCAAAAACCCAGAGAGGAAACAGAAATCAAGGAAAAAAACTCCCACTGCACAAAGACAAAACCAGAAATCAGCAGCTAAACCTACAATAATTTCATTTTTTTTTTTTTTTTTGGTTTTTTCGATACAGGGTTTCTCTGCAGCTTTAGAGCATGTCCTGGAGCTAGCTCTTGTAGACCAGGCTTGTCTCGAACTCACAGAGATTCGTCTGCCTCTGCCTCCCGAGTGCTGGGATTAAAGGCGTGTGCCACCACCGCCCGGCTAACTAAAATCATTTCTAACTGAGATGCCTAGATGCCAAGTTCAAAACATAACCAGTACCAACCAGGGCATCATGTCTTCTCTAAAACTCAGCCACCCACAACAGCAGACCCTGAATACTCCAACAGAACTGAAGCAGAAGAAAAAGAAAAACCTTAAAACAACTATATGAAGATGATAGTTTCTTAAACAGGAAATGTATAAATACCTTAAAGAAATTCAAAAAAACACAAAGAAACAATTGAAGAAAATAAATAAATCCCTTTTAAAAAAAAACAAAAAACACAAACAATGGAAGACAATGAATAAAACTGTTCAAAATCTAAAACTGGAAATAGAATCAATAAGGAAACCACAAATAAGGGAATTCGGGAAATGGATTAGGATTTAGAACAGGAATCACAGAGGCAAGTTTCACCAACAGAATATTAGAGAAGAATGAGAGGATATCAGGTGATGAAGATATGAGAGAAGAAATGGAAACATCAGTCAAAAAAATGATGAGTCTAACAAGCGCCTGACACAAAATATTCAGGAAATCTGGTACAGTATGCAAAGACCAAACCAAAGAACAATAGCAATAGAGGAAGGAGAAGAATCACAGTAAATAATTTTAACAAAATCATTGAAGAAAATATTCTAAACCTTAAGAGGGATGTGTCATTAAGGTACAAGATTACAGAATACCAAATAGATTGGACCAGAAAAGGAAGTCCCTTTGCCACATAATAATGAAAACACTAAATATACAGAACAAAGAAATATTAAAAGCTGTAAGGGAAAGATGCCAAATAATATATAAAGGCATGTCTATTATAATGACACCTGACTTCTCAATGGAGACTTTAAAAAACAGATAGGCCTGGAAAGATTTGTGGCAGAGTCTAAGACAACAGAAATGCCAGCCTAGGCTAACATACCGAGGATATTTCATGATAAAGCCAAATTTAAACAATATCTTTCTACAAGTCCAGCCCCACAGAAGGGCTAGAAGGAAAACTTCAACCTTAAGGAGGTTAGATGTAACCTTGGAAACATGGAAACATAGGAAATAATCTCTAGCCAACAAAATCAAAGAAGGGTAACATTCTCCCTCTCTCTCTCTCTCTTTCTTTCTCTCTCTCTCTCTCTCTCTCTCTCTCTCTCTCTCTCTCTCTCTCTCACACACACACACACACACCAGCACCAACACCAAAAACAAAAGAAGAAGAATCAACAATCGTTGGTCACTGATATGTCTCAAATAGGTGGTCTCAACTCCCCAATAAAAGGATATGGATTGGAAAAGAGAATCCATTCTTCTCCTACATCCAAAATCACACCACAATATCAAGGATAGACATTACCTCATGGTAAATGGTTAGAAAAAGGTATTCCAAGCAAATGAACCTACGAAGCAAACTCAAGTAGCCATTTTAATATTTAAAAAAAAAATAGACTTCAATCCAAAACTTCACAGAAGATATAAGAAAGGATTGATAGTACATAGTCAAAAGAATAACACACCAAGGTGACATTTTAATTCTTAACATCTATATGACCCAAATCTAAAAGCACCCAAGGTATAAAAGAAACTCTACTACAGCATAAATCACATATTGAACCTAACAAAGGACAGTGGGAGTCTTCAGTATCCTACTTTCTGCAGTGCATACATAAAAATAAACAAGAAAGACATGGAGAGATCTCACACTAGCAACTTAACAGCACAACTGGAAACTCTGGAACAAAAAGAATGAATCACAGGCAAAAAAAAGTAGATGGCAAGAAATAATCAAACTCAGGACTAAAAATCAATAAAATAGAAACAAAGAGTTGATACACAGAATAAATAAAACAAAGAGCTGGTTCTTTGAGAAAATCAACAAAATAAACCCTTTCCCAAGCTACCTAAAAGGCTGAGAGAGACTACAAAGTTCCCAAACTCAGAAACAAAGAGGAGGACATAACAACAGATGTTGAAGAAACCTCAAGAATCCTAAGGAAAATCTTTAAAAACCTGTATTCCACCAAATTCAGAAATCAAAAAGAAATTAATAATTGTGTCTATGGGTATCACTTACTAAGGAGAAATAAGATCATATGAGCAATTAAATTGATTTATAACCTATGGTGAAATAGAAGCAGTTAAGTCTCCCAACCAAAAAGTCCAAGGCCAAATTGTTTTAGTACGGAATTCTACCAGATTTCAAAGAAGAGTTGTCACTAATACTCCCCAAATTATTCCACAAAATAGAAACAGGAGGAACATTGCACAATATGTTTTATGAGAACAAATCACTTAAAGACCCTGATAATCAAATCACATAAAGATCCCATAAAGAAAGAGAATTAAAGACCAATTTCTCTTATGAACATAGATGGAAAAAATACTCAATAAAATATGTGAAAACCAAATTCAAGAACACATCAGAAGGATGATCCACAAGGAACAACTAAGCTTCATCACAGAGATGCAGGGATGTTAAATATGTGAAAATCAATAAATGTAATCCACAATAATAAGAAGTGGATCTCAACCTTCCTAATATTGTGGCCCACTTATGCAGTTCCTCATAAAATTAGTTTCTCTGCTACCTCACAATTCTAATTTTGCTACTGTTTTAAATCATAATATAAATATCTGATATGCAGAATATCTGGTACTAACCCTGTGCAAAGGCTGATCCCAAAAGGATTGCAATCCAAAGACTGATCACCACTGATATAGGCAAACTGAAAAAAAAAATCTCATTAGATATTGAGAAGGCCTTTGACAAAGTCCAATACCACTTCATGGTAAAAGTTCTGGAGATGTTAGGGATACAAAGGACATAACTAAACATAATAAAGGCACTTTACAGAAAGTCTTGGCCAATATTAAATTGAAGGAAGAGAACCTCAAAGCAATTTTACTAAAATCAAGACTAAGATAAGAGTTTCTGACTCTTGCGCCTGCTCTGGGGACTCTTCCTTCTGTTGGGTTGCTTTGTCTAACTTAGATATGATAGTTTCCGCTTAACTTATTTTAATTTTATTTTTTCATGTTTGGCTGTTATCTCTTAGAAGCATTTTTTGTGTGTGTGTGAAAGACAGAAAAAGAGAGAATCCAGAAGGAAAAGGATGTATAGACAAACTGGGAGAAGCAGAGGGAGGGGAAACTATAATCAGTATATATTGTATGAGAAAAGATATATTTTCAATGATGGGAAATAATCAAAAACATGCTGTCAATCTTGTGGGAACTGGAGTTGGGCTCATGATTCCTCTTATCCAAATCATTTAAGCATTTCTAGCATAATACACACAATAGTTATTCAATGTATATTTGTTGCAATAAACAAGGTCCAACACTCAAAAAACTCAATGTCTACTGATTTTGTGATATCATAATAGACTGTACTTGGATAAATATTTTTTTAACCAGTGGGAGCAAAACAAATAACCTTAGAAAATATATATATACTAATAGATTGAAACATTTAGAAACTTTGGGTATATTGGCTACTTCATCATTTCAGAATAAATTAGTCTCTACTTACCTAGTGGTTCATAACAGTTATTTCCCCATGGAAAATAAATATTTTTTTATTAATATTTATCTTAAATGAAATTAGGAATTTTTTAAAATTTAGTTCTTATCTTTGCACGTATATGTGGGATTCGCTTTTGTTTAGTTCTCTCTCTCTCTCTCTCTCTCTCTCTCTCTGTGTGTGTGTGTGTGTGTGTGTGTGTGTGTGTTTCCCAGTTCCATTTGAATGGTTGTTTCAGCAAATTACACTGGAATGCAGACATTTAACTTTAAAGAAAGACTGAGTCTCTACTTCTCTTTTCTAATAGACTTGGTTTTGTTGATGTTAAATAAGCAAAATCGTTTCATCCAAAATAGCTGTGAGCCTTTATCCTTCATTAATCTGTGAAAATCTTTCCTTGCCTGTGGTATAAACACAGCAACAGGAGGCTCCAAGACAAATCTCAAATATCTCCCAACTTAATCAGGAATTTAAACATTAAGTTGAGAAATTATTTGAGAAGCTAGAAATATGGTTCAGCAGTGAAAAGCCCTTGTAAGTCCTCCAGATGACCCAAATTCAGTTCACATCATCAATTCCTTCTGGCTCACAAACTCGTGTAATTCCACCTCTGGTGACTATGATGCCCTTTGATCTCTGTAGACATATATCCAAACATACACATAAATTTTAGGCCAGGCGCATTGGAGCATGCCAATAACCTAGGATAAGGCAGGAGGCCATTCTTCACTAAACAGTAAATTGGGGGTCAATTTGGGCTACATAAGACTTTCTCTCAAAAGCAAGTAAGGATTATTTAGACTCTCCTTCTCTTTTAAATTTAAGCGGTATAATTTATTCTTAAGAGGGATGATAAGAAATAATGTATCAATACTATCATTTTATACTTCACTAAATTGAAAATGTGAACAAATTATAGAATTATTATAACAGAAGTTAATTACTATATGACTATTAGATTATCTATTACTAGATGTCTATTTACCTACAATAGTCAATGGCAATTAAAAATATGTCTACAGGTTAATCTGTAATGATGCACACCCTTTAATTTCAACACTCAGGAGTTAGAGGCAAACATTCTCTGTGAGTTCAAATCCCTCCTGGTTCATAAAGTGAGTTCAAGGACAGTCAGAGCTACACAGAGAACCCTGACTTGAAAAGAAAACAAACAAACAAAAAGTCAAGACCCATAATGGAACAAAAAGTCACATTTATTATGCAGAAGCGTATGTTGGATAAAGATGTCTTGGCCTCAAACTCATCTTCAGATATTGCAAATGACCCATGAAAATGTGGAAAGAAATTATATCCACCTTGTACTGCTATAACTTTTTTTCCAGGCAGAAGAAAGGACATTTCTTTTCTATAATAATGTCCTACCCATAGTTTTGATATCACCACTAAGCGCATTTAACTTTTGAAATGAAGATATGAAGCCTGAGTATTCTTCTTGTACATTACATTAAAATATAATCTGAGAAATGTGATCAAATTGACATGTATGAATTAAAATAATGATAATAGGTATTTCCTCCAAAGAACATTCATGTTCGTTCATTATACACTGAGAGTAAACATTGGCATACTCCATCTTTATGCACATAGAATTTTAATTGGATAATTAGGAGTAAAGGACTTTGAAATTAAGTACATGTATCGTGCAAACGTATGTGCATACCACAGAAAGTAGTTTACTTGTCACAGTTATTTGGTTCTCTCAAAATACAAAATAATTTTTTTAAAGTTTCAGAGAGAAAGAAAATGATCACAGCAGTTTTATGGAAGAAATCACTTAACAAAGCATAAGGAGTTGTATATGTTATACACGTATTTAATCCCAGAATGGAGGGAGATAGAAAGGATCTCAAATTGCTTATACTGACCAACAAGGAGTTCAAGCCTAGCTAGAAAGTAAAAAGTTTTCAAAGGGTGTGGGATGAGGCTGGGGTGAAACTCAGTGGTAAAGTCAGTGTTGAGAATGAACCAAAAGTCCATAAGTCTATCTCCACAACCCCACAAGGAAGAATAAAAAACCAGGAGGGTATGGAAGATTGTGAGAAATTTTCAAAAACAACTAAAAGTTCAAAACTTAGAAAGACTAAAAGTTTAGACAAATTGATTTGTTTTTAAAAAATCAAGAGGCTATAAAAATGAAAAACAAGATCGAAAATATAACAAAATTAAATAATAATGCTAAGACTAAAAGGTTAATAATGAATTGCCAGAGAAAAGAAGGAGACATCAAGGAAAGAATGTTTTAAAACATGCTTCAAAAAAGAAGAATTTGCAAACAGATTTATAAAATGAATGCTACAAACCATGGGTAAAATTAGATGGATCAGAAAGACATCTGTAGTGTGTTTCAAAGCATCAGAGGAATGTGCTCCTATGAAAATCTTTAAAAAGAAAAAGAAATCATGAATTCACATGCAGGAAAGTAAGAGAATAATAACAGATTAGATGCTGAGTGGCATCCCTCTCTCCAGCAGTTGATCCCATTTTAGAATTTCTGAATCAAGCAAATTAATTCCAAAGCAGCTAAACAAAGACTTTAGAACATCAGTTCCCAATCTCCAAAAAATATTTACATTAGCATTCATAACAGTAGCAAAACTACAGGTATGAAGTAGCAACAAAAGTCATTTTTTAGTTGGGGGCTCGCCACAGCACATGGAACCATATTAAAGGGTTGCAGCATTAGAAGGTTGAGAAATATTGCTGCAGAGTGATGTGAGAACTTTAAAATATTCCTTTGGATGCAGTGGAACATATTAAACTGTTGGAGAACATTCTGCACAAAAGTGAAGAATAAACCAGTGAAAGGCAATCTCAAAGGACATGGGAAGAAAGAGGAGTCCTAAGAACCTTCTTTTTTTCTATTTTTTAAAATTTCTTTGAGTATCTCTACCTTTAATTTGGTGTTGGCTATTGACTGGTTGTATATTGTTTTAATTATGTTAAGGTATCCCTGATGTTTCCAAGACTTTTATGATGAAAAGGTGTTGGATTTTGTCAAAGACTTTTTTAGCATCTAATGAGAAGACCATGTGGGTTTTTTTTTTTTGCAGTTTGTTTATATGGTAGATTATATTAACACATATTTTTTATATTGAAGTATCTCTGCATCTATGGGATAAAGCCTACTTGATTGTGGTGGATGATCATTTTTATGTGGTCTTGAATTTGGTATGTGAATATTTTATTAAGTATTTTTGTATCAATGCTCAGGAAGAAAATTGGTCTGTAATTCTCTTTCTTTGTTGAGTATTTGTGTGGTTTGAATATCAGGATGAATTATCTCAAAATAAACAAATGTGACAAAGTTTCTTCTGTTTCTATTTTGTGGAATAATTTGAGGAGTATTGGTATTAACTCTTCTTTGAATGTCTGGTGGAGTTCAGTGGTAAAACCATCAAGTTCAGGGCTTTTGTTTTGGATGGGAGATGTTTAATGACTCCTTCAATTTCCTTAGGGGTTATAAGTTTATTTAAATTTTTATCTGATCTTGATTTAATTTTGGTCTATTTCTTTTAGATTTTCCAATTTTATGAGGTACAGGTTTTTGAAGTATAACCTAAGATTCTCTGTATTTGCTTAGTATCTGTTGTTATGTTCCCCTTTTTGTTTCTGCTTTTGTTAATTTGGATATTCTCTCTGTGTTTTTTTTTTTCTTACTTTGGGTAAGGATTTATTTATCTTGTTGAGACAACTCTTTGTTTTATTGATTCTTTCTGTTGTTCTCTGGATGATTTTACTGATTTCAGCCCTCAGTTTGATTATTTCCTGCTGTCTACTACTCTTGGGTTTGTTTGCTTCTTTTTGTTCTAAAGATTTCAGGTGTGCTGTTCAGTCTCTAGTATAATATTTCTCCAAATTCTTTATGAAGGTGCTTAGTGTTACGATCTTTCCTCTTAGCATGGCTTTCACCCTGTCCTGTCAGTTTGGGTATGTTGAACATTAATATCATGGAATTCTAGAAATTAACTAATTCTTTATTTCTTCCTTGACACAGTCATGATTCAGTAGATATTTGTTCAGTTTCCATGAGTATTTAGGCTTTCTGGTTGTTTTTTTTCCTGTTTTTGTTGAAATCCAGTTTTATTCTGTGGTGGTATGATATGATGCAAGAGTTATTTAAAATTTCTTGAATCTGTGAAAACATGCCCTGTGACCAAATATGTGGTCAGCTAAGGAGAATGTTTTGTGAGGTGCCGAGAAGAAACTGTATTATTTTGTGTTTGGGTAAAATGTTCTGTAGATTATCTGTTTGGTCCATTTGTGTCATGACGCCTGTTCACTTTTGTATTTCTCTATTTAGTTTTGTCTGTATTGGTAAGACTGGGGTATTGAGGTCTCCCATTATCAATGTGTGAGGGTCATTGTTTGATTTGAGCTTTAGTATTGTTTCTTTTACAAGTATAGGTGCCCTTGTATTTGGGGCAAACATGTTAAGAATTGTAATGTCACTCTGGTGGATTTTTCCTTTAGCAAGTATGAATCCGTCCCTATCTCTTTTGATTAATTTTGTTTTGAAGTCAATTTTGTTAGATATTAACTTGATTTTTGAAGCCATTAGCTTTTAAAACTTTTCCAACCCTTTATTTTGAGGTAATATCTATCTTTAATGTTGGAGTGCATTACTTGTATGCAGCAGAAGGATGGATCTTTTTATTTTATCTATTCTGTTAGTTTGAGTCTTCAATTGGGATAATTATTCCATTAATATTTAGAGATATCAATGACCAATGATTGTTAATTCCTGATTTTTTGTTGTAGTTGTTGATGGTGGTAGTGTGTTTATGTGTTGTGCGTATGTATGTATGTTTATATGTATGTATGTATGTTTGTATCTGTGTCTGTGTGCAAGTATAAGTGTTTGTTCTTAGGATTATCCTGTTGTGAGATTATTTACCGCCTGATTTATGATATGTATGAATATATATATATATATATAATTATATATATAATTATCTTATCCATGAAAATTAACTATTTGACTGTTTTTCCAGATCAGACACTGTTTGTGGCAATTCCTTACCTCAGTGTGTTATCTAGCATGTTCAGCACTATGTTGAATAAAAATAGAAAAGGTCAACATTTTTATATGTACTTGATTCTTAAAAGCTTTCAGCTTTTCCAAATTAGATATAATGTTAAATACTGAATTATTAATTTCAATATATGTGCGAGATTTTATGTGTGTTCGTGTGTGTGTGTGTGTGTGTGTGTGTAATCTTGTCCATAGAATTTCTTTCCTGATTTTTTTAACCAAGTGCTTTTATTGCCCTTCATTCAGCCTTTCAAATCAGTAACAAATCTCACCTTAGAATAAAGGAGAGTATATATTGTGCTGCTGGACTCAGTTTGATAATGTATTATTACAAGTTTTTCTTTTCTTTTCTTTCTTTTTGCAACTATGTTCATAAAAGCATTGGTCATCTGCTTTCATTTCTGGTCATGTTCTTATTTACTGTTGGTATCAGGGTATGATTTGGTTCACATAACATGTTATGAAGAAATCCCTTCATCTTCTATTTCTTGTTATCATTCTCTCTTAGCTACATTTTGGCAATGTTGAACAGTGGAACAATTATGCATTAGGCTCTTTGGGTGTATTCTTATTATTGAATTAATCATAATGTGTGTGACTTGTCTTAGTTTTCTGTTTCTTCTGAGTTCAGTTTCTCAAGTTGAATATGTGTAGGAATTTGACCATTTCTTTTATGTTACCATATTTGCTGCAACACAATTGTTCATTATATTCTTTAATAAAGTTCTTAAAATCTTTCCTACCTGACACCCTGCAGTAAGCTTTCATCACATGGGCCTCTGAAGGATGAACCATGTTCAAATTAGTAATCTACAATTTCTTCGGTCATAAAGTTATTTTATATCAAAGGCAGAGTAAAGAAATCTGAAACCATAATCAGTCACCTTTTAAAATGGATCATTTGCAAGTAGAAGGATCTAGCATAATAAAATTATAAATATATCTTTAATTGAAGAAGAATCTCACTTAGAATTTTCCTTGAAATGTTCCATAACCAAAGACTGTAGAATGATGCTCAAATATTTAGGGCAGAAGGATGTGATCCAAGTATTTTATGTTCCAGCTAGAATTTTTATTTTAATGAGTCAAGAAAGGTTTTAGAGCCATAATTATGACATCAAGAACACATAAAATAAGCTATAGACCTTTTCCTAGCAAAATCCAAATCATTGATGCTGTCCAACTATAAAAATAAGTGCAAACGACTAAGAAAAGTCTTCTTTATCAGGAAATGAAGTAAATGGAACAGCATTTATCTCTTTACTTTCAAAATTCAAATAAATGTTAGCATATACATGAAATGCTATTTCCAACATTGAATATTAATCCTCTAGGACAGAACACAAATGATGAGCTTATCAATTGGCAACGCCGACTTTCAGGAAAGAGCTTCCACATATGAAGCAGGTGAGTAGAGCAGATTACCTGAGTTAAGGAGACACCAGATAGTTGGTGGTAGACTGGGTTCAGGAGAGACAGTCCTGGCAAGGAAGAATGTACAGACAATGGCGAAGATGGAGAAACCTTCAAACTTTAAGAAAGCATTGATCAGTAGATGCTCAAAAGAAACTAGATAAGACGAGAAACATGCTCAAAAGAATTAGAAATAACACGGACCACCACAGATGCAATGCAAATAGTCATAACTGATTTCTTTGAATGTACTAGAAAACATAAGACAAGGTCTGCTGGATTATCCACCATATCTTCTTTCTGGAATGATGAATAAATATGCCCATACTAAGCACCACTTTTTAATATACTCCAGAAAATCTTAAAGGCTCAAAGGATCCAAGTACTTAGAACTAGCTGCAATCCAGAACATATTTTCAGAATATTGGTAGGAAAATAAAAATAACACTGATTTTTAAATGGAAATAATTATAGTATCTGGCTTCCAATTGACAATTTTCACTCCAAATCTCAGAGGTAGCAGTTCAAAATCACAAATGTGAACATGGAAAATGAACATAAATATTAACTAATGATTATAACTATAACATGAACTAAGTATTAAGTCAAGATGTGTAATATAAGACCAAAATGCCCCCCAAAAGACATCTAAATAGAAAACAGTTGAAGAATGAGTCACGTCTGAGTGAACCAGAAGCAGAGAAAATCAATAAAATCTAATTAGCTAAAATGATTATTTAAAAAGTCGTCAAAAATACATCAAACCAAGTAAGAAATAAACATAGAAAACTAAAATAAATAAAATCAAAAATAAGAGTATTCTACCATCAATAAAAATATAAATAAAATTATTATCAGAAAATACCATGATCACCCACACACTGATACACTGGCTAACTAGATACATAGACACGCTGAAATATACACTGAATCTAATGCATGGCAGAGGGGATTAGCTAGTCATAAGGAAATCAGTCAGCATCCAGAAAGCAAAGGTAGAGGACCATATGGTATCATTTCAAAGAGTGAAATAATTGGAACCAAAGTCTATAAAGATTTTTTAAATAATCAATGTCGAGAGTAATTTCTTAACTGATTTTGTTTTGACAATATTACTACAATAGCCCAAAGGCAGACACTCTATGGTAGTTTTACAAAATAATCCCTTAGGAATATCTTGGGGGAAATTCTCACCAAATACTACTGCTGTGGTCTTTGTCCCTCCCCCCAAATTTATGTTGATATTTTTAACCAACGTTATGCCATCAAGGGGTAACAAGATCACAGGGCTCAAAACCTCATGAATAGAATTAGTGTCCTTATAAATGAAGCTCAAGACTTCAATTTTTTCTCATCATCATGTTTGTTTAATCCCTTTTAAGTCACTACCTATTAGGAGCAGGGCTTTATCAGTCAACAAATGCGCAGGCACCTTGACATTAACTTCAGGCATCAAATGTGTGAAGAATACATTTCTGTGATATATAAATTGAGCAGACTAAGGTACTCTGTAATAATAGGTCAAATGTAGTAAGAACAATCTGGTACTTAGGAATGTGGGATGGCATAACAAATACCTAAAATACAGAAGCAACTGTAGGGCTAACCGTAAACAGGTGGAAGTATTTAGCAATTAATTCTGAATAAAGTTTTCATCGGGATGAGTAGAATATTATGCTGACGTGTCAGAGAACATGAGCAATTATTCTCTAAGGAAGGTGGTACTGAAGGGTTTAGCAAGCACCATATCTTGACTGATTTTCCTAAAATGCAAGCACAATAAACTAAAGAGAAATTTTTAAATAAAATGTGGGAAGACTCTGTCTCTGTCTCTCTCTTTCTGTCTCTCTCTCTCTTACACACACACACACACACACACACACACACACACACACACTCATAAAGAGCTGACTCAGAACAATAATATTCTTCCAGAGGACCAGTGTTCAGTTCCCAGCCCAAAAATGGTGGCTCACAGTCATCTGTAAGTCCAGTTCCTCCTGTTGTGTAGAAGCTAAGACCCTCTTCTGGACTCAGCTATCACAGACATCACATGGTACACAGACATATTTGCAGGAAACACATTCATATAAATAAAATAATAATAGTTAAAATAATGAATAAATAAAATTGAATGGGAGTCATAAATTAAAGATTTATAAAGTTCTCAGTATGGACATATTGTAAAGATTGAAAAAGGGTTTGCACAGAACATGTTTTATGAGTAAATTGGTTTGGTTAGAAGGAAACAAGTGCTATTCATCCAGAAAATGACTTATAAAAATGTTTTACAGAGATTTCTGGCGCTGTCTCATCCACCAGACCCAGAAGAAGAGGCCTGAGAACAGAAAGTCACCAAGGTCCCATGACATACATTCTTCTATCACCCTTTATAAAGCCCAGCTGTGGCTTACACTGGCCCATGGGTAGCTGCGACTAGGCATGCAGTAGCAGCTGCAGAGTGCTGCAAAGCCGCAACATGGGAGATTATGGTATGTCTATCTGGGTATCAACATGGGAGATTATGGTATGTCTATCTGGGTATCAACATGGGAGGTTATGGTATGTCTATCTGGGTATCAAAGGGAAATGTTGCTCATGTCTGAACTATGAGACTCATTCGTTTACTCTTCACAGACATCTTTTCTTTCTCTTCCTTTCTCTCTACAACCCAGTCGCATATTTCCAGTAATACCTATATCTGTATCTTGTTTTTGTTTAGCTAGAATTTGATTTTAAAAAGTGTGCATTTTAACTTCTTCAATGTAAAATCCTTTCTCTCTATGTAGTATTATTTTATCTACACTCTACTTAAGCATGCTAGCACTGTTTCTGCTGTTTGTGTCCTTTTGTTGACGAGGAAGAGAAAGAGTAACAACTGCAATGAAAATTATTGGGAAAAGTCTCCCAAACACAAAAACACAATGATAAAAATACAAGCTGGAGATTCCATTACCTTAGCTTTCTTGGCTCACTGGGCTGACTCGGATACAATGTAAATCGTGGTAAAGTAAGAGTTAATATTATACCAAAATAAGTTCCCATTTTAACAAACTGGTATTCTCTTATAATGTATACATAAAGCCTCAGTAAACTATTTTCTCTACTGTTCTGTAATTGAAAAAAGTATATGAAAAAACATTTTGTCAACTGAAAAAATGAGCAGAGAGCCTCTCCTTTGCTTTGTAGCTCTGCAGTTACCAAATTGAAGAAATCTGGGGGAAATTTCAGTTACTCTTGGCATAACATTAGCTAACAATCCAACTTCTGCCTTTTGTTAAAACCTCATCTCTTCTCATATTTAATGTGTTTTGAACTATTTGATTTTTGCTTTATGTTTATTTTCTTTACTAGTAAAAATGGAATGGAATCATAAAATGTGCTATTTAAAACACATGACACTGAGAA
Source organism: Arvicola amphibius (assembly GCF_903992535.2). Classification (NCBI taxonomy): domain Eukaryota; kingdom Metazoa; phylum Chordata; class Mammalia; order Rodentia; family Cricetidae; genus Arvicola; species Arvicola amphibius. The sequence goes on from NC_052053.1 coordinate 125,969,452, forward strand.
GCAAAGGAAAATGGCTCTGGGCTCTGATTCTTCTTCATGGACGGGCTCTGTGGGAGCCTTCTCAGCTTGGTCGATCACCTTCCTGGACCTGGGGGGAGTTGGGAGGACCTTGGTCTTAGCATAGAGTGGGGAACCCTGATGGCTCCTTGGCCTTGAGAGGGAGGGAGGGGAGGTATGGGTGGAGGGGAGGGGAGGGAAGGGGGAGAAGGAGGGGAGAGAAAGGGGAGAAGGAAGGGAGGGAGGGGGGAGGAGGAGGGAAGGAGATGGAAATTTTAAATATAAAAAAAAATAAACCATGAGAAAAAAAAAAAAAAAAAAAAAAAAAAAAAAAAAAAAATAAAACACATGACAGAATGCTTTCCACACCACAGAGGCGAATGTGGCTGCATTTGAAGTACTATTTCCACCTATTTTGCCTCAAAATTAGTTTTCATTCATTACATATAATATTGGTACTTCTTCCAGCTCATAGACTTAAAGGTATATATAATGTCTATTATCCCACCTTTTTTTCGGTATTACTTTTGCTAATCTACTATTTACATTTTCCTATCTTGGGAGTTTTCCATGTCTTTTATCTTGGATTTTAGTTCTTAGACAATCTTGCTATGCTTAGAAGAAAACATGTTTAGGACAAGTGACACAACGTTAAAAAGCATTTTGTTTTGATTTAAAATAGACACTGGAGACAATGTAAACTGAAAGCCTAGAATGATTTACTAATTTATTATAACATAATAACAAAAGTATTTATAAATGTATCCGGACTGAAGACACTCTGGGAACCTACACAATATACTCTTATCAAATTCATAACATATCCTGATACTTGAAGCCAATTGAAGCATCAAATGTCTGTAGATATTTGAATGGAAATGCTGTACAAGTGAATGAAACAACTCTCATCACTCATGGGGAGTTAAATGAAAATCCCCATGCTAGAGGCAAGCTATTAAACACATATATGAAAATGTCATGATGAAATCCATTAGCATATGTACTTAATGTATGCTAATAAAAACATAGAAATATATTGGAAACATAAGTAAATAATAAACTCAAATGCATTCGTGAGAAAATGAGCTTACACAATTCTAATTTCAACATTGTTCCTGGGCCTACTATAATCTAAATCAGGTATTGATGGGAAATAGGTGATGATTCATCCTGGGAGAAAATGCTCTCTCACTTTGAGTTTTCTGAACAAGGCAAAAGATGCATTTTAAAAACCCTATACCTGGCTATGCATAAGAAATATATTCTTTTCCAACAAAGGGAGATATGAGGGGAAAAGGGAAACTTGCTCCAAGTTAGTACAAAGCCTAGCAGTGCACAGTATAATAAATTGAAACCCATATCATATTCCTTTTTCTGTCTAAATAAAAAGAAAGGTTTTAATTTGAACATAGTAAAATTACATGTAACAAAACAGGTATCAAGCAAGAATTACAGTTACAATAGTCTATTTATAGCTAAAGTTTTATATATAATTTATCTTTTATCATAACTAAGGAAAACTATAACTATCTTCAACTCCATAAAAGACACCAGAAGGATATAATATTACCTAAGTAAACAGAAAGTACATTATAAGCAACTTCCAAAACTCGAGAATTGACAGAGACATCTCACTGACTGGACAGTCACCCAAAGTGATTCTGATTTGTTGGGGCATCCATATTCAACCTACAGGTCCACAGTATCAGGCAGACTTTTTCATAAAGCAGGAAACTTGAAAGAACAATATTCCTATATTCACAGTTTGTCAGTCACTTTCTTCTGTGTCCTACAGAATGTCTTGAAGACTGTTTTTATGAAACAGGAACATTGAAGGTCTGCCTCACCTTCTTTGGACAAGTTCAGCCATCAAATTTTGTGAATCCTGTGTGTCCAGTTTATACAGCATACCATCAAGCAGTCCAGGCAAAAACGGATTCTTTTCCATAAACTTCTCACATTGAAGGCAAATAATGAATTTCTTTAATGCCCATAAACCTCTGCGAAGTAATTGGTACTGCTAGAAGCAGAAATGTTTCACTGTCAAGAAAAGTGTAAGTTCTTAAAACATTTTAAATGCCATATTCTGTAGGACTTAGAAGTGTTGTATATTATCTAATATATCTGTATATCTAGAAAACATAACTAACCCAATTAAACGTTTGATTCTAGGAAGATAACTACATATTAATCTGTATTTTTACTATACATTACATTTTTAGATTAGCTGTATGTACATAATACCTTAAACAAGAGTAGATATAGACATATAAAAAATTGACCTTAAATTTGTATCAGTAAAGTCTACACCAATGTAAAGTATTCATTTCTATATCATTTCCTCCCTGCCTTTTCTTAGAAAGAAATTGACTGTGACAATTAACCATTTATAAACTCTTTTAAAATGAAAATAAACCTTTATAAACAATCATTTTGGGAATTTGAGTTTTGTTTTCTCCAAACTGCTTCCTGCTGTTTGTTGGGCAAAGTATTTTGAGGGTTCATGAAGATCTTTCAGGGGATCTTGTTCGATAAAAACACATCAGACTAGAAGGAATACATATGTTCTCATCTTCTGTGGAAACAAAAGCAGAAACTCTTTCCCAAAGTAACATATACTTAAACTCAAATTTTGACATCAAGATACCTTTAAAATATATATGTTGGTTTATTTTAGTAGCCCATACAATGAAATGTCTCTTTGGAGTTAGCTCATTCATATTCAAAAAATTCAAAGAAAACTGATCACATGAATCTTTAGTCTGCTAAGCAACGTGACTACTATGAAAGCTGCAGTGACTGAATGTGCCACATTCCTTCCTGAACGATCAGCTTCATGGTGCAGGTCCTGAAGAAGCCATGTTTTTGTTTTGTTTTGTTTTGTTTTTTGTTTTGTTTTTTAACCACAACTGCATGAAGTTTCTAGGTCCATGCCACTGCCATGAAGCATGCTCCTGGCTGCTCATGAATACAATTTAAGTTTTTGGTGGCAAGACTTCTTAAAAGAGCTGCATAGTTTTTGTTGCTTATGCTGGGCCAGGAAGCCTCTCTTAAAGGAATCATGCCTCTGGTTGCAGCCAGCAAACATAACCACCCAAGACAATGCTGCTACCAAGAAGCTGTGCTTATCTCTATTCTTATCTGTCTAGAATACTTCTTTTTAAAAAAAATCTTTCTCTTGATTTATATGAAAATTCTTGCAAAAACGTTTATGAGACTCTTAATCTAAGGGTTGTGGGTTCAAAACTGCATGTTGGGTGCCATTTGTAGACAGAAGTTTCAGTCTTGCCCTGTCGCACAGCAATTCAGTCCCAACAAAACACACAGAGATTTATATTAATTATGAACTCTTTGGTCTATTAGCTCAGGCTTATTATTAACTAGCTCTTACAACTTAAACTAAACACTATTTTTTGTCTATGTTAGCCATGTGACATGGTACCCTTTCTCAATGAGGCATTCTCATCTTGTTTCCTCTACATCTGTCTGGTGATTACAGACTGAGCATTTCCTTTTCCCAGAATTCTCTAAGATCAGTCACCCACCTGCCTGACTACTGGCCAATCAGTGTTTTATTAAACCAATACAAGTGACAAATTTTTACAGTGTACAAAAGAATTATACAACAGCCCTGTTGTGTAATTGGATTTGCTTTGAACAGTCACATTTTAGGAAGAAATTAACCTATTGACTACAGCAAATATTTAATTACAACCTGCTTGCATGTTCATTTTTATTTCATTTCAGTTTTTTCCTTCCTTTTTGTGTGGTGTTATATGCATTCATACTTTTGAAATACCAAAGATATGGAAAGATATTGCTTTAACTCATTCAGAATCATGACTAAAATGACATCTAATTGTCTCTTCCTCAAGTTCTCTGATTTTTCCTTTCCCCAAACAACTCAATTACTTAATAATTCATGGAAACTCTATTCTAAATAATATCCACATTCATCTATTTGCTAATGTGATCTATTAGTCTGAATTTAGAAAGGACTAAAATCCTGATCAATTTAAATATGCTTGCATCGCATGGCATTTGTTACTCCAATCAAAGAAGTTTATTGCCAGTTTTGCTAGAATCCTTCAGCATTCTAGCATCTACTCACATTTAAACCAAAGATACAGCATAACTCATTCAGTGATTTATAGTCTTCAGTGCAAAAAGAATTCAAGAGAGAAGCGGGGACTAAGAGGACGTGTGTGTGTGTGTGTGTGTGTGTGTGTGTGTGTGTGTGTTGCAGAGCATCTCTCACTGGAGTGAAACATCAATACTTTTGGAGAATGTAAGGAAGATGCAGATGCAGATTTTAGAGCACTGATATGTACAGACTAAGAAATGTTTCTTTCCTGGAGAGTATGGATGTGTGAGAATGGATAAGTAGAACTATGGATATCTGGGTAGATTCAATTTTGTAAAATTTGTATGAAACTGAAACCACCTATGAATATTCAGAATAGCGTGTAAGAAAGCACATGCACAGATGATGCGTGAGATAAAACAGAGGCTGGAGTGTTTCCAATGCACAAGTTCATGTTTGCTAACATGAAATAAAGGTGATAAATATTTATAGAGGCTGCCTCTTATTTTATAAAATCTCTCCACAGGAGAAGAAAACATGAATTTAATTATGGAAAACAATCGTTGAAAATGGTATGAGAAAATGGCTGCTTTGTCTGAAGGGCTTGGGGAAGCTATGCTAAACTATTTCCTAGCTGCAGAGAAGTGAATGCAGTACACTCCTTCATGGGAACTCGAATGCCCAATGGGAAATTACCAAAGGGAAGCTTTCCAGTTTTGTCCCTTGATCCAAAAAAAGAGAGAGAAAATAAAGCCTAGACAGAACCCTACATGACTTTATTTCAGTCATGAATTAAACATTAAAACCATACAATATAAATCTATTAATGCACAGACAAGTATGCTGTATTTTTAAAAGACAAGGTGAAAAATACTTTTTTTAATGATGGTATGAACCATATGAATAAAACTACAATTAAAACTTCCAATTTATTATAGTCAGAAAAGTGGACCAAAAGGGGACAAACTGTGCAGTATTAGAAATGCTAAATGAATTAAAAGAATTTACTTGTTTACTTACATTTGCTTTTTTTGTTTTTCTTTTTTCCTTAAATATTTTACTCTGACATTTATATTTTGATAACAAAATTCTTTAACATGCTCCCCAATCCCTCCCACTTCCCACTCCATCAATATCTGCCCATCAACCCTCTAGTGTTCACCCCCAAAAGAACACCACCCCCCAAAATTAATTAAAAACAAATAAACAAAAATCCACCTTGCTCCTCTATCTTTCCCATCCCTCTAATACCTCCCCATTAGTTTCAGTAACATTGGGAGCTGTGGTGTATCAAACAGTCTACACTTTTGTCCAGCCTGCCCCACCCAAAAATGTTCATTGTGATGAGTCATTGGTCTGGGTGAAGGCCTCTGGCCTCTGGCACACCCTCATCACTGAACCTTCACCAAAACTCCTCTTGGGTATCTCACCATTGCTCCAAGTCATAGAGATCCTGCAGACATTGCTTTGTGGGACCAGTCCTTTCATGTGCTCCAGCAGGTCAAACATGGGGTAAATGCTAGGGTGGACCAACTCAGGACCTAGGATGTGGCCTGGCAGAATATGCAGTGGTCAATCTGGGTCTCTGGTCCCTTCCCCCCAGGAGAGGGGCAGAGTCATTTCTTATGTTCATGCTATCAGAGCCAGCTTTCCCAAGAGATTTGGAAACAACTCTATCACTGCCATATCCACTGAGGGTCAACTATCCCAGGGCCAGGAAAGGAGAGGGCCAGCTTAGCAGAACCTTAGATTTTAACTCCATGATTCCTATGCCCCCTCCTAGCCCCCGTAATAAAACACTCTATTGAAATCAACACAGATTAAATCTACAGCATGACTAGGGAACTAGACATGGCCCTCAACAGCAAGCAGGGCAGATGATACCATGGTCACAGTTGGTAGCATAGGCCACCCTGATAAGTATGACCCTGCAACAGCATAGCCCTCAGACATCAACATGGCCCCATGTTTCAGCCTAGACCCCTAGCATCTGCATGGCTTTCCATGATAACAGGAGCCATAAGCATCAACACAGACCCTGAGCTACTGTAGGGCCATGGGCTCTGTCACAACCCATGGCAGCAGCTTGGGTCCACATGTTACCATGGCACTAGGTAGCATCACAGAACTCCCAGCTCACCATAGCCCTAGCAGCAGCATGTCTCCCTGACACCAACAAGGACCCAGGGACTTGACCAGACTCCAAATATCTGCAGGTGCTTAGTGGTCACTAGAGCCATGGACATCAACACAGACACTGCACAGGGCCACAGACCCAGACATGGCACTGGGCAGAAGTCCAGGCTGGAGGTCACCCTGGACTTGGGTTGCATGCAAGCCACCCACATCAGCTTATGCCTCTGCTGCTTCATTTCTGCCTCTTTCCACAGCACATGAACTATTCACTTCTCTTTCTCCCCCATTTCTCCACCATATATTTACTTATCATAATGGCTTCTACCCATCCGGCTCAGCAAAGCACCTGGTGGGCCTGTGGATGTCTTAGCCAACCCAGATTATGAGAGCCCAGGCTGGCCTGTGGTTGTCTTTTGCCTGCATGATCCACATGGCACCAGGAGGGCCTATGAATCTATGTTTTTTAATTGATAATTTATATAATATATTCTGATGATCGTATTCCATCCTATTTCCTCTCTATATCCCTTCTCATACAACTCCAAGCCCAAGCCCTGCCTCTCTCCCTCAGAAAAATAAGCAAATAAAACTAAACAAACCAGAATAAAAGAAATTACAAAAAATAGAAAAGCACAGGAAATTCTCTCTCTCTCTCTCTCTCTCTCTCTCTCTCTCTCTCTCTCTCTCTCTCTCTCTCTCTCTCTCTCTCTCTCTCTCTCTCTCACACACACACACACACACACACACAACCCAAACTTCACAGAAATACAAAATCAGGAATCATAATCTATAAGCAAAAGACTAGTGAATTAGAAAATGTGCAAACTATACAATGTGGGACTTGAAGTCTACAGAAACACCATTGAGTTTGTTTTGTTTGGCCATCTAATGCTGAGCACAGAACCCACCCTTAAGTGTGATTTAGAGACCCAATGAAACCCCTTTGGAGAGAACTCATTTTCCTTTGCTAGTAGATGTCCATTGGTGATAAATAGCTTTTCAGTGAGGGATAGAGACTTGTGTTCACTTCCACCTAACAGTGCTGAATCCCAATGTGGCTTAAATCTGTGCTTACCCTGTGTATGCTGCCAGTTTCTCTGAGTTCACATATGTGTCATTGACAAGTTTTACCCAAGAGGGCAGAATAGAATAGAACTTGGAGTGGTCAATTAATGTGACAGTAAAGTTACAGCACCTTAGAGTGCAGGGAGTGCCATATCCCAGCCTCTCAATTATATTTCCTGTCATACACTAAGCTCTTAGAACATGCTTACAGACGACACCATGGGGAGAAAGGACAGGTTCCTTTCTGGTCTGGGCTATCATTAGGATGATAAGGGTAGTGTCAGTTCTTACTAAACAAGTTATGAAAAATACAGCCACTGGGAGAATTTGTTAGGAAGATTTTTTTTTAAGTAAAGGATTCCAAAACAAGCAAACAAAACCTCACATGGAATCAGGAATCTGGGCAGTTTTTAAAATAAAGGATTCTTAGTTGTTTCTGCGATGTACAGGATTGGTAGAATAGATAATGAAGTCACTGAGCAAGTGCTTGGCAACCTACTAGGAGGAGAGAGACTCTCACCTTAGCTCTTTGGTCAAGGGATCAGGCAGGAAGGACACAGATTGGACTGTAACATTTCTGTCATGACTTTTTGTTAAACTAGAGTACAAGTAACTTGAAATCATGAAGATTAAACTTGTCAGTATAATAGAAGTTGGCCTGAGTCTCCTGTTGTTAGTGGAGTAAGACGGCTCTGAGAAAATGCAGGAAGGCTTTTCTCACAGGTCTCCTAATGTAGCAAGGAGGGGGCTGCTTGTTAGTTCCTGGCCACTTAGCCCTGAAATAATCACCACAGAAACTATATTAATTAAATCACTGCTTGGCCCATTAGCTCTAGATTCTTATTGGCTGACTCTTACATATCAGTTTAACCCATTTCTATTAATTTATGCATTGCCACGTGGCTGTGGCTTACCCGCTAAAGTTCTGGCATCTGTCTCCAGCAAGGTTACATGGTATCTCTCTAGCTCCATCCTTCTTTCTTCAAGCATTCAATTTAGTTTTTCCCACCTAGCTCTGTTCCCCTATAGCTTTTAATAGGTCCAAATCAGTTTCTTTATTAACCAATGAGAGTCACAACATACAGAGGGGAATCCCACATCATCCTATAGACTCATACTAAGCACATTGCTCAGAACAAGACTGAATTTTTAACTTCAGGATACCTGCACTTTCCAGAGCAAAAATCAAACTTAAATCACCAGACCTTTCCACTTGGTGGGAACTAGATGTCTTAGCTTTATCATAAAATACCATCAATCTTGCCAACACTGGGTATGTATTACCAAGCTAAATTTTATGCAGTAAAACATATGTATTTAAATGTTAAATAAGACCAGGCAACTCCAGATGCCTTGGAAGGTGCTGCGTCATGAGAAGGGGACTGCAGCTTAATCACTAGGATTATATTTTAATTATCTGGTTAGTGTCATGATTTAAATATGAAGTCTACACTCTGCATTCCAACTCCCAAAACTTGTGCTAAATACCTCACTGTGGAGCTCGTCAGAGACAATTTTATCATGAGGTGGTTAATCACCATTAGGTTCAACACTTGGAGAGTGCATAGCTCCTTGAGATAGTAGTAGGACATGGGAACTAGTTTCAAGAAGTAGATGAAGAAGGACATATCTTTAAGAGTGCACCATATACCCAGACCCTTCTCCTCATTTTCCTTTTCCTTCTGTTTCCCAGAGAGGTTGAGACTAGTGCCTTTGCTAGTCCATATCGTCCTTGTGAGGATGTGCTGTCTTGTCTCAGGGTCAGAACAATGGAACCATCCAGCCACGGAATGAACCCTATGAAACATGATCCAAAATAATGCCTTCCTCCCTTTTGCATTCCAGTTGGAACACTATTTCAAGTATTTCCTTCTGCCAAAAGGTTTACATAGAATACTGGAAATGAACTTCTTTAGATAAAATGTATATGACCTGCCATATAATTATTTTCCTTGGATAACATTTATTTAATAGCATTGCTTCCCTGAGTATCAGATTCTAATGAGACATAAGGTCTCGGTCTTGAGTTAAAATTGGTTGTACTCTCATCAATTAGCAAGGCTAAATTGGTTTAACAGCTGTCAACTATCAGAATGCTGAGACAACACTGCGAAGGTAAAGCTTTGGAAAACATCTAGAGGAATTTTCAAGCAAAGATTGCTGCACAAGCAAAGGTTGTGTAGGTGACCGCAGCATAAGGAAGCCTAGATGACAGAAAGAGGTTGATGGGAGTGGGTAATAATGTTGTTCTTAAAGCTTAAAAATACTGCAGGAAATTTAATAAAAGAAACACATTAAAAATTAATTCTTAAGGATCTAGTTTCATGAACAGTAAGTAATAATGATATCTATACTTATCTCATTACTGCAGATTAAAACAGGTAACTCTAAGAACAAGATAAAAAATCTGGATATGAATGTAAATAGTTGTATTCTTTTTGTTTTGCTTTTCTGATGTTTTGAGACTTGTATTCTTTTATTTATTTATTTATTTATTTATTTATTTATTTATTTATTATGTATACAATACTCTGTTTGTGTGTATGCCTGCTGGCCAGAAGAGGGCACCATACCCCATTCCAGATGGTTGTGAGCCACCATGTGGTTGCTGGGAATTGAACTCAGGACCTTTGGAAGAACAGGCAATGCTCTTAACCTCTGAGCCATCTCTCCAGCCCAAGACTTGTATTCTTAACTACTGAAAATAACACAAAGATGTTTTATTTAATAGATAGATGCCAAAGTGGGAAGTTTGTAGGTACACATTTAGAAAATCTGGCCTGGTGTCACTTAGGCCTTGGATATGAAAGTAGAGTAGGAAATGACAATAACATAATAATAACATTTATTAAATCTCAGCTATATGCAAGACATTTTGCCAGGAATGTTTTCTGTTCTGTTCCCAGTTTTTCTTGTACCCACTTTTGGAAACAGTCCTGCAGTCATTTTCATTTCTTACATGTAAGGAACTTAAACCCCTAGACCCCAAAAGGGTTAATAAGTCTATATTTAGTTACACTGTACTGTCAGACTCCGAACTAAGCTTCGTCTTGCTACAGTGCCATGTGTCAGTCTACACTGCCTTTGAGGGAACACATGTTAATTAAACTACCAGAACTTACAAGTTGGGCATTGAGGACAAACACATTGAATGTCAGTATTTTACTAAATAAGTGGACAGGCCGGCCTAGGAAGCTGGACCAGGACATCGTGACAGATCAAATGCTTTCTAGTCTGTACATTTTCCCAAAAGTCCAGGTCTGTGAAAGGAGCGGGGATGAAGAGCAGGTGAGGCAAGCAGTCTACATTGCAGTGGTGATAGACTATTACATAAAGATGAATTTGAAAAACATGAAGCTTTTGTTTTTGAGAGATTTAAAGATCCAGACTGGATAACAAGAAGAGGTTCAGGCTAGGATTTAAGCACCAAGCAGACAAATGAGTGGAGCATTCAAATATGTTTTCAATCCTGATATACTACTTTCACATGTTCAAATGTTTAAGTAAAAAAGAATTCAGTGTGGTTCTAGAAAGAAAGGCAGAAGGAACGTGTGTTTTCTTAACTACTAGATTTCAAGTGAATGCGCAATCCATCAAGAAGGTCAAATTGTATTTGAGCTGACAGACTTCGTCCAGTGCACACCTCAGGCACTGTCCTTGGGTCACAGAGAAACAAGCTGGCCCACCCTAAATAGAGCCTGTTAATCCTGATGCCTAGAAGCTTGAAGCCTCACTGTGGAGTGAGCAGTCAAAGGAAGATTGTCATTGCTTATTTACTGAACACAAAGGAGAAAAACAAAAGATGAACAGGAAAAGTACACTATCCCTTTGCTAAAATGGATCAGGTACCACATTAGGGCTTCTAGTTGTGGGTAAAGGTAAGTTGGCATCATTACGCATAGTCTACTCCTGGCTGGGACTGCAGACTTGCAGAGGTAAAGCAGGTAAACTGAGCACCTTTGCAAAAAGGGATTCTGGCTAAAGAAATAGCATCGGTCTCTCTCTTGGTCCCTCCCCTCAGCATATGTGGACTCTGATTGTAGCCAGCCAACCTGGGCTTCCCTCCAGTTAGGGGCATATGGTAAGGTCAGAGTGGCCAAAGGGGCTTAAACAGAAGACATGATTCAGAGTCAGAAAGAATAAACATATCAAATGCAGGTGCACAGGAGTGAGAGGAGCAGAACTGCTCGTTGCAATTCTTGTTACGGTTCCCTTGTTTTCTCACGCCTTGGCTCATACCTCGGAAGAACTCAGGATGCAATAGGAGACAAGAAAAATAAATAAATAAAGCTGAAATATTTTCAGAAAGCCCCATGAATCTTACAGAGTGCAGAAATTGTATTGCACGGAGCAGGAGTTTATGATTATTGAAGCACCAAGGAATAACACTGCCAAGATTTTACAGAGCAACGGTTTTTCTGACAGGAACTGTGCAGCAATGTTCTCCCAACTGCCTGACGTCATCTGTGTCAGTTTGGGTGGGACTAGATTGAATGAGGCTGAAACTGACAAGAAAGGGATTATGTGGGTCCCTGTGAGAAGGAATACATCATTTACAGACAATTCCCCATAGAAGCAGAGATTACAACTCAGATGAAAGTTGCAGCATTCTTGCGGCACAGATTCGGGATATAAAACACATTATTTTTTTTTTCTGCCAGGAAGTAATATGTTGCAACTCTGACCCAGCTCACAACAACCTAAGTCCATTAGGAAATAAACGAAATAGTCTAAATAAAACGAGGCACTTAATCTAGGCTACAGAAAGAGTTCAGGCTCTAATTAAAGATCTGCCTAGCCGCATGCAAAGAGCAAAAGAGCCAGAACAGAGAGGACAGAGGTCCTGTTTTGCACGACAATGGCACCGTCTGATGAGCAGAGCATCTGGCCAAATGAGCAAACACATGCGCAGCTCAGTGTAAAGCAAGGGAACATGCACATTTAATTTAAAGATGTTCAAGTGTAAGGGAGATACAGGAAAATGGGGGCGGGGCAAACTGCTCCTGGGGATTTTAGACCCACCCTTAGAGCAAAGAAAATGAACAAAATAATACATTCCTATCTTTCAACACACACAACAACAACAACAACAACAACAACAATTAAAACAGATCCAAAATACTTACAAAGGAACTTGCCTTTGCCATTTTTCTCCTCTATGATCTTGTGTCAGACAACAGAACTTGGCAGCATTTTTTAGTTTAGCTTCCACCACAGTGGGTTCTCTAAAACCCTATCAAAAATCTACCTTCCCCTTCTGCATCAGCAGTTAACCAACTAAAGAAATTTTCTCATCAAGTATATTAAAAATTAGCGTTGGGAACAAAAGGCAAAACGATACTGCTAATGAAAACCCACCAGTGTTTTAAGTCATTAGACGTACAGAAGAATTTTTGATTTATTAGAAGAAAATGTCATCTCCCTGCAGCTGACATTTGGACCAAGTCTTCTATCACTGTCCTGACCAAACTATGACAGAACACAGATATTGCTTAAGCAAAAAACAAGAACAATAAAAACAAAGGTTTTCTAAATTACTGTTGCCTGTGTCATTAAATTTCATATTGTGCATGGAATATAAATACATCACTTTGTTCTGCATGACAAGCAGAAGTGAGCATTCACACATTACTCAGCCACTTAATTAAGTGCCTGGGATATTTGCAGTTAGCAGAAACTAATAAGGGAATCACATTTAAATTCAAATCACTCCTCGGGGTAGCTGTCTGCAACATAAGCAAAGCTTACTGGGTAGATGTTCCACTAAATGATCAGCTAAAGGCTCAGATTCACTATTTGTGAATAAAGAATGATTCTACTTGTGATTAAAGGTGAAAGTAAAATAAACAATTCTTTTGGGAATTTTTGAGTGACATTTTCTTTCTCTAGTTTTAAATGAACAATCTGTCTGTTGTGATGCCTGCTAGAACAAGGATATAATTTAGAGCTCTGCTGGTGTAAAGAGTTGGTTCCATAAAATAAACAAATGACGGTGCTGACCCTTTCCACAGCAGCCTTGCAACAGAGTTGACACTGAGAGGCTCTACACAGCAGACAGTAAACAGCAGCTTTACAAAGTCTCTTTCCAAAAATATAAGAAGTAGCAAAAGTGAGGCAGGTCAGGAGACGTGAAACACAGGGCTTGAAAGATGGGGAATTTGCATATTTAAAACAAGAAGCCAAAAGCCCAGGATTTCAAAAGCAGAGGAATTACCTGTGTCCAAGTGTGAGTGTATTTTAGCCATTCATCTTTATAAAATTTAACTTTTCCAGACTAAAAAAGTCCCATGTGTTTTCAAATCTGCCCGTGAATTCAAACAGCCCCACACCGAGCTGTTTCAAAAATTTAAAGCCATCTGGTCACTAGGGATAAAGAGACCTTAATGTGTCTCTTCTCATGCATTGTGTGGCTTTGTCAGCTCTAGGAAACCAAACTCTCAGGCCTCCAACCATTTAAGGATAAAATTTCATGAAAAATTCCAGTTCTTGAAGAGAAATATGGTCTAACCCAAGGCATTTACAGGAAACAAAGTACAAAGGGTTACTTACACTCAGAATGAATACCCATGTCCTTCATCTTATGAACATTATATAACTTCACCTGCTGCCATGCATCATTTTGCTACAGAAAATATAAATCCCAAATATAAATTCCAGGTTGCATCCCAAAGTAGAAATAAATCAAAGTGATCTTGACTATTTTACCAGCATTGCTTATAGTAAGAATAATGATTTTTGTTAGAAAGAAATTTGGCATTTTCTGTAAGTCATAAAACCTTTGAAGCATAAATCCTGATCATCACATTCGAGTCTGTCACACAGCATCACTTCAGACATTGTCAGGGTACCATCTGGCATTAGCTATACAGCAGTAGATGGTATAGGTCTAGGACCAAATTCTTTAAAGTGCAGAAACCAGCATTCATCCCTGCCTCAAGAATTACTGCACACAGTTCCCTTGTAAGGTTGTAGCTGCAGAAAATCATCTAAGATTTATAAAAGAACCCATTTTCTGGTTATATTTGGCGACAGGAGAAGTATATTAAAATTTTAGAACTATATTCTTTTATACAATTGGATCTTTTCTTGTATTTTGTCTTCATTTTGTCATGAGGCATAGTAATTATAGTAAAAAATTATGCTTTGTGTACAGATTTCTAAATTTCTCCAACTATTTCTCTTCAATATTTTAATGGGAATGCATCTTCAAATACTCATAGGCATCTACTAATATCTGTCCTACCAGTAGGAGCAATGCCCATCCTCAGCCTACAGCCACTCTATCTCCTCATGGGATTGTTGAAGCCTTTTCTATAGAAAACTAACTTGACTGCTGCATAAAATTAGCTTAAAAACCTAAATATTTACGATTGATAATTATAAAGAATCAGCAATTCATAACAAAATATAATGAACAGCATGAAAATTTGTTTTTAGTTTTCTTTTCTTTGAAACAAGAGTTCATCGTGTGGTCTAGCCTGGCTTTGAATGAACTATGCAACCCATGCTGGCTTGCGTCTAAATCTTCCTGCCTCAGTATGCTAAAGGATGAGTTCTGGTGTCCCTCCAGACCCTGTCAATGTATTTTCCTTAATGCCCCAGATCAATAAGAGAGAACTTGGAGTCTCTGTTGGGGGAAAAATAAAAAGGTCGAGTCTCTGGATTGTGTAAGTCAACTGCATTTTTCTAGGGTCAGGACATATGGTATATTTATTTTCATGAGAGGCTGGGGAAAGAACAAGCACCAGTGGAGATGCAAGCGGCATCTGAGCCAAAAACTGGATTAGCTTTGCTCAGTGCTCTCGTTGCAATCTGGTATCTCTTACACACATAGGTTGTCCTCTCGGGAAGAAAATATGATTGAAGTATTTGCTGAGGAAGAATACTGAGGAATACTGGGCTAGATAGGACAATTCCTCTGATTTTTAATTTTTGGTTATCTTCACATCTCTGTGCATTACTGGACAAGACTTGGGAGGGTACTGAGAAATGCACATTCCCATACTTTCCTGATAATGGCATTGCCCATAGAATTTGGTTTTGATAAATGGACCATTGACAGAAACCAAAAAAACCAGAAAATTTAAATATATTAATGGATTTTGACTTTCTTGGTATTCTTCCCTTAAGTTTTAAGAATGTATATTATGAGCAAGAGAAACATGTAAAGTTGATAATATTTAAGTCAAATATAGCCAAATGTACAGTTTGAAACAGCCAGTTTAGCATAATGTAAATCAGCAAAACTGCAATTTTTCCATAAATCTATTAAATAACATCCGTTTATGATGTTTTGAAGGAAGAGGTAGGGACAGTTCTTATACAACATTGCAGTGGGAGTTAACAGATACTACTTCAGTTGTCATCTGTAAACAAATATATTTTAAAAACCCTTCACTGAACATAATTTCAAAACAATATTTTGCTTGCATTATAACACTAGACAATGCTGTACTTGAATAAATACAAATAGATTTTTTAATTGATTGAAATTTCGCTTAATAAGCTGACTCAATACTAAGAAATAACCTTCGTTTGGTTTAATTTTTATGTTTGTTGTTCTTGTGTTTTGTTTTATTTTTTTCATCATGATCCTGTTAGAGTCATTTTGGAAGAAGTAACCTCATCTGAGAAAATTTCCCTGACAGATTGACCTGTTGGTCAAGCTTGTGTGGGCATTTTCTGGATTAATGATTGATATGGGGGGACTAGTCCATTTGTGGGCAGTACTCTCCTGGAGCAGGTGGTCCTGGGAAATATAAGAATGCAAAAGGAGCAACCAGCAAAACAATAAGCAGTACCCATCCACAGCCTCTGTTTCAGCTCTTGCTTCAAAGGTCTTGCTTTGAGTTCCTGCCTTGACTTCCTTCAGTGATGGGCTATTAATAATGGGCTTTATTGCAGTAGTAGAAAGCAGACTAAGACAAGGGTAACCAGGAAAAAACAATGTTCCTTACCATTTTTCATAGACTCTTTTGTATAATTATTATAAAAAGACATATAATATTCCTATAAAATTGAATGCATTTGTAATTCAATATTAACCCTGTGAAGATCTCTGACAAAAGCAAGAGAAATATAGCATCTGCATGGCCCTAACTAATGTGGGATTCCCCTCAATATGCTGTGAATACCATTGGTTAATAAAGAAGCTGCTTTGGACCTATGGATAGGACAGAACTTAGCTAGGTGGGGAAAACTAAAATGAATGCTGGGAGAAAGGAGGCAGAGTCAAAGAGAAGATATGTACCCCAGCAGGAGACAGATGCCAGAATTTAGCCGGTAAGCCACAGCCTGGTAGTAATACACAAATTAATAGAAATGGGTTAAATTAATATGTAAGAGTTAGCCAATAAGAAGCTAGTGTTAATGGGCCAAGCAGTGATTTAAATAATATGGTTTCTGTGTGATTATTTTGGTGCAGAGCAGCCAGGAACCAACAAGTGGCCTTCTCCTACACCTAACCACATACTATATTCTAAAAGAGATTTATTTGTGATGAAATACAATCTCGATTTTTTTTTTTTTTACCTTGCATGCCCACTTCAGAGAGTTATGCAACAGCTGGTTAGAACTTCCAACAAACTATGAGGAGAAGCAGGCATCTTCTTAATCTGGTCATTAGTTAATGTCTTTCATAGGTTAACAAGAAAATAGCACACAGATCAAGTGATTAAGCTAGACTAAACTTGTATGGTTATGTTCAAACACCTTCATTAGTTAATGTCTTACTGTGACAAAATAAGTACTGACCATATCAACCAAGAGAAGACAGGGTTCACAGTTTTCAAACTAGGGATTCAACCTATCTTGGCAAGAAGGCATGATGGGAACATCTGTAGGTAGGAAGCCAAGATCCATAAATGTTGGTAGTCTACTGGCTTCTTGACTTTTCCTCTTTTTATTTAGTCTGAAGATCTAGACGATGGATGGTAGCACCCACATGTAGAGTATGTTTTCCTCTTCAGCTAGCCCTCTCTGGAAACATTCTCACAGACAAATTCAAAGGTGGGCCTCCAGGTAATACTAAATTCTAGTTGATTTGATAATTAAGGTATTTCCCACATATGAAAAACAAGTCACAGTTATATACATTCTAATGGAATAAAGAGTACATTCATCTGTAGACTAAGAATTAGTGAATTTCAAACCCTAATTTCCCACATTGTGGGAATAAATAGAAACTCAAAAAAGTCTCCACAAATATCTTTAAAGCATTAGTAATGCTGCAAATCTGATATATAATTCATGCTGTACTTACTCCAGAGCATAAAATTGTTTTCATGAATTTTTGCTAGCTATTAATTGTAATGTAAATATCTGTGCTTTGTTATGGTCTTAGGTGACCCCTGTGAAGGGGATATTAGACTCTAAAGTAATCACACCCTACCAGTTGAGAAGTCACTGCTCTAAAATATTACATAATAAATAATGAACAAGTGAATTTTCTATTTGATGAAATTGACTATTTAATGAATTTTGAAGAAAATAACTTCCAGCTTTAAGTGCAGTGAAATCTAACAAGTAGGAAGCATAACTTTAGCTATTGCAACATAGCATCAACTTGAAGATGTTTCTGTGACTGTCAAAATCTTTTAAGAAGTACCACCATCTCACCTGCCCACTGATGCACTTAGCTTAACAATCACAATAACACAAAGTAACCCAACTCAAAAGACTTGCATTAGTTCACATACAATGGGACTGCATCCTGCACAGAAATGCAAGGGTCCCCATTGGCTGAAGTGTCAGCACAGTGGGAGACAGGGAACACAAGGAGCTCTCCAACACCATGAGCTCATAGGAACTGTGACACCTGCCCCACCTATTGAGTCAACCTTGTGGTGGGTGGTGGCTGGAAAAACTGAGTGACAAATGTAATTCCACAGACCAAAACAGGTTCTGGCCTAGTTAGCTCAGAAGATGTTGGGTTTTTTTTTTCCTTATTTAACTCTTCTAAGAAAAAAAATGGGATAAAATGTTTATCATACAAGAGTTTTTTTCACATAAAAATGCTTTTTTGGAGGTGCAGACGTAATACTAGGTCCTGTTGCCATACAACTTTGAAATAAAATTGATCTGATTTCTTGTCCCATCTTTAATTACAAGCAGTACGTAATGTTAATTTTATCTCAAGATATACTTCCTACATTTTAGTTGAAAACAAACCAACAAACGTGGTGACAACTAAGTTTTAAACAGGCCACAAATCAGCCGAAAAAATTGAGTCTTTTTTTGCCACAAGGGCAGGCCTTGATTATCTCTTTTCTTTTGATGTTATAATTCTAAGCCCAGAGTGCATTCTTTGCGTCCTCAGTTAATACATTATTAATCTATGGATTAAGAGGTTTTAATTAAACAATAGAAGATATGTTGATTCTCCAGGTGTTCATTTCTGTGGTCATCACCTCTTTAGGATAAAATAGAATGCACACATTTATAGTATCTTAATAAAGACCCATTTTAGGTATAATTTTTCTCAATTGTAATGTTATATATTATATGAGATATATATATATATATATATATATATATATATATATCCCATTTATATTTAACTGACAACAATGATAGAACTAGATCTTGCCGTAACAATTGTAACAGTTCGGGGAGGGGCGATAGTGGTGGAGAGATGATTCAGCCACCAAGAGTACTGGATGTTCTTCCAAAGGATCAGGGCTCAGTTCCCAGCACGTACATGATACCTCACAGAAAACTAGAACTCTAGTTCAAGGGAACCCATGTCCTTTCCTGGCTCCCGTGGTTACTGTTTGTAAATCGTGCACTAACACACATACAGGGAAAGCACACATGCACATAAAATAATAAAAATGTAGCCATTCTGTGTCAAGTTCAAAAACTTAGAGAGGAGGGGAGTAAGACAGAAAGAGTGAGAGAGAAGGAGGGAGGGAGGGGGAGAAGGAAAGAAGAAAAGCAATATAGTTTTAAAATAAAATAGCAAGTTGTAGTTGTGGCTCAGTGGTACAGAACTTTCTTATCCTATGCAAGATCCAGGGTTTGACCACTAGTACGGGGCAGAAAAAGTGTGTATGTAAGAAGTAATCAGGTTTTCTTCTGTCTGGAAATGTGACACTCACTATTTTACCACCTAAATTGTTCATACATATATTCATATCATTTTAAATAAAAAGCTTATAAATTACTTAAAATTTATATTTCAAATTACATTGGGAATCATTATAAAATTTTTCTACAATGACAAAATAGAAAAGTCTTCCATCAAACATATAAAAATGAGTTTTACTTCCAAAAGTTTCAGTATAAAGTATTTCTGCAAAGCACGAGATACTTTTTCTCATAACTTGGTTTTGTAAGCTTTTCAATTTGTTTTCTTTTTACACTAGTACTAATAAATTAAATCCTCAAGTACAGCACCAAATATTCAGCATTCCCATCTTCACAGAGCCTAATTTCCCACCATCCCATTGCTCTTATTTTGATATTAAATGTGAGATATTGGTATTTCCGATTAATTTTACAGGGCAATCTATTTTTAAGCTAAGGAATTCCTATCCAAACTTAATTAATAAAATTAAATTACTCATTTAATTTTCTCAGTGCTGTTAAGTAACACTGCTTATCCCTTCAACTTATGAGTTGTATAACTTTATTCTGCAAAGACAAGAGCCATCCGCACAAACTTTCCTGGTTTTCCCACACAGCATTGCAGTGCAAAGATCTATAAAAATATTGGAGGCTAAGGAACACATTCTCTACAAAAACTTTGAAATCAGAATGATTATATTTGTTTTACCTTGCGGACATGTTTGCATCCCTATGTGTACAGAGGAGCAGTTCAACTTTGCTTTTAAATGTAAAATAAAGATCCAATAGAGTTATAAGTCGTTATGTTTTCAGATGCAGTCAGTAATTCTCAGGCCAAAGGCTAGAGATTTTCTGTTACTGGGACAATAGTTCTGCTGTTTGTTTAGGAAACACGTTTAAATCAGTTCCTTTTTCACTCTGCTAGCTTCTCTTGCAAATGCGTTCATGGGAGAAGTGGTGAGTCTCTTCCACCTCCCAGGTTTCCTTTGCATTGAACAATCTTTCTCTATATTTCAACTTCTTCACTAAGTCATACTTTCAGTGCCTTCATGACTGGCAATCTATTTTTGCCGCTATTTTTTCAATTAATATTAGTGTGTCATATTCTTTTATATATTCTTTTCATTAGTTCTTTGAGAATCTCATGTATGAGTTCGTATTCACCCCTCACCCAGTTCCTCACAGATCCACACCACCTTGTTTACTGTCCAACTTGTTATTTTAGGCCATGTTGCCCAGTTTGTTCTGCTCACATAGACTTGGATGTAGCTTTCCAATGGAGCATTGCTTGCTCTCAAATCATATCATAGGGATTAGAACAGATGGATATTAACCTTGACACCAATGACGGATCTATGTACAGAAAAGACAAAAATTGCAGGAAAGTCAGCTCTAACCTGAACGAACATCTATATCACAGCCCTCCTTTTGCTGCCTCAGGATTCTCCAAGTCAGACAGGTTCTCAGCCTGGAGAGGGGAAATGGCTCAGAGTTTCACCCTTAACTGGAGTGCTTTCAACAGTTATTATTTAGTGTCTGTTATGCCTTGTGCTTCATCTTAATTTTTGAATATCCAGAAACGCTATCCTCTTTTCATGTTTTCAAAATTTTCCAGTTGTTTTCTGTATTGCTTTTTTCTTATCTCGCCTTTTCTTTTTAATGTGTGAGTATTTCTGTGTGTTTATGTGTTCTCATGTGTGTGGGTGCACACATGTGTGTGCAGACCAGAGAATGATATCTTACCTGATCGTCCTTTATATAGAGGTGAGGGCTCTCAGTTCTATCTAGGGATCCCTGATTCCAGCTAGTATAGCTTGCAACTTGCTGGAAGAAAACGACTAGCTCTGCTTTTTACATACCAGGATGACACAGGCTGCTAGACACATTTTGATTTTATTGGCTTCTGAGGAACTCAAACTCTGTTCCTCATACTTGCTTACCAAGCACTTTATTCACTGAACCGTTTAACCAGACTCCACTCTGTATTCTTGGGTGAGTGTGTTTTGTAGGAATACAATTCCTGTGACAGACTTTGTGGGGACTGTAGTGTGAAAGAAGGACGTTCACAGATCGGCAGACCTCAAAGCACCCAAGAGAAAATCTATACAAAGGTCATAAAATACACAAATGCCTTAGAAAGCTTTCAATCATTTATCTCTTTTGAGATTAAATAAACTCTTGTATCATAATTATAGATGTAGCTACAAAGACAGAGAGAAAGAAAGCCTACCTAACAAGAATTTAAATATATGGTAATGATTATGTACGGTAGAAATCATGATTTAAATTGTCTTCATGGTACATACTTGCAACCCCAGGAACCAGAAAACAAAAGCAGGAGGATTTCAAGTAAGTCTATGAGCTACATAAAGATAGCCTGAGAGAGACAGAGAAAGAGAGAGAGAGAGAGAGAGAGAGAGAGAGAGAGAGAGAGAGAGAGAGAGAGAGAGAGAGAGAGAGAGAGAGAAAGAGAGAAATTATAATTGCAAATTGCAGAACACTGGTCTCCAACACTAAACTTCACATCTGAAGATGATGCTGCTAAACATCATTCATTGCTGGTTGCTAGGTTATTTTATGCCTGAGGATACCTATCCTCTTCTCAAACATTCACAGAAATAAGTGACTTCACCTGATAGCTATTTAAAAATACAATATACTGAGAAGTCATATTCCACAAAGGAGAATCTAGACTAATAAGAGATAAAAATAATTTTATCTATTTATAGAATAGAAAATACAGTCAATGTATATTTATAAATTTGTATTATCAAAATGATTTCTAAATGTTCCTGGAGCCCAAACTATATTTGCTTAACCACAATTTAAAAGAGAAACAAAAACAAAAGAATGGTTGTTGCCAGCATGAATTGTAACAAATATTGCCAAATGGAAGTTTAATTAATTGTAACAAAAAATGTTTGGGAGGATAATGCCAAAATAAATAAAACCTACCAAGAACAAAAGCTTAGCATGCAGTTTACATTGCAACCGCGGCACTCATTTTTATCACTGGTAACTCTTTACTAAAAATCTATTATGGACAATTCATTAGCATTATTCAGATTGCAATAGATTCTGCGAAGTATATTTTCTCAGGTGGCTGGGAGGAAAGGCACACCAAGAAGCAGTATAAAGAGGATTGTAGTTTGAGAGTCACCATGTTGTACTATCAGCCATTGAGTATATTAGCATATCAGCTACAGTTTTAAGTTTTTTCATAATTGTTTACTCTTTAATCTTAGCACAAACGAACCTTCTGCCAAAATTTTGAATTCTATTCAAAATTATGAGAGCTCTTATATAGAAACCTAAATTCTGTATCCAGATATTTTCATAAATCTCTTATATGATCTCTTAAATACTCTAAATTATTTCCTAAATAAAATAATTTAGAAACAATATCTCACTCCTACTCTCTATTTCTTTTGTAATCTATGATATTCATATATTTTTAACATATTTTTATTATTGTGTGTAGGGAGTGGATGTTGTAAATCATGTGTAGAGGTCAGAGAGCAAATCTGCAATGTGGGTTCTCTTCTACCTCTATATGGGTTTCAGGATCAAAACAAAGTTTCCAAGCTTGCACACCAAATGGCCTATGTGCCCAGCAGTCTCACCAGCTCCATGTTGTATTTGCAATCTGGCTATTGTCATGATTACATTTTGTAATCATGTAATATTACTTAATTCATAAATTTCCACATCAAAGAGTGAAATTTCAATAGTCACACACTTGCTTCTCTAATGAAATTACCCCTAAACTCTGGCATGCTTGTGCCTCCTGTGCACTTATTTATATGTCTCACAGTATTCTTTCATATTCTAGCTTTTGTGTTGTTTAGTTTAAATTTATCTTATTGCTTAATCTATGCTAGTAAGTAGTATATGGATAGGAGGAAATAGTTGATATTTTAAAATTAATCTTCATTTGGGTAATTAAAAGGGTTTTGGTTTTTGTTATTACTTTTCTTTTCGTTTGTTTATAAAACAGAGTTTCTATGTGTAGCTGTGTAGTCCCGGCTGTCCTGGAACTCACTTTATAGATCAGGTTGACCTTGAACTCAGAGATCCATCTGCATCTGCCTTCAGAGTGTTGGGACTAAAGTCATATGCCATCATATCGACTACAATATAGCATTTATATTGATGTCAATTAATTAAACCTAAAGTCGACAACTAAGGAAGGACAGTTTATGCCTGAAACCACCAGAAAGAAGAAACCAGAACCCAAGTATCATGTTGTTCCACATATTTTTATCAGTGTATGAAGCACAATGCAAATAACAAAATTCAAATAGTCAACTCTGTCATATGCCCAAAAGATTCCATCTGAATATTTGTTTTCTTTTATAAACACTATGCACAATATGCTTTCAATTACTTGTGATTTAAATTATATTCTCTTCCTAGATGTTAATATAATGCAGCTTGGGGAATTATGTTAAGAATAAAATACCAATGACCAAAGTTCCTGCCTCACCAAATATATTAGTTGCTGGACTGCTACAGGAACATTGCTGATAAAATAACTTAAGAATGCAAATGGTTATTTTGATTTACAGTTACAAACAATAGACTAAGAACAAAAGGCAGCTGGTCACACTTCTTCAGGTTAGGAGAGAGGAAGGAATAAATTCTAAAATTCAGTTAGCCCTCTTCATTTTGTGTAGTCCTGGATTCCAGGCATATGAATGGTGATGCCTAAATTGAGATGGGTTTTATGGCCTCAGTTAATCTAATGAAGATTGTTGTGTGGTATTTTGTTGGTGTTCTGACAAATAAAGCTTGTTTGGAGTCTGAAGGCAAAACTAGACATTGGTTAACTGAAGAGGTCAGAAGGAATGTACAGAGAGGAAACAGGAAGTGGTAAAGTGGAGTCAGAGAGTCAATGCCAAATGCAGGGAAGGAAGTTGAGAATGTTGTACTGAGAAAAGGTACCAACTCATGTGGCCAAATATAGATAAGAATTATGGGTTAATTTAAATGTAAAAGTTAACTAGTAACAAGCCTGAGCTATCAGCCAATCATTTATAATTCATATCAAGTGTCTGAATCAGTTATTTGGGAAGAAGTTGTAGGGTATTTGGGAATATGTGGGCAGGAGAAAAACACCTAACTACAGAGAACAATTTCTTACTAACATGCTAGAGATATGTCTTTTTAGTGGTTCTAGATAATGTTTAATCAACAATATTAACCAAGTAATTGACCAGAAACAGATAACTGTTTATGCTATATGCCTATTTGATTATTTCCTAAACCTTAACTAAACAATGGCCAACCACCTGATTAAGTGATACTGAGTTTAAAAAATATGTAATGTAAAAACTTATGGAAATAAAAACAATGAAGATGATACACAGTAAGACCTTACTCTTCAAGAGATAAGGTCTGTAAAACGAAATAATTAGCCTGGAAGTGTCGGTGAAGGTTTCCTGTCCTGCAGAAGAAAGTGTGGTCAATAACTCAGACTTTTTACTAACCAACTCTTATCTTTTTTAAGGTAACCCACATTCCTTATTTATGCTCTCCTACATGGCGGTACTTTCTTTCAGCATGGCACAATCATCTCCTGCTCCCTCTGTGTCTGGCTCGAGACTCCCTGACTGTGCCCTTCCTCATCCCATCATTCTCAACTTGGCTTTCCCACATACATTTATACTGTTCAGCTATTGGCCAATTAGCTTGTTTATTAAATCAATGATAAAGACATATATCCAC
This sequence comes from Arvicola amphibius, assembly GCF_903992535.2. NCBI lineage: Eukaryota > Metazoa > Chordata > Mammalia > Rodentia > Cricetidae > Arvicola > Arvicola amphibius. The sequence continues at coordinate 125,994,527 of NC_052053.1, forward strand.
ACAGAGTAAAGAAATGCTCCACAACATGGGAGATCTCTGTAGCTAACAGGTAGGCAAGCAAAGAATCAGAAAGAAAGAAAGAAAGAAAGAAAGAAAGAAAGAAAGAAAGAAAGAAAGAAAGGAAGGAAGGAAGGAAGGAAGGAAGGAAGGAAGGAAGGAAGGAAGGAAGGAAGGAAGGAAGGAAGGAAAAGGAAGGAAGGAAGGAAGGAAGGAAGGAAGGAAGAAAGAAAGAAAGAAAGAAAGAAAGAAAGAAAGAAAGAAAGAAACAGGAAGTCTTTTTCAATGGGGAAAACTCCCTACCTGTTGGATAAATCTGCCTGGGGGAATCATAGAAATTATAGGTGAAGCACTATTCTTCACATACACTAAAAATACAGGACCAACAGGAGTAAAGGTGGAGTGCTGTGCTCCAATAGAACCAGTTAAAAAAAAAATTCCTACAAGCTCCTTTTTCCCACAGACCAGAACCTAAAGGAACACAAAACTGAAAAGATCAGAAACTCCCGCTTGCCCTTGCTCCATACAGCACCATATGGAGTCTTATCTTTCACCATTCTACTCCTTCTCACTAATAATCTTAATAACCAAAATCAGAGTATATGCTCTACTGTCTTTGGTTGTTGTACTTCCTACAGTTATTGAAGTTAAAGAGACCACTGTTGTTAATGGGCTGGAATGACATTTGTTCAGTGGCAATAAAAAGCTGCTACGGTTGCTCTCGAAGTTCATGTCCTACTCAACGCACACCGTGGAGTTTACACAAGGCACCCTGAGCCCCTGGACTAAGAGAGTACCTTCTGAATTACACACTCAATTCTACCACAATCAATTTTCCTTGAACACTGTCAATATTTAAGTTACAACAATTTAGCTGATAAAAAAACAAGAAGCTAAATAACACCAGAGGCATAAATTTCAATGCAGTAACATAAGAAACACGAAAGGCCAAGACAGCATAACTTTACCTAAAGTTAATAACCCTCTACTAATGGTATTTAGTGGGAATCAGAAGATATCACTGATAATTGAAAACAATCATTATAGGTATAAACTAAGACATAAACAGCTGACTGACATAAAGAAAGTGACCCATGATAGAACTTTTTGGAGAAAAAATATAAACTGGTGTGTTTAAAACAAAAAATAGAGTAAGGAATAATATATAATATTTCAACAATAAGAAGATTGGATGGCTAAACTTGAAGTCAAGGTGGAGAAACTGAAACGGGTGAAATCTAAAGATATTAGTAAAAATGCAAAGATACATGTAGCACCCAGAAATGAGAAAAATCTACGGGTTATATACATAGAAAAAGGGAAATAATCTTTTTTTAAAGTCGTGGAAATTATTTCAAAATGATAGCTTTTTTTTTTCAAAGTTAGAAGCAGGAGAATACAAGAATAAAGAGGAGGAGGAGGAGGTAATCCAGGTAGTAAAGGCTTTTAGGACATGAAGGAGAAAGACCAATAAAGAACCCTCCTTTGCCATAGCATAATTTAGTTACTAAATATAACGAGTGAGGTAGGTATATTGAAGGCAGCAAGACAGATTGCATGAATGACCATCCTATCAAAAACAAACGCAAATTCTATCCAATCTCAATAATGATACTAATTTAATTTGCCACACACAAAAAAACAATCTTTAAATTTACATGGATGCACACAGCAGCTCTAAAAACTGCTAAAGCAAAGTTAGGCAAAGGGTATATTCTAGAATGTATCACCATACCTGATTTTGTGTTACTCTACAGAATGTATTAACAAAATGAGCATGGTGCTATCACAAACACACAAGCACAGATCATTGGTTACAAGCCCATACAACCATAGCTACTAGATCCTGATACAAAACTCAAAACCCTAAGCAAAAAGCCTGAAATTGCTTAAAGAAGAAGTAAGAAGTGAATTCAAGATTTGGCATAGGTAATGATTTTCTCAATTGAACTCCAGTCACTTGGAAATAAGGTCAGTAATTGACAAATGGCTTTAGTAAAATTCAAATAATTCTATATAAGTACCAATTTACTGAAAAGATAGCCTATAAAAGGGGGAAAAATCTCTGCTTGTTATATAGACAATACAGGATCAGTATAGAAAATATAAAAATTTCTTAAGAAAGTTAGCATAAGGAAAATAAACAAACAATGCCATCAAAAACTATGCTATGAACCTAAACAGAGGTTTGCAAAAGAAAAAAATAGAAATAGCTAATTAGCATTTTATATGTATTCAACATCATTACCTGTAACGGAGATGAAATTAAAGCAACTTTGAGATTATGCCTCACTCCAGTCAGAATGGCTATTATGAAAAAAAGTTAAAATAAAATGTTAATGAAGAAGTGGAGGGAGGTGTAGATTTTTGTTGCTTTTTTTCTTTTTCTTACCTTTTTCTCTTTGCTCTTTGAGGGCCCACCACCCAGCTCCAAATCAATGGCACGTGGAGACTTAACTCTTTCTTATGAATGTCTGTCCTTAGCTCTGCTTATTTTGTAGTTAAACAAATGCAACATAAAAATGCACCACATCTTTACATTATTAAAATAAGTTTTCCAGAGCATAAACAAAAGCAACAACACATCTTAAATAATATTCCACACAGAAAGGAGAACCATTACCTAAAGGATGATATAGCCTACTATAAAAATATCTACAACCCATATTTATTGCTGCTCTCTTTACAGTATCTAGAAAATGTCATCAGCCCAGAAGATCATGAACATATACATAGATAATGAAAATGTGGTTCGTATTACAATGTAATTTTAGTTAATTGTAAAGGAAAATGAAATTCATAAATTTGCCAAATAAAATGAGTAGAACTGGAAAAGATTATATTAAGTGTGCTAGCTTGATAACATGACACACATTAGAGTCATTTGAGAAGAAAGAACCTAATTTGAGAAAGTGTCCACACTAGACTGGCCTGATGTGAGATGTTCCATTTCACTGTAGGTTGGGTCAGCCATGACGTGGTTGTCCTGGGTGCTATAAGAAAGGAAGATCAGTAACTCATGGTGAGCAAGCAAATAAGAAGACTCCTCCATGGTTTCTGCTCCAGGTTTCTGCCTCTAGGTTTCTGCCCTAAGTTCATTCTGTTCCTCCCAAAGTCTGCTTTTTGTCAAGGTGATTTAGCAAAACAATAGAAACCCTGAGATTCTAAGTAAAATAATCCTGACCCTGAAATATAAATGCTGTGTGTTCTCTCTTGACTTGAGGATCTTAGCTTCAAAATTTTTTACTTGTGTGGCTAACTTAGACTAACTGTAGATATTAGAAACACCCAAAGGTCTTATGAGAGGTGGCAGGTAGATCTCAGTAGGAGAAGGAATAGTTGAACACATGTGATTTTAATGTAGAAAGGAGAAACTACAAAATCGGTTAGCAGGCCAATTTTGGGTATATCCAAGGGTTTATAGAGGAACCTACTATAACTGTTCTGTTAAATGGTCATAATGCCACATTGCCCTCTAATTATCCATGTTTGTGCCTGTAGAATAATGTTGCAATCACCCTTTGTCTTAGAAACTTCTTTTTGCATTGGTTAAGTGCTGAGAATAAGTGAGTGTTGAATGCTCATCTATACTCCTTCAAGTCTCAGGTAGTATGGAAGAGGGAGTTAAAAGAAAGTAAACACTGGAAGATTACAAAGAATATTACTAAATATTGGTTTCTGGACAGGACAAGATTCTTGAACTCATGATCTGACAGCAGCTGTAGCTGATTGCACAAGATGAAACCAGTTACCACTTCGGCACAGAGGGCTAGCAAGCAGGAAGTTCTGCCCTAAATGAAGAGCTATGAGAAGCTAATAACTTCTGGGGAAGGAAGTATCAAATTTCTAAGGAATTTGCCTCCTCGTGATAGGTTGTCAGTGCTATAGTGGATGGGTTCACATCCACGTATACATATAGGCAGCAATAATTAGGCTTATGAGTTATAAAGCACATTGGTGAGAGAAGGATGTATTGGTGACTTTGTGGGGGGAAGAGGTAGGGAGCAATCTATTGCTATAAAGATATGTAGTATAGATACATGAAATTATAAAAAAATTTAAGAAAAAAACATATGCATAATTTCCATTAATAATTGATGCACTAACTATAATACTATATACACCAAACATATAATAAATAGATATAATATTACTAAATTGCTAAGTGTAATTACTATTTGGCTCTTTCTTCATTTATCAATAACATTTAATGAAATTCTGGTAAATAATCATAATGAAGCGGTAAAGATTTCAGGAAACCAACACATCTACCCATTTCTTTTGGGTTTGTCTATTTTTCAACTAAATTGAATTGTTATATAACACAATACCATTGTCTTATGTAATTAATGTCTATAACTCATCATACCAAAGTATCAAAACAGAATTTTCTCTTACCTATATTTTCTCTAGATCTCAGACAGTAAAATATTCTTCTTTTGATTACTTCCTCCACATCAAATGCATTCTAGACATGATTCTGAAATAGTTTCCTATGTTCTACTTTGCCTCTATAACCCTTCTAAAAATCTATCAGCTACAGATTGGAGAGCTAGGAATGATGTCTTATTTAAAAAATTCAATTAATGAACTACATTTTGTACAATATTTACTATTATAAATAACAGAAAACAGAACAAATCACTGTTTTCCCTTAGATGATATGGGTGCATACTCTATTACTTTTCCTCCTGAATTTACTATGAAATGTTTGGCAAACTCTCAGCCTTTTCTCTATGTAAAATGCAAAACTAACAAACTAAGATCAATGTTAGCAAGATTTTCTAAAGGGAAACCTCTAGTGAAAATATCTTTAGAGAAATACTTCTATTCTGAGGAGAAATGATCAAAGGAAATTGGCAGAGGGTAACAATCTCATTGTTTGAGTTGTATTGTGGTTAAATACATATATTTTAAGTAGAAATTATGTTGCTTAAAAATAGGTCCCTGCTTTTTGTATAAGATTTCTATTTCTATCTCATATATTTCAGTTAACCCTGTTAGAGAAACAACTTATTTTCTTAAAAAAGCAAACACTGAAGTCACTCATCTATAATGGAAGAGGCACGTTGGCGTATTCCTACTCAAAAGCACCATGGAATCTACATCATAGAATCTTAAAACTGAGTCATCAGAAAAGCTCCGCTAGAATTGGATTGACAGAGTGTTTTCTAGGAAAAGCACTATTGTAAACTGATTGTAAGCATTAATATTCTCTAGGGTGTGTATGCACCCAGGTCAACCTTCAGCCATCACATCATATTCCCTAGAAACATAAATCAGGATCTGCACAAACGTTCATGTTGGCATTGGGTAAAGAATCAAAAGCAAAGGCAGGTCATGAAAGGAAACGCACGAAAAATATGTAGTATTATTCCAGAGCTGGGCTCCTAGGAAGAATTTTAAACATTATTTAACAGAATGACCTTTTTTTTCATCTTAGGTAGTCTATAATCAAAGTTACAGGCTTAGAAACCCCCCTCTCCCTATATTTTTTATACATAAAAATGCATATAGATGGTTTAGTTGGATATACCCATAATTGTATGTATACAAATATACACATGAGTTCAACCTGGTGTTAGCATGGTTCTAACATCATTTTCCACTAACATGGGAATTTACTTTCATATATGGAGTATGCATAGTCAGGGATAATCTGGGAATAGTCAACTTGTGCTTCTGTCGTGATGTAGGCGTTTTCCTTCTCCACAAGCCACAACTTAATTCATTTATTTTTTCAAGAGGTCTCTGGGAATTGATGAAGGTAGAAAAGATAGGCATTTTTGAATACCATGGCATAAATATGAAAATGAACCTTTTAGTTGAAGAATTATGGAAGATAAAGCTTCCTGTAAACTCCCCTTTAATTACTCCTAGCAGTGGTAGCAAAGAAATAGGGTATGAAGTTTAGAACCCCATGATTTTCTCCTTGTAATTTGTACTAAATGTCAGAATGAGCAGTGACAGGGACTGAGCACAAACTGTAGAAAAGCGCAAACTCTAGTGTTGATCCATTTGATATTTACTTCTTGGTTCCGTCCTATGGGATAGGTGCCATTTACTTCACTTTAACACTGATCAAAAAGGTGCTGAGAGGGGTTGGAGAGATGGCTCAGAGGTTAAGAGCACTGCCTGCTCTTCCAAAGGTTCTGAGTTCAATTCCCAGCAACCACATGGTGGCTCACAACCATCTGTAATGGGGTCTGGTGCCCTCTTCTGGCCTGCAGGCATACACACAGACAGAATATTGTATACATAATAAATAAATTTTTTTTAAAAAGGTGCTGAGAAAGCATACTGTCAGGAAAAGGAATATCTGATCAATTGGCATATATTGTCACTAAAGTAGTCTAGGTCCCTGCAGGAGCCAATTGTTTAAACAAGTCTGTCTTCTGAGCTCTATGGAGAAGGGTGTCCACAGTGTCAAAGTTCTGACCAAGAAACACTTTTAAGAAGACTAAATATATCTCCTTATCCACTGCAAACTATCACTTTGTTATAGAACAAAACGATATCTTTTAATGAAATGGTGTGGTGGTTTGAATAAGAATGGCACCCATAGGTTTATATGTTAGAATGCTTTGCTTCTCAGTCAGCCCCCGCTGTTGGCCTGTGGGAGCCTTCTCAGCTTGGTCGATCACCTTCCTGGACCTGGGGGGAGTTGGGAGGACATTGGTCTTAGCATAGAGTGGGGAACCCTGATGGCTCCTTGGCCTTGAGAGGGAGGGAGGGGAGGTATGGGTGGAGGGGAGGGAAGGGAAGGGGGAGAAGGAGGGGAGAGAAAGGGGAGAAGGAGGGGAGGGAGGGGGGAGGAGGAGGGAAGGAGATGGAAATTTTTAAATATAAAAAAAAATAAACCATGAGAAAAAAAAAAAAAAAGAATGCTTGCCTTCTGTTGGGGAAGAGTTTTGGAAGAATTAGGAGGTGAGGCCTTGTTAGAAGAGGTGTGCTATTAGGGGTGGGCCTTGAGGTGTGAAAAAATACACACCAGGCGCAGTCAGACTCTCTTTCTGCTGTACACAGAAAGCTCTAAGCTACTGCTCCAGCACCCTGCCTGCCTGCTGACACCATGCTTCCCACCAGGATGGAAACTGATCCTGTGGAAGTGCAAGCCTCCTATTTATTGCTTCCTTTCGTAGGTCGTGGGTCATGGTGTCTCTCCTCAACAATAGAACAGAGACTAAGACAAAACAAGAGGCCAGAAAAGATGCAAGAAGTCACTAGCAACGCTTTCATAAGGCATTCACTTTGGTAGAGATAAAGAAAAGAGAAATTAGTAAATAAGACCAAAAGAGCAAAAATTAAAGAAAAATCAAGACAATGCAGTATTCTCACGAACCACACTCATCGTGATAACTTGGGGATTGAAACATCTGACTGGAGAAGATGGAATGGTTTAAGTGGTTTAAAAAAAAAAATCCAACCTGGCGCATTAAAGGCCTTCATTCTTCCAAGACTACGGACCTCCCAAAAGTCACTTTCTTAAAGCAGTAGTTCTCAACCTTCCTAATGGCTGCAACCCTTTAACACAGTTCCTCATGTCGTATGACCCCTCAACCATAGAATTATTTTCATTGCTACTTTCTAACTGTAATCTTGTTACTGTTGAAAATCATAAATATCCGGCATGCAGGATATCTGATTTGTGATCCCCAGAGGGGTCATAAGCACAGGTTGAGGATTGGTACTACAGTGTGTCAGACTTCCTCAAGTTGTCCTCATGAGTTCACATGCACTCTGTGACATGTCTGCAACCATCTGACACAAAGAACCATTTTTTTTTAATTAAAAAAGAGACTGGCGCAATGGCTTAGTGGTTAAGAATGCAAACTCTTCTTGCAAAGGACCCAAGTTTGGTTCCCAGCACTCATTCACCCATGTCAGGGATTTGTAATTCTAGCTCTGTAATCACATGCACTCATGTGAACACATACACTCGCACATGCATACACACACACACTCATACACGCACATATGCTTGCATGCATGCACATAATTTTGAAATCAAACTAAATATAATAAACCAAAGCTGTTAGGGAGATCCATTTTAAAAAATACCAGTTTTACAAGTGAAAAATGTCTGCAAAAATAGTCCCATATGTTTCAACTTGATATGTTAAGTTGTTAGCACCCAGCCATATAGAGTGGCACATTCAAGCAATACGTATTCAAACATACCAATGACTGGATTATTTTAAAATATGAGTTTGGACCAGCACTATTTTTGTGATGTTTCCTGATATGTCCTCAAGAAAGGATAGCTAGAGCCCTGAAATAATATTCAGAAGATGGGTCTTCACTGTGACAGCAGTTTGACACACAACAGAGCCAAACATGTGTAAACAAAGGTTCTACTTCGCCAGGGCCAAGGGCAGTTCCTCAGGCAGAGCGTGCTGATCTGTTCATAGCATTTCTCACAGCTGTGGCAAGGCTTTAGGAAGGAATTCAGCATAATTTATGTTCAGCCAATTTAATTTTTAAAGGGCAGGCCTTGGAGGTTTAGCATAATAAGCCTGAATTAACATGTTTGCAGCAAGGGCTGAGGCAAGCTGCTCATAACACTGGCCAGCACCAGCACACACCAAACCCCTTAGGTGGTTTACCACATGCTTGAGAGGCTGGTTCTCCGTGGCACAGACAGAACAGCGTCCCGTTGGCTTCTGGTGAGGAAAGGGACTGTACCAGCATTTAAAATTGATCCTTAGAGCCAAGGGGGAGAAACTAAGCTTCCCAAAGCATGAGGCGAATTGGAATGAAAGGAAACGGATGTCACTGTCAAACTTCGAAGGAAGAAGAGGCAGACAAGCCCAAAGGAGACAGTCACATTGAATAGAACTCCTGATCTCTGACATGAAAAGTGACCCTGGAGCCCCTCAACAAGTAGCACCCTGGTGTTCACTCCTGGGAAGCTCTGGATCTGCGCAGTGGATGCTTGCAGCGTTCGGTGCCTTTCATAACATGCTGGAAAGAGACACTTTCCTCTCTGGTTTTCTCCTTCCACTAAAACTTAAATGGAGGACTCAGTTTGCTCACACTGCCCCAAACATTAGTTTCAGATCCTAGATATGAGAGACTATGTGAAGAAATAGCCCTAAAAATATTTACAAGAACCATGTCAGACTAGAAATAAAATTTCTTGTTTAGAGTAATAGGTAGTAAGTATATAGAAGTAAGAAAACTTTAACTGTGTGTGTATGTATATATGTGTGTATATGTGTATATGTATATAATCTTTAAGTATATACACATAGATTATATACATGATTTACATTTATAATAACAAGTAAATTAAGGACTTATTGGAGGGGATAAACAGTACACCCTTGAGTTTGTCTGTACTTTCCCATATGCTTCTGTTTGCTTAAAATAAACTCTTGGGCTTTTGCCCCTTCGCTCTGCTTAAGAAAATAATCTTTGACATGGTTACTGAAAGTATATGCTTATATGAGCTACTTTAACTAAGACTGAGACTTGTGCACAGCTACTTTCTCTACGGTGTGTTTTGGATTTTCAATATGACTGAGGAGACTAGAGCAGGTGACACATGGTTAACAAAGTTTCAAGTAAATCTCAGAAATTATATATAAAACATGCATATTTTAACTTCATTTATGCATTATGAACTTTTTCAAAGAAAGGGAAGTATCACAAAGAGAAATAAAATATTTCACTGCCCTTTCAGTCTGTCACAAGCCTTCCTTTGTCAACATTCTACCACCAGGGGCGCCCACAAGGCACTAAACCCAAATCTACCCACAAACTTAGTGTTTATATTTTAAAAAATCTGTTAGCAGGAAATTGCTTTCCCACATATGTTCATACTGGGTTTAAAAATATGTTTAACTATTCTTTGACAACTTTATACCTATATACAGTGTATCTTGAACATGACTCCCCGTTTCCACCCCCACAGATACACTTCTCAAACATGTGCTCCTGAAAACTTCAAGTCTTCTTTTTATTTCCTTTAAAAGCACACAGAGTCTAATTAAAGCTATTCATGTGTGCACAAGTGTGGATCTATCCACTGGGACATGGCCACCTAATAGGCACTACACCTCCAAAGAAAATTGACTACTCCTTCCTCAGCAGCAGTCAGCTGCCAATAGCTTCTCAGCAATGGGTGAGGCTTCCTTCCACTCTAGGCATCTACTTCATTCATGCTAAAACTGACTTAACCTTTTGCAGTTCACATGCAGATATCTAGAACGCATGTGAGTTTTGAAAAGCTAAACAAAGAGTATTAGATTCAGAGTTCTTGGATTTTCTGTTTTTGTTTTTGTTTTGGGGGTGGTTTGTTTTTAAAGGGGAAGTGCTGTGGGACAATGGTCTTTTATCCTGTCACTTGTATTATTTTTAATAAATCACTGATTATCCTGTAGCCAAGCAGGAAGTATAGGTGGGGCAACCAGGCAGGAAATAGAGGCGTGGCAATGAGAAGAGGAGAATACTGGGAAAAGAAAATCTCAGTCCACAGTCATCATCCAGACATAGAGGAAGCAAGATGTGACTGGCTTGCCAAAAAAGATACCAAGCCATGTGGCAAACACAGACAAAAAATATGGACTAATATAAATTATAAGAGTTAATAAAGCCGGGTGGTAGTGGCACACGCCTTTAATCCTAACACTCAGGAGGCAGAGGCAGGCTGATCTTGAGTTTGAGGCCGCCAGCATGGGCTACAAGAGCTAGTTCCAGGACAGGCTTCAAAGCTACAGAGAAACCCTGTTTCGAAAAAACAAACAAAAAAAAAGAGTTAATAAGAAGCCTGAGCTACTAGGCCAACGAGCTTATGATTAATGTAGACCTCTGTGTGTTTCTTTGGGACTAAATGGCTGTGGGATCAGGTGGGACAGAAATCTCTGTCACAGAAACCTCTGTCAATAACATAGTATTGTTATATTTATAGATCAGAGTATCTATCAGCCCCCATTAAAAGAACCTCCTGTTAGTAGATGACAGTTAACAGAGAATGCCTATGTCACAATATAACTCACATACAATGCTTAGTGATATTCATAAAAGAGGGGATGGAAAAATTGGAAGCACTAGAGTTTAAAGGAGACTATAAAGAAGCAGTGTCTTCCAGATATTATAAAGCAGTTATACATACTAATTCACAGTTGAATTGATATGTACTAGACCAAGAATTATAGGTGGTAATAGCCTCCCAACAAGAAGCTTGGAATCCAAAGACTTAATCGCATATGCAGGTTCAATCGTTATAAAGACCATTTTTAAGCATTTTTGTTAGACATATTTCCAAGTATTTGATGTATATATATATATTGTGGGATATACCACATTACTCCACTTTCTATTTGAAGCTGGCATAGATAATATAATTATCTATTATTATCTAAAAAATTCAATTTGTTTAGATTGATTTGAAATTAAAACACTTAACAAATACACTTATTTATGAGTTTGAGTGTAGATAAGAAATTCCTATCCAAATTCCTTCCTTCTTCAAATAGGTTTCACTATTCAGAATCCTGAAAAATCTTCCTCACAGTTCCAACTCATAGTCCCCACTTTTCTAATATGCTTGGTCCTGTTAATTACCTTTACTTTATAGTTGATTTTTAAATTATTCTCTTGCATTTACAATGTTACTGCTTTCATTTTCCTTCCATTTGGAATGAGATTGCCTTTCTAGCTCCAAGACTATAAATTTTCCTTAGGTCTTCCTTTTTTTCTACATCTTACAAGTTTTTTATGGTACTTCATCATTCATATTCAGTTCAAATAGTTTGTTATTTGGCTTTAAATTCATCTTTAATTTATGAATAATTTGCAAGACTATCATATGGTTTCCAGGGAGTTTTTGTAACTGTCTTCTGTTTATTCTAGTTTAATATCACCACAGTTTTAGCCCATAATTTGTGTCATCTCATTCATTTCTTATTTGTTGGAACTTTCTGCAGCATACGGACAATTTTTGTAATTGCTTCATGTATACTTGGAAAGCCACATGCATTCTAACAATATTTGTATCTATATGCACATATGTTTCTTTTTCTTAGTCTACAGAATGCGGATTTTGTCTGTGCTATTATAAGAACGGTGTTTTAACACTTCATAATATATGATGAGATATGCTTGTTTTACTTTAAAAATTTCTACTTAGAATATTTTGAAGTTGTGTCTTGGATGATGACACATTTGGGTCTTGGTAAATTAATTTTTTGCTTTCTTAGGTTCTCCACTTAGATCTATGTATTATTGCATTAACTGATTTTATATGACAGTAAATGTGGTCTTAATGGTTTGAAAAATCACCAATTTAACTTTTTTCCATTTATTTTCATTATTATGTCTTTTATTGGAAAATATTTATTCTATAAGGAATATGTAATTCTACTTTTTAATCTCATCAAAGTTATCTCTACTTGAAATTCAACAAATTTATAGAAAACAATATTATAGTTTAGCTTACATATACCATCTTACAATTTTATACAAAGGTTTTGCATTTCCTTTTCCTTGTAAACTTTCTTTTAAACACAGCACAATGCTTTTATTTATTTTATATGACTAAAAAATAATTTGATGATTTTTATTTTTTTGCATTAGTACTAACAGACATAATAATGCATTGGTGACTTTTTAATAAATAAACATTATTAATAAAAATTTTATTCTTATTAATTTTTTATATTACTCCAAAACACAGAATGTTTAATTCCCTCTCGGTTTCTTCACCTTTTATAGCAGTATAGATATTCCTTATAGCTGCTTATATAATAATACAATTAAAAATTTGATACAGGTATGGAAATTTTAGCCTGGAGTTTTAGTTGTTAGAACTCTAATTTAATTTTTCTAGCTTTTTTGATTTCCTGTATCAGTGAATTATCAGCCTGATGACTCAGAAGATAAAGTGTCATTTTTCGAAGGTATTATTTTTATATTTAAATTTTTATTTTTAATAATTTTATACACCAGTACTGAAGCGCCGTCATTTCACTCCTCCTTCCCACTCTTCAAGCCTGTCACCCTCCATCTCTGGTTCAAGACCTCTTCTCCTCCAGTTACTCTTATCACAATGCACACCAAAAACAAGCAAAAAGCACACTATTGAGTCCATTCAGCTTTACTCTTACACACACACGCTTAAGGCTGACCACTTGGGTTGATCACTGGGGCCTCAAACCTGGAGAAATCGATTATCTCTCTCACAGCAGCCATCCGTTTCTTGGAGTTTTTCATTCAGGTATGGGGCCTCATGAAATTTTCTGCATTGTGTCATCTTGTTTAGATGACCTTATCATTAAGGTCATATCGTTCATGGGCACAACATTCCTGTCATGTCTAGAAGAAGCTATTGGTATCAGGTATACTAGCTTTTTGGTTCATACATATTTCTGAAGTTCTTCTGAGTCTTAGGTGGAGGGATTGCATTGTAGATGTACCAATTGGAGGGGGCTTGTACCACACGACCACTTCATTTCTGCATTTGGACATGCTGGCGGTTCCTGTAGCAGCTTTCTCCTATAGGACTGGACAAATGTCATAGATGTAAAAGGCTCAAGCTCACAACTAAAAGAACACAAGTTTCATTCCTGATTTTATATGTGTGTGTGTGTGTGTATATATATATATATATATATATATATATATATATATATATATTGAGCATTTGTTTCTCAGAGTATAATTATAAACCAAGTTTAACTTTGACTGAATCTCTGTTCTTACCTTCACCTTCTTGCTTCCTGGTCTATCATCTACAAGTTCCCATTCTCACCATGCCTCCTACCTGTACTTTACATCCTGAGCCTTCTCATCAGGCCCTATTTTCTACTACTTTGAATTGACCTCGCTTCTGCTTCATGAAACTGCCATTGTTTCTTTCACTTAGTCATATAACCATTTTCAACCATGTAACAGTTATTTTATAGTTTTATTATCTTCAATATGTATGTGTATGGTTGAATTTCCTCTTTACAACTACTTGTATTTATATGATTTTTAACTTTTATATCTAAAATCTTACCAGGCGATCCTTGTATTGGTGTCATAGAAGTGTACCCTTCAACTGTTACCTTTTGATCAGTGTCTTTTTTCATAACTTAAAACCAAACAATATGTATGTTATTTTCTAAAAATGCCTATAAAATAACTCTGAAGAATATTTTAATCTTGGTAAAGAACTTTCTTTCTGAAATTCTGAAATACTTTCTTCCATTCTCCTAAGGTAGCATCAGCGTAATGTTGAGATATATTTTGCATTATATTATGTATTTTTGTTAATGTTATAAAACAACGTATCTTTTAAATAGATACCAAGTAATCATGATAAACAAAATTTCATGTTGGTTATTACCTCATAAATTTTAAATTGTCAATGAACAGAAGGGAAAAATTAGTCTATGAAAACAAACAGTAAAATAATGCAGACTCACCTACCATTTATGACAGTGTAGTAGAACTACAGACCAGACACAGACAAACAAAAACTGCTTGGATTTACAAGTGGAGTCACATGGAAATAGATACTACAATGCTGTTGCCAAGGACTGAGGGGATGGGATATGGAAAGAAGTCAGATGTTGCTCAGTGATTCCAATAATCCAAATAAAAGGAATCCATTCAAGATATTAACTGTACATGGTAACTATAGTTATAACATCAAACTATATTCTTTAAAACTGAGAATAGAATTAAAATGAAGCATTCTTGACTTACAAAAATAAAAACTGTGAGGTACTGTGTATGTTAGTTAGGATTAATTATTCCAGTGTACATTTTTTGTACACACACTTCAAAACATCACATTATGAACAAAAATATTTATTGATTTATCTGTAAATTTAAAGAATATGTATTAAAAATAAAAATAATTAAGAAAATTCCTTTGCGAATTCAAAGGAAAAACAAATTACTTAGGATGTGGGAAAACTTGGAAAAACAAGTGTTTTGTGATTTCTGCCAAGCATTTCTGGATGAGATGAGTTTATCAAACTGGGAGGAGCTGCGAAAAGCACACACACTTGACAATAAGTCACTTTCTGGCTTCTCCACTGTAGAAAAGAACCACATCTCCAACACAGATAGGTCTCAGTATCTATTTAAATGCCAAGAAAAGTTGTTATTTAAAAGATTTTAATAAGTTACTCATAAGCAAATTTTCATTCATCTCATCATTCCACAACCATAATAAAAGTACAATTTTTATCATTGAAACTTTTGTTGTGACAACAAAATATCTATAACCTCGTTTCCAGAAATTCTCAAGAGTACTGTCAAGTCTAAGAGTAGGGATTCTGTTACAGTTGAAAAGTCATTGATGGCACTTCTACAACACATGATATAAATGCCAGTCCTCCTGATGTTGAGATAATAGAACAAGTCCCTGCTTGAATGAGAGCAAATCCTGTCAATAACAATGTTCCAGTTTAAGCATTGTTGAAGGCCCCTGTGTACTATGAAGTCAATACAAAATTTATCACACTGAAGGCTGGAACATTCATGCAGTGCAAGGAATGCTCCACGTGACAAAGATGAACAGCCAAATCAACAAAATATAAAGCGATTATTTGCCTCTGAACTCTCTCTCTTTAGAGACAAAATGGTCTATACATAAAACAACAACAACAACAAAAAAACTACCATAGGATACACTGAGGAGAATCTGGGTGACTCCTCATGAAATACTGGTGTTGTCCTTTGAAAAGGAATATGAGTGGTCTCCATCTGATGCAGGGAGCTGGGTTATTGGCTTACTCAAATTCCCTCCGGAGCAATGCTTACCTGTGTGTAATCTATTCATGCCAAATGATGTCTAAACATCCAACTATATGCAAGAGGCAATGACAGCCTACAAGTGGATAGAAGAGGGTATAGGAGCATTTTCACCTTTACTGACTTGTATTCAAATGGATAATTTGAAATACAGAAATTAGAAAATGAAGTAAAAATAACTGTTGAGAACAGTATCAGCACAGCGGTCACCTATATGAGTTATTCAAACACAGGTAGATAGACAATGTGTTATTCAAATATGGGTAGATTGACAATATTGCTTTATTATGTGTATTTGTGGGGAAAGTCAGTTGGATATGTGAGACAGAGGCCTTAAGTCACCATCAATTCATTGAATCAAGTTTTTCCAACCACAGAGCAAACCCACTCAAGGAGCTCATGGGAGGAAAATTAAGAAATGTTAAATGTTCTATAGGAGAAACTACTTTTAATTTTCTCAGTGGCTTTGAATATGGTAGTAAATATGGTTCCTCACTGGGTGACACTTGAACCGTGAACCTCAGAAAAAAAAAGTCGAATCATAACCTGCTAGGCATTTGTGTAACTGTCTACAATGACATGCAAACAACACAAATGACCTTCTTAAGATAATGACTATTCTCTCGTGTCTACTTTCTGGGCTCTGAAGAAGTTAAAACTTTGTCAGCTTTTACCTCATACAAAAGCTTGATTCTAGAAATGTAATCCCCAGTTAAATTAAAAAGCAAAACATAACACTTTTAAAAGCTAAGTGCATCTATTTTTGCCTGAAATTAGAACTGTATTTTCATTGGTAATTGACATTATTGCTTTAAGCAGGATGAAACAAAATGTCATAGTTTTGTGTATAATGAATGAAAGGATCTCTTATCATGCTGCAAAATTAAAGCTGACACATTTTAGAAATGTCAGTCAAATTAAAATCATTTCCCCTCACCAGATGATTGGAAGGCACATTTTTATCTCTATATCATCTTTTCTCCTTCAGTCACTGGTTCTTCACCCTCCTCCTTAAAATGCATCCCTAGTCAGGAGCACTCAAATAGACATCACATGTCTTGCAATATTTACAGCAAAGCAGTAAGCTAAAGACTTTGGCTCTTGGACTCAGTCTTATTACAGGATTTATGACACATACATGTATGAATATTTTTTATTTTGGATTTTCCTTTGCATACACACACATATTTGTATGTGTAAGAGAGTTGTTCTCAACAATAACTTGAAAGATCACACACCTGGCACAATGGTTCAATCCCTAGTACCAAAGAAACATGGGGAATTTGTTTAAATGTAATATTATAAGAGTATTATTTAATATATATTATTTATATATTATATATTATACAATGCATGTGTACACTTTAACATCATGACCATATCCAATATATGTTTATATATTAGACAATATATTTATATATTTTAATATAAATGGATATTATATATTTTTTCTGTATGTTATATACTATATAAATATGCTATATATGTGTATATATTTATATAAAATAAAACCTCACTCCAAGAGAAATAAAAACAAAGAGTTATTCTCATTAAAATCCATAGAAAGTATTGGTGCAAAATATCTTCATTTGATTTTTGTTAAAGTAGGTAAAATTTTAAGGGTCCCATCTGGCCGTATTGCTGCTGTACACACAAAATCTTTCCTATGCAAATTTGGCTTTATTCAAAGAAGAGAAAAGGGAGAAACACCATGTGCCTTGTTGCTCTGTGAATTCTCCAGCCGGCGAGTGTCTGAGAAGCTGCCAGACCTTTGATTTGTTTTGTAATCCTCAAGCTCGTTTAAAGGACCTTGACATTCTGCTTCCTTTCCTCGTTTCACATACCTATTAAGCATCAGACTTTAATGATTTTTGAACTATAACTGGAAAATTGCTTTGCTCATCCTTCTGATGTCACAGACTTTATAATACATGTCGTCTTTTTCCTTATTGCTCTAGGTGACATTGAGGACATACACTTCGAAATCCTTATCCCCCCCCCCCCCCCTAGTTTTCTGTTTGGTTCCCTGGATACACAGTGCTTCTTCCAACATCCTTATGTTCCCTCAAATTCACAAAATGGCCCTGCCCCCTGACTGTAAGTCATTATCGAAAAAGAAGTCATTTGGTGAGCTGATTCCCCTTCTCATGCATAGTGCATACAAAGCACCTCATTACACTTCGGCATGGCTAGTAAATCTCGGAGACGTGATGACAGCGGAGGAGCCCCTGCACTAAGCCATCCCGATTTCTTCATCCTCGCGTTTGTACTCCTACACGAAAAATAATCTCCAGTATGAAGGAGACTTACTGGCATCTCAGAGCCACCTCCCAGGCCCGCCACCCCTTGATATTGCTTTGATAACCGTTCTTGTCAGTGGCACCCTGCTCTCTCTCATCCAACACCTCCCTCAAGACAGGCCCATACCTCCCATTTACTCATTATTTGAACCTTTAAAAGAAGCCATTTGTATTTAGAAAGCTATTTTCATACATTCTGCATCCTCTCAGGGAAAGGATTTTATTGATACATTAATGCCATGGCGTTTCTAAGAATTCACAGTTACAAAATTTTTTGTTAGACTTTTTTTTCTCATTTTTTTATTAAAAATTTCCATCTCCTCCCCTCCTCCTCCCTTTTTCCTCTCCTCCCCTCCACCCATACCCCCACTCCCTCCCTCTCCAGGCCAAAGAGCCATCAGGGTTCCCTTCACTATGTTAAGTCCAAGGTCCTCCCAACTCCCCCTAAGTCCAAGAAGGTGAGCAACCAAACTGACAAGGCTCACAGTGAGCCCATCCATGCTGCAGAGTCCAAGCCCATCACCGTTGTCCTTGGTTTCTCAGTCCTCCTCCACCGTCAGCCACATTCAGAGAGTCCGGTTTGGTCCCCTGTTCCATCAGTCCCATTCCAACTGGACTTGGTGATCTCCCGCTAGTTCTGTCCCACCGTCTCAATGGGTGAACGCACCCCTCACGGTCCTGACTTCCTTGCTCATGATCTCCCTCCTTTTGCTCCTCATCAGGACCTTGGGAGCTCAGTCCAGTGCTCCTATGTGGGGCTCTGTCATTTTCTCCATCCAACGCCAGGTGAAGGTTCTATCGTGATATACAAGATATTCATGAGGATGGCAATAGGATCTGGACATTTCTGGCTCCCTCTCCTCAGCTGCCCAAGGAACAAGGAACTAGCTGGGGGCGTCTTCCTGGACACCTGGGAACCCCTCTAGAGTCGTCTCTGCCAACCCTAGAATGGCTCCCTTAATTAAGATATATAATTCCTTGTTCCCATATCCACCCTTCCTATATCCCAACCATTTAACACGGGCAAGGCTTAGTTTGGGACAAACTACTTTGCAGACAGGGAATTTGTAAGGGTGCACATTGTGTATTCCAGAATATTATGGTATCAGAGAGCACATGAATATCTCTAGCAAGGATTACAGTACATATAACCCTCCCCAAAAAATAAAACCATAACTGGGCCAAAATGAAGTTGGAAAGAGACAAGTATATATCAAGAGATGGAAGAAAAACATTAAAATTATAGCCAAACCTTTGGATTTGGATCTTATACTTTTAAATTTTAATATTAATGTTGAGCATATGGGTATTTTGACTACGCTGGAGATGTACACCATATGTGTGACTGGTGTCTATAGAGGCTGAAAAGGGTTCCCTGGAAGTAGAGTTGCATACAGGTTCTTATGAGCTACTGAATGCTGGAACCCAAACCCAGGTCCCCTACAATAGCAGCAAATGCTCTGAAACTTGGTGCCATATCTCCAGAACCAGATCTGACACATTAATCACAATCAATATGTAATTATTTTTATGAGGATGGTTATATTATAGCAATATTATACTTGTCAATGAAAGAATCTTCTTCCACACAACAAGAAAATAGAAATTGCATGTAAGGGAAAGTTACAAAAACTTAGTCATTTTGTGCAGTTCAATATCTAATATAAATGAAGAAATGGATAAAAAAAGAGGAATGGGGTAGGAGATTAAAAGTCTACTCGAATATTAGAAAAGAGCTGAAATAACAGCAAAGTATAAGAGGGAAAGTTTAATTTTACAGAAAATAGTTATTTTTATTTGATTTCTTTAACCTAAATGTAAGGAAATTATTCTTGACTCTACTTTACCAGGTTTACTGACCTTAACATTATTGCACTTAAATAAAGAAGTCATAAAATACCCAAGGATCTGAGGAGTAAAATTCCTCTTGCTAAGATAGTAACCCAGGTGTCTACTGTTGACAAACATTGGTTGCCAGATTTCCTTACAGTGCAGTTCAGCTAGGTCATTCTGCAAATTAACTGTCCCTCATGTCTATCCGTAAGGCATTCTGAAACAAGAGGTCAAAGTGCCAGTAATTTTTAATGAGTAAGCAGTCTTGCCAAAATATAAAAATGTGAGGGGAGAGAAATCACAAGGAGTGCCATTCTAATCAATTCTGACTACTTGCTGAAACTCATGCCTAAAGAATATGAGAGCTGATCAGCACTTTCTAAATGACTCCATATGGAACATTTTTGTCAATTTTTCACTGTGGGACAATAACGAAGAGCCTTGGTTACTCCTCAGTGTTAGATATGGAAGGCACAAATATGCATGGCAGAAAAGTTCAGTAACATCTATCACCTTAAGATAATTTTGAGATAAATTTACGTCATCATAGGATTCCTATAACAAGTAGTTCATTCAGCCAACTCCCCCTTTTATTATATGTGCTTAAACCTAGGGCCCCTCACATTCTAGGCACCTGAGCTCTACTGTTTTTGATTTTGAAAGAAAGCAATACCATGTGGTAGAACAACAAAGTATTATTTCTAATATTCATACTTTTCAATGTTTTTATTGGTAGGTAATAGTTATGACTGAGAAACAAAAGTGAGGAGCATTGGCTTGGGAGAAAGACCATTCTGGAGTATAGAAGGCTTCCGAATGCTGTCCTAACAGTAGCTAGGTGTCAGAGAGTTGTGACAGCAGTCTGACAAATACACACTGAGCATGTGTTCAAGATGGTGTGGCAGTGTCTTGCTAGACACAAGAAAGAATTCAATTGTTTAATAGCTTGGAAAGATGATGCAGGCTTTTGTCAAAAACTTTATTTTTACCACACTTTTAGTCAGTTTTAAATATAATTTTTCAGCAAATCATAGGAGCAGATATTTTCCATTGCATTTTACAAGTTTAAATTTCTTTTTCAGTAAGCACTCAAATGTAAATATGAGTTTGAAAATCATTTCCACATTATTCCTCGAAAATGAATACCTACAACATCACACTTTGTCTAAACAATGATTGTTTAGAAAGCCTTTGAATTCTTAGAGTTGTTAACCCAAATAAAGTTTCTTTAAGTAATTCTACCACCTATCAGTCAGTTTTATCCAGGAAAAAGTTTTAACGGCTTTCCAGATAGGGTGGATGAAGACCAAGTAGAAGATGGCTTTTCAAGTATTTATTTTGTTCTCTAGATTTCAGCATCCTCTTATATGAAAAGTGCCAAAGCACTAAAATGAAAGTTGCCTGGACATTCAAATAACCAGGCAAACTCAGTATTACATAAGACAGTACACATCCCACTTGACCCCACATGATTTTCAACATCCCTAGGTCCCCATTGTTGACATTAATGTGTGTGCTTGTGTATGTCTTGCTTGTTTGTGTTGGGAAGGAATTACAAGGCAGAAGTCTGCTTGTCAGTTACCCAGATGACTTATGCTTATACAACAAGACATCTATACAGAAAAAAGTTATCCTTACATCAGAAGGCCATATATTAATACTTGTAGTTCAAATACAAATGAGTGGGATCAGAAATGCAGTTTAATTTCTTCAGTTTCTTCTCTATTTATGGCTTCTTTAGTGACGGAGAATCTGCACAGGAGTGGGCTCTTACTCAACACATCTGCTCTCCATGTGTTGCTGAGTCACACATACTTTTTAGTTACCAAAAGTAACAAATATTTATTTTCTCCTTGACAGTCCCACTGAGCTGTTGCAACAGAGGGAAAAACAAGTGAGATTCCATTCAGCTGTGCTCATATGAAGATCGCTATTGATGCTATGAAAAGCTGTCCAGAGGAAAGCAAAGAAAACAACTTAGGGAATACAAACTATGAGTAAAGGCTAGAAGAACAGACGAGGGCCTAAGACATTGCACAGGCTCACACATTAAATCTCCCAATAAAAATGATAAGGTAAAGAACATCCTACATAAGACATGTCTCCAAAGTAAATATAAGCCTAATTGTGGCTTTAGGAGACATTTTGAAGCCCACAGCAAATAATATATCAGTTATGAACTTTAATTTTCATATGAGCCTGAGATGTGATCACTTTCACACTTCAGCTGTCTCCTATGTCTTCCAGATGAATCTCATGCTGTCTGTCTGACGCATGTCGGCTCCCCAGCATGGATGCTAAAATATAGAGCAAACCTGCCCAGATTTATTGGTCATTATCTTGAAAATATCATAATTTCTTGTAAGTTCTAATTAGGTTTCTATATTAACAAAAGGAACTCCTGAATGATTTCACATAAACCATGCTAACGCCATCTTGCCCTGTCATTTTGTCTCTTAGGAAGATTGGGTATTGTCTCCGCTGTCATGAAGAATCATTGCTAAGGAAGGAACTTCAGGAACTAAGAAGATTGACTTCATGCTCTGACAGTGAATTTGCCTTTTATTGGCTACCTTAACTGTGTGTGCGTAAAATCACAAACATTCCTATGAGAGGCCGGACAACTGCAGATTTCTGGTGTGATAATCACTTTCCTAATGTAATCTGGCAATGGGTTCTGCAGGGTTTCACATACTTAGTAAAAAAAAAAAAAAAAATCCTTCCATCAAGGTGGCCTAAATCAAAAAGGATGTGAGCTGCTGTGAACATCAGCTGCCGTTTCATGACCTTGATTGCGTAGATCACCTGCATCTCCACTTGCTTCATAAGAACCCACATTATGCTAATGAGCCAACTTCCCAAAATATCTAACCGGTTCACATCTAGTTAAGTTAGTGCCGCACCAAATGCGTAGTCAGGTGCTCGCGGAAAATGCATTCTTTCCAATAACTCATTTGGCTTGCCACTGCAAAAGTTCATGCATAAAACATACAAGCTGAACGTCAGAACTTACATGGAAATATGAACCATGGAATATCAAATGTTTTGAAATGTACATTCAAAGTAATTTTAGAACACAGCACATTGTACAATATATTTATATACTTTAAATAGCTGTTTTTTCTCTTCAACAATTATTCTATTGCTTAATTAATATGATTTCTTAGTTGTTTAGCTTTATACAAATGTTAAACAGAAAACTGACTTCTTGCTGAAATGTAAACTCTCTCTGTGGGATAGAAAATTCAATCTCAAAATCTAATCTCTTTTCTAGTCTTAAAAGTCATCTGACAGCTCTCCAAATTCAAAGTACACATACATTTCTAAAGTCAACCTTCAGGGAATATAAATAGAATAGAGAGAAGCACCTGGCTGTCTTATCCTGTGTGGGAATGGCATACACTGATTCAAAAATCTATTAAGATTAATCTTCCAAAACTAATACTCTGCAGTTCAAAGGTTGCTGAGTTAGGTTCTCTTCGTGCCTTGACATAAGTTATCATATCTTAAAAGTGTCTTAAGGGCTCACATATTATCTGATGTTTATCTGGGTTATTGGCCTATTCTAATCATAGCCAACTCAAGCTATTTCTTGTCAGACAGAAACAGATAAACCGTCAATAGCATTCAAGAGACTTTCCCAGTAATGTAAATATTCCAGAATTCACATGGGGGTGGAGGATGGGGAGCTGGCCCTCAATTGTCAATTTTCAAATAGACTTCTGGTGGTTGATTGAGATCACAGCAATGTCTTTGCAAACTAATGAATAAAAATAACACATGACATCCCTAAAAATGAATGCTTTGCATAAATATCAATTCAAGAAAATTAGTTAGGATGATGTGAGATTCCCCTCTGTATGCTGTGAATATCATTGGTTAATAAAGGAACTGCTTTGGGGCTATAGCAGAGCTATAGGGGAACAGAGCTAGTCAGGGAAAACTAAACTGAATGCTGGGAAAAAGGAGGCAGAGTTTAGAGAAGCCATGGAGCCAGTTCCAAGAACAGACATGCTGAAACTTTGCCGGTAAGCAACTGCCATGTGGAAATACACAGATAAATAGAAATGGGTTAAATTGATATGTAAGAGTTAGACAATAAGATGCTAGAAATAATGGGCCAAGCAGTGATTTAAATAATACAGTTTCTCTATGATTATTTTCGGTCTAAGCTGCTGGGCTGGGAAACAAGTAGTCTCCTCTTCCAACATTAAGATATCTATTATGAGGTTAAAAATTATCAAATCCTGCCTGGATATGGATAAATGGAGATTCTTACACATTGGTGGTAAGAATAATTAGTAGAGTAAGTAAGGATAATCACATGTAAACTGTTTTAAAATGTTCATGTAAATCAACCATATGAGACATAGCTACTATGAGGTATGTATTGCCAAAGGACATCAAATCAGGGCAGCAAAGAGACACTATACTTTCATGTTGAATGCAGCATTATCCAAACAGCCAGAATACAGAATAACACATTTGACAATGGATGAAGAAGGGATAAAGAAACTAAGGAAATGCATGTTGTGAGGTATTATCTGACAAAAAAAAAAAGAGAGAGAGAATGAAGCCTTGGCATTTTGTAGTAATATAAATGGAATGAGAGATGACCATCCCATGAAATATTTTATAGTCAGGCAAACACAAGTTCTCTCTCAGTTGATCTCAGAGAAGATTATGAAAGAGCAATCACTAGAGACTGGGAATAGCAGGGAGAGAGAAGAATGAAAAAAAGTTGGATGACAGGCTTGTAAATCCAGCTAGAAAGGAAGAATTGTTAAAGGTGAAACTGGAGTTGCAGGGTTTGTGTTAATACGGTTGTTGATGAAAGAATCTAAGAATGAACTCAAAAGAAAACCTGAGGACAGTTTAGGAGAGTTTAACAGAAAAACTCTGGACTAGGGACATTATAAATCTCAGCAGTCTTTTGGAGGACAATGGAGAAGAGGAAATGAGAAAGGTATGCCTTTTCATTTAAGCCAGCATGAAGGTCAGCAATATAACAGACAGGCAGCAACATGGCAGAGCCAGAGCCTCAGGAAAAGAATCAAATCCAAGTGTTAGGGAAAGCATTCTTAAAACAGGCAAATGAAAAAAAAAGTCAAAGGAGGCGGATTTACAAGGGTGTGTACTATAGCTCTGTTAAAAAAAAAACTGCACAGAGAGCAGGGAGTCTAGGAAGCAAGAATACATTGGGATAATTATTGCTATTATTTCTTTACCATGAAATACAATGCACTTATCTTTTGACCAGGTTTTGGACAAGCCCAGCTGAATAAAGTCTAATTTATGGGAAGTTTACAATGTTCTGTCTCCACTCAGACCAGGAAAATAATTTTCTCAATTGGGCCGCCTCAGAATCGAAAGCAAAGCAACAGCAATAGAATTAATTCTAGTTTTTCAAAGCACATCAAGTAGAATATTAATTATAACAAGATATATTTCAGAATAAATAAATTAGTACCTAAGTTTCCAATGCCTGAAGATGATTAATATCTTGAGAGATGGATATATTGGTTAGTTTGAGTTGAACATTATACATTGCATAGATATCAAACAATATCATGCTATACTCTGCAAGCATGCACAATCACCATATTCTAATTAAAAAGCACATTTCTTAGTAGAGAAGGACATTTTCCAAAGAAAGTTTGGATTTTTACTAATTAAAGTACTTCGGCATAGTTATGATTGCATAAGCTTTCTTTTTAGCACTGGCCATCTTTCTTCCAAAGTATTCTACTGAGATGTGCATTTCTAAAGACTGCTGTTAAGAAGAGCGCCAGGTGGTGGTGGCACAAAACTTTAATCCAAACACTTAGGAGGCAGAGGGAAGAGGATCTCTGTGAGTTCAAGCCCAGCCTGGCCTACAAGAGCTAGTTCCAGGACAACCAGTATCTAACACAGAGAAACCTTGTTTCAAAAAAACAAAGGCAAAATGAAAGAAGATTATGTCCAAACATTAATAAAGTCTCTAGTCAGCCACCCCATAGACTTAGGGATCATTTCCTTGTCATCATTGTACGCACAGAAATGGAGATGGAGATACTGCTGCCTACTGTAAGACTGGAACGAAAGTTCAGGGAAAACTTTGGCACGAACCATATCCTCAGGATCAGTATGCTACTTTTGTTTGCAACCACTAAAGAGAATGAAAAGTGTTGTTCTTGTTCTAGGAAAATTAATTTACTGTTATCTCATGCCCTCTGGTTAAAACAATGAAACACCATAAAAATAAATATGTAAAAATGACTTTTATTTTGCCACTATAAGTATTCAGAAAAATGTTGCTGTCTAAATTACTAAGCAATGGCATACACACAAAAACATATTATATTAGATCTGCATGTTGTACATTTAGATATCCTATGTCAAAACATTAGGCCAGGAAAATGTCTAAGGAATATGCATGTAAATGAAATATTGGAAAGCAAGGTACAAATAATGACTTTCTTGTAGTTTCCTTCCGGAGAATCTAAAGACAGGAAAGAGAAAAGAAAGAACAAATGATAAGTTTCTTTTCTTTTTTATTTTTGGTTTTTTGAGACAGGGTTTCTCTGTATGGCTTGAAGCCTGTACTGGAATTTGTGCTGTGAACCAGGCTGACCTCGAACTCACAGAAATCTATCTGCTTCTGTCTTTCCAGTCCCGGGCTTAAAGGGTTGTGTCACCTGATGGTTTTTAGAAGTACATATTAAAGATACTGAGTTATATGCCAAATATCTCCACGGGAAAAGAAATTGTACATTGTTGTAGTCTGAACTTCAGAATGGGACTGATGGAACATGCGACCAAACCGGACTCTCTGAATGTGGCCGATGGTGGAGGCTGACTGAGAAGCCAAGGACAACGGCGATAGGCTTGGACTCTACAGCGTGGACGGGCTCTGTGTGGGCCTTGTCAGCTTGGTTGATCACCTCTTGGACCTGGGGGGAGTTGGGAGGACCTTGGACTTAACATAGTGTAGGGAACCCTGATGGCTCTTTGGCCTGGAGAGGGGAGGGAGTGGGGGTATGGGTGGAGGGGAGGGGAGGGGAGGAGGAGGAAGGGAGGAGATGGAAATTTTTAATAAAAAATAAACCATGGAAAGAAAAAAATTAATAAAGACTCAATGATGAGAAAGGGACTCAAAGATGAGAATGTTGATATCAGTGCTAACATGATTTATCTATAAGACTCCTTTATTCATTGAGTGAAACCTAACTCCAGAAAAAGAAGGTTGATTTTTAGTAAAATATATATACTATGGGTTTTTTTAATCAAAATTCACTGAACTCATACAGGTAATGAAAGAAGTGATACATTATTATACTAAAATGTCAAATCAATTAGACTTTACTGATATAAGTTGAGTCTTTCTAGGTGTCTTCCAGTTTAGAATGAAACAATTAGCTTTTAACTATTGATTGAAACATCAAACATAGCATATGTACTTCAAGCAAATTGAAAGATAATTTATCCCCCAGTCTTTAACTATATAACCTTTCTAATTCTTTGTTGTGTAAGTTTTTCTGCTTAAGTGTGAAAGTCTGCTCAGTTCATCTAGGGCACTGGTGACAGGTCAAGCAAACAAATCTACCAAGGTAGCATTTGACCTTCCAATAAACTTGTTGGGATTATTAAAAGAAGCCTAGGTAAAGAGTTACTTATAGGAGCAGGAATAACACAAAGGCAGCTATATCATTGATGGATCCTACCCCAGTCTCTGCAATGTCTCATAAATGCTGCATTCCTGGGACTCTGTACAACTTAAAGGTGGCTCAACATTTTGGAGAATGTTCTCTCTCTGCAAAACAGAAAAGACAACATTAAGGAAGGAAGCCATACAAATGGTTAGGTATCATGGACTTCCTAACTTGGGAGTTGTTCACTTTCTGAGCACTAGGAAGGATTCTTCTAGAATGTAGCATACCAAACTGGAACTTCTGTACTGAACTTTGGATGGATACCTTGCTCAGCCTAGGTATAGTGGAGAGAGCCTGGGACCTTTCCCAAAGCAATGTTTCCTACCTACCCTCTCTGAGGTGTGGATGTCAGGTGGGGTGGGAAGGGAGATGGAGTGTATGGGAGGAGGGAGGGAGTGAAAACTGGGATTAGTATGTAAAATGAAAAAAAATCGCTTGTATTCTTTTTTAAAAAATAAAATAAGAAATGGAACTTCTGGAATCTTTCAGCCTCTTTCCAGAAAGGAAATGTTTGAATTTATAGAATATTGTACAAGATATTACCTTCAAAGTATTTTCAGTAAAATATTAATATTGCCTACCCTGTTCATCTTGAAAGTGACACTCGACAAGGCTATTCTTTCTACTTCTTCTCTAAAATTCTCCTACATGAAGCTGGAACAGTATCCATAACCATTCTTTGTAAGTCCAGCAAAAAGACTTCACTTCTATAGTAGGAGGGATCTGGGCAGTTTAAGGAAGTTAATTAGAAAAATGAATTTTCTTTTTACTATATTTCTAAATTTTAAATGAAAATAGGGAGCTAGAAATGCAGCTCAGAGATAGAACTCTTGCAACATATGTTCAAGGTTCAGTCCTCAATAACACAACACACTCACACACACTCACATTTATACACACACATTCACACACACACATTCGCACACACACAATCATATACACATTCACACACAATTGAGGAAACAGAAGTAAAAGAAAACATTGCAGGAAATGCCTATATATATATGTGTGTGTGTGTGTGTGTGTGTATGTATAGATATATGTGTGTGTGTGTTTGTGTGTGTGTGTGTATTTTATAAATGTAGCAACCCAGTTCACAGGAGAAAAGTGAAAACTATCTGAAATACAGCAGCAAATATTGAAGTAATTTGCACCTTATATTCAATATCAAGATGTAAAAAACATGTCTGAAAGGTAATTTAGTTAAGAAGCAACTGATGGCTATTTTAAAGTATTTTATAAATAAAAATTTTATTGAACCAAAATAATTTATAGATAGAAAATGAAAACATTAGGCAATTATGTAATTAGTATAATTGCGAGTATCACCTGCCTATTAGCAGCTATGAAAACAAATTATAATTTAAACAAATAGATTATTTCAATTCCTTGCATATAGGGGGCAGATACTTGATGACAGAAAACTAGTTTGACTTCCATTACTCAAAATTATTTTTGTTAAGAAGTCAAGAACTTTAAAACAAAATATGGCACCTCTGTGTACAGGAGAAAAGACCTGGACCTTGCTAAATTGAAACCCAATTGGTTGGCCCTTATGGCTTACCTACAGTGAACTAGAATGTTGAGCTTTTTTGAAAAGTTCTCTTGTCAAGAGTTATATTCCTGCATAAATGCTAATTTGTGTGCTCAAACATCCTACCAAAGGATCATCACAATCTAGTCGAAGGAATTTTATGAAAATTCAAATATCTTCTCTTCTTATTTCAGCTAAAATTCAACATATAACAGACAAGAAAATTATAGGCTATTCTTTACAATTTGCAGGTACACGAAAAGTTCTATACTTTCAGAAAATGAAACTAAATAGTAAAATAAAAAGTCATTTATTCCTAATACCTGGTTAGAATTTAAATCCCTTTCACATTTATTTTAGGCAAAAGATACTGTTTAAACTCACTGTGTGATCCTTCTGGCTTGTCACAGACTTCTCTGAGCTCTGCAATTGTTCTGCTCAAAGCATTTGGGAGACTCTGCTCACCAGCCCTGTACTTCAGTCATGTTATTCTTTCTCTCTCTTCCTATTCAAAGATTCTTTAAATCCTCTTTCTTAGCACAGATTCCCATGACTAAAAAACACAAAAGAAGGAAAACTAATCTTCCTGTCCCTGCTCTTTTTTTTTTCTCCTAGTACATTTCTACCATGCAGAAAAACCGCTTCAGGATTAACACTTGGGCTTCAGCAACTTCTCTATCAGTACTTACATAAAACGAGCTATAAATGCTTTATCCTAAGTAGATGGTGACTTTTAGGCTTTATAAAACCTAACCTTTTATATGTTAATCTATAAAAATTCTCTTCGCTTGAGATTAAGAACATTATCATTTTGAAACAATTTTGTAGCTCTCATAAAAATGTTCACGTGATATAATAAACAAAATTTGAGTTAAGTCTACTCAGCCCAGTATCAAAAAGCGTGTAGCATTAGATCTGTTTGTGGACAGGTGTGTTGTGATTGTACCTGGCTGTAAACACTAGCAGAAAAGTATTTATTCAAAACAGAATAAATACATCATGATGGTAATATGCAAGTACAAGAAACTGCAAAAACACAATTACAGAGTATCATTTCATAATATTTAAGACCTAATTGTTAAAAAGTAAGTGAAATGTATTGATAACATCATTAGCCATAGAATAACATGTACAGGGAAAGATCCTCTTTTCTTTGTTAAAATGAAGATTAGAAAATGATTTTTAAGCCGGGCGGTGGTGGCGCACGCCTTTAATCCCAGCACTCGGGAGGCAGAGGCAGACGGATCTCTGTGAGTTCGAGGCCAGCCTGGTCTACAAGAGCTAGTTCCAGGACAGGCTCCAAAGCCACAGAGAAACCCTGTCTCGAAAAACCAAAAAAAAAAAAAAAAAAAAAAAAAAGAAAAAGAAAATGATTTTTAGATTTCCAGATGAATCCCAAAACCTACCTGCTGGATTTCAATGAAAGAGTTTCACTATTTACCCCTGAGAGTCAGATGTTTTCATCATGTACTTACGCAGGACTTGGAATGAATGCCTTCCCAATTATTGTAACATATACAACAGACTCTGAGAGGTTCACTGGCTCCTCTGACATACATGCAAACCTCTGTGCATTTCGGAAGACACAAATGTTTCCAAATTTCAAAATTCGCATCCCACTAAAAACACTTGGAGTAAATATCAATGTTACCACCAGAAATTTAAATTTCACCACAACTGCAGCCAATAAGTAGAACCCAGGGACAAATTATCTCTACCTTCACAATAAACACTATGAAGAGGACGAAGAGGAAAGAATAAGTAATTTGCACAAAATTACAACTCCTAAGAATAGCAGGGTTCAGATATGAATCTAAAGTCTGAGTTTTTTACCTCTCTACTCATTTGAATTGCAAGAAAATCTGTGATTGAAATCTCATCCTACATGATTAGTACTAGAAGTTCATCAGCGAATCAAAGAAACACAATCAAAGTAAAAAATAAAAAGCCTTAAATGTATCTAAGTGTACAGATAGAAGGCAAATAGATGCGGAAGGCAATTGACAGGTGCACAGATCCATCAATATTTTCATACATGGCCAGTCTTTCCTCTCAGCAGGCATCCTACTTTGTATTCCCCACAAGCAAGTGCTGAGATAAGGATTAAGGGCAGGTGGTTTATTTGGAAAAGGATCTCAGACCCTGAAGAAAAGAATACACCCAAGGAGATTTAGAGATGGGACAACAGCCAACAAGGTGTAGGGTTGCTGTAGCTAGTGAAATTCAGTCATTTTTAGGATCCTCTGAGGAACTGTGTGTATCCTGAAAGGGATTCTAACAAGGAATGGAACTGTTGACTACAGTATTATTTAGATTCCTATGCCTTATTAAATCAATCTGCCTGTTGCATAATAAATTGCAGCTTTTTGGGTGGCCTTAGCCCTAGAAATGTGTGGGGTCTCATATTCTTAAAGAAATCCTTTCAGCAGAGGGACCGTGAAGCACAGACAATGGATGTGCCATACCATGACGATGCCACACAGTCATCTGAGATTTCAGGGGAAAAAGAGGACATGAGAATGATGTTCCCAGAATGGATATTGACTTCTATTGCCAAAATGAAGGTCCCTAGTGAGAGTAGCACAACATTTTTCTTGCTGAAACCATAGTTATGATGTATTTTATATAACTATAAGTTGTCATCCTTTTAAATTGAATGAAGAAATAAAATATTTTTAAGGTGGAATCCTTACAATATTTATTTCTCACATTTTATATATCTTTCTCAAACTACTATAATCCCTTTTATCTTCAAGTAATTCTTAGAATATTGTTTTCTGAAATATGGTTCAGAGTAAATCTAATTATTGATTCAAATACCAGCTTTTTCTATTCTACATCATTGAAATAGAATACTGAATGTTTTTTTTTTTCTGATAGATATTATTCTTGGTCATTGTAACACTACGCTAGTATGGTAGTAAAGTCAGATGAAGAAGTTACAATTCTGCTTTCCTTAAAACTAAGTCCCATATCCCAAAGAAATGTTATGACCAACCTTATGATTTGGGTAACTGGAGCCTATTGGGAGCAGTGAGACCCCAGATCCTGAATTTCTTGTAATCCACTGATCTGAGTTCCTACAGCTGTTCTGAGCACGAGACTTTCAGGAGTTCCTGATGGCAGGAGAGTGGTTTCTGGTGGGTTTGTCTGGGGCATGGCTATCTCTATATAATCTGCCCCTGAACACAATAAAGGGGGCATTCTTGGGGAATTCAAGGATGACCTGTCTTGCTGTCTCGCTGTCTGTCTGTGTTTGTGTATTTTAACCTCCTGCCCCTTGCCCGAATCTCGCAAACTGGGTGCCAGCCCACCGATCGCAGACACGGGGGCGTAGTGCATGGCAGAGCCCACTTTGAGAAAGTTGCTAGAGCTGACTGCTGCTGTGGCTCTTACTTTTAGACCCAAGGAATGTTTACCATTTATTTGTATTTTATAAGAGAGTACTTAAAAGATTATCATTGGCTTATCAGTCAGCCCCATTGTCAGCCAAGTTCAGAGCATCCGGTTTGATCACATACTCGTTCAGTCCCAGTCCAGCTGGCCTTGGTGAGCTCCCATTAGATCAGTCCCACCGTCTCCTTGGGTGGACGCACCTCTAGTGGTCCTGACTTCCTTGCTCATCTTCTCCCTCCTTCTGCTCTTCATCTGGATCTTGGGAGCTCAGTCCAGTGCTCCAGTGTGGGTCTTTGTCTCTATCTCCATCCATCGCCGGATGAAGGTTCTATGGTTTTATTCAAGATATTCATCAGTGTGGCAAGAGACTTGGCTCTAGAGGGGTTCCCAGGTGTCCAAGTGGATGTCCCCAGCTAGGTCCTTGGGCAGCAGAGGTGAGGGTGCCTGAACTGGCCTTCTCCCATAGCCACATTGATGAATCTCTTGAAAGTCACCCAGTTTTACAATTGCTTATTTTAGCAGTAATATAACTTTTGAGGTATGAAGAGAGTGAAGATTGCAGTAGCATGCAGCCAGAACAGGCATAGAATGGGCAGAATAGGCTTAGATATTAGATGGTAGGTAATGAGCTGTGTGTGACTGGATGGTGAGAATGACACAAACAGCATTTGGTAAATTTCTACCTATATCATTTGCCAATTGGACCAGGTCTAGATGAATAGTTTAGAAACCCAGTCATTAACTGTTAGTTATTTAACTTTGTGGGATAATGAAAAGACCAAGAAAGAGATTACATAGAGTTAGAAAAAAACAAAGAGAATGTAAATATGTATTCTCCTAGGTGCCAAATAATAAGCACAGACAAAAAAAAAAAAAGCCAATTACTCTGTGAAACTTCTCTGTTGAACTATGTAATTCTACATGGTGCACCAATTTGCATTAGAAATTTAACACATGAAAAGTGTGGTAGCTTCAAGAAAGCTGGCACTAAGCATGAAGAGTTACGGAGGAGATAAAATAAATGAGCATATTTCCATCTGCATGGAAAGACTACTCAAGTGCTGCTCCTAGTTCAAGGAACTCATGAGGCAAACACTGTGTGAAGGGACTGCGCATGACAAGGCTTTGTTGACAAAAAAAAATCACTTTTCTCTAATAATTGTAGAACTTGAAAAGTGTTTAAACAACAACCATCAGGTCCAGAAACATAGGGAAAAATCTGTACTGTGTTTATAAACAACACATTTCCCAGCACCTACTTTAAATGTCCACAACGAAATGATAGGCAAGAAAAATTCTCAGAGGGAGAAGCAGGCAGCTGTGCATGGGATTGGGGTGGGCACTAGAGTCTTTAACCAAGCAAAGCTATTCTTTTCTTGGATAGTAGCTTTCAGTGTTTTCCAAACAAGTATCAGAGTTGTGTGGAACTCTTTCTTGCTGTTTTCATAGGACAAGGATGTAAAATCTGTGATTATTTTGGAGTAGAGAGCAGATAAGTAAACTATTCATTTGTTGAGCTTGAGGAAAGGACAGTGCATTGCACATTGTAGATTCATAGTTGAGGGTCATGGCTAGATAAACTTGTGTGCCTCTGCCTTTCTGGAGAGACCATTAATGGTTTTCATGTGTAAAAGAAATAGCACATAAAGGTTCCATGTTAGAAGGGTAAGTTCTGGCAAAGGTTTTTCTTTGTGCTTACCAAACATACTTTCTTGGCATCCTAAAGACCATATTTTAATGCAATTTTTCGATTAGTTTTAGGGTTCTTTAGTGAATTTTGGTTGTTTGTGTCTATATGTGAGAAGGGAATCTATACTATTTCAACATATTGTCAAAAAGGCATCTTCATGACTCTCCATGATCTCTACCTTTACAGAGAGGTTAGAAGTTCATTGTTGAGGATTTCATAGTCATGAGATAGATAAAAGCTGAGTCACTAATAATTGTATAGAATGGAATCACATTTTCCAACATATTGAACTATGGTATAACACACACACACACACACACACACACACACACACACACACACACAATTTGATTTTGGAATTCCTTAGAATAGCAATGCATTAGTTTCTTAAGATTAGCTGTGGTAAGTTGTTAAAAAGTTCACTAGCTTAAAACCACAGGAATATGCTCTCCTACAGTCCTAGAGATAAGAAATCTAATGGAAGGATTTGACAGCATCAAGTTATCCAAATAATCCAGGCAATGTTCTTTCTTGCCTCTCACTTTCTGGTTGCCACTGCAGACTATAGCATTCTCTGGATTATACATGCAATAATCTAATACCTTCCCTCATTTTCACAATTACATCTTCATTTTGGGTCTGTAATCATAGCTCTCTTTGCTTTTCTGATGGCATTTCTCATAAAATTCAGTGCTCATCATTCAGCCTTCAATGAACATTTAGCCTGTTTGATTAATTAAGTTTTAAACAATGCTATGAATTTGTCCTAAGAAATGTTCTCTACAACAAAAGGGAAAAGCTAACAATTATAATACTCCAAATGAATTTAGGAAACATATATCAGAGAATATTAATAGTTAAATTGTCATTCCAAAGTTCATTCTTAATCACATAAAATGTCTCATAAAATAGATAAAGTCACATAAAATGACTGTATGCCACATATATTAGACGGGAAAATCTAAGAGTTAGTAGAGAAGATCTTATGCAGCAAGGGGATTCTCTAGATATTTCTACAATCATGATGTCAGTAGATGGATATCATAGAAAGGGAATAAATATAGTCCCTGATGCTACAAAGCAGATATTTTTGCAGAGGCAGCTTCATTGTTTTGACAAGTGACATCAAATACTGATGAATTTTGCAAAAGTTTACTAGACTACATTCACAACCTTGGTGTGGAAAGAATAATTTGTCTCAATGCATTCTATCCCAGAATGCCTACATAGCAATGTAGTTTACTGTGGGATTCCCCTCTGTATGCTGTGATCATTAATAAATAGAGGAACTGCTTTTGGCCAGTAGTAGAGCTATAGGGGAACACGGCTAGGTGGGCAAAACTAAGATGAATCCTAGGAGAAAGGAGGCGGAGTCATGAGAAGCCATGGAGCAGCTGCCAGAGAAAGATGTGCTGAAATTTGCTGGTAGGCCACAACCAGGTGGTGATGCAGAGACTAATGGAGGTGGGTTAAATTAAGACGCAAGAGTTAGCCAATAAGAAACTAGAGCTAATGGGCCAAGCAGTGGTTTAAATAATATGCTTTCTCTGTGTGATTATTTTGGGGCTAAACAGCTGTGAACCAGCAAGCTGCCTCCTCCAACAGTTTACCAATTATCAATGGTCATAGAACTAAAACAGAAAATCTCTCTCTCTCTCTCTCTCTCTCTCTCTCTCTCTCTCTCTCTCTCTCTCTCTCTCTCTCTCTCTCTCTCTCTCTTTCTCTGTGTGTGTGTGTGTGTGTTGTGTGTGTGTGTGTGTTATATCAGAAAAGTTGGAGACCACACAAATAATCTTATTAGATGAAAATAAACATTTTCTGCTGAAGAAAGATTTTATAATAATAGAACTGATGTCCTTAATACTTTTCCAGTTGAAATAAGAGTAAAAATCTGTGACAATCTAAGGAAAAGATCCTATATGACAGAAGCTTCTTTTTTTTTTTTTTTTTTTTTTTTGGTTTTCGAGACAGGGTTTCTCTGCAGCTTTTTTAGAGCCTGTCCTGGAACTAGCTCTTGTAGACCAGGCTGGCCTCGAACTCACAGAGATCCGCCTGCCTCTGCCTCCCGAGTGCTGGGATTAAAGGCGTGCGCCACCACCGCCCGGCCTTGACAGAAGCTTCTTAATGCAGTTGTTGATTATTTGAATTAATTGATTTCATTCAATTAGTGATTTCAATTCATCCTTAATTGAAATCTTGAAATCATTTGACTAAAGACTTAAAACTCAGTATTATGAACATCCTGCCAAATGAAAATATTCTGAGGGCCTATTTAAGTCTACTTAGCTTGCATGCTTATAGTTGGGAAGTAGTGGTACATGGCCTTAATCCCAACATTCAAAAGGCAAAGTCAAAAATCTCTGAGTTGGATACCAACCTGGACTAATGAGCAAGTTCCAGGATTACCAGGGATAGAGAGAGAAGCCCTGTCTCAAAAAACAAAAACATAAACAAAAAGAATTTCCCAATATACGATGCCATTTTATATTATATTATTGCATATTACTGAATTTAATTTAAATGATAATTGTAAGAATTTTACTAGACCTTCATTCCATAATAGCATAAGTGAATGCATATCTATTTTAAATTAAACATTATTTTAAAAATCATATTTTTGATATATAGAAAAAATATAAATGTAGTTATCAAATGACAGGAATGACTGCTTACTCATGAATATATTTATGTCCCAAATTTTCAAAAATTCAAGACATGGAAAGAAAATAAACACATTACCAGTATTAATGTTAATTTATTTTCAATTTTCCAAACCTACACATTTATTCTTCAATTATTCTTTTTTAATGAGTACAGTCTTTATGATTATCTAACACTTCATAAAATGGACTAATCTGATAGTAAGATTATAAATGGGAAAATCATGTGTTTGAAACATTTTAGCTCCCATTTCAGCTATTAAAAGAAATAAAATTCTTCTTTTCCCATAGTTCTGTTCATTTCCTGGTAGTCAATCATACATTAAATGACAAGGCATATTTTACTTTCCTTCATCTTATTTTTTATTTGATCATAGTAAATAATTCATTTCCTTTTGACTGTATAAAAGACAACCCTGTAAACAAACTGCAATTTTTTCACTTCTGGACAATGAATGTTAATTTTCTATTGCAATCTTTAATCAAAACTGAAAATTTTAGATAGGAAAAGTAATTAAACATTTCTCATAATCTCTTTGATGATCCCAATACTGCTTGTCCATGCACCATTCTAGAAAAGGAATTTCATTCACTACAAACAAACATTCAATTTTCTTCTAATTAAATTCTGACTCCAACAATGATTATAGAACTGTGTAGTATTTACCTCAAATAACAAAAAATCACATACAAAAATGATACATAAAGAGGTTCACAGTGAAATGGGATACTTTTATAGATTTTATGATACATTTCAGATATGGTTTGCATATACTAACAATGAAACAAACTAGTAGAATTCCCATCCTTTTCAGGTACATAAACATCTCACAATTACACCAACACTCTATTTATCGCAAGCTTTCCTTCGATCTTACTCCTTTATTTTTCGTTTTTCCGGGCTCATGAGTACTCTTGACAATCCAGCAAGACCTCTCCCGTTTCCAAAAATGAAGATTCAGAGCAAGTTTTGGCAGGGTCTAGTTCTTCGCTAAGAGTTTGCATTTTGCTCCCGCAAAGAGCTTTACTTTTCTCAGTTCTCTTGCATTTAGCTGCTTGTCCAAGTTCTGGTGAATAAAATTGCTGATAGATGTCATCTCTAGGAATTAATCCTTTCTCACACAACTTGCTTTCTCTGCCTCTTCTATAAGCTTGGATTTGAGTCCCCCCTAGAAGTCTCTAGTTCAAGATGTCATGTAGAAATTTTGTGGTAAGGAAAATGATTAATGATTGCATGTTTTAAATAAAATAGTATTTGGTAAATGAAGCTACTGGACAGTGATAACATTGTCTGTGCAACAAGGAAATGCAATTTTATTTTTGTCAATAATTATATCCAACTAATGATTCCCTTCTATATTAAATGGTACAGCTGTAGGAAATAAAACAAACAAACAAACAAAACACTAGAATGAAGGAACATGTCCTATGAGCTAGAAACAGTTCTGCCACACCAGTTACTGATGCTGATGTTGTTAGATGGAGCTGTTAACTGATTGTAATAAAAGACTAAGTAAAACAGGTCAGGATTTTAACTTCATCTCAGAGTGGATTGCTTTAACTCTTGTTTCTAGATGTTCTGATTTTACAATATCAGACACGTTGTCCAATTATTACCTTTGTCTATTAAGCAGGACTGTTCCAAGAACATACTAATAAAGTTAGATCAAGCTTTAAAATGCTGAATAATATTATCAGAGTGATAGCTAAAGGACAACATAAGGTTTAAAATGCTTAAAATTATAGTTGAATTTGTCATTGACCAATCAGCAACTGAAAATATGCAAGTCAGAAAAGCACCTCGAAAGCCACACTTACATTGAGAATCACTTATTAAAATGGGTTTATGTGCAAACAATGAATTAAAGTAAGCCATGCCAATTATCAAATAGGATGAGCTATTCACCAAAGATCACTTTTGAGGATTATGTCTAGGTCTTTTGAATGAATTGAATGGAAAGAAAGAAAGAGGAGGAACTCCAGGCTATGCTATAAAAATGATTAAGGATAGGGACTTCTTTAAAAAGACAAGCTAATTAGTAATAATAATAACTCAAAGCATGGTTGAAAAGCATTTGCAGAGCATAACGCAGCATGAAGTTTTAATAGAGCTTGAATAAAACCAACAACCCACCTTGTTTTTAAGTTTTTTGGGACACAGCATTAGCAAAACTCTTCTCTGTAGATGTTCATGCAGCCACTGCAAAATGTAAGAGTGGAAATGGAAAGAGAATGGAATTTATGACAGGACTCTTTCATTAAATAAAATGCAAATTAAGCAGATTACTGTGGAAGTGTGAAATTTCCATAATAATTTAACAAATTACCATGAGCATAATTTCATATGCACTTTAAAGCCACATTTATCATCAATTTAGAAATGCCTTATTTCATCTAATTAAAGTAAAATTTAATACATTTGTGGTAGAAATTTATACCAAGAAACAATGCAATCTAAACTCATTATGTCTTAAAGCAAGTTACTTATTTCAGTAAAAGAGAGATCAATTTATTCCAAATGAAAACTTTCTTCATCTTCTGCTTCATTGTTAAAAGTTGAAAAACAAAACAAAACAAACAGTGGTTAACTATTAGAGTACTATTAGAGTAGCAGGTATGTTCCTCAGATAAACAAAAATTTCATTCAGTCATTTTATTTTTTAAATTAGTGCATTATCAAGAAAAATTCAAATATTGATTAAAATTTTTTAAATAGAACACACCTAAAAATTATAGAAACTAATCAATAACTATTTTTATGAATAAATTTTCAATGACTTACTATTCTGAGAAACTTTGACTGTTGTTATGTGTTATTTTGTTGATCTCTTTCTGAACAACTGAATTAACCATTCTCCTTATAACACCTTACCTGGTTCCATGAATTTTAGTTACAACAAAATGCCAATGATTTCAAACTTGATTCACCGCTTCCTCAGTCAACCGTGGCAGGAACACTTGTTTCTTGTTCTCCCTACTGGAATGCCTCAGCTGGTGTAATTGTCCAGAGCTTTTATCTCAGCTTTTTCCCATCTTGGACCTCAGGTTTGGGAAAGAGATCACTGAGACATATAACTTTACCATGGAGGAGAAAAGACTTGAAATCAAGTATGCAGGCACATGCTTGAAGCTTGTGCTCTAACAGAAAATTTCAATCTGCTCATATCCTATTACCCCCAAAACATCTGTGGGTCCAAAGTGAGTTCTACACACACAAAAATGATTTAAGGGAGGAAAGGAAATGCATATCCTATACAAAGTGCTAGTCCAGGGTTGGTAAGCACTCTTGTGGTTCTTGATCACCTCAGGTAAAAATGAATGTACGTCTCATCATATCATATCCCAATTGAGAGCCTTACTAGACTCTTTTCTATTACTTTGACAAAACAAGTTGACTAAAGTAACTTTTTAAAAAAGTTTAATTGAGCTTATAGTTTTGGAGTGTTAAAGTTCACGAAGGCAGTTCAGAGGCGCAGGAATGGCATATGGTACAAGTTGAGATCCAAATTTTGAACTTCCATTATGAAGTAGAGAGAGAGAGTACAGAGAGAAAAATGACAGTTAGATAGATAGATGATAGATGATAGATGATAGATGATAGATATTGATATTGATATCTATTGATAGATGATAGATAGATATAGATAGATAGATAGATAGATGATAGATAGATAGATAGATAGATAGATAGATAGATAGATAGATAGATAGATAGATAGATGATAGATAGATGATAGATAGATAGAGATGATAGATAGATAGAAAAAAATTGAGATAATAGAACTCAAAATGGTGACAGTCTTAAACTATCAAAGTTTGCCTCCGTGTAAAAACTTCCTCCAACAAGGACACACCTACGGAGCCTTCCCAAGCAGTGCTACCATCTGAGGACTAAGTGTTCAAATGCTCAAGACAATTGAGATATCTCATAAAACCTACCACAGAACTTGTGATTATAGCGTCCTCTCCAGCTGCAGTTCACTGGCATGTCTTTTCGACCTTGTAAATGTCACTGTTTTCTGATCTATATTGCCTACCAAAGTCTCCTTAAGAGAATATGCTGTCAGGTTTAACAGATCCAATTCTGACCACAAGACTGCTTTTTAGAGTGGAAATGAAAGGATGTTTTAAACATTTCTATTATGGAACCTTTCAATTAAATACAATACAGACAATAGTATAACAAATTCTATGTGTCCAACTCTAGTTTTCAGTCAGAGTAAATCGTGTTTCACTAAAACACACTGGTCCCCAACTCTGCATTGCCTCCCCAGATGTTTCTTGAGCAAATTTCAAATACATTATATAACCATTGCTACTACTATATAAAATGGACAACATGTTTAAACCAGCAAATGAATCACTCTATGTTCTTAAAGTAGGTACACATGGATTCTGGAGTCTGGTCTAATTTCCCTAATAGCTATACCTATGCCCACCCCTGCCTCTCAAAACTTGTTTATTTCATGCTGTCGTTGCTCTTATAAGCATGGTAGAATTTCTGCTCATCAAGTATTTTTTTTTTTTGTTTCAATGTTCCTCTATTGCAATGTTTCCATGCCTATCTCCTAGAGTCTTTTAGGATAAAAGCACAACTGCTAAAACTCCTTTTTATATTCTATTTATTCACTTTATTCAGATGTAAAGTTTTGGGGGAATGTTTCTTTTACTCCTATAACTTTATTTCTAGATTATTATCCTTTTCTTGGTGTGTATTTAATAGCTGAAAATGATTATTCATGGTTCTATGCACTAATAAATTTGATATTATTTCAACTAAAGTAATTCATTTTTTATTTGCATGATTAAATCAGTTTCATCCAATTGTGTGGTTTCTTAGTCTTACTATATATCCATGTCTAAGATGTAGAGCTGTGTTATATAAAGAGAAAAATGTCATTTTTCCGTTTTCCAATTAAATGTACTGATAAATTTGTTCTCATTTAATTGATGAATGACCTGTGTGAACTCAATCCATGATGGCAAAAGACACTGAGAAGTAGTGAGAAACACAATTATAACACTTTGGAGAATTTAAAATAAAGTTTTCAATATTTTGAGACTTTTGCAACTTAAACCAATTTTAAACATGTACAATTAAATTTGTGCGGTTATTAATTAGCTTACTTTTTAATATAGAAACATTGGAAGTCACCATCACAATCAAAATCTAATCACATTTGACGTAGAATGGACAGATAGTCAAAGAAAATTACAATTAGTATATAGAAACATAAAAAGATAATTGAGAAATAAAAGCACACGACCATATGTGCAGATGTTGCTGATTCTCCTTGTCTCTATGACTATGTTCTTCAGTGTGCCACCTTTTCAGAAGCAGCCACTTCTATCTACTTCTGGCAAATTACCTCTATACAAACCTTTGTTGATAGAAATTTAGGAGCTACAAACAGTTAAAAATATATAACTACAAATCATTACATAAACAAACATAAACGAGAGAAGTGTCTCTCATGTCTTTCTCAAGAGGATAAGAATGACATCTTGTTTAAGTTTGTCCTTCTACCCTCATCCTTTATCAAGGACATTTATCTTTGCATCAGATGGAGAACTACAGAAAGACACAACCAATCAAAATGCAGAGTTGTGGAACCCAATACCAGGAGATAAAACTCCTGAACTCAAGCTTAGGGAACACTGCAGAATAGGGGACAAAAAATATTTTAAGAATCAGAAGATCAGGGAAATTTCTTTAGGAGTATGTCTCCTAGCAATGTCAAAAGCTACAATATAAAAAACTCAATAATGTGGCTACCCAGGATTAATTGAAACAAGGATAATACCCGTAGAAAAGTCCAAGTGAACAGGGCAAGTAGATTATTCTTATTGGAAATTAAGTTTGAAATGAAATTTGCATTTATAACTGAACTATAATCTTGAATTCTCCACACTTTTGTTAGTTGTTTGTTTCTGACTTGTTGATTGATGTGGGATGCATGCTGTATGCTCTGAATATGTTTTATTATCATTGGCTAATAAAGATGCTGCTTTGGCCTATGGCAGCACAGAATATAGCCAGGTGGGAAAGCCAAACTGAATATAGGAAGAAAGAAGGCAGAGTCAAGAGAGACACAGACAGCTGCCAAAGAAGTGAGATGTGAGGTAACAAGCCACAAACCTTGTGGTAAAATATAAAATAATAGAAATGGTTCAATTTAAGTTGTAAGTGCTAGTTAATAATAACTCTGAGCTAATAGGCCAAACAGTATGTAATTACTATTAAGCCTATGAGTGGTTATTTTAAAAGAAGCTGTGGAACCAGGTGGGTTGAGAAACCTCCAGATTTCTGCCCATTTGGAGTTCCTGACTTGATTTCCCTCAGTGGACTGTAACTCTTGATATGTAATCCAAATAAGCCCTTTCCTTCCCAAGTTGCTTTAGGTCATCGTCTTTCATCACAGCAGCAATAACCCTAACAAATTCAGGAATCTTATTTTTTCCATAATATTTGTAGTATTTGTGAAAGAATAACCACTCATTAACAGAAACTGAGGATTATTCAGAATATTGTAGCCAAGGTAATTATCAAAGCTATTTCACAGCAATTATGATTTTACAGACAAGCTAGACAAGCTGGTATGCTCCGTGCAATATGAAATTTGAAACTAAGGACAAAATAACGCTGTGAATTTATAATAAAAGCAGCCCACTACACAGTAATAGTATAATGTTGTTGACTTATATTTTCCGAGGTGGCTTTCTGATTCAAGCTCACTTGAATCTCACTAGTCACTTTGCAAAGCACTCAGTGATGCATTTCCATTGAAGTGACAAATGATTAGACTCAGAAGAGGTGCAACAGTTACTTGAGGTCATAAGTCACTGACACTCCAAGAGCTAGACATGTGTGTTCTGAATAATAACTTCAGAGTTTTCTATTTACTAATCACCTTAATATTACTATAGCAAAATATAGATGAGAGGTTTAACCTTACAAAAGGATGCACTTGTAACACAGCTTACTTACCACTCATAGCAGTTGTGAAAGCCTCATAGACTGAAATTTTCAAGGGTTCAATAAATTATCACTTCCTGAATAATGTATGATCCTACATATTTTCAGAGAGTTACTTTGTTCTTAATAATTCTTTCATAATCCTATCTACATACTAATCTATTTTTCTTGTATTTTGAAAGCCTGAACAAATATTTCTATCTTAAAATACTATAAACCATGGTAACTAAATCATGATTAATGAGAATTTATTGGGTACAAACTTGTTATTCTTCAATAAATGATCCTTATTCTTTTTAACTGGGTTGTATAATATAGAAATGAAGGAGAGCTTTGGTAAATATCACGCTAAAGTGATACAGATCCAAGTGACTGCTTCATTCTCACAGATCTTCAAATTTAAGCAAATACAGAATTCATTACAGTTCTTCAAATAAAACTAAAGGCAAGAAAAGATGAGTTCAATTTCTATAAGCAAGATACTGGAATTACTTGAAACAGTCTTGCAGTAGATATTCTCAAGGGAAAATAGTTGTTAACTCAATAAAATCAAGTCTGGAGATGGAGGGGGAGAAAAACAAACCAATCAAAGCTAATGGTTCCTGATGAACCCAGATTAAATACAGAGATTGGTCTGGTTTAAATATACTCAAGGGAACAGTCCTTCAGATAAGAGTATCAATTTTCACTCTGGGTCAATAGGATGAAGAGTGTGTGGTTAAAATCAGATATTGCAAATGTATACAGCTTGAGTCAGGCGCCTCTTGGAGAGAAGGACACTTGGCAATCAGAAGCAACTCTGGCAGTACATGAGGATTTAAAATGAATATAGGCACCTCAAGTTTATTAAAATAAATAAGAGAATTTAGCAAGGCAGGTAGTTTTAAAACAAATCTTCAAAACTTAGTAACTTATCTGTATGTTTATACATTACGAAGTGGAAAACCAAAGCAAAAATTAAAATCTTTATGCATAAAATTTAGCTGAAACATTTATGATTAAAGTGATGAGAATTATGAAAGTACTGATTAGAAGCCTAGGGATATTAGTCAATGGTTAAGATAGGTCATTTG
The DNA here is from genome assembly GCF_903992535.2 of Arvicola amphibius. Classification (NCBI taxonomy): domain Eukaryota; kingdom Metazoa; phylum Chordata; class Mammalia; order Rodentia; family Cricetidae; genus Arvicola; species Arvicola amphibius. Next base: position 126,039,427 of record NC_052053.1, read on the forward strand.
AAATTTTACTAAAGGACCCAAGTTTAAGCCCCAGCACGGATGCCAAATAACTCAAAATTGCTTCAGGGGATCCAATGTCCTCTTCCAGGCTCCTCCCACCCACATATGTGTAGCAGATACTCACAGACACAAATATACACATGAAAAGAAAATAAATTTTTGTTATAATTAACTTCTTAAGTAATTATATTTTAAAAGAATTTTTAAAATAATAATATCAAGTAAGATAAGTACTTGAGTAATACAGGACTGAGCTCCCAAGGTCCTGAGGAGGAGCAGAAGGAGAGAGAACATGAGAAAGAAAGTCAGGACCGTGAGGGAACCTCCATCTGGCGATAGATGAAGAAAATGACTGAGCCCCACATTGGAGCACTGGACTGAGCTCCCAAGGTCCTGATGAGGAGCAGAAGGAGAGAGAACATGAGAAAGAAAGTCAGGAACGTGAGGGGTGCGTTCACTCATGGAGACGGTGGGACAGAACTAATGGGAGATCACCAACTCCAGTTGGAATGGGACTGATGGATCATGCGACCAAACCTGTCTCTCTGAATGTGGCCAACAGCGGGGGCTGACTGAGAAGCAAAGGACAATGGCTCTGGGCTCTGACTCTTCTGCATGGACGGGCTCTGTGGGAGCCTTCTCAGCTTGGTCGATCACCTTCCTGGACGGGGGGGGGGGGGGGGGGGGAGTTGGGAGGACCTTGGTCTTAGCATAGAGTAGGGAACGCTGATGGCTCCTTGGCCTTGAGAGGGAGGGAGGGGTGCTATGGGTGAAGGGGAGGGGAGGGAAGGGGGAGAAGGAGGGGAGGGAAGGGGGAGGAGGAGGGGAGGGAAGGGGGAGGAGGAGGGGAGGAGATGGAAAATTTTAAATATAAAAAAATAAACCATGAGGAAAAAAAAAAGATTCAATTGAAAAAAAAAAAAGAATCATTACTATAGGTGATGATTACTACAGTGAGTTTAAACTCTGCAAAGATTAAAATTTTTCTCCAAATTAATGCCAGGTGTCAAGAAAATGTTAAAAGAATACCAGTATTGTATTTTACTAAAAATGATACAAATTTTAATTTATAATGGGATATATTGATTCTTATAGGATTATCAATGTAGTAATGCTTAAATTACAAAAATGTGTTGTTAGTATATAATTTAATTACATTGTATGTGGTAATTACAACTAAGAATAACTACATTGCTAGATAGGTCATGAAGGGTCATGTGATATATAACAGTAGTTTCAATTTTGAAAATGATTTCAAAACATATTATATTATATATTAGACCACATATATATGTGTTTACTTGGCTAACATTGGTCCCCATCTTTACCGCTCTCACCTAGAGTTATATGAAACCACAAGATGAGAATGGATGATAAGGCCAGGAACTACCTTGTTTTAGGAACAAATTGTGAGAAATCTATCTATCATATGCATTTCAAAGTTCATTCCCATCCTCGAACTCATGCCACATAATTCTTGATGGGAAAAACTATAGATTTTTCTCTGCACCTTACAGAGAGAAAGAGACATTTTGTAATGTTCTTTGTTGCTAAGAGTTCAAGGATGAAAAGGAAAGGTGAAGCATGCATCCAGAAATTTTACAAAAAAAAAAATTGGAAATATACTTTATTGACAGCAACTAACTTCTGGCCTTTGTATTTGCTGAATTTATAATTGAGTGATGGAATTATTCATGCTTCTTATGTTCCTGAGTGAAATAATTTCTGTTATCCAAATATCTCATTTGGCATATAATACACTTTTGTTACAATAAAATCTATAGCATTCATTATTATATTTGACATTTATAATGATAATTCCTAAAATTTTAAAAATAAATTTTTGAAATGATGATTTGATTGTCTTGTGCCACTTATAGACAGAAATTGGTATTTTCTCATTACCTCTTCAGAGTTGGAAATGCTAAAAAAATAAAGATCCAGTATTGGGAAAAAAATCTTTCTAGTCAAGAAAATAGAATCTCTGGCCTGAGCGGAAACTTAACATTCTAGCGGGGCAAGCCAATCACCTGGTCAAGGGACCACCCCTTAGCAAGGAAGGGCCATTCATAGTAAGGAGGGTTCAGATAGGTGGAATAATTGTTCTTTTGATGTCATACTGTACTTCTCACCCCTCCCCCCCCAACCCCGATCTTGCCTCCTACAAGCTCGGTAGCCATAAAGTTCTGCGTTCCTAGCAAAAGTAAAACTTTTCATTATTCTTTTATCTGTCTCTTCTGTTTAGATGCTGGAAATGTCCTAACTACACTCTTCCTGATATTTTGGGCTTCCTTTCTTTTTTCTGAAGCCTCAGTTCCCACCATGTGGCCTCTGCAGTCACGTGGAAAACCTTCATAGAAGTGACTCTACTTGCATGGCTTTTGCTCCTTCCTTCCTGCATTCTCTAGGTATCTGCTAATTATATATTGTCTGCCATGAGTTTTTCTGTTTTTGCTTATGTTTTCTTTTTAATTCTAATAGAAATTTCCTTGAGATTATAAAGAGAGAAAGGAAAGAAGGAAGGACGGAACAAACAAACACAGGATTTTTATTGTAAAATAAGCTCACAAATCAGAATTGTGTGCTTATTTTATAATAATGGAACTTAATATTTATGAATCACCTCTTTGGGATTAAAACCTGTTCCAAGTGCAGTTTGCTGTTCTTCTCTACAGTCTTGCACAAAAATGCTGAGTGAAGCAGAGGTAAATTAAATTCAAGAGTGACGTATTCCCCATCCCATTTTATCCACTGACTCATAAGATTTTAGAGAAAAAGTATATATTGTTATTTTGATGGTAAGAAACTTAGAGTCATATTGTACATTTATTGACTACAAACTTCCTGAACTATTGTCTTGAAAAGCAAAGTTTTAGCTCTTAATTCTACAACTATTCATGACAATATACATCTGCTGAAAAGACTGGTCACTTACATACCTATACCTAAGATGTAACTGATGTTGCTACAGGAATTTTCATGTTTTGACATTATTTCCAACAAGTACTACTCATGCACACACACACACACACACACACACACACACACACACACACACACACACACAACGCACACACAAATGACCTGGGTCATATTCCATGTATCTTCCATTAGATCTGATTACAATGTCATTCCTTTGTCTTGTTTATGCTAAAAAGATGTATGTTTTCTCTCTCCAATAGGTTTAAGTCAATGAAGTGAGCTGACTATTGACTATTGTTGGCTGTGTGTGTGTGTGTTTGTGCGAGTGTGTACAAGATTTCAGAGAGTTCAAACTGGTCTTAAATTCCCTCCATAGCCAAAGACAACAACACACTCTGGATTCTGTCTCTTCCTTTCCCCAAGTGCCACAACTGTAGACCTGTGTCACTATTTATCATCTCAGATGAAGAAGTTATGACTTCTCACGGATGCCAAAGTTAGCCATTAAGGAACATGAATCCCTGAATAAAAAGAAATTATATTGAAGTCCATATTTTTATTAACATAGTATTTCAGGAGGCATCTTAAATTTCTGTGGTCTCTGAAACATGATGTGTATGAGTCAAAATTGTAATGTGTCCTTTTCATGTCCTGATATAGATTAATTATGGAAACAAGAATTTATTGCCAATGAAAACGTTTACATCCTACAAATGGTTCAAACAGTCAAGTATAAAAAAATAGTCTGAACCGACTAGACTGCTGATTGACTTCCCAAAGTCCCATTGCTTTTGATTTTTCAGTGATAATGTGTTTTCTTAAAGTCAGTATGCTTCTCTTAATTTGTTTGCAGAAGAAATGTCCTCTTTTACCTTATCTAATCAAATTTTATAATCAATAGCTGTGTTCTAAATGAAACTCAGAAATGTCTTTATAAACCATGAGTAGTTTATACAAATTTTTAGCTTTCTGTCTTTCAAGAAACTTATCATTAGCACTATATAGCAGTGGATTGTGTGTGTGTGTGTGCATGCGCATGTGAGTGTTTGTGTGTGTGATTATTTCTCCCTTGCATCTGTAAACTAATACACATGCTACAACTATAGTCCAAACTTTACAGAGCAGTCACATGCTATGAGTATATTTTAGTCGATAAAACATATTTTAAATTATTTTGTAATGCACCCAGTTACAAGATTTTTGGGATCTTTGAAAGCATAGGCATTAGAATTTTATCATTTGGACTATTAAAGTAAATATTCAATATCTTCATGTGGGAAAAAGTTTCATGTTTTGAAAAGTATCAAAGAGCCTTTACAGTGATTGAAATATCTGCCTAGAGTAGGGTCTTAAGACTTGGAATTCAGTGTCAAAATAGATGATGTCCTTATAGCACTATAAAAATTGCATCATTTATGGTTGAGTACTTGCTTCACAAAACAGTTCCTCTTTCCCAGAGATCAGTCAGCCCATACACTATCATTTCATTTGGAGTGTAGTTTGCCTGTACCTTTTCAGTTTTGAATGCTGAAGTGTATCTCCCCAGAAGAAGCCCTAAAGACAGATCCTTAAATTTGGAAACAGTGCCTTAATAGTTATTTTTGGTTTATCTGTCCTACACACTATTCCTCCAAAACAGCAAATACTACCATTTATAACCCTGCAATAATAGTGGGGGGAAGGTTACATTAGTGTACAGCTAAGACATTTGGATAAAAGGCAAAGTAAAGAAATAACCAAAGAAAAACTGAATGAAGCTACTGCCAGAAAAATTATTCAAAGTTGGAGTTCTTCAAGGAAGTTTAAGGAGTCATGTAAGGTCAGTGTTGGGCGGACAATGACTGAGGCTAAACTCTTGAGCTTTGTTTCATTCACTCTCTCATTCTGTCCACATCCCACTGCTGCTCCAGGTTCTGTCGCAAGAGGCAAGACACATCAGAGAAAAGAATAGATGCAACATTCCATGGGTTCATGGAGCTTCCATGTGAAATACATCAAGGGTTACAAATGAAAAATGTACACACCATACCCTCTCATGCACATACATACCCATTACATGTATTAGCATCTCAAGGTGCTTGGATACAGAGCAGTATGTGTTATTCTCAAGATTCCACAGTATACCCCACGTCTTAAAACCTAAGCTTCAGCATAATGGGCTAGAATGAGAAAATGAGAAAACAATTTTCTCCAAGATGATTTATATTCACACTTACATGAGTATCTTTTCTGAGTTTGTTAGTAACAGGATTAATGTAAGATTCAATATTTTAAAATGCAACACTCGTGTTTAGATGTCTGTCCCAGCTTTCCATAGGCTTTGGCTACACTTAAGATTAAGGATTATAGTATTACCTTCAGAAGAATATTAGGACAAAACTTGGTAAATGAGGATTCTAAAGTTTCAAGAGATCATGAGATCGTGAGAAAATCTTAATCTCCTTGTATTCATTTCCTTCCAACTAGCAAATGTGAATAAGCTTTTTAAATTAATATGAAGGATTACCTGGGAATTTCTGTTAAATTCAACTGTACAACTGTAATGTACAAGTACTGTGATAAGAATAAAGGTGTATGGAAGAAGGCAAATGATAAATAATTCATTGCATATATTACAAAGTGGGGACCAACCCATAACAATAGGAAAGATGAGATGTTTTAAAAGTTAGCCATAGATGTAAAGGAGGAGCACAGGTTAGTGAAAGCACTTCCGTATTTTGATCTTTAAAGTTCCTCGGGAGAAAGACAGCAAGCAGTTGTAGGACAATAGTCAAGGGGGGACATATTATTATAACATAGTATCAGAAACCTCCCAGCAAGCCAAAACTCCCAAGCAAATGGCATATAAGAACAAAAGTGAAGGGATTTCATATTCCATTACTAGATGAACCATTTAGTTTAAGATTGAGAGAATAACCGTATCTCATGGTTGTATGAGGAATAAGTGATTAACATCTCCAGCTAATTTGCTCAGTGTTTTTTGCTTACATCATTCTCCTTTCTTTTTTCCAGATTGTTTTTATTGAGGTATACATTTTTTCACACTCCCTTCCTTCCTCCCTCTAGCCTTCTCCCCTACCCTGGACTGATCTCCAAAATATACAAAGAACTCATGAAACTGGACACCAAAATACCAAACAATCTAATTACAAAATGGGGGTTTAGATCTAAACACAGAACTTTCAACACACAAATTTCAAATAGCTGAAAGACACTTAAGGAAATCTTCAGCTTCTTATCAATCAGAGAAATGCAAACCAAAATGACTCTGAGATTCCATCTCACACCTGTCAGAATGGTCAAAATAAAAAACACTGAAGAAAGCTAAAGTGGATGTGGAGTAAGGGGAACACTCCTCCATTGTGGGTGGGAGTGAAAACTTGTACAGCCACTTTGGAAATCAACATGGTGATTTCTAAGAAAATTATGAATCAATCTACCTCAAAATCCCACACTAACACTTTTGGACATATACTCAAAGGATGTTCAATCACACCATAGGGCATTTGCTCAGTTATGTCTATAGCAGCATTACTTGTAATAGCCAGAACCAGGAAACAACCTACATGTCCCTCAATCAAAGAATGAATAAGGAAAATATGGAACGTTTACACAATGGAATAAATACTACTCAGAAGTAAAAATTAATGACATCTTGAAATTTAAAAACAAATGGACAAAACTAAAAATAACAACAACAAAAAAACATAGTTAGTGAGGTAACCCAGACCCAGAAAGACAAATACAGAATGCACTCACTCATAAGGGATTTTTAGACAGAAAGCAAAGGATAACCAGCCTACAGTCCATAAGCTCTTCTCCTTTTGTAAGGAACCACACTGGTTATGCAGTCATCAAGATAAAGAGGGGCCCAAAATTGTCTGGTGCTGTACTTAAATCCTTCCTTAAGGTTCAGTGAGTAGATACAAATTCTCTTCTCCCTGGAACTCAAGTGGTGGTAAGAAAAATGAGCCATTAATTTCCCTCTTAGCTTTGTTATTCTAAATGCATTAATTGTACAAAAATAATCTTTTTACTAATTTTTCTCTAATTTGATTTAAATATAATGTTTCGGTGATGAATGGATATACATTTACACACACACACACACACACACACACACACACATCATGCACTCCAGTGAAAGAACAAAGAAATCAGATTTCCAGGACTCAGAAAAGCTGCATCAATTTTCCATTAAAAGCTTCACAATTTAACTAATCTCATGTAGTAATAACCTAATTAGAGAAGGTAAAAAAATAATAACATTCATTAATCTATTATCTTTTTATATAAATTATATAATGAAATTCATTTGCATCCATAAGAAAGCAGGTTATAAATGAGCCTGATAATGTGTTAACACACTGAGAAACCCAATTTAACCTGTAAGCCCATACTTCTTCTCTGCAATTGCTCAAAATCCATCCAGCAAATTGTTCCATCTACATTCATTTCTTACTGATGAGAAATATAAGCCAGCAGGGGGAAAAGCAGAGCTTGAGGACAAAGGAGAGGAGGAAGGAATACCTAATCGTGTTGCCTGCTTCACAATCTCAAATATCTGACACAAATTGGGTCCCATTTCATTTGTCGTAATGCTTAACATAACCAATAATGGGTTTTGCTTCTAGTTTCAAAGACTAAAGGAATAGTTATTTATTTTATGTTGTATCCTGTGACTTAGACTCTAAACTCACCCTTTGAAAATGGTCGTTTGAAAGCTAGTCTCTGTTCCTCTGCTTAGCCCCACTTGTGTTTTTGATTTCGGATGAGAGTCTTGTACTGCAACAACCGATGTCGATCCAAGGATCTGAGTTCTCCCAGGACTCTCACCAATTCATGAGCCGGGATAGCATTCCTGTTTTGCCGTCTTCAAGCCAGCATTTTTTTTGCATTATGATGACAGAATTACTTTTATCTACTCACTAAATGACATGTTTCTAGTAGCCATATAGTTGCAAAGAGAGTTACACTAAAATTCTTTTTTTGGTTTTTTTGTTTGTTTGTTTGTTTGTTTGAGACATGGTTTCCCTATAGTTTCTAGAGCCTGTCTGGAACTAGCTCTTGTAGACCAGGCTGGCCTCGAACTCAGAGATCCGCCTGCCTCTGCCTCCCAAGTGCTGGGATTAAAGGCGTGTGCCACCACTGCTCGGCTGACACTAAAATTCTTATTTCACCAAGTATATACAAACAGGAAGTCTGTGTTCTCTAGCAGAACATTCAAGACAAGCAACTATAGCCACCTTTCCCATGAAGATCTGACAAAGAAAAATTACCAAGTTATCTGTATCCTATTTCAACATTTGACTTTTTAAAATATATATTATTTTAACACTTGTGCCATATTTGAATTCTATTTATGGAAATACACAGTTGTTTCCATCTTCTAAAAAAATTCAATTATTCATAGAGCTCTAGGTTTCTCCAACACCCCTACACAAACACTTTATGACTCCCTGGCACACCAGGCATGCTCACTGTGGTATTAAGATGTTATAGAGTTTGAGTTCTAGGTATAACCACAAATATGCTAATTTACCCTTCTGCTTAAAAGTACAAAGGGGGAGATTGCATATTTCACCATGTTTGCAATGACGGTTATCAAGAAACTAATCAGATCCCCAATTCTTCTTCCTCAGATGGGAAGTCACTCATTAGCATCCACCTGAGTTATAATGCAGATTCTTATTAACAGTTATGCATCATCATTAATGCCTCTTCATATTATAATCTGCGGGGATGTGAGCTCAGTTTGTATAAAATGATTTTTAACATAATCTGTGACAGTCCTATAAGATGATAAAGGAATGAAAATAGCAACAGACTTAAAACAACTTCTACAATATCTCACACAGCTCAGAGGAATAGAGAGCTTGGTTATTGCCCAATGCAAGGTCATACAGAATTAAAAACAAATAGAAAAGGAATAAACAAGAAGCCAGTCTAGCATTCTCAGCCTCCCGTTCTTTCTGCCTGAATGGGCATACTATCATTAAAGATCTTTACCATTCAGGTTAGGTGGAGTCCTATGGGATTCACTCGCTGTCATGTGGTTGCCTGGCTGAGCCATACATTTCTATTGGACCTATTGATTAGGCATCTGCTTCTTCTGTGAGAATGGTTTGCTCTTGTGGAACCATATTTAGCAGCTGTTACAGTTCAGATGAGCGTTGACAGGACGAAAATTAAATTAACACCCAATAACATTTTAACACCTGGTCCAACAACTGCAATATCATTGAATTTCACCTTTTTGAAATTGCTTTGGGAGTTAATTCATCCTTACTTTGACTTTCACCTGAGGAGACATTCCTGTAATTTCACCACAAGGACTCTCCCTTGACTGTTGTTTATAATTTCCATGGATCTCCCACCCCCTTTCCCCCCCGGATCCATGTTCAGTGACTGCATGGGCAGTCTTTGAAAAACATTCAGTAACAATGGCATTTTATAAGATATGCCTTTCCTGATGATAGTTGAAGCAGTGGCACAGACAAAATATGTTTGCCAAAGAGGAGGAGTGACTCGCTGTCACACAGTCCAGATGGATCTGATGGGCAAACAACCATTTATGCAGGGCCAAAAAATAATCTGACACAAAAACAAGTAATACAAGTTTCACATATCTCTGACATCCAGTCCTGATTGGTTTATAAAGAACATGGAAGGAATGATGTACAAATCAGAGTCTTTAAGCTGACAGACTGAGAGCAGAATGCTTTGTTTAAAAATTGAACTCTTGTGTTCCCTAAGCATATATAATTATACAAGACACAAAAATCCTTAAGCCTCAGTTTCCCCATTACACCCAGCTAATAAAAGCATCTGTTTCACCGGGCTGTAGGATGATTATGCAATTCATGTAGATGTCTTAAGGTAGCAGTGCTTCACGGGGCTTGGAACTAAGGCCCAGTGAGTCTTCCAGGATATGACAAATTCACAGACTTGCATACCTGAGACCCTTTAAAAGTCAAATAATCTTGTCCTTAGATTTTACTATCAAGTAAGCATGAGAAATTTCTCTGGCTCCTGAAGCATAGGTACACACATAGTCAATACAGAAAGGGGAAATTCACTGATGTCATTAGAATTTGGAACTTCTTTTTACAACTTCCATTTCTTAATGGGCTATGTATTTAGATAGGCGTCTGTGTCCACTCTAAGTAATTTAGTAATTTGAGTTACTTCTTTACCTCTCTTTCATCTCTAGGAAAAGGAATGATGTTATTTTCTATTTTCCAGATCTAATAAGAAGCATAGATAGTAGAAATAGCACATTATCACTTGCATTTAAGGACCCCATCAAGTGCTAGACAGTCTGTTAAAGATAAATATAGAACACAGTCAACTTTTCTGAAGGAAAGGAAAAAACATGTAGCTAAATTTTTAATAAAAGTCCATTAACCACTGTGTGAAATGGCTACCTATGTCGAAGACTTTCTTGTTCCCATTGTCTTCTGTGTTAGTGCTAATTATATTTGTCAGGAAGCAGAAATAAGCAGAAGGGAGAATTGTATCTTTTCATTTGGTCAGTTTTGCTCTTATTAACAACTTCTAGCAAATGAGTTGTATTTCTAGTGATTAATGTTGTAAACTGTAATGAGATTTTGGGATTAAATGTAAATTGTATTTATCCAACTATTTTTCCAATTTGGGTTCTTCCCTACCCCCAGAGAAATGCAGATTTCAAATATCTTCTTGCTGTTTCCTGGTACATTACCCGACCTCACTTTTGTTCACTCTCTTCCTGACCATATAATAATACTAATATGGACAAAATTTGTAAGATGCAATTGGCACAGGACATTGTTTTCACAAGTATTACTTACAAGTTATTTTATTTATTTCAAATTTAAAAAGAACAAACTCTAAAGTCAAAATTTCAAACTCTGATATAAGCATTAGTTTTTCAGAAAGAAAATGTATTTTGTAGAATTGGGTCAGCTTTCTGGGAATAAAAAATTCACAGACGAGTGGGGTTTAAGAAAACTGCTCTGCTAGTATGATAAAAATTGTCTTCTAGGAATGGAAATCCAATTGTGCGTAGCACAGAGTGCTCTTAAAATGCTATATGGTTGCTCAATTGCCTCACTTTCTTACATGGTTCTTCTGTCCCCTCAGGCAAATAAAGTCTTCATTACCTTAGCTTTAACAAAAGTATGCCTTGAAATGAGAATGCATAATAATTTGAAAGACATATAAATTAAAGATATCATAATATACCCAGCAAATTTTTAATAATTCTGATTCTTTTGTTTTTTCCAGGTAAGGTCATATATATCTTATGACAAGTGTGCTATTTACTAAAAGTGGTATGATTAATATATTTAAGATTGTTCCTCCACAAAGGTATCTTGCATATACAGCAGGAAGAAAAAGTACATGATTCTAAAATTTTCACAAAATTTAACAATGTTGTTTTCATCAAACTTTACTAATATTGGACTTTAGAGAACATTCCCAATAAAGCTGATATAGTCATACCATGCTCTAATTACTGTCTTAGTGTTATGTGAAGAAGGAGAGTGGCAGTCAGTGGCAGTAAGTGACAGTCATTAGTGGCAGTCACGGGCAGTCACGGGCAGTCACGGGCAGTCAATAGCAGTCAGGAGCATTCTGTGGCAGTCCTCAGTGGCAGTCAATGGCAGTCAATGGCAGTCAGTGGCAGTCAATGGCAGTCAATGGCAGTCAGTGGCAGTCAGTGGCAGTCAGTGGCAGTCAGTGGCAGTCAGTGGAAGTCATCACTATCAGTCAGTGGCAGCTGGGGTAGTCAGAGGCATCATCAAGGCAGTCAGGGTTAGTCAGTGGCAGTCGGGGCAGTCAGGGGCAGTCAGGGGTAGTGGGGCAGTCAGTGGCTGTCAGTGAATGTCATTGGCACTCAGGCCTTGAATGTCCTGATTCTGTAAACAATGGGCTATAGTTATCTATAAAGAAGTTCTGCTTTCATATAAGAAACAGAAGCAATAGAAAAGCAGAAAAGAAATCAGGAAAACTCATCTTACCGCTATAGTTACCAGGTTATAGTTCATAAAATCAAAGAAGTGGAAAATATCTCACCATTTCCTTCAATTCACACCCATAATTCCTGGCTGGAATTGTAATATTAGAGAAAACAACTCTTAAATTAAAAAAAATCAGCTCATTAGTGTCTGATTAGATTTAGAAATATATGAGATTCTGAAGAAATTTTACTATTGTCAATGTTTAGCATGTTCACAAGCAATACTATAAAGAGTAGGGTGACATAGACAAACATAACAGGAACAAAGACATAAACCATAAGGATGATGTGTTAAAAATCTGTAGAATCACAAACTCAGAATTATTCCTGGGAATTATCCAATATGAGCACTCACGGCACAGACATGGAAGCGAGATGGTAACAGTCAAAGAGGCAGTCTTACAGCCCGTGGTCACAATCGGTGGTAAGGAAAATAGCCCCATTCAAATACTGAAGTATCATGTGTTAGGTCAACATCCATTTTAGCACACCAGCATGGCTTCTACACCGTATTGCATGATGTGTCATTAACAATTAAGCAGAAGCGGGAACTTTGTTAACTAGATAACAAAGAGAGTCAGAATCCTAGGTGTCAGGGTATGGGATGGATTACATATGGTCATCACCTGTTACACATGGATGATATACTTATATCCAAACTAAAGCAAAATTTGGAAATAAGAATCCAAATGGATAAATTTGGTATTGATATATATTAGAAAGAAATTTTCATGTATGTGTTTGGTAGTGAAAATAAAACATGTTTTACACTTTTAAGTAGCTAATCTAGTAACTGCTTTTAACTTAAATACAGTGATGAGGGCCACACTTGAATCTTTCTCTAAATCTTCTTTTGGTAGCCTGTAAAATAAGAAACAGACCCATAATCTCCCTTTGGACATTGTTTTGTCTGGTTTCAAGAGTCATTTTCCTTGTTTTACTGATTTTACTCTTGGGGTGGGCAATCTCGCTAGTTATCTAGACTGGCTTTGAGTTTGGGACCCAACTGGCTCAGACTGGTGGATGATTAGATTATAGAAGTGTTCTCACATTCTGCTTATATTAGTTTTCAGTATAAGCCATCATTATAAAAAAGAGAAGCTAGAAAGCAGGTTAGTTTCCTACAATAACTAAAATCTCTGTATATCTCAACTATTTACAATCATGAAGGAAACAAAAGTTGTCTTGTTGACAAGGGTATTGGGGTTAGAAATACCAAAGATGTGATCTTGAAAAGTCAGAGTTTAGTATGATATTCAATGCAATCTTGGCTCTTAATCACAATATTTCATTAGGTTACTCATCATGTCTACCTGTTTACAAAATAAAATTTGTGAAAGAAGAGAAATAGTGAAAGAATCAGTCTTTGGCTGATGTTTTAGTGATTGTATCACTACCAATGTCAAGTAAACAAGAAAACATATTTGTCTCTTTAAATGGGAGGAAAGAGTCCTTTATTTAGAGATATTTATTTGAAGTTTTATAAACAGACTGGGAAAGGAATGGAGCCACATTTGCTTTCAGAGAGGAGAAGAATCAGATTTAATATACTTATGCAAATAAATACTGAAAGTTAGACTCCTTGAAGTTCATAGAATTCAAAATGAAAGGAAATTGCCTTTGGAACCAGTTACACACTAGAATGAATGTCAGATAAGCTTAAGAGTAAAAAAAAATCCCAAAATATATTTATTTGGATAAATAAATAATAACAAACCATAAAGTTGCCATCTAATAGAAAATTGTAAAACTATCTTAATTATACTGAACATATATAAATATTGAAAACACTTCTCATCTAAGAGACTGGCAATTTTTTTCATGGAAAGAATAAGTTGTTAACTATAAAAAATAATTGCTTTACTGATAGTGCAAAATTTTGATGTAATTTACACAGAAAAACATAGCCCACATTTTATATTTGAAACCCATTTTCATTTACTTAGGTACTATAAAAGTTTATTAGATAATATTTTGGAATTTATTTATTTATATTTTACATTTAATAAGTTTCTTTGCTTAAGGAAAATAATTGCAAGTTCATTCAAAGCTGTTGTATCTCATTGGGTCATGGGAATACCAGGAAACTAAAAGAACATACTGTTTAGAGACTTGCTGGGAAATACCGGAGAGGATCAGAACAGAAACACGAAGTGTGGGAAGGAGCCTCTAGAGAATAGCATAGTTCTGACCTGGGGAAGCAAAAAATGAAAAGGAGACTTGGCCCGAAACTTGGACTACAGTTAAGCTATAAGAAATCTCAGGAAGAAGGATATAAGTTTCTAAACTCAACTCTCTGTTTTTTATTGATTTTTATTGAGCTCTACACTTTTTCTTCTCTCCTCCCCGCCTCTCCCCTCCCCGTCAACCCTCTCCCAAGGTCCCCATGCTCCCAGTTTAACAGGAGATCTTGCCTTATTCTACTTCCCATACAGATTAGATCCATGTATGTCTCTCTTAGGGTCCTCATTGTTGTCTAGGTTTTCTGGGATTGTGGTTTGTAGGCTGGTTTTCTTTGCTCTATGTTTAAAAACCACCTATGAGTGAATACATGTGATAAATGTCTTTCTGGGTCTGGGTTACCTCACTCAAAATGATGTTATCTAGCTCCATCCATTTTCCTGCAAAAATGAAGATGCCATTATTTTTTTCTGCTGTGTAGTACTCCATTGTGTAAATGTACCACATTTCCCTTATTTATTCTTCAGTCAAGGGGCATTTAGGTTGTTTCTAGGTTCTGGCTATGACAAATGATGCTTCTGTGAAGATAGTTGAGCATATGTCCATGTGGCACGAATGAACATCCTCTGGATATATACCCAAAAGTGGTATTACTGGGTCTTGAGCAAGGTTGTGTTTCCTAATTTTCTGAGAAATCACCACACTGACATCCAAAGGGGCTGTACCAGCTTACATTCCCACCAGCAATGCAGGAGTGTTCCCTTTACCCCACAACCTCTCCCTCATAAGTTGTCATCAGAGAAGTCCTGTGTCACAATAGACTGCCCAATCCCATAACTGGTCATTGACCAGAGGTTGGAAGCTTCCTGGGAAGCATTACTGAACTCAGAGGCACAGCAGGTGGGAATGGCTATCCTTTCCCCGGCAGGAAATCTAGTAGTGCTTTTCCATGAGTTAATCATGAAAGAAAAGCTCTGAATTTTACCTTAGACTAAAAAGACTATAATGCTCCAAATGTGGCAATAATCTGCGTGTAATTTATCTTCGGTTACAAATAAGGTTTCAGTCTTATAACAGTCACAACTGGGCTAGAATGGACACTACTACATTCTGCTGAACCCTGGATTTGAGTGAATTCTTTACTCAGACTAATAAAAACCAATAGAATTAGTTCTCTGTGAGTGCATCTCTTTTTATCTCTCTTGATCAATCAAATATATCTTGCAGTTTTTCTTTCAATAAATACAACACACATCTTCAGAACACACACACATATGTATGTATGTATGTATGTATGTATGTATGTATATATGTATGTATATTCTCAGTAATTTCTTCCTAGTGTTTCTCCAGAAACATCAGCATGATTTACTGCAGGTAAAGGAACTGTAGCTTGGTTAAGCACAGTGCCCATGGGGTGAGACTTGTTTATATCATCCTTTGTGGCATTATTAATGAATATGGTGGAGCTAAGCAGCTGACAAATGTGAGAAGAACTAGGGCTTGGGAGTCAGAAGCTCCAGGGCCATTTAGGAAAAGCTGACAAGTTGAACTGAACTATCTAGAAATTATGGCAGCTAACTTAACTTGCTTTCCCTATTTATTGTCTTATTCAGAGGTGAGAAGGCTGACAGCCATGCTACTTAGGTACTTCTGGAGCCAATTTCTACATCTGGGAACAATGGCGACTATCAGGCAAACTCTGACAGCAATGCTTTTGCCTTGAACAAGCTGAAAAAGTGGTTCTCCTGTCATCAACCATTGCGGTGTGTGGCACTGTTGATACCATGTTTTTTTTTCTTTTCTGTCTTCATTGAAAATATGATGGTGTAATTTTGCATCAGAAAAGAAAAGCCTGTGGCAACTTTCTCAAAGTGCTTTTCTAAGCACCTTGTTCCCGATGGAAATTCTTTCTGTGTGCTTTCAGTTTTCTGAGCAAAAGCCAGACACAATGATCACAGTACAAAACTGCAGTGTACGTTGTGCCACAGGGAAGCCAAAGGGTTGAAGTTACAAGGAAGGGGACGTGTGGGCAGGACTTGTGTCAAGATGCAGGACTTATACAGCAGAGCTACGCTACTCTCCATCAAAGGCCAGGGATTTTGCAAAGAAAGGCAGCTTAGAAAGTCACCCAGGCTGGTATACCTGTATTGGCAAGATGGTGTTTCTAGCTTCAATACATGTTTCTGATGCAGTTGGGGTGAGTGGGGTTTCCAAAGCACACCTCCTAGTGCTTCGTGTTCTTAGACTGTTTGTGTAGCACAGTATATTCTTAAGTTAATTCACTCAATAAATCTGTCATAAAAAAACACTAATACTTTAAGATGTTGCATAAGGAACATGGGAATCAAAGAGATTTTCAAACCAGCAAGTGATGGAATCTCTAGAAAACTTTGTTTTTACCACAGAGTATTTTCTGCTACATAATTTAATTTTTTTTACCATGATCCTGCCCACACAAGAGCAAAGGCTTATAAGAATAAAATTTTGTTTATAGATATGTAAAATACTTAGAAATATTAATCAATAATTATGAAAATAATTTTATTTCTCTCAAATAAATGACAAAAAATAAACTTATTTTTCCCCTTCAGTGTGGTAACTTTCAGCAATAAAACTATCAAAACCCATATTTTCTTCTGTAAAGAGTCTATGATGAGTTTTCATTTTTGTAGCCTTGGGCACTGCATCTCTTGGAGATCACACCTCTCAAGTTCATAGTCATGGGGTTGGGTTGATTCACAGTTACCAAACTTATATATTACTAGGTATCATGCAAGGTTATTATGTGAAATTTTAGTATCAGATGGCAATGTGCAGAGCACAAAGGCAATGTGATTTATGAGATACATCTGCATGAACTGAATATATTTCAAGGTAAGCTATAGTAGAGAGGCAAAGGTCACAGAGTAAGGCCATCTATCTTACACAGCCTGTCTAACATGGATGGCCAAAAAATTATTGCAAGTGTAGAAATATATCCAGAAATGTTTCTACATACTGGACTATTTTAAAGATCATTCTGGTTCTTCCACTTCTATCCCCAGACACTTAAACAGCTGTGCATTACCATGCAGACACGACCAAGTCTAAAAAACACATCACAAACAATCAGTCCCCAAATTACTGAAATGACATTAAGAAACCCAAGTTACACAGTTGGACTGCAAAATAAATAATAATAATAATAATAATAATAATAATAATAATAATAATAATAATAATAATAAATAATGATGAAATGCCTGATGTAGAAGTCCCGTCTGTATGCTGTTAATATGTTTTATTACCATTGGCTAATCAAGAAGCTACTTTAGCCTATGACAGGGCAGAATATAGCTAGGCAGGAGTTTATCATATACACATTGTCCAAAGTCACAGACTCAGCCTACAAAATTTAAGAAAGTGGTTCTCAACCTTCTTAATTCTTTAATACAGTTCCTCATGATGGGGTATAGCTGGTGTCGGGTTATTTGGTGGTTATGGATGTTTGTTATCATTTAGTTGAATATAGGAATAAAGGATTAAAAGACAGCTATTAATCACAAATATTTTACATTGGAATGATTTTGGTATATTGATACAAATATAAAGGTATTTTTGTTACACTATATGTATGTTTCTACTCTTGTTTGTGTTATTGTGCTTATGCAGGTCATTTAAAATAAAAATCAGTTAAAAAAGGAAAACATTTATGCTAAATTCTGCTGGTTAGTTTCAAAATGATACATATTATAAAAACAAATAAAATACAATGTATAATTAAGAAATGAGAGTAGTAGTTAATCTATAATAATAAATTATATTCATATTAGGTATGTGTTCAGGTTAAACAGGTATATTTTAAGCAGATGATTTTCAATCTCTTCAAAATCCTACATAGGATATTGCATTTAAGATGTTTAATAACCTAAGGTTTTTCATGACAATGAGACACGTCTGCTCCTGGCAGTTCAAATTTACTTAGGAGAAGATGATAGGCATTGAAGAAATTTCTTATGGAGTTTGCTTTCATTGTGTTAAGGACAGCTAATGGGCAAAGACAATGCTGTTGGAATGATGGTGACAATATGGTGTATAAACTGGTCATGCAGTACACAGAGGAAAAAGACTGATGAACTTTGCCAAGATGAGGTAGGAAAGGGCTTCAGATTTTCAGATTCACTGAAAAGTCTGCTGGATAGTCTAGGTCTGCAGGCCAAAGATGGATATTCCAGCATTGCACGGTAGCTTTGCGTGGATGTCCAGGCCGCCTGATGCTCTGTTGCTAGGTAATACTACATTCTTCTGGGGTCTTTAATGGAGGTAAAGACTAAATAGATTTACAGTTTTCCTTAGTGACATTAAATAGTAAATTAGATATAAGACTTTGGAATCATTAAGATAAGATATATAATAGAGTCTTTTCTCTAAATTTGCTAAATAAAAATGAGCTGAATACTGTAAATGTTACAAATCATAATTTTATCACTTTTTGTATGAAGTTTTACTATGTTAACCTTAAAACCTTTGGTTTCTATTTAGACAAAGGGGGAAATGCAGAATATTAGTTGAAGATGTGTTACATTCTTTTATGTTGTGGAACTATTTTAATGATGTAAAGATATGTTGCATTCTTTTATGTTGCATTTGTTTAACTCTCTGAAGCTGTATTACTTTGTCTGAATACAATACCTGATTGGTCTAGCAAAGAGCTGAACAGACAATAACTAGGCAGGAGAGTGATAGGCAGGACTTCCAGGCAGAGAATAAATAGAAGGAAAAAATGAGAATAGACAAAGCAAGAAAAGGAGAGGAGGATACTCAGGCACATAACCCAACATGGAGTAAGAAGAAAAAAGATATACAGAAATAGAGAACGGTAAAAGCCCAGAAACAAAAGAAAGACAAGATAATAGATGTTAAGAAAAGCTGGCTAGAAACAAGCCAGGCTAAGGCCGGGCATTTATAAGTAAGACTAAATGCATTTATTTTAGAGCTGGGTGGCGGGCCTCGAAAGAGGAAAGAGTAAAAAAATCAACTACACTCATCCTAAAAGATTATGATATGTGGTAACAAAATTTCAAATTCCATTATGCCTATGCAAATGCAAATAAGACAGAAAAACTCCCTAGATTAATACTAACAGACACTATCATCAACTATTAATTATATTGAAATACTATGTCTGATAATTTTTCTAATGTACAGTATTCAGCAGAGATTGTCTAGATTTCTTATGCTCATGCCAGAGAATGTAGTGATGAATTGCAGGATATTAGGTTTAGAAACAAGCCCTGCTATAAGAATACCAAAGTCTAGTAGGACAATTAGTTATATGATAACAAGGATCTAACCAGAAACGCATATAAACCCTAAGAAATGAATAAAAACTATTGAAAGTTCAGAGTAAAATGTGTTTTGTTATTGAATCAGAAATGACTCTGTAGATATAACAACATATGAACCAGTTCCAGAGGATAAACAAAATTTGATCACTCTAATAAAAGTTTAGGTTCAGATTTGGAGATATAACAACCTTAATACACTATTGGCAACATGTAAAGATGTACAGCAGTTTGGGGAAATAAATAATCCTGCAATCACTTAATGCATGAGTCATTAATTTGCCATCAATTACATTCCTAGCTGTATAATGTTGAAAATATTGTGCTAAGTGCATGAAGCTTGGCTTAAAAGTTCACACACTGGGGGCTGGAGAGATGGCTCAGAGGATAAGAGCATTGCCTGCCCTTCCAAAGGTCCTGAGTTCAATTCCCACCAACCACATGGTGGCTCACAACCATCTGTAATGGGGTCTGGTGTCCTCTTCTGGCCTGCAGGCATACATGTAAACAGGATATTGTGTATATAATAAACACATAAATATTAAAAAAGTTCACACGCTGTACAACAACAATCATATCAAAATTCACTGCAGAAAACTTTTCAGACAGTGGTGCTGTAGTGCTGCTGAGGTGAGCTGGGTGGCATGGTTGGCAAGGCAGGTAGATGTGACCATTCTTTAGGGGCCTGGAGCAGTCTCAATGACACAAGCTCACAAGGAGGATTTAGGGACTTTTTTTTTGGTCTCACCCACTTGTTAATAACTGCCATAAAATATTGTTTAAATCAAAAAATTTTATTTATCCTAACATTATATACAAACATCTCTATGAATAGTATTCATTCACCATAAAATATTTTTCTTGTTATTCCATTAGTAAATAACAAAACTTAAAATAAAGCAAAATAGTGCCTTAAATTTTTTTTATCTTTTTGCAGGTTCTGCCTATGACAAACAATGCTGTTATGAACATAGTTGAGCATATGTCCTGGTGGCACGATTGAACATCCTTTGGATATATACCCAAAAGTGGTATTACTGGGTCTTGAGCAAGGTTGTTTCCTAATTTTCTGAGAAATTGCCACACTGACATCCAAAGGGGCTGTACCACCTGCATTCCCACCAGCAATGCAGGAGTGTTCCCTTTTCCCCACAATCTCTCCAGCATAAGCTGTCATCAGTGTTTTTGATCTTGGCCATTCTTACAGGTATAAGATGGATTCTCAGAGTTGTTTTGATTTGCATTTCTCTGATGACTAAGGATGTTGAACATTTCCTTAAGTGTCTTTCAACCATTTTAGATATCTCTTTTGGAAGTTCTCTGTTTAGGTCTGTACTCCATTTTTATTGGATTATTTATTCTTTTGATGACCAATTTCTTGAGTTCTTTTTATAGTTTTTAGATCAGACCTCTGTCTGATGTGGGGTTAGTGCAAATCTTTTCCCATTCTATAGGCCGTTGTTTTGTCCTGTTGAGTGTGTCCTTTGCTTTACAGAAACTTTTCAGTTTCAGGAGGGCCCATTTATTAATTATTTCTCTCAGTGTTTGTGCTGCTGGGGTTATATTTAAAAAGTCTCCTATACCAATGTGTTCAAATGTACTTGCTACTTTCTCTTCTATAAGGTTCAGAGTAGCTGGCTTTATGTTAATCCATTTGGATTTGAGTTTTGTGCATGGTGATAAATGTTGATCTATTTTTATTCTTCTACATGTTGATATCCAGTTATGCCAGCACCATTTGTAAAATATGATTTATTTTTTCCATTTGATATATTTTGCTTCTTTTTCAAAAAAACAGGTGTTTGAAGGTGTGTGGATTCATATCCGAGTCTTAAATTTGGTTCCATTTGTCATAGCCAGAACCTAGACAACATAAATGCTCCTCAACCGAAGAATGGATAAGAAAAATATGGTACATTTACACAATGGAATATTACACAGCAGAAAAAAATAAAGGCATCTTGAATTTTTTGCAGGCAATTGCATGGAGCTAGAAAACATCATTTTGGGTGATGTAACTCAGACACAAAAAGATAATATCATATATACTCTCTCTAAGTGGTTTTTAAACATAAAGCAAAGAAAACCAGCCCACAAATAACAATCTCAGAGACCTTAGACAACAAGGAGGACCCTAAGGGAGACATACGTAGATCTAATCTACATGGGAAGTAGAAAAAAAGATCTCTTGAGTAAATTGGGAGCATGGGGACTTTGGGAGGGGAGTTGGAGGGAGGGAAGAGACAGGGAGGGGAGCAGAGAAAAATGTAGAGCTCAGTAAAAAATCAATTAAAAAACCAAAAACAAAAAATAAAAAATAAATAATTTATCTTTTTAAATTGCCTTTACTATTAATTGTGTTTATTTAGATTTGTAACTATAAGCTAAGGTATATCAGTTTTCCACTGCTGTGGAAAATTTTGCAACACATGGAGTAGCTGAGGACAGCCTCTTTATAATCTCCTAGTCATGGAGAAAGAAAAGATGACTACTGGGTAAAAGCAGACTATTGACAGGGTGGTGCTTCCCTGAAGACTGTTAGGAAGAAACTACCAATACACTCACTTCGGCTGTCCCAGAATCCCACCTTAGGCACCATAGAACCAAGGATCTGTTTCTTTAGTGGCTGCTGAACAGAAGTGATTCTCAGCATCAAAATGATACATGAACACTTTAATTTTGTATTCATTTATCCATTATATTTTTTTTCTGTATGTACTTGTTCATATATTTGAGTGAATGGTTACGGACATATGTGGGGTTACACATATGTAACCTGTAGATCTGGAGTTAGAGGGGACTGTCAGAAACCTAATGTGGTTGTTGAGAATCAAACTCATGTTCTCTGCAGGAACAAGAAGATTTCTTACTCTGTGAACCTTCTCTCCAGTCCCACACTTATTTGCTCTTAAGTTTATTAACTACTTAATTAAAAACAAATAAGAAAACATAGACATATTGATGAAGTAGCATGTGTCCTTTATATAATTTTATGTTTGGCTCACTATACCTCTGCAAAGATTTATTATTATTTATATTGAGTAGTGGTTTATTATTATCTATAGTCAGTGCTCTATGTGGCAGTCCAACAGAATATCTTGAATCTATCTTTTAATAATTACAATTATACTCTCAAATTCTTTAAAACCAAAAGACTTTAGATTCCACATATGTCTGAAATCAGCATTTACCTTTATCTGCTTGCTCTTTTTAAATTACTGTGATTATTGCTAGCTCATACATATTATTGAAAATGATAAATTTTCATTCTTGATGTAGCTGAGTAGTATATGTTCAAATACAGCAAACATGTTTTTGAAAGAGATATCTCTCCTTCCATGACCACAGGGTCTCTAATAAGTCAAGAAATAGAAGCCATCTGAATATCCCTCAGTCTATGGATGGAAGCAATAAATGCTGTACAGATGATACTATAATAAGTAGTTGATTTCTAATCTCTAAGGTATAACACATAGAAACTAAAAGAGATATTTGGTAAGAGGAAGTATATTCACAGGAAGAGTAGAGAATAAGAAAGGGGAATCTGATCAAATTATATGATACACGTTGGAAAATGAAATAACAAAACCCATTGTTTTGTACAAGAAATATGGGCTAATAATAAAAATAATCAGTAGTTTCATTTATCGTAGACTATCTCTCCATGCTAAATGAGTTTATGAGCATTATGATTATGTAAGAAATAAACACTTGGTGTCGGCATATTCCAAACATATCTTAAGGGAGATCATATTGATTTAATATATCATAACCAGTATTGGCCAAAGAAAGTTCAATTGAATGGAATAATCAGATTTAATCACAGGAGACCTGTTCTATAAATGCATTCCATTTGTTGTAAATGCATGGATTGCTTGTGATGTGTTTGGTGGTGTCCTATGGTTATTACCAGGATCAACACATCATGTTTTAACAATGACCTTTTCTGACAAAGTGACAGACACACAGAACTTGGCAGAACATGACAGCCAGCGAATGGCAGAGCCAGACTGAGAGCCCATGCACCCAGGACTATGTTCTTAGGCATTTTATTGGTGCTTTTAGTGGTGGTGGATGTTTTTCATTGGTTTTGTGTCAAATATACATAATAAATAATCTCATAGGTAAAGTCTTTGCAGATGAAGCTCTCAGCAAAGTTCTTTGATAAGGCACATGCAGAGTTTATCAGGTAACTCACATAGACTTTTGCTTTGGAGATACTCTAGTTCTTTGTAGATGACTCCAAAAACACAGAACTTACCTAGGTAGCTATTTTATAAAGCATTTCTAGTCCATTAAAAAACAAATCTGTGGCTTTTAGATTCAAAATAATGGAAACCCACTTAAAAAGTGTTGTGATCTTAATGCTACACACAGAGAACACAGATTAAAATGACCTTTAGTGGGTTATTTCGATTTAAATCAAACCAGGAATTCACTGAGGCAAAGAAATTTCACTCCCCAGATTCAATTATACTCATAGAAGCAGGGGTAAATAGTATTTAGTATATACCAAAAAATATATGATAGCAGGTAGAAGCAATGAGCCAAATTACTCAAATTACTAAATTGTAATAAAATGGCATTACAAAAACATACAGTTGAGCTAAAAATAAAGTAAGAAATGATTAAAGTCTAAGGCACAGTAGCATTTAGGAAAAGAGACAGGGCATGCATACATAAGAAATAAATAAAAAATGCTATTTCCCAAAATGTATATGTGATTATAATGTATAAGTTCAAATAATACTAAAATACTAAAATAGTATAACTATGGTTTATTAGGATATCATGCCACATGATTTCTGCTGTGGAATTTTTCCAAGCTCAGGCTTTCTTTTGGGGATTCTGTAGCCTCCACCTCAAGATTAATTTTGGTAATTTCCTCCTGTCTCCTTCTCCTGTAAAGGATCTATGCACTCATTGATCCTGACCATTCGGCTATCAAGTGCAAGCTTCACTATTGTTCCACCCTCTATAGTAGAGCTGTACACGCTTTAGAAAACGTTCTTTCAGTAACTAGGCTCCCTTTTTTTCATTAATGTCAGTTATCACTTCTTCTGGAATTTACACATCACTACTTTCAGCAAGACTAAATTTCTATGGTCACATAGTTGCTATAGTGTTCTGTTTTGAGCTTGATCCACAGCATGGTATTACTGGAGAAGGTAGAAAGTGTAAGAAATGAGCCCTGATAGGAGATACTCTAGTCACTGAGTACATGCTCTCAGATGAAGAGTGGGACCCTGATCTTTTCTGCTCACTTAGCCATCTCTTTCTCTTTCTCATTTCTTCTCCGTCTTCCTCATTATCCATCACCTTGCAGCTAAAACATTCTTTCTGCTTTACCAATTGCCCAAAAGCAAGAAGGCCAGCCAATTAGGGAATGAATCCATAAAGACTACAAACAAAAATAAGACTCAATTGTTTACAAAGTGATCACTGCCAGGTATTTCACAGTAATGAGAGCTGAATACCACATTTAGAAATATCCATTCAAACCACAACTTTTAAATGATTTCTTAATTAACATAAATCCTCATAAATACAAGGTATAGCTATTGATTTTAAATACTTAAGTAAGATTGGTGTATTTATTAATGTTTTTGCATTTGTACTGGGAAAACTCATGGGATATTTGTGAGAATATTCACTTCAAATGTCTATATCCTTGAAAAGCATTTATTATTAATAGTGAGTAAAAGATTTCCTGAATGTATTTCTAGAAGTCACTTGTAAAAAGTCATTATATGCAAATAGGTTAGCTAAAACAACTCAATTATAAAAGAGAATTTTTCAATCTCCAAAGCAAAGAAATAACAGCCATGACAACATTTATTATCTCCGTCAGTCACTTACTATAATAATATTCAAAAAAACCTTCAAATGCTTGCAACATCAAAATTGGATGAGATTATTTTTCTTGACAGAAGCCATATGAAAAATTGTTATTGAACTTACATATATAATAAAAAACTAAGTAAAGCTGAATATGTCAGTCATATGGCAGAATGGATCTTTACAACTTCTGATTTGGTAGGGATACCCTACTTTAAGTTGCAAAAAAAATATGTCATTGCAAAGTACAACAAGGTCCTAGTTTTCAATTTAGTTCTTAATCATAAAAAGAGATTTGTAACATTTTTATTTACAATTAAAATAAGCTCTCTAGATACTTTGTAAAGATACATTAATCAAAATTGAGCTTTAACAATAAATATATATTTAGGTCTACTTTAATGAATGAAGAAAAACAAATACCAGAACACTTAAAAACTGACTGTTTGCTTCCACATGTAGGTAAATACAGGAGAAATTGCTTTGCAGAGGCTAAGTCACCCATAGGTGGTCCCAGTTTCTGTGATAGTAAGAAAACTCTCTAAAAATTTATTTTCTTGCCTAAACATGAGTATATTCTCCTAAATAATAAAGTCATGAAAAGGATCAAGACAATTACTTAATCGCAAGAGTCATAGAAACAATATTTTAGAAACATCACAATTAAACACACCAGAAAATGGATGTTTTGAGCCTTTTATTCCGTAAGAGAGTGATTAATATCCATTTGGTAGATAAACATCAGAAACAAATCATGTTTTCATCAATACTTTCCTTAATTAACTTTTACAATGTGTCTATCTATTTATATAGACCCTGCAGTGCTATCCTCTTAATTGACAAAGGGAAGAACAATTGATTGAGAGCCAGCAGAACAAACTGTCTTTAGAGAAAAGATTTTATAAACCAAATATTCTAAAGGCCTGTAGTACTGGATATTTTAGCGTCAATTCAAATTAAAAATTAGTAATCCTTCTAGAAGACTGGCCTACCACTTTTTCTTTTATTCCTATTCTTAATAGATAGTGTGATGAATCTTGCCACAGACTTATCACATCTTCAAACCATGATCCTGAAGGCTAATAATTTTTTAGTATCAGTTCTCTCTTTACACAGCTAGTAGAGAATTCCATATTGAGTAGCCTGGTCCTGTCGCTTTCAGATTCTCCTCTGATCTTCTACAGCTACATACCTTTCGCCTTGTTACAGGGATGCTTTTCCTCATGTTATATTCCAAACCATGCATCCTTACCCACTACTTAAAGCCGCCTCTTCTTTTGTTATTGTGATGTGGTTCTTACTGCATCTTTTCATTGTATTTCCAGCAAGTCTGCATCTACAGCATTACTTTATCCTCACTTCGAACTAACAGTCCATCTCAGAGGCTATATTAATAAAGATGATGATTTGGGTTCCATATTTAAAAAGAATTTCACTAATGAATTCCCTATTTCAATTCTTGACTTGACATTTTCTCATACAGAAAGCTTTAGAAATATGAAACTATTTACCCTCTTTGCAGTTAATTGTGAGACCGTACCAAACCTCACATAATTGTATAACCCTGACCCTAGTCCATACACACCATCTTATATGTTACATTATGTCCTTGGGTTTTGTCGACATTGACGTAAGTAGCTCACCTTTGTTAAAATAGTTTTTATAGGAGCTTCTTAAATTTCTTTTTGCTTTTGTCCCTCATCCATTATAGAACTTTTTTTAAAAAATTTAACCTTCTCTTAACTTCCCAGCACTTACACAGCAGACATAAAACATTTAAAGGACTATTACCACAAAGGAAAATGTTGAATCATGAGAAAATAGTAGTGTGCGATAAGAGAGGGATTGATAGAATGCGGTGCTTTACCATGTGCAACTAATTTCAGAGTCTCTGCCCTTCACCTATTTCACCCAATGAATCATTTAATCAACAACTACTTTTTGAATGCTTATAATGTTCCAGACACTATTTTAATATGTGGGTATAACAGACTCAGTAGAAAGCCCACCTATACTGATGAAGTTTATATTCTAGGAACTGTGAGGGAACTCATAGGATATAAAGCAGAGATTATCTGCAAGACTCCATGTGCCAATATAATACAACACATATATCAGAGAGATGGGAGTCTAAAAGGAGACACTAAAGGAAATAGAAAAAATACTCCTTCATCACTTTATTATTCTCTAAAGCTGTTTTTCTAAGACAAAATTCAAGCTCTTTGAAACCAATTCAAACTGGGCTGACAGATTAATTTCCCTAAACCACTCTCCTCACAATCTTGCTATGTGCCAAGTTTTCCCACAGTTTTTCACTGGCTTCAGCATAAAGTCTGTGTAATCGACGGACATCAATGATATGCTTCGAAATATATGATTATCTAATTAAGAAAAATTCCTGCTGTTCCTCATTTATACATTCCCATTCTCCTTCTTTCC
The DNA here is from genome assembly GCF_903992535.2 of Arvicola amphibius. NCBI lineage: Eukaryota > Metazoa > Chordata > Mammalia > Rodentia > Cricetidae > Arvicola > Arvicola amphibius. The sequence goes on from NC_052053.1 coordinate 126,067,138, forward strand.
TCTGTAACTGACTTCTGTCCAATTTTGCCTGATAGAAAGCTCCTTCTCTTAGAACTAATTAAATGTTATTTCTCCATTTAAAAAAATTTCTTTTAAAATATAATTCATTTATTATTATTGTGCATCCATGAGTATAACTGTGATTATGCTACACTGTTTGCATAAAAGACAGAGGTTTTCTGTTTGTGGATATTTGGGAGCAAATTCAGATTAGTGCGCTTGTGAGGCAAACATTTTTACCTGCTTAACTATCTCAGTGGCCAAAGGATTTTCACGCTATAAATAATGTTTTCTAAGAACTTTGTACTTGAACAAGTAGCACTCTCTCCTTGAATCAACTTAGCATGCTCTAGAGTTCTATCTTAATCAGTATTTTCATCTTATCTTATTCATTTATTTTGTGAACTTGTTCTACTTTGTAGCTGTAAAATATAATGTCTGCAAATGACTCATAAATTGATGTATTCTACCCAGGTTTCTCATCACAGTCAAGATTTATATTTCCAGCTGCCTACACAATATCAATTCAGAAAGTTTAATGGGCTTTTCAGATACAAAGAGTGTAAAACAGAGCTCATGGTCCTCCATGTCAAACTGCTCTTCTCCATCTTGGGATGAAAATCATCATGCTGGCAGTAACACAGCTGGAAACCTGGGTGTAAACTCTTGCATGTCTCTTTGTCATCATCCTTCAGTTCTTGCTGAAGGTAGAACTGAACTTTTGTTTCTACCATTTTTTATGTTACAGTCAATAATGTGCAAAGACAAAAATGTCTGTCATTCCCCTCTAATACTTGTAAGTTCATAGTTTAACACATTTCTGTGGCCTCTCTTCCTCTCCATTACTTTTTCCTAGTCTACAACTCACATTCATGTTCCACTATTTGCTCAAATCCATAACAAAGATGACTACACACCACTTCTTACACAACTCTCACTCAAAGAACCCCTGAACCATTCCAGCTTTGACACCTTTAGTATAGACAATGAAAGCTCAAAAAGCTTAACACATCAAATTTTACTTAACTATTTTTTCCTTAACATTTAAATGGTCTTTCTCTCAGTTCTAATCACCTACTTCAGGGAAATTTGAATAGTTCAGCCTACTGCCAGTGGAGTTCTAAAACTTACCCAAGCAAATAGCACAAGAAATCTTGAAAAGGTTGAAGGACTAAACCTCAGTAACTAAATGGATTAATTTGCTCTATTCATAATGTTTTCTTAAATAGATGTTCCTTCCAGTTTATTTTGTCTTTCCTTGTATGGAGCACAAATGTAGACAGCCCTCCAGGTTTCTGTTTTCAGTGAAAGAACTCAACTTTATTTCAGAGTATAAGGAAAACAAAGGATTGGGGAGTCTGCGGACAAACTCTAGTTTGCATTAAATGGCATGGTCATATCACAAGGCTTCATATGTGGCAGTAGGGTCCTCTAGCAGAGTTCCAAGCACATACATCTTTTGGCAGGAAAATATGCCAAGGTTTAATCAAAGATAAATCAGTCACCTTATCTGAAAGTTGTTTCTAACCTTTTTTTTTTTTTTAACAACTTTCAGAAACAACCTTCAGATAAGGTCAGCCCTCCAAGGCCAGGGACATTCTCCAGATAAGGGCAGGTAGAGAGAAGAAAATTTTGCTGGGGAAGAAAGGAGTTGCCAAGCTTTTGGAAAAAGCTGCCAGGCTATGATGGACTACAACCTTAACCAGCCAACAATGTCTTCCAACAACTCTTGTCAAAACACAGTTAGTTGTTTCTTTCTTTCAGGGTAATCTGACTATAGATTAAAAATAATGAACAATGTAATCATAGGCAGTTATGATTTATAGTGGATGTAATAAACTTTACAATAAAATATTACTGGGCGAAAGTCAGTACAAGTTTGTGACTCTAACTTCCTGAATATCAAATGAAGATTGTGCACTATGTAATCTTTTAGGTGCCTTTCTGTTTTGTTTTTCCCTACTTTTGAGTTGTTTATTTCCACACCAATGGCAATAGATGAGCATGATTTATTAGTAAAATATTTAGCATATTCATTATATTGCCATCCTTGTGAGTTTCTTCTAAGATAATCTCTAAGGTGATGCTGATTTTCATTTTTAAGATATAGAATTGTCACATCTAACTTTATTCTTTTTTTATTCTTTTTATTGCACTATGCATTTCCCCTCCCCTCCCTTCCTCTCCTCTACCTTTCTACCCTCACCAGTGACCCCCATACCCCCAATTTATACGGGAGATCTTGTATTTTTTCTCCTTCCTATTTAGATTTATGTACGTCTCTCTTAGGGTCCTCTTTGTTATCTAGGTTCTCTGGGGTTGTGGATTGTAAGTTGGTTTTTCTTTTCTTTATGTCTAAAAGTCATTTATGAGTGAGTACATACGATATTTGTCTTTCTAGGCCTGGTTAAGCTTGCTCAATATGTTTTTTTTTTTAAAAAAATTCATCCATTTACTTGCAAATTTCAAAATGTCTTTTTTTTTCTGCTGAGTAGTCCTCCATTGTGCAAATATGCAACCTTTTCTTTATCCATTCTTTCACTGAGGGGCATCTAGATTGTTTCCAGGTTCAGGCTATTATGAATAAACATGCTATGAACATAGTTGAGCACGTGTCCTTGTGGTATGATTGAGCATCATTTGGGTATTAAAAGTGGTACTGCTGGGTAGATTGTTTCCTAATTTTCTGAGAAATCACCATATTGATTTCCGAAGTTGCTGTTATATAAGGCATGTGGTTTCTTTACATCAAAGTTTCAGCATACTTCTTACAGTATTCAGATAAGCAGCTCTTTCAAAAACACACAGATAGCATCCAATATGTAAACTACTAGATTTAAAATATGTCTGAACATTTCTAAGGGAAAAAATGTAGTTTGTTCAAGTGCTGTCTTGTTCATACCTATTACTTAATCCAGTGCTAGAAATGACAATGAATTGATGAACTGTTTCTATTTTTTTAATTATAACTTTCTTGGTCTATTAGCTCAAGTTTATTATTTATTAGCTCTTTTTTAATAAGATTTTTTTAAAAAAATACCAATCCAAATTCCCACTCCTTTCCCTCCTCCCATTCCCTCCTTAAACAATATTTTACAGCTTGAGTTAATTATTAATTTAATCAACCATTAAACATCTGAAGAAGTTCTTCCTAGCATTTCAAGTATTTTTCTCTTGGTGATAGACCACTGACCCACAGTGAGGAAACTAAAGAATTCAGGTCACGGAGATCTGAATGGGAAAAAGTGTAGGAGTTCACCAAGATAGTTTAACTGCTGAAGCTTAAATGTGTGCTGAACTCCAGAGGAAACCTTCATACCACAGATTGCAAGTGTTGTTCTTTTGAAAATGGAGAATGACATTAGAATAACTATAGAATTACATTTTACTGAGAGCATACTGAAACTTATCATTAGCCAACCCTGGCGCTTTGACTAACAGGTGAAACACGGACGGAGGCCTTGGAGTTCTCATTAAGGAGCCCTGCTTAGTCAAAGGGTGATTGTTGACCTCTTGTGCTGAAAGCACGTACTGCTCCTGCCAGATAGGGGCTTTTCTCCCACACTCCTCTTGATGGTGCATAATGGAGTTACATGTGCATATCAGAAGGAGAATAGACCTTAATTTTCAATATTAAGCAGCACCGACACATAAAAAGCCTTCATTAAAATATTAAAAGTTGGTTAAACCCTAAGAGCTCAGAGATGTGTTCCTATGGGAGAAACATTCCAACCTCGAGCTCCTTTCTTATCTCAGTTTCTGACATTTGTTTAATAAGAAAGAAGTTAGAAACTTAGAAAGTCCCCGTTATCCGATGTCTACTGGAGTGCAGCTAGGCAGTTCAGAGATTAACGCACATGCTCTGCTTTCGGCAGAATGCAACAGCAGGATACCATAAACAATCATGGAATCCCTCAGAATGCCCAGCAATGGGCCCAGGGCTCATTTTTTTTTTTTTTTTTTTTTTTGTCATCTTGAGCTAAAGTGGTAGAAAAATAATATCTTTACTGCTGCAGTTTTCAGAGACATTCATGGCCAAATCACAGCTGTGGGTTATAGCTATATCAACGGACAGCTGAATGCTTCTATTTCAACCTACATTTGGGTGCCACTATTGTCTCAAAATTACCTGACTTGGAGGTCTTTGACTCTGTATTTTTGTTTTTTTAATATGAAACAACTTACTATATAAAGACTATTTTATATATGAGCCACAAATCAATTAGGTAATTTGAGAACTAAACATAAATATATTTCTGAACACTTTTAACTATCTGATTAAGCATTTAATATCTCATATAAAGGCATGTAGTTTTAAATGCATGTGCTCTTTCTTACTTAAAATTACATGGAAAGGCTTAGGAGGAATAGAAATTATATAATTACTTCATATTTGTCTAAATTTAAAAAAATAAAAAGTTAATGCTATGAGGAAATTACTGTTTATTAAATATTGGTGTTAAAGAAATAGTTGTGATATTTATTCATATCTTGAGACATTGTTGTTTCGAAACCTAAAAGTGATAGTGTATCTTAGGATCCCTTATAATTTATAAAATTGTCAGATCACAGTAAGCATGGAAGAACAGATTTAATATGTAAATATGACAGATGATTTAAGTGGAAAAACATTTTAATAGTGCCAAGGATAAATTTGAATGAAAACATTAAAGATTGCTCTAGTAATGAGATAAAGCATGAATCTGCAGAGCTACATAAAAAAGTATGTACATTAGTAACAATTAAGGTAATCTATAAAGATTAGTGTGCTAGTACTCTAGGGTTTCCAAAACAACACAGATTAGTTTTGCAAAAGAATTTTATTTGGTAACAAGTTTGGGAATTTGATGTTGATGAGCAAGATGTTGGTCCAGTTGGCTCTGCTCTGAGTTGGGCTGGCGAGTCCTCTTCTGTCTGCTCAACTGCCTGATCTTATTCTCATATGCACCCTTCAGCTCCTCCCAGTATATCCAAAGGGTCCTTTTCTTTAAAAGACACTAATCAGGAAGGTGAGCAACCAAACTGACAAGGCTCACACAGAGCCCGTCCATGTCGTAGAGACCAAGCCCATCGCCATTGTCTTTGGCTGGGGGGAGTTGGGAGGACCTTGGACTCAACATAGTGTAGAGAACCCTGATGGCTGTTTGGCCTCAAGAGGGAGGGAGTGGGGGTGTGGGTGGAGGGGAGGGGAGGGAAGGGGGAGGAGGAGGGGAGGAGATGGCAATTTTTAATAAAAAATAAATAAACTGGAAAAAAAAAGACACTAATCAGAATGGAGAAGGTCCAGTTCAAAAGGCCATTCATGTTATATTTAGCTACATTTGTGATGACGTTTTGTCCTAATGCATTCACAGTTTCACAGTCTAGAAATTAGAGCCTCCATATATGAACTGGGGGGCAAAGGCAGACAGACTGTAATGACTATTTCATCATCTCGAAAACTCAAGAGAGAATCATGGTGCTAAAGTGAAAATTTCAAAGATAATATGAGTTTCTCTTTGTTCTGTGTAAAGAAAGCCTTGGATATTTATGGTGATTCGGTAACTATAATAAAATTTAAAGCAGACATTGAAAGCATGTAACCAGTAAGAGCAGGTTTTGTATCAAGTACATACAGAGCAAATGGAAGAAAAGTAACTGGAGTAAGAGCATAAAAATACCCACAACTTCCTACTCCAGTTTTTAATTAAACAATCAGAAACTCAACACTGAAAATTTAACGTTATGTTATTATGAATAGTACTGCAACAAAGAAAGGAGCAGAAATGATTTGAACATGTTGACTTCATTTTATCTGGTATATATCCAGTAGTGACATATCTAGTTAATACATAGATCTATTTTTCAATTTTAAGGAGCTTCCAAAATATTTGTCATTGTGATGGTTAATATTCATTGTTAACTTGGCAGAAGATTGAATAACAGAGGAGACTAAAGGTTAAACCTGCCTGCAAGAGACTATCTAGTTGAGGTGGGCAACACCATTCCCTAGGCTGTTGTCCCAGACACTGCTAAAAGGAGAGTGCTAACCTAGTCCAAGCATTCATCTTTCTCTGCCTCCTGATTGCTGATGCAAGGACATCAGCTGCTCAAGCTCTGGTCAGTGTATTTCCTATAAGGTGATGACCTGTGACCTCTGACTGTGAGACAAAAAAGAACTCTTCTTTCCTTGAGTACGGTTTTTTTTTTTTTTTTTGGTCAGATATTTTGTCACAGCAACAAGTAATTAAAATGGTCATAATGATTGTAATTACTTACATTATCACAACAGTGTTGAAAAGTTCTTTACATAATTATACACGTTACATTTTTATAACAACTATTCTTACCCTTTGGATTACACTCATGCTAAATAATAGTCAGTATTTATTCAAGTACTCCCAAGTTATTTGCATGCCTTCTAAATGAAATAAGTGTGTGTATACATATGTATGCATACATATATAAATATATACTTCCCATATATATATTCCCAATATATATGTTCCAATAGTGATATATATGTATTCAAAGAATAATATATAGTTTATATAAAATAATATAATTTAATTTATAAGTATAAAGAAACACAATATAGGTTATTTTTATATGAGCTATATAGTTATAACTATATATAATATGTGCTACATATATATAACTATAATTTCAATGCATAAGTATACACACATAAACATACTGCTTAGTATTCTGGGGGACAAAATGCACTCACCAGTTTAAGCACATAGATAACGTCTGCAGTTCAGTCTCTACTATATCATCTTCCGTTTTTTGTGCTGAAATAAACACCTTCCCCACCCTAACTTATGTGACAGATTTATATGCATGACATATGTCTTCTGATATCCAAAACCTCTTGTTTATATTCTGAGAGAATAAGGTAAACAACCTGATATCAATGCAAATATTTTCAAATCAACACAGATATTTCTTCAATGAACAAACGAAATCTTCATCACCTTTAAACCTAAATGTTGTCATGTGGCTCCAGACTTGGCCAGCAGAAGTTTTTATGTTAACAAAGATATCTCTTAGTGCCTGGTAAGTTGTGTTTCTCTTTGATACATTTTAAAGCACAAGGATGTGGCCATAGTGCTTCTCTCGGTGATGTCTGTTGTCTATGACTGTCTGCCTGCAGAGAGGAAAGTGGAAGCTCTCACATTTAGCTTCATCTTGTTCATCTTCACCGGCTCTCTGTTCCACAGAACCGCTGTGAATAAATGGGAAGACTATTCCAATAATCTACACAACACTGAACAGTTGTCTACAGATCTACAGGTGAATAATTTGGTTGGAGTTAAGCTGTACATTTCTTCTGCCCTGAGATAAGCTCACTTGTTTATGTGTGTTTTGGTGACTGTCAGCTGGTGGCTTATTTGTGTATTGTCTAAGTGTTAACTAGACCATTTTAGCTCTGCTTCATGAATCTCTCGTCATTAACTATCTTAGCTATACTTGAGACAAATGTGGATGAATATAAGCAGAAACACCACTGCAATTTTTGTCTGTCTCTATTTCTTTTTTAAGCCAATTTTTAAATCATAATTGTGAACTTCCAATTTGAAGAAAAAATTATAGCTAAACTTTGAATTTATACTAAACTTTGAATATATAAAGAAGTTAATTTTGCCTCTTCATAGGGATAATTGCAAAACCACCTGGCAAAGTGTTGTGAATGCTTAGAAGGAAGGAAGAATACTTGGGGTTTTTATCTTCTCTGCTAGATATCTTTGCAGCTCATAGATGGTACAAAAGATTCTTCTTAAACATTTGATTTATGTGTGAAAAGGAGAAAAATCTTATTGTATACACTCTTATGTGGATAAAAAAACATTTTTAGATAGATAAATTCACAGATATTTGAAAACAATTTGCTTAGTCTTATATACACTATTGATACTTCTTTACTGTGGGTTCCAAACTAATAGATTTACTCAACCAAATATGGATTAAAATATTCTAAACAAGTGGTCTATAAGGAGCATATAAAAGATTGTTTCTCAACATTATCTTCTCAAGGCACAATAGCGACTTTTTATAACATTTACATTGTAGAAGTTAATATAAGTGATCTACAAATGATAACAAATATAAAAGAGTGAGGGCAGGTTATGTGCAATAATACTATTTCATTTTACATGAGAGATTGAGCATATACAGATATAAACTTGAAAAGGTGAACTAAAATCAGTTACTGTCAATATATATTAATACTAACCTAGAATAATGCACCTTTGTTTTCTCAGGCTTGACACTAATACATAAATCAGAATCATGGAGGATTGAATTTGAATATTGCCTGAACGGCTTGGTAGATATAAACCTAGACAATTGATTAAACCCTAACAAAGTGCTTTTACCAAAATAATTATTTAGTTGTGCAAAAATACATCAGTGTCTTCTAAGATTGATGGTGAGGATTGATGTGGGTCATGAAGTTAAAGACTTAATTGGTTATATAACACTTGATAATGTTCCAGTCAATGGCAGCCCTGTATCTGTCATTTCCCAGTTTATGGCTCATCACCTATTAGTTGGAACTTTCTCTAAATGATTTATCTTCACTTCCTCATCCTGTCCTTTCCTCCACTTCATTCTATTGTGGCTTTTTTGATAATTATGGTTAATGCCCTTATTTTCTTCTGTTTTTACTTGTTTTCTACTAGTATTACCTTATTTAAATGACTTATTCATCTTTTAACCACATAGCCTTGCATTAATATATTAAATGCCTAAATGGAACCAGAGCCAGTTGATTGGAAGAGTTTTCAATTAAAAAAATAATAAGTACAAGTAAGTTTTGGCTCAATGCATATTTTCCTGATAGTAAATCAAACAAGTTAGGGAAATTTGAATCTTTCCAAAGCGTCTCTTTTAAAAATGATATATCAAGCAATACGTCACTCATTCTTTTATTTTTTTTTCCAGTCAGTGATTCTATCTAGACCCCTTTCCAGATGCCCAAACTGACATTTGTTAACCAGTCTTAGAGAATATCGTATCAATTCAGCTCCAAATGGGACTGAGTTTGTCCATAATAACAGCCTGGTAGAAGGTTAAACCCAACTCTACAAGTTATTCCCTTACCTTCACAATAGTTCTATGGTACCTGAATGAGACACACACACACACACACACACACACACACACACACACACACACACACATGGGCATGATAAAGATTTTTAATAGGTAAAATGAATAAGAGCATAGAGAAAGACAGATTTGTGGCCATCTTTAAGCAATCCTATCTATCAGTATACAAAACATCAAGCGTGGGCCAAGGGAGATGACATATCAAGTAGAGAAACATGGCTTGTAAGCCTAGATGCCTGTATGATCCCTGGAACCCACATAGAATAAAAACGGAAGCAACTCAACAGATTTGCTCTGGACACTGTGGCATCTGAAAGCACACACATACACATGCACATACGTATGCACCAAGAGTAAATAAAATTTCTAGTGAGAAAATAAGTACAGTAGCATTTTGGATGCTGTCTTACATATCCTTTCATATTTCTAGAGTATTAATACCTTGCCTGGCAGCGAGTGGATGCTTAAAAGTGTTATTTTGTTCTCCATCAAGTTTTAATATATTTCTAATACTCCTTTGTAGTATTAAAAAGATATCTTTTTTTTGCTTAGTATTACTGGCTTTAATTTTTGAAAATCATGGGTTTAGTCAAAGCCAAAATCATTTTGAGTATCTTAATTCTTTTTTTTTATTGATACAAATTTTTTTTATTAAAATTTTCCATCTCCTCCCCTCCTCCTCCCCCTTCCCTCCTCTCCCTTCCACCCATACCCCTACTCCACCATCTCCAAGACAAAGAGCCAGCAGGGTTCCCTTCACTACGTTAAGTCCAAGGTCCTCCCAGCTCCCCCTAAGTCCAGGAAGGTGAGCAACCAAACTGACAAGGCTCACAGTGAGACCGTCCATGCTGTAGAGTTCATGCTCATCGCCGTTGTCCTTGGTTTCTCAGTCCTCCTCCACCGTCAGCCACATAAGCGACCCTAAAAAGATATCTTTTCTGTGAAAAGATACTATCTAGAAAACAGTGGTTTCAAATTCCATTTGTGATGAGTTCATTGTATGCTTTGTGTTTTCTGGGATGAATGGGACTGAGGAACACTCCATCATGAAAGTCCTATTCGGTGAGCTTTGCTGTTTATTATTTCATGACTAAATTCTATGTTTCAGTGTAGGCACACATGTCTCACCTGAGGCTCGTGATTCTTTTCAAAGGATGAATACAATTTATTTTGAAAAGGTTCTTGAAGCACTTGTAGCAGACAAGTTCATGTTCATGGAAATAAACAACAAAGCAGCCCTCAGTACTCTAGATAAAGGGTCTCCTTTCGATTGTTGCCAAGGAAACCTCATTGGAAGCTTCCCTCTGTGCTCGACACGCATTGGCTCATATTCATCACTATTGATAGTCTCATATGTGTCACTGTCCTGCAAAAATCCTATCTGTTACTATTAATAAACAATCCTTTTTCATATTGATTAGTTGCTTATCGGAGCTCTACAGACAACACCTTCCCTGTTTGTCTCTCTCAGAAGTCCAGTGCGAGTCAGAAAGATGCTCTTAACTCATTTCTCTGTATCCTTGTGGATTTTAAGTACATATATCTTTGACCTTAGATATTTCCTTTGTATGTCTAGAAACACCAAGCCAAGACATTTTTTATACCTTGTTGCACTGTTTACTCTTGGGCAGTCAACTGTCCCATCCATAATCAGGCCCCAAACCTTTGCCTCTACTGACACTGGCAAAAATGGCCTGAGCTAAATTGAAATGCCTGTAAAATAACAGGCACAGAAGAAATTTCATGAGCACACACTCAAACCCTGTTTTCTACCTGACTTACCTCCATTTCCTGAAAACAATAACATTAGTTAAATGGAACTAGCATAAAGTCATTAGATCTGGTCCAGCAAGTCGGTTTTATGACACATGAACTAGAAATTGGGAGAGAAAAGAGAGGCTTGCTCCCAGTGCAGTCAGAAGCTCTGCTCAAGGATTCCAACTGTACTAAAAAAATTCCTAAAAAATGGGCAGATTGATTCCCCCAGCAATTATTTTACTCTCATATCCACCTAGAAATACTTTTTCCTTATAAATGAGACATTCTCTGTGGTAATGATGTCAATTTAGAAAGAAGAGGCAGTTAAAAATATGAACTTTATTCCCCAACCCAGCATCTTGGCATGCTACTCACATCATACTCACGCCCTAGGTAACCTGACTTTAGGAAAACCAAAACTAAGACTATAACGTTACTTTGAACAACTGGGTTGGCAATATGGTTTTAACTCCCTACCTTACTTTAGCAACACGGTAGAAGAAGGAATGTAAGAAAGAGAAAGAAAAAAAAAAAACAATAGTCATATGAGACTTCCCAAAATATTTGAGGATGACTTTGGGAGGAGATGCCGTTCTCAGAAAAAGCTATGAACAAAATTTTTTAAATACATATTACTGGGTATTTTTAAGCTTAGCCTACTTTAGCTTATTTCCAGCAATTATCTTGGAACCTCTAGCAGAGTAGAGTGTAGATAGATATTTGGACAATGTACTCTCATCTGTATAAGGCATACCCAGTCTGACAGAGATACTGAAAACCACAATTATAACAAAATATAACCATCATTAGTTAATATGATGTAAATAGTTTGTACACACAGTCCAGTGAAGTAGGAGTTTCTTCTTTCTATGTGTTGCTTTAATTGGTTGAATAAAGAAACTGCCTTGGCCTTTTATTGGGCAACACTTAGGTGGGCAGAGTAGATAGAACAGAATTCTGGGAGGAAGAAAGCAGAGACAGGCAAATGCCATGTTTCTCCTGCCCAAGATGGATGCTGGTTAGACTCATGCCAGTAAGTCACAGTCAAGTGGTGATACATATTAATGGAGATGGGTTAAACTGAGAGTTGGCCAATAAGAGGCTAGAGATAATGGGCCAGGCAGTGTTTAAATGAATACAATTTCTGTGTGGTTATTTTGGGGGTTAAGCTAGCTGAGTGGCAGGACACAGCCGCTTCTCCTTACAACAGTAATGTTGTAAGTACCCAGAATATGTGAATAGAAACTGAAGGCTCACTGTCTCACCTTGACTCCTTTATTCCTTCCTGCCTACTTTTCCAATTTTTCCTATATTTATTTACAATGATATAAGGTATGGAATGCAATACTTTTCCTGTATCTTTACATAAAATAGATTTGACATATACATATGGAACAGAGAAAACACTTGTGAAAAATGCCAGACATAAAATGGGAATAAGCATTCAGTACTGCCTTCAAGCTGCTTTTCACATGTGAATGGTACTATATCTCCCTTCCTGGAGGCTGCTTTCCACACTTTCTCACTGTTAGCAATTTACCACAAAATTCATATGGTATGTGACATGAGAATTTTTTTTGAATAACAGTTAATCAGATACTTTTAATTCACTGCATATATTTTTTTCTAAAATAAAGCATGTTTTCCTTAAAAAAAATGAGTTCTAAACTACAATCAAAGCAAAATAAAGCTGTTTACTGTGGAAACGCAAAGGAGCTAGCAAGTATATTTCCCATTCATAGTAACAAAAACAAATAGATTAATTTTGTGCGTTTTATTATTTATTGCTCTTTGCCAAGGAATCTTTTACACACACACACACACACACACACACACACAATCAGAACCCTGTTTTAAAATGGTATTTCTTCAGGACAAAGAAACCTCATGAATATTTGGCAGGAGTATGTTGTTGGAAATTGAGTTGTGTAAGCTGCCATTCTTCTAATTGTCATTTTTTCATGGGCATCCATTTTTCAAAAATAATTTTAGAAAATAATTAATAACTTCAGGATGAGAACCTGAATTTTATGCAAATATCGAGTAGAGAAATCCAAATTATTTTTTAATGAGCTATATGTATTATGTCTTTCTATCTAGAGTTCATCTGGACTATGGCATTAAATAAGCTTAGAGTTAATTAAGCATATTATAACCATTCCTGGCTTCTGCTTTTATGAGTATGAGTCCACCAGCTCAGAGGCACTCAGCAAACATGAAAATACTTTATCAACACCCTACTCCCAAACACCTTGAAATATTTCAATCCTGTCTATACTCTTGGGGTAATTCTAGAAGCTCAAATCTATTGGAGCTTTTTTTCTTGCAATCCATTACTTTTCTATTTATATCAATATGAATTGCCCGAACCGAGAAAGCTTTCTTTGTAAATGTTGATTTATATTAATAAGTGGTATAGTCAAACAATTGCTTGCATGCACATGCACATGCGGAGGTAGGCTATCTCTCTCTGCAGAGATACTGGCTCAGGCAGTAGATTAAATGAGACATTGACTTTGCATTTCAGTGTGCTAAATTGAATACAGTCATAATAGAAAATCTCCACATGCAAATGAAATCAGAAGAGCTTCTCTAATTTTCAGGAGTGAATGAGAGATTCACCCTTTCAGTTAAAAAAAATCCACAGACCACACATTAATAACTGCTCACATTTTGGCACCAGACAAACTAATATAATTTTTACCTACTTGGAGGTTGTGTTATTGAGAAGTGTGAAACTGTTGGAACTAACCCTATTAAAATCTATCCTATATTTAAAGGAAACATCAATTACATGAGTTAATCCTATGAAGTAAAACACCATGAATATCAAGAGAAAAGAAATCAAAATTCATTTTCCATTAGGGACTCGGCAGGGAAAGAAAAAGAAGCAACGTAGGGCTGTATTTTCCATGGTCTGTGTCAGATTCTATCACACACCCTAAGGCCATATTTCTACAGTTGTGGCAAAATCCTTTAAAAAGAGAATGAGCTGACATTTGGAGACTTTCTCAGTCTCTTCCATGTAATAATTCTTTGCTGGAGCAACAAACTCAGGCACCCTGAAAAAGGAATAGAATATCAAAATGGGAACGGAGTTTGGATCCACTCAAACTGGACTTTAAACACAACTTTACCATTCACTACATTTAATTATCTTGGAAAACAGTTACATGTTCTGGACCTTAGTTTTGTCAACATCAAAGAGAATCCACTGGCAAACAGTCATTGAAAACGAAAGACCCAGATTTTCTGATGCATAAAGTGGCATGAAAATTGTGTGTTCGCCGGGCGGTAGTGGCGCACACCTTTAATCCCAGCACTCGGGAGGCAGAGGCAGGCAGATCTCTGTGAGTTCGAGGCCAGCCTGGTCTACAAGAGCTAGTTCCAGGACAGGCTCTAAAGCTACAGAGAAACCCTGTCTCGAAAAACCAAAAAAAAGAAAAAAGAAAATTGTGTGTTCACTGTCTCTGTCATTTTTCAAACATTGTGCATAGTCTCTGGTTTTCTGAACTATCAGTTACTCCTTAAAACTCTCAGTTCTTTCATGTGATGTGGGCTTTCGTCTCTAATATCCTTCTTTTCCCTCAGAGTCTGGCAGTATAACGACATACATTACCTTTTGAGATACCTTCACAATTTCTCTCCCCAACATCTGATTTTATTTTCTCCAACTTTGAGGGGAAGAAGAGTATTAGTCAAAAGGAATCAGGATTTTGGAGCATCTGGTCTAAAGATAGAGCTGCCACTGGGAGGAATACAAGAACCAGAAAGATGTTGGGGTCAGGTATATAAATATTTATGACTCTCAGAACTCATTTAGAATTTCTTCTTAAAATTTTTGTTTGGTAGGCTATCCATGTTGAAGGAAGCATTTTTACCACGATCCTAACCTGATAGGAAAGGTTGAGAAGAAAAAAGCAAGCAGCAGCAATCGAGGGCATTCTCATCTTGTAGATCTAAAACTGTCACTGATTTAACTGTGTACCTTTTTCTGTATTTGTGGGTAAGTGAAGGGAAAAACTAATTGAATCTTTAAAAGCCATGTAGTTAATTCTTTATGAATTAAGTGTATTTTTTGTATAATAAATAACAGAGGTAATATAACATCAACATTATATGTCTCAAATAATTTTATCATTATTTTAATTAATATTAATATATTTGATTACTTGCCAATTTTATTTTGTCAGATAATTGAATGATTTTTAATAATAAATTTTATTGGCAAAAATGGTATCATTTTACAAAAACCAATGATCAAAAATCAAATTCAAGACAGTTTTGAAGCTTTTGTATTTAAATTCTTTTAAACACCAATTGGTTGTATTATTCCCTTCCCCCAAAAAAGTTGAAGAATATTCACTAAAGATTATTTGCTTTAATGTTATTTTATTTCATAAATATGAATTTCTACTTGCAGAGCGACCAAACAAGTTTGTGAGATATTTTTTGTCGAATGCCTTGATTTTTGAAAGTAGCCACTCCTTAGTTTTCCTTAGTTGTGTGGGTCAGGATTTGTCCCACAGATTTATTTTTATGCTTCCATCAAAAAAATGCATATCTGAGAATCATCTGCACCTGTTTGTCTCAAAAAAATCAGATCTAAAACTTTATTTTGTTAATATTTAAGAAAGCAATTTTGTGCAGCTGTTCAAAGTAGTATACTAATATGAAAAACCAAATCTTGTTTTTTGATAAGGGAATTAACTTTTATAAGACACATTTCAGTAATTCCCCAAGTAGATAAATATGTATTTTACCCCATATTTTGAGTTTTATGAAATTTGTTTTTTTATTGAAATTTTCTTGTCTCTAGTTCGGGAGTAATATATGAATATGAAAAGAAGCTACAGAAGCAGAAAGGTTCATTGGACACAGTTGTTAACACTAAATTAAGCAACTATTTAAGTATCTTACAAAGAACCTATCAGAGTCCATCTGTAAAATATATAGTATAAAAGTACACCAGAGCAAAGAAACCAAAACAGAAATATATATATACATATACATATATATGTATATATATATAAAATCATACATTCATTGATGTATATTCTTCTCTACAAAAAAGGTGTAAAAAATGCTGCCTCTGCACAATTAAAGTTGAATTTAACAATATTTCAAAAACGAAATTCACTTGAAAACACTTGCATTAGTCTTCCAACAATAATCGAAGATGCTAACAAAGGCAGCTTGAAGATTTCTATGTCACAGTAATGAATATTCATATATTTTCTTTCAACTTCATAACTTTGCTAAGCAACCACAGATGGACACAAGGTTTGTTGTATAATACACTATACATAATTGCTATGATATCAGATTACATGTTTAAAATTATCTGAAGTATTCTAGACAAACGTTTCTTTCTTTTCTGGATCAAGGTTCTCAATATTACCGCATTTTCAATAATTTAACGTCCTTAAACTCGAGCGCCACTTACCATCAATAACATTTCACAGGATGACAGAATTCTTCATTAGTAGTGATGATGACAGCGTATATGACAACTGATGTTGACAAATGCATGGTATTATTTTGTGCATAAAAAAGTAAACATCTTGTGCTATGTCTCTTTATATCACACGGTGATATAGTAAATGCAATCATAAAGCACTGTTAGGAAATCATAAGCTAGGGCTATAGATTTACAAAGCTCAGAACTTATAGATCCCTGGCTACTCCTTCAGAGGACCCCACATGGAGGCCCCCTGCAATCTTGAACCTCAGTTCCTGGGACCCAGTGCCCTCTTCTGATCTCCACAGGAACCAGGAGTCCACATGGTACATGAGCTGAATGTTACTAGAAGTCTCTGCCTGCCTCTCAGATCTTCAGCTCACTCGACGTGCTTTGGTTGTGAAATGCTGTCTACAACTTGGAGAGAAGAGTGTTCATTTACTGGTTGTTAATACTTTAGGATAAAAGAACCTAATAGTCTATGTAGTAACATATGACTTCCTAAGGAGCAGCAAATATTTTGACTGAGCAAGAAATTGTAGCCCAAGTTTATATCAGATTCTATCACAAATCAGTCATTCAAGGAAGAATTAAGTTGGATGGTAGGGCTTATTAGTCTTATTCTGCAGGAAAAGGAGAGTGTGCTATTAGTCCGTTATGCAGCCCCACCACACAGGACAGTCAGATCCGCAGCCCCACAACACAGGACAATCAGACGTGATAGGGTGTCAAGTCAAAGCAGGAACTCATTTTATTATTGTGAGCATCAGTTTATCTAGGTGAAATAACGTAGTGTGATGTAGGGTACCTCCAGCGAATGAGAGACAGCCAAGCCCTCCCTCTGGCTGGAGGGGCGTCTATCTAGATCTTGGTGTTTCATCCTCATTCCATTCCCTCACTCTCAAGCCTGGCTTTTCTTTGTCCTACAGGCCTCGAGGTATAGGCCCTAAGATAATTTTTGCCCAACAGTTGGGGAGTGATATCAATGTTGTGTGTGTAAGGAGCCAGCTCCAGATAGACTGTGGTCAGAAATACTGGGCTAAAGGGCATAATTCCCGGGATCAAGGTCTGAGCCTAGTAGGAAAATAAAAACAGAATCACCAAAATTAACATTGATCTGAGTGGTAGTCTGAGGAGAGTTGTATTGAAGTCTAGAATTGAGAGTGGAGATTGCCAGAGTCTTTTTCACTGTGGTACTTCTTATAATATGATGGCTTGGTTCTATTGTCATTAGACAATCTCTTCACAAGGAGACAGGCTAACTAAAGGATGATATACGCAACAGTGTTTATAAAATTAAAAAATTCCCTTTTTCTTTCTGACATAGGCAAGAGAAGAAATGCAAGCAAGGGCTTGTGAAGTTGTGTTTCGGGAACACGCCATCCTGTTGAGTGAGGATGCCCTAACACATTTGAGCTGCTGACTGTTTTCAATGGAACAGCTGCCAGATCTCTGTGGCTTTGTTTCAATCTGGCACTGCTGACAGTACAGGCAGACGGTTTCGCAAATGTATTTGCAAAATAACAGAAGATTAAAGTACACTTAAGTATGTCGCTGAAGCTTAAGGATCTGGCAATGAAAAGATCTCCAAGACGGAGGCTCCACCGTTACAAAAGACAGTTATTGCTCAGGGTCAGAACCCAAAGACCTCATTCCTGTGGTCCAGAGATGAGGCTGAGATGCTTTGCAGCCAGGTGTGCTCCTTTTGACAGCATCTCTACTTTATGAATGACAATAAGACACAGTGAGCAGTCAAGTACATACAAAGGCCAAATGTAAGGAGTATATCTCAGGACACTTCCTCCCAATGGATTCCTGTTACAGGTGACAAGACTAAAATCAGAAAGAGAGAGGGACTCCCCTAGTACTTATTATTCACGCAAAAGTGCAAAAGAGCCGTATCTTATTCACTTTCAAAGCACGTGTCTCTAATCTAACATTATCGATCAGCATTCCCACCAGTAAAGCCCAGCCAACAGCATCTACACGCGACTGATGGCTTCTGTCACCACACTCTTGAGTTTTGGCAGCACATCACTGTTTTTACTTTCTTTAAAGCCAGACTTTTCCAAGTTACTAAAGATTGACAGCACTATTCCTTGAAGTTGAGTGTTCACACAAAACCATTACAAAGTACAGTAGGAGACAGAACAAATTTGATTTCAAAGTTGACTTTTTGTGCTTGGAGCATGTGATGAGGGGGAATGTGCCGACAGCTCGAGCTTACTCAAGCTTAATGACAGATCTAAATTGGAGCTTAGAGATAAAAGAAATTCTTTAGTGATGCCTCGGTTGTCATTGATTGCTATGAGCAATTTTAAAGCTATTCAAGATGAGAATTGCCAGGTTGGTTCTGAAAGGGGAGAAAGTGGTAGGTAAGATTAGAGGCTGGTGCAAAAGCTATCTTGGCATAAAAGGAGAGAGGCCGGTTTTGTATTGCATGCATAGGGGACAATCATGACTACATATAGATGTCTATCAGTAGGAAATGACTCAGTGAATTCTCAGGGTGGGGTAAGTGCCCGCTACACTTTGGAAGATGAGAACCACATGCAGCTTTCTTGTAAGGATGATCAATGTGTCTAGGAGGAAAAGGATAGAGTTGCTAAGCCTAGAAAATGACAAAACATAAAGCAAAACAATTTTCATAAATTATCGTTCTGAGAAAGTCCGTTTCATCAGATTGAAAAGACATTCTGGGTTGGGCTTTCTCTTGGTACTATAGGCCATTCTCAAATTAAATCCTGTATCTCAATTTTATGAATTGGACTGAATGGTGTTTGGCAAAACATTATAGTAACTGACCTTTAAAGCTGCTTTCTTATGTGTATTATGTTCTTACAAAATGTCCAGATTTTTGATATTTCTAGCTGTTGGTTCTTGCATAAATATATTAATTATTTCACACATTTAAAAGTAGAAATATTCAATGGTTCATATTTTTTGTTAATGAAGAACATTGGCCATACTTGGAGTCAATGCCACAAAGAGTGTTCTGTGTGTGTGTTTGTGTGTGTGTGTGTTTGTGTGTGTGTGTGTGTATGTGTACACAGAGCGAGAATAAGAAACAGTGACAGGGAAAGGGGTTAAGAGGTCGATAGAGAAATAGATATTGAAAGAGTAAAAAACACAAAAAGCACAGAGATAAATAGATGTGTGTGTGTGTGTGTGAGAGAGAGAGAGAGAGAGAGAGAGAGAGAGAGAGAGAGAGAGAGAGAGAGAGAGAGAGAGCTTGCCTTAAAGGGCATTTTTTCTGTAGTCCTGTGTCCTCCCTATTTGTTATCACAAAACACAACATCCATGTTCACATTCAGAGCTAATGTTACAACAAACTAACCATCTGTGTGAAGTGCTTCATGCAACAGTCTTTATCTTCAGTATTCTCTGAACTTTGAGTCTCATATCAATTTAGCAACTCTGAGACTGGGCATCCACTTATTGGACAAAAATAAATATCCTTACTTCTGTATTTTCTTAGCACACAGATATGGCAGGCAGCAGTATGGAATGTCACATATTTGTGTGCCCATTTCTTCCATGACAAGATAGAGATGATCCCAGAGTATTATTTCTTCTTCTGGTATATGATTTAGTTTTCAATAATCTGGCTACAAGATACAAAGATCAACAGAGAAACTGTTGAATCAACAAAGACAGACCTTATCAACTTCACTGTGTATTTCTTTACTTTCTTGAAAAGTTACAATTGAGTGTGACACTCAGTTAATGCATCCTTACTGATGAATTTTTCCTTTACATATGACTCATAAATTTATAATTTTGCATTAATATGCCATGTGAATAAATATTCGTTAGCAAAATAAATTGCATAGAAATGTCCTTACTGTGCCTGTATTAGTAAATAGATAATGCTCCTACCTTTGTTCTGAAGTGATGTAGGAACGCTCACCAGTAACTAGATCATCTGCTGGCCTAGACTAGAAATGCCAAGTGCAGAAATGGAGAAAAGATATTACAGAAATTACATATCTTTTCATAAGCTTATATAGGTTAAAGGAGAGGAAGTCCATCACAAAATAAAACTAAGTACTAGCCATCTGTAGACCACTACTGACATGCTGACCTGCAGGGGTCTCAATGTCAGAACATTGTAGAATAGCCACAAGACCATGCTCCTAGCTTGCTTGTACATGCTAATAAGAAATGAAGATTTTTGTTTGAGGGGACCTAGCCAGAAAAATTCAGATGGTGTTCGTAAAGCGAGTGAACAAATCAAAAGTAAATCTTCTAATAAATGAAAGAAATGTTTATAACTGCTAATCATCTGACATCTGAGGACATTCTTCAGTCCACAGCTGTTACTTTCGCAGATACAGTCAAGTTCATGTGTTCAAGTACCTTCATTTGTTTCTTAGTTACTAGACGTAACCCTAAGAACAAAAATCTATTATCCTCTGTTCTAAATTGAGGTCTTTAGAGGAATAAACTATTCTTTCAAGGGAAGGGGGGATATTACATTCATGCCTGCTTTATTTGTGTACTAAGGTAGAAGGAAAAAAATTTGTGTGAGCAATGTCACCTCCAGGTATCTTTCCCCTGTGACGGTACACATAGTTTCATTTTCATACCAAAGCAAAAACAGCTCTGACTTCTCAAGTGCCTTCTCCAAAATTAGCTAACACTAACTAAATAAGTTCTGTTTTTATTCTAACAAATGTGAAAAAACCAACACACTATTGGTAATTTCACCAGACAATATTTTACCAATATAAATAAGGTCTTCTTTTGGCAAGCTTATTAAGATGCAAATTACTGAGAAGTAAAACATTTAAAAGGGACATTTTAAAATCTCCATTCTCACCTGCACAAAAGAAAGTGGTTCTTATCTTTCAACCTTCAGAAAGTTTTTTCCATGTTGATGTTAGTACCTAAGTCCTCAGATTGGTAAAGAAGGTTGCAATCTGGACCTGAAATAATACATTGTGCTTGTCTGACATAATGATCTGGAATCTTCCAGTACCCAACCATCTCTCTAGTAGAACAATTTACCCAGCCCCAGAAAAAAATTCCTACAAGAGATTCCAACAAACTCTGGTGATTTAGAAATCTAGAACAGAAACGTTAAGAGTTATTGAGAAGCCTGAAGGAGCTATCGGGAACTGATAATTTATGTCCAAGAAAAATTTCAACAGTAGCTCTAAATCTAACTATTGACAACAGTAACAAATAGCAGGCTTTAGGGAAATGTTTGCCTACTGTTTGCATTTACATATCCAAATTACTTTCTTAGACCCTTACCAGTTACAAAAACTTCAAGCCTTTCCTTTCCATCCCATTATTTACCAGAATAGAGGAGACAGAAGTAGTTGATTACCTAGAGCAGTTATTGTGCAACAAGTTCCTTCAAATAAAGGAAAAGTTAAAGGTTACATTGTGCTTTGTGAATTTATCTCTTTCAGTCCCGAGCCTGTCAGCCAGGTAAACTGTATCCCTGTCTGCCTTTCTCAGAGGAGACCTAGTAGTAGTTCCAGAAAAGCAAGGCCTGATCTTCCATATGAAATGAATTGACCAGGCAACTGAGTTTTTGAAGAAGAATTGGGTATTTGATGCTGTTAAAGTGATAAAGTTAGCCATCAACTCCATTAGCGAATTTAGAAAAATAAATTATATTAGAAAGTATAATCCAAATGGCCTCAATTGGATATATAATTTAAAATGACAATTTTATCAGCTACCTGAATGGTTATCCTAAGCTCCTAGGGTCTTCATGGCATCATTGGGGGAGAGAGATCATAGGTCTTTGGCTGTCACACAAGACAGCATTCCATCTTCATCTTATGCACAAAACAGCATAGGCCATTGACTTTTAGACACAAATGGTCCAATGTAGCACAAATTCTGTTGTTAACATTAAAAACCCAAAGTCAGGCATACGGGTTAATGCTGAAGATCAGAGAAGCAGAACAGCCAGCCACTACTCTTACCTCTACATCAGACCACATGGGCGATCCTATCTCCACAAATCCTCAGACTGAATGCTGTCTCTATAAAACCTCAGAGTACACGCTCAGATGGAATCCTCAGACTGTTAGAGGTTAAAGGTCTCTCTAGTGACTGGTTGCTTTGCTTTTCTTATCTCTCAGCTTTCACCCCCAATGTCTGACTACAGGTTTTTTATCATTAAGAACTATTAGAAATTGCATTACAGCTGGAAGATTTTTCTGAGGAAGAACATGTGAAAATTGACCTTTATTTTGCAGGCAGAGTAGAGTATTCAACACAACAGTGTCAACAGTTTAAGCATGGCTCTGGCAGTGGGTAAAGCATGTGACAGTTCTTTGTCCAGTGTTTAGCATTATCAAAATCTAGGTGAAGGTATCTGTGCTCCACCTACTTTTTTGGAGACATTAGGATTACTGCTCAAAGTTGTCATGGGAAGCTTCTTCATTAAACACTTTAAATACCATGTTCAGCAGATCTCTGAAAAAATTGAGCCATTATCTATTAAGTATAGCTGATTAAAACAAACTTCACTAGTTTTTAGTTACTCGCTTTAGGCTTTATCTTGAGAGCATGTACAGGAGACTAAATAAAGCTTGTCCCTGTAAATGAATTGCACTTATGCTTAGCATTACTACGAGCATAGTTCTGAACACATTGAAGAATTTGATTGCTTATAAGATCACTGATCTTTATCTTGCATGTCTTAATTATCTTTTGTGAAAAGTGAGGTTTCCAATAGAAGGAAAGGAATAAGTATCTTAGTAGAGAGATGCCAAAGAGGGCATAGCAGGCCAGAGAATGGAGAGTTGCCTAATTAATTAGCACTCTGAGAATGCAAGGCAGGATTGAGGACACAGAAAGACACATACAGAGTACATGAAGAAAGATGGATGGTTAAAGCAGGTGGAAGAAAGAAGAGGATGAAGAAGCCGACTGTAGAATCTGGAGTCAAATTTGGTGCATGGCAGGCCAACTGAAACAAATAATCCATACATATCTTTTTTATTAATTTTTTTCTTTTTTATTATTTTATAAATAAACCAATCAAAATTTCCACTTCCTCCCCTCCTCCCACTTCCCTACCACTCCCACACACACCCTCCGCCCCTTCCTCTACAGTCCTAAGAGAAGTCAGGATACCCTGCCCTGTGGGAAGTCCAAGACCTTCCTCCCTCCATCCAGGTTTAGGAAGGTATGCATCCAAATAGAACAAAATCTCAAAATGACAGTACATGCAGTAGAGACAAATACCAGTGCCGTTATCATTGGCTTCTCAGTCTGCCCCAATTGTCAGCCACATTCAGAGGGTCCATTTGATCCCATGCTCATTCAGTCCCAGTCCAGCTGGCTTTGGTGAGCTCCCATTAGCTCAAGCACACTGTCTCAATAGGTGGACCAAACCCTCATGGTCCTGACTTCCTTGCTCATCTTCTCCCTCTTTCTGCTCTTCAACTGGACCATGGGAGCTCAGTCCAGTGCTCCAGTGTGGGTCTCTGTCTCTATCTTCATCCATCGCAGGAGGAAGGTTCTAAGGTGATATTCAGGATAGACTTAGTCATAAGTCTGACTAAGGGACAAGGCCAGTTCAGGCACCCTCTTCTCCACTGCCCACGGTCCTATATGGAGTCATCCCTGTGGACTCTGGGAACCCTTTTAGAGCCAAGCTTCTTGCTAACCCCAAAAATGGCTCCATCAAGTGAGATATCTCAGCCGGGCGGTGGTGGCACACGCCTTTAATCCCAGCACTCGGGAGGGAGAGGCGGGCAGATCTCTGAGTTCGAGGCCAGCCTGGTCTACAAGAGCTAGTTCCAGGACAGGCTCTAGAAACTACAGGGAAACCCTGTCTCGAAAAAAAAAAAAAAAAAAAAAACCAAATGCGATATCTCCTTCACTGCTCCCATATCTGTCTTTCCTCCATCTCAACCATCAATTTCCCCCAAGCTCTCCCCAATCCTTACCTTAGCCCTTCTCTATCACTCTCTCTCCTTCCTCCACCCCACCCCAACCCCCACTCTCCCAACTTTTGCCTGGTGATCTTGTCTGCTTTAAATTTCCAGGAGGATCTAATATGTTTTTTTTTTTTATTTAATTAAAAATTTCCACCTCCTCCCCTCCTCCCATTTCCTGCCCCCTTCCCCCATCCCCCTTTGCCTCTTTCTTCAGTCCAAAGAGCAATCAGGTTTCCCTGCCCTGTGGGAAGTCCAAGGTCCTCCCCCATCCATCCAGGTCTAGGAAGGTGAACATCCAAACAGACTAGGATCCCACAAAGCCAGTACATACAGTAGGATCAATGGACACAGTGCCATTGTCCTTGGCTTCTCAGTCAGCCCTCCTTGTAATTTAAATGTAAAATAAATTACGTCAAATATGTTTTCAGGGTACTATGAATTCAATAATTGCAATTAGCATAATGAAACATTGTCATTAAATAACAATGTACTCCAAATTACTAAACCAAAATGTAAAAGTATGTCCACATATACCTACTGCCTGGAGCTATAAACTGACAGCCTTACATCTAATCAGTTTTTCATTTTGCTACTTACTAATCTTGAGCATTGTTCAATTAATTACAGAACTGTAAGTTTAAACAAATCAGTGTAACACAGAAATGCGGAGTCCTCTGAATTCTATCCCAAATTTTAAATAATTCAGGGAGTTGTAGTTCCTTGATTTTAATGTTTCCTCCCAATTTTTACATTAATATGTAATAAAAATCAATTCTCTAATCACAAATCCTAGTATTCAAAAAGTGTACCTTGTATTTTCAATATTTTATACATACTTTTTCACTTGGGGTTACTCAGAGTTTTCCAATCTCAGTGCAATTTCCTAGTTACTTCAGAGTTTCCCATCATTCCAGAGTTTCCCATCATTCTAGAGTTTCCCGTCATTCCAGAGAGTTTCCCACCATTTCAGAGCCTCAATATTTTACAAGAGTTTGAATATTTTTTTCTTTCTTTAGTGCAGAACAAGTCTGAAAAAAGAGTAGTGGGTCTCATTCTAGGTGAGTGTCAGCTTGTGAAAAAGCACATTCCCATTGGGTAAGCTGTGGAGACCACTGTCTCCAAACAGATATTGAGAAAGGGGAAAATGGTGGAAATATAATTACATTTACAATAAAATAAAATATTAGAAAAATCAGAGTGAATATGAGATTACTTTCTTGCTACTTCAGTTTCTCATTTTCTAAATTGAAAGCCAAAATATTTCATGAAACAGTTATTAAGTGTTGATGACATAGTACACAGGAAAGGGTTTCAATGCACAGTGTCTATAGATAAGTTTTATGCTACTGATATCTTTTATCTTTCCTTATACTCAGCCTTCAATCTACTCAGGTTGATGAGAAACTCCTATCCTAGTGCCACATTGTTGGAGTAGGCTGCTTGTTCATATATGGCAGCTCGATAGCTCAGCCCCAAAATAATCACAGAAAACTATATTATTGGAAGCACTACGTGGCCCATTAGCCCTAGCTTCTTATTTGCTCACTCTTACATCTTAATTTAACCCATCTCTATTAATCTAGACATCACCATGAAGTCATGGCCTATCAGCAAATTTTCAGCAGGTCCATGGCTTCTCTTCTGACTCCTCCTTCTTTCTCCTAGCAGTCAGTTTTGTTTCCTTGCCTACCTAACTTCTGCCCTGCTATAGGCCCAAAGCAGTTTCTTTATTAACAAATGGTATTCACAGCATACAGAAAGAAATTCCACATCAACTGCTGCTGAGGACCCAAAATTAGAGTTGTACTGGATTGTGGAGTTTTCATACTAGGTTTAATATGGAGGTCTAAGTAACTTTATGTAGTCAGGGCCAGAGGATTCATGTGGAACAGTTGTAGAATGGAAGTCTGGAAACGGATAATATCAGGAATGGGGCTGGGGTAGGTCTTCTGTCAAGTCCATAGCCTGAGTGAATATGCAGTTTTGTTTGAGAATGACAATGCAGAGGCTATGGACAGTTTGGAGACAGAACAAGCCAGAGTCGTGGTGTTGTTTGGTTCTCAATCTATGATTTATTAGGTGAAACTACAAAGTGTTCATCAGATCTCAGTCTTAGTCAACAGAACTGGTTCTTGAACACAGAAGAGGTTTTGAACATTCAAAGTCTATAATGACTCTGAGAATGATTTTTCCTAATTCTGAAGGCCAAAGCAGAGAGTAGTTCTGGGTAGCAGAAAATTCTGGAAAAGCACAGTATGTAACATTTTAAGTTATTGTTCTGCCAGATATGAGGATTATACTAATACTTCTTTATATAGAAGAACACTTGTGAAAATTAAGTTTTATTTTTCCCAAATTTTAAAATGGATTTCAGGATATCTCTAAACAGTGAATGCTTTCAGAGATGAGATAAGATCAAGGAAGTTTTACCCTGTTACACAAATAGTTTTTAAGCTACTAATGTGACATACATCAAACTATGACTCAGTAAAAATGAAATTAAGTCATTTCTTTAAATCAAAAATTTTTAATGAGCCAAAGCCCACAGTCATTATTCTCATAAGGAAACAGTGGTGGATAGGGTTGTTGCATCCTTTTTTGGCTCTAGTGATGGACTTGTCTAGGATAGAGAAGGACTAAAGAAAAGACATAGACCTGAAGAAAATCTGGAATCAGGTGGACTGGGCTCTCAGGTGGAGAAGCTGTAGCATCCTGGAAGATCAGTATTTGTGTATGTGTGTATGTGTGTGTATACATATATATGTATATATATATATATATGTGTGTGTGTGTGTATATATGTATATATATACAGTTGATCAGAAAGATGAGGTTAATGCACACAACTGAATCATGGAGGCAAAGTTTTGGTATACAGCTTAACCAAGAGGTAAGTTTAGATAATATTCATACTATTAGTCTCTGTAGAGGAGCAGTTCAGGCCATAAATTTCTGAGAGGAGAAAGCCATGGCATTTTCTGAATACAATATCAACATCTTCAAATGAGCCATAGAAATGTTTTGGGACATTCCTTTGAACCTTACTCTGGAAGGGATGTAAGGAATAGCTTTACCATTTCCCTATGCGTCTGAGGCTATGATACGTAACATGACTATGCTCATGTCAATGACATACAGTTACTAAGGGCTTCATTCATTCTTGGCTTCCTCTGCTCTCCATAGACATGGAGCAGTTTCAAGCCTGTTAGTGATTCCTTAGTAAGTGAAGACTTACTCCAAGATTTTAAACAACAGTCCACTAAACAAAATACAGTTGAGTCCATGTCTACAAGGTTTATACGAACAATATGTCTTAACATCTATTTCTTTAAAATATTATCTCTATTAAGCACATTAGGCATATTTTCTAGAACTATGGTTCTCAAACTTTCTAATGCTGTGACACTTTAATGCAGTTCCTCATGCTGCGGTGACCTGAAAGCATAAAATTATTCTTATTGTTACTTCATAACTATAAGTTTGATGTTGTTATTAATTGTAATATAAATATCTGACATAAAGGATATCAACCTTTGAAAAGGTCATTCAACCCCCATAGATGGAAAACCACTGTTCTAATAGAAACAATATTTATTAATGATAACAGTGATAAAATTTTTAGAATTAATGCCAAGCAGGAAAAATTCTAATCCATTTCATTTTTCCCTTTTATGTAGCAATTTTATTTTTTTTTCTTATTTTCAAATTTTAAAGTCAACATAAATTGAGTGATTAAAAAAATACCAGAAAACAAACAGCATAAACACAAAAGAAAAATGTCAAGGATTTAAAAATGATTTGGGCACATCTCATATTTAATAGCCTTTAAAATTACTAAATTCAAAATTTATTATAAAATATACAAGAAAATAGAAAATTTCTAACACTTATATAATCAAAACTCTAATTCTTACATCTGTATGTATCAATGAAGGAATCTTTTTTCTTCTATTTTTGGAATCAAAGATGGTAAGTGATTTTTTTAAAATAATAGACAGCTATAGTCACAGTCAGTTGTTGACAGAGGCTTCTGTCCTTCCCAGTTCTGCAGCCATACAGCCCCAAAGAAACACACGGAGGTTTACATTAATTATAAACTGGTTGACCTATTTTCTCAGGCTTTTTTTTTTTTTTTTTTTTTTTTTTTTTTTTTTTTTTTGGTTTTTCGAGACAGGGTTTCTCTGCAGCTTTTTTAGAGCCTGTCCTGGAACTAGCTCTTGTAGACCAGGCTGGCCTCGAACTCACAGAGATCCGCCTGCCTCTGCCTCCTGAGTGCTGGGATTAAAGGCGTGCACCACCGCCCGGCTTTTCTCAGGCTTCTTATTAACTAATTCTTGCATCTTAAATTGGCCTATTATTCTTATCTATGTTAGCCACGTGGGTTGGGACTTTTTATCAGTGATGTAATCTCTTCTTGCTTGTTCTGTGTCTGGCTTCCTCTGTGAGGACTGCAGACTGACCTTTTCCTCTTCCCAGAATTCTCCTGTTTTCATTGCCCCAGCTCTACTTCCTGAAGGTCACCCTGCCTATACTTCCTGCCTGGCTACTGGCCAATAAGCATTTTATTAAAACAAAACAATATAAGTGACAGGGTATAAGACCATTGTAACACAGCATGTCCCCCCTGCCTTTTTTTTTCCAAAGAATTCTGAATCTAATCTCCTTTGTTTAGCTTTTTTTCAGAACATTATCCATAACAACTTGTAACCAATACTCTAAATAAAGATAAATATCCATAATCCATTTTGGGGAATATGGGTATTGTTTTCTAAGCTACTTCCTACTGATTGAGGGTGCTGATAATCTTATGGGGACCTAAGGAAAATTTAGAACTATGATGTAGTCATGACTGGAGTATCCTGTGAGGTTTTGATCATCTCAACCAGAAGTCTTGGAACTGTTCTAGATGTAGAACTCTGACATCAGGACCATAACCTTTATCAGAGATTTCTCTGGGGGTCTTTCTTGGTCAACCCTGATTTTTCATAAGGCAGAATGAATCCACAGCCTCTCATTTACTGTGGAAACAAAAGCAAAACCTCTTCTCCATAGTAACATATCTTTTGACTTAAATTTTGAAGTAAAAGCATTTTTAAAATATGCATGTTATATTAATCCAGCAGCATTGGTAATCAAATGTTTTTTAGCAGCTGTTGTTCCTTTTTCAGCTATCAAACCATTTAAAAACAAAATAATAACAAAGAGTATCCAGACTCTCTATGTATTTCTTATCTTTACATGGCTTTATTTTAAACTCTATTTCTTTTATTTTTATTTTTAATTTTTGTTTTTTGTGAGAAAGGTTTCTCTGTATATCTTTGGCTGTCTTGGTACTCACAGTGTAGTCCAGGTTGTCCATGAACTCATAGAGATGCTCCTGCCTCTGCTTCCTAAGTGTTGGGATTAAAAGTATGTGCCACCACATCCAACTAGTCTCTTTTTTCTTTTTTCTTTTAAGGACTTTATCTTTTTTATTTTCTCTCCCGAACCTACATATATTTTAGACACATTGTAAGCCATTTAGAGATTTGTTTCCATCTGAATTTATTTTTACTCTATAACTCTCTTTTTCTGATCCCATGAGTCTTTAATTTGCTAAGCAATATGGATAGGTTTAAAGTCATGGCTTTGCTGGCTGGACTCACCCCATTTCTTAACTTTCTGAGAGTCTATCCTCATGGCAGAGCTACTGGCCAGAACCATGTTTATTTCCACAACTCTATGGCATTTTAAGGTCCCTGCCACCACCAAGAAGCATGTTGTTGGCTATTCATAAATACCATTTAAGTGTTTGTGGTGGGTCCTCTTAAAACAGCTACAAGGTTTTTGCAGCTAAAGCTGAGTCAGGAAGCCTATCCTAAATGAGATGGCTTGCCTCTAGCAAATAGAGCACACCTGAGAAAATGCTGCTACCAAGAAGCCACTCTTAACACTGTTATTTTGTGTCCCAAGCTCTCTCAGGTTTTATGTGTATGCAGTTGTCCACAATGTTGCCCTCTGTTGAGAAAGGCTTCTATCCTGCCTGATCCTGCAACGTCAGCCCCAAAGAAACACACAGATGCTTACATTAATTATAAACTGGTTGGCCTATTAGCTCAGGCTTTTTATTAACTCTTATAACTTATATTCATTCTTGTCTATGTTAGCCATGTGGCTTAGTACCTTTTATCAGTGAAGCATTCTCATCTTGCTTGCTCTGTGTCTAGCTTCTTTTGTAACAACTGCAGACTGATTCTTTCATCTTCCCAGAATTTTCTAGTTCTTGTTGCCCCACATCTACTTCCTGCCTAGTCACCCTACCTATACTTCCTGCCTGGCTACTGACCAATCAGCATTTTATTAAAACAATAGATGTAAGTGACAGGGCACAAGACCATTGTCCCTCAGCAGTCAGTAAATGTCATCAAACTTGAATTCATTTTTTTTCTCAAGGTCACAAAGTTTCAGAGGTTTTTGAAGCTATACATATATGCCATGAGTAAGTCTAAACCACAGATATAATTCCATAAATATAAAATTTGTCAGATTCACAGACAATGTGCTTTTTGGTTTTTTATTTGTGATTTAAATGTACAAATACTTATTCATAGATGGACAATATTCTTTCAAACTATTTGTCCATTTCTTAAGATACCCATTCACCCATCCTTCTTTTTTATTTTACTGATATTATTCAGAACAAAAATATGGGACAGGAACTGAAAAAAATGGTTGATGGACTCTAACAAAAACACCATAAATAGCTCAACTTTCCTCTTCTTATGCTGGAACATACTAGGACTGTGTCATGCTTTTGAGCTTTTTATAGTAGAAAATTATTGTCCTACTAGTTTAATTGTAGAGAAGACCTTAGTAACCTCAAGCATTTGATTGCTTCCCAACATTTAATCCTTCACAGTTTTTCAAGCAATTCCCTTCTTATACAAAACAGTTTGGTTACAGTATTCCTTCTGTCAGAATGCAAAACTCCATCCATTCCAGTATCACTTTAAAGATAATCTAAAGAAACAATTTAAGCAATAATGTCAGAATTATGAAATAAATTAAAGGCACAGTGAATGAGAAATGGATAAGGAATCCAGTGTGTTTAACAGTGAAAAAGACTCCAAAAGCCAGACATTATCTTCAAACATGGAAAACAGTATAAATTTCCAGCTCATAACTGAAAAGGGAAGAGGG
This sequence comes from Arvicola amphibius, assembly GCF_903992535.2. Lineage (NCBI taxonomy): Eukaryota > Metazoa > Chordata > Mammalia > Rodentia > Cricetidae > Arvicola > Arvicola amphibius. The sequence goes on from NC_052053.1 coordinate 126,098,542, forward strand.
ATTATTTCAGATCATTATGAAGAGTCATGCTTATTCAAATACAGAGTAGATCATGCAATTTGACCCATGTGGAAATCTTTACTATTTATGTGTCTTTGGACTTATGCCAGAACAGATTAAAAACCCACTTGGTGGAGTTGAAGTAAGCCAGTTCAGTCACTGCTTTAAGGCTTGGATTTCATGGCCTTTAAAGTCCATTCTAACCTAAAATGCACAGTGTCTGAAACCTACTCCAGTGGGAGTGCTGCCTGCCAAATTAGTCTTTGCATGAAAGGCACAAAATGATGTCAACTGTTACAGCTGTGCTGCAGTGAGTCAGTTGGAAACTGCCTTCCAAAGGCAGAGTTCAACCTAGTTACCAAACCCCAAATAATTTTAAAAGATTTTTAGCTGTCTTAGAAGGTTCCAAATTTACACACTCAGTTAATGCTGTTTGTTGCAGGCCATGTTCCACAAAATACAGTGGGTGTAGACAAACATTTTTGATAAACTCAACAAAAAAAAAAAAAAAAAAACAAAAAAAAAAAAAAAACAAAACAAAAAAAAAACCTTCATGTTTTAAATTTATTGTCTATGACCCTCAACCCTCAACACTCAAGGGAACATATGTCCTTTGAGGCTTGAACTGGAAAATAATAATTCTCAGCGGCACTCCAAGTTGTATTTTGTTTTATGAATTTAAACAAAAGGCCTCCTCACTAAACAACTCTCATAGTATTGTAAGGATCTGAGCAAACTACCAAGGGAGAAATTCAATCAGTTGTCTGTTCCAGCTGTAGCAACAATAAATCACACCAATTGCTGGCACAAGCAAGAAATTTCCAGAGGTGTACTAGTGACACTTATATCATAGAGGTGACCAACAGCTTTCTAATTGGAATAAGGTCCACTCAATAGGAGGAAATTCATTTCCACTACTGTAAACTTAGCCAACTACTTGTGTTTGATGAAGCCACAGACCCTAGAAGAAAAACCTTCATAAAGCAGTATAATTCCTAAACGTATTCTAAGTATTTATTTTATATTTACAGATAGTGTGGTGTAGCTCTCCTACTTCATCAAAAGCTTTTTGTAGCAGAGAACATCATAGAGAGCCACAAGTGTTCATCACGAAGAATTCAATTGATCATGTGGTACCCATTCCCAGATATATTGACAACACTTAAGGTTGCAGAGGAGGGGACAGAAAAAGGATAAGCCCCAGAATTATAGGACAGCTTCTGAGAGATATTCCTCCATAACACAGACATGAAGTTGGTGGGAGGACAGGATAGAAAGGTGGCTCTGGAAGGACCTGGAGGTAATGCAAAATGTATAAGATCAAGATACATTGCTTGAAATTCTCAAAGAATTAATAAGGATACTATATTATTAAAATAACAGAAATTTTCAGAATGAAACAGATCTAAATTAAAATATTAGTTTAAACACTGCTATCAGTAGAGTCTTGGATGATCTACAACTCTGAATGTCAGTAGTATTACCTAGAAAAACAAAACACAATTGATATTATTTTAAAAGATTTCTATGTGTTCTTTTATGTATAGGATCTTCAAATGAATGCTTTGTAACTTATATAAAATTTCTATGAGATGGATGTTGCATATTTCGTAGATGAAATATATAGGTTAGAAAGATTCCATCACGTGTCTACACTAAACATTTAGAATACCTTCTCATACCAGATCTTAACCAATAAAAAGTGTCCTATATACCTAGATGCTTTTTAATTGAGGGTATTAAGATCTATAACTTGTTACATCCAGTGTGTAGAAGATGCCTTTGATGGTATAATATCTAGACACTGGATAACTATAATAGGATACACAAGGACAAGGAAATCACAAATGGAAGTCTAGGTCCCTGACAATCTAGGACCATATTTATCAAAGGCAGTTCATAAAACAATAATAAAAATACAATACTCTCATTTTAAGCATTGTAATATGCTATTCATACAGACTTTGGTTAAGAGATATTGATTTAAAAGATTCTAAGTAATATACCATACCAACAAATAAATTGTCTTTCTGAATCAGGGGCTCACACAAGAACAGAACAGAAAAGTGTCTTCATTAAATAGTTTTCATATAGAAGCCATAGAATTTAAAGATCCATCTAGAAGTCAATAATTGCTAAAACATTATTAAATATCAGATTTTGATAAAATTGGGGACAGACTTAACATAAATATGTAAACAAATACATGAAATGAATGCATGAACAGATTTATACCCAAGATGTTTCGAAAGTTCAGGGAAAATGTTTGTTTTTCTATTGAGGGAAGAGAAAACCATTTGTCAAGACTGGTGACTTTGGTTCTGAGAAGGATGCAGAAATTATCACCTAGACACAAAAATAATAGAAGAACTAAAGAGAGTATATATAGTATTCAAATGCACAGAAATGAAAGTCTGGGACATTGAGCCTGGACTAGACATAAAGAGGAAGTATTCAGGAAAGGACACTGAATTGAAGGTCAGGTAGTCTAGTAGAGGAGATAAAATGTATTCCTAAGACATTGCAGCTTTTCTTGAGCACTAAAATGATCAAACATGTGTTCAAAGACAAGTTTGGTGAGAATATGTAGATGAATTACAGTATGAATCTAAGATGAAAGGCACTTTTGAGTTACTAAGAAAAATTGGGAAGAATCTATCAATATTGACACACTAGAGACAACTTGGGTGAAGACAGAGAATGTCAAGATATAAGAAACAATGTCAACACTGTATAAAAAAGAGAACAGAATAAATAACGAGTAAATATGAGCCTGGACACTGCAGTTCATTTTCTGTCAGGAAAGCTGCTTGGATTGGGACCACACATAGGAAAGTAAGTTCACGATAAGGGAACAAAAGAAGTGTTAATGATTTTCAAAACCAGGAAGTACCCAGTAGATCTCTATTTGGGAGGAGAATAGAGGGACAAGATAAACAATTGAGAAGTCATGAATTATAAAATGGGAAATAGGAGCCACATGAAATATAAATTAATATGACTCAGAAACTTAGAGGTTCAGAAAAAAAGAGCCCCCGTGTGAGGAAAAAGTGCTTAGGTTGAAGGAAGTCAGTTATCTACTTCCCTCCATGCTGCAGATGGGGGCCAGTTTGGAGGGTCAACAAAACAAGACAACAGAGCAGAATCTTTGAATAGCCACACTGTCTTGAGGTGTTTTATTAGTGAGCCAAGAGCCAGAACACAGGTGTGTATTCTTTCAACCCATCACCTATCATTATGTTCATCCTTCCCTTGGTAAATAGGGACTAGGAAGAAATGAATAATGCTTTACTTATGCATAGGTGGATTGCTGTAAAGTATTATGTAAACTGTATAAAGGTATATTACATTTATTTTGTCTACCTTTGTTAATGATGTAAAGGTGTTAATTTGTTTACGCCTTATTTGTTTAATCATGTAAAGATGTGCTACATTTTCACCTTGCCTTCCTAAGGCACCTGATTGGTCTAATAAAAGGCTGAATGGCAAATAAGTAGGCAGTAGAAGGATAGGTAAGATTGGCAGGCATAGAGAATAAATGTGAGAGAATTAGGGAGGAGAAAAAAAAAAAAAGAGGACGATGGGGGGAGGATGGGAGAAATGGACATGCCTGAAGCCAGAAGCCAGGCAAGCACCAGCCAGCCATGGAGACAAGAGAAAAGAAAGAGAGAAAGAGAGAAAGAGAGAAAGAGAGAAAGAAAGAAAGAAAGAAAGAAAGAAAGAAAGAAAGAAAGAAAGAAAGAAAGAGAGAGGAGTGGCGGGAGGGAGGGAAGAAGGAAGGAAGGGAGGAGGAGGAAGGAAGTAAAGCAAGAAATATAGATAAAAAGCCTCGAGGCAAAACGTAGATGAAGTAAAACAGATAAAAGAACTAAGATAAGGCCGTATTTTCACAACTAATAATAACCTCTGTGTCATGATTTGGGAGATGGCTGGTGGCTCGTAGAAAAAACCTTCTACAGTAGATTCGGTGTGATGAAACCGTATCCATTGTTGAGATACTGCAATCTAACAAACATGGATGGGGTGACAGATCTGTATAGACAATGATTGCTGGTTCTGTCACAAAGGGCCAGCTCCAATAGCATGAAAACCTGAGTTCAAGCCCCAGATATTTAGAGGGTAAATTATGTCTGCTGTGGTGGAACACACTTATAATCACTGCCCTGAGGATGTGGAGATAGGAAATTACCTGGGGTTCACTGTCTGGCAGGTTAGCCTAATCAGGGCAGATCTAGGTTAAGAAAATATCCTGTTTGAAAGGAAGTGTTCCTTTGGATGACACTTCAGTTTGTCCTCTGGCCTTCTCACACATACACACAGAGATGGATATGCACCTGAATGCACTTGAGCACACACAGGTGCATACATACACACACACACACACACACACACACACACACATAAGCGTGATACAAAAAATTAGTTTCCACTGTTATTTTAAAGTGAAGACAATTAACATGAATATGAAATCCTATTAAGTGGAAACAAGATTCTCAACATACCGCTGGAACAATTATGAAGACCAATGAAATTTTCATTATTGTGTCTACCATGTCTGATTTGTGGCAACTCATAAAAGCTGTGATTTCAACAAAGCTTTAGATACCATAGTGTAGAATGTAGCATGAGTATCAGACCACCCACAATACAGTCAATCATCTGTCTCAACCCTAGAGGTTGAACCCAAGATTCTACGTATGCTAAGCGAGTGCTTTACCACTAAGCCATAAAAGCCGACAAATTATCTTCTTAGTATAAGTAAATGTGCCTATTTATTTAGGGACACCTTTAAAAATTAACACGCCTAGAAACTGATGAGAAGTATATAATTATTGTGTATAGCATGATCTTCTTAGCTATGTCTTTATTTTAGAATAGCTAAATATAGCTAATTGTAGCAGAGTTTACCTATTGCCATTTTGTTCTCTTTACACAAATTCAATATTTTTAGTCTCCACATACAAGTGTGACAATACACGAATTGTTTGTGCTTAGCTAATTTAAGTAACCATCCTGTAATTTATTACAGTAGTCATCTGCTCAGTCACAAGTATCACAGATTTTCTTCTTATGGCACAATAACTCTGTGGTATATACACACCACAGTTTCTTCATTCATTCATAAGGTTATAGAAACTTAAATCATATCTGTTCCTAGGTGTTTGTGAAGAGTGTTACAGTATATATAAAAGTACAGATGTCTCTTCAGTGGAGCGATCACATTTCCTCTAAAGAATACTCAATAGAAATATTGCTGGGACATATGAAGTTATTTTTGTTAATTTGGGAGGCTTGTCCATACTTTTTTCCATTATTGCTATACAAAATTACATTCTCACCCAACAAAATACCATGAATTCCTTTTCCTCCTTTCTCTGTCTTGTGCTATCATTTGTCATTTGAACAACATTTATCCTCTATGGAGTAAGGTAATATCTCATTATAAGTTTGAGCCTCATTTGCTTGATACACACTGATATTGAACTTTTTTCATAAAACTGTTTATTTCTGTTTCATCTTTTAAGAAATGTATATGTAAGTACATTGCCAACTTTACTAGTGTCTTTATTTATTCTTCTACTAAGTTCTTTAGATTTCTTATATGTTCTCATTATTAGCTTTATAGCAGGTGGCTTTGCTTTTGGAGCCATCTCTATGGCCTTTGGGTTGTCCTACATGTACGATAATGCTGAAGATTTCTTAAGTGTTGAGATTTCTATCTTTCTTTATCCTATCAATGGATTTGTTCACTAATTATCTAGTAGGTTTTTCTTGAATTTTCAAAGGGTTTTATGAGTTAATTTTTTTCTGTACATAAGTGTTGTGGAAATTCTTCATTTTCAGTTTTAATGCTTCTGGTCTCCATGCCCTAAATATGTTCACCACGATTTTCAGTACTGCACTGATTAGAAGGAGTTCGAGTGACATCTCCACTTTCCTGCTTTTAGAAAAATAACTCAACTTTCCATCATCAACTTGTTGTTTACTGCATTTTTTTTGCAAATGACCTTTAAGAGAATGAGATATGTTCCTTTTAATTCTAATTTTTTTATTTTTTTAAAAAAACTATCTTTTCTCATTTTACATGCCAAATCCATTTCCCAATACAACCCCTTCTACCTCCCTCTCCCATCTTCCACTCTACTCCCCATCCACTCCTCAGAGAGAGTAAGGCTTCCCATAGAGAGTCAACAAAGTCTAGCACATTGCCTTGAGGTAGGATCAAGGTCCTCCCTCCTATATCTAGGTTGAGCAAGGTATCCATCCAGAGAGAATGAGTTCAAAAAAACCAAAATAAGTAGCAGGGACAAATCCTGGTCTCACTGCCATTAGCCCCACAGATTCCCCAGCCGTACAACTGTCACCCACACTGAAAGGGACTAGTTTGGTCCTATGCTGGTCCCTCACTGTCAAGCCAGATTTGGAAGGCTTCTATTAGCACAGGTAAGCTGTTACAGTGGATATCCACATCATGGTCTTGACCTCTTTGCTCATATTCTCACTCCTCCCTCTCTTCGACTGGACTTTGGGAACTCAGTCCACTGCTCCACTGTGGCTCTCTTCATCTGCATCCTTCAGTTGCCAGCCAGATGTAGGTTTTCAGGTGGCATGTAAGGTAGTCATCAATCTAACTACAGGGCATGGTCAGTTCAGGTACCCTCTCCACTATTGCTTAGGGTCTTACCTGGAGTCATCCTTGTGGATTCCTGGAAGTTTCTCTAGTGCCAGGTTTCTTGCTAGCCCCATGTGGCTCCCTCAATCAAGGTATCATTTTCCTTATTTAAGGTAATTTAATACAGATGATGTTAATTGAGCAGCACCTCTAGAATTTGGTTGCTAAAACATTTAGTTATATTAAGTCTTTCTGCTATTTCTGTTTTTAGTGTTTTATCTGTTTCTTGTTGCACTGGCTAGATGCTGTCTCACTTAGGACAGTAATACCTTAGAATATTCATTTGACCAAAAAATGCCACACTCCACTAATCACTATAAGTACCTTATTATTATTATTAATTATCATTTTATCTTCACTGAATCTCCATGCTGTATGCCTTGGTTTCTTCAATAATTCCCAAGGTTCTATTTTATGACATGATTAAAGTCTAGTTTTATAAGGAATTGTAGGAGCACATAAATGCTTATCTTTCTCCTGACAAATAAATTGTTCTACTTTTTTCAGTAACTAATTGCAATGATCTCAATAATTACTGGAATAACAAATTTGCTACTGGTATTCTGTAAAAATTACAGTAAAAAAGGAAAACCTTTATATGAGTTACAATTTGAGAAAGTAAAAATAAGTAATCTATAAAGGAAGACTATAAGACACACCTTCTCAGAGTTGGCCAGAAAAAAAAAAAAAAAAAAAAAAAAACAGCAAAAGCGCTGAGTAACAAGGAGAACCCTAAGAGAAATAACCCTGGGAAGGGAAAATAGACAAAATCTCCAAGAAAACTGGGACTATGGGGTTGGAGGAAGAAGGGAGGGTGGAAGGGGATGAGAAGGGGAGAATGTGAGGGGGGGAGATCTTGAGGGAAAGGGATGGTCGAGAAGGGGCAAGGACAGAGACAGAGAACAAAGAAAGAGATATCTATTTTTTAAGTAAACAAACTATCTTTTCTCGTTATGCATACTAATCCAAGTTCCCACTCCCTCTGCTCCTCCCATTCCCTCCACTTACCCCATCACCCCACCCCATTCAATCCCCAGAGAGGGTAAGGCACATTGCTTTGGGAAAAGTCCAATGCTCCCACACACACTAAATCTAGGCTGAGCATCCAAAGAAAATAGGATGCCAAAAAGTCAGTACAAGTAGCAGGGATAAATCCTGGTGCCAAGCCAGTGGCCCCTCAGTCTTCCTCAGCCATACAACTGTCAACCACATTCAGAGGCACTAGTTTGATCCTATGCTTGTTTCTTCCCAGTCCAGCTGGTGTTGGTGAGCTCCCATTAGCTCAGGTAGACTGTTTCAGTGCCCATCTCCATCATGGTCTGGACCTCTTTGCTCCTATTCTCATTTCATTCACTCTTCAACTGGACTTCATAAGTTCTGTCCAGGACTCTGCTGCAGGTCTCTGCCTCTATTTCCATCAGTTACTGGATAAAGGTTCTATGGTGATATTTAAGATATGCATCAGTCTGACTACAGGGCAAGGCCAATTTGGACACCTTCTCCTTTATTGCTTAGGGTTTTAGCTGGGTCATCTTTATGGATTCCTGGGAATTTCTCTAGAGTCAGGTGCTGTGGGACAATGGTCTCTACCCTGTCACTTGTATTTTAAATAAACACTGATTGGCCAATAGCCAGGCAGGAAGTATAGGCCAGGCGACCAGGCAGGAGGTAGAAGCAGGACAAAATAAAAAGGAGAATCCTGGAAAGAAGGAAAGATTCAATCTGCTGTCATCACCCAGACACAGAGGACACAAGATATGACTGCCTCGCTGAAAAAGGTATCAAGCAAGGTGGCTCACACAGACAAGAATTATGAGCTCATATAAGTTATAAGAGTTAATAAGAAGCCTGAGCTAATAGGCCAATCAGTTTATAATTAATGTAGGCCTCTGTATGTTTATTTGGGACTAAATAAATGTGGGACTTGGTGGGACAGAAACCTTGCTTAATAGTCAAGTTTCTTGCTAGCCCCTTAATGGCTCTCTCAAACAAGGTATCTCCTTACTTGCTCTCATTTCTGTCCTTCCTCCATCTTGACTATCCTGTTCCCTCAAGTTCTCCTCGCCTCTCCCCTTCTCTCCTCCTTTTCCCCTTTCACTCTTCCTCCACCTCCCACATGCCCCCAATTTTGTCAGGTTATTATGGTGCTTGCATAACTTGATGTCAAAATGTAGAATAATGAAAATAGATCCATCTCTATCTCCATGCACAAAACTCAAGTCCAAATGGATTAAGGACCTCAATATAAATTCAAATACACTGAACCTGACAAAAAAGAAAATGGGAAGTCGTTTTCAGTGCATGGGCACAGGAGACTACTTCCTAAATATAACCTCAGTAGCACAGACACTGAGAGAAGCAATAAATAAATGGGACCGCCTGAAACTGAGAAGCTTCTGTAAAGCAAAAGACACTGTCAATCAGACAAAATGGCAGCCTAAATGGGAAAAGGTCCCTGAATGGGAAAATATTTTCACCAATCCCACATCAATGAACTGATCTCTAAAATATATAAATAGCTCAAGAAATTAGAAATCAAATTCCAAATAAGCCAATTTAAAAATGGGGTACAGAACAGAAGAATCTCAAATGGCCAAAAGACACTTGAAGAAATGTTCAACATTCTTAGCCATCATGGAGACCAGAATTTATCCCTACTGCTTGTACTGGCATTTTGAAACCCATTCTCTCTGGAAGGATAACTTGTTCAGCCCAGATATAGTGGGGAGGGCCTTGGTCCTGACTCAAGGAAATGTGCTAGATTTTGTTGAATCCCCATGGAAATCCTTACCCTCTCTGAGTAGTGAATGGGGGGTATTATGGGGGAAAGTGGGGAGAACAGGAGGAGGGAAGGGTATGGGAACTGGGATTGGTATGTAAAATGAGAAAAAATATTTTTTAAAAATAAATAATTAGATTTTTTAAAAAAATATTAGATTACCGTAGTACTCAACTACTGATGGTTAAAATGACACAATCCCAATCTTTAAATTACGGCATAATCATCTGCTAAATTCCCTCCACTTCAGATCCTTTTGATCAACACTATAATTCCAATTTCCCTTTAATTAATTGATTTATACCCATCTGTTTAGAAAAAGGGTAAGGATAATAAACCTTAAGTCAGTATAAATAGCATGTCCTTTTGATTGCTACACTATTTTAATTTCGATATCAAATTCATGTTTACCAGGTGCCTTAGTCCTTACATGTTGTTCCAGAACACTAGAATTTCATTTTCCAAGCTTACATTCAAATGTCCCTTGGATTTGATTCATAAAATCTACTCTAAGATTAACAGATCAGATGCAAACAGACCTTGGGAAGATCATCGAAGTTCAACACATTCTACCCTCCATTACAAAGGCACTCTTGATTTGAATTTAAATGATAGAATTCCACCAATTCTCAGATCCTTCATTATCCTGCATATATTTCCATTATTTGATTAAGTTTATTAATTTGAGTTTAATGAGTACCAGTGTCTGAATTTCTTGTATTGTGGCACAAATTCTTTCTCTGATATAATAAGTGCTCAGAGTTTATTGTTGGCTTTCTTGAATTCCACACCTCCTCTAAATAATATCCCTATAAGGAGTTCCTGTTACCTGACAATGATATGTATTAGGCATCAAGAAATCATCCTATATGCAGGGAAGGAAAACCAAACTCTATCAACATAGAGTGTAGAATTGAAATATGATTCTACTGCATTTGCAAATAAATTTAAAACTTTGAATTATAGTTTAATTGGACTTGTCTCTTTATATCTCCCAATTTAATTTTATATTTATATCTTTATTTTATATCTCCCATTCTCAAATTGCATAAATTTGAAAATTTCACAATTTAATTTATTTTCTATTTCTCAAACAAATAGAATAGTATTGTATCGTTTTCTTAAAATACTCAACTGAGGATATTTTTTAATCAATAAAATACCTAATTCAACAGTTCTTAGTAAGTTCTGCATTCATTGAACAGTGTCTTGTACGTTTTGTCTGGTTTTGGCTAGATACTCAAGAACTAGGGGCTGGTCGTTCTACAGGTGAGATCACACTCTTCTAGTTGGATAGTTTCTGCTCCCAGGACCTGCAAAGGAAACAGTGTCGGGGGGCAGGTCCAAATCCTTGACAGCAAACATTTTGTCCCACTGAAGTTGTCTTTTTAAGTGAAGGCTCCAACCCATGCAACCACAGAGATCCAACCCCAGCTTTGTACCTTGTCTCTATATACACCTGATGTTCCAGTGCTGTGATAAATATGTGACACTCCAAAGAGAACAAGGCCATCAGCTGACTGTGCAAAGACTATCTCAGAATTCCCGAGACCAGCATCGTCAGAGTAAGCTCATAGAAAACCTTAGGAACATTACCTTCGAGCTGGATACCTTTTCTCAGAATTAAATTACCAGTTGTTTTTGCCTAAATGGAGTAAATTATATTAATATTTGACTTTTCCTACTGTTTGTTTCAGAAAAACATTCCACTCACCCTGAGACTGAAGTTATGAGTAAATCAACTATGTTATTAACTATCCCTCACAACTTTTTCCAAGCCTGAAGTATGATAAGCTTGTCATAAATGACTTCACCCAAGTAATTGATAACATTTTTCAAGAGTATGAAGACAGAAGGCAGAGCCTTGTGGCACTTCCATATGGCAGCAAGTCATTAATCTTTTTTCTCGATTTTTTCTGTTTGTATTTTATTATGAAACTAACAGAAGCCTCCTGCAAAGATTTAAATAATACAGACATTGATAATGCAGAAACAAAAATGCATGTGATGCTCTCCCTCCAGACTTGGTTCACAGATTCTGACATTTATGTGTATTCATCAATAGATGAATATATCTACTATTCCTGTGTCTAAAACTTATATATTTTCAAATGTGGAATTATGCTGTGAATAATGTTTATACTCTTTTAATTAAATAGTATTACTCTCCAAATATTTAAAGCAACATTTTTGTGTATTAGAAACAGTTAAGGCTAGCCTGATATTCATTGTTTAGTCAGAGCTGGCATTGGAATCACAGAAATTCTCCTACCTCAGACCCCCAAGTGCAAAGAATTAAAAGGCATACACCACCACACTAGCCCAAACATACTCTTTTAAAGAACCACACTATAGAATACATTATTAAACTGCCCTCTTTTATTATTATTATAATTAAAAATATTGTCTATAAAAATATACTGCAATATACATTCCCTACAATATATAAGCTTATTAAACAGTGGCAATACATCACATTAAGATTCATTCCTTAAGATAAAATTAATCAGAAAAAAATGACACTTTCTGCTCAAATGATAGCTTCAAAGTAAATTACAAAATATAAATTATACAAAAAATGAATATAAGTCAATATTAGCAATGTCCATTTGCTCTCAAATTTACCAAAAATAAATGTTGTCTTTCTTTTAATTTGTCTTTGATTTTTCAAAGTCTTATTTTAAAATGTTCTATTTTGGTGAATTTCTTTTTAAATGTTTGACAGTGATGTAAATTTCTTCTGTTGTCAACTTCTGTCTTTTCCAAGTTTTTCTATAGGCGTTTTAAAACTATTTTTCATGGATCTTTGAACTATACAAGCTTTGTGCTTGTGGTAGATTATCCCAAGTTTTAGTCTCTCCTCTCTTATGTCTTTTTCTTGCATGTTAAACCTTGATTGTTGAACATTTGTATTTTTTTAATTTTTAAGTATAGCTACATAGTTTCCAGTTACACTGCGTGCATAAGAATTAGGGGGATAATTTCTTCTAGCACTTTGTTAGATACAAAAAAGGGCTACCTGAAACAGCGACACAAAGAAGGTTAAGATTCGCGTTTTTAACTTTCTAAACGTAGTCAACTATTACCCTTCCATTTACTGAATTCCACAAGTAAACTTTTCTTCAAATTCACACAGTCATATCTATAGAAATATTTCACTCACATACTGGTTTAATTGCAGAAAGGAATTGTTCGTGTTTATAGGTGTCTCCAGATTGATACTAAGTTGATACCGGAAGCTAACGATGACATCTGACCCCTTTTAAACTATTACACATAAGACATCAGTTTAAACCATAGTCATTCTTTCCTTGTTGGTGCCCAAGAACTCATGTTAATTTAATCGTGATAAGATAGTAGATTACAGGTAAAACAGAAGTATAGCATGGGAATGCTGAAGCAGTGAAGTATGTAAGAATCTGTGGAGTGGATGGGGTTGAAGGGAAGACTAACTTTAAAGAAGGTATTATGAGATTCATATAAAGCTAATAATTCTGAAATTAATGATACAAATACCAAAAGAAATGTGTAGTCTTTAATTCTTCTTAGATTTGTAGTCCCATATTAATGAATTTTGTGAGAAAAAACATATTTGCAAAGTATAAAAACAGTACTTTCGGTGACTTTGCTATGATTTGGCTTCAATATTATGTATAATCATATGTCTTTCATTTAAACAGGTGAACACTAAGTTGCTTTTATATAACATAAAGTTTGCCTGTTAAAGCAGTACCATGTGACAACTCCATAAGCTACGTAAAAATATTCTGTCTACTCATCTATCTGCAGTGATCACAGGTACTGCCTGACAAGTTCATTAGCCAACTGCAAATAATAGAAACCTGTTTTTTTTCAAATCCCAGTGAACCTAGTACCCTTTAAAGAAGTTCAAAACAGCAGATACTAGAGGCAGGCCAGTAATAGTGATTCTGATGAGATAGAATGAAGTACAAGAGTCATATGGCACTGATTTTATAACATTGAGAAGTATTTTTAATTTATCTGGGGTGTGTGTGTGTGTGTGTGTGTGTGTGTCTGTGTGTGTGTGTCTGTGCTTAATAACATCCAATAGAATATAAAATAGTTTCTTAGATTAACTACATTAAATAAATTGAAGTATTTGGGAGGCTAACTTTAAATGAGCACAACTAAATTATACTGCAAATATACTGATTCAGAACATTTAATAAGGACCAGCAAATTCTAGGCTTAATTACCAGCCCACTCACTGTTAGTAACACTTCGCTCTACCAAGCAGTCTCTTGAGCAGCATAATTCAAGAAAGCATGAAGAAATGGAACTTATCACCCCTAAACTATAAGATTGGTTTACCTGAGGGTTTTGAGGACTAGAAATCCAAGGTTTGAGAGGGCAACACTTGGTGAGAACATATTGGATGAGTCATTCTGTTGACGAAGTTTGGAAAAACAAGCAGTCATCAGAAACCAAGAAATAGAAGGAATGAGGTGTGCTTGAGAGCAGGTTGTTCTGACATCAGAGTCACTAGCCAACCCACACACTCAAGACCTAATATCACATCTTGACCGTGTGGCTTCATCTTAATAGTTGTCACAGTCTCAAGCTTCAGTCTCCACTCTAAGAAAGAAGGACACTGCAGCAATATCAAATCTGAAGATTATTTTTCATACAGGAAACTATATCAATAAGGAAAAACAGAAAAAGGTTTAAAAAAGAGAAGGTAAATCCTAGGAACTGAAAACATAGGCTACATTTTCTTCTGGTACAAACTTCCTCACACCTTTATCACCTTTATCTCATGCTCCCTTTTTATTTAGCATTTAGCTTACTTAGAACTCATATCTATGAACTGTTGTGAAGCATGTATCCTTTCACATATATCCTCACACTCATATTTGATGTGATTCCTTAGAAAGAGGCATAGCTCTGTTAAACAAATCCACAGTCAGTCATTTGCATTTATTTGCAGACTTTTCTGTAAGAAGTGTCCGCTACTCAATGGCATTGATGATCATTTCAAATCCAATCTGATCAGCAAAAACACAAAGATGCTTTGTGTGTGTGTGTGTGTGTGTGTGTGTGTGTGTGTGTGTGTGTACCTTAGAACCAGCTAAACGGATCACTTTCCCCATTTTTAACTGCTGTTTTTCTTTTCTTTTGAATGACTTTTCCATTTCCTTACCTATTTTGAATTGAGATATTTGTTCCACTGTCTAAAACTTTCTGCACATACTAAGTTCATTAATATTTTGTCTATCATTTGATTCAGGTGATTGAGATTTCCATCTAACTTTGATTTGCTTTTTCCAGGATGAACTTTCAAAGAAAATGATTGGCTTCTCTTTTGTTTGTTTATGTTTTTGTTTTAATGTTGTGGTTTTACTTGATGAACTGAATATGATAAAAATTATTAGATGGAGCCAAGCAAAATAATAGTAATCTTTTCCTCCAATGACAATGGAAGATTCTATGTTGTCTTGTCTGTTTTTGTATGTAAATATCCACCAGGGAAGGCAATTTCCTCCCAATATCTTAGGATGGAAAAAGTATCTCTCTAAATCACCTTTAGCAGTAATAGCTAGGCACATGATCCAAGGCAACCAATTCATATCTGTTTTCCAGGAAAATGAACAGTGGGAATGTTCCCCAAAGATGGAGGGTCAGTTAGAAGACATCTAAAATACTTACTAAGAGTGGGAGGCCTCATGCCCATGACCTAAAGCAAAAATACCCATCTTTAGGGAGTCTAGCAGTTTACCAAGTAATTGTTGAGCAGGATAAGGAGAAAACTGCTACATGCCCAGGGATATTGTTTTTAGCTGAGATGCCCTAAGCAATATTGCCCATGACAAAATATTTCTCATGTAGACTTCCTTGGATCCCTGCCCAGTTTTGATTCTCATTACTCTTTTTTTAATGGTAAGCATTAATATTTGATCCCAGATCCTCAGACCTAAAATTTATTTCTATAGAATTTTATTAATTCTTTGAGAATTTTGTATAATGTATTTTAATCATATCCATCCATTTCCCTTTCGTCAACTACTCCCTGATCTGCCCCAGCTTCCCTAATTCCCCCAACTTGGTATCTTTTTGTTTTTTTTTTATAATTCATCAACAGATATACAATGAATTTTTTCAGATGTAAAGAAAACTGAAATTTGCAGGCAAATGGATGAAATTGAAAATTTCACTGTGTGAGGTATCCCAGACCCAGAAACATAAATATCATGTTTACTTTATGTTGACCTTGGCCTTGGTCCCGTAATCAAAATTAAAATTCAACCATTAACAGCATTTTACTGTCCTTCCCTATTAAAATGACCATTTTCTCTTGGTAAGCACAAAATTCCAGAAAGTGACAGCAGGCATTCATAAAGAAAAATTAACTTAGCCATTAGAAGCCTGATCGCCTGGCTCAGTTAATCTTGAGTTTAGTTGTGTGATTTTTGGCTAATGAGTGGTAAGGGGATGCGAAGTTTGTTGTAATAGAGTGAATCTTGGATGACAAACAGATGGTTCAGAAACAGGCTGCTCCTTCTGCCTGGATCTCGTAATGAAAACCAAACATGGGCAAAGAACAATGCTATCTTTGACCAGAGATGGCTTACAACTGACATAAAACTAGAGAGAAACATGGCTTTGCTGCCATAGGCAATTTAGATTTAAAAGATGTATATTTTTGTCATAGTTTGAGTGTTAAGAGTTGGCCTAGTGCATCTTGAGGTCAGAGAGCTAGGCAAGTTCTGCATTGCATGTTTTGAAAGAGTAAAACTCTCAGGAGGGAATTTCAATAGAGTTCATATTACTTATTCAAAAAAGAATTGCTTAAATTACACACTGCCTTTGATTTAAGCCAGAAGTATCAAAGGAGAGGCTTATTTTAGACTGCACATGCTACTGGTGTCCAGGATACAGGCAGCAAGTGTAAAACTGAAAAAAATTATCGAATAAAAATTTGAAAGTATGGGAAACTTAAAAAGAATTTAATGAAGAGAACTAAATGAGATGCATTTTACTGCTGTTACAGACATTATCAAAACATTTTCAGAAATCCTAGGCTTAATTTGTATTTTCGAAAATTGCTAAAGCATGGATAGAATTGTAACTTTATTTATTGTTTATTGAATAGTACATATTTGTCAGATGTAATATGACTGTACTAGTTTAAGAAAAAAATAAAGAAGTACCCCATTCAGGCAATACCAAAAAATTTAGGGATTACTGGAAAAACCAAAATAGTAATGATTTAAAGACTAGTTTTATTTCCATGATATATTTAACCAGTAAATGTTAAATAGTTAATTTTAGAAGTCTCTGAAATGTTTATTGAACAGTAGAAAGGTTACATAGAAAAATCTACATATGTTTGCGTGTGTTTGGATCCATGGTGTATTTAATTAGTTAGCAGAGGGCATTTTATCACTTACATTAATAAAGCATATGTTGTCTTATCGAAGATTCAAGTATATACATCATACAGCATGTACTTTTACTTTGTCAACATTAGACTGAAAAAGAGTGCCAGTGTTTTTTCTGTCTTGGTTTTCACTAGTAGTTGGGTGAGATTTTAGTGATATTTAGCAATTCAAACTATAAATGGGCAAGTATAGGATGAGAGGGGGTGCTCTTGAAAATGTACTCCATAAGAAATGAAGAAACTGAATAAGCCTCAGGAATACATAGAAGATTGATAAGATGCAGTACCATTCAATATCAAAGGCATAGACACAGGGAGTAACAGTGGAGGCAGGTAGAAAGAAAAGGCCTTGCAACTCTAAAGGGTGGACCACTAAGAATAATAACTCAGTGGAAGAGTTTGAAAGTTATATATTACTTATAATTAATAAGCAAAATTGAATTATTCTTAAGGGTGAATTGTAGGTCCATAAGAGAGTATTTCTATAGCATATGCAAAACTATTGGCTCATTCAACAATACATATTCTCTGTGTCTCTGTCTGTTTTTCTGTGTTTGTCTTTCCTATATATTTATTTATTTACTTATTTACTCACTTACCTTACATCCTGGCCACTGTTAATCCCTCCCTCCTATACTAAGTCCCTTTGTTCCCCCAATGCGATCCCCCTATCTATTCCTCCTCTGTTTCTGTTCAGGAAAGGGTAAGTCTCCCATGGATGTAAACAAAACATAGCATATCAAGTTGCAGTAAAACTAAGAGCCTCCCCAAGTATTAACACTGGGCAAAGTGACCCCGTGTGAGAAGTCAAACCCCAAAAGCTAGGAAGAGTCAAAGAGACCCCTACTCCCACTGTTAGGAGTCCCACAAGAGGACTAAGCCTCACATTAGTAACAGATATGCAAAGTGCCTAGTTCTGTTCCATGAAGGTTCCCTTGCTGCTGATTGAGTGTCTGTGAACCCCTATGACCATGAGCCCAGGTTTGTTGGTTATTTGTGTTTTCCTGTGGTGCCCTGGTACCACTGGATCCTACAATGCTTCTTCCCCTTCTTCTGGAGGATTCCCTAAGCACTGCCTAACGTTTCACTGTGGGTCTCTGTATCTGTTTCCATCAGTTGTTGGATGACTCCACTCTGATAATTGGTTAAGCACCAATCTGGTCAGAGGAGCTGGTAAGTTAAGGCTATGTGTATCTGCTATTGCTAGGAGTCTTAGGTGTGGTTATCCTTGCAGATTCCTAGGAGATTCCCTGTGTCTGTTTTTTCCCTGACCTTTAAATGGTTTCCCTTTTTAAATACTCTCTTTCAGTATTGTTCCCCACAAGCGCCCATTCTGATCGCTCATGTTCTCATCCCCACCAGCCATTCTGTAGACTGCCATTTTGTCCTATTGATTGTCCTTTGCCTTACAGAAACTGTCCTGTTTCATGAGGTCCTCTTTATTACATGTTGATCTTAGTGTCTGCAATATTGGTCCTGTTCAGGAAGTTGTTTCCTATGCCAATACATTCAAGGCTGTTTCACACTTTCTCTTCTATCAGGTTCGGTGTATCTGAATTTATGCTGAGGTCTTTGATTCACTTGAACTTGAGTTCATGCAGGGTGATAGATATGGGTCTATTTGCTTTCTTCTATGTGGCAACATCCTGTTATGCCAGTGGTACCTTTTGTTGAAAATGCTTTTTTTCCCATTATATAATTTTTTTGTTGAATATCTTGTTTCCATAGGTGTGTGGAAACCTCTGGGTCTTTGAGCTACTTGTCTGTTTTATGGCAATACTGTGAAGTTTTATTACTATAGCTTTGTAGTAGAGGTTCAAATCAGGAATTCTGATAGCTTGGAGCACTCTTTTATTGTCTTAGCTATCCTGTGTTTTTAATGTTTCTATGTGAAGCTGAGTATTGCTCTTTCAATGTCTGTAAAGGATTGTGTCAGGATTTTAATGGGGATTGCACTGATCTTAAGAAATCTTTGTTAAATCTTAACAAAAACTAGCACATAAACCTATGTTATACCACTGTAATAGAAAAAAATACTTGTAATGAAATCCATGACACTTATTTTTGTCAAATATTCCAAAAATATCCATTGAAGAAAACCCTGTAACTTCAGAAATGATGCTGGGAAACTTGCCCTTTGACTGAAATTAGATTTTTCTCACTTACTTCAATACAGGCACAGCCAAGAGTTTTATGAATGTACTCAAACAGTTCGGTAAATAAAATTGACAACTGACAAATTTGTTTCTACAAAATCTGAAAGTTTCTAAATAGTGAAAATCAATTAACAGAGTTCAGTGGCAACCTACAAACGGTGCGCATTCTCACACCCACACAAATAAGAAGGAATTGATAAGTAGAATATAATATGTACAGTAATCACAATGTAAAAACAAAATTCAATAAATATGTGATCCAATGAAAATGCCAGTTCTCAAGAGATAAAATATAAATATCAATATATAAAATGGTGTCTTAGTCATGAAGGAAATGCAAATCAAAGCTCTACTAAGATTTTATTTATTCAATGAGAAAAGTTATCACTAAGAAAACAAAAAAGAATGGTGAAGATTCCAAAGAAAATAAATTGTCCAGCTTCTGTGGAAATAAGCATGGTGGGGCCCAAAAACTAAACATAGAACCACCATATGACCCTAGAAATACAAAAAGAAATCTAGGACAGCATACTACAGAATTCCATATAAATTTGTACTCATTGCAGCCTTTTCACATATATAATTTGTAGGGTTACCCTATAGGTATCTGCCAGTAGCTGAATGGCTTATAAAATGGGGGGAATGTATATAATACCAGTTATTTTCATATGCCATTAATGGAACAAAGTTGTCTTTGTATTTCTAAATATGATGCTATGAGCTTTCCTGGGTGCTCGATCAATCTGACATACAATCCACCATGTGACCTTGATGTGATCATACAACCTTGATGCAGTGACTACACCTGCTCTGGTGGCATTTCTGTTGTTATAATAGAAAGGGAGAAGAAGGCTGGCAAAAATCAGCTTAGAGAGAGTGATTTATTTGGGGTACAGCTTCAGGTTATAGTCCATCAACTGGGCAGTCACAGTGACAAAGCTTGAGGTGCTGGTGACACAACAGTCACAGTCAAGGGCAGAGAGAAATAAATCCATTTATGCAGCCTGCTTCTGCTTCTTACTCAGCTGACTTTCCTCCCTCTTAGGCAACTCAGGGCCCAGCCTACAAAACAGCACCACTTACAATGGGCGGGGCCTTCATTTCTGCATGCAGGCGTGAAGCAATTAACACTGGTGGCAGTTCCCACAGACAGGTCCTCAGTCCAACCTGATCTAGGTAGTCACTCATTAAGATTTCCTTCTAGGATGATTTGAGGTTGTGCCAAGTTCACAATTTAAACAAAAAAGCCCAATGCAATTACTGCTTTTTGGATCCAGACAATGTAGCTAGGTCACTGATCTCAGGAGTAACATGAGAGTTACTATATAAAGTAACACTAAGTCAGATTTGTTACAAATACATTTTGCATTTTCAGTTTCGTCATATTTCTGTAATAACCAATGGCTTCATTTTCCCATTCCATGGTTCTTCATTACTTTTTAATGGTTCACAAAGATGTTTTTGTAAGTAAGAATTTGAATAAGAAAATGACTAAAGTTAATATTAAAACACCTAATAGCTGTAGTGGTTACTGTTTCTATTGCTATGATAAAGGACCTTGACAAAAGCAGTTTAAGGGAGGGGTGTTATATTTTGCCTCATGGTTCAAGATCCCTGTCCATCAAGTTAAAGATTTCAAATCAGCAAGAGTTTGAAGGATCTGGTCATACTGTATCTGCAGTCATGAAATCTGTAGGTCAGTGCTTGTGCTAAGGTAACCACTTGCTGTTCAGATATTTCAGAATCATAGCCCATGGAATAGTGCCACCCACGGTGGGCAGGTCTCCCTACCTCTATTACCCTAATGAATAGAATACGTAACAGGTGTAGGCAGAGTTTCATCTCTCATGTGATTCTAGGTCTAATCAAATTGACAATGATTTTAACAAAAAAAATTATCCACCAACATATAGCCAGTAGACATTGCCAACAAAGAGTGTACTCATTCCATGGCATCTCCACTGAAAATCAGTACCAGAAAAACAATTTTTAAAAATCAGGATGGGAGACTATACTATCTCACCGCTTCTTAGCCCTTTGCCTAAGATCAAGTGTAGCGAATTATAATTTCTTTTATAAGCATGATTAGATTTATTGAAACTTTAAAGTGTGTGACTTCTGTAAAATCATAGTGAGGACTTAGTTAAGAATACATACATGTATTTTTATCATTATCACCTTAAGCATAACAGGTATATGTGATATTAAATAATTCATACATGAAATACTCATACAAAATTCCAAGCTAAGTGTGTGAAGCAAAAATCCATGAAGGGAATATTTTCTGCTATGCAAAGGTCTTCTCAGCAACCAAGATTCTTACTCTCTAATGAATAAATATTTTTACCTCTGTTTAGAGCCAGACACTGAATATACATCAAAGACCTTGCAGCAAAGTGAGCTGAATTAAAGAGATAAGGCAGAGCTCCTCTTGGGGAAACTGCTGAGTAATTGCACCCATTAGCTATGAATCTTCAACAGGTGCTGCCTAAATGTTATATAGTGTCCACCTAGTGTTTAATAATGTAGCTTAGTTGTGAGTCACTGTGGCAAATTGTGTATCAATACATTTACTTTGGGTGGAATTACTGAGCCTCTCTCCAAATAAATACAGATAGACATGTCACTTGATAAGTGTTAATAAGTACAGATGGACATGTCATTTGATAAGTGTTAAGGGGAAACCACATTAGCTATCACCAGAAATTTCCCTCCAGAAATCACTTCTGTCAATAATACTAGCTCAACTTAGAGGAACGAGAGGAAAGGGCATTCAATTTAAGCAGCAAGTTGCTGAAAATGGAGAAGACAGAGACTGGATCCAGAAGCAACAAGAGCAGCCTTCTTGTCTGTGGTATACAAATATTCAGGTAAAGAAGGCCATTTCTGTATCCTCACAGTGAGTCTTTCCAAAATATGAAATGTGTATAAATATAGAGATGTTTGTGGTCACTGCCCCCTCCAAAAAAAAGGGGGTCTGAAATTTTCCCTCTTGTCTTCTGGAGCCTAAGAACAAAGAGGTCTGAGGGAAGACCTAAAAATGTAATTTAAAATATGTTTTAATATAATACTGGAAATAAAATGGATAACTCCATGGAGAAAAATATATGAACTTTTTAAATAACTGCAAAGCACCTAAAGGAATCAACTAATGTGTGCATTACAAAGTAATTCAACTTGTTTTATATGAACTTTTTTGCTCAAAAAGCACTCAAAAAATTAGAAATATAAAATGGTAGAGTTATGGTTTCCTGTCACATATGATCTAAAAGAAGAAATAGGCATAAGAAAATCATTTTATAATCAACAGTGAGTGATAGCTCTATGGTTAATTTTTATCTGAGACAGCATAAGACAAGACTTCGTTTAAAATACACACAATTACTCACTAAACTGAGAAAGAAATGGTGTAAGAGCAAGAACAAACAAAAGTACAAAGCACACCAAAATAAGAGAAACAATGGTGTGCAGCGCAATTCAGAATAGCCAGTGTTGAGTGGTAGCAATCCTATAGATTTGTCTTTTCTTAGTGTGTAATCGAACACTTGCCCTAGCAAAGTTACGATTTCAGTTCATGATCATCTATGTTCTCTATTAGCAAGTCATCATTATTTGCAGCCAAATAGAAACCTCAATATCAGATGTATATTGTCATATCCTCTGGTGGACAGGATTGGGCCCACCAAGGTGATGGAGAGTGCCATCAGAAGTCTCTGTTGTATTGGACTCATATTTTCTGTCTGTTTACATCTGTACCCAATTTCATCAGATTATCAAATTATGGCCTTGAACCAAACACAAATCTGAAACATATTTTTTCACCACTTCAGCTGAGAAGTAGTTATTGTCTCCAGCACACAAAATTATTTTTTGAAAGATTTGAAGAGCTGTGGAGAGTTAATGCATTGTAGTAAAGGTAGGAAGACCTGAGATGCTCGTCAGAAGAGATAAAATGAAAACCACATTCTGAACTTAGGGGAAGTACACTTTCTTCAAATGAATGAAAATAAATAACATTTTTGTATAGTAATTGTTTACCATTATATGGCTGGTGACATCTTGTCACAATCAAGACACCTTAACCTATACAGAACAGCAAACATTAGCCACTTGACAAGTTACTTATTTCAATACTTTATTTACCTTGCCAATAAGTCTGAAATACCAATAAAAACTTAAATTAGCTTCTTACAGTTTCTTGATATGAATATTTTCTGAGTAAATGGAATTTGTTTGGCTCTCAGCATTTTATAGTTGAATTTTTAATCTTCACGTTTTGAGTTTGTTGTTGTAAGACCCAATAATTATTTTTATACATACATATCTTTCTGTGATTGTTACATTATAAAAAAAATCAAATGTGATATAGTTAGGAATCTGATTTTGGGTTTTTGAAATTCTTGCTTCCACATCATTTACAGTTCTAGAGTTTTTGCAGGCATACGTGTCCATTAAGTATTTTCAACATTAATCTCCCCACATTTGAAAGTTATAGCCTTAATTGCCCTGATCGTATCAAAAGACTTAGTGCATCTCTGTACTGACTCTTAGTGAAGTCTTCTAATGTTTATGCTCCTTGCTATGACTTCTTATTTCTAGAAATACTAATGAATTTTATTTCACTTGATTTCTTAAACTTTACAACTCAACAAATTAACTGATCTTTTACAGAAGCCAAAACAGGTAGATCCACACCTTCTGAATATATTGCAAAACAGACATATTAAACATAATTAGGAAGGTGGAAATAGTCCCATTTTAAGTGTGAAATTAGATAATCAGTTCAGTGTTCAGTGTGTTAACCAGTAGAGGGAATTTCCTAGACAACAGAGAAACTGAATTCATACCAGCAAATGACGGTCATACACCTCTGTTTTAGGAACTGATCTTACAAGAATTCCCATTTTCAATATTTTCATTTAAAAATTGTTCCTAAGAAAAGAAAAACTGTCACTGTAAACACTTACTGCCCAAGTATTTATTTGGCCAAATCAACAAAGGAATGAGATCTGAGAAAATGAAGCGTCTATTCATCACCACACCATGGAAATACATTTCTGCCTGAGTGCTAAAGCAGTCACGTTTTTATCAGGATTATATTTTTAATCAAGAAAATAAAAAAAAAAAAAACTTTTGCCAAAATCTGGAGGGAGTACATTACGCGTGCTAGTTTTAGTCATATTTAATATTCAGAATCAGGTAGGAATTATCTCAATAGCCAATGAGGATCAACATGAACAAGCTTTTGCAGCCTTCCCCACTAAGTCATCCAAACAAGAGGAAAGAATTTTAGTTCAGTTTTTCACAGTCAATGTAAAGAGTGATATGAAATTCAAAGAGCAATGTAACAGCCCAGTGCTATAGCCAATTCAACTAGTCTTTCCTTATAGAATTAAAACTGAACTTTAGGTGTAGAACATTAAATAAAATGAAGAGATAACTTCTACAAAATTGACTATTTATTGATTTTTATTGAGCTCTACGTTTTTCTCTGCTCCCCTCCCTGCCTCTCCCCTCCCCTTCAACCCTCCCCCAAGGTCCCCATCCATGTGAACCTTGACTGTTTATTTCCACATGTGAGAGAAAGAGTAGTTTTAAAGAAGACAAGAAATATTCATAAGCAACTAGAAAGACCTGATGTTGCTATCACACCAGTTCTGAGTCTTTTTGTTGCAACAAAACACCTGGCAAAAGCACCATACAGAAGGGAGGGTTCGCCGGGTTTCACAGTTCAAGAGCACACAGCCCATTGTGGTAGAAGGTGATAGTAGCAGAAGGAGACCGCTAATCAAATACAACTACAGTAAGAAGGCACAGCAATGCACAGCTGGACTGCGCAGCTTGCTTTCTCCTTTTCATTCTGTCTGGAGGAACTCAACTCACCCGACGGTTTCACTACTGAGTATTTCCACGCTCAAGAAGCTCATCCGGGAAGCACCGTATAAGAACACCGGTATATTTACTCAGATCCGGATTCTAAATTACATCAAGCTGGCAATCAATGTTGATCATCCCCATGGGTGGTAAACTCAATGGTGAAGGAAATCTTTGGAAATTAATTGCTATAAGAGAGGTATAGGGGCCAAAATGCAGGCTCATATCCCACTTTGTCTGGTGGTAGGAGAGTCTTGAGCGACTGACAGGTGCAATTTGCACCTTCCACACAGGAGTTGGTTACCGACTCTTCTTTTTTTTTTTTTTTTTTTTTTGGAATTTTCTATATGTTTTTTTTTCCCCCCTCATGGTTTATTTTTTTTTTATATTTAAAAATTTCCATCTCCTTCCCTCCTCTTCCCCCCTCCCTCCCCTCCTCCTCCCCCTTCCCTCCCCTCATTCTCCCCCTTCCCTCCCCTCCCCTCCCCCCATACCTCCCCTCCCTCCCTCTCAAGGCCAAGGAGCCATCAGGGTTCCCCATTCTATGCTAAATAAAGCAAACTCGGCACCATCATGTGATTCCAGGATATGCTAATGTAATTCTGCTTCTTTCCTTTCCATTGTAACTATGAGGTTACCTGGAGAAGAGGTGTTTTCAGCCTATGTGATCAAGCAGACATCAATAAACGTGACTTGAGTCACCCCCACTGCCTAGGAAACTGAATGGTGATGAAGGCTTTTGTTACCTGCTCCCCCAGTTTGCATTGATATGAAAGTTGTTTAAAAAATAAACACGGGTGATTTCAAGATCCAAATAATCCCTGAAACTTTCTCCCAATACTGTCCTGTGAATTGTCTTTGTTTTTCCCATGCCTTTATGTTGGTAAGAAATGTTTTTTGTTGGGGTTTGTCTCCAACAAAGAGGGAAGTCATGCCACCCTGCAAATTTAAACACTCCCATAAGCATATACCAGCAATCACAAGTAAGATTTGATATCGTTTTATATGGTTATTTAACCCAGCTTAGAAAGAAAGCACACATTATGTTCTAGCACAGGGAGATAACAAATAAAATGAATGGGCCCATGCCCTCGAGACAATAACCATCCATGTTTTTCTTTTCATTTTCTTATGACAAAAGCAAAAAGTTAATCAGATATCTAAGATAACTCCACATCACAGTATTGTGAATTGAATGTCTATTTCCTCAGCAAAGGAGTTATTTTGAATTGTGGGGAGCAAAGGAAGGAAAAAAAAGCAAACAAAAGAAATAAAGATAAACACTGGGACGATGTGCAGGAAAGGTTTTAACAAATCAGTTTTGCTACCAAAGTTCATGTGAATTTTCCAAATGGTACTATGAGTTGTTACTGAGTTTTCCTTACCAAGCGTACAATGTTTTCCAGACCTATTACAAAAAGATTTACCAAAAAATTTAAATTTTCTTAAAGCCATTTTTATGAGCACAAATATTTTCACATTGCTCAAATAAATTATAAATACTTTGATAGTTTGTTATAGCACAGTTAGCTTTAACATAAAAAAGCCTGAAAACAAAAATGTTCAATTTCTCTATTACTGTTCTATAATTTAAGGAATTTTAACATTAAGTCTTAAAGATCAGATTGAGTAGACCTGCAGATGGCTGAAACAGAGCATCTGTGGCAGAGAGTGTGTAAAATGCAAAGAATAACAGCTTCTAGAAAGGACTGAAGCATACCTACAGGCAAGGCCTGTGTTAGATGGTACACAGTTTTACTTTAATATAATTAATTAAATTATGTTATAGAAATGTAAATTAAGCATTTGTTATTTCTGAATTTTCAGTATTTTTATAGATGAATTAGATCATTTGGGACCTAATCATTAGTGCTTAAGGCAAAAATAGATAGATAGATAGATAGATAGATAGATAGATAGATAGATAGATAGATAGATAGATAGATAGGTAGGTAGATAGATAGATAGATAGATAGATAGATAGATAGATAGATAGATAGATAGATAGATGGATGGATAAATAATGGCAGTGTTGGGTTGGGTTTGGGATATTGCCGCTGGTGTGTTTAAAATTTTGGTCTTTGTGTAGCATACTCTGGGTTTTTCCAATAGGTTAGTGTGTTCAAACATGCAAGAAAATACATATGAATTCAGTACCTTCCTTTTTCCTTAAATCAAATTTAAAATACCATATTTTACAGATATGTCCAGATTAAGCTATTCCTAATTAAGCAAGTATTCAGTGGGAGTGAGCAAAGAAAGAAATATAATGTGCATTCAGTGTCTTATATGTGTAACTTTTTTAATTATAGTGAGGAAGACAGTCTCTTGGGTAATAGTATACTTGGAAGGACACTGAAGACTGGGAGATTTAAATTATTTGTTTAATTAAACATACAAAATGTGTTGTAAAATACATTAAAATTTTATAACATTGGAATGTGAATGACAGTTTCTATACCCATGTTGACCTATTTTTCATAAAACTTCCACAATAGACTCTATATTTGAAGTTCTTATGAATAAATCATTGGTTGATAAGGTTGAGGTGTGCATTTGTATATTTTATATTCAGGTTAGTATACATCTGGATCAGTATAAATTTCACACATACATTGACTATTAAAATTTTATGAATCACACATGGTAAGGCCACAATATGTGTATGTGCGAGGATTTTTATGTCACAAGTTCTTCATAAAGCAAACTGTCAATTATAAATTAATAATGGTTTATGCTGTGAACACATGAGATAATCTTAAGAATATGTACAATATGATATACTACTACTGAAAATTACTTTGCTTAGAGATCATATTGTCATGACAAAAATATCAGGAGTTATAAGATACTTCCTCTATTTTAAGAAATAACTTGTAGAATATGACAACACAAATTAAAAAATTTATCCTTTAAGATTTGGCTTCAGAGGTCAATAATATTATTATATACTGTAGTAAATTCTCTTAAACATGATTCCTTTTCATAGATACTATGCCAGTGATGTGTCTGTTCTCTCTGTATATCTTTCTTCATCAGGTTAATTGTTGTGCTGTGGTTATTCTTTAAAATATATATAATAATCATTTGTTCTGTATAACACACAATAACTGTATTTAAACTTTTATAAAACCCATGAGAAAAGTTTGTTACCTAACTTTCCTAAAATAAAAAAAAAATGACAGAACAAGAATTGGTTCTAATTATATAGTTTATTCTGCAGTGCTATATGTTTTTTTTTTCCTCTAGAGAAATGAAAAATCTTGTTGCTTATGGAAAATTCAGGAGGGATAAGTTTCTAGTTTAAAATATGTTGTAAATCAATGAAAAATTTTACTGGGATCTATAGCATACCCAAGAAAATGGATATTATTTAAATATGGTCTTGAAGAAAGAAAAATGAATTGGGTAAATGACCAGAGTCCTACTTCTCAAACTGAATGAGACAAGTTTCCTTTTCACAGTAATGAAAGTTCTGGAATACTGGCCTTACTCTGATGAGCATCTTCACAATGAACAGCATGTCTGGGACAGAAGGGCACACACTAAGATTCTACAAGTTTGTTGGCAGTCAGATTACTTCATTCAATAAGGATAGTTTGGGTTTGTTTTTGTTGTTGTTGTTTATATTTTAGCACTTTAAAGTAAAATTTACCTTGTAAATGTTGTCTTAATTTTTGTAAGGCACATCTAAAAGATTTTCTATGAAGCTTGATTCATGACTATCATGAATATCACATGTTTATCAATTTTTCTAATCACTAACATTGATAAATAGAAACACTACTTTTACAAACTGATTTGTAAAATGTCTTTTCATGGAACTCACTGTTGAGGCCCAGTAGATTTTGTGGGATCCTCTGGTGGTTCTCTTAGTGTTTGTGAAAGTGATTTTGACAAAATCCACTCCGAGCTAACTGTTTTAATGCCTTTACATTAGTCACCACCTCAGAAGCATGCGCGGTGCCGTTAGTCATCAACTTTGCCTCTACCACAGAGTTCATTACAATTATTTCAACAAAATTTTCATTATGTGATAAGTTTACACAATGCTATTCAGTGGAAAATTATCTCCTTCTCACATAAGTAGGGAAAACGTAAGGAAAATGTTAGGTTAAGCTAGACAAGCCTCAATAATGGAAAAAAAAGGTTACAGACTATTTTTCTCATGGGTTTTTCGAGACAGGGTTTCACCATGTAGTATTGACTGTTCCGGAACTCACTATTCTAGACCAGACTGGCCTTGAACTTCCTGAGAGCTGCCTGCTCCTGCCTCAAAGGCATGTGCCACCACCACTCAGCTGACTTTACACTTTTAATATCATAAAATTGAATTGTATGTAATGTATCTATAGCTAGTCCATTGCTCTATATCACTACTTCACCCTAAATATTTAGTTTATATGGAAGTGCATTGATTAAAAATGGTTGTGGATTGGTCACATTTTCTAATAATTAACTCTTCCAAAACCATTCTTTTCTCACAGATTTAAGAAAACAGTTATAACATAGATGTAATTTTTTATTATAAATGTTATAGGATTTTTGTTTTTCATTGAAGCAATATTTTAAATTTTATTTTTATTTAATTTTTATTAAATAATATTTTTATTTAATTTTGTCTTTTCCTCTGTGCAGCACTCACTGTCCAGGAACTCACTCTGTCAATCAGGCTGACCTGAAACTCACAGAGATTATCTGCTTCTACCTTCTGACTGTTGAGATTGAAAGTGTGAGCCACCACCATCTGGCTAATTAAGTCTTTTTATGTACTTAATGTATATTATCTATTTGGGATGTTTTGTAGAATGGATTTGTTAAACCTGTATTCAAAGACACTCTCACTTAAACTTCAGTCAGTATTTTAATGTAAATGTAAACAAAATAAATAAGTATCAATTGGTACCATTACTACTAACACAATTTCTTGCTTTTGTTAGTTTACATTGTTTTTTCAAATATCCACTGGAAATGTATGTAGTCACATTCTTTCAAATGCAGGCTGTGAACTACAATTGTGTCTTGATAAATTCATCTCATGTACATTAAAATTATAACGAATATACTTTGTTTACCTTGTTTTCTAAGTTAACTACTTTCTTATGGTTTCATATTTCTCAGTGTTCTTATATAAAATAATATTTCATATTATTGGATATAGTTTGAAAAGCTGAGAACTGACATTTAAAACTTATTTTTCTTTTGTCAGAATCAAGCTGATCTCTAGCATAACCTTCTCTTCCAACATTTTATATATATTCTCAGTTTAAATATTTTTGCTTGTACTTTCAACTTTATTTTTAGAAGTTTGTGAACTTTTAACTTTTAACCTGCATTTTTACAGCATGAAATACAAAGATTAACTGAAAATTAAATAGATTTAAATGTGTTAAATTAACTCGGTGTTTAATTGTGTAAAAGTACTCAGTAATTAGAAGAAAACAGAATACTCAATGCTATCAAATAAATAGTTTATCCTCATTTAATGACAGAAGTTGTGCTTCGTGGATTATTATAGGCTATTGTGTTACTCCCAGTTTCATATTAATTTGCATTTCTTGTTCAATTTGTTGGTTCCCTTTTTTCCATTCCCATCGTCTTACCCCACTTGCTCTGCCTATTCTGTGAATCATCATCCTTCTGACATACCTCAGGGCTTTCTCCTCTTGACTGCCCTACTCCCATAGACTCAGGCAAAGAGTATTATTTATAGAGATAGCTGTTTTAGGAATTTTGTTCCTTGCTTACTGTAGGAAGTTAAGTCTTACCAGGCCAAAAGGAGACAACCAGGAGTCTGCCTGGAACTGTCAAAGGTCCTGTCAGTGCCTAGCCAATGAAGAGCGACCAAGTGGTGTTTCCTGAGTTCCTAGCAGCATTGTCAGAGGTCTTGATCGTGCCTAGCCAATGAGAGATCATGAAATGTCAACTGTCAACGGATCAAAACTCCTGGGTGCTGGGAGGCAAGTTTTTCCTTGGTGTTAAATAAATGAGTCTTCTGTAAGCCTTCTACTTGACTCCCAGCATCTGTGGCCATTGACATCCACCTTTTCACCCCCTCTTCCGTGGAAGACATTAGGATCCAGCAACAGCTTACCTCCTCTAAAACTGGCGCTGGGTGTAGAATCCAGGACTAAGCAATTATTTTACTTTGAATATATGTTTCCAACCTGTCAGCACTTCTTGAGTGAACCTGTCTGCTAAGACAACTATATTTCCAATTTAACCTTGGTAGTGTGACCAGAAAGCTTGACATATGAGTACCTAAAGCAGATCAATTGCTATTTAACAATGAAATAAATGGAAGATGTTGTGGAATATTTGTTTAACCAGGCAAAGATGTGTTATATTTGTTCATGCTACATTTGTTAACTATGTAAAGATGTGCTGCCTTTGTGTTAATTAAATAAAATTAACCTGGGGTCAGATAGGTGGTGTTAGCAAGTGGCTTAGCAACTGGTTGGCAGGAAGTAGCAGAAAGGAGCTTAGCATTTTTTTGTTTTTTACTTGTGGCAGTGTGGAAAGGAGTGGCTTCCGGGTTACCAGCAAAGAGAGAAAGTTATCCAATTACTACTGTAACTCTCAGAGGTTTTCACCCTAGCCTTTGAGTCTCAAGTTTTATTAGGACTATAGAAATGTAGTTAGAATTACCTTTAGTAGCAGCAAGAGAGCCGTTGCCTAAGGAAACAGAATTCACCCCAGGCTACTTTCTTAAGAGTTGGGGTTGCCAGAAGTTTAAAGCTCCAAGGCCACTGTAAACAAGATAAAGCAACAGGATGATGCTCAGTCATCTGTTCCCAAGGAGAACATACTACACTTTGAAGTGAGACATTCCACAGCAGTAGTATCAAGCTTCAAGTGATGTCCCCAGTGTGCCATGAATGATCCACAATGACAGAAACAAAAATTACTTACACTACATTTGAATTGCCAAAATCTCACCCAATCTTGCAATGACATGAAGTTCAAATCTGTGAAGTTACTGTCTAAATTAAAACAATAGCCAACACAGCCAGCCACATGCAACATCTTACCGTAATAATTTATTTGTCTAAAACAAAATTCAAACAAATATGAAAAGTCTTTTTACACTTCAGGTCTTCTGTGGAGACTGCGTGAGAAACACATCCTTTCCCCACTCTTTCTCAAGTCCTGCTGCACCTCTATTCAATCCTTGGCTGAGAATGCTTTCTTTATGTGTGGAACCCATCTCTTCCCTCTGCTACTTATTAGCAACAGTTGAACTAGCACTGTGCTGTCTTTTTCATGACGTCAAATCAATGCTGTAATGTATTAAATAGCATAAGAAATTAACTTTTTTGAAAAATGTGATAGAAATGTCTTCTAATGGCAAATTTACACTGTGAAACAGAAATTCTATGATTATGACAAATACAAGATCTACAAAACTGTTATTGTCATTTTTTCATTTAAACATCCATTCTCTCTCTCAATAGCAGCACAGTAACATTAAATATTGTCAGTGTTGCTTATCACTTAACATGTATAGAATCATAAATACATATGCAAATCTGGGAATTTAAATCCAAGCCTAGAAATGTACTTTTATTTGCTTTGGTCATTAAAATAAAACCACAAATTGGCAGTTCCTAAAGACTAATCATTGATTGTGAAGTTCCATCTTGAAACCATGGTCTAAGGAAGAGTGAGTTTCACCCTGCCGAGGACAAAGCAGGTGAGAATAATAAATGGTTCTGCTGTGAGAGTGGAATAGATGTAGGCAAGCCAAAGCCGAGCTATTAGGAAAGCAGACGTTGGTTAGAATTCTCCTTTTCCTGTAAACGCCATAGCCATGCTCACTGATGCATCATTGAGGGAAGCTGCTTTTCTGGATTTAACTTTGAAATTCATGTGACAGGAGCCTAGGGAGAAAATCCACTTGTCATCTCACTGTTTGAAAGCACCAGGAAAAGAAACACTCAGCACACTCTGACAGGTCTCTTAGACGTTACAAAGGAGACTTCTAAATCTTAGAGAGCAGATCTGAGGAATTTCAAAACGGCAGTCTGTTAAGAGGGTCACAGGTCTGGGGAAAAAAAATTTGGCAAGAAAATTATAAATGGTCCCAATGAGATAGAAGTCAAATGAAATGTATATAAAAGAAAATAACACCCCAACATATATTTTCTTCAACTGTCATGGTAGAAAACAAGGAAGGATTCTTGTATCTTGAAACATTTTATGTGACTATAAGATGCTGCATTGTTCAACAGGTGCTGGTGAAGACCTGTTTCCTGGTCTGTGTGTGGGGATTGGAGGACGGGAGACTGAAACTCAAAGAATTAAAGAAAAGCTAGAAACAAAAGATCCAAGATAGAGGAACTGGCATACCTAAAGATAACTTAAATATCTGTGAGCTGTAAGAGGCTCATTTGTTAAAAGTAACACAACTAACTGCAGTATTTGCGATTAGGCATTCCATAATCACCAAAAGTAGTAAATGGTATAAACACTGTGTTTCCTTTTCTATGATTAAATATTTCAAATAAAGGATGACCAGATGACTAATAGCTATAATAGGAGGTAAAGATTGTTCTTTTTTAAAGCATTTTTTTTTATTTTAAAATGAAAAATTTCCATCTCCTCCCCTCCTCCCACTTCCATCCCCTCCCCTCCACCCACACC
Source organism: Arvicola amphibius (assembly GCF_903992535.2). NCBI lineage: Eukaryota > Metazoa > Chordata > Mammalia > Rodentia > Cricetidae > Arvicola > Arvicola amphibius. The sequence continues at coordinate 126,132,066 of NC_052053.1, forward strand.
CCCACTCCCTCCCTCTTCAGGCCAAAGAGCAGTCAGGGTTCCCTACACTATGGGAAGTCCAAGGTCCTCCCAATTACTCCCACGTCCAGGAAGGTGAGCAACCAAACTGACAAGGCTCCCACAGAGCCTGTCCATGGAGTAGAATCAAAGCCCAGTGCCATTGTCCTTGGCTTCTCAGTCAGCCTCCACCACCAGCCACATTCAAAGAGTCTGGTTTGATCAAATGGCCATCAGTCCCATTCCAGCTGGCGTTGGTGATATCCCATTAGAGCTGTCCCATCGTCTCAGTGGGTGAATGCACCCCTCATGGTCCTGACTTCCTTGCTCATGTTCTCCCTCCTTCTGCTCCTCATTAGGACCTTGGGAGCTCAGTCCAGTGCTCCAATGTGGGTCTCTGTCTCTATCTCCATCCATCACCAGATGAAGGTTCTATGGTAATATGCAAGATAATCATCAGTGTGGCTATAGGACAAGGCCAGTTTAGGCACCCTTTCCTCTGCTGCCCAAGGAACAAGCTGGGTACATCTCCTTGGACACCTGGGAACCCCTCTAGAGTCAAGTCTCTTGCCAACCCTAAAATGGCTCCTGTAATTAAGATATATACTTCCCTGCTCCCATATCCCCCCTCCTCCATTCCCAACCATCCCATGCCCAATCATACTACAAAAGTATTTGTTCAACTATGTTTATAGCAGCACTATTTGTAATAGCCAGAACCTGGAAACAACCTAGGTGCCCCTCAATAGAAGAATGGATAAAGAAGGTGTGGCACATATACACTTCAGAGTACTACTCAGCGGTAAAAAACAATATCTTGAATTTTGCATGCAAATAGATGGAAATAGAAAACACCATCCTGAGTGAGGTAACCCAGACCCAAAAAGAGGATTATGGTATCTACTCACTCATAAGTGGATTCTAGCCAAAAATAAAGGACATAGAGCCTAGAATTTGTGAATCTAGAGAAGCTAAATAAGAAGGTGAACCCAAAGAAAAACATATTGTTATCTTCCTGGATATTGGAAATTGACAAAATTGCTGGGCAGAAGTTGGGAGCACGGGGGTGGGGGTGAGGTGGGGATAAGGGGAGATAGGTGGAGAGAAGGGAGAAAGAGAGGATGTAAAGATTGTTTTTTATAAATGAAAATAATCTATCAATATGCTGACCATGCCTTTGTCATGATATGGGACTTATCAAAAAGCCCTGTTTGTCTAGTTAGCTAGTAAATAGCAGATTGTGCTTTTCTACAATCTAAATGAGGAGAAAGACAGAGAGAGGAGGTAACCAACAGAAGTGCGTGCAGGAGCTTCCTTTCCGGGATTGTGCCTGTATTATAGCAAATGACATGACAGAAGCCCGAGGATCATTGGTAGCCAAAGAATGAAAACAGGAAAGCCACGTCAGTATAATATAATGGCATATTCTGATGATTTTGGTTAACCCAGACATGGAAATTTTAACCAAGTGAAGCAAAAGCCTTTCGTCATTCAATAGAGATTAAGAAATTTCAGCCTAAAACATGTCACATTCTGAAACAAAAGACGATTTTCTTATGCATTGCTGATATTAGCCATTACCTACTGTTAGAAAAGTCATTATCTATTGTTTGAAGAGGAAATATAGAAATAGCCTTTGCAAAAAAAAATAATGAAAAATGTTGAAGAGGAAAGAAAAGATGCCATGAAGTCATCTTCCTGTCTTCTCTTCAGGTGGACTAATAATGTGGTTGATTTCTGACACAGGATCCTGTCGCTGCCTTTGTATTCACCAGGCAGCTCCTCATATAATTACCACACTGCTAGGAACAGTATCTAGATAATCACAGGGACTAGGGAGAGCCATGGAAAATGATACAGAGGTCAGATTTTTCTGATTTTCATGTAAAATTAGAATGCATGTCGAAAATTACACATCATGAAGCATGCCATCAATTCTCAGCAAACTCCCAAGACCTATAATTAGGCAGATGGCTCAGGAACACCTAGAACAGGAAGAGGCAATCACCAAGAGCCACTTAAGTTTACTAGGAATAAATTATGCCAGATTAATTAAATTATATAAACAGTGAATCTGCATCTCAATGAGGCATTTAATGCAGAGTTCTGTTTATGTCTTCCTGGACAAGATAGATGTGGTAAAAATTTTTCAAGTTACGTGGATATGTGTTAAACAATCATTCCCAAACCATGATAATTATACAGCTTATGGTTGAATCTGCTGTGAACCTTCTTCACAATTTCGGGTTTAAAAGCAGTAGCAGAAAAGATGTGTGCCAATACAGACAGATAGTCAAACATTCAATGACAAAATTGTGATTAGAAAGTCAACATTATTTTCATTATGAGGGTTGACACAGTGGATCGAGCTAAACAAGAAGGAATTATAGAAGATAAACACAAAATTTAATATTTCAGTTTAAAAAGCCAGCTTCACCTCGAAAGAATGGTGGAGACTGTGACTAGACATGAGACAGTCATTAACATTGATACTATTGGAATTGTACATTACAATGTGATTGTCATGGCCTCTAACACAAATCCTGAAACAAAACACACATGGTACAAAATATTTCTGTGAAAATGAGATTTAATGAGTCTTTTAATATGATTCAAATATGCATTACACTTCCCACTTCCGTAGGACAGTGCTTTTCAGGAGGGTGAACAACAAGAACATACCATAACTAATACAACCATATGGAGAGCTCTGTGTGTTCTTTAGAATCATAAAGTAGATAAGGATGGGAACATTGGTAGATGATAGTGGAATCAGGAGAGACTGAACAGAAGATGAAATAGCAGGTCAGGCTTCCCAAAGAAAGATCTCTCTCTCTCTCTCTCTCTCTCTCTCTCTCTCTCTCTCTCTCTCTCTCTCTCTCTCTCTCTCTCTCTCTCTCTGTGTGTGTGTGTGTGTGTGTGTGTGTGTGTGTGTGTGTGTGTGTGTGTGTAAGAGAGAGACAGACGAAAGAAGACTTGAAGGCACTGGCAAGAGTGATTGTAAAAATTCTTCAGGATACACTGGCATACTGAAGATATAGAGAAGAGCTGAAATTGAAGTTTAAGTTCACTGAGATATAGAGAAAGCAAAAGCTGAAGATGTAAAGCAAAGTCAGTCTGCCTGTGTAATGTCTTCTTGTCTTCTTCCTTAGAGAGGCTCAGTGCTTCTCTCTAGACCAAGTGGTTGGATTAGAACCATTCCTGTTAAGAATAACAATCTGCTACATTTGAAGTTTACTGATTAAAGATTTATGGCTCCTTAAAAGGTTCATTCTCAGAGACAGCTACAATAGTATTTGGCCAATTATCTAGCTACAGTGACCGAGACAAGTTGACACACGAAATTTACCTCAACTTCACTATAATTAAAAAAGAAACAATTAAGGAGAAGAGGGATTTAATGCAGAAACAGGAAAAGCTAGTGAAAAACATGGCATTTTTTAGTTGATTTTTATTGAGCTCTACATTTTTCTCTGCTCCACTCCCTACCTCTCCCCTCCCCCACGGCATTTTTAATAAAAAAATCAAATTATAAACTAATGAGCTTTAAACAACAAGAAGTAAAAATACCTAAGAAACCTATGGAAATATAATAGATACTTGTAATATATTTGACTCATAAAAATCTTATATTCATAAAAATCTTATGTTCATAAAAATATTTGTGCCTTGTATGTTTTGTGTCAGAATTTGTGTTAAGAACTATGAATGTTAAACTGTAATGCACAGTTCCTTTGTGTCCAGTACATGGCTGTCTCATTTCCAATCACAATATCTACTACTCAGTATACGTGAGGTTGACTTTTTAAACTGAAGTATTAGATTTTGCATTTAATTTTCTAAACTTCCTTCACGCTCAGTTTGACTCACTGTGTCAACTCATATACTTATTTTCAAACAACTAGATTTGACCACTACTTTCTAAAATGTTTGAAAGACAGAAAGTAAAATTTATAATTGAATCTAAGGACATCTAATTCCCCTGCTCTTCCAAAGCTTATTTCCTGTGATAATTACTTCAGTCATTGAATTTGCTAACTAAAAACTAGTATAGACACACAGAAAGGAATATATCACAAAATCAATCCTCAAGGAAGTTGGTAGTTCAACTGCACAGACAAAAAATTTATATAAGAACAGTCAGAGGAAACAGTCAGGCAGTTAAGGGCCAGGACTTCAAAAGCAACAGTTCTAAGTCCTGTTTGTAGTCAGGAGCTGAAAGTGACCTTGGTACCCCTGGGTCCAGCACTAGCTTCTCAGCTTCTTTCTTCCTTTTTATCCTCAATCTAAAGGATCCCTGCTACCCTACAGCTATGAGGATAGGTATGACCAAAGTTGAGAGCCAGCAGACACTGCATAGGTGGGCTGACTGGACTAACAAGCTCATCTTCAGTGCCCCATCCCACTTTCTCCTTAGTCCTACAAAGGACTTATGGCTTTAATGATGTCTCTTTTCTGGGAGCAGCTTCTGATGTATAGAGGTACAATATCTTCCTTCCTCTGGTGTGCCCCCGATAATCCTTGAATAAACTCATTCCTAAATGTCCCCTCCTCTTGTCCATGACTTTCCTTCATCAAATTCAGGGACGAGTATCCAGAGCCTCTGAGTCAGTAGAAGTTGTGTGTGATGGTAGGTTTCTCGTACCCTAACTCCGGGTAATGACGACTTGAGGCTGGGAAGTTTCTGCTAAATTCAGGAGCTTGCCTTTCACTCACCTCAATACACAATGCCACTCATTCGTCAAAAGAAAGAGAAAAGAAAATATTGATTGCCTACTTTTTGTACCAGCCATGATTTTACATGGCAGGGATGACAGCAAACGGCAAATTCCCCTGCTCTTCCAAACCTTATTTCCTGTGATAAAATACAAACTAGTAACTGTAACAAACAGCATGTGAAACTGGCAACTGTATAACAGACTGGGGAGCCTGAGTTCTAAACAAAAGCCCAGGGGTAATTTCTCCCACTCAGCCACAAACAGTTCTAAAGGTTTTACTTCCTCAGAACCATGTGCAGTTCAGCCAATGTGAGGAGAGTAGTAAAGATCTCTCCTCCATCTGTCTATGTGTTACTCTCATTGGTTAATTAATAAAGAAACTGCTTGGCCTGATAGGTCAGAACATAGGTGGGTGGAGTAGACAGAACAGAATGCTGGGAAGAAGGCAATGAGTCAGTCGCCATGCTTCTCCGACCCTAGAAAGATGTAGGCTAGAATCTTTCCCGGTAAGCCACCACCTCGTGGTGCTACACAGATTAATAGAAATGGGTTAATCAAGATGTGAGAGTTAGCCAGTAAGAAGCTGGAACTAATGGGCCAAGCAATGTTTAAAAGAATACAATTTGTGTGTTGTTATTTCGGGTGTAAAGCTAGCCATGCGGGAGCTGGGAGGGAACGCAGCCTGCTGCTCCTTCTACATCCTCCGTCCTTAACCAGCCATGTGTCATACACATAGGGACCCCCAGCCCAGCACCCCAGCAACTTTCACCATAGTGACTTCCTATGAGTGCCTTCGGTGTGGCTATCTCAAGGACCTTCTGCACAAGGATCAGAGAAGCTCAAGGATATCCTAGCTCATACTAAATACCCTTCCAACCCCAATACTCTATTATCCCCCTTACACAGTCCCCAGGTGCATTAAACTTCAGGAAACTTATCTAGGGTTCCCTCATCAATGAAACCACTCCCACATGTATACTGACCAAGCTGACATCCAGTTCATACAAGATTGCATGGAAGAAAGTGAAACCGGATGGAGGAAGAAAGACTTGCAAATGAGTCATGCCATTCTCAGTCTCTCACTTATGGTGTAGCAGCAACTAAATAAAGGTTTGTTAGTTTCATTTTTCTCTTTCACCTCGGAAATTATCATTTCAAAACTGATACTTCAGTTCTTTCTAGCTAGCATGAGCTGGGACAGAGTAAAATAAAGCAGAATAAGACATCAGGTATGGAGTAGAGGTACTATACTAAAGAGGCAAGAAACAAAAATGTTGTGCTTGAGTCAACACCCAAACAAACACAAAGAAGGAAGCAAGTCTGTGGCTATCTGGAAAACAGCCTTGTGGGAAGGAGTAACTGCACATAAAACGGTCCTGAGGATGAACAGCATGCTAGACATTGGGGCAACAAATGAGAAAGAAAAGTTTTCCTTTCCTAGTGCTCCAAGTCCAGTAAAGGGAAACAAAATGGAAAACTGTGACAGGCTATGACAGAGGAAAGAAATGACCTTTGAAGGTGTGAAGCAGAAATTCTCAACAACAATGAAGGAGTTGTGAACCTTCTAACCAGAAACAGTGAGAAATAAGGAAAAGGATCAGGATGGACTCCATGAGAAAAAAAAAAAAATTAGTTTCCAGGTCTGTCTATCAGTTGCAGTCGTGATTCTCACAGAAAATGGAGTCAAATATTGCTTGGAAAATAGTGTCTCCTAGGGTTGTGAAAAGCCTGAGAAACCACTATTTTATACAATACCAAGTAACATTGTAGACCATATTAAACCCTCAACAGGTACCTACCAATCCCATTCAAAATAAAGGGTTTATTTGTTGGACTCAAACTACTATACTTAGTTTTGTCCTCATACAATCAAAATGCATGCAGTCCATCTAGATAAAGTATAAATATGATTAGTAGATATGTATGTATTATATATTATCTTAACCAGCATATCATGTCCATTCTATCATTTATTCATCAATGCTGGGATTTTTTTCTCATAAACTGTATTTCACTATAGAAATATAAATTGATAAGAAAACCTTAGTTCCTGCCCTCAGGGAGCATAAACTTTGGTATAGTACAGAAGCAAATGATTTATGTTGATGTTGCTAGTAAGTAGGACAAAGCACCGAGTGTGTGGAAAACACAGGCCAGATGGAACTCTTAAGTACCAGCCTCTTGTTCTTCTCACATTAGCAAGTGAAGCCTACTATAATTACCTATAGTTTGCCAAAGGTTGTAGAATGTTGTTAAGTATGGTTGTCTCTTTTATATCCATCACATGCAAGAACCAAATCTCAAAATGTGTTCTGCAAATTCATCAGGAAAAGGCAAAAACATTAAGCAAGTGCCGTGTGCTAGTGGCCATTGTTTGCATGATTGCCCTCCGGCAAAAAAAAAAATGAGGAGCAAGGTGGACAATGCAAAAGTGGGGCACACAAAGTGTATGGGGAACATAAGAGGGAGAGTGGCAAGGTTAGAGAGGAAACAAACCAGACAAAACCATTCCAATCAATTGAATGTTCAGAGAGAAACTGTAGGAGTTACTTGGAGTGAGTCACTGGGCCACCCAAGCTTCCTCCATTTCTTACTACACAGGCTGAAAATTATACGCATTTTTTTTCTCTTTTCCTTCCATCCAAGTGACACAGTGAGGCTGTCATAGCTGTGTTTAATGAATGAGAGAATGAATGAACTCTGATCTCTTTGGTATGTGCAATTAATAAAATATTACTTGTATTAATAATGAAATACGGTTATTTAACATTTAAATGGCACAGATTGAGATTTCATTTCTGATGTCTGGAACTGTGCTTTGAATCATCAAAAGAGTTTAAATCAGTTGGAGGTTCAGACTGAATACATATGTACATTTTTCTTCCGGTATTATAACTGTGAGTCACAGGACTTTCACGCCCCCTCATAGCACCCTGTCCCCCAGTGCTCTCATCCATTTAAGAACATTCTATTAAATTTTCTTTCACAAAAAGCCTAAGACAATTTATTGGATGCTGTGTTCAATACTGAACATTTATGGATTAATTAAACTAGAATCAATCACTGCATTTAGATAATATGCCATGACTGGAAATATTATCTTTCATAGCATAGGAAATGATCTCAATATGCTATTAACTAAAAGAACAAATTTGGTTTAGCATCCTAGTTTTTATTAAAAGAGCATGAAAGTTTGTATACATAAAGATTGTTACTTTCTCGATGGTTAAAAATAATATCCTTGTTTGTGTTTACTACTAATTGTCGAATTAAAGAATTGGATATTAAATTCACAGTTTCAAAGGGGATATTTATGAGCTTCTCTTAATAACTGTATTGGATTTACAAGCAAGTTTTAGTTTGTTCATTTAGGGCTTTATATACATACAAGTTTTTGTTAAATATTCTGTCCAATAATTCTTCCATAATTACCTTTCTATACATAGAATTCAAAACATTCTAAGAACTTGATGTGTTTCAGTGATTCAAGGAAGTAATTTCAGGAGTAATTATGGATTTCAGCTGTAGTTTAGAAAAGAAATGAATTTAGTGAAGGATCAAGGTGAAGAACTGAGGAATCAATATGAGCGAAGTCACTCTCTAAGAAAGTTTTAGTCATTTGAACAAGCTCCTAAAAAGATGAGAGGTCAATGGAATATTATTAATTACTAACTCTGCTTTCGTAACTAAACTCTACTTTGTTTTGTATAAATTAATTTCTTCATGAAAAATTATGATAATCTTACTTTCATGGGTCTATGAAGTTTTAGAACTTTACAAAAGTGTACCAAAATTTTTAAGTAATATGTTGTCAGTAGAGACTAGAAGTATCACAATAGACGACTACTTGAGAAGCACATAAAGGAAGTTAAGAATAATGATATCAAAACAATAAGGAAGCATACAAATGAAAATCCCACAACATTTACCAAGAACAATGTGTGATTTCTACATTTTTATCAAAATATAAAAGTAAAGTTCAACTAAAAATCAATATCAGGAAATAGATTCAACAGAAAAACTAAATAATGAAGAATGGGCAATGGTTGTTAAATTTGTGGGTATGGTGACTCTCAACATCAAGGAGTACAAGTGAGCACTGAATGACAGTTTCAGTGAACTGTGTGGGAGAGAAAGCATGAAGGTGTGTCTTGGTGACTGCCAGAGAACCAGAGGTGGCAGTTCAAATCACCCTCTGAAAAATAAATAAAGCTAAAGGAGATAGGCAAGGAGCATTCTCATTCCCAGGAAGGGCTGGCAAATAAATTTTTCTTCTCTTTTGTTTGCATTTAACCATAAGGAACTTGATAGTCTTTGTTGACTAAGGAAAGTCTAGCCAATATAAAGAAAAATACAAACAACTAGAGATCACAAGACAAGAAGTATAAAACTAAGAACAATAATGAGTACAATGAATAATAACAATGAATTTCACAAACATTAGAAAACAAAAAAGCAAATTCAATTAAATATTAAAAGGAGTTGCTTTGAAAACCAGAATTTTTCTGGAGAAGCAGGAAAAATAGAATAATGGAAGTCAAGACACAAATAAACTTCCAAGAAGAGAAGAATTTTTGAGGTCAAATGTTTGTGACTTTACCTGTTTAGCATGGGCACAGCATGGGGAAACTATAAACCTACTGCAACATGCGGATCTTATCAGTGGGAAACAAAAGCTTGGGGGGAGGGCTTTTAATAAAATGTATCTGACAACACTAAGCTGCTAAAGATACAACCCATGGGGCAAAGTAAAGAGATGGGCTCCCAAACAGAACAATTCTTGCCTCTTCAACTAGGTTTTGTGACAAAAATAACTTTCAATAAGACAACCAAGTTCTGTGTGTATTTCCTTAAGAGCCTAGCTTCTGCACATGCCTTAGTGAACTGTATTAGGATGCATTTTTATCAAACAAATTTTATAACCTTGATCATCCTAGAAAATGTCATCGATAAAGTGAGTAGTTTGGAAAAGTGCCATAACTTCTCAAAATAGGGAACAACAGCTAAATTGAAGTAATACGGCCTCCACTCAAGGTTCAGTGCTACTAGCTGGACTTTGATCACAAACAAATTGCCTGTCCCTTTTTTTTTTTCTACAGGACCAATATAGGAAGTTTGTGAAGACCACAAACCTAGAACAAGGCTGGGAGAGAGTGCAGTCTGTAAGGTGCCAACTAGAGGACATAAGTTCAATTCCCAGAAGTCACATAAATATCCTTTCCTTTGGATAGTGCTGTGGAGCCAGACTCGGGCAGATTGCCATGGCTTGCTCATCTGCCAAGGTGGCCTACTAGGGTGAGCACTTAGGATAGTGAAAGGCACCATTTCAAATAAAATCAAAATAAGGGAAATTAAGCAAAATCAAGGTGAATGAGATGACACTTGAGGTTGAAGTTTAAGTTGTCCTTTGGCTTCAAGCACTCACAAGCATGTACATATGCATACAAACACACACACACACACACACACACACACCTGTAAAAAAGGCACTTAAGAATCCACAAAAGTAGCCATTACTACTCTCCTCTTCCTCCTCCTCATCTTCCTTCTCTTCCTCCTCCTCCTCCTCCTCATCCCCCTGTCAGCTCTTGTTATTCCTCCTCCTGCTTTACAACCACTGCTGGTTAATCCCTTCAATATTACTGAACACTCACTAGGTTCCTGAGAGTCTATCACTTCACTTGTCCAGGATTAACTCTGAAGAAAGAAAATACTGAATCTTTCTGAGTTTTGTGAATTGTCCAATGAGTTCAAAAATAAATATCAAACAGATACAAATGTATGTAAATAAGTATACGGTTATGAATTGTGATAATTTAATTGGAAAAAAGAAAAGCAAGGAAAGTGAGCAAAAGAATAGAAAAAACTTTTATTGTGGGAGTAAGTGAAATCTTTCTGAAGAACTGATCCATTAGCAGACATGTAAAATCAAAAATTTTAATTCATACGTATTATTGGATGCTTCAAAATTCTTACAAAAATCCCATTTCCCCAAGCTCTCCCCATCCTCCCCTTCATGCTTTTCTCTCCCCATCTCCCCTGCTTGGGATATAGGAAGGGTGGATATGGGAGCAGGGAAGCATATATCCTAATTAAGGGAGCCATTTTAGGATTATTAAGAGACTTGACTCTAGAGGGGTTCCCAGCTATCCAGGGAGATGCACCCAGCTAGTTCCGTGGGCAGCTGAGGAGAGGGAGCCAGAAAAGGCCAGATCCTATAGCCATACTAATGAATATCTTGCATATCACCATAGAACCTTCACCTGGCGATGGATGGAGATAGAGACAGAGCCCCACATTGGTGCACCGGACTGAGCTCCCAAAGTCCTGACCAGGAGCAGGAGGGAGAACATGAGAAAGAAAGTCAGGACCGTGAGGGAACCTTCATCTGACGATGGATGGAGATAGAGACAGAGCCACACATTGGTGCACCGCACTGAGCTCCCAAGGTCCAAATGAGGAGCAGAAGGAGGGAAAACATGAGCAAGGAAGTCTGGACTGCGAGGGGTCCCCCCCATTCACTGAGATGGTGGGGCTGACCTATTCGGAGCTTACCAAGGCCAGCTGGACTGGGACTGAAAAAGCATGGGATAGAACAGGACTCCCTGAACATGGCGGACAATGAGGGCTGCTGAGAAGCTAAGAACAATGACACTGGATTTGGATCGTACTATGCATACTGGCTTTGGGGGGGCCTGGCCTGTTTGGATGCTCACCTTCCTAGACCTGGATGGAGGGAGGGGGAAGGAACTTGGACTTCCCACAGGGCAGGGAACCCTTACTGTTCTCTGGATAGGAGAGGGAGGGGGGTGGAGGGGGGAGGGGGGTAAATGAGAGGTGGGGAGGAGGCAGAAATTTTTAATAAAAAAAAGAAAATTCTTACAAAAAATGTATTTGCTTCCAGTCAAATCAATAGGCAACTATGAAGGTGTTTTTTTTTATCATATTTATAAAGTAACTATCAAACTTACTATAATTTAAAACAAAATGTTTTATTTGAAATTTGCTGTTATTTATATGAGAAAGTCAATAAAATGGAAATAGTTCTATTTAAAGTGCCAACAAAATAATTAAGTCCTCTATTAATTTTTTTATTTTGGCTATACTTATTTTTAATATCTTTATGGATTCGCTGAGAATTTCGTAGAGTGTTTTTTGGTCGTACTCATCCCCCATCTGCCAGTTTCTTTCAGATCCACTGCCCATCCAGTCAGCAACCAACTTTGTATCCTCACTTTAAAAAAAAAAAATTCAGTTGAATTTGTACTGCCTATATCATCTTGGGTGTGTGACCCTCCACTGAAGGGCAGTTAACTGGCCAAAGACTACACAATTAGATAAAAGTAACTTTACCTTTCCTGTTATCTACCAAGCACTGAAGCTCCTCAGATAGGAACAGGAGCTAGCACTGACTGCTCCATGCAGCTCTTTCCCGTGGCTTGATTTTACACGGGTCTTATGTGTGATGCGTAGATTATGCTGTTTCAACTATAGAGTCTAACTTTCACCTTCTGAAGGGTAACCAAGGGTAAAGAACTAGTTCATATAGAAAATGCAATTAAAAGCTAAAGTGAAAAATGGACAGCTTATTAGAGTTAGTTTTCACAGTATATCACATATAGACACTGCTATCACACATATCACATATGATAGAATAAGAACTCTATGCTTCCTCTAGATAAATTATGTGAAGGTTAATCATAATTAGAAGACAAGACCAATGAAAACACTAATAATAAGTCACTCAAAATGGAATTATTATAAAAGTAGTGGGTGTTGTAGTTTCAGGAGCTTAGGAGAAACAGAAACAGAAAAAGAAAGCAAATTCAAATTAAATCAGTGGGCAAAGCCAATAAATAAGAGGAATAGGAGGGGAGTGTTACATCGAGAGGGTTAATGTCTTTTGCTGTCATTTCAATCATATTACCACCAAGCAAAAGGTAAGAGGAATCTACAATTTATACATTAGTCAGAGCAAAACACAGATGAGAGGTTCGAAGGACTTACTCCACTTTGATATATACATTGCATATGATGTGAGGTCCACAGGCAAATACTAAAGGCCACTAGACATGTCTGAAGGCGGTGTGATATTTGGGAGCAGTAGAATAGCAAGATCTCTTAACAGCAAGCTACTCTTATATCTCCATTTTAATTTTTAGCAACTGTAATAGTTCAACATAAAAGAATGGAATAACTAAATTTTGGAAGTCGTGTAGTAATGAACAACTGGCAGAAGCCATTATATTCCCAGCAGAGATAAAGCAACACAGAATTCATGATTTAGACATGATTGTGCTAGCCATGTATTAACTCTCATAAACAGCGTTCAACAAGTATCTAGATCACAAGAAAAGTATATTAAAACATTCAACAAACTTGGGTCTCTCCTACAGAAAGAGTAGTCCATGCAACATAAGAGTACTTGGGAAAATAAAACAAATATAAATCAAGACATGAGAAAATTTTGTAAGGAAAGGAGGAATGGTCTGCTAAGGATACACACACACGGTTAGTCCACGCAGCAGACTGTGAAGTGGATCTATGTCTGATTCATTCCTTTCCACTAGCTTGTGACAGTAATTTCAATTCTGAATTCATATGTAGTGTACCCTTTTCAACATTTTCACAGTTAATTAGCTGATAATCATAGGAAAAAAATTATTTTAGGAACTTTATATAGTGACCACAATTCTTAACATGTACTTGAAAAATCTTAGTATCATTTTTCTGGGATTAAAATCTTTAACTTCAATTCACAGCTTTAAATTTTTTCTTTATGCCTTATGAAAAGTAAGGTATGAGAAATTATGGAGATTATGGAGATAATTTACTTTATACCATGTAGAAAGTTTTTGTTTTTCAATTGATAAGTATAAGTTGTATTAAAGAGAGAATTATCTAAAATATCCAAAGGATTCAAATTATTTTCTCTTGGACCTGCTTTGCATCATAATCAACAGGAATAAATTATTCTCTGGGAAGCAAAAGTAAAGTCAAGATTCCAAAGTTTCAGTGTTGAAATTCTGTTCATAGTGTTATTATACACACACTGAACTCTCATTGAGATGAACATCAATAAATTGATTGACCCGAGAGATACATATTGATTTTGGCAAAGCCAAGGTCTGGATTCACATTAGACAATTCTTCTTGATATTTCCTAAGATTCAAAGTCAATAAATGAATTGTTATATTTATATTCTCCGTAATTTCCCCAGTTGGCAGGCAAGTTTGATTTCTCAATCCATTTTGGATAGATGCTGGATATCTCACATTTATATTTCATGTGTGCTCCCTAAAAATGCCCAAATGGAGTGTATCTCATGTTTGTTACCTAACTGAAATTTTAATAACACTGAATAATATTGCAATTCAGTGTTAACTTGATATTTAACTTCTTTCCATTTGCAAGATTTGGTATTTTATGAAATGAAGTTAGTATATGTGGTTATTATAATTAATCAAAAAAATAAATTTATTGAATTACAAATTTTTTTGATTGTTCACTGGCAATTAAAGGGTTATGCAAGACATTTCCATACATTGTTCTATTGTGACTCAGAAATGATTCTAGCATTCCATTCAGAAGCTTTAGACTCCTCTCTTCAGTGGTAATAAGTTGCTACGTTCTTAATCGTTTCTGATTCTTGGCTTTGGTTTAGTCTACAGAGGCTGGAAACTGCCATTAACTAATGCTCCTGAGCTTGAAACAGGCAACAAGGCATCTGTGTAGGAACCAATTGAGAGTCCTGAGGGTGGCAGCCTTGGTTTCTGAAGGAATTCATTACTTCCAGTGGCAAATTAGTGTAGATAGTGGTCCAAGTTTACATCTATTGCTGTGAAAATGCACTCTGACAAACAACAACCTAGAGACACCGTGCTTTATTTCAGCTGATAATTCCATGCCATAGTCCAACCCCATGAAAAAGTCAAGACAGTAACTTTAAACACCTAAGAATTTCATATCCACAGTAAAGAGCAGAAAGAAAAAAAAAAGCATATGTTTTCATTTGCTTGCTTACTTATGCTCCATTCAATCTCTCCACTCATTTAATTCAAGAACCACTGCCTGTGATGCACCCACTATGGACTGGGTCTTGCTAAATCAATTAATTTAATCAAATCAATCCCCCACTGGCAACCCAATGCAGACAATCTCTCATTAAGATTCTCTTTCCAGGTGATCTTAGATTACGTTGAGTTGACAATTAAAGCTAATCATCTCGAGAGTTAATGGGCATCTTAAACAGTGTCTCAAAATATTGCCATTATTTTCACAATGAGAATTTGATCCAAGGAAAGCAGCAGGAACAATTTTTCCTCTACTTTTCAAGAAAATGATGGTTTTATGAAAATATATGTAACACATAGCACTTCCTTCTTGACTATCGCTCCCACTGGGTAGTCTGTATTTCAATATGTTAGGACTGGCATACTAAATAACTTTAAAGCGCACAAGTTCCTTTTTCTTCCCAATCCTAGGGGCTAGAAGTTCTACAGGGCTCACCAAAGTTGGTGTTCTTGAGGGCCTCTCTCCCTATTTTGGAGGTGGTAAACTTCTTCAGTATCTCTTTGTCTTCCCATTTTGGTATGACTACATCTTAGCCTTCTTCTTAAACGTATATCAGGAACACTGAACAACAGCCCACCCCAATGATCTCACTTTCCCTCAATTCCCTTTTAAATACCTTATTTTTAAATGTGGTGACATTCTGAGGCCCTGATGAAGTAACTTGGTACATCATCTTAGAATTGGGGTTGAGGTCTGAATGAAGCCCCTAGATAACATGAGAACAGCTGATATTATTCATATTAACATAGGCATACAGATGAAATGAAAATTTAGTGTAATTTAAAGATATATAAAAAAGAATCTCTACAGAGTGAAACTGTGTCTTGGAGAAGAAAGCAAGAGTACATAAGAACTACTGCAAAATTCTGTCTCCAACCCATTTCTTCAGAGTATGCTTCTGCAACCTCAAGGGACTACCGAGCTCTCGAAAGGCTTGATTAGATGCTAATAGAAAATCATGACATTGTCCAGGTGTCCTGGTTCATGACTATTATCCCAAGACCCCATAGAAGAGATGGAAAACTTGCCATGTGTTAGAAGTCAGCATGGTTGAGACGGGTGGTGGTGGCGCACACCTCTAACCCCAGCACTCAGGGAGGCAGAGGCATGCAGATCTCTGTGAGTCCTAGGCCAGTCTGGTCTACAGAATAGTTCGAGGAAAGCCAGAGATACACAGAGAAACCTTTTCTAGAGAAACAAAACAACAACAACAAAAACGTCAGCCTGGTTGATATTCAGAGTATAGAGCCAGCCAGGACTGCTTAATGAGACCTGTTAAAATAAAGTAAAAAGCAATCAGTAACTAAAATAATATTTAAATTTTGATTTATTTATCTACTTCTCTAATTTTATAATCACAACAAAATGCTTGTGATATGGAAGTTTTTCTTTTTATAACTATAGATAATGAGAGCACTCGGTTTATAAAAGTGGCATGATGAAAACTGATGTCCTAAAATCATTTACACAGGTAGGTGTTTCTATAAATGTTAGAATTGCTTTAAAAGCACTTCTTCACTTCAAAGTAAAATCATGGAGTTTGAATTTACCTTAAAAGATATCAGAATTTCACTGATGATATAGTAATAACTATGTATCTACAGAAATATTCAGAGATGGTGGTTGTAATCTGTTTTATTATATAAACATTTAATACTATGAAAAAGTCATTAAGTAAAAATGAGTACACTAAGGAACCTATACAGGATAATCTCCATGTTTGAACACCTGCTCTTCCTTGCTTTTAAGTTTCTATCAGTATTCATATAGGTATATGGAACATGCATTCTAGTTGGTCTTAATAATAAAAACGCTGAGTCTGTTATAGGGATTAATGCTGAAAATCAGAGAAGCAGAGAGGCCAGCCACTATTACCTCTATCAGTTCTCAGAACCAAGGGGCCATCCTGACCTCAGACTGCATACCCAGACTCCATCTGTCTACACCAAACCTCAGACTGCAGCCGTCTCCAGCAAAGCTCAAACTGCACTGAGCTCCTGCCTCCTCCTGCCTTATATTCTGCTCTCCACCCAGCCATATCACTCCTGTCTCCACCTCCCTAGTGCTGGGATTAAAGGCATGTGATCCCAAGTGCTGGGATCACCTGTTGTGTAGCCCAGGGTGGAGTCCTGGGATTAAAGATGTGTGCCACCACTCTCTCGCTCTAGTGGTTTAAGTCTGCCCTCTGATCATCAGGCAAGCTTTACTTGTTAAGACATAAACAAAATGTCAGTACAGGTATGCAACATACACATAATACATACATACATACACAAACACATATATGTGTGTGTGTGTATGTGTGTGTATACACTCACATATTTAATTCACATACACATCTCATTACATACACATGTATATGTGTATTTCATATATGCATACATGTGG
This sequence comes from Arvicola amphibius, assembly GCF_903992535.2. NCBI lineage: Eukaryota > Metazoa > Chordata > Mammalia > Rodentia > Cricetidae > Arvicola > Arvicola amphibius. Next base: position 126,149,244 of record NC_052053.1, read on the forward strand.
TAGTCTGGAAAAATCTATAATGTTGTTTCTGGTTTAATAAACATTAGAAGACTAACCACAAATCAGGTATTTCCTGTGTAAATATGTAGAAAGACTGGCACATCTAAGTGACCAGTGACCGAACATCAGTGTTTGCAAAGTCAGCAGAGCATTTGACAGACACTGTCTCACATTTAGCCATGTGAAATGGGCACTCTCTTTGTCTTCAGTTTACATTGAGGGTCTCAACGCCCAGAAGGTCATCACCCTGAAAACTGGGTGAGCCATGTTTCCAAACACGTTCTTTCCAACTTCAGGTTCCACACTCTGAAGCGTTCCCTCTACGCTTCCTTCCGACACTACATCACCGGTGCAGACATGCTCTGAAAACCTGCCTCTGCTTTGATTTCAAATCATTTCAGCCATGTTCCTGTCTCCCACTTCATTTATTTAGTTGACTATCGCTATTTCAAAAGACCTGAGGTATCCAGAATACATTAATTAGCGGCAGCATAAACAAAGGAGATCCTGCACATGCCCATCCACTCATTGCTATTCTCTTTTGCTTCAAATTTAATACGATTTGTTAGTCACTGGAAGAAATATGATTATATATGCAAATGTAACTGACAAGTGTGATTGCCTTCTCTTATCAAAACGGTACAACCCCAATTAAAAGGACAGGGAGGAAGCTGAGAGAGGACGATGAGTATCACAAAGTGGCAGTTCTGGAAGAAGCAATGCAGAAGAGCAAGGACTTGCAGTCTGTCCTGTCGCTCAGTTGAATGTCCTCCACAGTAGCAGGTGCTCAGTGAATCTGAATAAATAACTTGCCAGGGGAGAATGTGGATGCTTCTCACCTGTAAACTTAGCTATGCCACAGAATTCTGAAGCATCACCTGTAAGGATGCTTCACTCTTGCTCTGGAAGTCAATGTAACAATGATGAGTTCTATTTGACAGCTGTTTGCCAATATAACACCATAAATTCTATTGACAGCTGTTTGCCAATATAACACCATAAATTCTATTTTACGGTCCCTCGAGCATTTCCTTTGTTTCTGATTACTTACAGCACTTGTCTCACTAGGAAGACATAAATATATCTTAACTTTGAGTATCATATGACCGATTTCATGGGAAACATTGAGGAAGTCAGTTTCTAGAGAAGACATTAATGATAAATAGAATGTTGCTTTCATATACTTTGTCACGATTTGCCCTACATCCTCCCTGATGAAGTCCCATGACTCACTGTCACATTTACACAGATTTGTTTAATCTGTTCACCTAATCTTTCAAGAACCTAATTAAGTATTTCCAGAAATATTACCAAATACTTCATAGCAGTTAAATTTTCCATTAAAAGTTAACAAAACAAAAGTATAATAGCTTACATAGCTATAAAGACAAATTGAAAACATCAGGTTGAGAGAGATAAAAGATAGAAAGAAAATTACTGTGTCATGAAAAAGATAATAAAGTTCAAAGGAAATAAAAAGATAAGACATATTGTAAGATATATAAAACAACTTGACTATAGCCAATAAAAAGATAAAAAAATTGGTGAAGGGAATGTCACTAATTGAATATTGTTTGCAGCTGAAAACAACATTTTATCATTGCCTTTAGAGTCAGACAGAAAACAGAAGCCTCTTAAACTAGCAATATCCAGCTTCCTTACCACAGATCAGGGTACAAATTGTGTGACATTATCTCTACAGGGTGCAACTTAACAACGTTACACTGCAACACCACAAAATAATATTGAAAATGTGTATTTGGAAAATATTTTGAACTTGGTGCTATGTGCAGAAGTAAGAAAATGCAACTTTGAGTTATTGGAAAGGATGCAGCAGCATGGACATTACTAGTGTCCTATAAAATCATCCACAAAGCAGTCAAATAATTACATCACTGCCCAGGTACTCTAAGATTAGTCCCAGTAATAGTAGGAAATATAACTTGTCACAAATATACTGCCTTATAATTTTAGAATATTATCAAATAGTTACATGTCAAATATATGCAGTAACCACTAAAGGTGGAATACTGTCTTAACAGATTGAGAAGGTGGAAGTTATTTATACTGACTATTGTAGAGAAGGATGTACAGAATCAGGTATTCTAAAGATTAGTTGATACTAACAAAAATATTAATAGTTTTAAATAATATTTGAACAGCAAATTCAGTGCCTAGGAGTTTATATAAGCAGAGGATTACAATAAGATATATTTGAACAGTAATTAATAAATTTATTGCTTTTTGTTTCTGTGGCCAAATATATGACAAAACATAACTTAGAGAAGGAAGGAAGTATTGCTCAATGGCACACAGAAATATTCTTATTTCAACCAGAAAGAAATAAGGTTACAGCAAGGAAAGATTGAGCCTAAACCAGACCAAAGACCTGTTGGACAAGCATAGAATTAACTCATCATTTGGAAGTATATTCCACCATGGTGGGCATGGCATAGAGTTAGGAACTTGCGGCAGCTGGTGCAGCTGGCAACAGCACATATGTGGTCTGGATGCAGAGAGGAATTAAGACTAATTCCAAGATCACATTTGCTTTGTTTTTCATTTGTCCGGTTGGTTGGTTGGATAGGTGGGTAGGTGAATGTGTGGGTGAGTGGTTGGGCGGGTGGGTGAATAGGTGATTGGTCAGTTAGTTGGTTGGTTGTGTGGGTAGGTTTGCTTGTTTGCTTCATTCTGTTTTGTTTTATATTCAGGCTGAGTCCACGAGATAGTGTCACCCACATCCACATTCAAGGCAAGTCATCCACTGTCAGTTAAACTTCTCTGGAAAAGCCCTCACAGTCAGACAAAGAGGGGTAACTTCCATCTGATTCTAAATTCAGCCATGCTGATAATGAAGACTTGCCGTGACAAGTCTAGCTTTTACCAACTTGATACCCTAACACATCACTTTTAAATCACAACATTCCACCCTAGTTCCTCAAAGGCTTGTGGGTATTTCAAAACGAAAACTGTACTTAGTTCATCATTAATAATCTTAATTCTAACACTGTTCAAAAGCTCAAGTTTTAAAGCCTTTTCTTAGGACTCAAGGCAACGTCTTGACGGTGAGCCCTTACAAAATCAGTAATTTATATACTTTTAATATACAACAGCACACAGTAAACATTTTCATTTAAAGTAAATTTATAGTAAGGAAATGTTTTATCTAAATCATACCAACACCAGTAGGACAAAAGGCTGTAGTTCTGTGTCTAGCTTCTGAAGTTCGTGAAATATTTATCTGAGCCACAGTTGATGTGTATTGCCGCCTTTAGGGTTCTGCCACCTGCACCATACAGAGCCTCTTCCTTAGAACAACTCAGCTCCATCCATGCTGCTATCCTTGGCAGACATCCCATCCTGTTTGCATTGCCAGTATCCTGTGGTTTCCACTGCAATTTTGCCATCAAAATTAGACGCAGTGTCAGAGCCTCCTTTTAGGGCTTCTGAGGCCGACACACGTTGCCTCACCTCAGTGACTTCCTGGAACCTTAGTGTAAGCAGGCTTTCATGACCCTTAATCCTTGCATTTTTTCTGCCTACAAAACCAGTGTCATATGAATGATACCAACAAGTTATGCTAGCTTGCAAAATAGTCCACTCCCTTTTAACCCAGCAATTATAGTCTCCATGACCCTTAATGGTTGAACTAGGGAAAATAGTTATGTATTTGTTATCAAACAGCATTCTCAATTTAGGCTTTCTCCTTTCAAAATTAATTAATGTTTCCACAGTTCAGAGCTTTCCATGGATTGAATCTTACCCTTGAAGGACCTTTTTTATTGCCCTAACTAAAAGCATCTCTTTGAGTATGCTAATTTCTTTAGTAAGTATCTTTTGCCTACCTCCTGAAACTTGCTTTCTGTTCTCTCTCTCTCTCTCTCTCTCTCTCTCTCTCTCTCTCTCTCTCTCTCTCTCTCTCTCTCTCTCTCTCTCTCTCTCATTCTCTCTCTCTCCTCCTCCAGTTTTAAGGATTCTTCATTCTGCACCTCATGAGAACAACCTATTGTCCTCATTTCTTTCAGCATTTCGATCTTCCAAATTCCTTCCAGAATGATCTTTTAAGCACTCATTGAAGCATTTTAGTGGTTCTCTAGCCTCCAGGCACCTTTCATGTTCTGCCTAAATAGTCAGGTTTTTCAAAACAGTAACCTCATCCCTGGTTCCAATTCTCCATATTTTTTCCTTTTCTTCTTGCTATAACCAAATATATACAAAGAATCTAGAGAAAGATTTTTATTTTGATCCAAAGGTGGAAAGAGTGTTTTTTTCATAGGAGGGAAAATTCAGCAGCAGGAGGGTAAAGCAGTTGGCCTCATAGTATCTACAATGGGGTTGTAAGTAAGACAAATTCTGGCTTTCAGATCAAGTTCTCCTCTTCCATTTTTTTAATCCAGTCTGGGATCCCAGCTCACTGGATCATGCTGCCCATATTCTGGGTGATTCATGTAAGGCATTTGGAAAGGGTCTCACAACCATGCCTAAAAGTGTGCCCATCTTCTAGATGAGTCCCACTCCAGTCAGGTTGAAAATGATGCAGTGCCACATTTTTGCAAGAATGGAAGATGAAATTGGTTTTGTTTCACTTAGGAATTTTCTAAGCCAAGCATATGCTTATATACTTGTATTTTTAAATGGTTTTTTATAACTAGTGCACCGAATTAAGGAAGGAGATGAGATGGCCCACAACAGGTCCCATGTGAGAAAACAACAGAACTAATGTGAAGCTAGTACTGATATCCAAGTCACCATGGCACCGCAGCCAGTATCTAAGGAAAAATATGACTGGGTTGTTTGTTTTCCTTTCTATGCACTGTGTGCAGATTACACTGAACTATCACACTCTTACATTTGAAACACAGCTATGAAAAAAGCAGCTGAACCAGAAACCAAGCCTGTTCAAGCTGCATGCATCTCTCTTGCTTTTAAAGATAGTTCCTTGTTATCTACAACCTTTTATACTTCCTCATCATTATTGGAGGACTGGGGATGTAGCTCATATTGGTAGACGGTTTGCCTAGAATGCACGAAGCCATGATTTTTAACCCCAGAACCACAGAAAGGTGTATGCTAGCACACATCTGAAATCTCAGAGGTAGAGGCAGGAAGGTCATAAGTTCAGGGTCATCCTCAGCTACATGCTGTGTTAGAGGCTACACAGATATATATATATATATATATATAGATAGATAGATAGATAGATAGATAGATAGATAGATAGATAGATGATAGATAGATAGATATAGATAGATAGATAGATATAGATAGATAGATAGATAGATAGATAGATAGATAGATAGATAGAGATAGATGATAGATAGATAGATAGATAGATAGATAGATAGATAGATAGATAGATAGATAGATAGATATAAATAAATAGATGCTATATAGATATAGATGATATAGATAGATATAGATATAGAAATAGATATAGATATAGATATTGAGGGGGGAGACACGTTTTAAACAACAGTGACATATGACTTGTCTAACTTCAGGAAAAATAATGCAAGTTACAAAGACAGATGGTGAGTTTTTGAAGCTCACAGCATAGTATCCTAATATGCTATTGCCATGATTTTTGTCTGGGACAAAAGTTAGATGATCATGACATTTAAGCAAAATACATTTTTAATTATCCATAGTAATAATCTGATTTATAGTTAAATAAAACAAATTGAATTAAATATAAAGAATAATTTGCAATACTACTTAATACTTAGGCATAATTGGGGCAAGAGTAAGTCTCAGGCAAATCTTTGACTTATGTTTCTCTAATGTAGGCTTACTCACTCTATTCTTTCCCAGAAATCTCAGTATATAATGTTTTGACCTAGTGATTTCTATGCAAGTGGGAAGAACTGGTCTCAAAGGTCTCTCTTGCTCTTCACTGTTGTTCCTCAGCCACTAATCCCAGAAAAGCCAAGTCAGACCTATTTTCTACTCATTACAGAATGACTACAGGAAAGAAATGAGTAATAAATTATATATGACTTACCTGGTAGAATAAATAAGACTTAAAGTCACCCAAGAGTGAGCTAGATCCATGAACATAAGAACTCTTGTGGTACAGTCTCCCACTTTCTCCAGGAATTCTCTGAGGTGAATAAACCAATCATTTGTACATGAGCCAAATTCTGTTGCTATCAAAAAAAAATATACATCAGCTGGGTGGCTTAAAATGGCAAGGATTTATTTTTCACAGTTCTAAGGCTGGAAATTTTGTGATAATGAAAGTAGGTAATAATTACTCTTAGATTATAACAAACAAGGAAGACCTATGCTCTGTTCCATAACCAATGCTCTCTATGGCCAAAAGAACCAGACAATGAATTTCGATTGACAACAGGGAGATTTCCTGCGTTCAATATTTCCCCCACACTAATTTAAATAATCATTAAGTTGAAATAAACATCCTAAGAAAGGCTAAGGAGGTTGTGATTGGGATGATTACTGAAGACTTCGACTTAGGTTAATTATAATTACAATTATAAACTCAGATTCCTTCCTGATATTTAAATAAATTTTACTGAACAAATTCTGATGAAAGCAACCAGTAAAAGAAAAGGTAATTTACTGTTGTGGGCACTGTAGAGAATGGGGGGGCATATTTACGGACTCAGAACTGTAAAAGATTTAGGGGCACATTTCTATGAAGAGAAAAACTCATATTAGCAGAAGGAAAGAGTCTTAGGAAAGTAAAAGCGCAAGCAGAAAGACATGTACTAAGTACTAGTTCACTGTACTGAGTACTAGCCCAGCCCGCTTCTTTCTTGATTGAAAATATTTTTCATACCATATATTCTCTTCATGATTTCCTCTTCTGTAGGCAGAAGTTTCTGTCCCATAAACCACTCCCAACTAACCACACAGAGACTTACTCTTAATTATAAATGCTTGTCTGATAGCTCAGGCTTGTTACTCTCAGATTTAAAGTAACCCATATTTCTTATCTATCCTTTGCCATATGGCTTGGTACCATCTTGCTTCTCTGGATCTGCCAGTGACTCCTGACTCCACCTTCCTTCTTCCCAGCATTCTCTCTTTGGCTCTTCCTCTAAACTTATCTTGTCCAGCTATCAGCCTGTCAGTTTTTATATTAAACCAGTCATAACAATATATATTCACACAGTGTAAAGGAATGCTCCACATCCTCCCTCATCTCCTCCCAGATATTCCCTCCCTCACCACCCACCCAACTCCACATCATCACCCCTCTCTTTAGAAAACAAATAGGGAAAATAGAATAAAAACAAAAAAGGAGTAAAGAAAAATCACAAGAAACACATACAGAGAGACAAAACATACATGCATTCAGAACAAAACCAATAAAAACACAAAATTGAAAAACATAATATACATGCAAAAGACCAGTAAAGTTAAAAATAATGTCCAAACAAAGCAATATGAGATTAAGAAAAATCATCTTCAAAAATACCTTTGAGCTCATTTGTGTTGGCCACCTAGTGCTTGGTATCACTCAACCCTTAAGTATTAGACCTTTATAAACACTTATAAACACAGTGAAGCTCCATTGGAGCAAACTAATTTTTCCTTTGCAAGCAGTTGCTAATTGGGGTTATAGTCTTAGTTGGGATTTGGAGTTCCTGGCTATTTTCCCCTCTCACTTATCTGTCTTAGACCCGTGCAAGCCCTATGCAGGCTACCACAGTCTCTGTGAGTTCATATGTACATCAGCCCTTGTGTCTGGAAGGCACTGTTTCTTTGGTATCATCCACCACCTCTGGGTCTTTGACTCTTTCTACATCTTCTTCCATGTAGTTCTCTGAGCCCTGAAGAAGGAAAGTTGATGATGATTTCCTATTTATGATTAAGTGTTCCCAGTTCCTGAGCTCTCTGAATATTTTTCAGAAGTGGGTCTCTGTTTTATTTCCCATCTGCTGCAGGAGGAGGTTTTCCTGATGATGTCAGCACTCAGAATTTTCATCAGAGAAGTTTCATCCAGCAACTGATGGGAGCAGACAAAGAGACCCACAGCCAAACATTAGGCTCAGGGATTCCTACAGAAGAGGGGGAAGAAGGATTGTTGCAGCCAGAGCCATCAAAGACACCAGAAAAAAAACCATATAATTAACCTGGATCCATAAGGGCTCACAAAGACTGAACTGACAATCAGGGAGCCTGCATGAATACGACCTAGGTCCTCTGCATGTATGTTTTGATATGTAGCTTGGTCTTCTTGTGTGACTCCTAATAGTGGGAGTTCTGTCTGTCTCTGACTCTATTGCCTGCTTTGGGAACCCTTTTCCTCCTACTGGGTTGCCTCATCCAGTCTTAATAGTAATGAATGTGCCTAGTCTTGTTGCAGCTCGATATATCATGTTTGGTTGAGATATCTAGGAGGCCTGCCCTTTTATGAAGGGAAATGGAGAAGAGGAAAAAGTGAAAAGGAGAGGTGGGGTGGGCAGGTACTGCATGGAAAGGAAGGAAGAGAAACTGTGATCAGGATGTAACATGTGAGAGAACAAGACATAAAAGAGAATGGAAGGAAGAAGACAGAGGGGAGAGAGAGAAAGAAGAAAGAGAGAGAGAGAGAGAGAGGGAGAGAGAGAGGGAGGAAGGGGAGGAGGGAAGAAGGGAAGGAGAGAGGGAGGGAGAGAAAGAAAAGGGCCCAATGAGCAGTTGGCAAGAACCCAGCCTCAGGTACCCTAAGTACATCACTGAGGTACAACAAAAAGTTGAATGGAGACAATGAAGATCTGGCCTGGGAATCTGATCTTAAGATGAGTAATCACCTGAGGGCATTACTTTCTTCTTGGGCCCTAGCTGACAACAATCACAGCCAGGATTTCTCTACTGATGCATTAGCTACATTTTATTTTAGGGCTGCTTATCAGTAGACATTCAACAGAGAGCCAGAGATTTAGGAAAGGATGATGTAGTATGCTAGTAATATGTGAGTCTGGATTGGAATTCTAAAATCAAGGTCAAAGGATAAAAAAAGAGTGTATCCAAAACAATGTCCATCATCCAAACAGTGTTACTTTAAAATAAGAAGTGACTATGAAACAAACAAACAACACCACTCACTATAGCCGTATCTCCAAAAACATTAAGGAGTCAAACAACACCCTTCACTATAACCCTATCTCTAACAACAACATTCTATACTAAGGAATCAGTAAATACAAAGAATTAATATGTGTCTGTATTTGTAGTTTGTCCCATTCTCTCCCAGTAATACTGGATGCTTAAGCCTTAACAGAATTATTTAAATTCCCTCTCCTTGCCCTCTTTTATCTCCCTCTCCGCCTTCCCCTACTCTCTCCTACCATCTCTAAATAGTTCTATAAAGGAAAATAAGAAACTTAAGGGGGAGAAATCTATGTATTATAATTCTCCCAACAACAACAATTTTATTGTCAATCTAAAAACAGCTGACATAGCCTAAAAGTAGAACCATAAAAATAAAATACAGCTCGCATCTTCCACTTGCCACACTCCAAAGAAATGAGCTCTTCTCCCGATTGTTATGGCAGCTGACAGAACTACATTCGGGAGTTTGCAGCAATGCCATGAGAGGAAAGCACATCTCTGGAGCCTCCCAGCGTCCCCTCACTTTTCAGACTGAAGTGATTTGATTTAAGGCTTTATATCAGCATCAGATCTTCATGGTGAAAGACATCCTACTATTTTTTTTATTCAACTATCTTTCTCTGATAATGGCAAAACCATAAAACCATGCCCTGCCTTAAGATTGCCGGGGTTGTTTCATTTTCTGCTTTCAAAACCAAGATTTCTCTGAATCAAAATATTGTTTTCTTCTCCTGCTAGTCTTCTCAGGCATTCCAAACAGTCATCATAATTTCCAAGACTTTTATCTCTCTGGAGAAACCCTTCCACTCCCCATGCCTGCTTTTACTTTCTTGACAAATCCAAATTGTATGGAATGAATTGCCTTGAAGCCCTGACAACAACTCAGCCTGTATTTCAGGCCTCCAATCTTCTGTGTCGTGCATCATCTTCAGGCTAGTGACCCAGCCACCTTCTTTATTTTACCTAGTCTGTCTCCCTGGGTACTAAAGGCTCTTCCTCAGAATACATGCTTCCTCAAACTGCTTTAAATATTGAATGTTCTTTTTTCCTCTGCTTCTCTCCAGTTTTCCTTTGGCAGTTTTCTATTCTCATTTTTTACTAGAGATTCTTATTTGGAGAGTGTAAATATGTCTTGACTGGGAGAATTAGAGTTGTTTTGGTTTTGTCTTTTCAGTTTTAAGATAGACCATTAATTAGCCTTAGCTATTTAATGTCAAGCTCCATATAGATTCAAATCTGCCCTTGAACTCCTCATCCTTCTCCCTCAGCCTTCAAGTGCTGAGACTACCATACTCCACAGAAAAAATAACTTTGGCTCCTACTTTTCATGACCTACTTCTAACATGGCTCTCCCATACCCAGATGTCCCCTACCCCCACACACTGGAAACATTCTTTGAAATGTCAATAACAAACACATTGTCTAAAATTCCATGTCCCTACGTAAAAATTTTATCAGATTTGTCCCCTGAGCATTTACAGTTCAACTCCAAATTGTTTCCTTAGATGTAATGGGTTGAGTCGGGAAGAAAGAGGTGGCCATTTCGGGAGAGAGGCAAAGAGCTAAAGATATGCGGGAGGGGATGGGAGAAAGTCACCAAGAAGAGGGTGAGGCAAGAGTTGGGACTCTATGAAACCAGATTGTGAGTCTCCATTTATTCATATCACTAGCCACATCTTCAGGAAGCTCCGCTATTTGTAAGTGCCTTTCCTGTCTCTTGCAGTACATGTGCTTTTTCTTATGCAGCTTCTCGGAGAGAGAACTCTTGGTACTCTCCAGCTAACTGACTCCGTCACTGCACATGAGTAATTGAACGATCTTTTTCTTTAACATGTCCCTTTTCTACACCTCCATAACTTTCTTAAATCAGAGTTTTCGCCTCTGGCAGCCCTGATGTCATCATGAACTGCTTTTCTTTGCTTATACGTACTCTGCAAGGAAGTCTATGGCCCATGGTGTGAGGCCAAACTTAGCAGCTTCCACTTTCCACCAAAGCCATCCGTTTCACTGCAGGATACCTGGAGTTGTGTGAATTGCCCCCAACCTCCCATAAATGCCCGCTCATACGCTGAAGTCAGTGCTGGTCGTTTTGTTACTTTGACATAAACTAAACATACCCGAGGAGAGGTAATTACAAAAATTTCTCCATAACATCGTCTGTTAGACAAAGCTGTGGAAAAATGTCTTAATTAATGACTGAGGTGGGAGGGCCCATTTCATTTTGAGTAGTGTCACCCCGGGGCAGGTAGTACTGGGGTCTGTAGGAAAGCAGGCTGAGCAAGCCATGCAGAGCAAACCAGCGAGCTGCTCTCTGTGGCCTCTTCATCAGTTCCTGTGACCCCAGGCTCTTACCTTGAATTTCTGCCCTATGGACTGTGATATGGAACTATAACCCAAAATAAAAGAAACCTTTGCCTCTCCAAATTGCTTTTTGTGATGGTGTTTTAACCCAGCAAAAGAAACCTAATGAGGATATCTTAAGCTCTGGTATTTCAACTTGTGGCTCTGTTTGGACACAATTACTTTGAAGTCATGATTATACTAAAGTACGTTCTTCTGGGTGAATGTTAATATTGTCAGTCTGGAATCCTTATCAGAAGAGGCAATGGGACACACAATGCACCAGGGGTGTGGTCACAGGCAAAAGACAAGGTGAAGGTCCATCAGGAAGGAAGCCATCTGACTTCAAGCAGGAAGACTTCAGAAGCCACAGCCTGAAGGGCTTTGATTTGGGACACTGGCATTCCTAGGATGCTAATGCCATCCTTAAATATTTGTTTCAATGGTAAGCAAACACCATGCTTCTACTGAAGTATGGTTCTCTTTCTATATTCAGGAACAGAATGGTAGGCTAGTATGATCATTCAATGATGAAGTTTGAAGTGTTGTCTAAGGTTCACTAGATTTCTTCCAAAGCTACAGAAAACTAAACCCCTCCTTCTCTTTTCAGTCTTTGTTTCTAACATTTCGAAGTTAGCCACATACACAAATACTTTCACAGGCATTCAACATTCCTACATGCTAAACTGGTTTCTTCATGATTTTAAAAATTATTTGTGAGTATGCCTCATTTTTCAGGCAAAAAATCTCAAAACATTTTGTAATAAAATAGAAATAAATTACATTATAAAATTATAAAATATTCTCAGTAGTAAATATCAAGGAAATTGATTTAAAGGCTATTATTTTCTTTGATGTGGTTTTTTAAAAGGCATTTTTCTCCATTGAGTTGTGCCTGTCATTCTTTATGGTGAATCCACTAACTCACTATATGAAGGACATTTCCATGTTATGCAAAACTAGAATAAACTACTCTTTTTTTTTGCCAGTCAACGGGAAAATTATGTGTGGGAGATATATTTTTCAGCGCCTTTTGAATAAATTCTAATCACATCATTTCCTTCAGTAAATAAAATTATCTTTGGCAAAACCTGTATCAGTCTGTCTTAGGGTTTCTATGCTTGTGATGGAACACCATAACCAAAAAGCAAGTTGGGGAGGAAAAGGTTTATTTGACTTCCTTTTTCACATTGCTGTTCATTATTGAAGGACATAAAGTTCAGGAACTCAAACAGGGTAGGAACCTGGAGGCAGGAGCTGATACAAAGGTGTTGGCAGAAGTTTCCTGTCTCAGAACTGCTCAGTCCCAAATACCTGGTGGCCACTTCCCAAATGACCAAACAAAGGCTTAATATTACTTATAATTGTTTGACCCATAGCTCAGACTTATTATTAATTAGCTCTTACATTTTAAATTAACCTATAATCCTTATTTATGCTCTGTCACGTGATGGTACCTTTTCTCAGTATGGCATACCCAATTTGCTCTCTCCATATCAGGCCAGCATCTCCCGACTCTACCCTACTCCTTCCTATATCTTTTGGTTGCCCTGTCTTGTCTATATACTTTCTGCCTGGCCAATGGCCAATCAGCATTTTACTAACCCAATTTGAGTATTAAATATTTACAGTGTACGGGATTGTTCCACAGCACAGAGGAATGTTGCTTACTGGCTTGCTTCCTCTGGCATGCTCAGCCTACTTTTGTATAGAACCCAAGACCATCAGCCCAGGGATGACATAACCCACCATGGACTGGCTCCTCCCCATTGATCACTATTGAGAAATGTCTTACAGCTGGATCTCATTGAGTCATGCTTCTACTAGGACTCCTCCATCTCTGATGACTCTAGCTCGTGTAAAGTTAGCACACAAAATCAGGCAGTAGACAACCCTTGTCAACACCAAAATAAAATAAATCCATATTTCCCTATAGGTTCACCAGCATGGTGGAGATACTGAATTGTAAGTATTCTGGTATATACACAGAACTGCAAACAGATATGAGAGCATGTTGCTCTCTTCTAAAGGTTCTAATCAAAATCTTTGGAGGTCTCAGCTCATGTCTATTTCTTAGAGAATGAAAGCAGCTCAGATTTTAATGTGTTTAGAGGTAATGATAGAGCCTTGAATCATATTTTCCTTCTTCAGTGAACCAAAAGAGCTACCAAGTTAGCCATTCGGCTGTCATTCGTGTTGCTGTGATAATATCCAGGCAAAAGCAACTTTAATAGAGAACAGGCTTATTTTATCTTTAGATTCCAGAAGAGAGACAGTGCATTTTGTCAGGGAAAACATGGGAGCAAGAAGATGAGGCTGGCCCATGAAGTATATCTGCATTTTGGGAAAGAGAGTAAACAGGAAGTAGGGCTAAAATCTCAAGGCCTACTCCCAATGGCCAACCTCCTCCAATGAGAATCTGGACCAATCCATAGCTCCAGAGAGGCTAGGTAACAAGGAGGTCCCTAAGATGGGACACTTGGATCTCCATGGGAAGGTGAATTAGATGAAATCTACTGAGTTAACTGTCAGCAAGGGGTTAGTAAAGTGGAGGGGATGGGGGATAAGAACATGAGGGAAAAGGATGTTATAGTAGGGAGGGATGGAGTAGGACAACAATGAAAGAGATATCTTGATAGAGGGAGCCATTGTGGGGTTAGAAAGAAAACCGGTGCTAGGGAAATTCCCAGGAATCCACAAGGATGACCCCAGCTGGTACTACCAGCAGTAGTGGGGAGGGTGCCTGAACTGGCCTTTCCTGTAATTTTATTGGTGAAGACCCTAACAGTCATGAGAAAGCATTTATCCAGTAATTGATGGAACCAAATGCAGAGATCCACATCCAAACTCCAGTCCAAGCTCCGGGAATCCAGTCAAAGAGAGGGAGGAGGGAATATATGAGCAAGAGAGGTCAAGATCATGAGGGGAAATCTACAGAGACAGCTGAACCAAGTTAGTGGGAACTCATGAACTCCAGACCAACAGCTGTGGAGACTCCATGGCAACAAACTAGGCCCTCTGCATGTGAGAGACAGTTGTGTAGTTTGGTCTATTTGAGTTGTTCCCAGCAATGGGACCAGGATCTATCCCTGATGCAGCAATTAGCTTGTTGGAGCCCCTTCCCTATGGTGGGACATCATGTTCAGCTTTAGCACAAGGAGAGGGAATTGGTTGCCTCAACTTAATATGCCAGGCTTTGTTGACTCCCCATGGGAGGCCTTCAGTGGATAGGGGGGCTGAGGGGCAGGTGATGGGGTGGGAGGAGGGGTGGGAGAGAAAATTGTGGTTGAAATGTAAAATGAAATTTTAAAAAAGAAAAGAAAATGAAAAAAAGGAAGTGAAACAAATACTTCAGTGTCATTAGATTAGCGCAAACAACACCACGAAAAACTCTTCATTTTGTGATTATTTATGACAACTTCCTCAGAAAAAACATTATGATTTCAAAAACTTTCTCAGACAAGGCATGGTAGCATATCTCTCCCAAGACAGCTGCTGGGTAGTTGAGTTATGAGAATGAGAAGTTGAAGGCCAGCCTTCAACTACAGAGAAAGTTCAATGTTAACCTCTACTACATGAAACCCTATCTCACAAAAGCAAAGCAAATAAATAAATTCAATTAATTTTTTTAAAAAAATTAACCTGAGGAAATACATATTTTTCATGACAATAAGCAAGGTTTGTTTCAATACTGCTATGAAAATTGTAGTTTCATCCCATATTGTCTTGCTATATTGTTATTCTTTATAAGCATGTATATTGCTTTCATGATACAAGTTATATAGAGATAATGCCAAACAAAATTTGTAATTCTTTAAAGAAGTCATATAAATGTTGGAATTGAAGGTAAAGGAAATATAACATCCAAAATTATTAAAACTGGATGATTCTTTACATAATCAAAATATCTTCTTTCCCTCCAAATGTTTCCAGTTTTGTTTCTTATTAACAGTAACTCTTTCAGGTCTACAGATCATTTTTGAACAGTATAGTAGACGTCATCACACAAAGAGGCAAAGAAGTCAACAGGCAAAGACATGAGTCAAGATGAATCTCAATGACTGTAGTCAAAATCTGTTCTCACAAACCTACAAAGCCTCTCTCTCTCTCTCTCTCTCTCTCTCTCTCTCTCTCTCTCTCACACACACACACACACACACACACACGCATCTTCACATTCAGCACTATTGTCTCTACATTAAAACATATTTCATGGAGATCTTCTTTGAACAGTATCGGCTTAAGCATCCAGAAAGGTCATTGTAGGGTTCCATGGATTTCAGAGGTCACTTCAGGAGAAACTACAAGATCTGTGCCAATAACCTAAAATGACTCTCAGAGTAGGAACAAGAAGTGTTTAAGAGCCTCTGCCTCCTGCCAGTTACTTGAGTCAAGTTTTGGCAATGTCCCCTGAAGGCTTAGAGACCTCTAAGAAAAGCTTCCCTGGAATTTGCCATATTTTCTCACTACATATCGGCAAGCTCCTGGATGTCAACTCACTTTGTTGTGTGGGGGGAGGGATGTGTATAATTTAATATAGGTGGTTATTGTTTGTGCCTTCATTTTGCTCAAAAAATCCATTGACTTCCACATCCTGAGATGAATAAATTATTGGCCTCATTAGACCTTTATATAAATACATACTTTATTGCTACAATGATAGTATGTTTTTCAAGAGTTGGGATTAAAAACCATGTTCACTGAAAGTGCATTGTTATTTATGACATGATGACATATTTATAAGAAGGAAATCCAAGAATAGGCATCATTTAGCTCAGGATGTTTATCAGATCTAATACTGTGCAAAACTGGGGGCAAATAGTTATATTTTTCTCAATATTTTTAATTTCTATGTCTTTAGTTTTTAGTATTTTTAAAGTCAAAGCAAATATAAATTTGCAGAAAATTTTGAAGAATTGTCATGTACATTCTACCCTAAAGCCCTGTTTTGGTTATCTTGGTCATCCAACAATTGTCTTCTGGAAAGCAGGCCCAAGAAAAAACTTGTGTTTGTGGCATTGCTCTGTATCTCCAGGCTCCTTCACTCAATGGATGTTACACCTGAGGGCTTTACCCTTATTATGCTACTACTACACCTCATCCCTTCAGGTTAGAGGTTATTCATCATCAATTTCTCCAATTAGTCCTGACCTTATCCCTAGTTATCTACCTCACTCATACTGTCTCTTATAAATTATGTTGAGTTCTGAACTTGGATAACAGACTGCAGAAGGGTCTTCATTTACATTACAGTGTTTGTTTTATTCTGTATGAAAGAGGGTCTTTTGGCTTTGACTTTGATCCTGGAATATGGCCATTAATTTCTAGCTGTTAGTACTAGTCATGGCTTTTCTCGGGTACCTGGGAAATTCCTGAGGTGTTTATTAAGGCCTCTTCAAGCCATCTTGTCCTAAGCATGAGCACACCCTGCCTGCATGACCTCTGCGGCCTTCCTTTAGTTCTCATTGCTGACTGAAGTGCCCTCTTCTAGCCCTGAGGACTGAGCCCTTACCAAAGCAACAGTGCTTCTTCTGAGAACCAAACTGAACTTCATGCAGAGTTCTACCCCCATTGCTCTCTACAGTTCTTTGTCTCTTAACATAGTCCAGCTATTTGAAGAGTTTCAAATCTGATGCTCATCTGCTGAGGTCAGTGAGACTTCAGGCATGCTTGAGCTTCCTCCCCTTATTCTGAGAGAGTGAATTTTCCCCAGGAAGGGAGTCACAGCTAACCTGGGACACATTTTACTTCCTAAGACCTGCACGGCTTACAGTTCAGTTCTACAAAATATGCATCACATGCATTACAGTTTTATAGTTACTTTCAGTGGAAAATAATTACTCTTCCATTTACTCTTCTTAACTAGAAATGAAATTAAGTTCATATTTAAATATAAAATTAACACGTGAAAAACAGTCAAATATGCTGAACATAAATTCAATTGTATGATTCAAGTTTTAAAAGCAAATGGATGGGAAAATATTTTTAAAACGCTAAGTGAATTTGAGCTATGACAGTAATATTTTACTTAGCAGAGTTCCACAACTAGGACTCTTCTGAGCACTGATCAGCCAATACGGCAGAAGTGGCACCCATGCTAATAAATGCTTAGCCTTTTTACTGCACTTTTCTCCGTTTCCATCGCACTTTCTAATCCCTTTATTTTGTTTACTGCACAAAAGTCCATTTTAGTGCTATTAAATCCTATTATCCTCAGACACTTTGATTCTTTGCAAAGAATAAGCAATCATGGGTTGCATTAAAATGCCAGCTTTCCTATAGTCTTCAAGGAGTTCTCCAATCGAGGTAAATCACATGCCATTCCCAGCCAATATCCTCCATTAACACACGTCTAGATATATAGAAACAAAACGTCATTAACCAGTAAGCACTAATTGTTTGATTTTGATGAATGAATCACACTGCTGCTGTAAATCCAGAGGCCGTGTATGTTAACTGCGGGAGCACTGATTCATTCCATGCCTGCACTGTACCCACAGCCATACATCCACAATGCTACGCTCAACAAACCTGCATCTTACTCAGAAAAACAAAACAAAAACAAACAAACAAAAAGAAACCTTTGTAACTTCTGCAGGGAAGCAGGCAAAGGCTTCTGAAGACCAAGGAAGCTGCTTCAGCAGTGACGTTAAACAGTGGAAACTCTTGAATGGACAGCTTAGTGAACAGGGAGTTGTTTTTCTCATGTACTCACAGTGCTTAAAAGTTAAAAACAAGCTTGACTGAAGTGGCCAAGAAACGCTTCATGGCTCTGTGTGTCTTTTGCCACGTGCAAAGTCAGATGACCTATTTCTCCAATATCCATGTTATGAGTAGGAAGGCAAAAGCAAACCGGTCTGTTCCTTCCAGAAGCCAATTTCCCAATACAAAACCCCTGAGGCGATCTCATTTACCAGAATTGTTTGAAGGGGAAAAAAAAGATGAAAGATGAAGCACTTGGTTATCCTGGGTTCTAAACCTAGGAAAAGTGTAGCTGTGTAAGCTGCAATAACAGGGCCACAGAAACTCTGCATTCCTGTTGCAGAAATTAAAAATCTCCATGACCAAAAGACTAACGAGATAGCTCGAAAGAGGAGCTCTTGGCTAAGACTTTATACGAGCAATCAGCCATGGCTCAGTCCCTTGAGGAACTTTTGGTGCACCTCAGCAAATCATTTTTGGAAACATTATTGCAGGTGAAACAGATGAGAAATACCAATTCTAGAGTCCATAGAGACATGCCCATGCAAGTTATTCACCAGCTCCAGGCACTGCTGCTCCCTATTCTGCAGGGACCAAGGATTTTGGTTTGTTTTAAGGAAAATGACCATTTGGCTACAGACATTTTCCAGAAAAAAAAAAAAAAACAAAACTATAGACATTTAGTAACAAGAAATTGAAATTAGAAACTACATTTTGAGATGTAATAGGACATAATAAAAAAATGTCACACTCAATGACAGTCACATAGCTCCATAATCCTATCAACTTTGTGTTCTCCATGTCTTCTCACTTTGTAGACCAGGCCGTTCTAGAACTTGCTGTGTAATCCAATTTGTTTTTAATCTCATAACTCTGCTACTGCCAAGAGGATTGTGAACATGTATGACAACAAATGACATCTATCAACATTTTTTAGCTAAATATTTTTATTAGGTATATTTAAGAATTCTCAAGAAAAGTAGAAGTAGACAGAAATATATATATATATATATATATATATATATATATATATATATATATATTCATTCCACTAGCATAAAGTCAGATATGAACAAAATCCTACCTAAAATTCACCAAAATACATAAATAAATCTGGGAGAAATTTGATGAGATAGGTGGCTAATAAAATAGTGTACTCTATTTTTTAAATTCCATTTTGAAGGAAAATCTGTGATAAAGAAAACTCTAAAGTTATTGCTCACATACAGTTTTACATTTGAATTTGAGCACACAAAGTATCCATAGAATGTTAATGAGAATCAAGCTGATTCCTATAGTGTGATCCTATACAAGTACAGGGTTTGACACACCAGATCTATCTGAACGCTGGGATGAGGCATGGTGGATAAGTAAAAAGATGCTCTACGTATTAAATACCAGGCAAAGGTCATCCTTTCTTCTTTCTGCAACTGTTTCACCTTTACCTTAAAAGAGGAATTCAGTTCAATCACTAGACTTTGAACAAAAGACCCATGGACCTAGGAACATCAGGCATTACATAGGTCACTCTATAGTCATAACCAGAACATATAACAACCTGAAAAAAAAAGATACCAGAACAAAGAATTCTCAACAGAAGAAGTTTGAATGGCCAAAAGACACTTAAGGTCATGCTCAACCTCCTTAGCAATCAGGGAAATGCAAATCAAAACAACTTTGAGATACCATCTTACACCTGTCAGAATGGCTAAAATCAAAAACACCAATGATAGCCTTTGCTGGAGAGGATGTGGAGTAAGGGGTACACTCATCCATTGCTGGTGGGAATGCAAACTTGTGCAACCACTTTGGAAAGCAGTGTGGAGGTTTCTCAGGAAATTTGGGATCAACCTACCCCAGGACCCAGCAATCCCACTCTTGGGAATTTACCCAAGAGATGCCCAATCATATTACAAAAGCATTTGTTCAACTATGTTTATAGCAGCATTATTTGTAATAGCCAGAACCTGGAAACAACCTAGATGCCCTTCAGTGGAAGAATGGATGAAGAAAGTGTGGAATATATACATATTAGAGTACTACTCGGCGGTAAAAAATAATAACATCTTGAATTTTGCATGCAAATGGATGGAAATAGAAAACACCATCCTGAGGGAGGTAACCCAGGCCCAAAAAGATGAACATGGGATATACTCACTCATAATTGGTTTCTAGCCATAAATAAAGGACATCGAGCCTATAATTCGTAAAAAATCCTAGAGAAGCTATATAAGAAGGTGAACCCAAAGAAAAACATACAGTTATCCTCCTGGATATTGGAAGTAGACAAGATTGCCAGACAAAAAAATGGGAACATGGGGGTGGGGTGGGATGGGGGGATAGGGGGATGGGGAGAGAAAAGTGTGAAGTGGAGGATGGGAAGAGCTTGAGGGAATAGGATGGTTGGGATATAGGAAGGGTGGATATGGGAACAAGGAATTATATATCTTAGTTAAGGGAGCCATTCTAGGGTTGGCAGAGACTTGACTCTAGAGGGGTTCCCAGGTGTCCAGGAAGACGCCCCCAGCTAGTTCCTTGGGCAGCTGAGGAGAGGGTGCCAGAAATGTCCAGATCCTATTGCCATACTCATGAATATCTTGCATATCACCATAGAATCTTCACCTGGCATTGGATGGAGAAAATGACAGAGCCCCACATAGGAGCACCGGACTGAGCTCTCAAGGTCCTGATGAGGAGCAAAAGGAGGGAGATCATGAGCAAGGAAGCCAGGACCGCGAGGAGTGCTTTTACCCATTGAGACGGTGGGACAGATCTAACGGGAGACCACCAAGTCCAGTTGGAATGGGACTGATGGAACAGGGGACCAAACCGGACTCTCTGAATGTGGCTGACGGTGGAGGAGGACTGAGAAACCAAGGACAATGGCAATGAACATGAACTCTACAGCATGGACAGGCTCACTGTGAGCCTTGTCAGTTTGGTTGCTCACCTTCCTGGACTTAGGGGGAGCTGGGAGGACCTTGGACTTAACATAGTGAAGGGAACCCTGATGGCTCTTTGTCTTTGGAGAGGGGTGGAGTGGGGGTATGGGTGGAAGGGAGGGGACGGAAGGGGGAGGAGGAGGGGAGGAGATGGAAATCTTTAATTAAAAAATGAGAAAAAAAAAAGAGACCCTCACCTGCGGTCCCAAGTGACCATTGCTTGCTGCTTTCTCCATACACCCTATCTTCTTTTCCTCCACAGGATTTTGAACTTTTTCCTTCCCATTGAATTGATTACTGCAAGTAATGGAAGTTATGCCTGGAGCACAGGTAAGCTTAGACTGCAAATTCATCAAGGAAGCAGGGAGCTTTCATTTACTCAAACAGTTACTGTAGGAGACTTGAGTCAGGATTGAGGCACCAACACTCGCAACTCTCTAGTTTCTATGGCACATGATCATGGGTTGGATTGTAGACTATTCACTTTATAGAAAAAACAGGCGATGCAGAGATAGTTCAAAAATTAAGAGCACTTCCTTCTCCATGGGACCAGAGTTCAGTTCCCAGCACCCTACTTGACTTACAATCACCTGTAACCATTGTACCCCCTGGAAAATGTGACATGCTCTCTTGGGTTCCATGGGCACCTGCATTTATATGCACATACACACATACACACACTCGAACAGACATAAACACACATGCAAGCACAAGAAAGATGTTTTTCCACTTCTAAATGAAACCTAAAGCAAAATATTAAATATTTATACCCATTCTATGTATGATTTTCTCCAATAATTATACACCTTTGAGATACAAGAACTTCAAGTTAATAATTTCTTCTGTTCCACATCGACAATTCGAAAACCAACACTATAGGAAATGCTAAGATTTTAACATCACTATTGTTGTCTTTATATAGTTGCTTTCAAGTGTTCCCTAGAGACTCCTCTTTCATAGAAATATTGATTGCATCAGCCTTCTCCTGATAGTGTCTGCCCTGTTAAATGGAGCAACAAACAAGAGTAGTGGTTAAGTATAATTAACACCGAATGCCATGATTTCCCAGAAACTCTAAGAGGGAATGTTCTTCACAGGTGTCTCCCGCATCCATTATTTTCTTGGTTGATGACACAGGGAATCAAACTGGTGGGGCTGCCTGCCAGTCCTCACTCCTGTCACGGGAATCAGTAGGACATGCCTGCTCTACAGCGTCTCAGGTTCTAGCTATGCCATCGGCTTGCAGATGCCAATCTTTTCCTGGTTTGCTTTCTGTTGCCATGATAAACAGCATGACCAGAAACAATTTAGGAAGGAAAGGGTTTATTTGACTTACAAGACTATAAAATCCATCACTGATAGATGCCCGGGCAGGAGCTTGAGGTAGGAATTGGAAGCAGGAATGGAAGCAGAGGGCACAGAGAATTTCTGTATACTAGCTTGCTCCCCAGCTCACACTCAGCTGCCCTTCTTCTACAGCCATGGCCCATGTGCTGAGGGATGGAAACACCCATAGTGTGATGGGCCTTCCTATAACAATTAGCAATCAAGAAAATGTCCCCAAGGGACATGACCAAAGGCCAATCTGAAGGAAGGCAATCCCTCAATTGATATCTTCTCTTTCTAAGTTTACATCTACAATTAGCCGTCATAAATATTATCTTTATTCTGGTTGTTCTCATATGCACTAGCTATTGACTAATTTACACTGCAATTTGTTTTGATAAATATCTTCCTGGTAAAAGGAGATGGGAGTTTTTTAAAACTAATATCCTATTTGTGTACAGGATTCTGCAGGGGTTTGACTACTATTGAGTTAAGAGGAAATACTGACGGGAAACACATACAGTCTTAAAACATCCTGGCCATTCATAATTTGAGTCAGATTCAACAGCTCTTGGGTCTGAAGTCATAAATATATCTGAAACAGGAATTATCTAACACGATAAGATATTTTTCTTGTAAGAACTTTATATTGACCTTGATGTACAAGGCCTTTACAGGTTTAGTTAATTTCTAAAGGCCCGGTTTCTACTGCTAAATACATTCTGTATTCATGTGTCCCCATCTGATTAAATGCAGCTTGTAGGTTCTAGCCCGTGCCTGTCTTTTTGCATTTTTACCTGCTCTGGCTTTTATAGTAATTTCTACTAAAGTCTTTCCTACAGCTATTGTTTACCAGCCTTCATTCAGCCCATTGGGCCTTTAAGAACTATTATCCCTTTGTACATATATGGGCTTTTTTCCACTATATGCTGAGTTCACAGTGATGAACATTAACTTCTCTTAAAATGGATGCCTAACATGAACTCAGAATGACTGTCGTGATTTCTGCACAATTATCAATAAAAACAATACCACTTCTCAGGAAGGTACTTAAAACATAGATAATTTCATCCAATAAAATATGGTGACATCGCTGGGTGGTGGTGGCACATGCCTTTAATCCCAAGACTCAAGAGTCAGAGACAGGAGAATCTCTGTGAGTTTGAGGCTGGGCCTGGTCTATAGAGTGAGTATCAGGACGAGCTCCAAAGCTCCAAAAAGCAACCTGCTTCAAAAAAAAAAAAAAAAAAAAAAAGATAAATTCTCATAAAGTTTGGATTTTCAGTGCAGGAGAGTTAAAGAGAAAATGTATTGACATTTTCTCCAAAGTTTAATGGGTAAGTTCAATTTGTTGATGCCAGTAGCAAGACTATTTCCTTGAACTTAGAATGTTTTCCATTAGATAATTTACACACTACATTATCCAGTCACTCAGTTTCATCCATCGGACATGTTATTGTTTCTGGATGTTATTATATGAAATACCTGCTTTAATGACTATTTAAAATTCAGCAGAACAATAAACCCCCAAATTCATCCTTAACCGTTTTTTGCATTGCGTTTCGTTACACTGAGAGGAATAGGCTGCACTTCAGTAGAAACCAGGATATCATTCACACGCATGTTTAATCTTATATATTCAATCTATTCTTGTATCTTGAATCAGTTCTTTCTGTGGGTTGAAGCTATTTGAGTGTGGATGCTTTGTTAGGCAGGGTTTTTTTTTACCCCAGGCTTTCTTTTTCAGTTGCTTTCCAAAGGTGTAAAAATAATCCTGTCACAACAGAGAAGCGGTGCTTATAAAGATGCCTTAAAAACCTTATCTCCAGGAAACAGTGCTCAGTGCATTGTGTAATATAGTGTCTTAAAATACTTCTGCTTACCTCCTCATTGATGCTGCTTCAATATTTACATAACACTGTTAACTAATTTTTCATTATGTAGGTTATTTATCCCTTCTCTTGGAGACTGTTCTCTGAGTTCATTTAATATTGTTGAATTGAGCCATTGTTTTTTAATTCCTACTCAGTATTGAACTGCAGCGAGTCTCTTCTCGGTTCTGTGGGTGCAGATTTGTGTTTACTGCTCCACAGAGTCGGAAGTGTGGAGAAGGAGGAGATATGCGGCAGGACAGCCTTGGCTAGCCATCAAGGCAGCTTGTTTATGTCTTCGGGATGGGTTATTTCAGAACTATGAAGGGGAAAAAAAAGAAAAAAAAGAAAATAAAGGGGCTGTTTTGGTTCAGGGAAATTGTTGTCCTGGGAGCAAAAAGGGAAAGTGGAAACTAATATTTTAGAAACTACTTCAGCAGAAAGACATTTTTAGTGCAAGATTTCTCAGAGGCTCAGGAAAATTATTTGTAGCATTAAATATTTTCAAGACTTTCTGTGTTGAATACATTTTTAAACCCCAGGCTAGATACTTCTGTTAATACTTCAAGTTGAAAAGTTGATTTAAAAAAGAACAAAGAGCATTGTATTTCCTCGAGGGTGGGGAGACAGCAGGCAGGCCACACAGTTGGCCTAGCGTCCACCTGAAGGTCACCTCAGATGGACAGAATCTCTGAGTTCCCGCTTCAGCACGCTGCTCAGACCAGTTTCCCATCAATCTCCTAGGTGTCTAGCATTATAGCACAGAGCCTCTGGCCACACCGCCAACATCCCTGCACAGCTTCCTCCCTATTCACAAATAAGTCACCTCAACAAACAGTAACTAATAATGTTTGGGTCACACCTTCACCCCAGTCTCCAGGAGCTTAAATGTCCTGCTCCTCATGTACATTTCTTTTTCAGGTCTAGGGAAGTAAGACTCATGTCCGTGCTTTGAAGTACATACGGCTGCAAAGTGGATACTCACAGTTATGGAGTTCCTGAACTGCTTGATATATAGATGGGGGAAAAAAAGCTGGTTTAGGTTGTTTTTCCCTCAGATGAAACAGAAAGGCTCTAAAACTTTAGAGTTCCTATAAAGCTGTAGGCTTTGTTTTATGTACTCAGACTGGTTGTGTATACATAAAATAGCCGCACACTTTTTTTTCTCACCAAGTAAAACCATAAAACCAGAATCATTCTGTGAAGTAAATGCAGCAGCCCTTTCAAAATGAAACTCAAACTATCATTTAATGAGAAGATAGATTTTTAAATGTGTCTACATAGCTAAATGCTAGTTATGTGATCATTGAAATTTGGAATACAGCAGAGGACAAAATCTCTTCATGTTTCTTATATATGTATTCACTAACTAGTAGAAAATTTAACTTGAACTAGGACTTTTGCCAGCTGATCTTAAATAAAACTTTGACTCATCTTATGAGTTTTAACATGTCTTTGTATGCGTGGCAGAAATATCCGCAGAAAACAGAGGGCGTCCCAAAGAAATTCAGCCCGCAAATGAGCCCAAAGTCAGTTCTACCACAAGTTTCAGTGTTCTTTCCATTGCTTCATGCTGCAACACTTCTTTTGAAACTTAAATCATACACAGAGCTCATCATTAATCCACAAATACATTTTAATAACCACTAGAAAAATATGTCAGGTGCAAAACATTGTCCTCTGCTAAACTGCATGGCCGTGAACACAGTTGTGGTCAGGTGTGAGCTCTGGAAGTGGAGCTGGTTAATAATCAAAATCAGAATAGAGGACCGAAAGCGTAAGAAACAACAGGATGTATATTTCAAGCTGTTTCCAGGAGAAATGTCTTCAAGTGATTTATAATGGCTATTTCTCAAATTACTTATTATAAGAAAAATACTTGTCTGTACTTAGTAAGCATACGTAAGGATATTTTCAAGTGTTTTGAGAAGACGAAAATGATTTAAAACTCTTTATGCTATTTTCTGCCTGGTGTAGAGGACAGATGCATTAAAGAGGTTTAATGAATTTTGGGGATGAGAATGATAATGAGCACTTTCTGTAATTTTCAGCACAAATTTGAGGATACTAATGTGGCGTGTATGATTTCTTTTTTAATCTAAATAAAGTTAATACATTGAGGGCTTAGTTTTGTCCACCACAATGCAAATAAATGTCTTACCCCATGAAATTCAACTAAACTGCAAAGCAGCTTTGACAAAGTTCTATAAAACAGCAGTACAGCTATGCTGTGTCTGATTGTTGGTGAATAACAATGTGGGCTCAGTTCCATATCCAGCACATAACATGTACTATTTTCTTTAGGAACAAAGTAGAATGTCACAGTGCCGTTTGATAAGAGAATGGCTAGTGTTCTGGAACAAACAAAATGCATGACAAGAATCCCTCAGAGGAGTGACTAGAACCTACTTGATAAATTCTCCTTCTGAGTGTCTGGGATGTAAATGATTCAAGTCATATGAGCAAAAATATTTTATCCTTTCTCTTCCACAGTGAGCATAAGCTGGTATATTTTTCTATTTATAAGAAAATTACATTTATTTACAAAGAAAGATAAAAGCAGGAATAAGAGTGGGGAAAGAGCTGGGTGGCTGTGGCATAAGTCTTTAATCGTAGCACTTGGGAAGATCGGGCAGGAGGATCTCTGTGTGTTCAAGGCCAGCCTGGTGTACAGAGCGAGTTCCAGGACAGCCCAGCAATTACACAGAGAAACCCTATGTCGAAAGAAAGGAAGAAAGAAAGAAAGAAAGAAAGAGAGAGAGAGAGAGGGAGGGAGGGAGGGAGGGAGGGGGGGCGGGAGGGGAGGAGAAAAAAGAAAGAAAGAAAGAAAGAAAGAAAGAAAGAAAGAAAGAAAGAAAGAAAGAAAGAAAGAAAGAAAGGGAAAGAAAGAAATAAAAGGAAAGAGAAAGAAAAAAAAAAAAAAAAGAAAAAAAAAAAGAAAAAAAGAAAGAAAAAAAAAAAAGAAAGAAAGAAAGAAAGAAAGAAAGAAAGAAAGAAAGAAAGAAAGAAAGAAAGAAAGAAAGAAAGAAAGGGAAAGAAAAAAGATTGGGGAAATAAAATAGGGAAACTACCAATTAATTTTTTAAAATAAACATAGTGTTAATTGTTCAGCAGCCTATCAATTGCTCAAATTTGTAGGTAGATGATCAATTCCTCCTTTAGTTTTCATATTCCCACAACTTATTTATTGGATGCCTGAGAAAATTCAGTTTCATTCCTGAATGCTTTGGTTTCCTACTTGTTTATAGGTTACATATCCTCTTCTGCATTTTTGTATGCCAGCACCTTGGTTCTTATATAGACTATTCCCGACCCCTCCATATTCCAATAAAAACTGTTCCTGGGTGTGTAAACCGCTTTACACATCTCAGTATTCGGACAAACACATGCACTCCTTTGACCTTCCAACTCAAGAAAAATATTTAGAAAGTTTATGAGACTTCATAAAAGTGCCATTCTCTTAGACACAGGCCTGACTCTAGGAAACTGTATCTTCTAGTGGGGAAGAGGAATCCTGAAGCTGGCAAATGCTATGATAACTTGAGAAAAACAGAAAGGTATGCAAAAATCCACTGCAATTTTGGGAGGGGGGAATTAGGAATGAACACGTCAGTGGTTTAGAATTCAGAAGCATTCCAAAGTTTCACTGATTACTTCAGACGGGGGAAAAAAATTCCCTACAGCCATTTCAAAGCTGCTGTGCTCTTACCATTACATACTCCGAGTCCCTGTGCCTTACCTGGAGAGTGGAGCAATATTGAGGAGATTGAATGCCCCCACTTCATCATGACTTCATCTTTCTTAGTCTCCCCGATATTCCTAAGTAATACAGAATTATGTCAGTTTGTTAATCTTATTACTATTATATAATAATATCTCTAATCTTTTGGGAGGTTATTGTTCTGTCGTCAGATAATGAGTGAAATGAATTTCTTTTTTTTTAAATTTGAAGATTTTTTTCCCTACAGCTTTCATTCTTATTGTCTAAACTTGGAATTTTAACCCTTACCAAGAAAGAAAAGTTGGCAAAAATAGCCTTTTAGCACAAACACTTTTTTTAAATAAATAATGGTAACCTAAGACTTAATATTTTTATAAAATGTTGTAATATTGTTTTGTGAATAATTGAAATAATAATCTTTGTTGTATGCATCTATATATCTCTTTTCCCCATTTTTTTATTAAAAATTTCCATCTCCTCCCCTCCTCCCCCTTCCCTCCCCTCCCTTCCACCCATACCCCCACTCCCTCCCTCTCCAGGCCAAAGAGCCATCAGGGTTCCCTTCACTATGTTAAGTCCAAGGTCCTCCCAGCTCCCTCTAAGTCCAGGAAGGTGAGCACCCAAACTGACAAGGCTCACAATGAGCCCGTCCATGCTGTAGAGTCCAAGCCCATCGCCGTTGTCCTTGGTTTCTCAGTCCTCCTCCACCGTCAGCCTTAAGTAACTGTAACACAATTTTTCATTTTTTCTAGAAAATAATCTGTAAAAAAACACAAAAATGTGTTTTCAAAATACAGTGCTTCTAATCTTTAGAATAAAAAATTCTGATTGTTCAATGAAAGATGTAAATTTTCTTTTCTTGAAAAAAGAGGAAAGAATAAAAAAATGAAGTTCCAAGCTTTGTGCAGTGATAGGATCACTGTCCATGAGGAGTATCTAGGGCATGATTATTGGTAATTGAAAAATGATGTTCTGCCATAATTTTTAACGGAAGTTCCAGCTTTCAGTGACAAAGATCTGTCTGTCAGTCATTTCTTTCACTCTTCCCCTCTTTCTTCATCTATCTCACATCCTAACTATTTCTTCATAAGAATTCATAGATACAAAAATAAGGAATGATGGCAGCACGCATTTCATAGCCACAGCATCATTGAACCATGAAAGGAACAAAAAACACTTGATTTAATCTTTGAGGGAGAACATGAACAAAAGAGACAAAATTTGCATACTTTAAAACTAAGGGGAAATATAAGAATATTTTTAAAAATCAATAGCAAGAATGTGGTGTGCCTCACCCCCCAAAAAAGCTAAAGATAAGAAATAGAATTTTGAAGATCTATTCACAGAAAACCAACTTGAGTCTTCAAAGTTGCACTTTAAAAACTAAAGGCAAAGACAAATTCATACTATTCAACTATTATTTCATTCCTTACTTCTCTATCAAAGATAAGAAAATAGTGTTGATGGAAATTATGGAAGCCCAAGAAATGTGACATTATGCAGAAAGAAACTCTTTAAAATGATTCTTTAGTTTTCTCAGATGAATTATGATCCATGTTATAAGGACAACTTTTAAATAAAATTTCAGTATTAATTGTAGTGATATTTCATTTGTATTTTAATAAGTAATGCTTGCCTGAAGTTCAGAGAGTAAAACAACCACACTGAACAACCACACTGTTCAGCCTTACAGACCAGGTAGTGGTGACACACACCTTTAATCCCAGTAGCCACACTAGTTTGCTATAGAAACCAGGCAGTAGTGGGGCACACCTTTAATCCCAGCACTAGATAGGAATATAAGACAGAAGGAGACAGCTCTCAGACACAGTCTCATCTGCAATTTCTATAGGCAGGGTCAACATTTTGAGTTGAGATAGAGGTAAGAGCCAGTGGCAGACTGTTTTGTTTTTCTGACTCTCAAGTTGAACCCCAATTTTTATCTCTGAGTTTTTTTTATTAACAGTTCTACAATTAATGAGAAATTTCTTGGGGAATTATAAATAATTAGAAAGACACTGAAGTACAAGAAAGGATGAAAATGTTATAATAATATATTTAACAAAAAGCAAACCAATTCTGTACTATACAACAAGGGAGTAAAATTCTATTTTTAGAAAAACTTACTAGGGAGTTTAATTAATTAATTATATTAAAAGTTATACAATTCATTAAAATGTGACATATGAGAGCTATTGAAAAAAATAATTCAGCTTGAATTAAATGGATTCACTATATACAAGTAATATATACTTTTCTGATCCATTGTTAATCAATGGTTTAGTTTTTTTGCCAAGTAAATAATTTCCAATCACATACTTCAAATTAGAAAACAATCATTACATATACTATTTAATAATGTACTTATCGAAAAATACAGCTATGATTAAATCCTACAGTTTTCAAATTGTTTAATTGTCACGCTAAAAATGTATGCTACATCACATTTCATAAAGCTATTTCCGATGGAACAGGATTTTATATTGGGACAGGTTCCAATAAAATTTATCTAGGAAAAAACTGCATAAGATTTGATTAGTTTGAGAAAGACATATTACTGATGGTCTAAAAGAGTAGCCCCCTAGACCAACCACATGGAAGGAAATTAAACAAAGCTTATGCGATTGTTCTGAAATCAGTATGCATGTTGAGGTCACACCAAGGCTTCCTCATCAGTTCTGGAGACCTTTGAGAAAATATGTAGGCTGTTATTGGAGGATACAAGATGCCAATGACAAGTGGTTATGGCTCAAGGGCCTTCTGATGGCCTTAATGAAGCTTCCTTTAGTTCTCTGAAGGCATGGCAGACTCTCCAGAAAATTATGAGGCTTCTATTCCAGCAATGCATCTAAACCATTAGAATCCATGTCTTGTTAGATGTGAGGAAGATCAAGATTGAAATTTCTGGTTTGGGATCTATGAATCTGGTGTCATTCCAAGCTCTTCTCAGATGCAAATGAAAATAATAATACATGTGCAACTTTTTCTGAATTGAAGGGCATCAGTAGATCCAGTGAGAAAGACAAGATTCGGGGAATGTGACATATTTCAACATACCAGCACTTAATGCTAGTCAAAATATAGTTGATATGTCTCCAAAGAACAACAGTTTATAGGAAAATCTGAGCAGACATAAACCTCAAAATAATCAGGTACATGCTGATTTCATGAAAACACAAACATATCAATAGTCAACCTGCTATTCAAAACAAATTTTGCTTTCTTGTTCAAACAACTGCTTAAAAAATCCCTTCGTTCCTTCTACTCTGGGTTTAAACAATATGGTCACAATCAAAGGTTGCAGCGCTCAAGTGAAGCCCATCACCTGGTTTCTAGAAATCTTCCTCATGTTCTTTGAACATTGTAGAGATCAGTTTGCTATTTTCTTATGTGTTATAAGGCACTAAATTTGTTTTATTTTCATAGTTATCCCTATCAAGCTTGACCTATTAGCTCTCCAGGTACATGGAGATAATTTTGAATCTATTTTGCACTCTCAGGCCAGCAGCCAGAAAACATAATGAACGAGATATAAAAAGACAACTTGCTCAGCAGGTATTTGAAGATGATAGATTAGAACTCAGAGGAACTATGCTTATGGACATGGATAGAACAACTGTCTATACCCAATAATGACTGAAGACAGAAAAGAGATACATTTAATGAGGGAGCAATTTCAGAGGAAAAAATTAAAGGTTTGGGATTGACCTTAGAAAATGTTTGTGCCTGTTTTTATAGACCCATGTGACCTGTTTGAAAGATTCATAAGAAATACGTTATCTATCTTTCTAAAATTTCTTATCACATATATATAATACTTATATATTATAAAATATACAATAAATAATTATTTATATGTACGTATATATGCATATATACGTACATATAAATACTTATATATACATATATGTATATATACATATATATGGGGAGGGTAGGTTGGTGTATGGGGTGTATACATAAACACATATAGTTTAAATACAATTTTCACAAAACTTTAACACTAGACATGAGAGGCTCTCTTTTGACTTTTTTGGGGCAAGATTGTCCAAAGGACTCTCAAAATATTTTCTCCCAAGGGGTCGAACATACATTCCTATTGCTGAAGATATCAGGCACTTTGGAAGCAAGACTCACAGGACCTGAGCTGGATCTGACCTGACAGCCTCCTCCCTAAACATTAGAATCTTCAAATGGAGGAAAGAAGATGATGCAATTATATTATAATTTCAAAAATGAAAATATTATTTAGAGCTAAATAAAGAAATCTAAATTAGTAGAAAAAGAAAGAAGGAGAGATTTTTTTGTTTTTCCTCCTCAGCTTCTCTCTGGTGCTCCTCAAACATACATAGAGCTACACGCAGCATCGCACGTGTACAATGCACACAGATATACATCTAAAGAAGAATAAAACAAAACAGAAATCCCAAGCCAAAAACATTAGCTTCTAGCAGTAGGCTTTAACTCTCTAACACATAGAATACAATGCACAGGGTAGACACAGGTTTGTAGACCTTCAGTTGGCACTACACCATCATCTGTCTGTCCTCAGGATCCCAACCCAATGCCTGTCTTTCTTGTTACTTTTAATTTCTTGACTTCTCTTTAGAAGGGAGAACGTGGGTAGTTCTCAGTCAGTATGGTATTTTCAAACCCCTTCCAGCAGACAGGTTGAAGTAATCCCAGTCCCTAATACAGTGAATCATAGTGTTTCCTTTTGTACTTTGTGTTCTTTGCCATCAGTTGGTGCAGTTGTCTTTGAGTCATTTCTGCTCCTGTAAATAATCCCTCACTCTTTTTTTTTTTCATAACTAACCCCAATAAAACCCATTGGTTCACTAAGCTGGAATTTGGTGATTTCCTTCTTTGCCCTGATGCTGGTTCCCTACCTGCCTAAGTAGACATTTGCTAGCTTTTTCCCAGGAATGGCGTCATGTAACAATAACTTACTTTTTATGTTTTCACTGGAATTCAACCCTATGAAAACTGACAGGAAAGGTGGCCGTGCTTCATTAGGCTGATGAGTAGCAAAACAAACACTTTCTGCAAGCTCTCACTCTCGTGGAGATCTGAGTAAGCCAGGTGTAGCTGAGCTCTCACAAACAGTGAAGGTGTCCCTACGCTCTAAGCTATAGAAGACAAAGAAAAGTAGCTGCATGTAACAATGTAAATATCAAGTCAGGACCTGAGACTTCCCTTAGAGTCTATGAGGAATGCTATGATTTTAGGAAGAAACCTGATATTGGAGGGTTTATGCTTTCTGATTGTTACAACTGAATTTAGGTTTCATTCCTCTGAGAGGAGCAAACAGGTGTTTCTCCAAACAAAGGGCCATTTATTAACAAATTACTTTCAGGAATGAAGGGAATTGCTGGAACAAGGTCTGAGTCAGCCCCACAATGTCTCAAAGACAGTTCCTGCAAATCCTCTTAAAACTTACCCAAGCCGGGAGGCGGTGGCGCACGCCTTTAATCCCAGCACTTGGGAGGCAGAGGCAGGCGGATCTCTGTGAGTTCGAGGCCAGCCTGGTCTACAAGAGCTAGTTCCAGGACAGGCTCCAAAGCTACAGAGAAACCCTGTCTCGAAAAACCAAAAAAAGGGGCTGGAGAGATGGCTCAGAGGTTAAGAGCACTGACTGCTCTTCCAGAGGTCCTGAGTTCAATTCCCAGCAACCACACGGTGGCTCACAACCATCCGTAATGAGATCTGGCGCCCTCTTCTGGCATGCAAGCATACATGGAAGGAGTGTTGTATACATAATAAATAAATAAATTTAAAAAAAAAAAAAACAAAAATTACCCAAGTATGTCCAAAGATAAAACCTCAGCCAACTAAAAATGTAATAATGCAATTGTATCTCCAATCATATTGGAGATGACCTAACTGTTCCTGAAATTCCCCTAGCTGTGCTTAAAAGAAGCCTGAACACTCCTCTCAGGGTTGTCGCAATTTTGTACAGATGAACGACCTTGCATGCATGCAGAAATACTAATAAATGTTCTTAGCTCTACCATATTATTTGAGATTGGGGTCCTCCTTTAGCATTTCTGCTGACCTTAAAATATGTCTATAATGACTATAATTCCAGGGCTCTGGTGGCCAAGGCATGAAAATGGTCATAAATTTGAGGACAGCTTGGGCTCTGTTGAAAGTTTCAGTCCAGAGTAGTCTAGATCAAGACTCGTAGATATGGTGAGGCTAGCCTTAGCTTTGCAAAGCATGCTTTCTCAGAGTAGGAGCTTGGTCAGACAGGCCAATGCTAACTGCCCCACTTGTCACGCTGCTTCTACAAAGTCGACTTTTGTCCTCTCTAGATAGAGTAACTTGACTGGTCAAGACCTCAATAAATCTTAGGTTGTTCAGGGAGACACAGAACTCTAATAGCTGTGAGAAGGGTACACTTGAGTGTTGCCTCATACTGATATTATGTGTGAGCACACATTACAATATGGTTACTCTCTTATTCAATTACTAATGTTTTTTAGGACTCAAAGGAACTTGAATGCTAGCTGTCATGATTTGTTTTATACAAAAGTGTAGTAAAAGTCCTTTCCTCAAAAGATCTAAAGTATAAAATCTTCATGAAACCTTTTTTTATATAAGTTGGAAACTTCATTAAATTTTTTGATTTACTCAATTTTTACTTTTCTAGACCAGAGCTCTTCATGGCTTATATAATAGTGCCATTTCAATATTTGATCATTATAAACACTTGCTCAATGAGATATTATGGACATATCTTTAAAATGCAGTACATATTTTATATTTACAGCATGTTCTGGTGCAAGGAGGGACATCTCAAGTAGCCAATGCTGTCATGGGGTTTGTGGGGACACATGAGTCACCCCTTTCAGAAGCCATTGAGTGACAACAATGATGAAATGGGGGCATGGGATGGATGTTCACTAAGTATCCTCTTCCTGTGAGATAGCAGTAGTGATACTTAAAATGAAATGCTTAAGTGGGGGGCGGTGCTCAAAACTTCTCACATTGCATACGAGCAAAGTCGAACTTAGAGGTCTAGGAAACTTGCTAAATCTCATTCAGCCAATAAGTCTACACAGCAGCATGGAATCCCAAGTGTACCTTCTATCTTCCTCACAGCAGATGCCTCAATACCTTATTAATAAATTCTTCAGTCTCAGTAAATATTACCCATTGGCTAAATTATTAGGAAAAGATGTAAATGTTAAATGATACCTTAGTACTAACATGCACATGTAAATCAGATGATTTATAACTTTCAAGACATTTTCTCACAGAGACAGTAAGTTTGAAAACTAAAATAGTATCTGAAGCTGATGCTTGTCAGTTTCTGTCATTTATCAACACAGTTTTTTTTTTAAATTGTAGATTTCTTATTCTTGGAGGTGAAGGGCATCTGAATATGACAGTGTCAGGATCTGACATGTTTGTTCTGATTTGCTGCACATGAAAATATTATTCCACAACATGTAGACCTGTGTTTACAAGCCATTGCAAATTGATGTTCTGCATATTCTGGTCACAGATAATTCTAAGTTAGTTAAAAGGGAAATTGGCCATGCAGGATTGGGAACATAAGAAATTATGCATACTTGGCTTTTTTGAATTTGATGCATCTTATTAATGGGGAACTTTTATTTTGATAAGACACTATTGTGAAAAGGGCAGATTTTTAAGAATTTATAAATTTTTCTGCTCTAGCCGGGCGGTGGTGGCGCACGCCTTTAATCCCAGCACTCGGGAGGCAGAGGCAGGCGGATCTCTGTGAGTTCGAGACCAGCCTGGTCTACAAGAGCTAGTTCCAGGATAGGCTTCAAAGCTACAGAGAAACCCTGTCTCGAAAAACCAAAAAAAAAAAAAAAAAATTCTGCTCTATGCAAATGAAAGACAAGAAAATTATTTCCTCCAAGGCTAAGAAAAAGTATAAGAATCAGCATGCCCTTACTGTAAAAGACTGAACTAAAGAAAATAAGCTGTATTTGAAATAGAGGTTGCTTATGTCTGTATTAAGAGTTATGCATTCATCATAATATGGATGAGAGTAAATCAGGAACAAAGTCTGTAGAGTGAGAAAAATGCCTGAAAGTTGGATCTCTGGTTGATTTCTGCAAAACATCACTCTCTATAGGAAACTATAGTTACAAAAAACGACAACAACAACAGTTTCTGATACTGTTCAACATCACCACAAAACATCCAAGCCTTCGCACTGTAAAATGAAGCATGTACTTTCTCATAAAAGGACACACGCTTATTTTTATAGTTTCAAAACTGAAATTATTTATTTTTTAATGTACTTAGGTGACAACTTTGGTTGCGCCCATAAATCATTACTAAGAACCTAGGGCTGATTCTAAAGTCTTGGATTCAAGATAGTTTCTGGTTGTTTTCAGTTGTTCCTATGAAAATAACATAAAACAGAAGTTTTCCTAATTAAATATTTGCTCCCTGTAATTCTGTTCCTCTTCAATGAAATCTTAAACTGGTATAAAGAGGATGTGAAAGTGTTAACTTTAGTACGATCCTAATATGTAAGTTTATATTTAAGACAATCACTTCATAGAAACCACTTAAATAGGGACACTGACACTGTTTCTATAAATTTTTAAATTGCCATTTTGAATGAGTCATACGAGCTCAAACTCCACATTCAATAATTTCTATAATTTATTTTGGTTGACATTTATAAAAAAAAAAGTCTCAATTCACATAGAAAATGAGTTTCTAAATATAATAGATTTGAATGGCATGCCTGGCAATCTCTTGACATACTTTAACTGATCCATTCATAAGCATAAAAGAGGATCCAAAGAAAATTATTCTTTCACAGTTGAAATCTCACAAGCTATAATACACCGGTGGGCAGCCCCATAGGTCTCAAGTCTAAAAGACAGTCACAGTGGTTTCATCCCACTCTTTGAATTGCGGTTTGACCCTGGTCCCTTTACAGCTTTATTTTGAGATGTCACTTAGAAATGTGTATCAAAGAAGTGACCCTTTGGATTATGAGATGATATTTACAAATGAACTGACTTAAATAATGCTAGAAAATAAGTTCCACGTTGCTATGTGTCCTGCAGTTTTAATCTTCAAAGTAAGTGTTGTTTTTCATTTAAAATGTTATATAACTTGCCCTGATGTTTAATATTCCCTCGAAAATTAAAAAAAAAAATCTTTTTTTCTGTGTGAGCCAAATGATAATTTTCAAACTGATTAATAGGAATTAATATTCGCAAGTAGGACAAAAGCAAGTAAAGAGCTGCTGTCAAATATGTGTCAGCCGATAACAGTCGACGCCCACATCCTTGGATGCTTCCCTTGGCTTTGTTTCCAGACAGTGCACTAATTGTATTTGCTGTTAATCTAATATAATTGTTACATGTAGTAGAATGTCATTTCATATGCTCATCTCACCATCAGTTTAGAATCGTGTATAATTTTTATAAATTATGGAAAGAATGTGAATGGCTTATTTTATCCATGCTTTGTTTTGCTTCATGATGATGTAAGTCAGCAGAAATCGTACAAGCCTTCAAATTATTTGATTGCCACAAAAATCATCCTAACAAAAATAGTTTCCTAGTTTTCTGGCATATTTCCTTGTCTATAAATGGTCTAAAACTCTGGCTTAGTGTTTTTTTTTTTTCCTTTTTTGGCTTGAATGGCACCAACTTAATAACCTTAATGTAGTACATTATTTCAAATTTAATCAGCTCAATCCCATCACTAGATTCTTGTTAAAATTTTTTCACCGAGAGTTTTAGTTTTAAGTGTAACTTAAGAAATTTTAGAAGTGAGTTCTAAAGGTTTCCATTCAAGTCAAGGATTCAAGTGACAGTCAGCCCCCACTGGAGTGGACAATTTGCTTCACTATGTCTAGTCATTCATTCACTCAGAAAACAACCTCAGAAAAACATCCACAATAAAATTTTGACCAAATAATTTTTTGACACATTACCCAGTTGAGTTCACACACAAAGGTAGCCAATCAAACTTGTTGGAAATAGAATTTCATATTATTACTTACCCATTTCCAGCAATAATTACCCACTAGAATTCAGCCTCCTTCAGTATACATAACTGAATCTTGCCTAGTATTAACTATATACAAAATATGTACACATGCCGGAATAATATTTTCCATTTCACAGTTTATAATTCTTGGCATGAAGGGCTTTGAATATATTTGGTACCAATACACCATGAAATTACATTACAGTGATTTAATAAAAGGTTTAAATATATGCATGCAGATGAAAAGATAAAACATTTATATATTCCAAAAAAATGCATTAACCCGCGAAAGCGATTTAACTGACAATCTCTGATCTTTTAAATTCAACATTTGACACCCTTGATTTTTTTGTGGTGCTTTATATTAATTGAAAGTTGTTTTATAGAATTTTACTAAACTGCTGATGAACCTAAGTCTTTTTTGTACTAATCCCCAGAAGTCATTTTCATTCATATTCATGGGACATATATCAATATTTGAAAAATTAACTCTAGACTCATAGAATATATTAACTGCAAAATATCCATGAAAAACATCTGGAAAGAAAGAATTATACACCCAGTATTGAAAAAATAATGAGTAGATATAGTCTAGATTCTAAGAGAAATTTATACAATTTCCATTTATAGTTGGAGACTGATACCAGTGGCCATCTGTCATGAACTCATATCTACCGTTTTCACATCCTCTTTCCAGAGCCGGTTTTGTGGGTGTGTTTGGGAAAGTTTCTGTGCTGATTGTGCTGTCAGATGAAAGCCCTTTCTGTGCATTCACTCTCTGGCTGCATATCCTATACTAGTAGGCAAAGTATCTTGGGATACATACGTATTTTTGAAATTTTAGTATCTTTGAAATGCATATCAACAGGAGAAATTTTTTTTCTCAGGCACTTTCAAAAGCCTTGGGGCATAAATAATATTCTTCTCTGCCCACTACACTTGTGGCCTTTGATTCATACCTGAAATCTGAGTAGCAGTTAATGAGACCTCCAGCCAAGTAGGTCACATAGCATTTTATTTAGAAACAAATCTTTTTGACATTTAAACTCAAAACAAAAGTTCTTAATCCCTGGTCACCTTGCATAAATATATATACAACAAATTCTGTGTATGTGCATGTAGCCTGATTTTTCTAGGCAGAGAGGCTAGCTTTAGCATTCGTCTCATTCGTAGCAGTGGTTCTCATCCAAAACAGGCTAAGGCAACCAGACTATTAATAGGGAACGTTGTTGTGTGGCACTATTTCCTGTTCCTTGGGAGACATGAACAACTTTCTAACCACATATAAGGAGCCAATGACAAATAAGGACATCACTGAAGTCAGACTTGGTAAGTCAGTGAGTTTTATTGGACTTACATACAAAATACAGATGAGAGGTTATTTATGGGCGTAAAAAAATGGTTCAAAGAGAGCTGCATCATCAAAGTCCACTTGACAACAAAGCCTCGGTACCTACAGCACACTGTACAAAGTGAAGGCAGCTGCTCAGTTTGAAGACTGTTCTTTCCAGGTGACTCCATTAGTCTCGAGCCTCTTCTCAACATCTCAGCTGGTCTGAGAGTATCTTTCTATAGTTTGTATTGCTTGCATGTGAAGATAGAAGTTACAAAACAATCCCACACTAGTTTAGAATTAAGTATAATGAAGAGTTCTTTATTTGGGGGTAGACTCACAGATCACAGTCCTCTGCATAAACAGGGAACAGGGACCAAATCCAGAAGCTGGGAGAGAGCGAGAATGCATGATTTCTGTTGGCATTAAAGTATAAGAGGCCACACCCAAGTGGGCTGGTATCTTAAAGGCTACTGACTGAAGTACTTCATACAGCACACATGTGATTCAAGAATGAGGGATCTAGTAAGTCTGGTCAGTTTTATGAACTTCCTGAATAAAGTCACTTCATTCCTGAGCTTAGAAAATTTCCTTTGGGGTTGAAATATTTGACCTCTCCTTAGAACATCCTGTGTCTTAATGAACATCTCTCAAAAATGCAAGGCTTTAATCTCAGAGAGAATTGTTACTCAATAAGCATGTGTTGTCAATTACCTTCAATTTCTTAGTTCTCCCATATATACATGGAAGGAAGACACTTTTGAACATGCATTCCTGTGATTATAAATGCTACTAAGCTCAGAATACACAAAGCAGGGCTGAATTCTAGCAGCTGATGCTGTCTTGAGCCCATAGAAAATCCTGGGGTAAGAACTTCTTTTGGGGGTCATTGTCTATTCTCTTAGGGTCCTCAAGTGATTTCAAGGGGACAGTCCACATTATGAATGATAATCTTCCTGGCCTATTGTCTACTACCTTAAATTATGCCTTCATTAAAAACTGCCTTTGGTGCAATACAAACAGCATTATTACCTAGACAATTCAACATTTAAACATTTTCATCTGCCCTTTATACACAAGGCTGTTCTCTTTTATTTGTTCCAGTAATAGCTCCTTTGGAACTTCTGTTCCTTCCCTTGCAGATGCTCTACACTGGATCACGATTCTGACCTTCCTACTTGATCGACAAAAATGGTGATCTATATTATTAGGCAGTACAAGCTTCTTTAATTTTAAGTCCAGTCAAATAACAAAGCTGAAGAAATGCCAAAGAATCTGACATACAGGACCAAATTCTAGGAACAGAGAGCCCGTCAATACAAGAATAGAAAAATACAGGAGATGAATAGAAGAAGGGTAAGAAAACGGAGATCACAGGAATCTCCTCTGTAGGAGTTTACTATTTCAGGCACCTTTACTCTTATAACTACGGTCCAGTATTTGACTGAACTTTAATAGTAACTTTTAGAATTTATGATATGCTCTGACTTTTATTCAAAAAAGCACACACATTTCTACGTTTGAAAATGTCAAAGAATCACTGTGAAATTAGTTCTAAT
Source organism: Arvicola amphibius (assembly GCF_903992535.2). Classification (NCBI taxonomy): domain Eukaryota; kingdom Metazoa; phylum Chordata; class Mammalia; order Rodentia; family Cricetidae; genus Arvicola; species Arvicola amphibius. The sequence continues at coordinate 126,190,097 of NC_052053.1, forward strand.
CGGATCCTTGCCATTAGTGAAGTGTGAATTCAGCAGCATTCAGCGGAAATGGCTTTAGGAACATAAAAGTTAATCTATCATGCTAAAAGATCATTGAAAACACTATTTTATAAGCCAAATTGATGGCAGCTATATTAACCAAAATACATTTGCAAAGGAAATTTTAAAGAAGTATATCTTTATTTCCATTAGATGAAAGTGTGTGCATGCCTCCACTCATATATGCAGCTAAAATTATAGAATATTTTATAGCTTGAAAGAACTTAATTATGAAGTCCAGCACTTTCATTTTATGCATAAAGACACCAAAGCCTAGCAAAGTCAGACTAAATAACATGTCTAACATCTAGTTAATAGCACTCCCCACACTAGGGCTCTTTTCTGATGTCACTATGTGTCTGGTGCTATTTCACTTCTACAACAAAAATCTATTGAACAATTTCTGTGTGCTGATGCAATGACACATAGAAAAAAAAACCAGCTCCTTATAAGCCTCAAATGCCAAGGAAAATTGATTATGCCCGTAACAACTGCCTGAGCCTTACGTGATCATACTTTCCTTAGTATTTAAATGGCTTAAGTTCCTGTCCTGTGCACACTTCTTGACACCTCTACATATTCATATTTACCTTGCTGACCTTTTCATTCAATGTCCTGATTTTTTTATGCCCATGTGTCTAGTGACTTTATTGCTGCGGTTGTAAAACACTGGCAGAAAGAAGCAGCTTAAAGGAGAAAGGGTTTGTTTTGCCTTACAAACCTAGAGGACTGCATAGCCCATCATAATGAGAAAAACATAACAGTTGGCATGGTGATGGAAACCACATCCAGGAAATGCAGAGTTGCCATGGGGACTCCTTTAGCCAATAGCTTTTAATATACCAGCCCACTTGGGCGTGGTCTCGTATACTCTGAATGCAGCCATAAAGCTTGTGTGCTTGCTTTCTCCTCTCTCGCCTGGCTGCTGTATTTGATTTCTGTTGCCCACCCCTACAGAGGACTGTGATCTGTGAGTGCCCCCTAAGTAAAGAACCCCTTATTAGACCCAATTCTGAGCTAGTGTGGGACTATTTTATTCGCGTTCTCCTACAGAGAGTGAACAGGAAGTTGAGTCCGGCTATAAAACCTCTACACCTGTGGCAGTGGTTCACTGCTTCAAAGGAAGCTCCATACCCTAAGGTTCTACAACCTTTCAAATGGCTACAAAGCAAGCGCTAAAAACAAACGGGTCTGGGGGACATATTCCATTCAAAGAATAGCACTGTTGTTCATCTTGCTTATCAAATCAGCTTGAAAACGAAATACATACATTTACCTCACATTCACCACAGCACTATCCTCAAATATTTAACATTTGAGTTTCTCCTAAAGACTCACATAATGGATAAATACTAAATCAGAATGCTCAGGATTTTTATTTGGCAGTAGTAGGCAATAATCTCAGACTACTCCAATAATTCACTCCATAAAGCCTTGTTCCTCCAGCATTGGGATTTTGTGGTGAGAGTATTAGTAATTTTCTACCCTCACAAAAATGAATTGTTTGAGGAAATAGATAACAAAGAAGTAAAATGAACAAATAAGCAAACAAAGAAAAAATGAATTTATAGAGTGATGAAGGAAGAGCAAGAAGGCTTAGATTATCTATGTAGACTAGTCTCAGAAAACCTGAAGGACAAGCCATATTTATAGGAAAACCTGAAGGAATTGTGTAAGCATAGAAGATGGAAGCTCTGGGCAGAAGGAACAGCAAGTTCCTCAAGAAGTGTTAAGAAATGTATCAACTGGATTACTCTTGAACTTCCTCCAAACTAGTCATTCTCCAGCAGATATTATTAGATAACAGTTGTTTAGACTGATATCACTGTTGAGAAAGAGTAGGAAAGGTTAAGTTCAGGGCAACTAAGTGATTTTTTTTATTTCACAATCAGGAAAATGTGGAAGGTTATGGTAAAGATAAGACATTCTACAATACAAACATGCAGAACTGTGAAAGGCTTAAAACAATGCATTGGGTATCCCTATTTCTATGATTTCTTTGGCAGTTGCTATGCTGAGGAAATCCCATTGGTTGTATTTTCTATAAAATTTCTTCAGCAAAGAGAATTGTGCATGGCATGCCATCATCTTCCTTGATACCTTTCTCAAATTTCTTCTTCAACCCTAGTCACTGGGTTCCTAAGTCCCTGTCTCCAGCATTTGCAGCAGAGAATTCAAAATTCCTGTTCTTTTTCACTGTTCTGCAAGCAGAAGTTAGCTCGGAGTTTGTTTGCATGCATACAAACTCATCTTGGTGACTTGTTGGGAGAAAAAGTTTTTATCCTGTTATAAAACCCCTACCTGAATACAAGACGTGAAGTAAAGGACAACCAGGCTACAATCTGTAGCCCCAAAGAGGCTGATTAACAAGGAGGGCCCAAAGAGGGACTCATGGATTTGCCTAGGAAGAAGAAATAGAAGAGATCTCCTGGGTAAACTGGGGCCAGGGAAGAGGAAGATAGGGGATAGGAATGTCAGGGATTGGGTCAGGCAGTTTGGGAGTGGAAGAGAAGGGAAAGTAATGAAAGATGTCATGATGGGGGGCAGTTTTTGGATTAGGAAGAAACCTGGTGACAGAAACTCCCAGGAATCTACAAGGATGACCCCAGCTAAGACTCCCAGCAATAGTGGAAAGGATACCTGAACTGGACTTCTGTAATCAGATTAGTGACTACCCTAATTGTCATCAGAGAGCCTTTACCCAGTAATTGATGGAAACAGATGCAGAGATCCACAGCCAAACACTAAGCTGAGCTGAGTAAATCCTATTGAAGAGGAGGAGGGATTGTAGGAGCCAAGGGTGTCAAGGTCATGACAGGGAATCCACAGAGACAGCTGACCTGAACTCCCTGGTGCTCACAGACTCTGGGCTCTTAATGTCAACTAGGGAACAGACATGGGACTACATAGGCTCTATGTATGTGTTTGAAAGTTATGTAGCTTGGTCTATCTGTGGGGCTCCTAGTAGTAGAATTAGGACCAGTACCTTGCACTTGAGGTAGCTTTTTGTAACCTATTACCCATACTGGATTGCCTTGACCAACCTTGATGCTGGGAAGGAACTTGGTTCTGCCTCAGCTTGATGTGCCATGCTGTGTTGACTCTGATGGGAGGACTGCCCTTTTCAGAACAGAGGCGGAGGAGTAGATAGGGGTGTAGATGGGAGGTGAGAGGAGGAACAGCAGGAGAGGAGGGAGGGTAAACTCTGATAAGTATGTAAAATAAATGAAAGTTTTAATCTGTAAACTAATCCACAAATGAGAAGAACTCACAGAGTTGAAAGTTTGGGATATTTTCCATTTGTTATTTATATTTTTATTGTTGTTTCCTATCATGCTCTCTGAGAGGAAGGATGAAGGCTTCTTAGTAGAAATATGTTGTACGTAATAGAAAAAGTTAACAACCAGAAGCATTCACTTAAATGAGCATTTGTGTTTTGAATGTTTTCCCTTCTACAATAAGCATTAATTGATTCAAGAACTCTAGATAAATTTTGAACAAAGGTGCATGCTTACCTTCCTGGACATGGAGGGAGAGGGGAGGACCTTGGACTTCCCATAGGGTAGGGAACCCTGACTGCTCTTTGGCCTGGAGAGGGAGGGGGAGGGGAAGGGACATGGGAGGAGGGGAGGAGGTGGAAATTTTTAATTACAAAATATAAAAAATAATAAAAAATTTGAACAAAGTGTTATATGTAGAATGGGTATCTATTTCAGCTTAGAATGGTAATGGTATACTATATATCTATAGAGAATGCTCTGTGCCTTTACCATTACAACACTGAAACAACCAAAGCTTTCAAGGATACAATGTTCTAATTTGGAAACATATTCACAATTAAGGAGGTGCCTATAGAGAAATATGAGTGAAAGTAGATACTATATGGTCAGTTATTAAGTGTCTTTATTTAGACAGGCATTTTCCAGATGTTATCACATAACACCCTGACAAAGAAGGGGTTTATTTTGTTCACAGTCCCAGGTTACACTTCATCAAGGCAGTAAAGTTATGGGAGCAGGAGCTTGAGGCAGCTGCCCACCTCAAATTCATAGTGGGAAGAAAAAAAGTGAATAACTGTGATTCTCTCATTTTCTCCTCTTTATAGAGTTCGGAATCCTAGTTTAAGGAATAGTGACACCCACAATGTATAGGCGTTGTTACTTTGATTATCTTGATAAAGATAAAACATACATACTTAGAGGCCAATTTCTGAGGTGATTTTAGGTCTCAGGCTAATACTTGAGATTAACTATAATCACAGGAAGCTACAGTAACAGTTTCCTACATAAAGGTTGATGTACTGGACCTATGCAGTTATAGGTATATTTGAAAGAGGCCCTAGTATATTCTAGTTATGAAGCTGAACCATTATGATTCCTCTATGGGTTTTTATATGGAAATTCACTGTGGGAATATGAGGTATTCTCTTTGTACAGATGAAGATTAGATAGGTAGATTATTTTTGTCACGTTCCTTTGCATTTTGTTATTTTTATATCACCGATACTTTACTCCTACCCAACCTCCTTCTCTCCCTCTTCTTGTATCAACAGTACCTGAGTTTTGCTTTTAACTAGATAATATTTTTCCACTCAAACCAGCCTAATGAAGAGATCAATAATGATGATATGTTTCCACAACAGGTCTTCTATTTAGACTATTAAGATATATCTTTTTAGTAATTTCTAAATATTTATAGAGAACAAATAAATAAAGCTGACTGTGTTAGGACTCCTCACCACCACCTCTCTCTTACCTCTCCCTCACACACATAACACACACACACACACACAGACACTCTATGTCCTCAGCTATGTCTATATCAATGAGGTATTTGCTTGTTTCTATCATGATTGCTAAATCTGTCCTCATTCTTATTGTTTTGATGTTATGGGTTTTCTTTCAATAAACTTACTTTATATCTTAAATTCTTCAAAAATTGTTATCTGCAGGCCATGCCTGCCAGAAGACCATATAGGCTGCCCACAGACCTACCCCACTCTGTACCCCAAAGCCAATTCTCAAGCTGTTCCTAGCTCGGCAATGGAATGCAGGCTTTAGATTACTCTGACCCCTGTGTACACCTCCTGTGGATACCATAGACTGGCAACCCCATACCATACTTCCCTTCCTCCCTTATCCTTGTATCCCAGTCCACAACTTCAGCAAACATACCCACTACTCAATCACAAGCCACACCTGCCAGAAGACCAGTAGGCTGTCCTCTGGCCTTTTCTGCTCTCTGTTACCCCAAACCCAAGTTTCAGAGTCTCCTCGCCCCGTCCATATTTCCTGTGGATTCCTCAGGGCATTCTTCCCTGGCCTCTGCTTCCACTAGCCAACATACTCTCTGAAAGCCTAGTGAAGAAATGGGAATCAAGGAAGGAGACTCCTGCCCAACCAAAACAAACACAGAAATCAGCACCTAGACCTATTATCACCCCCAAGTCCAGGTGCTTGCATGCCAGAATAAGAGCACAATCAATAACAGCTAGGCACTATGCCTCTAGCTGAGTCAACTCTCCTACCCCAACAGGTATATTCAAATATAACTGAAGCACAAGAAAAAGACCTTAAAACAATCTATATCGAGAGGACAGAGGTCCTTAAAGAAGAAATGAAAGATTTCTTTCATTCCCTTAAGGAAATCCAGGAAAACAAAAACAAAGAAAATTAATGTCTCTCAAAGAAAACTAGGAAAATATAGACAATTGGAAAAAAAATGAATAGAGCCCTTTTTACAATTCAAGGAAAAAAAAACAAAAAGATGAAGGAAACTGTTCAAGAACTGAAAATGGAAATAGAAGTAATAAAAAAACACAAACTGAGAGAATTCTAGAAATGAAAATATGTAGGAACACAAACAGGAATTATAGAAGCAAGCTTCACCAAGGGAGTACAAGAGATAGAAGGAAGAAACTCAGCCATTGAAGATATGATAGAAGAAATAGATATATCAGTCAAACAAAATGTTAAATCTAAAAATTTCCTGACACCGTAGGTAAAAGTCAAAAAAAAAATTCCTGACACAAAATATCCAGGAAATCTGGGAACTACTAAAAGACCAAACCTAAGAACAATAGGAATAAAGGAAGGAGAAAAATCACAGCTCAAAAGCCCAGCAAATATTTCCAAGAAAATTATAGAAGAAAATTTTCCTAACCTAAAGAAGGAGATGCCTACAAAGGTACAAGAAGCACACAGAACACCAAATAGATTGGTCCAGAAAAGGATGTACTCCCCACAAAATGATCAAAATAAAACACTAAACATATAGAACAATGAAAAAACTTTAAAAGCTACAAAGAAAAAGACCAAGTAACATATAAACAGGAATTACCAATCATTGTTCCTTGATATCTTTCAATATCAAAGGCCTAAATTCTCCAATAAAAAGATACAGAGTAACAGAATGGATAAGAAAACACAAACTATCCTTTGCTGGATACATGAAACATACCACAACATAAACGATAGACAATTACCTCCTCAGACTAAATGGTTGGAAAAAATATTCCAAGCAAATGGACCCTGAAACAACTTGTGTCACCATTTTAAGACATAAAAAATAGACTTCAAACCAAATTAATCAAAAGATATGAGGAAAGGCACTACATATTCAACAAAAGTAAAAATACACCAAGATGACATTTCAATTTCTGACATTTATGCTTGAAATACAAGGGCACCAGTCTATAAAAGAAAATGCTGCAGCTTAAATCACACATTTACCCTCATAGACGTATAGTGGAAAATTTCAATAACCCACTCTTACCAATGAACAGAAGATCACAAAAAAATGCTGGACCTAACTGATTTTAAAAATCAAATATACCTAACATATATTTATAGAACATTCTACTGTAACAGAAAAGAATAAAATCTCTTCTCAGCACCTCAAGAACTTTCTCCAAAATTGCCCACATGCTAGAGCACTAAGCAAATCTCAACGGGTACAAGCAAATTGAAATAAACCCTGAATCCTATCAGATTAAATCTTATTCTAAGGTGATATAAAGAATCATCTACCATGATCAAGTAGGCTTCATACCAGAGATGTAGAGATGGGTCAATATCCAAAAATCAGTAAATGTAAACCACAATATAAATAATCTGAAAGAAAAGAAAAACATGTGATGATCTACTTTTTAGATGCCAAAAAAAGGCTTTGACAAAATCTAACATCTGTTCATAGTAAAGGGCTTGGGAAGATTTTGCATACAAGGGACATACCAAAACATAATAAATATAATTGACAGCTAGCTTAAAGCCAACATCAAATTAAATGGAGTGAAACACAAAACATTTCCACCAAAACAAGGAACAAGAAAAGGTTGTCCAATATCTTGCATCTATTCAATATAGTATTTGAAGTCTAAGATATAACAATGAGACAACTGAAGGTAAGCAAGGAGTACAAATTGGAAAAGAAGGTGTCAAAGTATCTTTATTTGAAGATGATATAATAGTATATGTAAGTGACCCTAAAATTTCTAGTAGGGAACTCCTACATGTGACAAATACTTTCAGCAAAGTGAGTGGATATAATCTTATCTTTAAAAAAATCTGTAGCCTTCCTCTATACAAATGACAAATGGACCGAGGAAGAAAGCAGGAAAATAAGACACTTACAGACATTTCAAATAATATGCAATACCTTGGGATGACTATCAAAGCAAGTGAACAACTTATATAGTAAAAGCCTCAAGTCTTAGAAAAGAGAAAATGAAGATATCAGATGATATCATGGATCTATCAAATGAACAATGTAAGAATGGCCATCCTTACCAAAAATAATCTACATATTCATCACAGTTGCCATCAAAATTCCCAAACATTTTTTACAGACCTGGAAACCACAATTCTCAACTTAATATTGGAAGAACAAAAACAAACAAACAAACAACAACAACAAAGAAAACCCAAGATCGCTAAAACAGTAAAAGAACTGCTGGTGCTAATTCCAAGTGTACTACAGAGCTACCGTAGTAAGTACTGCATGGAATTTGGTTAGGATTTTATGTCAGTATGCCATATTTTAGTATAGCAGATTATATGAAAATATTGAGTAAATCCAACGAAGTGCCAGGGCCAGTCAGCGATGAACCACAGGCCGTGCTCTTGAACCTCAATGTGAAAACAATCTTGGAATGTTTTGTGGCTGCTATTGCTGAAAATTCATTTGTGTGGTTTAGGGTCGGGTTAAATAATCTTTAAGCATGACAAATTGAAGCTTCTGCAAAAAATAAAAAGCCTAGTTGATTAAAATTTTAAATCTTCTGAGTTCACAAATTATGACCCAAATACAGTTGAATGGAAGCAGGAAGGTCCTTTCTGCCCCATTTGTTTGCCCGTGATCAGCAGACTCCTCAAATCACAGTGATCTTACGGGTTTCAGAGAGGGGGGAAACGCTTCATTTTATTTCTCCTAAGTAGGAGAAACTTATAACTCCCTCCTCAGTAAACATCACGCTGTAATTTCTAATACAGAAACTACTGCAGAGGGAAGCGAATGAAAAGACAAAAAGGCGACAGTCTGAGGGGAGCGGACACGACGCTGTACTGGGTACTCTGGCCGATTGCCAGAAAGGATGCTGGCAAGAGGATATTCAAGGTGGGAAGAGCTGACTTTAGAATGAGGAAAGGGAAACTTAACTGGAAAAAAATAGAACCCCAGAGAGAATAAAAAAGGGGGAAATAATCAACTGATTTCAGAAGAAAATGCTGACAGATCCCCTGTTTTAATGTGGAAACTACAAAAAGATGAGAATAAAATCTTCACTGTCTACATGCTGAATAATTCATGAAAATGAAAATCTATAGGTAGGCAGAAAAACTACAGATTCCATAGAATAGTCTCTGATAGAATCAACAAGAGAAAATAAGAATAATAGATAAGTATATATTTTATTTTCATCTTAGCCAAAGAGATTTGAAAAGCATAAGCCACATCCTCATTTTGATCTGTTCTCCAGAGCCCCATTGAGAGGTGAGACCAAGACACTAGTACTCTTAATGGAAACTGCTTCTCAGCACATTGCAAGGTGGAAGGACAGGAGACCCATATGTCTCAATGTGCTCTTTACGTATGTGATGACTTTATTTGAGACATTTTTATTAGTTGAGTATGGAATAAATAAAATTTGATAGGCAATTTCAAGTTAATTTGAAACCCACTTGACAGGCATTCACATTTACAAGTGGTGGAGTAACCTCACAGTATGTCAGACCTCTGTACTAGAAGAAGATTTGTGAATATGTGACAAGCATTTCGATCTGCTATTTGAACTTTTTAAAATGATATTCATGTATTGTTGTGAATATGCCCCCAGCATATCATGGAGATGAGAGAACTTGAAGAAGAGTTTTTTTCTCTCCTTTTATTCCACCATGGGGGCCCAAGAATAGAAGTCAGGTGGTTAGGCTTCTCTGAAGGTAAGTTCACCTGCTGATCCATCTTGTTAAGCCATTGTTTTGCAAAAGCAATTATTTTATTTTTAAAAAAGTTATTTTTACTATCTATGGAAAGGTACTTTAATAAACAATTTAAATATAACATGTATAATACATTCTATAAATTATAGGATCATTAAAAATACAAATTAAAATTTGAATCGCTAGATGTATAAATTTTACAAAACAGAAGATTTCAAATTTGTTAGCTGGGAAATCTTTAAAATAACACTAATATTTTGAAAGCAGTTCTCTCATCCATAATAATCTCTAGCATTACTGTATTATATATAGATATTAAGTATTTAATCACTGTCCTCACCCAAATAAGATAAAGTACACTATCAGAAGAAATGGAATCATTAGAATTTACTATCAGTACTAGCTATATCTTCTTTGTTAAATTTCTGTAAAAAATAATAACTTATTCATCAAACATATCAAGAAAATTATTGATTCAACAGTGGTGGCTCATGCCTTTAATCTCAGTTTGCAGAAGGCAGAGGCAGGTGGATCTCTGTGAGTTCAAGGCCAGCCTGATTTTCACAGTGTGTTCCAGGACAACATTATTGTTTTTAATATGGATTTCTTTCTCTCTTCCTTCTTTTCTTTATCTTTCTTTCTTTTTTCAGCTCATGAACGCTTATTTATTTTCAGTAAAGCATGCTATATTGAGAATCAGAGTTTTTAAATTATTTTTTGGAATGTAGTCTATAGTTATTTGGTTAAAACAATGAAATATATACAAACACACAGAACAAAGTCTCCTCCACCATATCTTCTTTCATTTTAAGAAGTGAACTGTTATTTCTTTCAGAGAATTGTTTTATGCTTGCATGATTTTATTTAATATTTTAAAGATGGTAAGATTTAATTATTTCTAACAAAATGAAATATAATATGATAACACAAAAAAAATCATATTGGAGTTGGACAAGCCAAGCCAAATGAAAAGCAAAAGAGCCCCAAGAGTAGGCAAAAGAATCAAAGACCTACCCATTCACAGATTCAGGAGTCCTATAAAACAAGGAAACTGAATGTTTGCATTACCACAGAGGCCTTCATCTATTCATATATGAGCAATGAAAACTTTGATTTTTAATGCTGATTCTACAGGAAAGGACATTCCTGTGTTAGGAAGAAAATCGTGGTCTCAAGTCATTGTCAACTTAATTTGTAAAGGAAACCTCTTCTATAAATATAAGTCTTTAACAGAAAAAAAAATTACTGTTTTTTCTTTAATTCTCCTAATGAGCCCCAGAATGACAGAGTTTAACAGCAGTTTTCTCGGGTCTAAGTAGAATGTGAAAATGCGACAAATCTATTTTCCTGTGCTTGCCTCTTCCTCCAAAATCAAATCATTATCTGAGAGTATGCTGCTGTGTTCTTTAAAGATTTACGAGTGTGTGTGTGTGTGTGTGTGTGTATGTGTACACGCGCGCATGTGTGTCTGCGCATGCGTGTGTGTGTGTGACAGAAAGAGAGCGAGGGAGAGAGAGAGAGACAGAGACAGAGACAGAGAGAGAGAGAGAGAGAGAGAGAGAGAGAGAGAGAGAGCCCTAACTGACCTGGGTGCTCAGATCTCAGGACCTTTGGAAGAACAACAAGCTCTCTTAACCATGGTGTGTTATGGCATTTAATTAAAATCTTTCTGAGGCTTCAGTTTTCAATGAGCTAATGGCTAATTTGCACTGATGAGGGCTTGTTTCCTAAAATCAGTCTTTGCACAGTGATTTTTATTACAGGTTTTCTTACTAAATCACATGTGATTCTCAGCTTCTCCTTTTAATACGATAATCTCACTCAGACTAAATGGGGTAGTTGTTAGTGGGATACACAAACATATGACCACCTTTAACTGAGCCATACCTTTTTGGGAATGAGGTTAACCATGACAGACTGCTGGGCTGAGTCTTAAATGAACAGACACAGTTCTTGGTAGCTCTATGAGAGTATCTCCAGGAAGGATTAATGAGAAGAAAAGACACTCCCAAAGAGTGGATAGTACCTTCCAAAAGCATCTCAGCTATAAAGAACCCCAAGTGCTTTTCACTTGCCAGCCTTTGCTTTTTGCTAGTAAGAGCATCTACCCCATTGTGCTGCTCCCTCCATCTCTGCTACCATCAGAAGCAGGTTGTTCAGCCTTCCAAAGGGAACTGAATAACATTGGCTTTCCAAAAATCCTCAGGTCTTCCAAGTCAAATTAGGATTGCTGAAGCACCCAGTCTCCTGAATCGATCAACTCCTGGGAGCGTATAACACTCAATTGGAGAAGTTAAATTCAGTGAGTCTCATTGAATCTTGGAATATCCAGATCCAAATGGCAGCACTGAATCACCAAAGGCAAAGTGAGCATATATAACAGCCTTGCCATGCACCAAAAAGGCAAAGCAATGATTACAATGATCAGACATGGGTAGAGTAGACCTTTGGCACTGGCTAATTAATCACATTGTTCCCAGAATTGAGATGGGAAGGAAGCCTACCAAGTGTTTGTTCAGTCTCAGTAAGCAGAAAAATTACAAAGTAAATGAATGAAAAGCTACCTGAATCATCGAAGCAAAGAATGATGATCCCTCAAGACAATTAACCAATACTTAATCCTTTGAATGATTGGAAGATTAGGTCCTCTTGAGAATGAGCCTAGCTCAATACTGAAAATGTTTACTGTTAACATTTCTTGCCCCATTCTGCCAAAGGACTTACGCTTCTTACAAGGAAATTGTATGCTGGGGAAAAGGAAACAATCAGTCCTTTTAGAGCCTACTATGTACTGTCTCTGAGTTGCTATTCATTCCAAATATCTCCAAAAGTACTAGGGTACCTCTGTAAAAAGTGGGGGATTTTAAAAGACAGGACAGGCTATAAATTTTTAGCTATAGACTGACTCGTAGTGTGTCCAATGAATCCTTGAACTCACCCCGTGATTATTTCCTTACCACTACAAAGTGTAATTGGAATAGATATACCTACAAGATGGTAAAAGTCCCTCAGTGGTTCATTAACTTAAGAAATGAGGCCTTTTATGATGAGGAAGAACAAATGAAAGCCATTGGAACTGCCTTTACTAAGAAAAATATTGAATCAGAAAGATGCAGGGGTGGTGGTTCTCACATCCCCCCTTTAGTCTTTAATGTGGTCTGTGCAAAAGATGGATGGATTATGGAGAAAATGCCATAATCATGACAATCGAATATTTCAAACTTATGTACTGGCTTTATCTCAGCTACTGTATCAGACTTGGTTTTCTTATTTGACCAGAATAACACATATGCAGATACTGATCATAAAAAGACTTTTATATCTATACACAAGTACCACTATTGTGGGATAAGCTTTTCATACAGTGTAAAGCTGTGTCTCTGTTTAAGGTGCCTTCTGATTGGTTTAATAAAGAGCCGAATGGTCAATAACTAGAGAGGAGAGAATAGGTAGAATTTCCAGAGAGAGAGAGGAGCTCTAAGAAAAAGAAAGGCAGGAAGACACTAGCGAGACATGGAGCAAGTTAGATGTACAGAATGGGAGGGAGGTAAAAGTCATATGGTAAAATGTAGATTAATAGAAACAGGTTAATTAAGTTATAAGAGGTAGGTAGAAACAAGTCTAACCTTAAGGCCAAGTTTCCATAATTAATATTAAGTCTTTGTGTTATTATTTGGGGGCTGGCGGTCCAAAGAAAGACCGACAAGAAAATTAGCTGCATATCACCAGTATCAATTTTCTTTCAGCTGTCACAGTCAGCCTTGCTGTTTTATTATTCTACATGAAGAGTACTAATTCTCTAGCTCTAAGTTATAATATAGTTTGCTTAAATCTTGATTGCCTATCTCTTATACACGGTGATATAATGGTCAATTATTTATGATACTGAATGGACAAACTGGGTAAGAGATTTTGTTGGTAAAGCATATGTGCATCAGAAGATGAGAAATAAATCCAACAGATATTCATTGGAAATTTCTCAAACCCCTGTAGTATATTGCGATATTCTTCCTAAGGTAAAAGGTAAGTTGTACTTTGACATTCCCACCTTCAATAAAGACATTCAGTACTTAAAGACCTATTTGGGTGTTGGAGGCAGCACATCCTTTATGTGTGCTATATCCTTACCCATACAGCAAGTGATTCAGAAAGCTATAGTTTTGAGTGGAATCTGGAATAAGAGAAGACTAATTAACAAGTGCAGTAGCTATACATGCTACTCTGGTACATGGGCCATGTGAGTCGTTAAAGCTGATGGTATTTGATGTGTGAAAGGTTAACCAAGGTGCTGTTTTGGAGCCTTCAGCAGAACCTTATAGATGAATCACAGCAGAGACTTTGAAACTATCCATCAGGGCCATGAAGACATCTGCAGACAACTATATTCTCAATTGCCTATGAGTCTTTTTTTTTTTTTTTTTTTTTTTTTTTTTTTTTTTTTTTTTTTTTTTTTTTTTTTTTTTTTTGGTTTTTCGAGACAGGGTTTCCCTGTAGTTTCTAGAGCCTGTCCTGGAACTAGCTCTTGTAGACCAGGCTGGCCTCGAACTCAGAGATCCACCTGCCTCTGCCTCCCGAGTGCTGGGATTAAAGGCGTGCACCACTGCCCGGCTTTGCCTATGAGTCTTAATACTACTACAATCCCCTAAACATGTACCAATGGCCACATGAAGTTTGTCCAACAGTCATTTGACTGTTGATGAAAAATCATAAAGAGGTCTGAGAAAAAAACCAATGCTGCTTGCTTGACTACACTCATAATGTTGAGTATCTAGCCCATTGCTTTTTTTTTTTACTATTCTTGTGATATCACAACCCAAAATAGATGGAAGAGCAGGTGTTCTTCTGGAGTCTTCCAGGATTTTTATGCCAATCTGGGACAAAAGGACATATCCAGCCTTGTGAACTTAACTGCTACCAGGTCCTGAACCTCTCTAGTATACGGTCAGTCACTGTTGGCTTCATCAGCCAAGGTAATAAACCTCATTTTATAATATACGTTCATTTTGTCAATTCTGTTCCCCTACCATGTCCTAACTAATAACAGAAATACCTAGATTTCATGCAATTACCTAATTTTCATAGCATGCATTAACTTTACATATTAAAGTGTTTCAATATGATAATTTCTCACAGAAATACAGTATGTACTAACAAAATTTATCTTCTCTTTGATCATGTCATATACATTCTCCCTAACATTGACATCGCTATGGTACATATTTGTGTATTTGTGTTTTTTCTGAATCTTAAGTCATTCAATACTATACCCACAAATTGTAATAATTTTGCTAAATTTTACTTGTAATTCTAAAAATTATTCCATTGAATAAATTTACCACATTTTCTTAACTCATTGACCAATTGATCAGCATCTAGTTGATGAAGACATGTAAATTTCCCATACTCTCTGAAGTCCTACCAGCAAGACAATGAACATATTCGGTTTCCTTTCTTCACTTAAACAAAAATCAACTAATGTGTTCCTTTGGGTTATTTAAAGTCATGATGCTTACTGTGTTTGAAGAAATGTGATTTTTGAATGAATGATTTGTGTATGTTTTCCTAACCTGTAATGACTATAACTACTATATTCCAATCTCTGTAAGAAATTTTCAAAATAAAATTCCACAGGACAGTTTTAAATATACACCCAAACTGAGAAAAACAATAGTCTCTATATACCTTGGGTGGAATTTGAACTATTATTTAAAATATATGAATGTATTTCTGTAACAACTGATAAACCATTGTAATTAGCAAAACTTTCTTCTCCAACTTATCCCCTTAATTATTTATAGCATTCTTTTTCCGTTCTAGAATTGTATGAAGGATAGAATACTTCCTCAGATCTCCAAAGGCTATTCTTAGGTGTGACAGTTTCTCAAGCCTTTCCCTATGTTTGATGAACTTGTCAGTGTGATGAGTTCTTGTCAGGTCATTTTGTTGAATGTACTGCTTGGGGGATTTGCTTTTAGTATAGTGAGAACTATTTCTTCCAAAAGTTCTTCAACTTAGCCTTCTTTTCCTCAACCCTCCTTTATGGGATCCTTTTGTAGAGTTACATGTGCAGAATGCATTCTGCTTGCCCTCGCTTTCTAATGTTCCCTTCTCTCGTTCCCATCCCTGTCAACTTCTCCTTACGAGCCACTTCCCTTGCTCATCCTCACTTTCCTGGAAGTCCCCTTTCTGTATTTATGTCTTTGTTTGTTTTTTTTCCTTTGGTTTTGCTCTTTTTAAATGACCTGTTGAGTTTAAAAAGGATGTCTGTGTGACCATGCATTTAGACCTATCACCAGAGCTCAGCGGGCTCTCCAGTATATATACAGCTGAAGACAATGATTGTGAGTTCTCCAGAGTTCACCAGTGGTCAGTAGAGAGGAGTGGAGGATCATGGATCTCTCCTCAGTCTTTGATTGACTACTTACACGTTGTCTTAGTTACTTTTCTACTTCTGTGACAAAACACTATGAACAGAGGAAATTATAAAAGCAAACATGTAATGAGAACTTACAGCTTCAGAGGAGGAGCACATGATCATCATTTCAGGATGGCAGCAGGATCGCAGGCATGACTCTAGGTAATAGCTGAGAGCTTACAAATGATCCACAAGAAAGATGTAGAGGAAGAGAGAGCTAACCTACTGTGGCATGAGCTTTGGAAACCTCAGATCTGAAACCTGGTGACATACCTTTTCCAACAAAGTAACACCTCCTAATTCTTCCAAAACAATTCCATCAAATGGGAACCAATGTAGTCAAGCATGATCTTTGGGGACCATTCTCATTCATACCACCACACAGCCATAGTCTTGTGCAGGCTCATGGATGGCAGCCATAGCTACCATATGAGATCATAATTGTAGAGGTATGTCAGGCCCAAAAGATAGCATTTCACAACCCTATTTTCTTGTCTTTAAGCTTTTTACCTTCTTTACACACCCTCATCAATGATGTTCCTTGAATCTTGGAGGTGGTAGTATAAAAATCTGTTAGGGAAAGGAGGCTTGCTTGTTTGTGTCGGCTGCCGGGCTAGCTTAGCCCCGAAATAACCACTAGAAATTGTATTAATTAAAACACTTGCTTGGCCCTTTATCTCTAGTTTCTTATTGGCTAATTCTTGCATCTTAATTTAACCCATTTCTATTAATTTGTATATCGACATGTGGCAGTGGCTTACTGGGAAAGATTCTAACCAGCGTCCATCTTGGGCGAAGAATCCATGGTCTCTCTCTTGACTCTGCTTTCTTCCTCCCAGCATTCCATTTAATTTTCCCTACCTACCTAAGTTCTGCCCTATCAAAGGCCCAAAGCAGTTTTTTTTTATTATTAACTAATGAACGCAACACAAAGACAGAAGGACCTCCTACACCAAAGGTCTTATTGAGTGCTGACCACTCAAATGTCACTAATTCTCAGCACATTTGCCATCCATGATGTTCTACCTTTATGAGACCTTATTGCAAATAGAAGCTTTTCTGATTAAAAGTGAGAGAAGCATTTGTTTAAGGGCATAAACCTGAATATTTAGAAGGCAGTTTGGCACCATGTCAATTTAACTAAACAACAGTAACAAAGTCCCAACTATTGTCTAAATTGCTTAGTTAAATTGACATAATGCCAAACTGTTTTATCCATGGGTTTTGAGATGAATTTATAGCATGAATCATGAATTCCCACATGTGGAGAAAGCCTCAAACCCACATAGAGTGTTACTCCTATAACAATCATTCTACTATTGCAGCACTTGGCATGTTGTATAGAATTTTCCTCCATATGAAAACTGTCCATCTCAGAAGGATGATTGTTAAGATATATGATGTTAGAAAAGAGGAGAAACAAAAAGATGTTCTAAGGGAACGTGAAACATTGCATCCTAGTGGCACAAATCAAATGTATAAAATAAACTCACAGGCTTCATCAAATCTCTGAAACTGACCAGATTCACTAAGGTCCTACCTCTCCAAGAAGTAAAATCTGTCAAAGGATAGTCTCATACAATCTGAGACAACTAGAAGAGGTGCAGACCAGTCAAGTCTTTAACTTGTTTGGTTAGAGTTACCCAAACATATTTTATGTTGTTTGTGGTTATTGTGAAGGGTGATGGTTCTCTGATTTCTTTCTCAGGCTACTTATTATCTGTTTATAGAAGGGCTACTATTTTTTTTGAGTTAATCTTGTATCCTGACACATTACTGAAGGTGTTTGTGAACCTACAGTCAACAACCCCAGAGAAGCCAGAAAACAAGCAATACCCTAAGAGAGACATAAAAGTAGTCTACTGGGAAGGGGAAATTGCCTAGATTTCCTGAGTAAGTTGGGAGCATAGGGTGAGGCTGAGGGTAGAAAGAATGGAAAGGGATTGGAGAGGGGATAAGGAGTGAGGGATCAGGTAGGTCAAGTTGGGGAAAGACAGAGAGGGAGAGCAAGAAAAGAAGTACCTTGTTAGAGGGGGCCGTTATGGGGTTAGTGAAAAACCTGGCACTAGGGAAATTCCGAGGAATACACAAAAATGACCCCAGCTAAGAATCTAAGCAATCAATAGTGGAGAGGGTACCTGAACTGACCTTTCCCTGTAATCAGATTGATGATTACCTTAATTGTCATCATGGAACCATCCAGTAACTGAAGGAAGCAGATGCAGAGATCCACAACTAAGCACTGGGCCCCGCTCCTGGAGTCCTGTCATAGAGAGGTAGGAGCGGTAATATGAGCAAAGGGGTCAAAACCATGATGGAGAAACCCACAGAAACTGCTGACCTGAGCTAGTGGGAGCTCACTGATCTGGACTGACCGTTGGGGAACCTGCATAGGACTGAACTAGACCCTCTAAATGTGGGTAACGGTTGTGTGACTTGGGCAGTTGGTGGAGCCACTGGAAGTAGAACCAGGATTTATCCCTACTGTATGAACTGACATTTTGGAGCCCATTCCCTAGGACGGATACAGAGGAGAGGGCCTTGGTCCTGTCTTAAGTGATATGGCAGACTTGCTCAAGGGAGGCCTGCAGCTCTCTGAGGAGTGAATGGGGAGTGTGCGGGGGGGAGGGGTGCAGAAGGAGTGGAGGGAGAGAGAACTGGGATTGGTATGTAGAAGCAAAAGAGATAGTTTTTTAAAAGATAGGTTTTTTAAAAGAGAAAGGGAAAAGGAAGAAAAGAACTGAGTGAAGATCTGTGACGCCAGCTCAGCTGGCAAAGGACTGGCTTTGCAAGATTAAAAACAATCCCTAGAATTCTGTACAAAACTTCACATATAGAGGAAACCCATTGTAATTTCAGTGCTGAAATAGCAGAGACAAGCAGATCCCTGGGACTTGCTGATTGATCAGCCTAGCAAACTGCAAGGTCTCAAACCAGGGACAAATGGCTGACTAAGGTGTCTATTAGCATATCAAAACAGACAGGGGAAGCCAGGGTCTTCTGGCCTTAGTTATTTCCTACTGCTACAAGTCCTCCTAGCTGTCATACCCCACCCCTACCCTAAATTCCTCTGGTCCGGGGGGGACTGGACTGGGTTGGGCCTTCCTCTGATGTTCTTCCCTATATAACCCAGTCATTTAGCTATGCCTGTCCTTATATCATTTTAATACCCTTCACCCTCCTGGCCTCTTGGTCTCCCAGTCTTTTGGATAAATCTTTGCTCTCCCTTCTCCCCTCTTCTTATATGGCCTGGCTCAAGGTCCTGTTCACTCTGAACTCTCTCAGATATCTCTGCCTCTGGCTATGCTGTCCTTCATATCTACAATAAATCTACAATATTGTAGGTAAACTATATGGTTTATCTACAATAAACTGCCTCCTCCACCATACCTAGGAACAGTCCTGTTCTTTTTTATTTCTTTTTCTCATGTGCATACTTATTTTCAAGCTAGTTCTAGACACATACTCAAAAACAAAGAAAGAAGAAAGGGAGGGAGGGAGGGAGTGAGGGAGGGAGGGAGGGAGGGAGGGAGGGAGGGAGGGAAGGAGGGAGGGAGGAAAGGAGGGAGGGAGGGAGGAAGAAAGGAAGTAAAACATACTAAAAGTGTTGCATTGCACCAGGGGAACTGAGAAAGGACACCAGGGCTGTCCTCTGACTCTGAATGTGTACTCACATGGGATCCGCATGAACAAGTACATGTATAGATGCATACTCAATGGAATAAGAAAATTAAAATAAAACAATTGCACACAATTGATATCTATGCTTAAATTCTGTAGTTGTTGCTGCTGTTGGTTTAATAACAAATACATGTTCTATATCCACCACAATAATATTCAGAATAATTCCTTTCTTTACCAGATCCTATTTTCATCCTTTTGACCTCTCTATCTTAACCCTAGGTTAACCACTAAACTTTTTTACCGTCTTTATAGATTTGCCCTTTTCCAGAATGTCATATACTTGGAATCATAAAGTGTGTAACCTTTTCAGATTGTCTTTTTACACTAGGCAGTATGCATTTCAGAATGCTCCATGTCTTTTTATTGCTCGATAGTTCATTTGTTTTAACACTGAACAATATTCCATTGTGTGATTATAATGTTCCCTCGTCTACCAGATGAAGGTTATCTTTGTTGCTTCCAATTCAAGGAAATTATGAATAAAGTTACTATAAACACTCATATGAAGATTTTGTGTGGGCACAAATTCTCAAAACATTTGGGCTAATGCCCAAGCATGTTGTCTATGGTGAAGCTATATTTAGCCTTGTGAAAAGCACATCACTACCAAATTATCTTCCAGCCTTGATTTCCTATTAACATTGAATGTCACATTCTTCCTGCTCATCCTTGTCAAAACCTCCACTGCCTGCATGGAGGACTTTAGTGTTTCCAGGAAGCAGTGGCACTAGGTTGCTGCTTTCATTTGAACTTTGCTGGTAGTAAGCAATGCTGAAACCTCTTTCACACACTTATATTCCATTTGTGGTGATTGGAGACCTAGCCAGATGGTTTGCACTTTTTCTTTACAGCCCCCTACTACAAGGTAAGGGAGACTAAAGGATGAAGCTCACAGGGGTGTGGCTCAAGGGGAAAACAAGTTCAAGGCTTAAGCCAGAGAGCAGGGAAAACTAGAAAGCAGAGCTTAACAGAAAGGCGAGCCACCATAGCTTTACCTTCCTGTCTGTACGTAAGACTTCTTTTGTTTCTAAATTTAAAAAGAACAAAGCTAAGGGGGAACGTGATTAATGTTTATTTCTGCAAACTTCTTAACCATGAATGCTACTATTCTGCTATTTTTATCTAAACCCAAACTTATTTAGGGGCTGTCACAGAAGTGCCAAAATTTATGTGGCATTTGTAAACTTTGGTGTTGACATAATGTAAACATCATCTAAATCTAAAAACCTTATTTCAAAATCAATTTACATAATATGTAAACAAACAGGCTTTCAATCAAAGTTTAATCAAGTTATTATTAAATATTAATACAAATCTGACATCGCCTCTAATTTATGTAACTACTGATCAAGCAAACCTTTAATTTAGTTATGGTTTCAAACCTCATTTGTCTTCTTCAAGTAATTGGAAAATTCTTTGTAGACAAAAATTGTAAGAGTCAATTTATGGGATATAATTTATTTTAACTTGAGAAAGTGTATTTGAACCAATTAAGCCTAAAACTATGTAGATTCTTTTCAAAATTTATGTTAGCCTTTTTGATTAAATACATTTCCAGACTTTAATTTGATTTTAAAAATATCTTAGCCTTTAAAATATTTAAATAAATTTAAAATTATTTTCAAAGATAAGTATGTGCGGTTTATGTTTCAGGTCTTAGTAACACTCGAAGTAAGAGAATCAAATAATCCATTATCTAGAGTAGTTCTTCAATTTATGAAAGGACAGAATAAGTATAAAAATAGTAATAATAAAATGAGCTGACTGTATCCTGAATAGGCAGTTAAAACAAATTCATTTCTAAAAATCTAAATTAAGCTTTACCAGAAATACTAAACATTTATGACATTCTTACCACTGAGATCTAGGCTTGTCCTGCTTCTGACATTTGAGTCAACACTAAGAACTTATCTCCAAGCTGCTAGTATTCACCCAGCTTAAAGTTACAGAACGGAACCTTCATCTTAGCTGTTTTCATAGTGCGGAATTGCGATTTTGATCTGAAATGCCTGTCAAAGGCTACGGACTAGAGGCTTGCTCCATACCCTGTGTCACTGTCTGGAGATAGGTCAACGATCAGGAAGTAGTCCCTACTAGCAAAAAATGAGGTCACTAAGGGGGATGCTGCTGAAACGGATATTAGGACTGCCCTGCTTTCCCTTCCCAGCTGCCTTGCTGAAGGCTTTACCGCAAGCTCACACCAAGGAGTCCAACAATCATGGGCTATGGTCATGAACAAAAATAAATCTTTGCATTTATAAGCTTACCACCTTAGACATTTTCCCATACTAGCAAAAAAGAAAAAAAAAAAACCCTGAATAATAGAGGTGACAATGAAGAGTAAGCAAGTTTTAAACAGTTTAAAAATATACTGAAAGCATCAAAAAGATTATCCTGCTTTAAATGTAGCGCTCTAGCAAGTTTCCTTGAAAGCCACTGTTAAAAATGTTTTGTCTGTTTCTGGGAACTTTCTCAATCTATTTAAGGAGTATCAAATTGTCACCACCTCACCACCAACGTAAATCCACACCCTTTCTTACTCTCATTAGAAAACAAATAATTAAATAAGATAAGAAAAATGCGCTTAAGAGAAAGCCCCATGTCCAGCAGTAGGTGGCCAAAACAAACCAAGTTCAGTGATATTTTTGGAGGGTTTTTTGTTTGTACAATGCTTTGTCTTGGTTTGCTTTCCCCTGTATGAGAGTATTAAGTATACTGGTGGCATGAGAGGCTGGAGAAATATCACATTTCAGGGCTATGTACTTCTGATACAGGAGTCACTTGTACGGTTCATGAAATTAGAAGAAACCTTTAGGCCTAAACTTGGTTTGTTTTAAGGAGGATAGGCCAAAGCTCTTGTTTTCAGGATAGACACATCTTCCAGAATATAAAAGTATGTATGTCTAAAAGTTAATTCCTGCACCTGCTCTGTACTGACATGATAGCCACCTATTTTTAAGTAATGCATAATACTCTGGAGGTATAAGACTCAGTAGATGGCCACACACTTCTGTGATTATGAGCAATCTTGACTGAACAGCAGAGGTAAAAAGGGAGCATGAGGAGGTTGGGAGGGAGATGGAGTGGGGGATTCAGGGAAGGGTTAGAAGGGTGTAGTGGCAGATACATATGATAGATATACATTGTATAAATGTATGAAACTCTCAAAGTAAAAGAAAGAAAAAGTATTATCTGAAGCCAGCAGGAGTTAGTAATCACCAGCCTTCAGAAGAAACAGCTGCAGGGCTTGGTTTCCAGGAATCTATGACCCTTGCCAGGGAAGTACCGTTGTTATTTAACATGAAGACTGTGAGGGAAATGTTTCAGTCACCTGTGACAGCAACATTTGGTGGTTTAAATCATTGTTAATGACTGTTCATAGTATAGTTCTGGTCCTTGTGATGTGGGGAGGAACCACAGTCATTGAGGGGCTTAACTGGCTCAAAGATTTGAGATCCTCATCACATGGTTTCCAGGTCGTACTGTCTGTTTGTAAGACACTTAGTTGAGTTGATCAGCCATGTATGTGGCTTTTGCATACTGAGGTGGATATTTGCTCCGTGACCACAGGAGGTTTAGAGGTCGGGGCATGATAACTGTTTGGGTTGGATTCTGAAGGAGAAAACTTTGAGAAGTTTATAGTACAAGATGTTTGTTAGAGATGGAATTCTAGAAAAACAAAATGATACAGGAATCTAAGAATTAAGGACAAACAGCACAGCAATGCAACGGGCCAGTCTGTAGAGTTGGGTTGCAGGGGCAAAATGTTTAGACTGCTCAGAAGAGCCTATTTGTCCTCAGAAGGGAACTGATCTAAGGTGACCAAATACTGTCCTTATTCCATGGAGGTTGACAGTCTGACACTTGAATGTTTTCTCCTCATTGCATTTTTGCAGTAAGTTCTTCCCCAAGGGTGGCCCTAGGCACCTCCTCTCCTATCTACCACACTAGCAGTCTTTCTGAAAACTTGGTTATTGGTCTCAGGACAGTAATGTTTCCTGACTCAGAGAGATTTGATTTCTAAATCTCAAGAGCAGTCCATTTTTTTATGGCAAGGGCAAAACTGACCCTACCCCTCAGTACAGGAGTAACTTGAGTACGTAGAAAGAGAAAGCGTGTGGAAATGAGTGCAGAGATTCCGGTCCATACAATCCACCCACAGGTACGCATGCTCACAACCACACAGCACCCGCAACACTGTCTTTACGGCTTCGGCCCCAACTCAAGGCTCTGGTCATCTTCTCTCAAACTTGCGTACAGAGGAAAGAGACTCTATGAAACTTCTCAAAAGCAACATTGACATGAAAAAGGAAAGAAATGCAAGGACAACAATGTCTCCTATTTTTATACTCAGAATATAGCCTTGGAAAAGGATATGGCAGCCACAGCAAATCCTTCCACCCAAAGACTGAAGGAAGGAAGTCACACAGCAGTTACTAGCTCCCAGCAATTCTGAGACCTGTGATGATATAGCAACATTTCCTTTGTCTCAAGTACAGAGAATTTAGTTGTTTTTTTTTTTTTATGCCTTGAGAGTGGTTCTGTGTAGTCTTTCAAGTTTTTTTTTCCATAAAAAAACAAAATAAATTTACAACCGACTTTCCCAGTTTGTGTCCTCCTCATAGTTATTTTTAACTTCTTTCTTTTAATCTAAACTATCAAATTTTCTTTTACAAATGTTGGATTTACTGCCTATTAAATTGTAATCTATGACACTATTTTAAGACATATTCATGAAGGGTCACAAACATTCATAAAGTTTTATTTATCTAACTAAATAAGAGGCATTCCCATAAAATCATAGAAAGTCTATTTCCTAACTGAAATGATCAATAAGAGAAGTTCTTGCATTCTCATAAAGTTCTCTGTTGCCTAGCTAAAAGGATCCCAGTAATGAACTCATGGTTTTTCTCCAGACTGAGAATCTTCAACTCAGTTATGACTACCCCTCACTTTTACACCTTGGCTGTCTTTCTGGCAGTATTCTGCATTTGATGATTGCTTCGGGGTATTAATTTACTTTAAAGGACTTTTTGTGGGCAAAGAGGTTGTATAGTGTAATCATTTATGTAATAACTTAATAAATCTTGATTTCACAACGTTTCTTCCATGCCCTCAAGAAAAATGCAGACTCTCACCAGTTTTGATCAATCAAGTTCCACTCTATGACATCAGTGCTCTTCTTCGCTTATGTAACATCTATGCTGACTTTTATATTCAGGTACAGAGGTGTGTAGTTGCTAGACATGACATACATTTGGAAAGATCTGAAATAGTGATTGTCTGGTTCATTACTGAAAACATTTGCTGACGTTTTCTCTAGCTCATGGTTCTTAACCTTCCCGATCTTCTGACCCTTTAATACAGTTCCTCAGGTTGTGGTTACCACAACTATAAACTTATTTTTGTTTCTATTTCATAAGTGTAATTGTACCATTGTTATGAATAGCAATGTAAATATCTGATATGTAGAATACCTGATATGCAAGCCCTGTGAAAGGAATCATGACCCTGTGAAAGGGGCTGTGACCCACAGACTGAGAACAACTACTTTAGCTGCTACTTAAAAAATTGACCGCTCTCTTCTTTGTGTGTGCTCAATTTAATACTTAATATTTCACACACTTAATTAACATATACACCTCAGAGAAACAACGGACAAGTTCAGACTTCTGTCTAGAGACCTCCTCCCTCAAACACGTGAGTTCATTATTTCCTGGTTTTCCTATTGCTATGATATACATAGATAACAAACACAGGGTCATTTTTTTTCTGATGACACCAATTCCAATCCCCTGGCTGTTCAGGCTCCCTCCTAGGCCTTTCGAGTTTACATCCTCCGCATTGCTGTAGTCAGTGTCACATAGGTTCGACTCTTCTTACAGTATCATTGCGTTCTCCATATCCATTCTGTTCCATCTATCGCTGCAGAGCAAACTCTGCCTCCTAAACTAATTACTTTAGATGACATTAAAATATCTTGAATGATTCTGTAGGTGTACTTGGTTTAGATGGTTTCTTCTATACATTTCAGATAGAGCTCCAATCAAAAGCAGCTTAACTGAGCGAGCTTCCATCAGGATCTCTCCTAAGGCTGATTCAATACGGTATCTAAATCTGATCATAAGGTTGGTATATCTATATAGTGCATTTATTAAGAAGATTCTGTTCTCACTAAAGAAGCTTCCATAGGTTCCTAGGCAACCTCAAGATATGTCAGCTGGCTACTCCTAGCTAGAATATTCTGAAACATGCACCAAGACAGATCCAGAGTGCATTATACAACAGAATTTTGGAACTAATATTCATCTGATCATACAAACAACACATATGCAGATGCCCCTTTCCTAAAGAGACCTGCAGATGTACTTGGAGTCCAGACTCTATGAGAGCAAACTTCTTCAGCTTCATTACAGATTAGCAGCACAGAACACCATGAAATATGTTCATTTTTGGCATAACATGGCTTACGAGGATCTAAATCTCAATGCACAGCCCGGAACTGAGAACTGACATTTAAAAAGTAAATATGCAGAATGGGTTTTCTCTTGACCCCATCGTGCCCTTTCACCATCACAGGTTGAAAACCTTAAGTTAAAGATCGATATATTAAGGGCTATTTGCAGAATGTATTGAGTGTATTGGGAAGACAGGAACACCAGGAAACAGCCCTATACAGAACATTTGTACCTGGATAAAACAATGACAAATCATAGCTGTCATCCAGTGCTGCATGCAGCCGGAGTGCCATGGCCCCAGCCTTTGTGATGGCTTTCTCTGCCTTGTGCTCTGTAGCACTTAGACTGAGTTTCAGAAAGGTGAATAAAACGTTTTGCATATCTGTAAAAGTGATTTATGTAACACCATAGTTTTTATAACTTCTTTAAAATTATAACCTAAACCTTTCTTTTTAGCCTGATGAGTTTTATACATATTAGTCCTTCCTTTATACGCATAGCTCTATGCAGTACAAAGTTGGAGATGGTGTGCTTAGCTAGCAGAACTTTGATCTAAAACATCTAGCCATATCAGTTTACCATATCGGAATAAGCAGCACCTTATGGATTTTTCTTCATGAATATGAATAATCCCAGCTTATGTTGGGGTTATATTTGTATTACAGATTTCTATTCAACCCTAAATTCAGCCTCCTAATCTACAGGTCCTTGTGCACAGACATAGCCTATGGCGGCATGCGCGGCTTTAACTGAACATAAATGGATTTCCTTGATATTGACTGTGTTCATTTTCTAGACTGTACTTTTAGTGTTCTTCCATCCATCAGCTCACACCCCATGGATATCACTGCAGCTCAGATCCCACCCGCTATTGTCCCGTTGCCTCAGATGTTGTGCCCTGCTTCATTCAGGCCTAAGGTTAGCTGCTCTCTTTCATGACCTGACTTTGAAGAAAGCACTGTATTATGCCTTGTTCACTCTAAAAAATGGACACCTGATAATTTAGGTGTGCTGCTGGCAGTGACAATAGCCCTTTGAAGCACTAATGCTGTGTGGCAGGTCACCTGTCATCTTTGGAAGTTAACACTGAAAGCCAACAGCCGGTACGGGTACTGTAACACTCACTGCTAACATCCTAAGAGGGCTGCATTTTTGTACTCTGTTCAAAATACACTTTTTATAGGTCTGTAAGCTCTAGAGAGACTTGGTCATTTTATACAAAGCCTTGTATAGAATGTGATTCAACTTTCAAAAACAAAACAGCTTTTCTTTCTTTTAATTAATTAATTAATTTAGGTTTTTTGAGACAGTGTTTAACTGTAGCTTTGGAGCCTGTCCTGGAACTATCTCTTGTAGACCAGGCTGGCCTCAGACTCACAGAGTTCTGTCTGCCTGTTGCTAACGAGTGTTGGGATTAAAGGCATGCACCACCAGCACCCGGCTTCAGCTTTTCTTTCTTTCTTTTTTTAAAATCTCTTTCATTATGCTAAATGGTTTATCTCACCTCTCAAAACCAACTCAGTGGTAATCTTGATTGCTAATATTTCATTAAATATTTAAGAACCTGATTGGTCAGGAGCTGAGGTATACTTTTAGTATAGGATTTTCGATGGAAATGTCCTACTTTAATGAACAAGACAATTACATTTAGATGCAGTGTGATTTACAAACACCAACATCCAAATAAACAAGGAGTATCATAGCTACTTCATAAATCTCAGCCTGGAACCATGGTTAACACAGGATTACCCAGCTGCCCATGGGAATTATCCAAAGCATTTTGGATATCACTAGCTTTATCTCCATCTGTTTTTGTGGTCAAAAAAATATGACTTCTTATGGAGTTGTAGAATATACTTATCAAAATATGCTTCAAAATTACTGAATGGGTTACACTATGTCAGGGTTATTATAGATTAATTTAGATTAGTGCTTCCTATGAAATACATCATATTTGGAAAAGAGCACATCACATATGCATGAACCCTAGAGTATTGTAGAATAATAGCAAGCAACATATAGACTCCTCATACAGGATTGAAATGGAGCCTCTCCTACCAAGTCTCTCCATTGCTTTTAGAGAGAACATTTCTTTGCATACTCCACTAGACACAAGATTGATTTGGCCAAAAATTCTATAGTATTAATAATTTCCCAGTACTTTTATAAACAATGCACAGACAGTTATACATTGTATAAACTCTGTAGTTCTAACTTTCGATTGGATACAAATACTATATATCCTTGTCCCTATAATCATCAAATATAGTTCATCTTTTTTATGCCCCTGATTGTTTTGCATCATTTTTCTCTGTTCTCCTGGCTCCTGCTGTAGGAACATAAAAAATTCTTGTTTTTAAATCTTAAAGTTTTTATTTTATTCTTTGAGAATTTTATATACAGCTAATGCCACATCCTGCATGGACTGGTCCTGGAAAGCTGGTGAGGGGATAAGAAAATTAAGAAAGGACAGCCACACAGCCACACAGACAAACAGAAGCTGGGGTAAAGTTTTTATTCTTGCTCGAATAGAGCAAAACCTACAGTAATAACAACAGTACTGAAATTCAGAAAGGTTATTTCTTCCATATGAACTCAGTAGGGGGCTACCTACAGGTGAATAAGATGATGGGTTTATGGTATACAGCTGGGCAAAGAAGCAGATTTAGCCTAGGAGGCCTCTGTAGGGAACCAGTCTTAGGTGACAGTCATCCTAGAGGAGGAAGATGTAGTTGATAGCGTTTGCACACACTGATCAATTGTTCATAAACACTAGTATTTCATCAGAGGAAAGCATTTAATTTCCTAAGTCTGACTTGGAAACGGCTTTGACATTACCCTGGGCCTGAAACATTGAGGTCTTTGATATGGCTGCACTCATGAGGGCAACACAGAGTCACTCAGGATTTCCTCTGTTCCCGACAATGCTTTTATATAATTTCCAAACTACCCTCTCCTCAAATTTTTCCCATTTTCCTCCCACAATTCCCTCTCAACTTCATGACCTTTTCTCCTTTATTACTGCTACATATATAATAGACACACACACACACACACACACACACACGCGCGCGCGCGCACACACACACGTATGTCTTTAAGGATGACCACTTGGATTTATCAGGGGACTCATCCATGAAGAGTACTCTTTCGCTCAGCATCCATTGAGTCCATATACCTCTTTTTGTAGGCACGGATCCCAACAGGTGCTGTCAATATCCAGATCTTGTTTTCAATCATATTGTTGAGAGTTCACGGGTGCAGCTTCCCTGTGAAGTATAGACAACATCATTTGGAAGGAGATGATCTGCCCAATCTGAGACTCTGGTGCAGGGTTTGTGTTCTAGATGTATCAACTGCAGTTGAACATCTTCATTGCAATGCCCTTTGCCTTTTTCCAGTTGCAGATTTCTGTAATGGTCTCTGCTGCAAAAAGAAGCTCCTTTGGTGAGAGATGAGAGCTATGCTCACTCCTCACTCCTTTATAATTCATAGATATTCTTTTTTACATTCTGGCGACTGTCACCACAACATTCTTGTAAACATTCCACCAAATACCATTTCATTCACACAGCCCATGAAACGCTATCACCTAATGGAGTTTCTACGTAATACATCTGCCCTTGTGCAACCTTACTTATTAATGCTAAAGTAGTGTAACCAAGCTAGAACTGTCTCTGCAATCTTAGTATCGACGCATCAAAGGTTTATTTCTTGCTCGTGACTGTAGTCTGTATATGACTTGATCTTGTTCTCAAAGGGTTATCTTCATACTAAGATGGTAGAAACATTGTCTATGGTAAAGCTATAGAAATGACTAGTATCATGACATCGTCATCTCAGTAAAATTCCAGTGGCTAAATGCTTATGCTGTTATAAGTAAGATAAAAAGAAAGAGCAGTGTGGTGTTGGGGAAATGCTGCCAAGATAATGCAGAACAGGCCTTACCAGTGGATGGATGGCCTAGTGAGTTAGCAGTGAAAAAGTGACTGAAAAGTTATGCTATGTGTTCACCTTAGATGGAGGACTGGATGAGAAGAATCTCCCCTTCACACCATTCTCCCACAGGGCAGTTATTCCTTCCCAATGGGGAGGGACACAGTCACTTAGCTTGAAATAGGGACATGTAGTGATGAGCTGCGGGCAGGCCTGCTTTTTGTCCTGCCCGGTTCCCAGCCGCCTGGTTAGCTTATGCCCCGAAATAACAACACACAAACTGTATTCACTTAAACACTGCCTGGCCCATTAGTTTCAGCCTCTTATTTTATACATAACCAACATGTTTTTGTGGAAGCACTCCAAAATTACTAGAAAGAAATCTAGTAATCAGAGCAGTGTCAATTTTGAATGGAACTGTTATCTGAAATAAGCTGAAAGCTAGAAGGGGCCTTGAAGGTTAACACTGAACTATTTTCACATCTTGCCAACAAAATCTTCAGGTTGTTGTCACCAACATCCCCATTAAATTCTCAAAACACAGCAAAGTAGCAGAAATAGTGGAATCCAGAAAAGTAAACATGTGTGCCTAGGGGCTTGTTACCAGAACTTGATAAAATGTGTTACTATTTTAAATAAAGTGTCTTGCAAACTCCAGAAACATTTGAATGCCTACCATAAAGCCTTACCTTCACATTTCCCTATAGAAATTCGCACAGGCAAATCCTGACTTTTCCTCCTCCACCACTCATCTGTGACTTCCT
Source organism: Arvicola amphibius (assembly GCF_903992535.2). Lineage (NCBI taxonomy): Eukaryota > Metazoa > Chordata > Mammalia > Rodentia > Cricetidae > Arvicola > Arvicola amphibius. The sequence goes on from NC_052053.1 coordinate 126,220,827, forward strand.
ACTAGGAAGAGCAAACATGTGGCTGAGGCATCAGGGCCATTACCTGCTTCAACTGACTCCTAATGTATCTTTCAGAATTCACTGTATGTTAGGAAGGGAAGGAAAAAGTGGAGGGGGGTACAAAATTGTTTGGTTTTGTTTGTTTGTTATTTTCTAGACAAGGTTTCTCTGTTTAGCAGCTCTGGCTGTCCTGAAACTTGATTTATAGACCAGGCTGGCCACAAATTCAGGGAGATCCACCTGCTTCTGCCTCTGACTCCCTGGGTGTTAGGACTAAAGGTGTGCATCACCACTGCCCTGCTGATAGTCCTTAGTTTTAAAGTAAAATGTTTACTAATCCTCTAAGTATTTTTTTCTTGCACTAACTGCTTATTGAAGAATGTTTTGCTTATTACTATATGGCCTCATGCTTGAGATCCTCTGTATATCTGATTCTAATCCTTAAATATACTTTTATCATTTCTAAATCAATTTAAGGAAATATATCATACACAAAATGTTAGTGCACTAAAGACAATGAATATTTTTGATTTTTTTATTTTATTTTATTTTTTCATTTTACATATCAACTACAGTTCCCCCTCCTTACTTTCCTCCCTTTCCCTCTACCTTCCCCCCACTCAAACACCTACCCACTCCTCAGAAAGGGCAAGACATCCATGGGAGTCTGGCATGTCAAGTTGAGGAAGGACCAAGCCTTTTACCTCCATCATATCAAAGTCTGAACATAGGGAATGGGCTCCAAAAAGCCAGTTCATGCTCTGGGTCCCACTGCCAACGGCCCCACAGACTGCCCAAGCCACAGAACTGTCACCCACATTCAGAGGTCCTAATTCAGTCCTGTGCAGGGCCCCCAGCTATCAGTCCAGAGTCAGTGAGCTCCCACTAGCTTGGATCAACTGTCTTTGTATGTTTCCCCATCATGATCTTGATATCCTTGCTCACAAAATCACTCTTCCTTCTCTTCGACTGGACTCCAGGAGGTAGGCACAGTGATTAGCTGTGGATCTCTGCATCTACTTCAATCAGTTACTGGAAGTTTGTTCAATGATGACAATGAGGGTCGTCATCAATCTGATTGAGGGGAAGGTCAGTTCAGGCACTCTCTCCACTATTGCTAAACTAGGGCCATCTTTATAGATTCCTGGGAGTTTCCCTAGCACCAGATTTCTCCTTAACCCCATAACTGTGCCCTATATCAAGATGTCTCTTTCCTTGCTCTACCTCTCTGTCCCAACCTGACCATCCCATTCATTTGTGTTCTCCTCCTCCTTCCCCTTAACCCCTCTCTCTCAATTTATTTAGGTGATCTTATCTATTTTGCCTTTCCAGGGGCATGCATATAACTCTATTAGGGTCTTCCTTGTTACCTAGCTTCTCAGTGTTTTTAGATTGTAGCGTGGTTATCCTTTTCTTTATGTCTAATATTCACTTATGAATGAGTACATACTATGTTTTACTTTCTAAGTCTGGGTTATCTCACTCAGGAGGTTTTTCCTTGTTTCATCCTTTAAAGACAAAGAATATTTAAGGATTTTTTTCTTTTTCAAATTACATTTTTTGTTCTTGTTGGTGGTAATGGTGTGTGTGTGTGTGTGTGTGTGTGTGTGTGTGTGGTATGTATGTATGTATGTATGTATGTATGTTAAAGCACAGAAAAATTGAGGATCTTTTTTTCCACCATCTGGGTCCTGGGAATTGAACTCAGTTTCCCTGGCTTGGTGACTCATTATCTTACTGAGACTTCTCATCAGCATCAGTACTTAGCATTTTAGTATCTGAATTAGCTCCTTTGTGGTGTGTGTGTGTGTATTTTTAGTGAAGAGCTGTACCTGGGATTCTAACTAATAAGTTCTTTAAGAAAAAATAATAAGATAATATGAACAGAACTATGAAGTTGGCAAAAAATTTGTTCTTTAAAAACTTCCATTATTACTTGAATTTTGACTCTGTAAACACATACACACACATGACACACATGCACACAGTTACATGTACACACAGAGGTAGAGGCATACACACACAATGAAAAAAAAATTTATCAATCAGTGTTTGTGGATACTTGTTTCTATAAAACATAAATTTAAAATCTGTAAGCTAACACTATTGTCTGCAATGTGTAAGTTACAATACTTATAGTATTCAACAGCTTACACTTTTATTTTATGAATTCATACAACAAAACTATATTAATTACTTTCTATCATATAAAATAATTTTAATAGAAAAATTATACTGAGCATGTTCATCTATCTTACTATGTACTTTCAAGGTTTGAATGTTTAAATAGCTTTCTTTGTGTCATGATGAATGCTTGGAGAACTGTATTTGTTATACAATGCTGTGTATATAAAATATCATCTCCACTTGTCCACTTGCCCTTTGAATTAAATTGAATAAAACTGAAATATTTCTTTACCTGCATTTTCTCTATGAAGAATATATAACTCAATATCTACCTATATTTGAATATTATGTCAATTAAGGGCTGACATTCACTCTCTTCAGAGATGCTGAAGGATAGAAAAGCTATAAAATGTGGATACTTTTGTTAATCTCACATTATGTTACCACTGGGTATCAAGGATTCCAAACCCTTGTTAGAAACCCATTGAAGACATACACTGTCATTCAGGGTTAAAGTTCTGACAAACATGGGTCAAGAAGTCTACTGCCGCAGGATGGTGGTGGCTCAAGTCTGTAATCCCAGCACTCGGGAGGCAGAGGCAGGTGAGTTTGAGGTCTGCCTGGTCTAGAGAGTGAGTTCTACACAGCTAGGGCTGTTCCACCAGCTAGGTCTGTTCCACAAGAAACCCTGTCTCAAAAAACAAAACAAAGCAAAGGTCTGTTGTTGAGCACAAGACAGGGTGAGTATCTGGAAGAGCCTGCGGGAGGCCGGGCCAGTCCCCAAGGAGTGTACTTAAAGGAAGAGCTGCTATAGAGCTTGGACCGAGTCCTACCTCGTGTGAATGTGGCACTGAGAATCCAGAGTATGTGACTGATTATTTTTACAAGAATACTAAAAAGGGAAATATTAATGTGCAGAATATTATTGTTATTTTCCTAAATGGAAAGTCAGTGCTTTCAAGGGTAGACCCCTTTAAACCTGACATCTGCATTAGAGTGTTGGTGATTTAATCATACATTTGTATTCTGTACTAATCAGTTCTAGCTTTAGTTATCCAAATTTGTTTTCTTTTATATGAATCACATAAGATATAAAAGTATCTTCATTATAGAAAATGTATTTACTGTTTAAATCTCTATATAAATTCATATTCATGCATACTGTATGGAGATACTTAGGCAACAATCTATGTAAAATATCTATTTCAGAACATTGCATTATTATTCCAATGAGCAATACTTATTTATTTACTTATCTACTTGAGTTTTTTTTTTTTGCTTTTGCTTTTGTTTTTATTTTAATTTTTTGAGACAAGGCTTCTCTATATTATAGATCTGGCTGTCCTGGAACTTGCCTTGTAGACCAGGCTGTCCTTGAACCCACAGAGATTTGCCTGCCTGTACCTCCTGAGTACTGGGATTAGAGGCGTGTGGCACCACTGCCTGGCTTACTTGGGCTTTTTTTTTTTTTTTGATAGTTTCACCATTTAGATTTGGCTGGCCTGGCATTTGCTGTGTAAACTAGGGTGCTCTCGTATTTGTGGCAATCTTCTGCCTCTGCCTCCAGACTTATAGGTTTAGAGGTACATGATATCACGTTCTCTCTTGCATGTTATTAGAATTCTGTAAGTGAATATTCTTTCATGAATCCACAGTTTAATATTTCTGTATTTTTTAGATTTCAGTGTGGTGGAGATAAACAAGAGGACTGCGAATCGACACAGCACATGAGTGAAGAGCAGCTCCAAATATTTCTAGCTGAGTTATCAAGACTGGCATACTGAAAACGCATGTGAGAAAGAGGCACATGCAGCAGGCTACAAGACAAATAAGTGACCGGGACACACAGACATCCTTGACTGACTCTTGCTGGATGCTTAGCTAAAGAACTTACCTCTTATTCTCAGTAGACATCTGTTACTATTTTGCTGTAATTAAAGAACTAGAAAAGTACCTCTAAAGCTGAAATGGGAAATTTTTTGGATGAGCACTATTTGTGAGCATTTGAGGAATTTCAAAGAGCCTCACAGTGGTGGACAGAGCTGAAGCCTTGAGACTCAATAACAATTAAACTTGGAAATCTGTCATTCATCTCTACTTTGCAGATGCGTTGAGAATTCAGTTTTCTCGTTGACAGAAAAGGAGGGATTTAGTGGGCAGTTCAATGGGGAAAAAAAGTAAAGAAGAGAGCTGTGCTCCGGCCGTCAGTAGAGCTGACAGGATTCTGACAGGCCACATCAGGGAATCAGGAAGCTTTCTGTCTGATCATGGAGCAGCTTCAGAGCCAGGACTGGATGGAAATGTTGTCTGTGCAGATTTGCTCCATACACCAAGTTCCATGTTTTCAGGTAAAAAAACAAATCAAGTTACACGTTGAATCCACTCAAGAGTTCTAAAAACACCAAGGCAAGGGTTATTTTCTTTCTCAGAGACCATCAAGGAATTAGTGTACATGTTACATGTGTTCATCCAAATATTGATGATGAAGCAGGGATAAAATGAAGGGCCTATCACCCCTTACACGGTGGCAATAGTCCCTTCCTTTTTTTCCTGTCTGGTGATATCACAATGATGCTACTGTGGCTAGCCTTCCATTATATGTTGAGCACTAATCCTCCAGCAGGTGCATAGAGCCCTTCGCCATGATGTCGCTTGCTAGGGATCCGCTCAGTTACAAACATACAGGCACCATTCCCTAGAGATTCCCATTTTAGAGATTCCCATTTTAGAGATTGGCTTTAACCACTCACCCCCTCCTACCTGAGAAACTTTATCAAAGGGTGTTTTATTGCTCTCCGACTCTTTCAGGCAGAATCATTTCTCTATTTCAGCTCTGGGTACCATCATCTTTGTCCTCTGGAGCACTCTTTCTCCTCCTAAACTCTTGAGGGAGTTTTATCTACACAGTGGAAAAGTAGGGACATTTGGGTATCTCTCAGAACTCTGGAATTCTACCTCATGCAATGGAGGAGAGCTTCAAGGACACATGATATTCTAAGAGTATGGAAAAGTATATCATACTCCTGGTATGTGAGGACACAGACATTTGTGAAGGTTTTGAAAAACCGTCATTGCTATGGATATGTGCAATGTAGTTCAAGGTGAAAGTTAACCTTATCTTTTCTTGCCTTTATCTTTCTTCGCTATTTCTTACATGCTCTAGTATCAATAAAAATTTTTCTAAATGTTTGCTTATTTATTTAATTATTTGAGACAAGGCTTCACTATGTAGTGCTAGCTATCTTGGAACTCAGAAGGTAAATTGGAATCTCCTGGAATGCACAGCAATAACTTGCCTCTGCTTCCCAGCCCTGCACCACCCTGCTTGACAATTTTTCTAAATTGTAATTTAGGAAGTGTGTATACTACATCAGGCCATTGGAAAGTTTCTGGCATCATCTCTATCATGTGATAAGAACACTTACCATTGTAGTAGAACAACTGAATTTCTACAAGGAGCTCTGCAACTCACACAGTATACCAAAGTTAACCCCAAATGAGTTACTTATCTAACTGTAAAAACTAAAACATTCAAAAGTATAAGAAGAATGTATGTTAGTAAATGAATGGCTTACAAATGGGGGAAACCGAATGTAAATTTTAATCTAGTAAAGGACTCAATTCCATAATATACAAGGAACACCCACAAGTCAGTAATAAAAGGACAAAACTCAATTTAAAAAATGATAAAGAATTTCAATCAAACTTTTTAAAAGAAAATATCAAAATTACCAATGTGACCACTAAAAGATATGTTATTTCGGGATGTGAGGACAATCTGAGTGTACTCTGTTACCCACTGATGGCAAGGGTTTGTTAGGATGGTATGGCTGGCCAGTGGGTGTCCTCTTCCTTATTCCCTGTTCCACCTACATCCCTCCCAAAGCTTTCCACAGAGACCTACCTTCTGAAGCACGAAAGGATCTGCCTTTACGAAGGGTGCATGATCCCATCCCCCATCCCCACCCCTCTATCACCCTCCCCACCCCCACCCCCATTCCCAGTTAACTCAGAAGATTTCATCTATTTTCCTTTCACAGGGCAATCCATGCATCCCTTTTAGGCTCCTTTTCATTACCTATCTTCTCTGGAGCTGTAGATTGTAGTCTGGTTGAGTTGGAGGAAGGATGGAGTGGGAGAGCAATGAGAGATATCTCATAGAGGGAGCTATTATGGAATTATGGAGAAACCTGCTGCTAGGGAAATTCCCAGGAATCCACAAGGATGACCTTAGCTAAAACTCCTCGTCAAGAGAGTTCCTGAACTGGCCTTCACCTGTAATCAGAATGGTGAATACCCTAACTGTCATCACAGAACCTTCATCCAGTAATTGATGGAAGCAGATGCAGAGATTCACAGCCAAGCACCAGGTGGAGCTCAGTGGGTACAGTCAGGGAGGGGAAGGAAGGATTATATGAGCAGTGTGTGTGTGGGGGGGGGTGTGTCAAAATCATGATGGGGAAATCCACAGAGACATCTGATTCAAGCTCATGTAAGTTCATGTACTCGAGACTCACAGCTAGGGAGCCGGTATGGAGCTGAAGGAGGACCTCTGCATATGGACAGCAACTGTGTAGTTTGGTCCATTTGCGGGGCTCCTGGCTGCAGGACCAGGATTTATCCCTTGTGCCTGAGCCGGCTGTTTGGAGCCCATTTCCTGTTTTGGATGCCTTGCTCAGCCTTGATTCAGGATGGAGGAGCTTGGTCCTGTTTCAACTTAATGTGCCATGCTTTGTTGACTTCCCAAGAGAGAAAGGCCTTACCCTTTCTGAGGAATGGATGGGGATGGGTTGGCAGGATGTAGGTGAGGGAGAAGCAGGAGGAATAGAGGGAGGAGTTACTGTGTTTGTTATGTAAAATGAATAATTTTTTTTTAAAAAAAAGGGTGCATGTGTAGCTGTGTTCTGCTTGAGTACACAAATGGGCTCTCTAGATACTTTATTTCATTTTGTACTAAGGAAGGGCAAGTCAAATCCACCATGGGGTATCACTCCTCCCCTACTAAAATAGCTTTAAAACCAAACAAAACAAAATTTGGGAGTAAATGTGAGAGTGTAGAACACTAAAAATCTTTAGCACTAATTTTGAGAATGCACAACTATGTAGCTTCTATGGGAATCTGCTGGACCTTCCAAAGTTAAATACAAGGCTATCTCATTGCCCAGAAATTCCATTCCTAAACAAATATCCATTAGTAATTTAAAACAGGGGTTCAATATAATGTTTACATTGCCTGGTTTCCTATACTTTTGTAGTGGCCCCAAAGTCGAGTCAGACTGCACATATAAAGAGATGAGCGAAGCGTGCTAACACATACCATGGAATTAATTGTACTCAGCTATAAAGAACAAGTTGTGATGCACACTACAGCCTGGATGGAACTTTCCAACATTGTCCTAACAGAAGCAGACGAGGCACAGATTGTGGGTGTCAATTCATTCACTTATAGGAACTATCTAGAAGAAGCAAATTCATTTCATTTCAACAAGAAGAAGAAGGTGCCCAGGATCTCGGGGAGGAAGAATAAAGGTCCTTGGATAGTGGACATGATTCTTCTGTTTAAAGTGTTAATGTTTTGGAACTAGAAAGTAGAAATGTCTGCAAGATGTGTGCATATAGTGGGGCCACTGAACTGTATACTTAGAGGAGCTAAAACAGCAAATTCTGTGCTACAAAAACTGTAGTACAAGGTTTCTGCCCGCCTGGTCCCTCAGTAAACACACAGAAGCCATATTATTTGCAATACTGTTTGGCTAATAGCTTAAGTATATATCTGGCTAACTCTTTTTTTTTTAAATTTATTGAGCTCTCCATTTTTCTCTGCTCCCCATCCTGCCTCTCCACTCCCAAGGTCCCCATGCTCCTGATTTACTCAGGAGATCTTGTCTTTTTCTACTTCCATGTAGATTAGATCTATGTATGTCTCCCTTAGTGTCCTCATCATTGTCTAAATTCTCTGGGATCGTGATTTGTAAGCGGATTTTCTTTGCTTTATGTTTAAAAACCACCTATGAGTCAGTACATATGATAACTGTCTTTCTGTGTCTGGGTTACTTCACTCAAAATAATGTTTTTTTCTATTACTGTGACAAAATCAACTTAAGCTGGAAAAGGTTAAGAGACAAAAAAGCTTTTTTGGTCCTAGTTCCACTTTACAGTCTATCATGGCAGAAAAGACACAGCTGCGGGAGTTGGAGAGAGAAGGCCCCATTACAGACATCATCAAAAGCAGAGAGCAGAGACTGGCAGAATGGCTCTGGCATTTGAAACACTCTTCACTCCTTCAGAGGACTTGGATTCAGTTCTTGGCACTCATGCCAGAAAAGTCCCTATTACTTGTAAGTTTAGTTCCAGGCATCTAGCCTCCAAAGGTACACACACACACACACACACACACACACACACACACACCCTAAAACATAAAGAAAGCAGTGTTTGTATTTGCAAACATCTTAGTGTTAAGCTCACTTTCTCCATCTTATGAAGTACAGCATCTCTTGTCCAGATAACAAGGTCCTACCTAAAATTAAGATGGGACATCCAACATCAACCATTGTAAATCAAGATAATCTCCCACAGGCACACATAGAGCCTCATCTCCTGGGTGGGTGTAGATTCTCTCCAATGAACAATTAAAACAAACACATATATTTTGTTGATTATATTAAAAAGTATACTCAATTATGTATAAAATTGATAAAAGTGTATCAGACAGTCTAAATATGCTAAATTCATATCTATCTACCCATGTGTATTTGTTACTTTTCTCTTGAGTGATAATGACTCTTGAAGTTCCCTGACCTAAAGAAACTTATGTAGGAAAGAGTTTGGGTTATCATTTCACAGAGAAGATCCATAATGGTTGGAAAGGCATAGGAGCAGGTGGCCAGAGCAGGAAGCGAGAAATCACATCTCCAGCCTCATGCAGAAAGCAGAGAGGTTGAGCGAAGAGTGGTGTGGGACCACAAACTCTCAACACTCACTCCTAATGACTTACTTCTTCCAGTAAGGCTCCCCCTCCTAAAGAATCCCTAACCTAGTCGGGGACAGCGTGGTCAAATGCCTAAAATTATGGGGAGAAGTGCAGGTGATATCGTAAGCAGTACAGGTCAGATGGAAAGATATCCAGGCAGTGAGGACACAGGGAACACCAAAGTCACACCACACAAAAAGCCTGATGCAAGCAATTAATTGGGACGGAAAAAATTCAGGACTGTGGAGACCTCTGTTTGGATAAGAAACGGCAGAGAACAGGGTTTATAAAGCTTTTCTTGGGGGTGTGATGGGGCAGAGCTTTCCAAGGTAAGAATTGGTGGGATTTCAAGTCCAGAGCTGGGAACTTTTACTCTGCTTGGTGGGGGCAGGGCCTAGCGTAGCATTTAGGGCAGTTAGAGTGCTCTGTGAGTGGAACCTGGCAGTTGGAGGTTGTCAGGGGAGGAGCCTGGCCACTCAAGTGCATCGAGGGGCTCACAGTTTTTACATTTAAACCATCACACCATGTGATCCTTATAATCCTGATATGTAATATTACAATACTGTTTAATTTTTTTTAATTAAGAAAATTCCTCCAACATTTCAGCAGATTAACACAGTAAAAACTCCCCGACCCTTCTTTCCCAACTGCTTATATTTTAGTGACATTATTTCTGGCCACAGGTAACTTTTTCCCATTATGAAAGTTCAGATACTGGTTGACTTAATATTTACCACTTCCAGGCAGTTAATTGTTGCAAGGAGGGGTTATCTTAGCTCTGAAATAACCACACAGAAACTGTATTAATTAAATCACTGCTTGGCCCATTTGCTTTAGTTTCTTATTGGCTAATTCTTTTTTTAATTAATTTATTTTTTATTAAAAATTTCTGCCTCCTCCCCGCCTCCCATTTACCTCTTCCTTCCCCACTCCCCTCCCCCTCCCTCTCCAGTCCAAAGAGCAATAAGGGTTTCCTGCCCTGTGGGAAGTCCGAGGTCCTCCCCCCTCCATCCAGGTCTAGGAAGGTAAGCATCCAAACAGGCTACCCCCCCCCCCCCAAAGCCAGTACATGCAGTAGGATCAAAACCCAATGTCATTGTCCTTGGCTTCTCAGCAGCCCTCATTGTTGGCCAAGTTCAGGGAGTCCGGTTTTATCCCATGCTTTTTCAGTCCCAGATCAGCTGGTGTTGGTGAGCTCCCATTAGATCAGTCCCACCATCTCAGTGGGTGGGTGCACCCCTCGAGGTCCTGACTTCCTTGCTCATATTCTCCCTCCTTCTGCTCCTCATTTGGACCTTGGGAGCTCAGTCCAGTGCTCCAATGTGGGGCTCTGTCTCTATATCCATCCATTGCCAGATGAAGGTTCTATGGTGATACGCAAGATATTCATCAGTATGGCTATAGGATCGGGCCATTTCAGGCTCCCTCTCCTCAGCTGCCCAAGGAACTAGCTGGGGTAATCTGTGTATCGCCACATGGCAGTGGCTTATTGGGTAAAATTCATAGTGTCTATCTCTGGCGGATCCATGGCATATCTCTGACTCTGCTTTCTTCCTCCCAGAATTCATTTCTGTCTTCTCTGCCTACCTAAGTTCTGCACTATCAAGCTGAGGCAGTTTCTTTATTCATTAACCAATACAAGCAACAAACAGAGGGGACTCTCCCACATCAATTAATGAAAGAAGAAAATACACATTAAAGGAACTCTAACTTCTTTTAAAAAAAGATTTATGTGTATATGTGCAATTGTGTTGCATGCATTCATGTGCGTGTGCTCGTGAAAGCCATATGTGCAGATGAAGAGGTCCCCTAAAAACAATAGCTAGGGTTGTTTGTGAGCCACCTGCTGTGGGTGCTAGGAACTGAACTCGTGTCCTCTGGAAGAATACCAGGTACTCTTATCCACTGAATCATCTTTCTAAGGCCTAAGTCCTTGAAAACCTTGAACCTATCCTTGAGCACCACATATGAACTGAACTTTATTCACTTAGTGAGAAAAAGCTAATGCAGTACCTAAACCAGAGAGGCCAGGCAGCCATCTCTCAGTAATAACACTGCTGTGTGTTCTCTACAGTCCAGAGACTAGCCTAGATAGCCAAGCTTCCCAGTTTGAAGAGTGAGTTTATTAACCATGTAGCAAGAAAAATGAATGAATAGAAAGCAGCAGATAAACAGTTAACAAAGAGACAACAAAATAGCATTAAGTCAGGTGCCACAACTTTTAGCAGATGACTGGAGCCTGTTTGAGAAAACAAACAGAGATAATATTATCAAACTTAAAAACATCCAGTAGAAATTACCTGGGAAGTTAAGGTGGTTAGCTCATCTATGAGCTTCCCATGGCTGAACTTCAAGCTTTTGTTCCCATTGCATGGAACATAAGAAACAGTACTAACCTCTACTGGAAACAGTTTGTCATTTTTTGTTCTTAAGGACACAATGTATTAACTTTTGTTCTATTGTTCTCTTCTCCTTCTGTTACATCCCTGGACAAGGGTTCTTGGAGACAAACTTTTTTGGATCTCAAACTTCCCTTCCCTTCCCATAGCCAAATTCTTTGAGACCTAAAACAGCACAAAACCATTTACCAATATCGTGTTTATTATTATATTGTGGAAAGAGAACATACATTTTGGTAGATTGCGTTTCACTTGTAGTTAAGGAAGTTAGCATTCCACAGGGGAGAAAAGTGAGGCTCAGACTTGGTGGGCGGTCTCAGGAGAAAAGGTGATCATTGCTTAAACTTGATGACTTGAGTTCTGTCTCTGGAGCCCATGCAAAAGTAGGAAGAAACAACTCCATAAAGTTGTCCTCTGACTTCTATATGTGTCATGTTACACATAAACACACATACACACACACACACACACACACACACACACATAGATATACAGATATACTTGTTGACTTACTATCTACACATGTACACTTATGAGGTGGTAATTTTCTTGGTCACAAGGATAACAGGAGGATAAATAATATTGAAAGCCAGGTAATCTCTGAAAATTCTACTAAAAATGCTGATAAATACTAATTGCATGTTATTGACATATTATTGTATTTCTAATATTCATTTAATTAATTGATTAATTTTGAGAAAGTCTCATTATGCATACCAGAATGGTCTCAAACTTGATGGCAGTCCAGTCTAGCCTTTAAATGGCAATCCTGACTACACTCCATAAGCACCAGATTGAATAATAGGCATTTTACTATGTTGGTTTCTCATTTTTGAATTCTCTATTCCCCTCCCTTATTTTCCATCTTCAGATGTTAAATATGGAGTATGAAGATAAAATGCTCTTTAAATAATTTCATCAGATCCATCACTAAAGGAAGGGCAGGATGTGACTTTCATGCTAACGACAGCATATGTGCTGCATCTGTCTGGTCAATCTTTAGTAAGAGAAGAGAATAATTTTCATTCATATCAAAGTCACCAAACATACACACACACACACACACACACACACACACACACAATGTAAGTATTCTTGTTAGACGTTTAACATTTGCCCAAGTATTATTTAAAAAGTACATTTTCACAAATTTGTTTCACTTCCCATAGACCATAGCTTTTATGAACAGTTTCTCCTAAGTTAAATACTTGTATCATAATATAATCTTGCAGAAAAAAAATAGAGAAGAGGATTATCCAAAGGCATTTTGGTTTTATTATAATAAAACTTTACATAGCCATTAACTATGCTAAACTATAATTCATTAACACTGTTGGGTAAATTCACAGTGCCGTGTGCCCATCCATTTGTTAAAGGATGATTCATTAACACTGGGTACAGTCACAGCACCTACCACTGTTAGCTAGGTCAAAGACATTCATCAATCAATCTGTAAAGGCATTTAACCATTAAATATCCATTCCTCCTCTGACACTTCTTTACCTTTGGCTAAGTACAATTTGCTTTCTTTCCTTATTATTTTATCAATCCCTCATGTTTCCCATCAATGGTCTATTTACACCTGACACATTTGGCATAATATTTTTGAGATTCATGCAAGTTAAAGCAGCTCCAAGTACTTCACTGCTTTCCATGGTTGACTACTTTCTCATTGTTTGATTCTATTACAAGCTGTTTATTCTTTCATCAGTGGATGGAGACTTCGATTATTCCCACTTTCGGAAACTGTGTATAATGCTGTTTTAAGGACTTATGTACAAGTGTTTTAAAGTGACTTTGGTGCTGGGGAAGGGCTCAGTCGGCAAAGGCACTTGATATACAAACTTAAGAACCCAAGCTTGAATGTTCTGTACCTAAGTAAAAGCAGGCACAGTAATCTGTGTGTATAATTTCAGTGCTCTTATAGCAATATGGGAGAGACAGGAGAATCCCCAGGTAACATATCAGCTAGACTGGTGTGCACATTTTCCAACTACAAGAAACCCTGAGACAAAATATTTGGAAGTTGCAGAATAATGCCCAAGGTTGTTCTTTCTTTGGGCTATGACATATGAACATCCACACTGACGCATTCAAATGAATACACATCACACACACACACACACACACACACACAGAGAGAGAGGGAGAGAGAGAGAGAGAGAGAGAGAGAGAGAGAGAGAGAGAGAGAGAGAGAGAGAGAGAGTTCTATCTTCAATTCTTTGTGGTGCTGTCTTATTTAGGTTTACTACTGCTGTGAAAACTCATGATAACTATGGCAACACTTATAAAGAAAATGTTAATTTGGTGTGCCTTGCTTACAGTTTCAGAGGTTCAATCCATTATCATCATGATAGGGAACATGGCAGCATGCATTGTACGAGTATGCATTATATGTTAGAATCAAGGTGTCTGTGAAGTTGATTGATGCAATATAGCCGAGCACTTCCAGAAACACCTTGTATTTATTATCTGTTTGATTTTGAATTAGTTTTTGATTGCTATGCGTTCAGAAATACATTACTGTTGCCAATTTTTTTTTGTAACTTCTAAATTCAGTTAAGTGACCCTTACAGGGGGTCAAAACCCACAGTATAAGCAGCTGTGTACAAGATAATGCTTATTGAATTATGAAATTTTCAATTCTGGATATTAGGAATAGGAAGAATTGTAGAATCTTGTGAGCACCAATGGATACTTCCTTAAACACCTCAGATTAAATATAAGGTCATTGTAGGCTATAAATAATCTCTTTCTATATTCAGTTGCAAATAATCATCTGTATATAATGCACATATAAAGTTTTTTTTACAGTAAATGGTATAAAATCACATGAAATAAATGAGACACTGCATCATATCAATGCTTACATGATGAAACCAAAATTTAATATCAAAACAATCCAAGAATGGTTAGGAGAATATATTTTTAATATATTAATATGCTAGTTTCTTGGTTTTTTTTTTTTTTTTTTTTTTTTTTTTTTTTTTTTTTGGTTTTTCGAGACAGGGTTTCTCTGTGGCTTTGGAGCCTGTCCTGGAGCTAGCTCTTGTAGACCAGGCTGGTCTCGAACTCACAGAGATCCGCCTGCCTCTGCCTCCCGAGTGCTGGCATTAAAGGCATGCGCCACCACCGCCCGGCTAATATGCTAGTTTCTTAAACTTGCAAGCGCAATCATTGCAAGCGGAATTATTCAACGCAAATAAAACTATCATTTGACTTACATGGAAGAGTGTAACTATGAAGCCACTGGAAAGAGATCTCGAGTGAAGAGAGTAAAAGCTTGTCTAGAAGTCAAGCACTGTCACTTGTCTTAGTGGCAGGATATAGAAAACTGTTAGGGGATTGAATAATACATGCCATGCTTTATCTTCTGGTGTTAGACGTGAGGCTGCTATTCGTCATTTGCAGCTGTATTCATTAATATAGCTCATTTATTATTTCTCCAATTCATATCTCGCTATGTGCCATACTTGTGGAGGCAATCATTGTATCGGAAAGGTTGCTTTCAATTAAAATTTGTAAATCCTTAAAGTTCTTGTCTATTAATTTCTACTTCTGTATGGATCTCTGGATTTAGAACAAATGGAGAAACAATAAAGAAAGAATATGTCATGCACAGTACCCGACCTCAGTGCTTCTGTAAGCATAGAGAACTTATCAACATAAGGTAATCAAAAAGATCTCATCACTTATAATTGGCCAAAACAAAATAGAAGTTTGTATTATTTGCTTAATCATAGATCTTAGTGTCTAAATTGGGTCAGTTCTGAGAACACTGACAGCTGCTCTGGGACCCATGGCATCCAGGGTTACCTTGGACAAGTGGGAGGTTACAGTCATCCTTGTCAGGGTAGAGAATGTATGTTATTTTATGCATGCATTATAGTAATACTTGTTGATTATTGTTTTTCTTAGTCACAGATTATTTTTATTATGCTGGGATTCTTAGTTTAGATTTATTACCTTGAAATTAAGTGAAAAAAGATGCATTTCATAAGTTAGAAGATATTTAAAAATTAACAAGTTTTAGATTTGTGGGACAAAGAGACATAATGCCAAAAAATTTAGGATTTTTGGACTCAGTGGACATTGATTCACTGACAATGAATAAGGAAAAACTGATGCACATGAAGAACAGAGGATAATCCTGCCTCAAAACTCAGGAAAGCCTTCCATGTGTTGGAAGACAGTAAGGAAGCCAAGCTCATGAATTTAAATGGTGTTTACACTATATGTGGATTCAGAAAATGTTTATTTCTTGTAAGTAAACTAATAGTGGTCTTTAGAAGCTAAGTTACAGGGAATAGGTGATGGTCAACAGACAGCAATATAGCTGCACCAGACGAGATATCTTAGACATCTATAGCTTGAGAGTGACTACAGCTTACTACTTAGATATTTCATAAACAATTAGAAGGAAGAAGTTCAAAGTTTCCCAACAAAAAGAGTAATGTTAAAGGGGATTTTGATTATTCTGAATTGATTACATTATGAATATTATATGTAATATTTATAATCAGCAAATAAGTATAATTGAAATGTATAACATTAAATATATGTGTTAAGAGATTGTTTTAACTACTGCTAATTTTCATTCATCAGGATACCATTTGAAGCTGGAATATTTAGATGTGGAGACTGTAGACTAAAATGAAGAATATGTTTTTGTTTCCATATAAATTGGTGTGAACTTTTATAAAACAATTAACTAAAAAAACTCAAAACAATTAACTTACCTTCTGACAGTGAATTTATGTAATAAAACACATAGACAAAAGAGATACTTAGGTTTCAGTAAGACATTTTAATTTATAATCTTATGCATTTTTGAGAATTTCTTGAGCACAATGTATTTTTATCATACCCACTCCCCCCAACTCTGCTCATGACCCCCACATCTAGCTCTCAGATTCGTGTCACTCTGTATCTATTTGTAGAACTTGTCATAAGGGATTTAGGATACTTGTTATACTCCTTGAGTATGTATTTACTCTTATTTTATTTGGGAATTTTAATGAAAAAAGTTAAGACACATTCCTCAATTATTCACGACTCACATTTAAAAAACTAAAAATGTGCACAGGAAAATCCCCAAATGATTCACTACTTGTAATCATATAATAATAATTTGTGCGTGGAAACTATAATTCTCTGCTTCTTTGGACTTTAAGACTCTACAGTCTTTCATACCCATGACATTTGTTGCTTATCAAGGTTTTATAGTGAAAGTTTTCTCATCTTTTTTTTTTCCAGAATTTTTGCTGATACTTGTGAGAAACTGGTAATCTCCTTCTTTCCCTTTTTAGTGTACGTGGCCTGGTTTTCCACAGCTCACAGAGGCTGATATTCCTCTTCGTTGCTAATTCCCACCATTCCCAGCCCATGTACAGTCATAACAGTCCTGCCACTAAAAAGCCTTCAATGTATCATCTAGCAATCTGATCAGGGTGTACTCAATGGCCCCCAATGACTATTATTACCCTGTGGTAAGGGGGTGTTTTCATATATCCCAGATTTCTGTACTTTATAAGATAGTAGTGTTGTTCTTTATTTTTAAAAGCTGGACCCCAGGAAGCTTAGTGAGAGTAGAATAGCCTGCTTGGTAATTTATCCTTCAGCTGCCCTTTGTTCCTTCCCTGTTTCACTTGCAGTAAACACTGTGTGCTCACAGCCTGAACTCAGGATCCTCTTCTGATGGGATACAGATTCTGAAAACCTTTCCCTTAGCATCAGATGAAGAGATAGGTAGATAGTGATTGTTGATAGGGGCCCAGGCATGAAAACAAGTAAGTGGGTTTAGGGTTATCTGTGGATGTTAACTATCTGTATTTTCTTTTGAAAAGAAGCCATTGATATTGTTAACAAATGCTGATATCTTTGTCATTCAAACTGAAACAAATAAGCAAGGAACTCTCTGTAGATTTTTTCTGCTCCAAATACAAAGAAATGAAATGAATTTTTTCACATTAATATATTTTCCTGTCATAATCACTTATATTCACAACACAACTAATTAGCAATGAAAACATACTTCTTTTACTGTGTCTTAACATGTTAGAACACATTATTAAGTAGGCAGGTTTCAATTGCTAGGTTAATTTGAAACAAAATTTTATTTCCTTTAAGAGAAGGTTAAATACCTCTATCACATTTTTGAAATATTTTTGCATCTTATTTGTAGCATAAAAGGTCTATCATAATGAGTATTAATAAACTGGAAATTTTTATTTATTTCTGTAGACCAGGTTGGCCTCGAACTCATAGAGATCCACCTCTTGCTTTCTGAGTGCTGGGATTAAAGGAGTGCACCGCCACCACCACCTGGCCTTTTAAAAATTTTTTGGAGGTGAAATAAAATGCAGACAATAGGTAATATGCATATTTTATTTTTGTTTTAACAGGAATTTTTAGAGACATATATGATATGAACGGTGTGAAGTATTATTTAAATGGTATGTGATTCAGCTGAACCTTGTAATAAACTTCAACAATTAGTTTGTAGCTAATAATCCTCATTCCTAACCGGATTTCGGTATCTTAGTCTTCATGTTCTAAATCTCATCTTGAGTGACTGGTTTCTGCTGAGTGACAAGCAGCATAACTAATAAATTCAAAGAGAGTTATAAGGGTCAAATGACTACCATAAGCATACAGAATGGCTCTATGTCCATAAGCACTGAACTGGCTAGTTTTATGTCAACTTGACACTCACTAGAGTCGTCAGAGAGGAGGGGATCTCAACTGAGAAAATACCCCCTCCACAAGATCTGGCTGTAAGGCATTTTCTTAATTAGTGTTCAGTGTGGGAGGGACCAACCCATTGTGGGTGGTATCATCTCTTGGTGGGTGGTCTTGGGTTCTATAAGAAAGCAGGCGGAGCAAGCCATAAGAAGTAAGCCAGTAAGCAGAACCCCTTCATGTCCTCTGCATCAGTTCCTGCCTCCAGGTTCTTGCCCTCTTTGAGTTCCTGTCATGGCTTCTTTCCTAAGGGACACATGACAGGGAAGGGAAAGCAGATAAACCCCGCCCATCCCCAGGTTGGTTTGGTCATGTTTCAATCAGCAAAGGACCCCTAACTAAGACAAGCACGTAGAAACTCAGAGAGCCCATTTCTACACGGCAGTGGTGCGTACTCTATAACCTACTGCAGAAGTCTTGTACTTTAGGATTCTGTTAATTTCTAAGCTTTCCCAAGTTCAATGCTCCCCTCCACTGAATGTGCTGCCATTGTGTAAGGTATCTAGGGCTAGCCTTTCTTGCTCATCATCTGCCATTTTCATTGCCTCAAAACAACCTACTGCCAAATATCAGTTTTTTTCTGAGTTTCCTTTTAAAACGGTCCTCACATATTTGTGCACACATCATGGGACACCACTTGCACAATAGCTGGCATCTGACTTTTGTTATCTTGACTACCACATACTTATTTCAAACACTGTTTTCTTCACCCCAGCTCCATAATTGTATCCAGTTTTTTTCATAAACACTCTGTTTGGGTCATAAAAGCATATCACATTTTTTTTACTACATTATGGAAATTCTGGATTTTTGGTCATGGACCACTATTAACATACGACTTACACGCTTCCCCTTCCTTTCAGCCCTCAGGCCATCTTTGTTATTTTCATTCTAGACAAATATGTTCTTTCACACTTCTGATGAACCATGAGCCCCCAAAGGGTCCTCGTTCTCTTCCTCCTCCACCACTTGCTTCACTGCAAAAGCACCTGAAATCCCCATGCCTCCTACAGGGCGCTTCCAGCAGTGAGTCGGGCGTAGGTTTAGTAATTCTTTTCCAGTCCTCCTTTCAATCTATCTGATTGATTTTTTTTCTCCTCCCTGCAGCAGATGCAGCACATTGTTAGGCTACCACATAATCACACTGAAGTCCCTTTTATGTTAGCTTAGCCCTCTTTTAAGTGAGACTCTCTGGCAGAAGAATATAAAGAATTATCTTCTTTCTAGCAGTCGGGTGAATATGCGCCTGAGAATATATACCACAAGTATGGCGTCTAAGAATCAAGGGAGTCCAGAGTTTCAATCCATTTGTTAAAAACAGGAAATAACGGGAGGCTCTAAGTATAGCCGTCAGTGCTCAGGATGACAAAGTGTCCAGTCAGAAAGATCCAAGATTGAATTAGTCGCATGCTGGTTCTTCTTAATACTAGGTGACTTTGGATAAATTACTAACATTCAAAACAAAACTGCCTCACAAAACGGGACAGTACTACTACAGGCTGTACCGAGTGCAATGAAGAGCACGTCTGGTGGGAAACATTTAATAAGTGACAACACGTTTAGGATTTTTTTCCCCCGTGGCATACTGTCAGAGAGAACAGCTTGGGTGGGTTTGAAGTCAGTTTTTCAGAGGCTTGGGCTTTTCCCCTAACCTGGATACCTAGCGTCAGGATCTAATTAAACTACTAACTTGATGCATGACCTTGAACAAAACATTCTCCGAGTCACTTTCCTCACCTATAAAAGAAAGGACTTGATTAAGTAACCCCTAAGGTCTTTGCGGATGCTAGCATCGCTCCATCCCTCCCCCGCCCCCCGACCCGGGAAAGCTGAGGTTCCTGAAGCCGCCTGAAGCTATGCACATCGTGGGTGCTCAGATGCCTGCAATCGCGCAGTGTGAGGCTGCTACACCCTCAGCTCTTGCCTCTTTGGTTTGCCTCCCGGGTGTGCGTGGAGACCACATCTCGCTTTATTTATTTATATCCGGGCGTGCTCCCCAAAGCACCTAAGGCGCCAAGAACGCCTAAGTCCCCGACAGTGTCATAGGGGTGCGAGAAAGAAATCCTCTGGTGACATCTCCCTTAGAAAACCGCCTTCCCGGAGATGCTAATGAAAGCCTTTTGCCCAACTCTCGGAGTCCCAGCTGGGCTTCGGATCCCCTGCCCCAGCCGTCCACCCCTCCCCGCGGTCACTCAGACGCCCTTCCCGGACTAGCCCAAACTGTCACCACCGAGTCCCAGCTGGACCAGGATCCCGCCCGCCTCCGTCTCTCGCCTCTCATTGGCCGGCGCCGCTGTCACTCCCCGCGCCAGGCCCCGCCTCCCCGCCTAGCGCGTTTCGTGGACCCCCTCGGTTTCCGCGGCAAGCCGCTGACGTTTGCCTGAGCCGTGTTGCCTGGGCCCCCGCGACCTTTCACCCCGCCTCCCCGCGGGAGCGCCCCGGCCGGCTCCGCGCCCCCGCCGTCCCGCGCGCGCCCCCGCCCGCCCGCTCGCCGTCCCGCGCGCGCGCTCCCGCCCGCCCGCCCGCCCGCGACCCCGCAGGCGGAGACTCCGGCGCGGAGGCCGGCCCCGCGCGGCGGCGCGTGTGGGAGTCGCGGCCCCTCGCGGCCCCCGCCCGCCCGCCGCCCCCCACGCGCGGGAGACACGATGAGCGCGGGCGGGCGGCAGCGGCGCGGAGCAGCGCAGGCGGCACACGCGCCCAGGCAGCGGCGGCGGCGGCAGCAGCGGGAGCGAGCGCCGCGTTAGCCGGGTCCGCCGCTCCGGCCGCCCGCCGCCGCTCCTCCTCCTCCCGCTCATTCACTCGCCCTCCTCCCGGCCGCCCGCCCGCGCCTCCTCCGCTCATTCACTCCCGCTCTGCCCGCCGCTTTCTTCTCCTTCTTCACCCTCCGGCTCCCACACCCCCTCCATTCCCGCTCCTAGCCGACACTGCACTGCAGCTGCTCCGCGCCCTGCCCCCTCCCCAGTGAGCACATCAGCCACACTGCTCGCCGCCTCAGACTGCTATTGATCCGATTAAAGAAAAAAAACCTTAGCAACCCCAAACGCAAAAAAAAAAAAAAAAAAGAAAAAAAGAGAGACAGAAAAAAAAAGCCAAAACAAAAGGGAGCCGCTTCTCCCGGTGCAGCGGCAGGAACTGCAAGCATGATGGCGGCAGCTCCCATCCAGCAGAACGGGACCCATACGGGGGTTCCCATAGATCTGGACCCGCCGGACTCGCGGAAAAGGCCGCTAGAAGCGCCCCCTGAAGCCGGCAGCACCAAGAGGACCAACACGGGCGGTGGGTATCGCTTCCGCCTCCCGCCCCGTCCCCGCCGCCCTCCCGCGCCGTGGCCGCCGCCGCCGCCGGCCGTCCCGCGCCCCCTCCCCTGCACCTGCCCCGGCCCCGTCTCATCAAGATGGCGACCCGGGGTTCCGAGCAGACCCGCTCGCCCCAGCCGGTGCTGGCCCCGGCGACAGGGTCCGCTCCCGAGGCCGCCCCCCGCGAGAGGTGATGGCCGCCCGAAGATGCGCGCTGCATTTAACAGTCTGATCAAATAAATAAATAAATGGCACTCGGGTAGCGGCTTCCAGATGCTGGGGGCACCGGAGACTTTTGCCTCTGTCCATCCCCTTGCTCTGGGCCACAAGTAGTATGCAAAATCTTGATGAGTGCATGCCCTGAGCGCACTTACATGGTCGGTACAAATATCGCATTGATTTGTCTTCAAGGGTATGCATACGAGGGGGGTGTCTGGTACGGTGACTTGTTAGTTAACATCCTGCGCTTCCTCGGAAGATGAGTTATAACGGGACCGCTATCGCTTCTTCATTTGCGCTGGAGTCATCTTAACAATGCATCCAATGCATCGAAGCAGAGGTGAATTTATCTCCAGCTATACGTTAGAAATGGATGGGGGTCTTGTGAGTGGCACATCGCAAAATTCGGAATACTCGTTCACAGTAAAGAGCTGGATTTACCGAGAAGTTTCCTATTTAAGACGTGATCAGGTTGACGGGAACTAAAGTTTATGGAGTTGGCTTTTATTTTCTGAAACGTTTCATTTTTCTTTTTCATGGCTCATCGACCCCCCCTCTCCGTTTTACGGTTCTTTTGGAGAGGGAGCACTATCTATTTGGTCACTTTGGAGTGTATTTAGGATAAATAACTCCTAAGCTTTTTAGTATTGGCAAGATTCTTCGTGAGATCTTTTAATTAATGAGCTTAGACGAGATCATAGTAGACTTAGAAGTGCTACGGAAATACATCAGGATTACTTAGATTCTCAGTCCACCGCACTGAGGCTCCCCCTCCCACCCCCGCAGTTTCTCAAGGCTTAGAATAAACCCTACAGTTTGGGTGGACTATTTTGCAGGAAGATGGTTGTTTTGTATACTTAAAGTCGGATATAGTCAATGATTAATTGTAGTCTTTTATGCTTGCTATGATAGAAAAATTTAGCGGATCACTCCTTACAGTGTTGGATTTTTTTCTCATCTTCAGCATGTTAAGTGAAGGTTTGTCATCTTCTAAATCTCTGAAGTTTTGTTAAAGGGTCAGTTTCTTACATTTTGCCATAGTAACCACAAATTTGGAAGACTTTCAGGTTTGGAGTAACAAATGGGATTTACTCATCAGTTTCTACAGTGTTGCAAATTGTTAGAGCATGTGAATCTTGAAAACTGGAAAGGCTTTTGTAAATACTCGTTTTCCAGGGTAATTGGTGGTTTTTGTTCCTTAAACATTTTTAACTGCTGTTTTCTGCAGCTATCTGCCCATTGCTTTAGTTACTGTTGTCTCTCTGGAGGGTGGATTGGGATTCAAAGTTTAAAATGATCATGTTAATCCAATGTATTTCTTTGCATTTTTCAGAAGACGGCCAGTACTTTCTAAAGGTTCTCATACCTAGTTATGCTGCTGGATCTATAATTGGGAAGGGAGGACAGACAATTGTTCAGTTGCAAAAAGAAACTGGAGCCACTATCAAGCTGTCGAAGTCCAAAGATTTTTATCCAGGTAGGTGAAATGCTGAAGAAATTGTTTGATGAATCCCCACGGAAAAACATTGAATATCTACTTGTGCTGTGTGTTGTCTTAAAGAAAAATTTAAATGGTGGAGATTTGAATGTTACTACATTAGCATCCATTGTGGAAAGGTTTTCAGCTTATTTTCATTGTTGTTTGTGTTTCTTTTAACCATTAATTGATACACTGTGTATGTGATTTAGAGTAATTGCAATACAATTCTCTGGGTGTTTCGGAATGCTAATTGTTAGCACAAAAACTTAAAATTAGAGCTAGAAACCTGGGCAGTTGGCATGAGGGGATGTGGTGCTTCAGAAGTTTACAGACATCATTGTAATGGCAATTAGTTAGGAGTGAATTCAGAGGAGGGGGTAGGGAGGCTTCTTAAAGAATGGACCATTTACTTCTGAATCCATTATCTTCCTCTTTCTGCTTCATTGCTTTGTTTGTTGGCTTTGGATGAAGGAAAGAGGACAAGGGCTGTCTCTCCAGATATTTAAAATACTCCAGTAACGTAATCGGGATACGAAATTCCACCGCCATGCAAGAAGTAAAATAGTGTTTTAGGGTTTGTGTTGAGAGCTGTATTTGATTGAAATACTTTACAGTGTGTTTCAGTAACCTGCTGGATTGCGGCAGGTTCCCCGGGTTGATGTGGGGATTTTTTGTGCTTTTTGTCTTTTTGCTTTGGTTTGTTTTACTTTGGGGCTCCCTCCCTTTGTGTCACACAGTTCTTCGTGTTATCCTTTTTTTCTCCCCTCCTTAGTTCTGTTACTCAATGTATGTGTTTTAAGTAATGGAATCACAGTGGAGTAGTGCAAGCCCAGATGAAATACCATTAGCTTGTTTGCTTGACTTAGATCTAGCCCTCGGTAATTTCGGGAGGTTGTTTTAATTTGATGACTGTAAAAATATTAATTCAGTACTGAGGTAAGCTATACTGATTTTTTTCCTGATGGAAAAGAAAGCAGTTTTGTTTCATAGATTAATTCACCAGCATCTCTTCAGTACATCACACACTGGCATGGACACTGGCTCCATCCTTGGAGGACTTCTTTTTCACAACTGATCACTTGTGGTAGAGACCAACCATTTACTGGAGAAGATTTTGGAATGGTTGATGCTGTTGAACACAGTACTTTTTGGAAAGATGCTGTTTATTAAACTAATGTGTAACCTGTTAGATACTGGGGACCTCTAAAGTTTGCCAGTGCCTCTCCTTGTCTGGGAAACTTTCCTGATGCAGTTGGGAAGTTTAGCATATTCATGCTGGTGCATTGAACAGGTATATTATAATAAAAAATCAGTGTGGAATTGTGAAAATACTTAGTTGAAATAAAAGCACTCAAAAGAGCTTGATTGCAGAATTAATAACATGATAGTTCTAGGAAGAGCTGCAGTGGCAAATTAAACACTGTCAATAGCTGAAAATGAAAAGGCTTCTCTGCATTATACATGAGGTACTGTCAGCTATGTAGGGGTGTTACAGAAAATTGATGTTTAGCCAGGATATTCCAAATACCAAATTAAATGCCTTTTCATTTGAATGCAGTTTATTTTCTGTGTGCTGGAAAGGGTGCACTAAGAAATCGATCTTTTGTCTCTGTCCACTTATTTTCTCATCTTTTTTCTTGTTACCTGGAAATTACTTATTTTATTTATGGTTTGACGATGTTATTTATAGATATATGTATCAAGATTGCTTTGGGACGGGGGAAATGTGAAGCTGCAATGCTTTGAATAAAATCTTGTAAGTGTAGTGACGTAACCTGATCAAGTACGAGTTACAGCATCGGCTAAAGGGTGGCTTCTTCTTAGCCTCTTAACAGGTGGGAGGCAATATATACTATGATGCAGTTTTAAGGAAAAGACAAATCCCTATAGTTTCTAAGAAGCTCTACGAATTCTGAATAGTTTGTTTGAAAATGTGATTTTAATTCAACAATTAGCTCTTTGGGCAAACACATCTACAGTCTTCAGATAGACTTATTTGCCTGTGCTTTCTGTTCACACTTGACTAGAACCTGTAAAATTATCTAGGGTCTCAGCAGTCGTCAGTCTAAAAGCCTTTGAGGTTTTGTTTCTGCCCTTCTTATACATGACAGACACTGTGCACATTCCCAGATGAACTAAATTATAAACCATGATTCTTACCGTTGAGTTAGTTCCAAAGAATGTCCTATAGGCTTTTGCAGTGATTTAGCTGCCCATATTTATGTCTCTCAGATACATACAACCATAGGCACATTAACATGTATTTATGATTGCCGTGTTCTGCCAAAATGAATGTTCCTGGGTTTATTTCAGCGAAGCATTTTTCTGGTTCCTGTTTGATTAGAGTATATTTGGGGTAAAATTGCATTTCAGTTGTAGAAACTCCTGAATTTACTCAGATTACTTAACATTTGAAATCAAATGTAAGTGTATTGCTAAGCATTTAGTAAAAATACTAATGTAATTTTCAAAACTTTCTCTAGTAGGGTTAACACAGATTGCAGTTAACCTTTAGAACATTTTAATACACCTCAACTCAAATGATGAACACATACTAAACATTCGTAGCTAATACGATTTCTATAGGTGTGTTTGTCTTTTTGGTCAGATTGTGTCTTTGCCATATCGTAAAGCAGCCATACATTTCTGATTGATGATTTCTAAGCTTTAGTCAAATTGAAGATGACAAAATAAATTGTATGAATTTAAAGTTTACACAGCTAAATATTGTATGTATTTCAGTGTGCCATGTATGAAGTGACCAGGGGAACTGTATAATGCGTAGTTGAGAAGTGCATTTCAATCATTGGAATCAGAAGAAAATGATCTACAAGTAGATTTTACTTTGTGTTCTATAGATTCCTTCTATATATTGATTTCCTAAGATTTATCTTACAGGATACAGACTTTCCATTGGTGGTTTAGGAATGTAGTTTTTTTTCTAACTTGATTAAAGAAATCTAATTTGACTTATTTATGTATTCTTTTGTAAGTAGGTTACATAGAGCTGCTTGTGGTAAAAAGCAGTTTTCTTGCTGTAGAGGTTGAATTGCTGTCTCCATCCTCAGAAGGGTGGTTAGTGTTGCTTTTTAATTCTTTTGCCTGTCATCTGAAGATGCTTTATTTTCATTAATAGATTGATTTTATCTGTTAAAATTTAATAAAGGGTTCAAATTTGTTATTAAGGAAACTTATTGAATACATTCATTATTGGTTGGGAATAGTAAAGAATATAAATATTTTCATGTGTGCCTTGAATATTAGAATACCTACCCCTTAATCTGTTTCTGTTCTTTGACACTAGAGACATTCCATGTGCCAATCAAACAGGATTCTTTTACTATAGTGTTGGAATCTATTCCTGTGTATTCTATATTGTTTTACTATATATGCTTATAAAACAGAATCATTTTTAACATAAAGTATTTCTTTTTACATTAAGATAAAAATTTGAATATGTTGCTTCTAGGTTAATAAAATTATGACGTCAATGATATCCAATTAAGATGATTTTTTAAAGAAAAATTAGAAGTCATTTATCCACTTATTTATTTTTAATAGTGAAAAAACAGACTGTACGTTAAAATTCTTTTAGTGAAGAAACTGCATTGCACCATTTTTTGTTTTGACATGGGTAAATACAGTTGTTTATTTAACTCTTAGGGTTGAAAATATGTAAGAAATATATATGTGTGTGTGTATGTATATATACGGAGAAAAAAAATTTAAAGTAGACATTTTGTTTATACTGTTGAGGGAAAAGTATTCTGGTGACATTAGTAATGAATACCTTGTGGATATCATTTTTGTCACAGCTTCTTCAGAGTTACAAGCCATACATTTTTCTTTGATCTCAGTTTCAAAATGTCTTAGAAATTTATTGATACGCATTATAACGCAAGATCAATGCATTGATAGAATGGTAACACATTGAGAAAATAAGTTATTTTGCTCTCAGAACTTGTTGGATGGTGTAATGTGGTTGCCACTCTCTGCTGTTCTGATTTCATTGGTACCAGAGAGTTGCTGTGTATGAAGTATTTTTCTCCATCGTCTTAAGGTTGTTATGTTTATGTTTGATGTAGTATCTACTGTTGTGGGTGACTTTATATTTCACCTTTCCAAATCCTTAGGTAAGGTAAACATACTATTCACATAGACAATAATATTGCTTGAAATTTTGCTTTATTCTCATATTTAATACTTTATTTTCGTTTTTTAACAGTAGGGATTCTTTACACATGATGGAATATTATTGGTATGCTATAATATTTATGAACATATAATAATTCTTTTTATACTATATCATGAATGCAAACACTTTGTGGCTGGGGGCTTCTAGAAATATGAATTAGCATAACATGCCTTAGGTGTCTTCTTTATCTGTTCACTTTTATTTCATTTGACATAGGATCTTCTGCCACTGAATTAACAAACTGTTAAAAATCTTTAGTTTATAATATTGATGTTTTCATGAGTTTTATGGCACAATGTCACTTTAAAATGTGTTGTTTAAGCCTTCTCTGTTTTAGAAACAGCTCATTAGAAATATGTGACTTTATAAAGCGTAATCCAATATTACCTTGCAGACAGCATGCCAGATGATTTCAGGAATAGTGCACAGAATTGGTGAAATAGTTGAATGTGTTATTTGAGGATGCTTCATATTAATATACCAGGAAGAAAAGATGATCCATGGCATAGAAATGCTAAGTAATTTGTGGTATCGCTAGAAACCCTTAACAATAAACCACCAGTCAACCACTTGCATATCATTATAATTACTTATTTTGCTGTAGCCAATAAGATGATTATTTTAATTTAGCTTATGCAAGTATCATTTATCGAGCACATTATACCACCTGTAATTTAAACTTCAGCCTCTTTTATCAAACTATGGGGTTCAGTCATAGCTGCTTTTTGTTTAGTCAAGCTTTAAGGCCCAGGCCTTGGGAGCAAGTACAGTTCTCAGTTAAAGCTAGAGGGAAGGTGGTGGGGATTTGTGCTTGATTGCCATCTCATTTCCATCTTTGGATACAGCTCTAGCAGAAAGTTAAACAACATCTGCGGAGAGCTGACTGACAAACATCTCTCCGGGGCTCATCACTGCAGCTTGCAGCAGGTGCATTCTGCTCTGCACTCTTTTCAGAAAGGGGTTGGTTTGAGCTAACATTTATCAGTAGACCAGAGGGAACAAGTGGCTGGAGAGACCTGGTTGGTTGTCACTTGTCCGGTGCTGGAATACTACAGGTAATTGGAGCGGACTGGTGGGAAGCGCAGCGGTAGAAGGCTCACAGTGCATTGCAGCTGCCTTGCAGCTTAATTAACCTGACCCTCAGAGACCGAAGTGTCAGAGAACAGATCGCGGCATTCGAGAAATGAAGCAATAGTTTTCAATATTTTTATGATCATGCCGTTGGAGTTCCCATCTTCTTCATTTTTAAAAATGCAGCATTCTCACACCTTTAATAGAAAAATGTTTGTAAGTGAAAAGATTTTCCAGTGATCTAAATGAATTCAAAAAAGGAAAAGAAAAAGGATCCATGCTTTCTTTAGATGTCTAGACAAAAAAAAAAAAAAAATAGGTGCATTTAACTTCCTAATTCAGCAAATGCATTTTTAAACCATGGGTGAGTGGAAAACCTTGTCCTTAGAAAAAAAATAATCATTTTAAAATTATTATCTTAGATTAACACTTGACTATTCATAAGTTAGCACAAGTAAACTTCAGACACATCTTTTATGGTTTTGAGGGCATTAGGAAAGGTACTTTTACAAAGTATTTTGAAATGCTCCAGCAGGACAAGCATAAGATATTTTAAACACCTGTAAGGTGTCATATCTAAATATCAGAGTTCTGCAGAAATAGTTCGGTACCACATTGCATTATAAGAAAATTAAAATCCACACCACTAAAAAGTCAAGACAATTGTCTGACATTTATTTATTTATTTATTTATTTATTTTTAAAGTTTTTAATCTGTCTGAGGTACTGATTTGCATATGCTATGTATTATCCATAGAAATTTCTTGTGGGCTTTCACACATATTAGTAAATGTCAGTATCTTATTACCGTCCTGTTCCTTCATGGGCCTCTGAATGGAAAATAGTCCTAACATCCGCACAGATTCTGCGAAGGTACTGCTACATTTAAAAGTAGTAGAAATACAAATACAGAAAGAAAAAAAAAAAACTCTTAGAGAACATAGGGAGGAGCTTGTCCCTAAACTTTCTGTTGGTTTTGCTAATATGATTTTTTTGGGGCAACACACTGACTCTAACTTGTTGATACTTAGGAATGATAAGGTTTTGAGTTTACACTGATCAAATGTACCATTCATTTTTTCCCACCAACATTCTTTTCTCAATTTTGATACCATAAACTATTAGTTTTTGACACCTGATCACTTCACACACTTACTTCTTGATTTTCAAGGATTTGATGAACACAGAGAAAGAGTAAACATCTTAAGACTGCAAAGCAAAAAGAATACTATTTTTTTTTTTTTTTGCTGACAACATTTTAGATGATTTCAGTATTTGGGAATTTTCAATTATGATATGGACATCATTCCATGACAGATCTTGACCATGCACAAGCTGTGCATTTCATCATTGATCTGCTGCTGCTTCCTGCAGGGCCTGTCAGCATCATTGACAGGACTAGGTAGGAAATGAAAGCCTCTTGAGTTTGTTAAGAGCAAGATGATTCAGGTAGGATTACTTGCTGTGGAAAATACATTTTTGGCCATTCTTGACCTACTTTTACTCAGCACATATTTAAAATTATTTTTATTTTTTATTTGTGGACATACTTTCCATTTTGTTGTTTAGTATTATCTATATATTTAGTAAATTTTTCTGAGAACTCAGCATTTTTTTATTTTAGAGGATATTATTTTTCTTTTGAAATTGTACACATAACTTTCTCTGAAGTTTTGAGAAATAAGGCCCCCTTCCATTTGCAGATTTTTGACTCTGGTTTTACTTTGAAGGCCTCATAATGCAATTTGTAGGGAGAATTCTCACTCAGCCTCAAGAACTGAGATTTCAAACCCTGTGTTGTGATAAATGCTGATTCAGTGTGCTCTTAAGGAAAGTGGTCTTCATCTAAATTAATACTTTACTGCTCTGGAATTAGATTGGGGTTGACTGCATTTTAAGCTCTGTTCTTTGTGGAGAAAAATGGAAGGGAGGAATGGTGTAGCTATTTCCATAGCATAGAACAATATAGAGGACCTGTTTTTATTTTCTTTATTTGCTAACAAATATTTTAGAACTAAAGTTTTTCAGTTTTGGTCAATTTCACATTTTAAATGCCGGTTTATTTCAAAAGATGTTGCCGACGAAGGAGCATTTATTTGGAGAGTGTGTCACATGGCTTGTTTTACCTTATATATTTTAAATAAGACTGTTTTTCTAATACTAATGACAATCAAGAAAAACATCAAAGTAACTTTAAAAGTAATTAAAAAACAAAACCCAACCATCTTGGTTTCACTGAGCGTAGTCTTTCTGGACTCTTCTGTTGCTAATTGATCTATGTAGCAAATGCTTCCCACGAGTGCAGGTGTAGCTAGTTATTTGGTTCTGCTATTGGGATTACTGAAGAGCATCCTTTCTTTCTGAAAGGAATCTGAGCCCATATTGCTTCACGCTAAGAAATTGTGCTTTGTTATTGCCAGCAAATTTCGGGTTGAATTGTTCATATTTTGTTGAGTCTTTACCATAAATGTAATAAGTTTAAAGTTCTCTATTTCAAGGGATTGGGGCAATGGTGGTGTTTGGAATCTGTTGAAAGTGGGGAACTTAGGCTGACTGTCCTTCAGAGCTTAGAGTTAGACTTGAAAAAGCCCGGAGCAATGAAATCCTCCGTGTAGGCCTGCAGTAAGCATGTTGGAATAAGCTTTCCCATTTGCTAGTGACTGATAGTCAGAATGTCACTGTTTTACTTTGCTCTGCCTTTCTTCCTTTTTAGATATGACAGAAAATATATGGTTTTTTTCTTTCACCTTGTTTTAAATGGCTACATCTACATTTTAAAGAGCCAAGATTAAAAACTCAATGTGGTTATCTTGTGAGCAGTATTTTTGTAGTTGGCTTATTCCTGAAAAGGTCTAGTGGTAGTGCTTCCTGTCCTCATGAACATTAAGTAGAAGATACTTCATACATTGTAAACGACTGTCCAGACCAACTGTTTTCTGTTTGCCTACAGTAGGACTCTTTGAGAATGGCAGTGTGGTAAGGGTAGCTAGACTTTTTGTTTTGTTTTGTTTTTCGAGACAGGGTTTCCCTGTAGTTTCTAGAGCCTGTCCTGGAACTAGCTCTTGTAGACCAGGCTGGTCTCGAACTCACAGAGATCCGCCTGCCTCTGCCTCCCGAGTGCTGGGATTAATGGCTTGCACCACCACCGCCCGGCTCGGGTAGCTAGACTTCTAAAGCGGGAAGTTACTTGCTTTCTTCGTAAAGTTATTTGTGCTTCTAGTTTTCCTTAGCTCAAGGAAAGCTTTTTCCTATTAAAACTAGTATTGTCCATGAACCAGCAACACTAAACCGATTGTTATTCCTATTAAATTTGGGCACAGGTGATCCAGTTCCAGATGGTTTTTGGTTTTGCATTGCAGATGATGCTTTTATGGGAACCTTCTGTGATTCAGATTATGGGAACCAGGGTTTCTGTCCTGCTTAAATGCACAATAAATATATAATGGCTTGCCCCAGAAAAAAAAAATAAAACTAGTATTTTCATTGTTTAAAAAAAAAAAAAACTAAAACATAATGTTGACTTTCTGTGTTAAGCTTTGCTTCCAAGGATTATGTGAGTTGCTCATGCTTTTTGCAACTTTTTATAAAAACAAAAACAAAGAAAAAACAAACTTCCCTAAGTGTTTCAAGTTTTAGTAGATAAACATAATGGTTTAAAAAGGATTTATTATTAGTATTAAGAAAATTAAAATGATTACGTATAAAGCAATGTGAGTTCAAATTAACTCAATAAGTTATAAGTTGAAATATTCTTCTCTTTTTTGAAGATCCATTAACTTGGCCATTTTCCTGCCAATTAGCATTCTTATGCCACGTTCCTTGTGGTGTATGCTTAAGGAGTATTTTAACATTGTTATTTAAGAAATTAATGTGGTTTTGAAGATTTCTCTTATACCACTTTAAATTTAAACAAAAGACCTTAGTGATTGTCTTCACTCATCAGAAGTTTATTTAGATTAAGGTCCATTGGTGGGGATATTTGTCATTCCTCTTTCAGGCTGTTGTGGTCAATATGCAGGCCAGTATTTTAATCACTGGTGATACTAGAAATGTAAGTGAATATGGATGGTTGGTTGGATGGATGGATGGATGGATGGATGGATGGATGGAGGATGGACGGACGGACAGACAGTTGACATATGTTTGGATAGGCGCTTCCTGAATGAAGTACTTCTATAGTATCAACAGGTAGATCTAGAAAGTGATCCATCCTTAGTATTTTCTTGGCATCTTCAGCATACTTTGGAGGAATGTGTGTGTGGTATGTGTGTTTTCCGTATGTACACATGTCAGCAAAATCTACATTCCTGGAGAGTTAAATACTGAGCTCAGAAATTCCAGGAAGAAGAAGAACAGATTTTAATATGCCAAGTATTGGCAAGGATTAAAAAAGAAGAGTGGAGTGTGGGAGAAACGTCCTACTTTCTTTTGGGTGTGTAGTGGCCTTGTGTGAAGGAGACTGACCTCCATCATTCTCAAGAGCACTTCAAAGCTACGAATGAAATGGAAATTGCCTTTAATATAACCTGACTTAAGCAACATAAAGTAATTAGATATATTTAACAAAGAGTTTGAAAGTAACCCTGTAAGATTATGTAGTTCTGACACTTTATAGTTGAGACTGCTTGGACCCAAGAGATTTTTCTTATTATATTTTGGAAATAATCTCTATTAGCTAAATAATATAATAAAATGAAGAAATATGAAAAATGTGAGTCTTAAATATTGTAATTTTGATGTCATTTCATATTTTATCTGTCTTTAGGGAGGAAGTTAATATGTTGTTTTGTTGGGGGAATTTATAATATCACCGTATAATGCTGGTCAGATTACTTTTATTGCTAATTAAGAATCTATACCAGCTATATCATAGAATATAGCTTATTTTCTTAGTACTTAAACTTAATTGACGATTAAGATATTATTGTACTTTAATTTTTTTGAATTTAAAGCCAAGAAAAGGTGAATTTGCAATATTTCAGTCTTTCAATAATTTATCAACATTTAAAATTTAAGGAACATGCAACACTGTTCATTAAATCATCTTTTTGGCACAATAAACAAATGAAATAGCTAAGATTTAACAGCTAACCTAATTTTGAATACATTTTTTACATATTAAAAAAAACAAGAAACCAAAAGCTATTGTAGAATAGTGGGTTTAAACCCCAATCATATGGCTTTACCTGGTTAGTCCCTTGCTTTTCTCAGCTCAAGATATTTATAGTCTAACACTTGGATGGACATTTGTGTGTCCTCTTTGAGTTGGAATTAAGTATATGATGGCTTGTTGATCTTATTTTCAACCAGTGGGATACAAAACAAGCTTTTAAAACACATATCAGTAATGTATGCCTGTAGGAATGTTCGGCAACTATCTACTGGGAGAATTCTGTGGAGCAGTTGAATTCCCTCTCTCATTAAAAGGGCTTGGGAGGAGTCTTTAAGTTTCAATGAGAAGCTAATTGGAGTTAGAGGGTTAGATTTTAACTTTCTTGATGGAAAATGTTAGAAGGCTCATTTGAAGCAAAGAGACTGAAAATGCATAAATGTGAAAATATGGAAAGAAAATCCTGGGATATCTAGAAATCTGAACAATTTTGAATTTCTTGGGTAAGAGCTGGATTTTGCCAGTGGATATCATATTTAGAGTGCAGAAGTACTATGGAACCTCTTGTATTGGCTGTTTCTGGATGGCACTGGTGGTTTTGGGAAGCACTGTAGATAGCTGTATGGGTAAGAAGCAATGCAGTACATATAAAAAACAAATATAGGTAAAAATTTCAAAATAACACCTGTTGTGTCTATCCAGTGACTACCAGTGGTGCTGCCATTTAAAATCTTTCTGTGTAAATATAAATATTTCTGTCTGTAAAACCTGTGCTAAGGACTGTTGAAGTTGTCTGAAAACAGAATTCATTTTGAGATTTAAGAACTTGGTTTTCTGTCTAAGAGCTCTAGGCAGAATCAGAGTTGAATTGTTTTAGAAAGAAAGACAATGGTCAGGGAACCGGACACACAAAAGAGGTGTCAAGAAATGCAAATCGTCTTTAATGAAGTAATTATGTGCCAACTCTTAATTAAAATCAAGAAAAACAGATGTCAGTGAAAACTGTTTTGCAAGCATGCCTTGAAGCTCTGGAGACAGGTCTGTATTTGACAGTCGTGCACTTATAAATCTTGTCTATTCACATGTTTGATGTGGGATATCCCTCTGTATGCTGTGATTACCGTCAATGAATAAAGATATTGCTTTGGACCTATAGCAGGGCAGAATTTAGGTAGGTGGGGAAAACTAAACTGAATGCTGGGAGAAAGAAGGGCAGAGTCAGAGACAGATGCCATGGAGCTTGACTGAAGACAGACACTGGAATTTTAGCCAGTAAGCCACAGCCACGTGGCCCTACACAGATTACTAGAAATGGGTTAAATGAATATGTAAGAGTTAGCCGATAAGAAACTAGAGCTAATGGGCCAAGCAGTGATATAATTAATACAGCTTTTTGTGATTATTTCTGGGCTAAGCAGCAGGGAAGCAACAAGTGGCTCTCTCCTCCAACATATGTTTAAAATTATTGACCAACTAGTTTCTCTAATTGGTTTGCTTGACACACAACAGCAAAAATTGTGTATGCGTTGACATTTCCCTTAGTTCTAAAGTTGTTTGATTATATAGTTCTGTCTAACTTTTTTGACATGTGACAAATTATAAATAATGTTTAGGGTGATGAAATTTAATGATTTACTCAATAATACATTCATGTGTGCTTCCTGTTTTTTAAATGTGTGAATTAAATGCCCCTAAGAGAACAAAGCCGTAGTATATTACAGAAATAGTAGTGTGTTAGACAATGAAAATAAAAATTGATTTATTCATTTGTTGTGGTTTTTCTGTAATGTCCTTGTTCTGTTTAGAATTTTATTACCAAACTTTGGCACTATTATTGTTATCCTTGGTAAGTAAA
This sequence comes from Arvicola amphibius, assembly GCF_903992535.2. Classification (NCBI taxonomy): domain Eukaryota; kingdom Metazoa; phylum Chordata; class Mammalia; order Rodentia; family Cricetidae; genus Arvicola; species Arvicola amphibius. The sequence continues at coordinate 126,256,293 of NC_052053.1, forward strand.
GTTTATAAAAGATTAATCTTAATGGATACGTTTATCAATGTCAAATGGTTTTAAAATGACTAAGAAATATGACACTTTCTCACTTGGAAATTCAGTTTAAAATCTATAATTTTATATAAATTCATGAAATTATTGGCTACTTTTATAGAACAACATGAAAAATTGAACATCTGAATTGACATTAAGCACCAGATGGGAATTGAAAATAAAAATATTCAGTGTGTAATCTTTATTTAAGTGCTATTTTAGATTCAATAATACCAGTTATTTAACTCAAGGTTTAATTCAATGTTTTAAAGAAGCTTTAAATTTCTTTCCTGTTCCTGTTCTCCACATTATGACATGCTCTCATAATATAGTATGATGGCATGGCTTGCTTTTGAAGTGGTGAATTATATGGGTCAGGACTGTCAAATTATTGCAAATACAATTGTTTTGATAAAAGTTTTTATGGTTTGTATTATTTGCAATAATTTTAAACTTTGTATTTTTAACAAAACCTTCCCTTAGAATGACTATTTTGTGTTTATATGCTATATGACTCATTATTTCATCCATGTTTTCTTCATAGTAATATTCAAAATTAGTTTTTTTCTGAGTTACCTATTTTGATAAAAAAGGTATCTTGTTTCTTTATCCATTTTTAGCTGTGTTTGTGTACTTGACATCTTGTTTAAAAAGCAGGACAGCACTATTTATGAAAACACAAACTGTGATAATGAGGTAGCTCTGCCATATGGGACAGCTTTGGTTGGCATACATTTCAGATGGCATGTTGAAGGCACTGGAAGCCTCAGACTTATAGTGCTAAAGAAGAGGTTGCTAGCAAGTTGGCTCTTGGTGGCTTATGATTGGGACTGCCTTTTTAGGTCATAAATCCTTACTTTCAACTTTTATAAAAATATTTTGTTTTTCAAATTAACATTGTGGAATTTGTCCTAGTTACTAACTTAGTCTCTGAAGTTTGTGTGGGTGTGTATATATAATATATATAATTTATTATAGAATTAAGAAGTAATACTATATTAATATTACATGTCCAATGGTTTAATAATGAATATTTAGGAAATGGAATAACATTTTAATTTTAGGGAAAATATATATCTTAGGAGAAAAAGGTTTGAAGTTCTGTGGGTCATTATAGAAATTACTTAATAATAAATTATAATAAATACTATTTTTATTGGTAGTATATTCAACTTTGAATTCAGATTGATTCCTTGGAAATAATATTGATTTTATAATTTTAAAAAGTACTGTTTTTATTGAAGGGTCTCCAAATTATTCAGAATATGGTATTAGTAATTAGCAGAAATGCCACATAGTAAGGTCAAATAATTTAGGTGTATGAACAGGCCACTTAAGATGTTTACATAATATAAGCACAATTCTGTTTGATTAATATTTTGAAGAAATTTCGGGTTTGGAAATTTTTCATGTTTTATTTATGGGGGTTGTGAATTCTACCTTTTGAGGAGACATACTATGGATTTCTATGCACATGTTCATTCTGTCTCTGAGAATTAGTGAGGAATCTTCTCTTTAGAATTCTGAACCACACAACCCAAAGTTCCTGAATGGTTATCAACACAAGATTCATGAGAATCTAGGCTTCTATTACTGATAGCAATTCCTAAAATTTCAGGATTAGTAGGAATTTTCAACTCCATTTTCAGATTAGTGCAGAAAATAGTAAGACAAACTAAGAATGACATGTCACAGTCAACTTAGTAATGAATCTGCCTGCTGACTTCTGTCTTGTAACTCTGTAGAATTACTTATAAATTTTAGTTTGGAAATAAATTTCTTTGAATTTAGATAAAGGTTCTCAAACTGCCATTTTAATACATTATTTATAGATAATCATATATTGTGGGCAATATACTTTTAATTAATATTCTGAAAATTCTTCAAATTAAAAAACTTGTCATTAAAAGAAAACATGTCATAGTTAGGCAGTAGAAACATGAGCAAGTTGATACTGTGTGTCCTATGTTCATATTGTTACTGTAATTTCCAAAATTGTTTTATCTTTTGTGATTATTTATATGAAATGATCTTGAACTTTTTAGTTTAGCCTTGTCAGATTTTGCTTTTTATTTTTAAGCTATGGATGGTTATAATCCTGAGATATGCAAATTTAGAAAAGACAAGAAAGGCTGAGATGAATTGCTATGATACAGCCAAATCACTTAATAATTACTACAAGCCAAACTTACATGAAGAACACATGCCATGTGTACGATGCACTATGGCTATGGAGTAGCTCACTATTTCAGTGTGTCTTGACACCTTCGCTGGGGAGAGTCGGATATGCTGTTAGACCAGTTTCAACCTAGTTTTGCAGTGTACTAGTTATGCAATTTTACTCAATGTCAAAATCTTCTTGGAAGTTCACTATTATAAAAGTATCCTTAATTGGGGTTTCTGTCATAGTTATTAAGAGTGTGGAGTAGGTACCAATAAAAGAAAGATGAGCAAACACATCGTGAAATGTATGTGATATAATAACCAGTATTACTTTTTTGATGTAGTGACAAGAATTTGAAATAGTAAAACATCATATGAAACGTGAGTTTGTTTGCATTATTGATTCTTGAAAGTGAAGGCTCCATTAGTGTCTTTCATTTCTGTTGAATATGCAAATGCACAGCACTGTAATCATGAGCGTGGAGCCTTAGCAGGCGTGTTCAGGAGTAAGTTAACTGCATGACGTATATTTAAGGCCTGTTTGGTAGGATCTCCAGACACTGAGCTTTGGAAATACTCCTCCCTAGCAGTGAAAAGAAAGTATAGTCTATTAAGCAATTAACTGGGTTTGGAACTATGTAAATGATCATTTGTAAGTCTTGTTCTTCAGATTTCCTTTAGCTGTGGAGATAAATGAATGGCTTTTCGCAAGATTTTACCTTTTAATTTATGTACTTGCAGTTTCTATAAAAAAAAAAAACAGAACATTGTAGTGGTGTATTCTACTAAAAGTGTCTTTTAGAGGCCGAGTTTTATTCATTTCAGTTTTCAACAAGTGCACATATTATTGATTGCTATCTTACTAAAATTTTACCTACGTCACTATGTAATAGTATATAAAATTCTGATTTCTCATGACTTATATGTTAAAGTGGACATTATTTCATTGAATATTTGATCTTGTCCCATAGCAAGACAAAGACAAAATCTTCTGTTTAGTTTGACTATGACCTTGTGAACATAAATTTACTGAGACAAACTGATTCCTGAATTACTCTGATAAAATAAAATCGTACTGAATACTTTATTTTACAAGATAAATTTAGTTAGATAGGAATACTAGATGACACAGGAAAGTTAAAGGAAATGAGAATATCTTCTAAATTCTGTTTAATGCCAAAACCACTAACTATTGTGGGCCTAAGTATTAGAGAAATGCAGTTATTCCTGGTTAGGGTGTGTAAGGGTGCCTGTGAGTGAGTGAGAGTGGCATTTAGTGTTGAATTCTTCTGGACTGACTTTCATTCCTCTGGACTAGAGGCCACTATGAGCTCTGCCTGCCTCTATTCAGATCAGGATATAACACAAACTTTATTCTTTCTTGTAATCTTTCTATATTCATTTGAAATAATGAATTGCAAAACGTCCTCTAGCCATCCTCAGTGATGACTTTATGTCTCATTTCATAGAAAGATAAAAGTGTTCGAGAAGCCTCTTAAACTAGTGAGACCAGACTGCCAGTGTAGGAGTGTCAGTCTGCATGAGAGTCTTGCCTCTTCTTTTTGAGACCAGACCTCAGTGAGCACCTAGTAGTCTAGCCCCTCTCCTGCCTCTACTTCCTGAGCTGTGCGATTACAGGTGTGCCACTCTGCTCAGGTATACTTGCAGTCTTCTTGACTTGGCAAACATCTCTGCCTGGAATAAGCCAGCTTCTGTTTTTAGGTTGCCTCTCATCTTACCTCCTCCCACAACTTCTCCATTCTTTCCTCTTTTCTCACCCCGTTAAGAAGTAGTCTTCCAGTAACATGCTGTAATTTCTCTGTTGCATTTAGAACAGAAGGCATATTGCCCCTTTTTTGTTTTCCATTCCATTTGCTAGGCTATTAGCAGAATCTCCAGTCCATGCCTGTACAGCTTCATGCTGCTCTCCTCCCATTTCTCTTGTGAACCTATTTCATGGAATTTGAATCCGATCCATCCAGCACAGCCCCAGCTTTCTATGATAGCGGTTCTTAACATTGTCCCCTTATAAGACCCTTTTGTTTGTTTATTTTTCCTGCTGCAAACTGCTGACTGCAACCTCAATTGTCTTTGATGTATTCTTGTCATTTATGGGCTCAGATCTTGAACTATTTTTTTTTTCTTTTCAGTCTTACTGCTTGTAACCGTACCCAGCATCATGACTTTACATACCCTTCTTTAATGTTTGCATTTTTCAGATACGTAGATTTTTCTACGTCTAAGTCCGATTTGCATGTTAGAATGAAATATGACTTTTAACTACCTGGCTGAAGCTCTTAGCCAGTTCATCTTCTTCATAATAATAACAACCTCATCCACTCAGTTTCAAAGGTTCTAAACCTTAGGATTAACTTTATTTTCCATCAAATACTACATCCAATATATAAATATGATTTTAATTTCATTCAAGATAGTTAAAGAAAAACTAACTAGCCAAGACCCAAACAATATTAAGTACAGAAAAATATGCTGCATATATCCATTATACATCTGTGACTAAATAAAGAATAAACTCACATTGTAATTGACTGTGAAATGTTAAAATGATTTGTTGTAAGTAGGTCAGTTATAATAATCCTCCAGGTTATGTTTCAGAAGATGAAGAATTGGAAAGGATAGGGTCATTTTTAGTTTTCTATCATTGGAAAACCTGTAAAAAAATCAATATTTTTACGAATGCCACTTTAAACTTGTCTATCATAGCATAAATATTTTATTCAGAATATTTGGATTAAAATACAGACAATAGAATGACACCCATCCCTCAGAAAACGGAAAGCTGATATTTTTGAAAATATGGAGGATATAGTCTACCTGAAATAACCCAGAGACAGAACACTGCGTGATCTCACTTATTGGTGGACCCTCAAAAGGGTTAAATATATAGAAACAGAGAGATGCTAACTAGTTACCATGGATAAGAAAAGAGGACATGGAGGGAAGTAAGTCAGAACAAATACGCAGATAAGTAGGATGAACAAATCTAGATATCTTCTTGCACAGTTTGAAGAGTATAGTTAATACTGCATATGAAAAATTTGTCAAAAGTGTAAATTTTAGGTACTCTTGCTGTAATAAGTTATGGTAGAAATGATAGGACTATTAGTTAGCATGACTGAAATAATTTTACTATGTATGTCCAGTGCAATGATGGGGGTAGTCCTCAGCAAACCATAGGCATCTCTGGTGTATCATGTACATTTTCAGAAAGTACACGTGGAAAGATTGTTCATATCAAAGTAAAATCTGGGCTGCATGGTTAGCTCATTGGTAGAATGGTTAGCATTTGTGAAGTCCAGAATCATATGAATAAGTAATAGATGCTTTGTTGGAGGATAAAATTATCTTAAAAATAAAACATTGCATATATATGATATGTATGTTTATCATATGTATACATCGTGGATGGTGGATTTAAACTAACCTATATAGAGCATGTGCTCATAAAACAGTTCATATATATGAGGATTATGGCTTATGTAAACTGTACTTTAAGAATAAATGATCTCATTGCCTTTTGCTCTTGTTTAAAATATTTTGAGAAAGGTTTATGCCTACTAACAGCAGGCATAATAAATAGTAATTTCTGGAGTTTAATAGTAAAATGTTTTGAGATACTTTTATGCCTACTAATAGTAAATTTATTGGTTTCATGCCATGAGAAATGACTTTAGAGATAGTCTTTAGTTTTCTCAAAGTCAGTTAGATCTAATATACTGTTTTAACTTTGTTTCTCCATACTCCCAGTTAGTCAAAAATTGTGTTGTTATCTTTATGATATGGTGAAGGGATATCCTTTGGGTAGATACCCTGCAGTGGTATAGCTGAGTCATGCTTCAGGGCGATTTCCATAGAGTTTGGGCTAGTTCCCATCCCCACTGATGCTGTAAAGGAGTTCCTTTACCCCTTTCAATCCTCAGCAGCATTTTGTCACTATAGGTTTGCTTAATTATTGCCGTTCTTACTGGTGTCAATTGAGTTTTAATGTTTTTTTTTTTTTTTTTTTGACATGTCTGTTTGCTAGAGATGGTCACCATTTAACATTTACCAGCCATTCTTAACTCTGTCTTCTGAGGAACCTTTCATCAGAGTTAACCATACTAAGCAAGGTACAATAGTCTCTGAAAGACAGATATGTTTTCTCTTATGTGTAGTTCATAGATTTTATATAGCTATATAATATCTTGTATCATATGTGGAATATGAAGGTAGAATTGAAAATGTTCAGAGAAACAAATGAGATTACCAGGAGGGGAGAGAAAAGGGAGTCAGTGGATGAGAGAGAATATTTAAACATATAATATTATACGTGTATGAAACTTTTTTAGAAAGAAAAACAGAAAAGAAGAAAATTGTGCTATTTTCTGTATTAGCTTTTATAGTTCCGATATAACATCTTAATGAAACAGTTATGCCATAATAAATTTGACCTCCTTTTCTAATCATTATTTTTATTGCTATGTATTACACAGACCAAAAATGATCAACCTGTAGAAAAATCTGCCAGAGTTAGACAAATTCATCCATAATACTGTGATATTGTAAAGGAGATTTATGCCATTATGCCAGTAAAACGAGAACTGGCTAAGGCCATAACTTCCTAGGTTGCAGGGACAAGAGCATGTATTTATTATTTGGCTTCATTTTGATATATTGTATAGAATTTAAATTTTATGGCTTACAAAAATAGATTAAAATTTATGGCTTGAAACACTGTAATACTTACTAATGACATGTATCCTTCTTAAATCTTTTCATACTCATGAACTTTGGGGTCTGCTAAATATTGCTTTGAAAATATCTATATTGTTATATTTTCCTGTTGCTCGGGGGTTTGTGTATCTTTATCCAACATATATTTTTGTGGCACAAAGTCCTAAGGTCTTCCTTCTCTAATCATGGTTTTCATTGCTGTTTGTTTCTAGTATGACTATCTATGTATTCAGCCCATATGTATTTAGTACATAAAGATTCTAAAACTGAACACAGGCATTATTCTACAGAAGGGCTTTTAAGTCAGTATCATGTCATTTGGGCTGTTACTTACCTTAAATTAGACTATACACTGCATGTTAAAAAGAACCTGTGTGCGTGCTTCCTCCATGTTAGTGCGCAGTACTTTTTAATGGTAGTGTTTGCATGCCAGAGCGTTACTGACTTAGAATCTACCTAGACCCTACTAGACCCTGTCAAAATTGTTCTGATTTTTGGAGTAAAAAGACATTGAGAATGAACCAGCTGATTAACTAAAACAACAACAAAAATAGCAAAATAAAACAAATTTATTTAAGTAACTACTTTGATAACACTTTTCCATTTGAACTGATGACCAGTTTATATATCTGCTTAAAGCTGAAGTTGGAAGTTGTTTGGTATAATAAGTTTTACCTTAAGAGTTCATTAAAGACAACGATATGTGGGGAATGATTTAAAATTAAATATAGATGATGTTTCAGAGTAGCAAGGAGTGTAGACGAAAGTTTCTGTCCCATCCATTCGGCAGCCATTCAGTCCCAACGAAACACACAGAAACTATATTAATTTAAAAAAAGAAACTATATTAATTACAATACGGTTTGGTCAATGGCTCAGGCATATTTCTAGGTAGCTCTTACATCTTAAATTAACCCATTTTTATAAGTATATGTTGTCATAGCATTACCTCATTTTCTACATGTTTTGTTCCTTCAATGGCAGGCTGGCATCTCTCTCTTTTGAAAGCTACATGGCATCTTCCTGACTCCAACTTCTTTCCTCCTCTGTCTGCTTGGATTTCCTGCCTTACTGTGTTCTGCCCTGCCATAGGCCAAGGCAGCTTCTTTATCAATTAATGGTAATAAAACCTATTCACAGCATAGAGAGGGGAATCCCACATCAAAGGAGTGCTGCATGGCCTATGCTGATCATCATGTTCTTTCTTTACCTTTCTTTCTGGGACTGTTGCTCTTTAAAATTATGAATGCAAAGAACTTTTTACTGGATGTAAGGCAGCTCCAGCAATTCAGTTTTTTGTAAGTCTTCAGCAACCCTGTTGTTTATGCAGCTGCCTTTGAATCTTCTATACTCTTTCTGATTTCAAGTAGCTTAGACTGGCCTTGAACCTGCTCTGTAGTCAAGAATGACCTTGAACTCCCAATCTTCCTGACTTTACCATTCAAGTCCTAGGATTACAGACGTGAGTGATTCATGTGGTTCTGGGGTTGAATGTAGACTGCCTGTGTGCTGTCTCTTTCCACTGAGCTGCTTCCTGAGCTCCTAAACCACATTCTCTGAAGGAACAACCAATGCTGCAGTTTGTCCTAACTTTCATTTACAATTAGAACTGACCTCTAGGAAAACAAGACTGTTAGAAGAGACACTTGTTTTGTCCTTACCCTTCTTGTTCTGCTCTGGTCACACATATTCTAAGACAAAAAACTGAATTTGACCCACTTTATTTTGCTTCTCATTATAGCAAGTGTTTCCCATTGGTCCTGCTCCATTGTGGCACCCTGTGCTTATCAATGTTTGTCTATCCATCTTGGATTTAACTCATCAAGGTGTTCATCTCTGTTACCCTAGAAACTCCCTCTGACACATTGATGTTCTATAATTGGGCTCGCTTCTGTTTTTGTAGAGCATTCTTAAGGATTTCTACCAGCTTCCTTTTATACTTGAAATTGCTGTGCAATTTCATATTTGTTGCTTGTTTACTACCGATAAAGGGAATGTTGGGCCTCTTTAACACTGTCATTTGTTGTGCTTCTTTTTACATTTTCAGACTCATGTTTAACTACCTCAATCTTTGCATTTTCTAAAAAATTTCTCATTAGATCCATTTTCTTGGCTAACTAATGTATTCAGTTCCTATTTTATTAAATTACAAAAATCCCTAATTTATGTCTTTGATTCTGATCTTCTCTCTTTTGCTACTTTGCGCTTTTCATAATGATCACAAATGTTGGAAGCAGTACCATCTCTGCTGAGATTAACTTCATGAATACTCTTCCTCCCAATTATGCAGCTCTTCCAGAGATCATTGTGGTCTTAGTTTATAACTCTATGAACTTTTTCAGTAACGCGTGTGCCTATCACCCCTTGTTCATTCTCTAGACTGTTTGAAAATAATTGCTACTCTGTTATTTTGGAACTTTTCCTCCTTTAATTCTTTATTTATTAAGTACTTATTAAGTAATTTCTTGGGAATTTTGACCACTGTCTTTCATTGTAAAATTTTGTGTCTGTGTGTATGTCACACATGTGCAGATGCCTTGGAAAGCCAGAAGATGGCTTCATATCCCTTGGAGCTGGAATTACAGATGGTAGTTAGCCACCCAGTGTGGGTGCTGGGAACTGAACTTGGGTCCTCTGGAATAGCAGCAAGCTCTCTTAATTGCTGGGCCTCTTTCTAGCCTTTCAGTATCTTTCTTTGAATCATCCTGTAGTAAGAGTTGAACAGAAACATTTTGAGATAGCTGTATGTATGTATGTGTAGATATGCATAATATATATCTTATTGTACATTTTGTATATTTCAAAATAATTGTGATTGCATATATTTAAATTTTTCAATAAATAATTTGTATTGTAAAGTATTTGTACATTAATATACTCATGTGATTTCACCTGTTCTATTTCCAAGAATATTTGGTGATTTGTTTATATGAACTGTTTGGACACCACACACACACACACACACACACACACACACACACACACACACACATTACTTAGACTTTGCTATTGAGATTTCAGCTTGCAATTATTGACGCAATATCTTTTCTTGTTGTCCATGCCTGGTTTGCAGTTCTCATGCACATTTCAAACATGCATTACAGATGACTTCAGCTGTAAAACTAAAGACCACAGCCATTTTTATTTATACAATATGTGTTCATATGTAATATGAATGATAAGGTATGCATTTTTGCTCTTTGTTTGTGAAGAAGGAAAATTTTCACCCATTTTGCTTAAGAAATACACCTTCAGTCTTTAGCATGCACAATCTTTTCTGATTAGATGGTCCTCCACCTATTTTACCCTCTTCTGTGGGCTGTGGAAGACTATCGGGGTGGCAGATCATCCTAAGTATGCTTTCTAACACCACAGTCACCTTTGTTTATTATATAAAAACAACTCTTAAGAGGGTGATATGAAAACCGCATTATATATGCTTAGATCCGTTTATTATTTCAACACTTTCGGCCTTGTGCCCTGGAAGCTTTACATTTGCAGGCATATGTTATTTTACCTTATCCTTTTAGATTTAGGTAATGGCATTTATTAATTTAGAAGTGTCTCTTTTCTCCCTACTCTCTTTAGTTTTTTTCAGATCGTGTTGCTGAGTGGAAGGAAATGAACAAAGCTTTCCTCTTTATGTTTGTAGGTTTATGTTGGGCCCCTCCCTCCCTCCCTCCTTCCCTCCCTCTCTCACTTCCCCCCTCCCTCCCTCACTTCCTCCCTCCTTTCTTCCCTTCTTTCCTCATTCCTTCTTCCTTCCTTGAGAGTTTCTGTGTCTGTGATATGCATACACTGGGCACTAATGCCTTTGTTTCTGTATGGAACTGTGTAAACAGTAGTTCTCTCCTAGAAGGTTTGCTTAAATATGAAAAGGAATCTCTTGGGGTCTTTTATTCCATATGAAAACGATGCATCTTTATGTATATCTTTTATACTTTCTGTGTCCTAGATCTTTGGGCCTCAAAGCTTCTAACTGATGGTGTAGATCTCTCTCTCTCTCTCTCTCTCTCTCTCTCTCTCTCTCTCTCTCTCTCTCTCTCTCTCTCTCTCTCTGTCTGTCTCTCTTGACAAGAGGCCCCAAGTTTAACTTCTTATTTGGGAAAATGGCACATAACACCATCAGAAATAATTAGAGGTAATACTTCATAGCCTAATCATTTTCTCTTCCTATGACTGCTGCAGGTTATATATATATATGCTCTGAAACATGCTGTCTGTCTTTTAAGTTTTCCTGGAAGCCAAGAGTGGAATTTTTTTTTTCTATCAGTACTCTTGATACTCCTGGATCTGCAAGCCCCCCTAGACTTTTCCAGAAAGATGACATCTGGCCTCGACTGTATCCTGTCTTTCCTTTGAATGCAAGAGCACTGATTCCATCTTTGTTTTTACCTTTTGGATGGAGTTACCAGGTCCTAGGCAAGAGGAACAGGACTATTAAGCTCCCCTTACTTGTACAGCAGAAGATTTTCAGTCCAGTGAAGTAGCAAGAGTTATTGTCCCCGTCTCTGCCACTGTGAAACTGAAAAGACAGTATTGTGAGCATCGAGCTGTGAGTATATGTGCAGCAGAGACCGAGCAAGGAAAAGTACTTATCTTAGGCTTATTTCTGTAAAAGTAGCCATTGATGAAATTTGAGAAGATTCAAACAAATGAAAATCTTAAAGTTGTATTTGTTAAACTAAGTAAAGATTACTGTGGAACAATCTAATTGCAATACTGGTGCCATGGTCTTAATTGGACATTGTGTCTACATCATGTAAGGTTGAGGGAAGGGTCTGTTTGAGTATACAGTATGATATCCTAGCAATAGTTCACGAGCTTTTGAAAGAGGTAGTTTCTTACCAGAGCACATAGTTTGGGGAACAGAATGCTTCCTGGAATGTTTGTTTATGGTTTTTATATATAAAACGTATATGTACACAAACATCTATATCTCTTATGCAGGTCATTGGTAGCTTTTGATATGATGTTTTTATTCCACGTGATTTTTATGCATGCATTACAAGGTATTTTGATCAAAATATCCCATCCACTTCTTTTCTTCTTTTAATTCCTCCCAGGCCCACCATATTCTTTTTTCTTAATTTAGAGTAAGAAGAGTTTCATCTTGGTAATTACATTTTTGTAATTTTGCCAGTGATTACGTTTTTAGTATTATAACCTTCACCAGTTGAGGAAGGATATTTTATTCATATGACTTATAAAGAGCACTTACTGTATATATTTGGTTAAGTAGATGATTTTCTCCTTTTGTGTTATCTACCATTAATTTATGTATACTGTAAGATAAATGCCCCAGAATGAAAGATTATAGAGTCACATTCAAGTATCAAAGCTTAAATGTGTACTCAAATATAGCTTTGAAATTTCTGGGCTTGTTATACTTATAGCTGTAAAAATAATGGCAATATACCATTATTACCATTAAAAGAAATTATATACCATTAAAGGAAAAATTTAAAATAGAGTACTCAGTCTTTTTAACTCAAAAAGTGCTTTAGACTATGCTGTTCCATGCGCAGTCATCAAAACTGACTTCATAATTTGTCATTATTAATGAGGAAGCTTTGCATCTTGACTATACTACTTCAGAGGTTTTGATAAGTTGTATATGAGGATCTGAGTCTTGATTTAATAAATAGAATTTTTTCCTATGGCAAATAGATTTTCTAGAAGAAGGAAACACAAGTAGTAGTAGTGTGTAATTGTAAAAAATTGTAGTGGAAAATTTAACATTCTGATAGATCTTCCACATCTACTCTGTGAACATTTAATGGTCGAGTTTATTGTCAAGAAATATGATTTAGCAAACCACAAAAGAGCAGACCATAATTCAAGCTTTTAAATAATTCATATTTGCTGTTCCACTTAATCAAAATATTTATGTTGTGAGGAGTAAATGGAGAAGCATTTCATTAAAATATATTGTATTGCAAACTCTTGCCTGGTTTGTTAATTCTCAGGTCTCCTTAGATCTGTGAGTGCTACCCCATAGTATTTTATATTCTGACCCTTTATCCTGTACTGTACAAAGCAGGCTGTTTATAGATGAAACGTTTTTCTGTCTGTGGTTTCTCTTCATCCTCTCTTGCCATTTTTCTCCCTTATGTGTTGTGTGTTTCTTTTGCTGTTGATTTTTCCTTAGCAGTGTATCGAGGGAATTTGACCCCTGGGACAGAGGTGTCAACCTTTATAGTGACTTTGGATTTACTGGTCATTTCAAGTTTATGATAACTTGAAACCCAATTCTTAGCTTGAGGTTATTTGAACTAAACAATCACAAATTTGGGCTGAGATTGAGAAGCAGGTTTGTGGTACATTCTCCCCGACACTTCAGAGTGTGTGTGCTAAGAATTCTTAGCAGTGAGGCTCTTTATCCACTAACTTTGACAGAGATTGCATGTTCTCTGAATTTAGGATTTTTGGAGTTGCTCATGAGGCTATCACTTTGAGCAGACTGGGTTTTTGTTGAAGGTGTTTTGTTTGTCCTTTTTTTCTTATAATCTCAAGATTTTTCTAAAATTATCTTTATTTCATGTATGTTGGTGTTTTGCCTGCAAGTTGGTCTATATGAGAGCATCAGATCCCCTGGAACTGGAGTTACAGACAGTTGTAAGTTGCCATGTGGGTGCTGGGAATTAAACCCAAGTCCTCTGGAAGAGCAGTCAGTGCTCTTACCTACTTAGCCATCACCCCAGCCCCTAATCTCAAAAATTAAAAACCAAACCAAACCCATATTACATACTAAGGAAGTCACACTTGGTTGGCTTGTAAATGCCCCTGAAGGTGCTCTGCTTGCTTTTCTGGGTTCCTACCTTCGTTTATAACTGATACTTTATTTCCAGCAAACAGCAGCCATTGACAATATGATTTTAGGACTCTAACCAACATGTTTAGAGGGCAGGACTACCTGTTCTAGGTGACATTGTCAAGTGCTTAAGTGTTTACAGCTTGCCTCTGTGGAGTTACAGCCTTACCCAGAAATATCAGAGTTCCAAACTGTTTATTTTGTTGCTTTGTGGTATCAGATATAAAGAAATGGAATCATAGACTATTACCTAGAAGGAATTTTGAAATGGAATATGTAACAATAATTTCTATATTAAAAAGAGTGTTTAATCAGTATATATAAAATTCCCCTAAACAAATGTAAATCCACTGTGGTCCCCTTCTCTCCTGCTCTCATGGTGTCAGTTGCCTGGTTCCAGGCTTGTAGCAGTTTTCTTCCTCATTGGAACTTCTTTACTGGTTTTACTTCTTCAAAGGTGTAGTCACTCTTGTATTCAGATAAGGAACATCAGGACATAGCCAGGCATGCCTTTAATCTCAGCACAGAGGCAGTGACAGTCAGATTTCTGTTAGTTCAAGGCCAGCCTGGTCTTCAGAGCAAGTTCTAGGACAAGTTCCAAAGCTACCCAGAGAAACTCTGTCTAAAAAAAAAAAAAAAAAAAACAAAAGAAATAAAAAAGGGGAGTGGGAACTATCAGGATACTCTTAGAATGTTTTAAACATATACAGAAATAAATAAAATACTTGCTGGGCTTTCTACAATAAAACTACAGTAAGCCAGAAAACTCTTTATTGAGTTTAATATTAATCTTATGGGAAAATTTCTAATAAGTGAAAAAGCCTAACTGTTTTTTCTGAACCAAGAAAAAACTGTTAAGAGATATTATAAGAATAAAGCCTTTGCAGTTTATGATAATAATTTTAAAGATAGTAGATTTAAAAATTTGGAAGTTAATTTGTTGTCAGAGGCTGCCCAGACCTGAAATAATCATTCCGAAACTTTATTATTTGCAATGCTCTTTGGCCAATAGCTTAATCCTATTGCTAGCTAGCTCTTATATCTTAAATTAACCCATTTCTATTAGTCTGTATATTACCACGAGGCTCATGGTTTACTGGTAAGGTTTAGGCTGGCAGCTCACATCTTTCTCCTCTGGTGGCTACACAGCTTCTTCCTGACTTTGCCTACTCTCTCCTCCTCTATCTGCTTGGAATTCCCACCTTGCCCTACTCTGTGCTGCAATAGACCAAAAGTAGATTCTTTATTAACCAGTGGTAGCCACAGAATACAGAGGGGGAATTCTATATCACCTAAATAATAGAACACTGGAAATGAAATAAGTATAGAATAAAAACTACAAATTAAATATAAATAATTTTCCAACCAGTCTTCAAATCTATTAAGTGCTATAAGATTATTTAGATCAAGAAAATATGCAAATGTACTATTTTATAAACAAAAGTAACTAAATATATTTTATTAAAGTAATTGCTTATAAATTAAAATTAAAATGTGTGGATGTTATTTTCATTGACTTTTAAATTTTAAATACTTGCAATCATGTGTTGCCTATGTGGGAGCAAAAATCCAAGAAGCGTGTTATTAGACAATCCCTTTAACACAGTAGAGTCGTGACACAATTTCAGATGTAAGGCCCTCTGTACTTTCTGATACTTTCCCTGTATGTGATTTATTGGCCAGGATGTCATTAGGTGGCAGGCATTTGTTAGACCTTAATGTATTCATCTTTTGTGAGGTGTTTCTTTTTGAAAGACATGAACTAATGGCAAATATTTATTATAGAAAGTAAAATTGATTTCCCTATTTTCCAGATTGTAATTGAGCTCATAGTGTGAGAGGTATTACTAGGTGGTTTTGAAGATAATAGTTCCAAATTCTCTTCAAGGAATGGAAAGAGTAAAATTAGCTGTTTATCTAGGAATTCATCTTTAAGAGAAGAATTTAAAATGTAGACTTGAAGGTCCTGATGAGGAGCAGAAGGAGAGAGAACATGAGAAAGAAAGTCAGGACCGTGAGGGAACCTCCAGCTGGCGACAGATGGGGAAGGTGACTGAGCCCCACATTGGAGCACTGGACTGAGCTCCCAAGGTCCCGATGAGGAGCAGAAGGAGCGAGAACATGAGGGAGAAAGTCAGGAACGAGAGGGGTGCGTTCACTCATGGAGACGGTGGGACAGAACTAATGGGAGATCACCAACTCCAGTTGGAATGGGACTGATGGATCATGCAACCAAACCCGTCTCTCTGAGTGTGGCCAACAGCAGGGGCTGACTGAGAAGCAAAGGCCAATGGCTCTGGGCTCTGATTGTTCTTCATGGACGGGCTCTGTGGGAGCCTTCTCAGCTTGGTCGATCACCTTCCTGGACCTGGGGGGAGTTGGGAGGACCTTGGTCTTAGCATAGAGTGGGGAACCCTGATGGCTCCTTGGCCTTGAGAGGGAGGGAGGGGAGGTATGGGTGGAGGGGAGGGGAGGGAAGGGGGAGAAGGAGGGGAGAGAAAGGGGAGAAGGAGGGGAGGGAGGGGGGAGGAGGAGGGAAGGAGATGGAAATTTTTAAATATAAAAAAAAATAAACCATGAGAAAAAAAAATAAAATAAAATGTAGACTTGAAAATGTGGATAAGCAATTTTATCTTCTCTGCTTGTTAGCAAGGTAAGCTGTATTTCTCCTGCTTTCCTTTGCAATTTTGACATAAGCTGCCATTGTGCACTGGAAGTGTGAAGTAAGAAAGACTATGGGTGATTTTGTTCATGATATGAGTATTTTCTTATCATTCCCCCTATTATCATGATATTGTAGGCTTGATCTCCTTATTGTCTGTAAAGTGGGATAGGTGATTTCGAGGGAGAGAGTATAGCAGAATAATCAGTATTAACCATCACAGAGAGTGCCTGTGTAAAGAACTGGTTCTTCTCTTGGTGTGTAGTGTGTACTCTCCTCAGTAAGTCATGAATGATCTACTCCTGTAGGTGAAATCCAGAGGGACGATGTTGTTACACCACCTGTGGAAAGTATTCATCAGGTTGAGGCCAGACTGGAAGTACTTACAAATAGCACCTGCATATTTTTATTGGTAACTCTTAATTTTGATGACAACCAATTGGATCTGGAAAAACTGTTTAAAATATGTTCTATATATTTAAGTTTATTGGTTTCTTATATTTATTATTAAAGATGTTTAGTATATGAACCTACAGAGATGGCTCAGTGGTTAAGGGGACCCAAATTTTGTTCAGAGTTCTCACATCAGGTCACTCACAACAGCCTAGAAGCGGGGCATCCAGTATGTTCTATCCTCTGTGGGCCCCTGCAGTCACACATGCACAGTGCCACACAAACACATACAAATTTACAAAATGGAAAAATAAAAATAAATATTATAATTTCTTTTATTCTATTATTATTATTTTAATTATTATTATTTATGCTTAAGAAATTTACTGACCTTAGTTGTAAGATTTTGCTCCATTGTTTTGTATGTGCTCTTCTGACGTTTAAATGTTGTTAGTTAATCTTTTTAAAGTGATTTTCATATAGTTTGAAAAAATGGACTCTACTCACAGTCTTTCCTCTCCAAATCATCCCCTAACACTCCACCCTTTTCCTCTCCAACTGCATGTTTTGTTTTTAAACAAAACAAAACAAAACAAAAAATACACAAACAAAAAACCCGTATCTACTCTTACACTGCCTGTATTTGCATCTATTGGACCATGGCAGCCTCTGAAGAGCTGCGTTCCTGAAAAAGTCTCGAGTCTCACTCCCCCAGCATGGTAAGTTACCAGTAACGCCCAGCTGAGCTGCGCCTTCAGGAGCCCATCCACATTAGGATTTTGTCTGGATTGATCTTGTATAGGTGTTTTACATACAGTCATCACTGCTGGAGGACTTACGTGGGACAGCCCTGTCATGTCCAGCTTCTAATGGTATACTTCAGAAACCTCTCTGCTTCTTCGAATCTTCCTGCTAGCTTTTCCTGCAGTGATCCCTGAACCTGAGGGAAGGGACTGTAATATTGAAGTTCCATTTAGATATGAGGGATCTAAAGTCTCTTATTCTCTGCATATTGGCCAGTGTACTGCAAAAAGAAGCTTCTCTGGTGAGGGTTAGAGATGCACTAATCTATAGGTATAAAGATAATCATTTAGTGGACAGTTTATTACTATGTGCATTTAGCAAAATTATTAGATTCTCCCTCTAGAACCTATGATAAAGTCATGCATAGGTTTGTTTTGCTTTGTTTTGTTTTGTTTTTAACTCAGTTAACAGTACCAGACAAGAGTTTGGTCTTGTAGAATGGGTTTTAAATCCAGAGCTGCATAAAATTGTTGAAAACCTTTCTCCCCCACTAGCATGCTTAGAACCATTCTGTACTAGGAAAGCCTGAGAGTTGTGATGAGGCTTCTAAAGGAACACTGGCTTGATTTCTAAAGGTCCCAAGAGTCAATTACTTGGTAACTTCAACATCATGGTCTTACCTCAAGTTCTGACGAATAATCACAAGCAAAGCAATAGTGTGACTGTTGGTCAACACACCACACAGAACAACAGTTCAAAAAGAGGTAACCTGTACTTAACTTCTCTACCCTGTCCTCTAAAGCAGGGGATGTCTTTCTACCTTCTGGTATCTTTTTCAGTGACTTATATATTTCATTGAACAAAATATTAATCTTTTGTTAGATTTATTTTAAGATATTTTGTTTAACATGGCGGTGGGGAAGGTATTTTATATGTGATTATTTTTCTTGTTTCTTTGTATTTCTAGGAAAATTGTTGGCTATTGCTTGTTAAATTTTTTATAATATTTTGCTCAACATGTCTATCAGATATGAGTTTTCTGGTAGAGTTTTTAGGGACTTTTATGTATAGAATCCTATTTGTATGTCAAGATACGTTGACTTCTTCCTTTTCTATTTATCAGCCTTATCTTCTCTTGCCTTATTGCTATAGCTAAGACTTGAAACACTGTGTTGAACAAAGAGTAGAAAAAGTGAATCCTTGTCTTCTTTCGGAGTTTAGCTGAAATGCTCTGAGTTTTTTTTTGTTATTGTTTTGTTTTGTATAGGGTGATGTTTTGACTACGGGCTTACTTTATGATGCCTTCATTAATTTGAGATGTCCTTGTATCCCTAGGTTCTCCATAGTTTTTACAAGGACTGGATATTTGATTTTGACCAAGGCTTTTTCTGTATCACATGAGATGATCCTGTAGTTTATGTCCCTGTGTCTATTATGTGTTCTAGTTTCTGATTTATATATGCTGAACCATCAGTAAATCTCTGGGATGAAGCAGACATAGTGAATCCTTTGGATGTGTTTATGAATTCTATTTAGAAGTCTTTTATGGAGAGTGTTTGCTCCCGGTTCAATAGAGTGCTTAGCCTATTACTTTCATTGTTGTAACTCTGGATTTGGTGTCAAGGTGATGCTGTCTTTGTGACAGGGTGGACATTTTCTATTCAGTTTCTGTTTTATAGAGAAATTTGAGAAATGATTTCCTTAGTTCTTCATCTGGCCCTGGGGGACTTTTAATTACTACTTCTCTCTCCTTGGTTTTTATGTATCTGTGTACTGGATAGTTTTATGTCACCTTAACACAATCTAAAGTCATCTGAGCGGAGGGAGCCTCAATTGAGAAAGTACCTCCATAAAATCAGGCTGTAGGCCAGCCTGTAGTGCATTTTCTTAATTAGTGATAGATGGGGGAGTGCCCAGCCCATTGTGGGTGGTACCATCCCTGGGCTGGTGATCCTGGGTTCTTTGAGAAAGCAGGCTGAGAAAGCCATGAGGAGTAAGCCGGAAATCTGTGCTCCACCATGGTTTCTGCATCAGCTCCTATCTCTATTTTCCTGCCGTGTTTGAATTCCTTTCCTGACTTCCATCAGTGATGAACAGTGTAAGTACCTGAAGCCAATCAAGTGGCCAGGCCCCTCCCCCACAGACATCCAACTGACAGGATCCACTCTTAGAACACTAACTGCCCTAACTGCTGGACCCATCCACATGTTACAGAGTCAAAAGCCCAGTTTCTGGATTTGAAATCTCCACCCTGCAAAGCTTCACCTTTAAGAGTTCTACACGTCTCCCTAACCAAACTCTCTATAAGCCCTGCATCCTGCTCAGTTCTCTGCTGTTTCTCTCCAGAGCAGAGGCAGCCATCTTCCTGGATTTTCCCTCCCAATCAGTCCCTTGTATGATGTTTTTTGTGTAGTGTGATTTGGTGATATTCCTTGGCTCCTGACTTCTAGAATACCTTTTCATCCAATCTGAAATGCTTACAGAAAGTGATAGGGGAGTGTAAGCCTATTAAACCCTTTCCTCCCCAAGTTCCTTTTTTGTCATGGTGTTTCATTGCAACAATAGAAACCCTAGCTTGGACAGCCTTCATTTATGTTTAATTTTGTAAGTCATATGTATCTAGAAATTTATCCATTTCTTTTCCACTTTACAGGTTAGTGTAAGGTCATTTTTTTTTAAGTATGCCTTTACCATTTTCAGA
This sequence comes from Arvicola amphibius, assembly GCF_903992535.2. Taxonomy (NCBI): domain Eukaryota; kingdom Metazoa; phylum Chordata; class Mammalia; order Rodentia; family Cricetidae; genus Arvicola; species Arvicola amphibius. The sequence goes on from NC_052053.1 coordinate 126,276,531, forward strand.
GAATGTGCTCAGTGTTTTTTAAAATGGCTTCATCTCCATCTATATTTTCACTAATTTGCATCTTCTCTCTGTTTCTCTGATTAATTTGACTAAAGGTTTTGTGATCTTTTTTAAAGAACCAAGCCTTAGTTTTACTCTTCATATTGTTTTTCCTCCTCTCACTTTCAGCCTTGATTTGATTATCTCTTCCAATATACTAACTCGGGGAATAGTTTGTTCTTGTTTTCTAAGTCCTTCAGGTACACCATTGAATTAAAAATATGAGTTTTCTTCAGGTTTTTTTTTTTTTGCCACAAACTTTCCTCTATGTCTGTCTTCTCCATGTCCCATAAATTTGGGATGCATTGTTTTCAGTTTTCATCCGATTCTAGGAACGTGTAAACTTCTTCCTTGAATTCCACTTTGACTCTGTTACCATCAGGACTGTGTTGCTTAGCTTCCTTGAGTTTGTGTACTGTTTGTAGTTCCTATTGCCGTCGGTATCCAACTTTATTCCCTTGTGGTTAGATAGAAGGCAGGATGTTATTTCAATTTTTTATGTTTGTTGAGATTTGCTTTGTAGCCTAGCATGTGATTAATTTTGGAAAAGTTCTTTTGTCTTCTGAGAAGAAACCCTGTTCTTCAGTGTTTGCGTCAAATGCTCTGTGTATTTCTGTCAGATCTATTTGATTTATGATGTCACTTAGATCTGTGGTTCAGATGACCTGTCTGCAGGTGAGAGTGGAGGGTTGAAGTCACAGGTACTGTGCAGAGTTAGGATTTGATGTAGTAATATGTCATTATGAAGATGGTTGTGCTGTGTTCGTTGTGTTTTGAAATGTAATATACCCTTGGCAGATTTTTTCTTCATTGAATAGAAAATGACTTATTAGTTGAATTAGTTTGGATTTAAAGTTTATTTTGCCAAATCTAAGAATAACTAGCCCTTCTTAACCTTTTGTTTTCCATTTGTCTTGGATGCCTTTTTCATTATTTTTCTTACTGTAGTTTCCACTGTTAATGGTGATGTGTTTATTGGAAGTAGAAACAAGATAGATCCTACTATGTCTCTGTTTCTTTTCTATTTTAAAAATACCGTCTGGAAGGTTAGCCTGTTGATATTAAGAGATATTATTAGAAGATACATATTCTTGCCATTTTGGTTTTTGTGGAATTTTCTTAAATGTATTTTGATGTACTTCCCTGCCATTATTTATTGCTTACTTATTTGACCTCTTGGGTATTTTTATTCTTCTCTTCAGCCTGAAGTATTCCTTCCAGTATCATCTGTGGAGATGGGTTAGTGTTCATACATTCCTTTTGTGTGTGTGTTTTTTTTTTAATGCAAGGATTTGTTCCTCCTTAATTTTAGTAGATAGTTTTTCTCAGTATAATATCTAAATTAACAGTTGTGGTCTTTCAGAACTTGGAATATGTCTTCAGGCCTTCTTGGTTTTAAAATTTTATGTCAGATAATCAGACATAAATGTTATTGTGATGGGCCATTATGAGTAATCTGACTTTTCTCTCAAAGTTTTCAATAACCTTTTATAAATAGTATTGATTTAGTGTTTTAATTGTAATACATCCTGGGAAGTTTGCCTATTTTGTGTTCTATAAGCCTCTTGTAATGCATGTCTTTAGCTTATAGTCCTTTTATACCTGAATGACATCTCTTTTGGTTTGAGAAAATTTGTTATATGATTTTCTTTACAATATTTTCTATGCCTTCACTGTGGTGTTTTTCTTCTTCTGTATTCCTAGGGCAAGGCTTGGACCTTTTCATGATGTCTGAATGCTCTCCAATTGTCCATTCATGTATATTTTGTAAATTTCTCATTGACTTTTATTGAGTGATCTAATTCCTCTACTTTGTCTTCCAAATTTGATTGTTTTCCATGTGGTTCTTTATGTTGGAGAGGCTGTCCAATGAGGTTTTTATTTGGCTAATTGAATTTTTCAGTTCCAGCATCATTTAAATTTGGCTTTTCTTAAGTGATTCTCTTTATTGAATTTTATTTTCATATCATGGATTGACTTCTACACTTTTAGTGCTTTGTTTCTACTGTCGGAGTAGATTCATATCCTTGCCTTGTCTGAACACATTTACAATCATTCTTTATAATTATTTTCTGGAAGATCCTCCAGATCATTGTCTTCAGAGTTTGTTACTATGGGATTGGTGATTCTGTTGGGGGCATGTTGTCTTGTTTTTCTTTGGTTCTGTTCTTGCACTGGGACTTGTATGTCTCAGTGTAGTTTGGTTTTTGTGTTTTTCCTTTTTCTCAAATTACCTTTCGTTTTTCAGTATAGGAAAGATGAAGTTGTACGAATGTTGAGAGCTTGGCTGTTCCCCACCCCCTGTGGAATGTGTATCACAGGCTGCGTGTTCTATGTGTAGTCTTCTTTGGAGAGTACACTACTATCTGTGGGGACAGACAGGAAGCAAAGATCAGTGCATTCTTTGGTGGACTTTCTGCTCTTGCCTTCTAGAATGGCTCTCAGAGTTTGGTTGCTCTACCTTGAGAAAGCTCTTGTAAACCTGCGGTTGAAGGCAGGCAATCTCAGGTAGCTGCATGTGTAAGGAAGTCTGTGGGTTTGGAGGTAAAGACAGGCCCTATCTGGGATCAAATGCAAAATCCTAGAGGAAAGGGCACATTATGGGGGTTATAATAAGGAATGAACAATCTGCAGGGTGGGGATAAAAGATCCTGGAGGAGCCAGGTATTCTGGCCATGCTTGGAGGTTAAATGCCAGAGGAGCCTTCATGTCTTAATACCTGGCATAGCAATGCCTATCCCAAGGCTCAGAGCAGAGGCAATGGATGCTTAAGTGGTGATGTGGAACAGAGTCTAGTAATTGTGCAGAGGAGGGAGGGAGGTCCCAGATTGAGGGCACTGTGTTGTAGGAAGAGGCAGTAACTCTCTGGTGGAGTGATGAGGAGGAGTCTGCAGGAACCCGGTGGGTCTGTAGGATAAGAAGGCAGTTTTCACATTTTTAAGAAATGTTTTGTTTGGCAGTGACTCTGGAAGAATATTTCATCACTTATGTAATTGATGTAACTTTACTGTCCAAATCATATGTTCATTTTTCTCTCTACCATATGCTTTTTCTGTTTTCCAGCTGCACTGTGTAGCAGGACTTTCTTCTCAGTTGCCTGCCCCAAATAGCAACACAGAGACTAATAATAAAAGCTTGGCTTTAGTTTTGGCTTTTTTCCCAACTAATTCTTATAACTTAAATTAATCTACTTCTTTTAGTTACATTCACATGGCTTGGTTACCTTTCCTCTGTACCATATGCCCGACTTTTTCCATATCCCCTTGGCATCTCCACCTCTCCTTCTTCCCAGAGTCCCCTCCCCCCACCTTGGAAGTCTCACCGATTCTCTCCTGCCTGCCTATTGGGCATTTACCCTTTATTAAACCAATCAGAAGGCTCCGTAGGCATAGATCCAGCTTTACAGTGTGAACAAATATTCTGCTGCAGCACCATGTCCTTTTTTCTGTGTCTCATGGTAATGCCACACTGTCGCTCTAAGATTTCTAGGGGAATACAGCCTGTGCTGGCTTTAGGGGTCTGCGTTCTCATGCTTGCCTTCTGTCATATTGTGACACTAGTTGAGGGCTAAAGACATTTAAAAATACAAAAAATAGGCCGGGCGGTGGTGGCGCACGCCTTTAATCCCAGCACTCGGGAGGCAGAGGCAGGCGGATCTCTGAGTTCGAGGCCAGCCTGGTCTACAAGAGCTAGCTCCAGGACAGGCTCTAGAAACTACAGGGAAACCCTGTCTCGAAAAACCAAAAAAAAAAAAAAATACAAAAAATATTAATAAAAAGAGAATGTGGCAGCCCTATCTTTGAGTTAATCTTGTTTGTTAATGATTTGCTTGAATTATTCCAGTTAGATTCCGTGTGGTGTCCTCTATTCTGTAAACGAATAATGCTAGTTTTAAATAACTCCTCTACCCCGTCTTCACCCTTGTCTACCCGGTCTCTATCTCCCTTGGCCTCCCTACCATAAGGAATGCTTGGACTTTGTATGTGAAAGCGAAGAAATGACAGGCTGAATATATCAAAATGAGACACAAAGAGAAGAAAAATGGCAAAGCGTGGAGGTAAGAATATTCTAGGATAGCAGATACAATGGAGAAAGTCAGCTAGGTAGTTAAAGACGGAGTGGGCTGCGGAGGGTAGGGGACTGATGTGATGGGGAAGCACTGTAAAGTGTTCCTAGGCCAGCACTCACAGATGGTCTATTTTGTCATAGACTACTCGGCTCTCAAAGTATCAAAGGCTGACGTGATTTTGGTTATGGTGACTCTAATAGCTTTTGTGGTTGGCTGAGACTGAGAACCTGTGTGTATGAATTCTCCCAGCATGGCTGAGAGTGCCAGTACTCCCATGACTCCACTAGCTCTTCAGTTTTGCCTCTTACTATCCACACCTTTTCCATCCAGAATATTTCCTGACAATCAGTGAGATTCTTATGATTAGGTGATCAAGATATATTTAAATTTTGTGGTAATATACTGACATCATAAGTCAGGTGATACATTATAGAACTATCTCTACAGGTACATATTTTATTTTATTTTATTTTATTTTATATTTTATTTTATTTTATTTTATGAGATAGGGTTTCTCTGTGTAGCAGCCTAGCTATCCTGGAACTAGCTCTTGTAGACCAGGCTGGCCTCAATCTCACCGACATCCGCCTACCTCTGCCTCTCAAGTGCTGGGATTAAAGGCGTGTGCCGCCACCACCCGGCCATATATAACTTTAAAAGGAATTCTAGCAGCATACATTACAGTTTAACAATCTTACTTCATAGCAACACTAACACAGTTATATATATTGGGACATGTCTTCGGTCCCTCTTTTGTTTTGTTTGTTAGTGAGAGACTTGATCGTCTGTCTAGGCTGGCCTGAACTTATGTATATATGTATAACCTAGTCTGGCTATACATTCTTAATCCTTCTTACTAAATATTATGAGGGCTGGGATTACAGGTGTGCACCACCATCATGGCTTCTGTTGGGCGTACATTGACTTTTCCTAAAGAACATGGCAGTTGTTGCTGCTGTCCATCTATAGTAAGATAAGGTTCGTAGTGGCAGTCTTGATGTAGTCTCCACACATTTCCCTTCTGTGAATTACACACTCATAGAAGGAAGGATTTTGAAGAAAACCAGAAATGGTCTGGGCTCTTCTTCTGTTCCTTAATAAACCTTCGATTTGATTAACATATTGATCTCATGAAGATAGAAATGTTGGAATGTGTCACAAGAAACTGCATTTAGTGGTGTTCTGTAGACACTCTGAGATGCAGACCAGACCTGATAAACTGCTTCAAGATAAAGCAACACATGCTCCTCAAGTTATGAGTGTTCGGTTGTTGACCTTCATGCAGTAGTGCTTGAAGGTTTTAAAATTTGTCTCAAAGAAGAGAAGTTTCAGTTCATGAAAAAATTATAGGATAATTATAATCAAAATTATTTAGCACTCTTGTTTTAAATTGTCAGCTCATCATTGCCCATGTTTTCTGCATATATGAATTTGAGGTTGTCCAGAGAACAGGGAATGGAAAATGCTTGCTGCTCATTGGTCGCATTTGTCTTTCATTTCGGCTTGCAGCCAAAATGCTGTACTTTTGATTTTAGTTATTCCGGTAAAAAAAAAAAAAAAAAAAAAAAAAAAAGAGCTTAAAATCAGGTACCTTTCAGAAAGTGCTTTAGCCAGAAGTGTTTTCAGAGAATAAAAGGCCTGAATAGTCGGCATGTTGCAGAGAAAGCTACAAATCATGTGTAGTGACGTGGTGAGACTCCTGACACACATCGAGGAGCCGCAGGAAGATTTGTGCTGAAATAGGAACTCTGCTCCTGCCCCAGAGCAGCTGCATGAACCCCGGCAGTTTATTTAAGCTGTGCTTTGGTTTGTTTTATGTGTAGTGTCTACAGCAGCGCCCTCCCTGAAGGACTGACGTCAGGATGAAGTTAGAGCATGCATGGAGAGTGAGCACTGTGAGTGTGCTATAGCTGTGGTGGCTCCCATACTATCATTGTTTTTTAAGTGCCATATACCGAGAAACATACTTTAGTTTTCTTAGTTGTAACTCAGTGCCACAGACTGCAATGTTATGTAAAAGGGAATTTATTAACTGTTCGGAGGTTGAGAACCCAAAAGTCAAGGAGCACCATGTACAAAGAGGCTGCCTGTGGTGTAGAGTTGGCAGAATGTCTAAATGGTACAGGACATGACAGAGTGAGAAGGAAGCACAAAACATACTGAAGTGAATGGGGGTTTTAGGACAAACCCAGGCTCAGGATGACCCATTAATCCATAAATGCATTTGTACATGCCTGAGAATGGAGTCCTAGATTAGTCGCCTCTTTAAAGTCCATATCTTGTACCTCATATTGCTGACTGAGTTTCAAAATAAGGTTTTAGAGAAGATGCGCTGTGGCTCTACAGACACTGAGAAACATAAGGTGTGAAGTGTGCACTGTGGCCTCCATTTCATATAGTGCTGTCAGATAGACGTACGCACGTTTAAAATCATCAAGCTTCTCAGGGCAGTGCCTGCCTTCTCTCTTTATGTTACACTGTTTAATTGGTTTTGTAGGTTCGCTAGTTAAAACAGTGATTCAGTGGTTTTTCCTTTGTCTATAGGAGATACTGCTTGATAGGTTAAATTGTGTGTAGTATAACAAACCCTATGTATAATATTCTTTTCCTATGCAAAAATCTGTGTTTAATATATAAATTGCACATGGTAAGAGATCAATATCATAACCAACAAATTAGAATAATTATAATATATAACAAAATATGTATGGAGAGGGTCTTTTATAGTTTGGAACATTTGAAATAAAACTGTGGATGCCAGTATAGGTAATATATTATTATTATTATTATTACAAAATAAAATAACATATGGAAATGTTAGTGTACATTTGTTGCCTGTTTTAAGAACTGTTAATTTTAAGTTTGCAATAAAATGCCTTTTGGTATGTAGTATTCTGCTAATAAAAATACAGTTTCACATATCTCTGATATGCTAATAGTATTTTGTGGTTATATTCTTCAGACTCTGTAAATCTGGAGATGTTTCCCAATATCACGTCATGCTCAGCAGACTTACACTGCTAGCAATGGCTAGCATGGCTCAGGATCTCTGAGACCAACCTGGCAGGGATCTCCTCCATGGCTTGCTCATCGCCTCTGCTTCTCTGTGCCATTTTCTCTTTTATAAAATGGAGCTAACAGAAGTTTGTCTTTTAACGTATTTAGGACAGCATTCATAGTAAACAAAATAAAGTTGCAATTTTATGCTAATTTTGTCATTACATTCAGATTTTCTTTAAACTTCAAAGTAGTTTCATTGGCAAATGTTATTAACAAACCTAACGTTCTATGTTTTGTTCTTACAAACTTCATTTCTCTGACGCTTGTTTTGCTTGTTTATAAAGGATTCCCAGTTTCACCTGCTTTATAGACTGTCAACTGAGGTGCAGCATGTGCAGGAAGCAGGCAGTGCATTCCTGCAGCAGTGGAGCTGTTTTTTCCTGTCCTTGCTAGAACAGGGAGCAGGGCCAGAACTGAGTTCACTGCGCGTTTGTTCATATAGCCAGCTTGCTCAGCTTCCAACCATGCAGGGAAGGCAGAACACTGCAACAGAACCCTGCAAAGCCAGTGTTAGTGTTTTGGGGTATAGTAGACGTAACTGTTAACTTTTCATGAAAGTAGAAACAGTCACAGCTGGAAATAAAGGAGAAAAGCAGCAGTAAGAGAAAGAAGGCATAGGAAGGAAAAGAGTGGAAGGGAGTAGACCTGGGGATGCTTACTAGAACTTTCTAGTGCATCTATAAAGTTCTGATTGCATGATAATAGCAATATTAGTTATAAAGATAATGATACTCATTAACTTAATAAGTGTGAATAGTTTAAAATGGTCTTACCTCTTGATGGTGTAGGCTTCATCTTACCTGTCAGATTTCTTTAAGTGGGTTTCTACTGAAGCTGGTTAATTTAATTTTTTAAGTTAAAATTGTTATATCCACAATAATCTTTTATTACTTCATGCTGTAGGTAAGAAATTTATATAATTTTCTTTCTTAAATTGACTTTATAATTTAAATAATATATTCATGGAGTTAAATTATAAAATAGAATGGAAAGACTTGAGTCACCTTTTATCATTATTTTATTTTTAAATCATGTATTCTAACTATTGCTTATAGATTTGTCAGTTTTTCCCAATTCATTTCTTTTTTGTTATATTTGCTATATTTCTCCTCTGTGTACACTTCACAACAGCTTCCTGTCAACACACTGTTCTTTGTTAAGTCAAGCAATTCAAGGTGTTTTCCATTCTTCTGTGGGTTTTTCGTTTCTTCCTCCTGCTCCCTCTGCTCTCCATAGAGTTTATTATATGATTATGATGGTCCAGAACTTGCAGTTCACCAAGTGTAGCCTCATGGTATTGGATTATAGGCATGTAGACCAGACCCAGCCTCCTCTTCTAGTTTTATGTTTCTGGTTTGGGATTAGTTGTGTGCTCAAATGCTGTGTGTGCAATGTTTTATGATGCACTTACCTTATTACTTTGCTATTGCTTGTTCTAGAGACAGATTCTTATATAGCTCTACCTGCTATTTTCATTTGCTGAGGACTTACCCATGTCCTCTGGTTAGTAACTCATAGACAGATCTAAGTCCAAATCATGCCTTAAAATTGATTTCTCTGTAGTTTTTCCTTTGTAGAAATGAACAACAGACTTCAGAAACTCTCTTTAAACTAATATAACATGTTAAAAATCTATTACATTGGGGAAGGTGACTGCGCTTTGCATTTTAAAGTAAATCGGAGCCTGGAGAGGTGGCTCAGCCTTTAAGAGTATTGGCTGCTCTTGTAGAGGACCTGGGTTCAACTCCCAGCAGCCACATGGGAGTACAGCCTGTAGCTTCACAGAGGATCTAGCACCATCACCCAGACATTCCAATGCAAAATATAAATAAAAACTAATATAGAAGAAAGCCTTCCAGTGTGTGGTATTGGTTGCATGCATGTATTTGAATTTATTAAGGAGTTATAACTTACTGAAAAAAATAATTTTCATGATAACCAAGCTTCCATATTAATCATTATAACTTTACAAAGGTTTGGCTTTTTATCTGAAATAGTGCACAGTCTCTAACATAGGAGGTATAAATAAATAAAATTAGAGCACTAATAAGTTTTAGATGATTTTAGAATACTCTCTTTTTTTAAAAAAGAATAGATGTACATTTATTCTAAAGATTTAAATATTATGAAAAAACAAAACTTCCATTTTGAATAAAATGTTTCAGCCAAGCACTTGAAATTAAAAATAAGTTTGGTTTTATTTGTCATGTCACTAGTTAGTTAAAAATAAATTTTGCTCAACCCAGTATGATTTATTTCAACAATAGTAAGAATAGAGAGATACCTATTTTGTGACATTTTATGTTTCTTCGCTGAATGAAGATGCCTATTGCCTTGTTGCTGTGAGTATAGTTTCTGAGTCTAGGTAGTACACTGTCAGCACAGTGGGGCAGGAAATTACTCTCCTGTGTAAGCCACTGCAGGTAAAGCCCCAAACAGTTTGAACTAAGATCTAATCTCTTATCTCTACTGACAAATCTCATGACATAAAAACAGATTTTAAAATCAAGAAAGTTTTAAGTGTTTGGTCACAAAAAATAGTTTGACTTCTCTTAATTCTACTGTACTTCCTCTAAATATTTTGAGTATATTCTTTTTTAAAATTTCTTTTAGATTTTGAGATTATACTGTAATTACTTCATGATCCCCTTCCCTTTTCTATGCGCAAACCCTCCCACGTAGTCTCCTTGCTATCCTTCATATCCATGGCCTTTTTCATGGATTTTATGCACATATTTGCATATGTATATACATATATTCTTACATACATTAGTGCATCCTGATCAGTCTGTATGATGCTACTTGTCTGTATGTTTCAGGGTTGACCACTCAGAAAACTACCTGGGGAGAACTATTTCTCCCTTTACCAGGATTCCTTACATAGCCTTAGTCCTTTGTTTGGGGTGGAGGCACCATAATCTTTCCTCCATCTACTTTAGTATGTTTATTGTTGTTGTAATTGTTCAGATCATGTTTAGATAGTTATGTCGGTAAGTGTTTATGGGTGTAGCTTCTGACATTCCTAGTAGACACAATCTCATAACAAACTCCCTGAAACTCCCTGATCCTCTGGCTCACACAGTTTTTCTGCCCTCTCTTCAACGATGTTCCTTGAGCCTAAGGTGTAGGAGTTGTGTTACAGATGTGATGTATCCCTCGGGACTAGACACCACAACTTTCTATTTGATTGGCTGTGGTTTTCTGTAATGGTCTTTGTCTGTTGTAAAGAGAACTTGCTGTGATGAGGGGTAAGTACTATACATATTTGTAGCTATAAGGAAAAATATTTAAAGTATAATTCTGAGAGCCTGGTATGGTGGTGCATGCCTTTGATCTCAGCACTCAGGGGAAAGAGGCAGGCATATCTCTGTGAGTTCAAGGCTAGCCTTGTCCATAAAGTGAGTTCCAGAACAGCTAGGGTTGTTACATAGAGAAACCCTGTTCCAGAACAAAACAAAATTATATAGTTATGAGTTATATTGGTTTAGTAAAGTTTTGATTATAGGTTCTCTGCCCTCATCCATGAGTTCACCAGTCCAGGGTAGTTAGCTTGGTTTCTAGTACCAGGTATTCTTTCCTTTTGTTGATCAAGTCTTAAGTCCTGAAGGAAGAGACATTTATGTTAGTTCCAGCTCAGGGCTCTTTGAGCCCTGTGCCTTAAAAGTGCATGGTGTCTTCAGCAATATGAATTTACCTTCTACCTCTGAGATACAACCAAGGGCAAGAGCAACAGCTTTTAATGTTTGAGGACACTCTTGAAAATACTAATTAAAATAACAAAAGTTTTCTCAGGTCTAGTGTTGACATATTTTTTAGACTGTTTTTGGCTCTTGGAGAGGACACGTTTAGCTCAGAAGGGACAGTTTTGTTTAAACTATATTTGTATATTTATTCACCAACATATTGGTAATTTCGGGTAGCTAGTTAATAGTATGCTTGCTTTATTGTGACTTTTCCAAACATACTTAATATTTTACTCTTATCCTTCCTTCTATACGTATGACCCCACTAATTAGAGTCCCCATATTCCCATTTCCCACCTTGTATCATTTGTATCCTGTAATTCCCCTCTCTGTGGCTACATCCTCAACGATGGTCCTTTCTGCAGTTACTCAAGGCTATGCATTCACATTTGGAGATTTGGAGATAGGAGGCTAATATGAGAGAGAATCTTTGACATTTGTCTTTCTAGATCTGGGTTACTCCACACAGTGTGATCTTTTCTTTTATGCATTTGTCTGCAAAGTTCATGACCTCATTTTTTCTTTACTGCTGAATAATATTACATAGTATTTGTTTACCACCTTCTCATTACTTGGGCCATTTGAGTTACTTCTATTTCCTAGCTATTGTGAAGAGAGCAGCAATGAACATGGCTGAGCAAGTATCTGTAGAGTAGGATAGATGTCAAGTTTTTGGGCATAGGGCAAGGAGTGGTATACTTGGGTCATATGGTATCTTGTTAGTTTTATGAAAATTCTCCACACCTATTTCTGAGGTGACTGGGCCAGGTCGCATTGCCATCAACAGGGAATGAACATTCCCTTTCACTCCCATCTCCTCTGGTGCTGTCAGCTGTCTTGTAGATCTTTGCTGTTCTGACTGGGGTAGGGTAAATATGTACACTATCATATCATCTGCAAATAACGAAAGTTTGACTTCTTCCTTTGCAATTCGAATCCCCTTGATCTCCTTATGCTGTCTTATTGCTATTGCTAGAATGTCAAGCACTATGTTGAAGAGATATGGTGAGAGTGGACAGCCTTGTCTTGTTCCTGATTTTAGTGGGATGGCTTTGAGTTTCTCTCTATTTAATTTAATGTTAGCTGTCGGCTTGCTGTAAATAGCTTTTATTATATTTCGGAATGACCCTTGTATCCCTAATCTCTTCAAGACCTTTATCATAAAGGGGTGTTGAATTTTGTCAAATGCTTTTCCAGCATCTAATGAAATGATCATATGGTTTCTTTTTTCCTTTAGTTTATTTATATGATGGATTTACATTGATAGATTTTCAGATGTTGAACCAGCCCTGCCTCTTTGGGATGAAGTTTGACCTGGTGTGCACTTCATTGCATAAAATTGATTTTCCCATTGCTAGTAAATTGCTCTTTTTAATGTAGTTTCCTGTTTACTTCACATTTTTGTAGATTTAATAGCTATTTATTTTACGGAATGGTATGGTAAAATTATAAAAGTAGCTTAAGAATGTCAATAGGAATACTAAGGAAGATACAGATGCAGAAGAGTGTGAATAAAGCCATAAAATTAAAAATTATTCTAAAGACTTCCTTAAGGTAAAAAACTGTATCAGATCATTTCATTTTAGCCTTGCATAGCATGTAAATTGCTATACATAAAATATGGTCTAAATGAAAATTAAAAAAAAATAAATTGCAGCAATGTCTTTTCCATGATTCCCTTTGGGTTTATCACTAAAAACTACTATTGCCACCATAGGCAGTCAGATTTTTGTCTTATTTTTATTTTTATAAAATTTTTATCTCTTGATATTCAGACCAGAACAACCATATATGTTTTGAGGTTATAATATAGTTACACTTCTCCCTTCTCTTTCCTCCCTCTCAACCCCCCATATAGTCCTTCAGATCCATGTCATCTTTTTCATTAATTGTTATTGCATGCAAATATGAATATACATATACATATATATTTCAAATACCCCCTGCTCAGTCCATATAAAATTACTTGTATGTATTATTTCATGGCTATTTGGACCTGGATAACCAAATGATTTGCTCCTCCCTAGCAATCAGGATGTCTGAAACATCCACAAGTTATCTATTACCTATTTGACTAAAAAAATAAATGCCAATAATACATGTAATTCTTTGTATACATATGCATATATAATTTTAGCCAACTTTTCTAATCTGAACTGATTAGAGAGCCAGAGACCACCTAAAAATTTTAGTACCAAAATGGAAAGTCATTTTTTGAATTTTTGGTTAAGGTTGTTCATCCAAAAACATAGCCTTTTGCTGTTGCCCTACTTTGATCTCCAGAGGTAGAAGGTAAGTCCCTGATGCTAAAGAAACCATGCATTCAGACTCAGGTCCCAGAGACCTCTGAGCTGGAACCGGCTTGAATGCCTCTTTCCTGGGGACTAGCTTTCATATTATGCAAGCTTCCAAAGGAGGGAAGCAACCAACAGTCCTACCCAGCTATGATGCCTATGAACCGCATCAATAACCACCATGGCACAATAACCCTTACGGTGCACTAGTGATGCACATACTTTGATGGTAACCAACAAGTCTCTCATTGGACTTGAAACCCCCTGAAGAAGAGGAGAAACATACCTGGAAACCTAGCTAACTAGCCAATGCTATTAAAGTCATAGTTTTAAAGGAGAATCTACAACCTTTAATTTACTAACCAGCATAATCCCTAACAATCTATAAACATTTTTCCTTATAGTTACCAATAAGTTTAATCCTCAACCCTCATCAAGTAGTCTTCTCTTTGCAACAGAGACCACTTCCAGAAACCACAGTCAATCAAAATGCAGAGTTGTGTAGTGATCCCAATTTCAATGGCTACATTTTCAGAATACTCCAAGCTCAAAGGCTTTTGGAACACTGTGATTGTAAAAGACAGAGCATCAGGAAAGTTTGCTGAAAATGTCTCCTCATAACATAAGAAGCTACCCTTATAAAGTCTCACAATACAAATGCCCAAATGAACTGAACAAGGATGACAACAATTGACATGCCAACGTGGCCTGAGAAAAGTCCACGAGACCTCCCTCACCCAAATGACTATAGATAGTGGAGGAAGGCTGGGAGCAGAGTACTTTTGTTTATATAGTGGTTTGAGATACATACAAATTTTGACAAAAAGTCCAGAAGAGTGATCTTACTCCTACTTCAGCTATTCCTGATCCCCAAGTCTTTTACTCAGTGGAGCCCATAGAGAAGTAATTAACTCAGATTCATGTGTTAGGACTCCCTCTTTCTGTTGTGTGTTCTAGGTGTGCAAGTGTAGATGAGTACACATCCACAACTCTACCAGGGGCTGCTGGTTCAAGTTCACATTTACTGCTAATATGTATTTAAGATTCCCCTCTGACTCTTAAGAGCATGCTGGGTAAATATCTTTTATCATTGGATTATATACCAGTCGTTGATGGGACCACACTCTGTTAAGGAACAGTTGTGTTTTCAAGTTGGAACAATTGTGAGTACAACTGATGTGGACTTTCAGTGTAGGTTTTCATATAAGTTTTCAGCTATGTTTGGTAACTAACACCATGGTTGCTGTATCATAATACTTAAGTCAAAGCAGACATAGTCACTAAGGCCTGTAATATCAGTACTTGGGATACTGGAGCAGGATAATAGCAATAAATTTGAGTATTCATATTTGACTATGTAATGAGTTTCAGACCAACCTGAACTAAAGAATACGACTATATTAATCATAAATGAACCTAAAGTAGGTTTACTTTGTAATAATTTGCCAAACTGCTTTCCAAAATGACTGAATTATTTTATATTCCCACAGTCAGTAAATAAGTTTTCCATATTGCTCTGTCTCTTTGCAGATGTCAGATATCATTGATGTTATGGGTTGTAGCCATTAAAATGGATGTGTAGTGGCATCCTCCTGTTTTAATAGCAATTTCCTAATCAGATACTGATACAGGTTGAGTCCCTTCCACCACCCCATTCATGAGTGTGAAGGCCTAACTTCCACTATCTTGGTGGTCTAATTTAGAGATAAGATTTTTCACAGAAATGTAATCAAATAAATATGAGTTCTTAACTTTGGGTCTTATCCACTGTGACTGTATCCTTTAATAAAGGGAAAATTTGCACATAAAGACATGGAGAGAAAATGCTATAGGATATTAAGAGTGTACTCTCTAACCACGCAGAAAATTGCAAGAAGGAATTAGCCAGCCAACACTTCAATGCCAACTTTTAATCTGCAGAAATATGATCTGAGCATTTCTGTGGAGCCATCAGTGTCTTTTACTAAGCCCTAGGAAGCTAATAGGCAGGTGATGTCAAGGTTCTTCTCCTATGTGTATTTCCATAAGATTTTTATTTTGATGAGGTTTCTGTTCAGCTCTATTATAAATTTGGTTGTGTTCTAATTGTTGAATTTTTCAAGCTTTTTTGTATGCTGAATAGTCATCCTCAATGAAACAAAACTTTATAGATATTCTCTCCTCATGTCTGATTAATCCTTTCATTCCTGCGGTATATTCTACAGAGCAGAAGATTTGTCTTCATAGAGTCCAGCTGATCAATTTTCCCTCATAAGATCTGCCTTGTATCTAAAAGTCATTCTCTATCTCACAATTACCTAAATTGTCTTCTTTGCTTTCTTGTATGGTTTTATAAGCAACAGTGAGGAACTTAGCCTTTGATTCATCACGAGTTACTGTTTTGTGAAAGGTTTATTGTCTGTATCTAGATTGACTTGTTAAAAAACTCATCCATTCACTGAAATATTTTTATTGTTTTGTGAAAAATATTTGACTGTGTTTACATTTGTCTATTTTTGGTCACTTTTTCTTTCCTCTTTTGGTGTTGTTATTGATTAATTTACCTCTTTTTCAGCAGTACCACACTGGCTTGATTATTGTAACTTCCGAGACATCTTCAAGTGGAAGAGCATCATTCTTTCAATCTCATTCTTTCTTGCAGTTTATGCTCACTTATTTATTGCTTTCCTTTTAATTAAACTGATATCTCTAACATAACTTGATGGGATTTTGTTTGGGGTTATTCTAAATCTTCAGAATAGTTTAGTGAGAGCTGGCGCCTTACCATATATGTATTCTTACTCACGTAGGTGGATTATATGGTATTCATTCTCTTCCATCTCTTGATTTCATTCATCAGAGTTGTAATAGTCTTCATGTGGATCATGAATATATTCTATTAGTTGTTTACTTACTTGGTTGGTGGCGTGAGCCTGGGAGAGCAAAATGAAGTAGACTAACATCTCATGCAGTAGCCAACTTTATTCAGAGCATCAGACAGTTATACTCTGAGGGTTAAGAAGAGTCACCTAAGGAAAATGTGCAACCACAAGGACAAGATATATATGGCAAAATATGTTTTTCCATAGAGGCATAAGAATAGCCTATCTACTCACTCCTCTCCACTACACCTAGAAGAAGACAGACAGTTTTCAAGAACAATTCTGTGCTTTGAAGAAACAGACGTCAGGAGACTTGAATATCATGTTTTCTTGGGGTTTCCTCACAAGCACTCAGAATTGTCACATGACTCCATTTGTGGACACCGTTCTGACAGTTAGTCCTATACTAGATTATTTTAATTATTTAGTGTCAGAATGACTAATTTTATACAGGAATGAGAAATAGTAAAATAATTTTTCAGCTTCTAAAAGTATGTAATGATAAGCTGTAGTCATTATTGTTTTGTATCTCTGGGGAGTGCTTGAGAAGATTTGTGTTGAATGTATGTTTACTGACTTAGGACGACAAGTGATTGTAAATGGGCGGAGTTTTTCTAACGGAAGCATCAATGGCATGTTCCCATATCCTTGAAAAGTTTGACATTTACACAGGAATAAGGTCATGCATAATTTAGTTATGGAAAGTGCTGATGCCTTCATTTAAAACCAGGTACCTGAGTTTTTGAGAATCCCCCTTCAAATATTAATTTAAATGTTAAATGCTCAAAAGATGAGGAAGATATTATGTTATTAAATTATGTGTTACATTCTCTAAAATTGTTTTAGATTTCTCAAACATAAATATCAAGTGTTCGTTTGAAAGAAGAAATCTAAACTTTCCTTTCCTCATTTTAGGGCATGTTTTATCTAGTCTCCTGGGTTGATGTCTTAAAGAATTTTACTTTTTCAGTTTCCTGTTTTGTTCACAGTGTTGAGGATGGTGCTCAGGGCAGTGGCCATGCTAGGCAAGTGCTGTACCACTGTGCTGCATCTTCAGCCTTGGCTTTTTAGCTTCCATAAAACAAATTTTCTCTATTAATCTTCAAAATATTTTATTTATATTATTTTAATCACTTAGTATACCTAATAAGAGATCTTACAGATTTTCAATGATTGTCATAATTTTCATAAAGCCTTTTTAATTCTTCATTTCCATTATTGTGTGTGGGCATGTGATTGTCGTTGCATGTGTCATGTAGATACCAGAGGCCATGTTGCAGGATATGGTTCTTTCTTCACCGTGTGGATCTTGGGCCTCTAACTCAGCCCATCTTACCATAAGTGCTCTAACCTGCTGAGTTCTCTCACTGGTTTCTATATAAAATATAATCTAGGAAACCAACTAGTGCGAGTCACTTGCTGGCTCCTTTTTGATCACCATTTCCTCAACAGGACTGGCTGGAGTGAGGCATAGAGTGGAGTACAAACCTGGCATGGTTTCATTTGATTTCAGTATGAGCTTCTGGTTATGATTAAGCAGCCAGGATTTATTGGTTCTTTTACTCTGGACATTTAGTAAATCTGTATAATCTATATAACTTTATAGTAAGTTTATAGCATCATCTGTCCTGTTACTTAATGCTGTGTAGATGTGGACTGTCGAGGGATGTGGCAACAGAAGAGGTAACACGAAGTCCTTCACTGTTATTGCATCTGTGAGTAGAGAATGAGCTAACTAATTACCATTTCTACCCCTGGACTGGCACATGGGGGAAGTGATGTGAAATGGAAAAGGCTTACTTATTTGAGATCTTTGTTGTTGCTTTTCTTCAGTCTCTGATGCCCTGCCTTGCACTTAACTAGTTCTCCTGCATTGCTTGAAGTCTTAGAAACAATTGATAGCTCACTAATATGCATGTTTATAAAATATTTTTAGGAGCAGTATTTTTGGAGTGTATCATTTCATTTTGGATTATTCTTTTTTATCCTTTATGTTTGATTCTGCACTGTACATAACCTCTGGGTCATGCTGCTCCTTTTGAATAAAATCAAGTTACTTTGATAAGCAAGGCACTTTGAGAATAGCAGCTTTAGGTCTCTTTTTCATCTTTTCAAATGGAGACAGAAGAAAGAAATAGGTTTGAGATAATAAGCAAATCTACGAAGCAGAAGTCTAGCTACAACAGCCTTCCCTTGGCTTTTTAGAACTCGACTGCTTCCCCATGGTGTCACTATACATCTCAGTCGGGTCAGAGGAACAATTTTCTCCTGCCTAATGACTGCTATATAGTGAGTCGTTCTTCAGTAAGAGGAGCTGAGGGATGACCCCTTGTGTATGTTATAGAAGGCTGTGTCTCTTTGGCAGGGAAGTTCTACCTTATGTCCTCACAGCGTTTGCTAGTCTTACTGGTGGTTCCATTCTTGCTAGGTTCCCTGAAGTCCATTCCACCACTTAATCATGCTTAATTTTCAGCCTGCTTGCAGAGTTGTTGTGCCAGGCCACCGGATTTGAAATGCTCTGTTTTCTTGATCTTCTCTGAGTACCCTGTCAACAGTATGTGTCCCATCTGTTTCCATAACCTGGCTTTGTTTTGAGCTTATACACCATTTCCAAGCATTGACTGGATCTTATATGAATGGCTTCATAGTTCTTCTGTTAGCATATTCTTTTCAAGGCAGTTGACCCTTTGCTTGAATGCTTTACCCAGTCTATTGCATGGTACCTGAAATAGAAAAATAGTGTTTTTGTTGTGGAGTGAATGAATGAATCATTTCTTTTAGACTCAAACTTAAGAAATTCCTTTGACTTATTCCATAGATTTTGCTGGTCCGGGGATTAAAACAGTATATAACTTACTATTTGTCTGTTTTGCAGTACTTTGCTGGTTTCCAAGTCCTTATCATGCTAAGCAATCCTCTGCCATTAAGCTGGATTCTAAACCCCGAAGTTTAATTTGAAAGCACATTTAGTATTCCAAAAACTTATGTTCCTATAATAATTTCATCAGTTGAATTATCTGGATCTAATTAAGTTTATTTTCCAAGATGGTATTAGAGTGTGTTTCACAGACTACTTGCTTAAATGTCCTTCTTAGAGGAAAATACGCTATAATTTCATAACTTACTTGGGCCTGTCATATCCTTGTCCTCACAGGTTCTTGCCTGTGTATTCGATTCTGAATTCTGCCACTCTCATCCGTGCCTTCACATAAAACTACCTTTCTCCTGCTGCATACCTATTTTTAACATATCAGTACCTACCATCTAACCCTTATCATAAGAAGTATATAGAAAGGTTTCTCTATGTTGGAATGGTTGGGAAACACTGCATTTTATCATCTCCATTAGCAACTCTTTGCTCAGTGAGTAGCCCTAATAAATGGTGAGAGTTATCTCTCATTTTCCTGATTTTAGAGTACATCTCACTTTAAGAAGCACCACACACGCTTTCAAAATATTATGGAGCACTTTGAGTGTATTTTCAGGATGCAACATACCTGCTTGTGGCAGTTCAGGACTCTTTCTTTACAGACATGTATACTTTTGAATTTGTGTTATCTTTTATCTTCAGAAAACTTCATTTCTAAAGATTTGGGAAGATAATTTTTGAAACCAGAGCATTAATAGCATTATCTTTGCAAAAATGTAATCTCTTGCTGCAGTTTTGCAAATTTTATGACTTTTTATACTCATGTGTGATGGAAAGGAAAGAGTGATGAAGGAAGTGAAATAAATTGTTTTCTACAAACAACTGGAGCAAAATTTCCCATAGCTGACATTTTTGGAAATGAGCATAGTATAAGAGGCAGTCCAATGTAATATATCACTGGGGGACGCAGACTAATGGAGGCCCTGGCCTCAACTTACCGTTGATGGTTTTGTAATTTCAAAGAATTGTTAAGATGTACGCCTTTGTGATTTTCAACTTTAGAAAATATAGCTAAATGAAAGTAACATTATGTAGCAGTAGATGAGTGTGTGCATGGTAAAGACCCTCTCCTAACTTGAGCTGGCTCTTTGAAAGTTGCTAGTCATTGCCGGTTATGCCCAGTGTGCAATCAAAGGTGAATTGTATGCGAGAGTATTACTGTAATAAATTCAAAATGCAGTAATTGATTTTGGTATTAATGAACCAAAGTCATCTCACTCTTAACTAATAATGTTTGCATGGTCTGAGGATAATGTCTGTCTCTAGATTGGAACCTGGCTTAACTTTGGAGGAGGACAGTTATCCTGTGTATGAAATTGTTTTAAAATTCTGTAATTTGAAATAGAATTTGCCACTAGATGTTGATAAGTAGTTATTTCATTAAAAATTAAAATGATTTAGAATTTTGAAATTTTTTTTTTTGTATTTCTCTTCTGATACATTTTGTAGCTTGCTTCAAGTTTGGTATCTCAGGCTTCTTTGATCTCCTGCCCTCCTTGATTGTCATCTTAAAACAACAAAACCAGCGAACTAGCTGAACAGTAAAGGATGATACTGTGTACATTTACCTATTTTAGATGGATTTCTGTTGAAATAATGTCCTAAATGAATATATACCTGGGTTTATTTTTCACATGTTTTATATCTGGTTTATAATTGTGTTGTGAATTGAACAGCTGAATTCTGTTCTCTGCAGTCATTAGTAACATCCAGCCTGTAAATGAATGGCAGTCATTTGTGTAGGTCTCTCGTGACTGAGTGATGCACTCTGTTTCGCTGTGGCAGTTTCCACACAGATGCTTTGGCTCTTAAGTGTGTTCACTTTCTATAGTACTTTTCACCCCTGTATGTATGTACAGGAATCACTTCACCCACCACCGAATTGCAGCCACTACTGAGGTGGAACGCAGCAAGTGTTTAACAGCGCCCTTTCCCCTAGGTGCTGACAGCTGCAGAAGACATTGTGCATGGGCCTGTACAGAAGGTATTCTCCACTGGGCCACCTGCAGAGTGCCACTGCTAGGAGTGCTACATAGACTGTAAGTGTCTTGTGTGCCCGCCAGAGACTGGGAGCTCAGGGAGAAAGAGAGAGTAGCAGGTAGCTGGGAAACGCCCTTGAAAAATCTGTGGAGGTCAGGTAAATGCACTGCTTCTCTCCCTGGCTCTAAATGTGATTTGTGATAGGTACCACGTTGAATACCACACAGATGATGGACCATTTTTGAAAATCAAATTATAAAAACCAAAAGAAATTTAAAAATTTTTGGAATATTCTTCACAAACCAAAATCAAGGTATCAAGTTATGTTCAATTTTTTAGTATCCAAAGCGTCCCTGAGGCAGTAGAGCCATGGTGTTAAGGTTGGCCATAGTATCTTCTTACAGCACAGCATCTTCGTCAGCCTTCCTCACTGGTGCTGATGCTGCCTCTGTGACCGTCTCGAAACAACCTCAGGGTTCTCTGGGCTCTTTAATTTAGAAATACCGAGTTTGAACTAAAAAAAAAAAATGCTTTGAATCCAGGCATGGGAGAAAGTAAGCAGTTAAATATTAAAACACAATATATTTCGGTCTCTGTCTCCCATTTATTTAATGATTTTTGTTAATATAACCAATTTTAAAATAGTACTTTATTTAGTATTTGTTGTTTGGAAAATGTGTTCATTTTATTATTAAAAAATCCATTAAAAAGTTTTATTTGACAAGAGTCTTCAAAAAAATCATCAAAGACTCAGCCCAGCAGTCGTAGTGCAGGCCTTTAATCCCAGAACTCAGAAGCAGAGGCAGGTGGATCTCTGTGAGTTCGAGGCCATCCCGATCAACATAATGAGTTCCAGGACACCCATATACTATAGCTATATAGTGAAACTCTGTCTTTAAAAAAAAGCAAGTTTCATTTGTTTTGTTATACTATGTGTATGGATGTTTTCATTTAACTATTTTAGGGTTTTTGTTTATTTTGTTTTTAATTCAGTGGTGTGATTTGCTGTCTATTTTCATTTATTTCTGAAGAGCCTTTTGACATTTCTTTGTAAAAATGATTGAAAATTATTTGTAAAAATAACATCTTTCTAGAGTCACGTATTGTCACTCAGTTTAAATAAGTATCCTTTATGACCTATAATTTGCAGATACTTCTGTACACATCTATATTGATAGATTCTTCCTCAAACATGATTAAGGTTAATTTCAAAAGATCTTTTTTATTTACTTGTGTGAAGAAGTAGAGATAGATAGAATGAGGTGTTTTTCTAGAGACCCCTTGAATCTTTTTGTTGAACACAGTTTGAAGTCCATGTATTCAAGCTGGTGCTTTGTATTATGTTTTGGTGGGAATTTCTTCTAGTTAGAATATTTGTCATAGCTAACAGCTGAGTGTCGTGCGTGTAGTGTCAAAGACAGACAATAGTGTTCCCCCCAAGAGTCTCTACTCTTTCTGATTTTGTAGTAGAAAAACAGTGTTTGGAAACACTGTTTTTTAAATATGTTGAATAGAATTTTCAATAACTTTTTAAAATCAAATGAGTTAGGAAAACAGACTATTTATAATCAGAGTGAATTTTATTTAAATATTACCAAAATACATTTTAATTTTCAAATCATCATTTGTGTAGACTTAAGACTTAATAAAAGGCCAACTAAACTTAGTATTTTGAAGTCTCGTGTAGATTGTAGATGTAAAATAGTTTATCTCTTAGCAAGAAGGAAGTATCAGTTTCTGAAATATTAAAATCACTCTCACTCCTGCTTGTTCTAAAAATAGGAAAATCAAAACTGTTGCTTAGTGTTTCCTTTCATTAGCACTGGAAGGGACACCAGTGTTTCATATATTATTATGGTTTGGTTTTGTGCTTTAAAGGTCATCACCTGTACTTGTTACATGTGACTGTGTTCCAAACTATGCAGGGTATTAAGTTTTATACTTAGTATGTGGTAATGTAAGTTATTAAAAGGTAGTTTTAATTTGTGCAGTTCCAGCAGGGTCTTTTAGGTAGAACTGCATTGAGTTGAGGCCTGTGTCCCTTGAACTAGATGCAGATCCCCTACTGTGAAATCACAGCAAACTGTGTCTTGCACATCAGCTGAAAGCATTTGGTTAGTTAGATGTTACCGTCACACCACAGAATAAATACCAACCGTGTCTACATGATTGTTCTACAGGAGAACGGGCTCCTCCAGCTAGCTCTGGCTAGAACTATAGTTGTGATTGTTACTATGAAATTAACATTCACTTCATCGTTTGGTACAGAAATAAATATTAGGATACGAATAATTAAACATTAATAAATATTCAGATTTATACACTGCATAATTTTCTATTTGCAATAAGAAAAATAAAGCAGATGTATAAATAATATAAAATTTTAACTGCTTAAATGATAGATACTTAGACACCTGTCAGTAATGTTCTGGCAACATCTAGCTATGTTTTAAATAACTTCAACCCATAATTTTGAATTTTCAACTGTTATCCACAGTTTTACAGAGTATATTTTGAGTTAGTAATATATTTTACATTTATCCCAAACAGGTGTAGAATGAATATATATATATATATATATATATATATATATATATATATATATATGTGTGTGTGTGTGTGTGTGTGTGTGTGTGTGTGTGTGTGTGTGTGTGTTTTAAAACCAGACATTTTTTAAAAAGCAAGTTATTGTATTTAATCAGGAGGTGAAGACTTTGGGTATTTCATTTACAAAGTCACAGAGAGATGACTTTGATCTGTATTACTGAGTAGACAGTTGTTTTTATAGCTCATGCTAAGATGGCCAGGATTTTAGTTCCTTCACTTAGAAAGGCTTTAACATGTTATAGCCAACTTTTGTCATTCAAAAGATTTTTTTTCAATAGAATAATGTATGCAGTTCTAACTTAAATATCTTAGAAATAAATGTTAAGGAGCTTTTGGTTGTTAATTGACTGAGTCCAGAGAATATTCAGTGAATCAAAGGAAATAAAATCATATTTGAATATCCTAGTCTTTGAGGTTGTTATTTTATGTATCGACTGATTTCTGCTTATTTTTGTGAATGTAGCATTATTTCCTGTGTATGTATTATTAGTTTGATTTTTTTATATGCTTTCATAAAAAGCCACTGATGCCACAAACCCGGTTATAATCCTGAATTAGTAAACATTTATTACTTTGTTGATTTCAGGATAAAAATTGCCATGTGTCTTGTTGATGTGTAGCTGTATGTATTTATGTGTGTATCAGCTTTCTAATGTATTTTGGTAGTGCAATCTGGAATCCCAACTGTCATATGTAGTGACTTAATCAAGTGTAAATTGCTTAACAAGTTTAAGGTTTTTGTTTTGTTTTGTTTTGTTTTGTTTTGACTACTAATTGAGTATCATTACACCTACCTCACAGGGTTGTTGTGGGGAAAATAATAAACATACTTGAAAGAGTGCTTAGCATCTGCTACATGTGTGGTGTCTGAAAACTGTCTGTTGTTCAAACCTGTCGTCTCCCTGCCTACTGTGTGGGAGATGAAATCCCAGTGCCTGTCACAGTGTGTGATCTGATCCTCCTTAGTCTTTAACTTCGTTCTTTGCTTTCAGACTGTGTGTGTGTGACTGATGTTGAAGTCTTAGTAGTGCTTTGATAAACACAAAACATTATGTGTGTGTGTGTGTGTGTGTGTGTGTGTGAGTGAGTATTGTATGTGTGTGTGAATGAGTGTTGTGTGTGTGTGAGTGTTGTATGTGTGTGTGTGTGTGTGTGTGTGTGTGTGTTGTTTTAGACCTCTGTCTATGTTTGACCCAAGCAACTGGGCTGCTGTCCTCTGTGTGCCAACTCACAGCTCAGTCGTCCTTGTGGATTCTTCTGTAGTAAGATGTCTCCTAGACCTTCTGCCTCCCATCAATGTTTGTATAGGTGACCCCATCTACATGGACCTGTGCTTATTCCTAGATTATTATGATCACATGTAATAAACCATCCTTATATGATTATTGTACATTTATTATGAAGCAACTTTGATGTTTCGTATTCATAAAGTGGATTCCCAGCTCCATATAACCGCATCTAGGTCTGGTTGTGTACGAAGTTAGTTCAATTTGCTTATCATTTTCCACTGTAATAAATCATTTAAAGAAACGGACTTCCCAAGGGTTTAAATCACAGCAACCTTATTCATTCCTGTCATTGTACCTGCAGTTCCATTCTGAGGATTAAGTTTTTCTTTCTTGATAATCAACTGTTCGTGAATTTTATCTCATTTCCTTTTTTCTTGTTTATTTGCTGTTGCTTCTGGCATTCTCTCTTGGAAGTAAGAATGAACTTACATGTGGTAAAGGTAGGCTGGAAGTCTCTGTAAACCCTGGTCTCATTTCTTCAGCCTTGTCACCCTTGATTTGGTCAACTCTTTCCCTTCATTGCTGTGTTTCTTGGTCTCTATATTCCTCTGACTTTTTCTCTGAAATTGCCTTGTTTAATTGGCAATGTTCTGTGTAAGTTTTAAAGAAAAAAGTACTCTTTTGTGATAACTTTTGTTAACTTGCTTTTTTCACAATTTCATACATGTGGTAATGGGTTACACTTTTCATCCCCCTGGCTCATTTACCTCCCCCCTACTCCCGTCACCTCCTTCCTCCCTACATTCATGCCTTTGTCTTCTTCATGACTTACCAAGTTTGGAGTCTGTTCATTTCTAAGGCACTATCCCACTAATGCTTTTATATGTTCTTTGTTACCCCTCCCTCCCATTCTTCCTCCCTCCCTCTTCCTGCCTGTCTACTTTTTCCTCTTCTTCTCTTTGCTCGCCTCCACCCTTTGCCTACTCCTAATGAATTATCACCTCCCTTCCATTGTCCTAATTTAGGATATAAAACAAACTGAGTTTCCTTTCTATTTCTCAATGTATAAGCTCGTGTCTCAGGATTTGTACTTATATTTATGAATGATGGACTAAAGACTGCTTGGACAGTTACCATATTGGAGCCCAGCCACCTCACTTGTAGTCATTGGAACATAATATTCTCATTTTTGAGCCATAGCTGGAACTGAAAATTGCTACCAAGTAGGACACTGAGTGTCCAGTTACAGCCACTCCCCAGACTGAGGCCATAGTAGGCAGTTCTGTGTTCTCTGAATGTTCTTTCTTTTCTGTCATTCCATGCCTTTCCATAAGCCTGTGTGTCCACTGGAATGCCCTGAATCCTTTACCCCCTAAATGTTTCAGGTAGTCATCAGTTGATTTTGGCCACTAAAATGAATTTTTCTCTCTGTCATAGAACCACATTATTATATATTCAGTAGTTAGTTTTTCCTCAGGGGCTAAATTGTATTTTTGAGACATCCACTAAATTGCTTATTAGCAAATCCCTCACTGCTTAGGACTTTTATTTGTTAGGTATATCATTGCTGAAATACTGATTCACTATAAAAAACTATGGTTGAAATAGATAAATTTTGTTGTGTAATTAATAAACCAGATCTTGTTTTCTTCCTTTAAAAACAGAGAGGCAAGAGCAAATTTATGCCTCCTGGGGTTTTAGCGATAGGGATTGTTCATCATCACTTTTGGCAAAATTATTTTAGGTTTTAGTTCATGTAGTTGTTTTTCCCCCCTCTATGTTTACATCATTTTAAAAATATCCTAGCTCATGGTTTAACAGTGACGTTAGTATGAGGGGATTATCAAGGTGTCCCAAGTAACTTTGGTTACAAGTAAAAGTGAACCATCACATAGTCTGTCATTGTTCCTTTTCTGTTAGTTGTTTCCCCCCCTTCGGTTTAATATCCTTGATGGTTTCAGATTTTAACATGAGATATGGTCAAGAATGACAGTGTTTAGTAGGTTATTGGTCAACTAGAGGGCTACTTATGAGATAATCATCATAATAGGAATGAACTAGAGTTAGATTGTTTGACAACAGTGCTACTTTAATCAGGTTTCATTTTATTACTGTTTTGAGTAGCAGCTAAAATAAGTTGTCTTTGTTTACAATGGAGCTCTAACCCGCTATCCTCAGCTGTACATCAACAGTGGTCTTATTTAGGATAGATTTCAGGCAAATACATAAAAATTAGATAATCAAAAAGTGAAAGCAGCATGGAAGTAGAGATCATTAATAAAAAATCTCTATCTGGTTTATTTTTTGAATGAGTGCAGAAAATGCAATAAACAAGAAAATGGTTTTTATTTTATTTTTAAAGTTTAAAAGAATATAAATCAGTATTCAATGAAGTATGCCTTGTCTTTTCTTATTTCTGCTTTTTTAGATTGTTTGTGCTCTCTTTCTCCCCATCGCTGCTCATATTATCAGCTTGCACCATTGTCGCGTCTGTCTGCACGTGCTGTTTAGGTTCTGAGGGAAGGTATAGCAGGCGGCAGCTCTGAGGCCCAGCTGCACTTCACCTGGAGTGGATGAGCTGTCTGGGAGTACTTCCCTAGATCACCCTTCATATGCCTGTGATCCTGGGGTGTCCTTATTCCCCATGGGCTCAAACAGGCTTTAAATATAGCAAGGTGATTCTCAGGTTTTAAGAAACACCTTATTTCTACACCCAAGAAAGTTGAGATAATTTAAGCATGCTCTTTATTTTGCATTAGCAAAATGAATTACACTTTTTTCACTTTGCATGCAGATTTTATGTTAGGAAGAAAAGGGTCCTTTTTAATATATTTTTCTGAGTATTTTGAGGAAAGCAGAAGCAGGAAAATTTAGAGGTATGCATGGCATATGCACCCACTAAATTATTAAATACAAAAAGTAATCTCATGCTATATTTTGCAAGGTATGAACTTGAATACACTTCAGTTTCAAGCATTTCGATTTTATTCTTTATAAGTGACTTGTTCTCAATTGTCTTTTGCAGGATTTTTTTTCCTTAGGAGCCTCATTTTAATAGGTTAAGTAAAATATAAAATAATAAGTAACACCAAATACCCAGTTCTTCCTTTTTAGTCAGTCCTAGATACTTTCTTTTCCAAACTACCTTACTCACATCACATATGCAGGAACTGGCATTTGATAGCTTTCTTTAAAGATACTCTCCTAAGCTTTAACCCCAGTTTCTCCCTGTAAGGCCTTTCTTTAAATGTGTTTTGAAAAGAAAATTACTCTTTTTATGAACTAGGACATCTATTTGGAAAAAGAATTATTTTTCATAAATATTCTGTCTTCTGAGGCCTGCATCCATGGAAAACTGACTCTACCCTTCATCCCATGCAGCAAATGACTCTACCAGAGAGTAGAAGGGAAATTTCATGAGCCCCTTACCCATTCATTTGGATTTTGGTTAGATTAAACTTATTTAGATCTTATGTGAACTCATCTGTTTAGTGGTCCTGTATGGCCAACAAATAATGTTTTGTTGCAGACATCTTCTCGTTCTGGCTCTTAGGATCTTTCTGCCCTTCTTCTGGATGATCCTCAGGGCTACGGTAAGGGAGTATAATATAGATGTTCATCTTAGAGCAGGACACCCCATAGTTTTATAATACCAGTTCCGGGTTTCCATGTTCATCCTCAAAAAGAAATTCATCTGATGAGTGTTAGGGCATGCGCTTACCTAGATGGGCATAAAGGTAAGAATTTAAGGTTCGGTTTATTACCTCGTTGATTTAACAGAATTATTCTTTTAGGTTCTCTGGGCCTATAACATGGACAAAATAAGTTTTGGATTCAGTTAAAGTTACCAAGTCTGAGTTTGATTTTGTACACCATACTGTCAACCCAGTCAGTAACTCTCAGACGTTAGTGTTGTTATTGTACCAGTTACAAATTTTGAATCATTGTACTTCACAGGATTCATAGTGTAAGACTGTTGAATATATTTCTCCTCTGTTCATGTGCATAGAACCTTCTAGCATTACGAAAGCTAGCCAGTCTGAATGAACCTTTCAGGTAGGTTCTATCTTGATTTCTCCACAAACTGACTTGGATATGGGTGTCTTCCACATTGGAGTCTTACCATCAAATTCTGAAGGATATCATATACTGTGCCCATGCACAAGTGCACATATGATTAGTAAATGACTTAGAGAGCTTTTCAAAAAGAACAACACACAGTGTTGGAAGAAAAAGTGTTAGAGGGATACTGAACAATTGGAGAGGAGAGAATTGGTGAATTTGACCAAAACACATGTCCATGTGTGAAATTAATCAACTTACAATTTAAAAACTCTTTTATATTAGGTGTTTGTTTTGTTGATTGCTTGTCTTTATAATACACTTACTGATTAGTGTTTACATTGTTTTTATTTTTAATCTGAGTAACACAGGACATTATATCTTTTAAACTTTTGTGTTTATTTATGATAGTTACTATAATAAATTCTTAAGAAAAAGTTTACTTGGTCATAGAAATATAATTTGAAATCAGTTTGCATTCTGAGCAGTATAGGAGTTTCTCATCAGTATTGCTGTTTCTGATGTTATCTGCTTATTTAAGCGTTCAGCCCTTGCTCCCATGTTATAATGAAAAAGTGATGTAGTTTAAAACTTTAGATAGTTAAATTTATCATTCTCCTTTTACCTCTGTGTTTGAAATAACTTTGTATATTATGATACAAGTTTGAATAGTCTTTGTGCTAAATTTACTTGTATCTTAAAATATTTAGGGATAAAGATTCTTACTTTATTGTTTTCCAAGTGTAGTCTGCTTGTTCCAGCCTAATCATTGTCAAATCATCTTCTCTACCATAATCATACCAGACTATATGTTGAGCAGACTCGGCTACAAGTTTTCTATTTGGGGCTATTGTTATAGTTTTACTTCATTTACTATTGTTTGATAGTGTTTATTGTAAGGCATTTTCTAGTTAATTATCCTTATTCTATCATAATTTTAAAACTAAGCTTTATTACATTTATTTAAAAAAAAACATAGTCCCCTCTATTCTTCCTAAATAAGCCGTTCCTGGTAGGATTATAGTGAAAATATTACTTATTAAACTTAATTTGTATGTCAATTCCTTTATCATACCTAAGATCTGAGATAACAACTGAGTTTACCTGTCTGTCTCAACATACAGCTATCTTTTCTACAGAGCACAAGCATTCCAATGATGGAAATTACTTTATTACATAATTATTCATAATTGCTCTTTAAATCATTTTAAATTTATATGTTTAGCAGTTTATTATGATCCTAATTTTCCTAATTTCTCTTAGTATAGTGTGTTTACTGTAACATTATCAATTTGGTGTCTGAAAACAACACAAATTCATTCTCTTAGCATTTTGAGTGGCCATAAGTTCAAAATCAGTATTACATCAGTATCATCCTGGCCTGCTGCTTTTTGGAGGAGCTTAATTCTGCCCTGCCCCTTTTCCCTCCCTCCTAAAGATTTAGCCCTTCTTGTTTGCCTGCCCCCCTCCAGTACCATATTTTTGTAGGTTTGTGCTGATGTCTGTGTGAACCTCCCTTTGTGTGTGTGCGTACGTGTGTACACGTGCATATGTCCATGCCTGTATGTATCCAAAGTGTGTGGTAGCATTAACAATAAGGTCTTACTTGGAATTTACCTCGGAGATGAATTTCTGGGAAGCAACCAAGAGCAATGCAATATCCTTTATTATTTTGGGAAGTCTCATCCATGACAAACCACTGGACAGGTTCCCATGCCTCACACTTACTTTTTGTTAGTTAATCTGTCTCTTTTGGGATCATTATAATTCTAAGTGGGTTTTAAAATAAACATAAAACATTTTTACTCTCTCTAGTGTACTTCATCCCTACTTTGCCCATGCCCACTGAAGGCGATCTCTGATCTGCTGCCATTGTGGACCCCATGGGATTTCTCTGTCTTGTTTGAATATAATGAAGTATTATGTAGCCTTTTCTTCTGGTTTGTTCTGGTTCACACATTTTTAAGTGTTAGTCCCAATTTACAAATGTAATTTATTCCTTTTTATTATTGATAATAGGCATCATCTAGTTTTATAGTTTGTTTGTGCAATTTTATTAACAATGCGTTCCTATTTGTTTGGTTATTATCATTAAAATCACTGCTAATACTTGGGTATTGTTGCAAAGTTAAGCTCTTCCATTTCTCTTACATGAATACTTAGTAATATAACATCTGGGTCAGATGAAGTACTCACTCTTATAAAAGTCAATCAGTATTTTTCATAAGAGTTGACAAATTCAACCTTCTTCCTGTTGATTCATGAGTATTTTAGTGGGTCCACATCTTTTATAAGTCTTATTGATATCAGCCTTTTAAAAATTGTCGTCATTAGCCAGGCTGTAATGGCTCATGCCTTTAATCCCAGAACTCAGGAGATAGCAGCAGGCGAGTCTTTGTGAGTTCAAGGCTAGCCTGGTCTATAAGAGCTAGTTCCAGGACAGCTAGTGCTGTAACACAGAGAAACCCTGTCTTGAAATAAAAATTGTTCTAGTTGGTGTGTGATTTTGAGCTTTTAATCTTCATTTTTATTAATGGTTTTTCATGTATTTGTTGAAAATTACATGTTTAATTTTGTCAATTGTTTCTTCAAATCGTGAAAACATTTACTATATGGTTCTTTTTCCTGTTTCTTAGCTGTTAGAATTGTTTATACATAATCAACCCTGCTTTTCTAGGTATATGTGTTGTGGATATATTTTCTTGCATTTCCACAAGCAGAAAGTTTTAGTTATTTTTGTGAATTCAAGCTTATGCTGTTTTCTTTGTATTTCATTCTTTTCATGTCTTAAGATACTTTTACAAATGAGAATTTCTCTCATAGAATTTTCACGGTGTACCCTTTATGATCATATCTGTAATTCAAGTGAATTATTGAACATAACAGGAAAGCAAATTTTATCAGTACATCTCTTTAATTAAGAGGTGTTTGGTTTTTTTTTTTTTTTTTTTTTTTTTTGAGCCAATTTGTACTCAATAATGCCCATCACAATACTGGCCACACATAAAATATTAGGGGCAGTTAGTGTTGGTTTAGTTTTAGTGATAGTTTATTGCTGTTTTCTGGGTAGATGCTTTGATGAAGCCTAGAAACATAATACATGAAATAGATGTTGCTGTTTCCAATTCTTACCGTTCCTTGGCCAACTATAACTACATAAGATACTCTTCTTAAATGCCTGGGGACATTTATCTGAGAACAAATATGTCTCCTAAATCAAACTGGCTTAATTCGGAAAACTCCTAAACCAGAGTCAAGTTAACTAATCATTAGCCCCATATAAGCAGGAAACTAGCCTGTCAATAGGGAATGCAGAGCCAGTTTTCACCATTTTAGGCAGAAAAATTGAATAATCAGAGAATTACCAAAATTAGTGAGATAAGGACTCTTGCAGTCAGTGGTCAGAAGGTTCGTTTGTGTTTGTGGGCTTAATTATTGCTCAGATTAGCAGGTGGTGACAGAATCAGGGTGGAGTTCCCCAACCCCAGTCCAAATCCAAATCCCTGCACACTCCTGGGCTTGGAATGTTCTAATTTCCAGGGGTAGATATGAGATAAAGTAGTCAGAGGGAAAAATTATGTGATTTGAATATTTTTATTTTTTATTTTTGATATGGGATTTCTTTGTATAACCCTGGCTGTCTTTGAACTCCCTCTATAGGCAAGGCCAGTATCTGAAGCCCAATTAATAAGAACTCAAGGAAATTAATTGGGGTTCAACCTGAAGACCTGAAAAGCAAAACAGCCAGCCATTGGCTCTTACCTCAACCTCAGTCTGAAGTGACAATCCTGCCTCCTGAAATCTCAGGATGAGACTGTGTGTTAAGGGCTGTTTCCTCCCGTTTTATAATCCTCTCTAGAGTTGGGATTAAAGGCATGCACCACTGTGATTAAAGGCAGGCACCACCTGGTTTCTATGGCAACTTGTGTGCCTAGTGTGATTAAAGGTGCATGTCACAGTGTTACTGGGACTAAAGGTATGTGCTGTCATTACCTGGTCTGTAAGGCTGACCAGTGGGGCTGTTTTCCACTCAAATCTTAAGGCAAGCTTTATTTATTAAAATACAATTGAATGCCACTGCAGGCTCACTCTCACAGATATCCACTTAAGGCATACACCACCTCACCACCGTGTTTTATTTCTTCATTTATTTATTTTTATTTTTATGTGTGTTGTTGTTTTGTCTGCATCTATGTCTGTGTGAGGGTGTTGTATTCCCTGGAATTGGAGTTACAAACAGTTGTGAGCTGCCATGTGGGTGCTGGGATTTGAACCTGGTTCCTCTGGAAGAACAGTCAGTGTTCTTAACCACTTAGCAATCTCTCCAGCCCCTTCTTGGGATCTTTTAAAGCAAGTCTGGCTTATCTTTTTCTTCAGACTTCAGAACTATGTGTCTTTTAAAGTGGGGGGTTATTTAGGTTGTTTGGATTGGATAACTGGCATATTAGAAACCCAAGCTTCTTTTTTGAGAGTATTACATGAGAGGCAGAGCCTGTAAACAGAGATTGTACTTTCATTTTCCTGGCCACCCAGACCTGAATAATCACACAGAAACTATATTAATTACAACACTGTTTGACCAATGGCTTAGGCACATTCCTAGCTAGCTCTTATATCTGAAATTAACTCATCTCTATTAATCTGTGTTCTGCCTGTCACCACGAGGCTGTAATCTTCCGGTAAGTTTCTCAATAACCTTTTCCTTCCGCAGCTACATGGCATCTCTTCGACTCCGCCCACTCTCTATAATCTCTCTTAAGATTTCCTGCCTGGCTTTATTCTGCCCTGCTATTGACCAAATCAGCTTCTTTATTAACCAATGGTAATAACACATATTTACAGCATACAGAGGGGAATTCCACATCAAGAGCCCAAGTCATTTTTCCTGTTTTCATGTGTGAGTCTGCTTTAAAGCATATGAGCCCCTCTTGTCTGAGAATCTTGTAGGACATGACCTACAAGAGTGAGTGCTTCCAGTGCCTGGCACTCTTGGGTTATTATCTGATGAATATATTAGAGAATCTACATTTATAACCGAGCATCTGAGAGTCCTTGAAAAGTGTGGTGTGAAAGGACTTTGTCAGAGGGAATGCTAATAGACACCTAGTAGGCATCTCAGAAAAAAATGGGTTATAGCACTCATTACTATTAATATTCTCAAGATCAGGAAAAGGGGCTGGACTCTCTGTACCATATGCAGAGGTGTCCAGGGTAGGTGGCTCCTGACTGCAGTGCACTGATGTGTCTTTAATATTGTCTTGGTGCATGATAAACTTCAATCTATTGTGTATTAGTAGTGATGTGCCTCCCTCAAAACTAAATTATTTTC
This sequence comes from Arvicola amphibius, assembly GCF_903992535.2. NCBI lineage: Eukaryota > Metazoa > Chordata > Mammalia > Rodentia > Cricetidae > Arvicola > Arvicola amphibius. The sequence continues at coordinate 126,310,733 of NC_052053.1, forward strand.
GATCTACTGATAATAGCAAGAATTAGCTTTAAAAAATAGTGACAAACAATTGTAGATTATTATTCCCTTGTTTCTAAATTCTATGTAACATTTAAATATGCAATTTCACCACATATGTTGCTTTCAGATAAAATTTTGCCAGTTACTAAAACCTGTAAGAGTCACTTTTGTCCATGAGCAAATGGATGCATGTGTGTTCTAATATTTGGATGTAGTGTCCATTCAATAATGTTACTTTTCCCTATTGAGAACTTTTTTCGACAAATCACCTAAATCTAAATTAAGAGTTATTCAAAAACAACCTTAAGAAAGTCTAAAATTGCCGGGCAGTGGTGGCACATGCCTTTAATCCCAGCACTCGGAGGCAGAGGCAGGCGGATCTCTGAGTTTGAGGCCAGCCAGGTCTACAAGAGCTAGTTCCAGGACAGGCTCTAGAAACTACAGGGAAACCCTGACTCGAAAAACCAAAAAATAAAAAAAGAAAGAAAAAAAGAAAGTCTAAAATTAAGTTTCAACTAGGTAAAGCTGATTCCTCCGGAATGAATTGTCTGGGAAAAAAATCCCTGTATATTTTATAGGTATCATAATTCAGACTTGAAGGAACATGGTGTCTACAATATACAGAATTCAACAAAATTAGTATGTAAAGAATGACTTAAAATATGGGATATTACAAGTAAAAAATAAAACTCAGGTATAGTATATGTGCCAGAATAAGCACATAGTGGTGCCAAAGACAAAGCAAGTTGATGAAAAATTTTAATAAATGGAATATGGAAAATATGGGAAGTTTCAACCAAGAAATGCAAACTATGCAAATGAATAGCTGTGGATATTTGAAATCAAAATCAGTGTAATCTAAATAAACCTTCTAATATTTCCTTAATAAGTAGCCAATTAGCCATTAATAAGATAGCTAGTAAAACCTGGTCCTAATGGAGCCAGATCATTCATTAAAGGGTTGTGAGTTGTGGCAAGGCACCAAGTCATCTAATTTACATCTGGTAGGAGAGGCTAGAGGACCAGCAAGAGTAATTTGAGCAGTGGAAATGGAGTGGAAAATCTGAGCCTCATCTCTGCGTGGGTGATTGACTGGGAAGGTTCATGTGAGACTATGAAATAATGGATATACTTGGATAGATCTCGTCATTGTGTGTGCTGTAAATCTCCTTGAACTGCAGAGCCCAAGGGTATGCTTATGCTTGAATCATCTCAGTAACAGAGAAATAAAACTAAACAGTTGCAGTGCTTTTACATGGTAAAGACATATTTGCTCTAATTGTATAATTCCCTTATTATAAAAAACAAGGCAAAATGAGATGAGTTTTTTGTTGTTGCTGCTTTTGCTTTGTTTACTAACTTCTTTTAAAAACACGAAGTGCTAATGCAGGTTACTAAGCAACGATAACTTTGGTATTGTAAGAGTGACTTAATACTCAGGAAAGCAACTCATCCAGATTTATTATGCTTTTGGAATTTCACAAATGATGAATAACAAAAATCTGTTAGTCATCCCCAAACTCCACCCAATATGCAGAGCTAAAATAATGTATTTCATATTAAATTTGTGTCAAATATGAGCTATGTTTACTTAGGACATTTCTTGTCATATATTCAGTTACAATTGTCAGACAGTTTAACGGCACTTTTTGATTATTTATTTATTATTAAAAATTTCTGCCTCCTACCCACCTCCCATTTCCCTCCCCCTCCCTGCACTCCTCTCCCTGTCCCTCTCCAGTCCAAGGAGCAGTCAGGGTTCTCTGCCCTGTGGGAAGTCCAAGGTCCTCCCCCACTCCATCCAGGTCTAGGAAGGTGAGCATCTAAACAGACTAGGCTCCCCCAAAGCCAGTACATGCAGTAGAATCAAAACCCAGTGCCATTGTCCTTTGCTTCTCAGTCATCCCTCGTTGTCTGCCACGTTCAGAGAGTCCGGTTTGATCCCATGCTTTTTCAGTCTCAGTCCAGCTGGCCTTGGTGAGCTCCCATTAGACCAACCCCACCTTCTCAGTGGGTGGGCGCACGCCTTGAGGTCCTGACTTCCTTGCTCATGTTCTCCCTCCTTCAGCTCCTCATTTGGGCCTTGGGAGCTCAGTCCTGAGCTCCAGTGTGTTAACACTGGATGCACAGCAATTTAGAGAGCTAAGTAGATGGGATGGGAAGGTACTAGTAATTGAACCCAGGACCAGGTAAGTGCTAGGCAAACTCACCTGCCTCTGAGCTGCATCCCAGCCTGCTGTGTTTCAGCTTGAGATAGTCTTTCTCAGTTGCTGAGACCTGATTCAACTTATGATTCTGCTCTCGTGGCCTCTTGTATAACTGGGATCACAGGCCTGTACCACTATACCAACAGGAAGCAGTTTTTAAAACTGAGTCTGTGCTCTAAAACCAAAGATTTATTACATAATAGTTCAAATATGTAACATAAATAAACACCATCAAATAAAATGCATTTCATCTTAAAATTGCAAGTTGTTTAATATTTTAATTTTGGAATCACAAGTACAATAGTTTGTATTATCTTCTATTGTATAACCCATTGAAGTAGAATCCTGGACCCCTTCAAGACAACTAGAGTAAAAAATGTTGTAAATACTATAGAATTTTTCCTGTTTAAACAGTAGAGAAGAGAAAAGCTAGAGAATCAATATTAGACGGCATTTAAAAGGCAGAAATGCCAAAAGACTGCTAAAGAATACAATGACTTCTCCAAGTAGAGTTTCAGATCAGTCATTTATTTTTTGCAACAGTTTCTTTGTATCGCCTTGACTTTCTGAGAACTAATTGTGTAGACCAGGCAGGCATCAAATTTACAGAAATCTGCCTGTTTCTGTCTCCCAAGTGCTGGGATTAAAGGCCAGCAATGCCCGACTGTTTCTTGGTAATTTTTAAAGACTCTTGTGTATACATTCAAACATGATTTTAAACTGTGAACTAAACTTTGTACTAGAGCTCACCTTCTATTGTTTGCCCAGGATATGAGTTAAACCGCCTAGTTAAGAAGTGTGGGTTTTTTTTTTTTTTCTGGGGAGTGGAAAAGATGAGGCAATAAGATTTCTCTGTGGGTAGAGGAACTTACTGCTAATCCTAACAACCAGAATTTGATCTCCATAACCTATAAGGTGAAAGGAGAGAACCAGCTCTCACAATTTGTCTTCCAACCTCCACATACATTGTGGCATGAATGCATACACACACACACACACACACACACACACACACACACACACACACATAAATTTAATTTAAAAGTTTACCTATATGTAGCAAATAAATAAGCATATACGACAAACAATGTGAATATTGGCTTGAAGTGAGAGTTGCTAGAAGGTGCAGGTGCTGCCCATCTGACTGATGCTGCTTCATGACTGCAGCTGAGCCATTGTAGCAGAAAGTGGATATGATGCTGCCATCACTACATGTCACCTCCTGACCCGATGCAAGTCTCAGCAACACCATAATAATCTGGCAGTGCTCAGTGTGCCATGGCTTGGCGCTTGTTTGATATTACCAGTACATATGAAGCATATCAAAACAAGAAAAGTATAAAATTGTGAGTGGTTGTCTTTCGGTTGGTTCTAAGATAGCATAGAGGGCAGGTGATTTATTCTAGAACAGTGGCACAGCACCGTCTTACTCTGGTAGCAGGACAATGGCCTTGCATCGTCTCACTCTGTGGTAGCACGGTGGCTTTGCAGAAGGTGCCAGCATCATCAGGTTATGTCCACTCGCAGCACTTCAGATACATAAGAAAGAATGGCCAGGAATATGTGGGGGGGACTGTCTGCATCAGGATCTGAGGAGTTACTAAACAAGGAAACCTGACCCTCAGAGCAGGTAAATTAAACCTGTACAGAGGAAATTGTATTAGGTAGTAATGCCAAGTTGTTTATTAATAATTAATTAATGTGACAGATGAATTAAGTCACCTATTAATGATATTCATGAAAACTACAGGTGAAAAAAAAAAAACTTTGAATACTCTAAAGAAAGCTTTGAAAAATATGAATCTCACAGTGCTGAAAGTCTAATACATTGAGTTACCTCCTGTTTTATGAGCATTAGGACCTGGGCTCCCATCTGAATAGTGAGACATGGCTGCGTGTGGAAACCCCAGAATGTTGTGATGGAGACAGACATATTCTAATGGCCCTGTGACCAACCAGCGTAGAGAATTGGGAGCCCTTCTGGTTCATTGAACATGTCAGCAAAGGAATACAGAAGAGAGTGACAGAAGAAGACACTGAAAGTTCTCCTGTGGCCATCATGTGTGCGAGCATGGACACACACACACTGTGGAAGGTATACTTCACACACACACACACACACACACACACACACATTGTTTGGAGCAAACTAATTTGTAATATTAGTGGTGGAAATGTTACAAGCTTGTTAAGATTTAAATACTTACTGAGGTTGCAGGAGATGAGAGTAAGGAAAAAGGTATCTTGATTGAGGGAGCCATTATAGGGTTAGCAGAAACCTAGGTCTAGAGAAATTCCCAGGAATCCACAAGGATGACCCCAGCTAAGCCCTAAACAATAGAGGAGACCCCAGTTTAAGCCCTAAAACACCCCGATCTTGACTTGCTCTGTAGTCAGACTGATGAATATCTTAAATCACCATAGAACTTCATCCAGCAACTGATGGAAACAGGCAGAGACCCACATTGGAGCACTGCACTGAGCTTTCAAAGTCCAGTTGAAGAGTGGGGAGGAATGAGAATATAAGCAAGGAGGTCAGACCATGATGGGTTCACCCACTGAAACGGTCTACCTGAGCTAATGGAACTCATTAACTACAGCCAGACTGGAAGGGAAACAAGCATAGGACCAAACTAGTCCCTCTGAAATGTGGTTGACACTTGCATGACTGGGGCAGACTGAAGGGCCACTGGCAGTGCACCAGGATTCATCTCTACTTCATGTAACTGGCTTTTTGGGATCCTATTCTCTTTGGATGATACCTTGCTCAGCCTAGATGTAGTAGGGAGGGCCTTGGACCTTCCCCAAAGCAATGTGCCTTACCCTCTCTGAGGATTGGCATGGGTGTGGGGTGGGAGGGCATATGGTGGGAATGGGGAAAAGGGGAGGGAGTGGAAACTTCAGATTGGTATTTTTAAAAATCTAATAAAAAAGTGAAATTACGTAGAAAAAAGATTTAAATATTTAAAATCAGTGATCATTATTGTAATACTGAACAACAGGTACTGTGTATGCATTCCAGCACATCATAGTCACAAAGAAATGATATAGGTTGGTAATGTCGTTGACTTTAATAAACTTGACAATATAAAGTCATGGCAGAAAACATGGACAGGATGATTTTCTGTACTGTACAACAGGTAAACAACTTAGCCTTGATTCTTTATTGGTAATTGCTGTTTGCCTCTAATCAAGATGGAATATATTCTAAACAAGAATAGTGAGGGTGAGTCAGCCGTGTGGCTCATTTCAAATGTCTAAGCACATGCATTTATCTCTAGAGCTGAGAAAGTTTACAGTGACTTCCATATACTCCAGATTACCAGGCAAACAGCATTTAACTCAGACCACTAAAAGCTGAGAAAAGGCATTTCAACAACTCAGAACTTGAGTCAGAAATGAATGTTTCCAATGTGCCTGTGGGGGTGTGCGACGATGACACCCCATGTCATTGTGCAACAGGCACAGTTTTTTAAGCAGAATGTCTCAGGCCTCAGTCAGCTGTGAAGAGATTTTTCATATGTGTTAAAGCCAATGTTACCCAGTTGAAGTGGGCACTACATAATCTTAGTCATCAGGGTTCAGTCTGTAATGGTCCTTCATTCAAGGTTCAGTTACATTATCTTTCCTGATACATTAGCACCATATACGAACCATCTAACTTTATTCAAATAGCCTTATGCCACAGCAATCACCTACGACACTCAAGTCCGACTCCTCATGCCTTTTCCACATATTCTGAGTGTATGCTGTAACCCTTGACTGCCATCTTTGCAAGTCTGTAATATCTTCGTGTATGTCCCCTGTTGATCAAATTTCTCTCAAGAGCCCTTAAGAAACACAGTTTAGTTTACAATGATGTGATAGTCGCATTGTCAGTATTGCTCAATGGCTTTTTATTTCTAAGATTTAACATAATTATGTTTGATGAAAACAAGTTTCTAAATACTTTTTAAGAACATTAACTTTATGTGGAAATGAATTATCATTTGATATGAAATAGTGGAACTCAAATATAGTACAATCTTAAATGTGAAGTTTTGTTGTATGTTTACCCTTCTACTTATTGATAGAGATGGTTGCAGATTTAAATCTAAATATTTATTTACAAAGCAGCTTTGTGTAACTATATAACATTAAAGTGCATAATTTACTAGTCTTATTTTACACATTAAAATTTAGCAATAGATAATTATTTTTACATAAATTTTAAAATGAGATTCTACTTTTTATACCAATGTTTTCAAAAGTAAGAAATGTAGTGAGACTCAAAATGACATGTACAACAATTATTAAAACTATGCCTGTTAATACAGAAGCAGATGTATAATAAGCAAGAATGATCTATCTTGCAAAAGAATAAGGGCACCATCTTTTCTTTAAAATGCTTTTGTCAGCGATGAAGACATCGCTCACAGGGAAGAACACACACCTACCTGTGCATACATACCCACACACAGAGACCACACACTTAACATTTCAATGCTTTTATCATAATTAATATAATAACGACAACTGTAGTTATATTAAGTACATTAATAGAAAATTTATTCAACATAGAACATTGTGGAAAGGAGAATAAAAGTCAATAATTATTAGGCTTACACACATGCTTGTAAAGTTTGGCCTGCTTATTTCTTCCAAGTAAGGGACTTTGTGCTTTTGATTTTCTCTAGAATTAATGATTCAGACAGAAAATTACTGTTTCTACTTCCTTTATTTCCATTTTTATTTTAACCTGCATGATTACTATCAACTCTTGCTGAGAGATTAAAACGTCTGGAGGATTTTTCTCTTGATTTTGTTTTAACCACTTCATCCACAGTAGATAGTCTCTATTTCAGTCTGTAGAGCCATAGGAACCATTGAGGACCTAGGCAATTTTACACTTTATGCCTTAGCTTATCTTTACATTCTCTGGTAAGCCTAACATGTGCTATATTCTTGTGCCATAAACTTGAAATGCTTTGTCTTTGTAAGCAAGCGTATCCAACTTTATTTTATGCAAATAATGAACTCCTGTTTTGAATACTTTGTAACAGACATAATTGTTAAATTCTTATCTCTGGTGGTTTGTATTGTAGTTGGCTATGGTGGTAGTGAGTAATGAATAAATTCTGTAATTCTAGGGACAGAGGGTATTACTCAGTTTGAGAAAGAGTACTTCCTGTGTGAACACAAGGACCTGGGCTTGAATGCCCTACACCAATGTCAAAGTCAGACACAACACATGCCTGTAGCCCCAGCATCATTACGGGATAAAAACGGAAGAGTCTTGGAACTTGCGGGCTTCCAGCTGGCTCCACCTTCAGCAAGAGACTCTGCCTATAGAGAAAGGGAGGGAGATGTGGTTCATCAGAACATATGATAACCTCCTCCTCCTGCTGCCCACATGTTGTCTTAACAGGCTCTGTATATAGCACATGTACCTACAACACACACATTCACATGCCTAACATTAACATATACTATCATTCTGTGTTTGCATATTAACAGCTGCAATTATTCTGTGATATGGGATTCCCCTTTGTATGCTGTGAATACGTTTTTATTACATTGGTTAATAAAGAAGCTGCTTGGCCTATGGCAGGGCAGACAGAATAAGAGATAGCCAGGGAAACTAAACGTAAATCCAGAAGAAACAAGGCAAGTCAGACAGACGCCACGTAACTGCTGAATGAAAAGGACACCTGAATCTTTACAGTAGTCACAGCCTTGTGTTATACACAACATTATAGGAATGGGTTAATTTAAGATATAAGAGGTAGCTAGAAATACAACCTAAGCCCTGGCTAGCAGTGTTTGTAATTAATGTAGTTTCCCTGTGGTTATTTGTGTTCTGGATGGCTGGGAATAAAAGAACAGTCTCTATTACATAACTCAGTCTAGACCATGAGACTCCTAATCTCAGATTATGGGTTCAAGCCCCACATTGGGCACCAATTTGTAGTAAAACCAAAGAGTTCTGCAGTTAGCCTAGAATGGAGCATACCAAGGTTTATTTATTTGGGGAATAAGCTCACAGTAAGGGGTAGCGATCCTCAGTTCTCTGCGATGCTCTGGATCTAGAACTGAATCCAGCAGCAAAGAGGACCGTGCACACATTTCATCTGCACTTACAGTACATGAGACCATGGCCCAAAGGTGGGCTGGTATCTTGAAGGCTATTGACTAAAGGAGTTCCCACAATAATTCTGTGGAATATTTAATACATAATGGCATGTGTCCTCATCTTGTTCCTTTTAAAATTATAAAGTATATGCAATTTCCACATGAATTTTAGAATCAATAATATAATTGAAAAACCCCAATCTTAATTTTAGAAATTTCTGGGCTTAATATGTTGCAATTAATTTTTCCCTCAGACTTTCATAAGAATTACCAGTGAAAATTTATACTTCTCTTGTAAAGAGTTGGTCCTCTAGAAACTTCTTTGGAAAAAGAGAACCCTGAAAATTGACCTCTGAACTCATACATGTGATACTCATGAGCCCACACTGATGCCTTATCCTCTCTTCCTCTTTCCCTTTTTCTCCCTCTTCCCTTTGACCCTTTCCCCTCATGTACACACACACACACACACACACACACACACACCCAACACAGACCCACACACACAAGTAAATAAAACAAAATATTTCAAAGCTACAGCAGTGTTTTTAATCAAGACCCAAACATGACTAAGTCTCCAGAAAAACATTGAACACTATTGCGTCCCATACCTGCATAATTCTGACTGAAAAGTAATTTCTGAAGTTTAAGATCAAAGAGGGGTGTATCCTATGAAAGCAGAGGGTGCTGGAGATCTTGCAAGTCAGGGCTTTACAATATACTTTTAATATGCTATTATTTATTTAGAGTATTCTTGAAAATTTAGGATGTATGTTTAGTGGAGCCATGTATGTGTGTGTTGTGACACATATGTATGTGTGCATATATATATTATATATATATGTGTGGTGTGTGTGGTATATATATATATTTGTACTTGTAAACTATAACATATAATTTAAAATAACCAGTAATATTAACTCTTCATAAATACTGGAAAGAAAATGTACCTGATGCCGGGCGGTGGCTGGCACAACACGCTTTAATCCCAGCACTCAGGAAGGCAGAGGCAGGCGGATCACTGAGTTTGAGGCCAGCCTGGTCTACAAGAGCTAGTTTCCAGGACAGGCTCTAGAAACTACAGGCGAACCCTTGTCTCGAAAACCAAAATAAAAAAAAAAAAAGAAAAGAAAATGTACCTGATAAGATTTTAAAAATGTTTACATGATTGTTCCTTAATAATGAATTAACTTTATTGAAAAGTAAGGAAACAGTTTACACAATAGTGGCGTAGATGTCCATAATCTCCACACTTGGGAGAGTTTTTCTCTTCAAGACCATTCTTGTCCTGAGTAACAAGACCCTGTTTGAAGTCAGCCAGATGTTTCAATATGGCTCAGAAATAGATCATTTGATCTGAAGTATAATAAGTTCCCATTGATAGTATAGGATAAAGAATATGAAGATTTTAAGATGGCAAATGACCCTGGCATCAAGATGGTGTGAACACAGAGGAAGGGTTGCTCATATTGGCTACTCTTAACAGGGAATGTTAACAAACAAGACATTACTTTACAATCTGGGAAAACAGTCTGAGAGAAAAATGAGAAATTAACTTACTTGGCTAATCAATAGTTAAGAGCTAAATACGTTTTTTCTCTCATTTTTTATTAAAAATTTCCATCTCCTCCCACTCCCCCATCCTCCCCCTGTCCCTAGCCCTCCCTTCCACCCATACCCCCACTCCACCCCTCTCCATAGGCAAATATGATGCACAAACAAATATGCATACAACACACACACACACACAGAATCCATCTCTGAAAGGAAGGGGGTAAATGCAAAAATCTAAAAACAATCTGAAAATGGGACATTGTGATAAAGTCTTGCAACATGTTTCCATTTATCCGTTTATGGTTTTAATTGTTTTATATAGTTTGGTTAATGCTATATGCACTACTACAAAGTAAGGGCTCTTTAGATAAAAACTAATATGTTGCTGATAGGTGATCCATTTATTCGAGAATTATCTATATCATAGCATGGTAAACACATAAATGATCAATAATTTTGATACTGTTGATATGGCATATATTTATGTGCAAAACTATCTTTAAACATGTGAAATAAATTACCCATTTAAAAAACTAGTTTAATATAATAGCGGCACATTTACTCAGACTAAAAGAAAAAGGAGTAGTAGCACAGTATTAATATTAATGTGTTCTCTGATGTACTCTGAACACAGATTTAAATGTGAGGAATATTTGTTTTCTTCTATCTGTGGTTCCCCCATGGTTCGTGGCTTGAGAGCTGAGAGATCAAGCTTGCTCACCAATGCCAGTTCCTTTATAAACAAGGCTCCCAGACCTCTTCTACAGCTTCCTTTCGCCAGAAAAAAAACAAATTTCTGCTGCGTTCATAGCAACCACATTGAATTGACAAGAAAGCCAAGTGATACAAAGTAAACAAATACCAGAAGAGGAATCCGACCTCCACCTGAGGATGCACAGGTCAGGGGCTGAGGCGGAACCAAATGAAGGAGGTTTCATCGTTAACTCCCAGTCAATGTGACCAACCCAGCCAGATACACCTGCTACTGAAGGCTATTTGTTTCTCATACTCATCCTAAGAGAGTAAAAGGCAACTTTGTCACTTGGACTCACCCAAAAGTATTTCAGCACTAAATATTAAAGGGAAAGAATATTGTGTCACTTAATTATTTTATTCAATACATCTTATGATTGATATGCAAAAAAAAGAATATGAAGATTTAAGTAATGTGGGAGTCCCCACCCCTCTGTGTGCTGCCAGTACCATTAATGAATAAAGAAACGCCTTGGCCTTTTGATAGGGGCAGAATTTAGGTAGGTGGGGAGGACTGAACTGAATGCTGGGAGAAGAAGGGTGGCGTCAGAGAGACGCCAAGACCCACCACCAGAGATAGACACACTGAAACTTGGCTGGTAGGCCATGACCTCATGGTGATACACAGAATTAATAGAAATGGGTTAAATTAGATACAAGAGTTAGCCAATAGGAAGCTAGAGCAAATGGGCCAAGCGGTCTGTTTTAAATAATACAGTTTCTTTGTGATTATTTTGGGTCAAAGCTACCAGGTGGCCTGGGAACAAACAAGCAGCAGCTCCTTGAACAGATTGGCGCCCCCATTTAAGCGATTTAGATACAGATTTGCTTTTGAAGATAAGGCAAATGTACAATTTACAATTGATGATTAAGTAGTCATATTTTACATTATGGCTCATAACCATGTTGACTTTTAATTAAAATAATGCAATTCTTTAGCAAATCTTACTTGAAGCGGCTAAACCTGTAAAAAAAGAAAATAAAAATAAACCAAGCTGTTTTTGTGTTGCAAGGTTGTTCTAGTTATAACATGATTATTTTTGAGGCCAGCCTTAAGTTGATTCCAAGTTCTTTGTGGAAAAAAAGACAAAGGCTACACCCCTCACCTGTTGCCGGCACAGCGTCCCAATCTGTGAACAGAAGGAAAGATCTGATCAAAATTTCTAATTATAAATTTTAATACTTCAGACTAGTATTTGCACTCATGGTTAGTGTATGAAGATGTTAATGCCCAGATGAGGAAATTGTTCTGCTCATTCTTGAGTTTAGCATTAACAGTAACACATAATTGCTATTTCTTCATGAATGTTAACTATTTATGATGAAGTGTACTGAAACTTTTCTTCATATTGTCAAAATATGAGATGATATAAAGGTCACCTGTATTATTGTTGCCTGTATTTAAACTTTTAATTTTTACCTATAAAAATTTAGTGCAATTTACTTAGCTATATTTTTAATGTGTTTCGTGATTCTACATCTATGATGTTTCAAATTTAAATTTTTTCTTAGGACTATAAGTACATGATTGACCCCTAATATTGACCTAGAAATAATCTTTTAAATTTTCTTTTTTAATTTTGTTAGCATAAGAAAAGATTTTCTAGCTTCATAGTTTTTTTTATTGTTTAAACAAGTATGTCTACTTATGCATGCTTCCAAATTGTTTATAAAAATTACATTTTTAGTTGTACTTTATTAGATTTTAAAATTAAGACCATTGTTTTATCAATCTTCTGCATCCTATTTCAATTTTTGTAATGTGTAGATTTTAATATTAATACATAATTTATACTGGTACTTCTAGAAGTCATTTATTTTTTTTTCTAAAAATTGTGTAAATAAAAAATTTAAATTTAAATAATTTAAGTAAACTGATACAAATAGTTGGAACCTATTGCATTTTAATCTACAATAAAATACCCATCCTACTAAATACTAAATTATTTTTAAGAGCATAATGTACATTTTCCTTTGTGTGCACTGCTAACATATGGAAGGTGAAGTGCAGCTAAACTCATGACACGTTTCACATACATCTCGTGGTTTTGTGGGTAGAAGTTTGGAGCTCCCTGCTAGCTGTCTCAGAGTGTGTGCATACTCCGCACCCATAGCATTTCTTGTGAAGATTTGAAACATCGCTTAGACATGGCATATGAACCATTGCCCAAATAATCCTGGCAAAATCTCAGAACCTGAAAAGTGTTGAAGACAACTATTCCTCTTGTGGCAGTGAATTTTTCCTTAAATCTTGTACATACAAATAAGAAAGAAAGTAAACCAGATGACAAAAATAATTAGGTAACAGTTAATTAAGGAATAGTGGTTCTGGTGCTGAACAGAAGCAAAATGCATTTTACTGGTAAAACTGCCAAAACTTTGTGTTGACCTCTAGCCGCGAGCTCCCTCCGCATTTCTCCAGTTCCTCCTACCAGTCTCCGCTGCTAGGGTGCCCCCTGCACCGCATACCCAGCTGCCATTTGCTCAGTTTCCCTGTTCTGGTGTTTGCTCTTTCCTTGTCTGTTACTATGCTCTTTCATACATTTTATTCTGTCTTCTACACTTCTTGTACAAAATGGTTCTTCGTATCGAAGACTCGCTTGGACTTTTCAACTCCAGGATAATGAATGCCTTGTATATAAATTCTTTCTTGAGGTATTTGACCCTTTGTCAAATCAGAGTAAACAGATGGCACTGAGAGGATTTGCTCTTATACTCAATTCTTCCGAACATGTTCAATTCCCTTCTCCAGTTTCCCATCCTTTTTCCTTAGTACTTTATTTTGTTTGTCTTATTCTGAAAGGTTTGCGCTTTTATTCCCATTTATAGTTTAAATTCTGTTTTGTTATATATTATTTATATTTGCATATTTTATAGAAGGATATTTGCATATCTTTCTATAATCTTTTAAATTAGTTAATTTTAAGTGTAAGCATATTCTTTAAAAACCATATCATTGATTCACTTATTAAATTCATTAAGATTTTTTGTGTGAAATATAGATAAATGATTCAAGCAGCAGTCTTTTGTTGCATGTAATGTTCATTATCCCTGACATGGTCTCTGATTACTTGGAGCTTGTACATGTGTTTATGCAGGTTTTATGTATGGGGAGTCCAGTGGTATGAAGTATATATACGTCTGCCATGATGTCTTTGCTGTGTGGGTGTATGAGTTTAGAAGTTGTGTGTTGGTATTGTTCTGGATGAATGCACATACAGTCACAGCATTGTCCTGTGACTGGTACAGTTATGTAGATAATTCTGATTTTACCCCAAGTCACTTTTCTATTTCTTCATAACACTACAGTAGTTGAGGACATATTCTGAATTTTCAAGGAGAAACACTCCATTTTTAGAATCTTAGGAATATTATATATACTATGTGCTTGAAAACATTTCATTTTATAGTCAATAAATTTTAATATTAATTTTAGAAATGCTAATATAAAGTGGAAATGCTGATGAGATAAGAAGGAATGGCAGGGCAATGAACTTTATAAGAACAATGATGATATATAGTTAAGATAGATAATACTTTATATCTATCTATAAATGATAATACCGTAATGAAGTCTGTAACTTTGTATATACTAGCTTTAAACATTAGTAAGGACAAAACAACAACAAACCAAAACAAGGAGCCAAACGAAAGCTCCGGCCACTTTAATAAAAGCACCTAAGCAGTGACCTTGGCTCCTGTATTTGCTGTCAGTCAAAGCGCAGGTGGTTCTCTGGTTAACCATGACACTATGTCCCAGTTATAGCCACCCTGAGTTGCCAGCCAGCTTCACAATGCACTGGGGAGTGTCAGTGGTTTAACCTTGTGTGTGGGACGTGGAGCTTTTAGCTTCCCTGCAGGAGTCACGAAACGGTAATCATAACAAGGCATCTATCTACCCTTAGAAGGGGCCAACTTTTCTAAGTCTAGTTACACTGACTATAGTGTGACTTTGCATCATTGTGAAGGTGAAGAAAAACTAATTTAGGCCCTTCTAAGTGGTAGACCATCTGGACACAGTCACGAGGGAATATAAAATTTTGAAGTATGTTTATTACGAAAGCACCTTTTCTCTGTTTGATGAAGCCATATTGTGTTTAATAAACAAGGTTTATTTATGGAAGAATTTGTTTGTTTCCATAGCTGGTGTTTGGTTTTATATCTCCAGGCATGTACTGTCTGGTCTATTCAAGTATGAGACTGAATCAGTCTAAGATAGGAAGAACTCGTGTTGGGATTGGCTAATATGATAAATGGTGCCTGTCATTGCGATGAAAAGCCCCAGGAAGCATGCCTTCTTGCTCATTCTAGTGCACGGTTCTTTATTTCTGATTGGACAAACAAGAAGCAGTGACTTCGGTATCAAATGAATTCTTAAATTCAGTAAATTAACAGATTCTGAACTAACCAATCTCTTCCAGTATCTCCTAATTTCTACTTTGAATTTTTATTTTAGACAATTAAAAATACCACATTGTAAAAGTCTGGGAAAGCCAGATGGATTTATTTTGCTATATAAAAGCACCTTCATATAAACTGTGTCTCTTTTGCTCTCTATCTTAGGCTTCTATCTTAGAGGTGGAAAGAAAAAAATGTGTTTTCTTTGACTTTGGGGTTGTTGTGTTGTGGCTTCATTCACTGTCATTTTTGTTTGTTGGCCATGTTTGTATATAGGACATACTTCAAAATACTAAAAATATAACAGTAAAAAGCTATTAAGGGTCACTCCCCTTAAGAGACAAGAAGATTTTGTATTTCTCTTGGAAGCATAGCAATGCGTTAGCAAGGTACAGCAGTGTGGCTAGATAGATGGGGATGCTGGTGCGGCAGCGTGCGTCTGTTTCCAGATTGATCACCTTTCTTTGAATGATTTTAACAAATTCTGGACCAATCAGATTACGTCTCATGGTTTGAACATAAAGAACAATTATGAAGTCGCTTATTCCTTGAGTCGTGTCTGTCATTAGAACCTTTGAATATATGGAAAAGAGAATGTGGTACATACACATATGTACATTCACACAACACACATATATGTGAAAGTGTATGAAACAATAATGAGCAAGGACAAAGAGGATCTTACCTTTGGGTAGATTTTGGGAGGAGTTGGAGAGAATAAAAGAGAGGAGTATGTTTATAAAATTCTATTTCACATTAAATGTCTTTTAAAGGAAAATGTGGTATGTATACACCTTAACTCAGGTTTTTGTATATGTATAAGATTTTGTGTATTTAAAAAATGTAAAGTAGAGGTCAGCAGGGTCTCATGTATCATAAGCTTGTCAGAGAGCTTGCAGTGTAGTTGAAGATGACCTTGAACTTCTGACCCTCCACCTCCACCTCTCCAGGGATTCTTATATTATGATAGGGCATTGCACTCATTGAACAATATCTCCACCCTAATAGAAAAATCTTATTGAATATTTTAAATTAATTAGCATATGTAGTTAGTATTATTTAGTAATTGTGAGCCATGAGATGTTCTAATATGTGTGTATAAATATTTATTCTTTGCATTTTTGAGTTGATAAACCTGGATTATTTCTTTGTCATGATGCTATCTATATCTTGTAAAATCATGTGGCATTGATTTTTCTCTGCTTGGTTTATTTTTTACATAACATAACTTTCTACGTTCATTACATTACTGGAAATGATCAGAGTTTCATTATTTTCCTATGTTTGCATTGGAGTCTCTATCCGTTCATCACTAGTTCAGTATTGATTGGTTGCTTTTCACTGTAAACAGTGTCGTGGTAGACATCATACTTCAGATGTCTGCTCAACATTTTTTCCTTTGCCTCTGTACCCCAGGGCAGTCCGTGTCTTTCAGATCACTAATTTCAGTTCACTGAAGAATTCCCATTCTGCTTTCATTCCTACTAGAAATATATGGTATCCCCTTCTCTTCAACCCCTCACCAGCACGTTTGCCTTTTTGATGTTCTTCAAATTGGGGTTAGAGGTTTGTTATTCTTGTTTTATTTTTATTTCCCTATTAATTAATTAATGATATTATGCATTTTTCATTCACCTATTGGCCATTTTTGTTTTATTCTTTTTATTTTATTTTATGTATACTTATTTTATGTATATTTGTTTTATTTATGTATATTTGTTGAGCTGAAACTTCTGCATTCAATGTAATCAGTTTCTCTGTGTTTCCTTTTTATTATAGTTTATTTAATATTTATAATGAAAACTCTTTTCCATACAGTATAGACTGCTCATGGTTTCTCCTTCCTAAGCTCTTTGATCCTTCCCACCTCCCCACCTTTTTGTAGACTTTTTATATCTCATATTGCTTTATTTGTGGGTAATTTTTTGTTTTGTCTTACAGTATTTTCTTTAAGTTTTCTTGTATTTTGCTATCTTTTCCAAAAGCTCCTCACTCTCTTCCCAATGTTCTGAAACATTTGGTGCAGTTTTCTGGTACTTTCGCAGTTTCGGCTCCTCACATTTGTTAATTTGTGTAGCTGGTAGGACAAAGATCTGCTTTCCTTCTTTTGAGGGGGAATCCAGTTTCCTGGCACCATATAAAGCACATAATTATTAGGATTGTAGGGCCATCGTTGTATATTTTGAGCTGCCTGTCATGCCATGTCACACGTCAAAGGCGTGTTGTGAACCATGATGTAGTTAGTTGGCATTCACATTATATTATAGTCAAAGGTGAACTTGAATATTGAAGTGGAGCACACAGCACAGTCCTATTTCTAATTAATGTAACTACTTAATGTACAGTGTAAACAGCCTCCCCTGAAGTCCCTTACTCCATGCTATCCAACACTGATTAATCTCTTAAGGGAAATCTACGGTTTATGTCTTCTAGGAAAATCATCTTCCTATGCCCTCAGGTAATGACCAATGCATATGGTGCGTTTCACTTTGGTTCGTCTCCAGCATCCTGGTGTATTTGTTGTTTACTTGTTTATTTTAATTTGATTGATCATGAACCTCTCAGAAGGAAAGGCATCATTATATAATTTGTTTATTATAGTGAATTAAAAATTATTTAACCACCTTTGCTGTTGAGCCTTATCTTAATTTTATTGGAAAGGGAGGTGTTAGAAAACATGGTGACATATATATATATATATATATATATATATATATATATATATATATGATCCTTAATGATTGTAACTTCTACGTGGAGTTGTTAAGTCAAGGTATGTTCCTATTATGCCCTATTAATATTATGCCCTATTAAATTGTCTCCAAGAAAGAGTGGTACAACCTGGATTCCCAGGAATACTCCTTAAAATTTTCCTGATGGCTACGTTTTAAGCCAAGGCATTTTTACACAACCTTCTATGGGGTCTGTAAATAAGTCTACACATCAGTTACACATGAGGAATCATAATGGCTTTTAAAATAACTACTGGAAAATGTAGAGCTCTGCCACGTATAAAGGCAAGAGCACTTTTTATACAAAGACATGTTTGCCTTTATATGAAGAACTAACATCTGTGAGGCTGAGGCAGGAAGATTTCCATGAAACCAGGCCAGAGTGGGCTACACAGTGAGAAAATTTCTCAAGTAAATAAATAAGTAAATCTTAGTTGAACATTTGCTATTGCAAAACAAAGAGAATGTAGAACATCAATGTTTTTCAATATTGGTCAGATTTTTTATATAATTCTCAGTATCAAACATGTCATTTCTCATAAATACATAGTACAAAATTGCAAAAGTATAGTTAGAGCCATTTCAGAAATTGCTAGAAATTCGTCTGCTTCCAAACTAAACTTATTTATTTTTAAATGAAACTCAGCAACTAAAACTTCAGTATCGAAAAGATTCTGTTTCAACAAGGGTGGAAGTTTTGAATGTACAGTGAAAACGTGGCAGGTCATAACATCATAGTCTCGGATGTGAGCCGAGGTGTTTGAGCAATGTTCATTGATTTGCATGCAATGTATACTTGTGCTGTGTAGTTGCAGTGTGTATATCATGTGTTCACTCAGACTGCTGAGTGGCCCCATACAGTGCAGGAAAAGTGAGCACTTTCAGAAACCCCTGGACTCATGACAAGCTTGACTTTGAATTACATTTTGGTTCTTATGAATTCAGAAGCCTCTTATTGCTGTCAAATTTTCAGTACCCACATTTAGTAAGAGGCAGTAGTATGAGAAGGTGTCTTAGAGTGGCAATTCCTATGTCTATACCAGACCTTTTAATTGTTTATTTATCAGAGCTTTCTGATGTATTTAATTGCCTGCTAATTCTCAGTGGGTGGTGTTAAATGTGCTGACATTGCACTGTTGCACCCTCGTTGCTCCCGATTCATCCTCTTTGCCCTGTGTGCCTTCCTCACTGTGCTGTGTGTCTGTGAAGAATAATACAACGTCATACTATCTCATCTTGTTCTCCTGATGTTTATATATTTTTAATGTTCTATCCGTTTTAATTGTTTTACATGTTAAACAATTCATTGTACTTATAGGTCATCCTAGAACACAGCATTGTGTCGCAAGCTTTCCCAGTCACATGGTACCTCCATTCCTTCACTAAGCACAGAAGTGTAATTCATTAGTTAAGCACTGGCTGGAGAGCCTGTGTGGAGGACAGTCTTTGACATTGCTAATGGAAACTGACGGAGACCAAGCAGAGATAGAGATAATTCAAAGCCTCTCATAGATCCTTAGCTGAGGGAGTAAATGACAAATACCCATGGAGAATATTAACAGCGCTTTCTAGAAAACTAATATGCAGTAATTGTTTCCAATCAATTAAGGTGAGATAACAATGAGGTATTTTGTTTTAGCCACGGTATATTTGTGAAATTGTTCAAAATACAAAATGCCATTATTAATTTGAACTTAGCAGCTAAGTTAATTTTAAATGAGGGAACGTGTTGATGTGGGATGTCCTCTATATGTATTGCTTTTATTGGCTAATGAATAAAGCTGCTTTGGCCTATGGCAGGGCAGAATATAGCCATGCTGGAAGAGATATAGAGAGTATGCAGAGTCAAAGAGATGTCATACAGCTGCTGAAGGAGGCACACGCCATGCAGTTTTGCCCAAGAAACAAGGAGCAACAAACAAAAAGCCTTGTTGTAAAATATAAAATAATAAAAATGGGTTAATTTAAGAGGTAAGACTAGCTAAAAGTACACTTGAGATATCAGCCAAACAATGCTGTAATTAGTCTAGTTTTCGTGTGAGTATTTGGGTCTTGGCAGCCAGGAAATGATATGAACAATCTCCTACTACAACTCCTCCACTTTCCACAATGTAATTTCTGTATTTATTTATTTTTATAAATATAATCTTTAAGCTCCAGTGTACACAGCTTGTAATACAATTCATGGAGGTGGTGCTGTAAAAACCTCACTTATTAATTTTTGGCTATTTTAATATTTGGAAAGTCTTAAGCAGACTTAAGTATTTTCACAAAATATTAGTCAATTTTCACTTGTACAGTTCCTGAGTCAGAATGAAAAATTTTAAAGGACAGAACCTTAATTTGTTACCAATTCTTCCTGTATCTTTTAAAATAAAACATAAATTTAAAACTTAATATCACATCTGCATTAATTGGAAGCTAGAATAATAGAACATTCTTTTAATATACCTAAAACATACTACCCGCATTTAAAACAAATTTGTTAACTGGTTGATCTCAGCATGTTTTCTGTGACTTTTTTCTATTAAATAATCATAAACTACACAAGGAACAGGGTTTGTTTATATTGGGAATATATGGTGAGGAGACCAAGGCATGAAAATCTCAAATTCATGCCCCATGTATCCTTCATAGCAAAACTCAACCTACTTCCCAGCCTGTCCCCGTCCTCCAGTGGGGAAATCAGACTCTTAGAACCGTGTGTGCATCCCTTCCAGTACCGCTCATTGCACGCATGCATTTGTTTGCAGATTGGGTTTATGATCTCTTTCTGTGAGATGGGTTTGCATGTGGCCTCTGTATCACGGTAGCTTTCCAACCTAATCCACTTTGTGGTTTCTTCCTCTCCCCTGGCTCTTCATGACACTAGCAAATTGCGAGTAGTTTTGTCTTCGCAGCTCCAAAACTGGCGTTGAATGTCGTGTATCCCCTCGGGCTAATATTGTAACACCCATTACTATCGTTGTGGTTTCATTTTCTAGAAATATGACTGAAATTTTTGTAAAGTTCTGAGGTGAATAAGGCAATCGAGTTTAATTTGGGACACTATAATTTGCAGAAGATGTTCTGTAAAACACCACGTGGCCGTGCTGATACAGTTCACACGCAACTTGTTGAACTTTATTGTGAATCATTCAGTAGGGGGGATATTGTCCATAGTTCTTCCCTTCAAAAATATTTAGTCAGAGGCTCTGTGCTTTGTGGTGCATGCTGCAGGATAGCTGTGCTGTAGTTACTTAAATGGAAGCACTGGGCGAGCGCTCAGTAGCACAGCCATTTCTTAAAAGCATTGCTCTCTTCAGCTTCATTTTTAAAATTTACTAAATTGCACAAGCATGTTTTCTTATTAAACACAACAGTACTAGCCACTATACCATCATGACATATTTTTCCTCCATAGAGTTTCTTCCACAATTCCTAATTTTTCTTGGTAGAACTTCTAAGATTTTTGCCAATATGGTCAGATTTCTCAACTAATCATCACACCTGTTTTCCTTTTACATGCTGTATATGTTCTGGAGCATTCCACATTTTACCTTTGTGTCTTTCCCAGTTTCCACTGAATATTATTCTTCACAACTTTGTGGATCTCTTGCATTAGACCTCATGGTTTTGGCAATCTATTATTTTCCTAAATCCATGGCCTTTATACCTTAAACTCTGTTTTGCTAGAGTGGCCCATTTTTACCTCATGTTTAGTTAATTCTAGCTACTTGGGATTTAAAACAGACCTATACTCCACTCATTTGCTCTTCCTGCCTTCTGTTTATGCAAAAGAAATAGTTTCTCAGACACATGAATATGTATGTGTCACAAGTGTTTCGTCGTACTGTGGATGTTAGAATCTGTGGGTATAAGAACATGTCAGAATCCCACATTCCTGTGAGCTTAGACTGCTGAACAAACAGTAATCTAATCCATGGAAATTTCTGTCTGCGAGCATCCAGTGTGCTTGGTCACGCAAAGACGTCATTAGCCTGTCCGACCGCAAACCAGGCAGTATCTCCTGTGAAATCAGTGACTGACTGAGAACTAAAAGATACGAGATGGTAGGGCAAAAGCGCGTGTGTAAAATAGAGTATCCGAGGAAAGGGTTGGAATCTGTTGCAGAACTATGTGTAAAGAGATGGCGTTCCAAAAAAAAAAAAAAGGCAAGATTTTTGCAAATTGTGTGTTTTGAGGCAGTGTGCATGAGCACACATTATGACTTTGAGGCCTTAGATCTGGAAATCAAGACCGTGTTAGAATTGTAACACGGTGAGTAAGGTACCTTTCTGCCTGGCAGAAAATACTTCATGAGTTGCCCACTGAGTCTGTTCCTCCCTACACAGCCATGTATTCAAGATAATGGAAAGAAAAACCTGACGTAGTTTCCAACAGTCTTGGAATTGGTTCATTTTAATGCAAGGCTTTTGCTGTGTCTGTGGAAAGCAACAGTGCTTAATTAAAATCTTTATATATATCTCAATCTTCAGAACAGCCAAGGTTCTTGGGCCCTCTTACAAACCACCCACTAATATTGCCCATGGGATTTCTCTATCACTATTAACCTGTTCTGAGTAATACATAGTACAGTAGTCTTTGGAATTCCCTATCACAAGGGGCTTTCCCCAATACATTTTGAGGCCTTAGACACAGATCAAAAATTACTTTTCCATTTCCTATAAATTTACGTTTGTGTTGGTAGTTTTAAATTGATTTCCACTTCAGTGTTAATTTAAAAATTGTGTGTGTGATGTATGTTTGTGTGCACATGTGTATGAATGGGACAACTGCTTATACAGGTGTGTTCATCCATGCAGGTGTGTTTGGGTGCCAGAGGTTGAAATGTCTCCCTCAGTCCCTCCTCTACCTTATATTTTGAGAAGGATCTCCGACTAAATTTGGAAATCACTGTTTCCACTACACTGGCTGGCTGTCAGTTCTCAGGGAATCCTCATGTCTTTTCCTGAGCACTAAAATTACAGATGTGGTTGCCATGACATCACTATTCCATGGGTACTTGAATTTCTGTAAGTTTAAGGCCTGGGCTACATCTTATTCCAGACCAACCTGAACTACAGGATGATGCTGTTCAAAAGAACAAAAGTAGACAGAACATCCCTGCCTGTTTAGAAAACTCCCATATTAACACCTATTTTTTTTTTACCTATTTAAGAGAAGATAATACTTATGAAAAAAATCTTGTATCTTAGGGTTTTCCCCATAAAAATGATCATGACCAATATAGTCACACTTTGCCTTAACTTTAAACAGAATTTGTCAGTATTTTATTATGCAGTAATTAATTTAATTAGGAAGCTTGAGTGGTTCTTTATTTGGTACAGAAATTGCTGCAGTTTAAACTTCTCCCCCAGATAAACCATTTGCAGAATCACTTTCTGTATTGGATGTGCCTTAAAATGAGTAGAAGTAGCGAGAATAAGCCGATCACTGTTCTTCCATCCTAGATCAGTGAAAGTGGATAGGATGTGCTGTACTAGGTAAGCTTTTCAGTCACAACAGTTTGTATGTTATTTTCCTCTTCTGCGTTAACAAAATTGCATGTGCCTCATCCAAGGCTATTTTTTTAGTTTGTTAAAAATTATTTTCAGCCATCTACTAAGAACAGAACTGTGGGTTATACCCATGAAAAAAATAGTAAAAAAAAAAATTTCTATTAAAGAGGGACAAACAACAAATAAAGGACAAATACACTGGACTGTTTGGAAGATTGCTGGTTGGGAGCTAAAATAAAGAATTGTGAGATTATAGGTAGTCATGGGTAAACTGTTGGGTGGTTTTTGAAGACTTCTCTGATGAGGTATTACTAAGCTAAAGCTTAAGGAATAAATGATGTCTGTATGTGTAGCTGGGGGTGATGCCATAGGGAATGCCGGAGGAGCTGGGCTACTGAGCCAGACATCAGCAGGAAACAAGACCTAAGTGAGAGCAAGCGTGGCATGTTCCAGTAACTAAAAAAGACCTGACTCCCTGGAGTATAGCAAAGGCGGGGAAAGTAATGTGAGACGAGGACAAAGCTGAGTTGAGCCAAATCCTGGTGGATTTGAAAGCCTCAGTATAGCTGCAATTAAACTCTAACTGGCAATGAGACACTGTTGGTTTTTTAAAAGGTGAATTACGTATGATCTGCATATTTGAAACACTACGAATGGAAGGGAAATGACCAAAGGGTAAAACACATAATTAGACTTTCTCAGTGGATTTTTTGAGTGATGGTGATGACTTGAAGTATAGGGAAGTATTCTTAGACAGTGAATTAATTCACAATACATTTTTATATTTACAATCATAGGGGCTACAGGAAGATTTTCCTGAAAAGATAGTAGCTGCAAGAAAACTGGAAAAGAAAGTGTTTCTATAAGGAACACATAGGTAATTAAGTCTACCATGTGGGAAGGAAATGCAGGTGCCTACATGTGGTTCCCTTGTTGTTTTCCTGATTCTTCTAAATTACAACATGCCTTCCATCCTGCCTTGATGACTGAAATTATATATATATATATATATATATATAAACATGTCTTTGTATGTATTATATGTTGTTTTAAAACAGAACGTTCTCTGAGGAGATTTTAGAAGTTTAGAAATGCAAACCTTGGGATTGTCAAGTACGAGTCCTGTGGTGGTAGCTGACGGCACTGTGACTTGTGTTATGCAGTAGTTTGGGAAGACCGGCACTTACAATTCCAGTCCAGGTCATTGTCCTAATGACATGCACTACTAGAAGATGTTTTGCTCCCTGAAATTATTTGGTCTCCTTCATGCGGAGGATGGTCATGAGATTCTGAAATGCTATGCTAGGGAATGGTGGCGGGAAGTCCTGGCCAAGATGACACAACTGAAGGGCACTAAGGACTTGAGAGTAGGTCAGTGAGCACAGCAGGAAGCCAGAGCTGCATGGAGAGCGACCAAGAAATCAGAGACTAAGCATCCCTTCAAAAGGAAAGGAATGACAGAGCCAGCTCTCTACCCTGACATAGAAGCAGGGCCAGGGAGAGACCGTGAGTCCAGGGATCTGTCTTCAACTGGATTAGAAGTCAAGGGGACAGTCCGGGGAGTCAGGAGGTTTTAGCTTTGGAGAACTGTGTGATCAGGTGGCAGTGGTTGAATGCACAATGTGTTATGTTCAGGTAATCCTTAGCCTGGAATTCCTCCACTTAATAATACACTTCAATAGTTCTGAGTAAAAGAGACAAAACTTTTTTTGTAAAAAAACAAAATGGGCCGGGCAATGGTGGCACACGCCTTTAATCCCAGAACTCGGGAGGCAGAGGCAGGCAGATCTCTGTGAGTTTGAGGCTAGCCTGGTCTACAAGAGCTAGTTCCAGGACAGGCTCCAAAGCTACAGAGAAACCCTGTCTCAAAAAACCAAAAAAACAAAAAACAAACAAACAACAAAAAAAAAAACCTCAAAAAAAGACTAAATAGAATAACAAAGTACAAGATATCAATTTGATATTTTTTGGAGATAAGTTTTAAAATTAAGATCGTATAAGTCAGTCATTTTTAGTCCATGGTCTCTAAGACATCCAGCTAACTGCTCTGAGCTTCAGATAATCAACTAAAGATATATAAACTATTGTCACATATTTAACCCTTAATTCTTATGGTAATCATGTATCACTTAATTTACAATTTCTTAATAGTGTTAAAGTGAAGTAAGATTTGAGTGTCAAAAATGACTTTTAAGAATTGAATAATTTTCAAAAACTTCCAAGTCTTATTTTTACATCATGTAAAACCTTTATCTAGTTATAATGTGATATGCTAAGGCTATTATAACAATTAAAACATTGGAGATTATAAGAAATAGAACCCTAAAAACCTGTAGGAAAATAAAGAAAGTCCTTTACCATCTTAGATGTGGGAGTGAAATTCCTTATTTAGTACTAAAAGTAAGAACAATAAGACATAAAAAAGTTGATTTCATCAGAAATTAAATACGCAGTCTAGGGAGAGGCTCTGTGGTTAGAGAACTAGCAAAGGACCTATGGTCAAATATCCAGAACTCTCATAGGCTGGGTGTGGTAATACATCTGTAATCCCAGAGCTCCTCCAGGGAAGACCAAGACAGATGTTTCCAGAAAGGCCAGAGACCAGCTATCCTGGTATGCATCAGCCAACAGCAAGATTCTGCCTCAAACAAGTTGGAAGGTGAGGACTGACAGTCAACCAGTGTACCATGGCATGTGCACCTCCAGACTCATACGAACACACATATAAACATGAACGAATAAAACTTGTGTGCACAAGAGAAATTATCATCAGATAAAAACACAACCTTTAGGATGGGGAAAATATCGTTTTGGAAGACCTACAAGACCTCTATAATAGAAAGGTAATCCATAAATTGTGTGAAGAGATAAAGATGTACAATAAGAACTTGAAAGATGCCCAACTGCCCTGGAGAAATGCCAGTTTCGCTGTAGTGAGCCCTGCCCACCCATTTGTGTAGATTTTAATTACAATAATGAAGCATAAATGTTGTCTACAGAAGGGAAAATTAGAACCCTCTTACACTGATAGTGAGGATGTGAAGTTGTGTGATTTTAGAAAATCATTTGGCAAGTCATCAAAAAGACTAAATATATAATTACATATTTTCCAGAAAGTCTGTGCTCCTTTGTATATACACAAAAGTATCAGAAATAGATACCTAAGAAGATACGTATTAACTAGTGATCACTGAAGCATCCTTGCAATATTCAAAAGCTGTAAATGTGGAGTCTATATGGTCGTATAAAAGTGTATGCCCTGTGTATGTAATGAAGTATTATGTAACCACAAAAAGAGAGAAAATTTGATATATGTAAAATCATGAATAAGCATTGAAAGAAACAAACTTTTCCCTTACCTTAATCTGCTAGGGCTAGGGAAATTATGAATAGAGTTTAATATTTATTGTTGTTGTTGTTGTTTTTGTTATACTGTGTAGATGAAGTGGCTTGTGTGCCACAGAGCAGACCCTCAGGTCAGAGTTTGTGGAGTTGCTTCTCTCCTTACACCTTTTGTGGGTTCCAGGGAGCCCCTCAAGCTCACCAGTTTGTGGGGGAGTGACTATACCCACTGAGTCATGTGCTAGCTCTGATCGTTTTTATTTTTAACTTTGAAAATAAAGTTTTGTAATTCATTATATGTCCTCATGCCTTTGCCTAAGTTCTTTTTATTGAGAGGCTTTTTATAGACATAGAGATTATTTATAACTTATTGTAGTTTATTTTTTTATTCATTTCCCAAAATTCATTTTCACATGTATTGGCTGAGCTTACAAATCCAGAGACATTTATTGACTTTATAATGCAGATCAAACAACAACCTTCTAAGTCAATCATGTGTGACTTTACTTTAGTGATGCCATGGAGCATAGACACTAGTCATGGATTAGAAGGCAGTTTGGGGCATCTGTAGTTGGTCGAGCACTGTTCTAAGTGACAGGAGTGTGATGATAACCCTGACAAGTACGGGGGCGGGGGCGGTTATACCTTTTCAGCCTGTTTCTGGCCCTAAATAGTCTCCATTGCACTTCCCTCCTTTTGTTCTTCATGCTGAGTGCTTTTTGTGTTTTGTGTATAGTGCCCAGGATGAACACTGAACGTCATGAGGCTGTGAGGGATATGGCCATGACTGGGTCTTCAGCCTCCACTGTAGTGTTTGAGTGGTCAGGACTCAGTGAATGCTCAGCAGATGAGCGAACAAATGAGAAACCAGAACCCAGAAAAATTTAAGGTTTATTTTTTTCCAGCAATGGGATAGTCAGCTGTGTCAAATGTCACTGACAGGACAAACCACAGTGACATGAAGAGTGGGTTTGTCCAGACACACCTGTGATGGATGATTAGGGCGGGATTGTAGGAAAAGTAATAATTGAGTCAATCTGAGAGAAGTACTGAGATTTAAGGTTAGATGTTAAGAAGCTGGAGAACATCCAGAATTCCTTAAAGGATGCCAAGTTAATAAGGTGCTTTTTATCTAACTGAGTGCCATAGACATAGCTTTTCAAATTAAAAGTTATCCTGGGGGCTGGAGAGATGGCTCAGAGTTTAAGAACATTGGCTGTTCTTCCAAAGGTCCTGAGTTCAATTCCCAGCAACCACATGGTGGCTCACAACCATATGTAATGGGGTCTGGTGCCCTCTTCTGGCCTGTAGACATACACACAGACAGAATATTGTATACATAATAAATAAATAAATATTTTTTTAAAAAGTTATCCCTTGATGCTACATAATGCATACTTTTTATCATTGCTTCAGTTATCTTTTACATAAAGTTTTTTTTTTATTTGGAACCAATCAAATTTTAGATTGTATTTGATCAGAATATCTTTAAGTCGTCTTTTTTATAAAGTAATCTTTCATTCGCTTATAAAACTGGATGAATTGTCAATAAATGTATTTTACATCCCTGATGGAATTTGACTTCCTTTTGGTATGGTCATTTTCTGAGTTTCAATGCTGTCTGTAACTATAATGGAAGGCTGTTTCATTACATTTCGTTCCAGCTGTTTGGGGGTATGCATTTCTCAATGGAGCTGTGCTTGATCCTACATCCCAGCAGTGTATGGTTCTAGATGTTTCATCTTGCTAATATTGACATATATAACCGGATGGAGATACTGACATTTCCATGCACATTTCCCCTTTAACCTTTCATTCAATTTTTCCCAATTTGTCATTTTTGCCTCTTTTAATTCATTAAATTTATAGAAATGTCTTGTTCCAATTATGTTAATGTCTTTAACCACTGAAAATATCCAAGAGAAAACGCATGGTGTATACAGAGGACGTCCATCGTAAGTAAGAAGAACGTGTGCTGGGTGAAAAGGAACGAAACCCAGGACACATGTGAAAAAATACCAGGTCTAAGTGCATGGCCAAAAACTGCAGCAGCACAGAGAATATATTTTACTGCATTTCTGTGAAGAATTTGCTATGATCTGCTTGAGAACTGTACCCTCTTTTAGAAATGTTTTTTTTTCTTCATGGTTTATTTTTTTTTATATTTAAAAATTTCCATCTCCTTCCCTCCTCCTCCCCCCTTCCCTCCCCTCCTTCTCCCCCTTCCCTCCCCTTCCCTCCACCCATACCTCCCCTCCCTCCCTCTCAAGGCCAAGGAGCCATCAGGGTTCCCCACTCTATGCTAAGTCCAAGGTCCTCCCAACTCCCCCCAGGTCCAGGAAGGTGATCGACCAAGCTGAGAAGGCTCCCACAGAGCCCGTCCATGCAGAAGAATCAGAGCCCAGCGCCATTGTCCTTTGCTTCTCAGTCAGCCCCCGCTGTTGGCCACATTCAGAGAGACGGGTTTGGTCGCATGATCCATCAGTCCCATTCCAACTGGAGTTGGTGATCTCCCTTTAGTTCTGTCCCACGGTCTCCATGAGTGAACGCACCCCTCACGTTCCTGACTTTCTCCCTCATGTTCTCGCTCCTTCTGCTCCTCATCAGAACCTTGGGAGCTCAGTCCAGTGCTCCATTGTGGGGCTCAGTCATTTTCTTCATCTATCGCCAGATGGAGGTTCCCTCATGGTCCTGACTTTCTTTCTCATGTTCTCTCTCCTTCTGCTCCTCATCAGGACCTTGGGAGCTCAGTCCAGTGCTCCAATGTGGGGCTCAGTCACCTTCCCCATCTGTCGCCAGCTGGAGGTTCCCTCACGGTCCTGACTTTCTTTCTCATGTTCTCTCTCCAGGTTTCCAGGGAGATGCCCCCAGTTAGTTTCTTGGGCAGCTGAGGAGAGGGAGCCTGAAAAGGCCAATTCCTATAGCCATACTGATGAATTTCTTGCATATCACCATAGAACCTCCACCTGACGATAGATGAAGAAAATGACAGAGCCCCACATTGGAGCACCGAACTGAGCTCCCAAGGTCCTGATGAGGAGCAGAAGGAGAGAGAACATGAGATAGAAATGTGTTTTTTATTTAAAAATATTTGATATTGCCTTTGAAATGGAAACATTAAGCCATTTCCAACATTGCTTTTGCTCTTTGCCAATGGTCTTTCTTGTTAATGAACACATATTTTGTAATTTATCTGTTACCATATGTGACATAAAATTAGCAGGGAGGGATGTTTGGAAAAGGAACAGGAAGTGAAAAGTTGTAAGGAAGGACAGTGACCATTATGATATCAGTCATGATGCCGTGAATTCACACCAGTCTTACCGTGTGAGTTGGAAGCAATGGTGTCCTGCACAGCTGTGTTGTGCATTATGCAGGATGCGTGTGCATTTTCCTGTAGCCGAGTCTCAGCGTTGTTGTACTTTGTTGCAGAGAGTAGTAAATGCTGCCATTAAGCAAATAAAATGATAAATATCTGGCAGTTTAGCTTAGACACTAATGGAGTCTAAAAGCCTTTAAAATGACAAAACCCGGCAACTTTTATGATTTATAGGCTCATTTATGTTACATAGTTTGGTCATATACTTGACAGGATTTCTTTTTTTTAACTCTCTCCTAAAAAATTATGGTTTTGTGTTACCTGAGTGAAGAGCCATTAGGATTCAGGAGCAGACTATAACAGCATCTCAGCTAAGTCTCCCAGTGTTGTGCAGTTTCCTTTCGGGCCTACCCTGTTTGCACGATCCTAAGGGAAAGGGTGTGATTCAGGCAATCTCCTATGTGTCTGAAAACTGCCCTCAGATGCCTCACACTTGCTCTTGCGTAACGTCGTATTTAGGCGTTTCTATTTCTTTATGAATCAGGGTTTTCCATTTAGTTTCTGTTAGTCTACACAGTCTGAAGAACACTGGTTGATGTGGTCAGACACATATTACGTTAAATCAAAACTCTATGAATAACATGGATTACACAGTGTTTACTTCTGTAGTCCAGGCTTTTCTTTGGAACTCGTTATTTAAGCCAGACTGTTTTGCCATCCCCAGAGTCCTCTGTGGTGTCTCTGGAAGCAGTGATGTAATCTGATCTGTGTTCTGTGTGGTCTGAGAACCTGAAGAACATTTTGCATTAGCCGCATTGATTGGGAATCCTTTCTAGTCATTTACTTGACAATTAATACAGTCTTGTAAAGTGTCCCCTGGGTGTCCGTATAAACTTGATCGTTTACCCCAGGACCAAAAGATGCATCAATATAGACAAGAGTAACTTAAACTGATTAATAGAAACAGGAAAAGCTAAATCCACAGATCACATTATGTTTCATCCATCCCTAAAAATAAACTCTGCTTGCTCATAATTCCTCTGAAACTCAAGAAACATATTTTTTACAAAGTGAAATTTTCATTGACAAAAATATGAAAATATAATTTAGATAGTTCTATAATTATAGTCCTATTCCTAAGTCCTATGATACAGGTCTGTCTGTAAGGAATGATGAACATCGTTTGCATCAGTCATGAAAGCAACATTAAGTCTTTGTGATTTTTTTTTAACTTTAGAAGTTTTACGATTTTGTACATACACAGTGGCATGGGTTTTGAAACCCTGGCACCAGTGAGAACTGTAGTGCAGTTCTTATTTCCGATTTGTAAGCCGTGAGGTGCTTTGGATCACTGAAGTGATGGCTATGTAATCAGTTTGTAAGTCAAGCCTGCTGTAGTCAGCCTCAGAGCAGTATGAAAACTAATCATGGGTTGTCATGACCTCACGGCGTGTCTACAAAATTCCTATACTGTATCATAGACCATCTAAGTACTGTTTATATGTCCCTAATATCGTATTTAAAGTACATCATCAATAAAATTGATATTCATTCTTGTATTCAAAAAGTATAATGATTTACTCATTTTAAAAAATGAGCTCCTTAAAAGGTATTTTCATGGATTCTTACCTGTTACAGCTTCTATTCCTAAGGCGTTTTCTGAGTACTACATGAGTATTTATCCCCGTGAACGAGTGATGAGCTCTGATATCTAGATCTTTGGTTCTCCTAGAAGAAAAATGCCAGTTTTGAGAATAAAAGAAGGGAATGAATTCTGACAATTTTTAATGAAGCAGATGTATTGATTACTTTAAGTTGAACACTAGAACTTCAGAGCTGTAAACGTTACAGTATTTTATCAACATTATGCCTTCTTTTTATAATGTTTCAATGTAAAATGAAAAGAAATGTGTTCTGAAAATGAGTCTTCTATCCTCAGGTACTACTGAGAGGGTGTGCTTGATCCAGGGAACAGTTGAAGCACTGAATGCAGTTCATGGATTCATTGCAGAAAAAATCCGAGAAATGCCCCAAAATGTGGCCAAGACAGAACCAGTCAGCATCCTACAACCTCAGACCACCGTTAACCCTGATCGCATCAAACAAGTGAGTGTTCGGGTGGGAAATCAGAGAGGAATACCCACAGTGCGGTCTGACTTCCTTTCAGAGGAAGCAGTTTAGTCCTGTCAGGAAAAGGCTTAAACTTATCTAAAGTTGTTATTTAGTTTTTTAGAATTTCACAGCCCTTGTTTGGCAAATCAAGCTATTGATTAGTTGAATTCTACATTTATTAGAGATATACAAAGAGACACTGCGGTGACTCTTTGTGATTGCTTTTTGCAGATATGGAGGCAGGGGTTTTATTAACTAATGGAACAGTACTCTGTTTAAAATATAACACTTCTTAACTGAATTATTTTTAAAAAAGGAAATGAAAGTTCTATCTTCAACATTTCCAATGCCCAACTTTAGTGACATTTGTAGTTCTCAGGATAGGCATTGCGTACAGACTCCTGTTTTGTTAATTTGTCATGGTTAACATTTTATCAACACATGTATAAGTCAATGTGTACAGCTAGAGTTCAGTCCTTTGTTAGCGATCACCCATTACGTTTTGTATCACATGTGTAGTACCTATATCTGTTATGAAGGTCCATTGTCAAACTTTAATGCATGGAATTTTCTGTCAAAAATATTTTTCATGACAAAAGAACTGTGAATTTTTAAGACTGAGTAATACTTGAGATGACGTAGGGAAATGACGCTGCTTGATGTTAAATAAGGCAGATTCTTCTTCCGTAAATATTTTAGACATACATATTTGATAGTTTTGCCCATAATTATTGTTGACTTATTATTATTGCCCTTTTATTTAGCCACTTAATTTATGACTTAGTTTTATTATCAACAAATTGTGATTTTAGAATAAATGTATTATTATTTATAAATTAACAGAATATTTTCATTGTAATGAATTTGAAATGTAGTTCAAAGTTCTATTAATTTCATGTTTCTGAACTGAAAATATATTAACCAGTACTATGAACTTATCATAATTTAATCATATATCAAGTTTGAATTCATAATTAGATACTATATGCTCAAATTATAGAGTAATATTTGATTATCTATGAATAATATATTTTTAAAGTACTTCCTTGTTTAAACCATGAGAAAGTAGTTCTTACTTCATATAAAGAACCTGCTCACTGTTTTCTATCAGTGTTGAATAGCTGTAATTTCAGAACTCTAAGGGAATGTATCTCTATGGATATGTGGCAACATCTACATACCTTAAAGCTCTACATACTAGTGTTTTTAAATTCACAATTACTTAGTAGTGTGAAGTGCTTCTTTCATCCATGCTAGGTAAATACAAAATAATCTAAAGCCTGTTGACTTGACGATGATATGGAGACCTCATCAGACTGGAAAACAGTGTGTCTTAGATGGCAGATATCCAGGTTAAGATCAGGTGGGGCTAGAAATGTCCTGAGTGAGCACTGAAGTATCTGCCCTCTTTGCTTTCAGCCTTAATCCAACCCATTCATTTTCCCTTCTCTGCTGTAACTTCTATTTAAACATTCAAACATTTAGGTGACCAAATTTGATGATTAGGTGATTTGATGTCTCTTTTTAAATAGACATAAAATTATGCCTTGAATAATGTAAAACTCTATCTAGAACAGTAATGTGAGACTTCCTTTAATGTTTATGTAGTCACAAGTACCAGGCAGCATCAAATAGTAGACTGAATAATTTTGGAAGTTCCAGTTTTAGCTATGGCTGTATAGGTGAGATAGGCAGGTGGTCATGTGTGCAGGGCCAGTGTAGACTGATGACTGCCACCAGGATTTTAAAGCATTTGACTGATTTTTGTTTGCCTTGTTCAGATATTAATTATATTTAGGATAAGTTTTAAATGTTAATATTGATTTATCAAGCTTTTTATGCTTACATTCATTTATATGCCTTGATACTCATAGAATTAAAAATTATTGTTAAATTCTACATTTTCATGTAATCAGCAATGCAAATAGCAGTGAGTCACTACAAGGGTGCAGGAACCAAGTCCTGAGTGTGCTGAGGCAGCATATTTAACACAATTATCTGTACAATGTAAAACCTATGCCAAGTTTCTTAAAATTTGTAGGATAAATGTGTTTTGACCTATAGTAATACATCTTCTTATACTCAACATTGAAGCTCTTTAACTTTTTAGATATCTAGTTTGCCAGTTTCATATTTCTTACCAAACAATGACCAAAGTAGTTGTCAAGTATATAAATTATAATGATTATGATTTTATTTCTCATAAAATGATGCCACTTAACACATTATAGAATAAGTATCTGTAAAGTAAATTATTTTGTTATAGAATAGATAAAAAGTGGCTTTCTTGTTGTTTAAAAGTTTAAATTTTAATCCATAGACTCTGAAGATGTCTTGCTGAGAACTTTGCACAGAATAAGTTGTCCAGTATTTGCTTTTACTTTAGGATTTAGTACCTAAATAATTTCTTTTCAAGTTTTAATTACAAATATTCCTCTGCGGAAGGTTATTTACAGAATAAAATTGGAGTTAACAAAATGCTAGAGCCAGATATAAAATCTATAAACAGATTCCAGTGAAAAATGAAATTATGAATTTTTTCTTTGTGTTACCATTATTATTATTATTACTCCTAATTGCTTGTTTGGGGTTGATAATTTTAAACTTTTACTATTTCAAAATTTTAATGTATAATTTATACTTAAAATTATAAGTCAAATGTGGTTCTCAGAAAGTCAGATTTTAAAAGTGCTGAATTCCCATTATCTGTTGTGGTTTTCTAATCAATTATGTCCTGTGCTGTATTCTAAGATACAGTTTACCAACTGTGTACATCTTATAAACCATAAATCTATATCCATATGTCCCTATCCTTCTTGGTTGATGGCATCATACCAGTGAGGTTTCTTGTGTCCTGCATGCTCATTTCAAAAGTCCTCCATGCAGGACAGTGATGAACATCTTCAGTGCCTGAGATCCAGCTTTGTGTAATAGATGCAGGTTATTTATTTCTTAATTCTCGACCCTTTGTAAAGCCAAGCTGTACAAGGGAAAAGTAAAGTAAGGAACTTAAAGAATTTTCTTACATTTAAAAATGCCGGTGGTGGCACACACCTTTAATCCCAGCACTCGGAAGGCAGATGCAGGCAGATCTCTCTGAGTTCGAGGCCAGCCTGGTCTACAAGAGCTAGTTCCAGGACAGGAACCAAAAGCTATAAAGAAACCTTGTCTCAAAAATCCAAAAAAAAATGCCAGTACCTTTTAAAAACTGGACCAGAATTTTACTTTTCTGATAAGTTTGCAAAGTAACATTCCTCAAATTTTCAACATCATTTTTTCAAACATAAATTTATTACTTAGTTGTAAAATATATGAAATTATACCCTTTGTACTTCATACTAGCTTGTCTTGTAATGTTACTTAACCTATGAAAGCATGTTTATATTCCAGAGGTGCAATTTAAACAGTGTACCATAAACCTCAGAAGATTCTAGTTAGGTAAGGAAGATGGAGAAAAGTTTGTTTTAGAAAGGTGAGATATGATACAGTTTGAGAAGGCTGTCATAGCCCTTGACTAGTAACAGAACTGGCTGATTTGGTGTATCTGTGCTAAGATTTAGAGAAAATTCATGTTAGTTATGTACGTTGGAGACAGATAAGCAAGATCTTGTTTATTTGGCAGAAGGATATTATAGACAAGATTATTCCTTATTTTCTTAAAGAGCTCCATTAATTCATCTTAAACATTATTTAAAAAGTGAAGACATCTTTTCATTTTCATTGTTCTTTGTGAATAAAACAGGCCAGATTTTGAAGATTTATTCAGGCATTGTTATTGGTGGGAAAATAGATATGAATGGACCAGATGTTAATGTTGGATGACAGGTAGGATGTCCATCAAAAATGACAAACTCTAGGGACAGTTGCCATTTAAATATTTTTTTCTTAAGGACTAGTATAGAGGTATTATTAAAAAGAAAACATAGAACTTGGGGAGGTGATTATGGAATAATGATATTGGCTGGTTGACAGATGAACAAGGATAGAACAGCTGAGACCTGCTGTTCCTGCATTACTTGTAAATATTAGATGTGCTTTACAATTTATTAAAGATTATTAAAGAATCATTTAAAGTAAAGATACATTTATTCTAGAGTTTGTAATAGTCTCTGAACCAGCAAAACTCACATTTTAACATGAATTCATCATATAATTTGTTAAAAAAATTTTAGTTCTTAATTTCTCAAAAACTTAGTCTTAACAATATTTTACTAAATCTCTAGAATTAAAAATCTTGATATTACTAAATGCTTTATATTTCAAAAAAGTACATCGTTTTTAGGCAGAAGCACACAGATCTCTGTGAGTTCAAGGTCAGCCTGGTCTACATCACAACTTCTAGGTCCTGTCTCAAAAAAATATATTTCTGTAACATAATTCACACTATAATATCTATAGAGAAAAAGAGTTGTGTTCAAAGTTACTGTGTCCTTCATGATCTCTGCTTAAAAGGGAAAAATAGATTAGAAAAATGTGTGCTTTGTAGATGTTAAACATTACAAATTTATCTGCATATTGATGTTACATGGATATTCAATTAATTACATATTCATGATGTATATTATTGAGGAGTATATGACTATGTTATACTGAATAGTAATTTACTATAAATATTTTACTTATTAAATAGTAAAGAAAAATCATTGAACAATTGTATTTTATTTCAAAACAATTTATATGGATTTGTCGTCTATATCTGCAGACTTAAGAACAATTTTCTCAACTATTCCATTGGCCCAAATAATAGTAAGCTTTAAATTAAAGGCATTGTTTTAATATATTTATATTCATCTGTTTAATGGGCAATTTTTATTCTAGAATTTAAAACAGCACAAAATTTTAAACAATATGAACACTGCTTAGAATATAATTAGTACTGCAGCTATAAAAGAAGGATGTATTTTATGCATCCAAGGGCCTGTTTGAGTAGTAGCTGGGAATCCTTTCCATCTTTCTGCCACTAGAATTGAGTAGACACCTCACCGAGAAGCGACATCAACTCTTTGTTATGATCTTGAAATAAGTGCATACTTGAGTAATTCTCACCTGTGTGAAATATTAAAATTTAGCTTCTTATCTAATCATCAAGCTTAATGATAAAACCTTGTTATTTAAAGCACATTAATATATTTCAGAAGTTTAAATTATTTATTTTATTCATAGAAGAAATAGAGAGCAACCAAATTAGTAAGAACAATTTTGATGAATAGGAGTTGCATCAATTATTAATAGATATTCAGAATATATAAGAATCATAAGGAGTAGTAATAAATTTTGACGGATCATCTGAATCCAAGTTATTACAAGTTCTGAGCCACATTACTTTACTGCCTTTCACATCTGTCTCTCTGCACTGTTTAAGCACCTCGCTGAGGGTGTGTGTCTGGAACCAGAGCTGTTATCCATCTTGTACTTGAGATTGATTCTATTCTGATCAGTACGGACATATGGTATCTGGGTTTGGTATGACATGAACTTATATGGGAAGAAAGAAACCCTAGGTCTGACATCTATTTAGTCATAAATTTGGACTGAGTGTTGGACTTAGTTCAGAACAAAGCTTAAGTGTGTTTGACTCCACCCATAATTCCATATTATTAGCTAGGTTGAAAAAATGAAGCCTTTAATGTTGAACTCATATAACATGTGGTAGTGTGATGTTATTAAAAATGCCTCAATATTCATTGCACAGAAAAAAATGCATATTAAAGTGACCTTTAATGATGGAAAATAATGTTTCTCTAGAAGACTGACAAAAATTAATTATAAAGTGCCTTAAATAGAAAAGAAAAGATTTGAAACTTTGAAAGCCTTCTGAAGGCTTTACCCCTGACCTAGTAACATTTCCGTTCTTTGTGTGACTTGAAAAAAATCCCTAGCTCAACACCACATGAGGTCTACCACTTCTCCAATTGTTTTAAATTTTAAGAAAGAAATGTTTCAAGGGAAAGACTTCTTGAAACATAGCCTAATAGTACAAGTAGTCTCACTGTGTCAGTGGAAGGCAGTGAGTTGACAGAGCCTTCAAATTTATCACCATCGCTTTTATTCTTAACTGCTTTATCCAAATTGGCAGTTCTGACACCTTAAATACAGATATATGAACACTTTTATTTACTTTTTCTCAAACTTGCAAACCTCCAAGGTTAGGCCTTTGTTCATATTTCAGTAGTTTTGATGGACATGAAACAAGGTAATACATAATACCCATTATATAGGCTTGTCTAAGCTATAGAAAACTATCCCATTTGCCTATTAAGAAACACTCTTTTAAAGATTCCTGCCTAGCCATGATTTATGGTTAAGTGCAATATGCTACATAAACAAACTTCTGAAGCCCTTAAACTTTAAAACTGTCTTGTTAGGTGTTAAAGACCTCTGAAGAACCCAGGTGAATGACTCTGGATATGGATGATTTGCTGTGTGTACATCTCTGTTCATATGTATGTGCTTTTAAGTGGACAGAAAATTCAGTTCATAATATCTGTGATTATTTTGAACATAGGATAACAATGCTACACTATATTATACTTTTTTCTATCTTAAAAGTACCATTTAGCATAAATTATAAAATATGATAATGCTACTAGTTACATGTTTATTAATATGAGGTTAATGTTTACATTTTCAGATGGCTCTAAGTTTATTAAAATTGATATTTTAGAAGATAATGTGATATTAAGAACTCAGAACAGCAAATTAAATTGCTTTTATATATGGATCCCTAAATTCATGTGGAATCAGCTTGTTGGTGGTGTTCAACTATTAAGTAGGTGGATACTTTTATGCCAAAGTAAACTTCATCTCACCCCTTCTTCAAATCTCCAACTGTACTCATTGATAGGAAAATGACTCCTCCAATTTTATTCATCTAACTTCTTGAATTTTCTTTGACATCTCTTTTCCCCGAATCAGATTAGCGGGGAAGAAGTGGGCCTGCTGTCCACGCGTAGGGGCAGGCTGCCTTTAGCTCTCATGTGAGTTTCTCTCAGTCACCATCATGATTTCAAGTCATGGATTTATTTTTACATGCTTATGCATGCATATCTACATGTGTTAGTTACTCAGTTGATCTTAAATTCCATTAAATTTGAATAACTAGGAGAAAACTTTTGTCATAGGATTTTGTTCTCGTTATGTTACATTTTATTTCGTTTTGTTTTGTTTTAATGATCAGCTTAAGGCTCATAAAGGTTGATTTGCTCCTGAACTGCTTTGTTCCCAGACATTGCCATCTTCCCCAACTACCACCAAGTCCTCTCCATCTGACCCCATGACCACCTCCAGAGCTAACCAGGTACAGTATCATCCTTCCATCTACACCACACTTTCACAGCGATTGCCTGGCAACCGGAGAAAAAGATGATGGTGGGTTAAGGATTTACTCGTTCATTCACATGTATGCACCATGATCAGATTTCAAAGAATCTAACAAATAAATATCAATCATTTTTTTTTAATTTTACATGCATTTTAACTTCATTAACAAATATTCAGGTAGTAGGTTTAATTGGAATTTTGGACTACTTCTTAACTGTAATCACTTTTCATAGCCCTGAGGATTAATTATTGAGTTGGTCTTTTCATTTCTTTTAGTGTATCTTCCAAGAATTTTTACAAATAATTTAGGCTTGTCCACATCCAGGTTATAGAATTGAGCAAATATATGTCTTTAAAGGTGAATATCGTTTTACTTTTTGAGACCGGCCTTACTATGTAAACATGATCAACAATCAGCATTTGTAGCTTGAAAATTGCTGTAATTTTAGCATTGTTTATTAATTGCAGGCACAGTATATTTTCTTAATCAAGAACTCTTAAATCACTTTCATTGCAAGAGTGTCAAACTTTGCAATGAGAATTATCTTATTAGTTCGATTTGACAGCTGTTTTGAAACTAAATATTTGCAGGCCCAGCCTTCAAAAATGTGTTTGTTGTGTAAAATAATTATTCAGATGTTCCAACACATTTGCATTTTATGTGAGTTGAGTTTTATTTCGATGAGAAGTACTTTATTATTTTCACTTTTCTTTTTAGTCTTTCTGAGATTATTTAAGTATTAACAGCTTTTATTTTTAAAATATTTTTTATTAGTTGGCCAACAAGGTATTGCTGTATGTTGTACTTGGCATTCCTCATATTATTTAATTTAAAGTAGCCAGCATACTTTAACTCATTGACAGATTCTAGTAATTTTTAACCTCACAGAAATAAAATGACAAGTAAATCTAGGTCATATTAGGATGCTGGTCTACAGTTGGAACTTGGTTTTCTTTTTATGGAATGAAGCTTCCTTTAAACACAGAGTCATAATCCTGTCACTTTGGCCCTGAAACAATTAGGACACATGAAAATGATGGATCCATCACTTTTCTCTGGAGAACGTGGTAGTGGACAGGTGAGAAGAGAGCATTCCAGGGCTGCCCTCTTGCTTCGGTGCCATCTTGCTTAGGTCTGTGGCATAGAATCTCACCGAGGAAATGCCTGCCTTTTGTTTCGGATGTCTCCGATGCTCCAGTAGAGTTTGATTTCTCAGCAAAAGCTGGACAGAGGAGCACAGCATAAGCAAGACCAGTGATTTTTCTCACAGTAAGATGCTAAGTAGAAAAACAGTCTACGAATTTTGTCTCTGAAATTCTATGTGTAATTTACGTTTATGAATGTGGA
This sequence comes from Arvicola amphibius, assembly GCF_903992535.2. Classification (NCBI taxonomy): domain Eukaryota; kingdom Metazoa; phylum Chordata; class Mammalia; order Rodentia; family Cricetidae; genus Arvicola; species Arvicola amphibius. Next base: position 126,351,430 of record NC_052053.1, read on the forward strand.
TTTTTATAAAAATGATTTCTTAAAAGGCCAACTAATATACTTTCTTCTTAATGCTTTATTTTACCCTCCAGATATGTTATTGCATTTGCTTCTGTTAAATCTGATATTGAAATATAGGCACTGTGTTTTAATATTCTGTTTACTGTGCTTATACATTTTGTTACTCATACAGTTTTCTTTGTTTTTTTGGGTTTTTGTTTGTCTTTTTTTTTGTTTGTGTAAAAAGAAGCATAGCTCCTGGATCACATGAAGCACGTGATAAAAGAAGAACAGCAAAATCCTTATTAATTCAAGGAATAATAGCTTACCAATAGCATTTAGTTCTTAGTGATTCGTAACTCCTGTACTCCTTCCTGGTAGGTTCTCCCCAGATGGCTGTGGCAAAGGAATGTCGTCTTTCTTTTCTCACACCTTACGTGTCCTACACCCTGTCCTTTCTTGTGAATTGCCCTAATTAATTTGCTGATTTATGTCATTAAATATAATCCAGCTAGGAAAATATGGCTCAGTGTAACAATTCTAAACTTTATAGAAGGAAAATATTACATTGATATATGTACTAATTTTAACTTAGTTTATATTTATTCAGCTAATATTAAATATGCTTTTAATCTTATAACTGATAGAAATAGAGAAAGTCAGGGAAATCTATTTTAGATTAAAAATTGCTTCCATGTATTTATATATATACATATATATATACATATATATACGTATATGTATATATATATGTTGTATGATAATCCTCCCGTAAAGGCAAGGGGAAGAAATCCTTTCCTAAGAAAATTGCAATAAGCAAAAACAGATTCCAGTCAAATAACTAACATTTGTTTCATTTTCTAATAAGTGTTGGCCACATGAATTCTGGTCAAGTTCTCACTTGAGATAGTTTGTGTTACTTACTGATATGCAGAAAAGCACTAGTGAATTGTAAATATGTAGAAAATCTAGAAGTGAAAACTGGAGGAGTGATTCAGAGCCTGTGCTTGCTCTGCAGAGCCACCATTCCACACTTTTCATCCTGCAGACAGTCCTGTTCAGCCCTTGAATCGCATCCGTTTCGCTCTTCAGCCACCTTAGCATGATTCCTTGAGTCCCATTCCTAGTACACTGTTGTTCAATAGCAACTCCCTGAAAACCGAAGACCCACTGTGTGAGAAACTTTCTAAAGTGGTAGCGAGGTGTGAACAGCAGAGCGAACTGTGTGCTGAGGCCCTTGTCTTCCCATTTTCCTGCTGAGGACTCCCGTGGGAAACTCAAATGCTGGGGTTTCTCAGGGCGGATACAGAAATTCCCGGCTCTTCGCACAGTGGTGCAGTGTCTGAGTGTGTTCATTTAAAGGGAATGTGAAAAATCTTTGTCCTTAAAAGTAAATTACTTGGTAAATAGCTTATTTAAAATGCTTGAGTTACCAACAATCTAACGCTAGTCTTGTCTGTTTCTAATGTATTTCTGTGATCAAATTCACTGCCCTTAGCTCAGTTCTGTAGTCAGCATCCAGAGAGCACGCAGTTGCTCTTGCATGGTAGTGAAAGGCAGCAGTCTCTATTGGGAAAAAGTTGGTAAAGCTAACACTACTACACTTTTATTTTCTTTTTATGCATTTCATATTTTAAGATGAATATTTGCAGCTTTTTCATATGTGAAATTTCCATGTGAGGAAAATATAAAGCCAAAAGAGTTGGCTAAACTTTCACAAGTGCCCACAGGAATTTATCAGTTCCAAGATGATGCTTATGTTGTTCGTCATCTGGCCATGATTTTTAAGTGGTTTTATGAGACAGTCGGCGATGCCTGGTGGTCAGCAGGAGGCACGATAGCAGGTGCAGGCCTTCTCCACCATCATTCTTGCTGCTTCTCCTTTCTTAGGCCATAAACTTACATGTCCTTCACTGAAACTTGACACCATCAAAAGAGACCTTTCATAAAGCTGATGCCGACCACACTTACTAGACCAGCTCTCCACACCCACGCCCTTCGCCTTCTCAGTTATTTCCACATTAGTTCTCTCTGCTCAAAGTCAGTGATTTCGATTATACCATAGGCATACACTTTCCCTATTGCTCAATGATATCCTGTCTTTAATTGTACCTTTTGTCAAGTTTTGACTCTCCATAGAAATATTCCAATCTGTGTGCAGTGTTTCCTCCTGTCTTTTTAATTTAAATTTTCATCCTCTTATACTTGTATGTAACGTATTGTGAATATATTCACCCTGGGCCTTCCCATCCCTTCCCCCTCCCATTCCTGTCTCCCATTTTAACACTGAACCACCTTCTCTCATTATCACTCTTTCCCTCACAAACTAATGGCTCTTCTAGTCCTTCATAGCCAAAGTCACCAAGTATTATCTCCCTTGTTCTCTCTGTTCCTAAATTTACTCCAGGCAGGCTCTTACCACCACCATTACACCAGACCTGCAGTGAACATCAGTGGTAGCCACATTGCTAATTCCAGGTGTTCTCAGTCCATATGTTCATTGACCTGTCAGCCGTGTCTGTCCAATTTTGTTACATCAACTTCTATGCCTCCTGTAGTTAGTGTCTAGGATTCTACACCACCATGATGATCCTGTTCCTGGTCTGTTCCAGGTTCCTGCTCTTGTCCCCATCTCAGTGATGGAATGTCCTAGTCTTGTGAGCATCATATATTTTGCCTTTTATGTGCTGTTATATGCAGAATGCATGCTTTTGGATGTTGTGCTGCCTTTATACCTTACTTGTTACTGTATAGAAAACATTTCTCAAAGATGCAGAGGCTGGAAAGTCCACAATCAAGATACTAGCATCTAATGACAGCTTTCTTGCAGAATATTCAAATGGCAGAGGGTAAAGGGACAGAAAAAAGAGATCAATGTAATGTCTTCACGTGACAGAAGAGAGAGAAGCCCTTTCTGAAAACATACATAAGATAACAGTAGTGACCTGTTTATGAGGTCAGAGCCCCAAAAATGTGGGCACTGTTTCATTGGTGTCAAGTTACAACACATGAATTGTGGAGAAGGCAAAAGCTCTCCCCAAAACCACAGCAACCGTGAACTAACAGAATCTTTATGAAGGCTCATACAAGCTCCTTACTATATTTTAATGTTCATGGTTTAAATTTATAATTTTCCAAATACCTCCTAAAATTTAACCTTCAGGTTCCCAGTACCTTGAACTCACCTCTCACAGTACAATCCCAGACTGCCTGCATCTCACAACCTGCTACCTTAAGTCCAACAGTCGCAACAACCACCCTAAGCCTTCTCCTTTTAAACTTTATTCTCTTGACTACATCTGAATGTTTTAAACCAATTTACATGGTAAAAGCCAATATACCCAAACTTGTATCGGCACTTGTTAGGATCTATCTGCCTCTGAGCACACTGCTTCTTCTGACCATGAGATACCCTCTCATTCACTCTGGACAGTCTCACCGCACAGTCGCTCTTCCTTTCAGACACTGGCAGATTCTCCCACGGTGCTCTGCTCTTGCTTTTTCACCATGTGAAATTCTAATCTCAGAGATCTATTTGGTTAAAAACTTACAATGCTTCAAGACTATTACAAACCACATACTCCAGAAGACCATTTGACTGACTTGTAGTAGGCCTGTCCAGTCTCCCTCTCTCCCCAGCATTTCTGATTGCATTTTTCATGTGATTCTTTGTTCTGCTGCCCTGGGAGTGCCATGCACTTTATTACTAATACATCTGTCGTATTCTGTGTGCCCCATCACTCCTTTAGAATGTTACATCATATGACATATGACATATTTCTCCGTATTAGTCTCTGATGTATAAAACAGCACATGGAGCATAGTAGGATATGAAAAAGTACATGTCAAGTGACTAACATTAGGTAGAAGTTTATAGAATCCTTCAAATGAAACTTTGCCCAGGACTTGTCTATAATAATGTAAACCAAATAGAAGAAATTGATTAATTGAAAAGAGAGTTTAGCCTTAAAATATTTGTCACCTTTCCTTCTATACATTCAATGTATTATCTCTGATATATGAAGTGCTTCTCAATTCCTGTGGGGAAAAAAATAATCCAATAGAAAAACAAATGAAGATCAAGAAAGGTAATTTACAGATAAAGGAATAGAAATGTCCAGTAAACATAGGTTCAGTTTTACAAGCATCAGGATGGATAGCAGTGTGTGTCATGAGGTTATGTTTTTCCCCAGATAAATAGAATTTTATCTAAGTATATATGATACACATGTATCAGATTCAGAAACGGTGTGTGTTTAGAAGTCATATGTTGGCAAGTATACAGAAAGAAGCAAGCATTCACAAGCGTTGGTGAAGGAAGCAGTGTGACAAGCTCTGGAGAGTCTCAGGAAGCTAAGGATTATTCTGATGTGGAGATTTCTAGATGCCAGCATGTAATGCAGCATTGTTTACTTGAGCAGAAGCAGGAAAGTGGCCTGATCTTTATAGATCAGCTCTTGAAGGATTTCTGGTAGTGCAGAGTGTTATGTGGGCAATCTATGGAAGTAATGGAAAAGATTCATTACTGTAAACTGGTTTACAACAGCTCTTGTCTATAAACTAGAGAAAAGTACGTTTGTAAGAAACATGCCTTTCTTAATGCTCACAAAGTATCTGCAGTGTTTTGTGTTTGAATTCATTAGGGTGATGATAGAAATATGAAAATTACTGGCATTTATTATTATTTAGGAGGAGTATCTTTCCTCCTAAAGGTTAGCTTGGCAAAATGACAATGGATGAAGTTTTAGATATCAATTCTGATATATATCATGTGTTAACTAGAAATTAGAAGTTTCTCAAGGGAAAGAGTTACTATCATATGTGCCTCTGAGCTGCAAAATGCCCTGAATTATAGTCTTGAAATGTGCTAGTGCATGTCAGGTAGGATCCCTGGGAGAGACCTTTGTCCTAGAGGGTGTTCATTTACTGTATTAAATTGGCCTTTTTTCATGTTTTAAAATTATGCCAAATTAATTATTATATAATAAATGTAACTTTTATCTTTCATAGTTACCATCTCAAAAGTTCTTGAGCCCAGCTTCATATCAAAGCTACTTGTAGAGTTTCTAATGTAATAGCTCCTTGGGGGAGGGGCAAGGAAACACATATATTTGAAGAGTTTGATACCTACAAATATTTTAGTGTGAATATTAGTTTAAGATTGAGAAACTTGCTAGTTAATATGATTTAAGGTACAAAGGAATATTATTCAAAAGATGTTTTTCTGCCCGAGGTTGCGTTAGTAAACTTGCAACATCAAATATGGTTAGATATCTTTCCCTGGAGATATTCACATGCAGAGTATATGCTTTTTAAGATTGTTTTGCACTGTTATTACCAAAAAATGTGGTACTAGATTAAGTAGATGCTTTTTCCACTTGCCTCCTTCGTTGCCAGTACTTCACTGTTATTGTATGTAGTTGTAGGCGTGTACACATACACATATGCATGTTCATAATATGGCTTCACAGTGGTTAACTTCCTGCTTCAATACCTTTGGTCATTTTAAAAGTCATATCTTTTCTCCCTTATTTCTTTATTGATCATTATTCAATCAATCTTTGCATTTTCCCGATCTGGATGACACTATATAGTTCTACAATGCAAAGTACTCGCTCTTTAACTCTCAAACCTTTTCTAATCCCCAGAGCCATTGACATTTTCACTTTAGTGTCTAATAGACATTTGAAGTGAAAATGTCCAAAACAGGCCCCTTCTGGCCTCACGTCTCATCCTTTCTCCCAGCATCTGCATCACTGACGTCACTCTCTGGCTCTGTTCACAGCTCTTTTATGTTTCACTTTTTTGGTTTTTTTGTTTTGTTTTTGTTTAGTTTTGGATTGGTTTTTTTAGGGTTTTTTTTTTTTTTAAGACAGTTTTGCTCTTGTAGTCCTGGCTATCCTGGAACTCTTTCTGTAGTCCAGGTTGGCTTTGAACTCACATAGATCTGCATGCCTTGGCCTCCCAAGGGCTGAGATTAAAGGCATCACTACCACCCAGCCTTTAGGTTGTTTTTACTTTTTTTCTGTTGAATATTGAATTCAGTGAAAAATAATAAATTGAGAGCCCTAATTTGCATATGAAAAAACTAAGTTTTTCAGATGCGCTCTTTTACTAACTAGAGTTAAGAATTATTTTAGTATTTATGTACCCAAATGGATGTGGGGGAGACTATAATAATAATAATAATAATAATAATAATAATAATAATAACAGTAGGCTTTTTTGATTTAGCCTGTGAGCATTGTAAATAGCCCTTCTTATATAAACAGACATTCAGTTTAGTAAAATCAGATTTTTTAAAAAGCAGCAAGACTACCCTAAATTATTCTGACTTAAAATAGATTTCTCTGCCATATTGTATTGTTTTACAACTTCTTTGATTCCCTGAAGTTGGCTCTAGCAGCTTTCCCTTCTGTGTAACTGTCTCCAGTCATACAGTATAGCTTGTGCTTGTTACCCTTCCCCTCCTTCCTCCTGCTCCAAGCGGTGCTGTAATGTGACTTTTAAATTGATGTCATTCATTCACAGAGAAGAATGCTTTAGAAGCATCCCATCAAATAAGTGTATTAACCTGTATTTTCTTGCTTGTAGAAATGTGGTGGAAACTGTTGTTCATTTTATTTCACTTCCAGAGTCACACAAACAAAAGCGGTTCCCTGTCTCCCTTTCCTAGCTTAGCTTATAGAAAGAAGGGAAAACAAAGTGTGGAAAAGAAACAAAATGAGGTACAAGCTTTATAATACTTCTAGGGGTACCTCCTCATATGTATGAGGTTAGGCTGAGTTTCAAACACAAAGCTTGTAGCAAAAGGGAGGGGCCTTTGTAGGACAGTTACTCTTGAGTGGGTCAGTAGACGCCCACATAGAGCCATCCTTTTACTGACCCCTCCCACCACCTAATCAATAACGTTCAGTGCTGGACCTGTGAAATCCATCTGACTACATTTTCATGGCTCACCTAGATTAAGTACTAGCTTTTAAGAAACTGTAGAACATGGTGGGAAATAAGTGAACACATAGGAATGAGGCAGGTGTTCTGTATTTGTCAGTGTGACAGGGATGGATTTACAACTGACTAAAATCCAGTTAGTGTTGACTCCAGGAATTTTCTGATAAGATTTAAACATCACTGTACTTAACTTTTGACCACTTCAGTATATACATGATGTAAACTGAAATTTTAGAATTTGAGAATTATAAACATTCCTGTTGATTTAAGGAACCAAAGTCCGGGACTAGAGACACACAGTTAAGTGTGCTTTCTGCTTTTGCAAGGGACCTGGATTCAGTTCCCACAACCCCAAAGAAGCCCTAAAATTGCATCTCCAACTCTAGCAGGTGTGATGTCCTCTTCTGGCCTCGGCAGGCACCGCATGGGCACCGTACAGTTACACACAGGCAAGCAAAATACACACATAAAACAAATTAATCTTTTTATTAAACAATAATGAGCCCAATGTCAGGTGTTTTGTACATACACATACATATGTCTCTATGTGTCAGTGGCTAATCATCTTTTAAATAATTGTATTTCTGTACAAACGTATCTTTTGCCTTAATTCTTTGATGATTACCCATGTGTAACTTAAACCAGGTACAAATAGGAACAGTAAAGTCAGATAGGATGGTGACCTTCAGGAAGATGCCTTTTTGTGCCAACTTCGGCGTAGGAGAAATAACATATTGCAAAATGTAGGAACAATGACACTATGGGGTATGAGGTGTGATTATTTTTCCAGCTAAACTGCTTGTGTGCTACCCTAGACTTCAGCAGGTGAAAACACATACATGGACAGAAACGTCAGTGTAAAGAAAGAGAAGAGCTGTCAGTCAGCTAGAAGTCACGGTAGAGCAAAGGCAAAGACAGACGAACAGTAAGTAGGGCTCTACTTAGGAGCCCACAGCTGAGGTGTGGACTGAGTTAGGGATGCCAGGACTGTTTCCCAAGGCAGGAGCCCTAGAGATGATGAAGCCGGCGAGAGAAGTTGGGGCACAGCCTAGAGAAGCTTGCAGACTGCGAGAACCTGGATAGTTCACTACAGGATCTTCCTAGGAAGAGTTACTGGAGAATTTTCATAAACTTTTCTCAGGATTTTCATATGTGTGATAAAATCTTTATAATAGGATAGGGTGTGATTAAGGTTAGCATTACAATTTATTTTTTTTAAAGACAATTAATTTTCAGAGAAAGGTCTACTAAAATTAACAATTATTAAAAAGTTCTAATATGATCCATAAAATAAAATTAACTTAGTTTAGAATTTTGAATATATTTGCACCCATAGAAGAGGTTTTGTTTTGGGGTAATTTAGATTTCAATAATTAAGTTATTTTTTATGAAAGGATTAAATAAAATGAGACAGTATTTTATATGTGTAAAGGAAATCACATCCTTATGTAAGATGTATAAATACACTCAAATGTATGCACTCTGGAACATGGATTTATATGTTTACTGCTTGCTGCCTTCAGGAACAGAATGACCAGACCTCACAGACTGCCTTTCAAATGTCCCTAGCAGATCATAGCAGCAATGATGATACTTGCTGAAAATTAGCTAATGAAGTTCAGAAGAACTCAGCTACAAAGACTAAACTTTCACTCAGATTTTAGAGGTGCTTTAGCCACTGTTCTAACCTCCACCCCATATGGAGAACAAAGATGTTACTTCAGTGCCCTGTCAGTGACCGCAGTCTGGTTTGAAGTGCCCGGGGAGGGGTCATAGATAGAGATGTGGATGTCAACAAATCCAAGCTCAAAGTCAATATCTAGTTGCTTCAATTGTAGAGTTTATGGACATGACACACTCTTGCACTCAAACAACACCATTTTATTGTGATGAAGTAAGGCCAGGTGTGCTGATTCTTGTGGCTGCACACTCAATATAAATGAACAAAATGGCCACGTTGGACTGTTGTAAACACCGGTGACAACAGTCATTTCTCCTCAGCACTTGGTGATAGGGTAGCAAGCACTGCTTCTAAATATAGCTGTGTCTTCTAAAGCAGCACATCGCACCATCAGAATGTTCAGGTGATGTAACTTTCAAATCCCCTTATGAAACATTTTAAATAGTTATTATTAACTTTGTGATCATTTTTTATAAAGTTAAATGACTATATGTCCAATTGAAAAACATAAAATGCTAATAATAATCTTACTGATCTTTACCTCTAAATATAGCCATAAGATATTTGTGAGTAATCTGAAACTACTAGGTATTAAGGAACATGAAATTAATGTTTTGAAAGGTTTAATGGTATTTTCTTCTGCTGTCTTTGTTAACTTTGCTTTCATAATTCTATACTGCCTGTTCATGTTTCTCAAAGCAGAAAGTTTCTTTAAGCTGCAAAGGATGAAGAGCCAGCAGCCACATTATAAATTTTGAGCTATATGAAAACATTCCCATTGATGTATAGTTATAAGTCCCTGTGTTCTGACATGCTGGCATTTCTCCATAGACTGTATTGCAAAATGCAGAGATTCCAGGAACTTTTTGTTTAGCAGTTTTGACTTGAAGATTGCTTTTTCCTTTGAAAGACCTCATTGTACAAGGTAGTTTTATTAAACTATGATAAAAGTCACTTTAAAGTTGTGGTATTTCCATCTTAATAAATTATGTTTAAACTAATTATCAATTTATTATTGTACTTTTTCTAGGATAGCAAAGTAATATAATGTATGTGCACAAAACAGAAGTATTATTTATACGTATTTTTTTTAATTACAGGTAAAGATTATAGTTCCCAACAGCACAGCAGGTCTGATAATAGGGAAGGGAGGTGCTACTGTGAAGGCTATAATGGAGCAGTCAGGGGCTTGGGTGCAGCTTTCCCAGAAACCCGATGGGATCAACTTGCAAGAGAGGGTTGTCACTGTGAGTGGAGAACCTGAACAAAACCGAAAAGCTGTTGAACTTATCATCCAGAAGATACAAGAGGATCCACAGAGTGGCAGCTGTCTCAATATCAGTTATGCCAATGTGACAGGTCCAGTGGCAAATTCCAATCCGACCGGATCTCCTTATGCAAACACTGCTGAAGTGTTACCAACTGCCGCAGCAGCCGCAGGGCTATTAGGACACGCTAACCTTGCCGG